>NC_047084.1:2786250-4179375 GCF_902459505.1 Geotrypetes seraphini | reverse complement strand
CAATATCCCAATTTTGTTTTTCAGAACAAGAAGTATGTGACAGAAATATGTTCTGTTACCCAGAAATTAGAAAATAGATTCTGTGTCTTCCAAAAAATTGGAACAGTTGTGGAGTACTTGTCATTCCCATTCAAAGTAGATGTGGACATTAAAGAAACTGCAACTGCTATCAGTAAAAATTACCCATCTCTTGAAAACAAAATATTAACCCTTAAAAATGATATTTTTCTCAAGACCCATGCTGAGCAAGAATCGTTTTGGAAGCTAGTGCCTAGAGACAAATTTCCCAACTTGAGAACATGTAGTGAAAACACTCTAAGTCAGGGGTGCCCAACACGTCGATCGCGATCGACCAGTAGCTCAGGAAGGCAACGCGAGTCGATCACAGAGCCCATCCCGGGCTCCGTGATAGACTCGTGTTGCCATCCTGATCTACCGGGCCGATCAGTCTTCCTCTCCAGTGTTCTCTCTAGGGCCTTTTAGCTGGGCGGAACGCCCAGCTGTCATCTGCCGCCGCTGCTGAACATTAAAAAAAAAAAAAAAAAAACCGGCTTGGAGATTTCAGCCCGTAGCGAACTTATGCTCCGTGGCTCTAACGTATGCGTGCCGGCTTCCCTTCTCTTCCCTCCGAAACCGGAAGTTATGTCCGGGGGAGGGGGGGGAGAAGGGAAGCCGGCAAGCACATGTTGAGAGCCCTGAAGCAAGCGTTCGCTATGGGCTAAGGCGGGAGACAGGTTAGTGAAGCATTTGCTCTTCTTGCTGCCGGGTCCTGCCTACTTTCTGTTTCCGCGAAGGCAGGACCCGGCAGCATTTCCCCCAATAGGTCGATCGCGATCTTGGGCCAATCAGCCTTCCTCTCCCCGACGGCAGAATTGACGTCGGGGAGAGGAATGCTGGTCGGCCAAAGCAGGGAGAGCTTGGGGCGGCGTCGGCTTTCGGGCCTGTTATTGGTGGCGGTTTGGGGCCTGTTATTGGTGGCGGTTTGGGTCCTGGTCCCCGATGGCAGTGGCTTGGGGGAGGGCAGGGAGAAAGAAAGAAAAAGGGCAGGCAGGGAGACAGAAGGAAAGAAGAGAAACAGAAAAAAAAGAAAGGGAGGCAGAGAAAAAGAAAGGGCAGAGAGAGAGGAAGGAAAAGTTGGGGGAGGGAACGAGGTCTGGAGGAGAGGAAGCATACAGGCTAAAAGAAGGGAAGAAAGATTGGATGCACAGTCAGAAGAAGAAAGTGCAACCAGAGACTCATGAAATCACCAGACAAGGTAGGAAAAATGATTTTATTTTAAATTTAGTGATCAAAATGTGTCTGAATTTATATCTGCTGTCTATATTTTGCACTATGGCCCCCTTTTACTAAACCGCAATAGAGTTTTTTAGCGCAGGGAGCCTATGAGCGTCGAGAGCAGCGCTGGGCATTCAGCGCAGCTCCCTGCGCTCTAAAAACTGCTATCGTGGTTTAGTAAAAAGGGAGGGGGGTATATTTGTCTATTTTTGTATGGTTGTTACTGAGGTGATAGTGCATAGAGTCATCTGCTTTGACCTCTTTGAAAAACCCTGGAATAGGAATGATAATTAACATTTTCTATGCGTACAGTGTGCGTTGTGTTTTTTTTAAATTTTATTGTTGGTAGATCATTTTGACTTGGTCATTTTAAAAGTAGCTCGCAAGCCCAAAAAGTGTGGGCACCCCTGCTCTAAGTCTTTTCCTTAAGTTTTTTTTAATGTAATCAAGCTCCTTATTATTTCTTTGTCCACACCCCACAGTTTGTGGTCTGAGAAGGGCAAAATAATTGTTTTACTTTTATAATATGATTTCTTGTAATATTGTTGGTCTCTGAGTTTCTTTAACAAGAATGTGTCTTGTGAATTTTTTGAAATGCAATAAAAATAATTAAAAAAAAAAAAAACAGCTATTTTGTAGAAATGAACAGATGTAAATAGGATGCCTAACCCTTAGGGTTCTTTTTACTAAGCTGCGTTAGTGGTTTTAGCACTAGACGCTAACACCTCCATTCAGCTGGCGTTAGTTTTTCTACATAGCGCGGGGGTTAGCATGCGCTAAAAATGCTACCGCAGCTTAGTAAAAGGAGCCCTTAGTTTCATCAAGATAATAAAATATCAGGATGGGCCAGGACCCAGTGACGGAGTGGATTACCCCAGGCACCTTTCCGTCTGCACCCCCCTCCCCATGCCACACTTGCACCCTCCCTTCCCCTCTACCCATACTTTTTAAAATCTTCACCAGCTCAAGCAAGTTCTCCAGCCTGCTGATCGCACCAGCCTGGCTCCCCTGTGAAATCACTTCTGTATCGCGGGGCCGGGAAGTGACATCAAAGGGAAAGCTAGCACCGGTGCGAGCAGCAAGCTGGAGAAGCTGCTCGCCTTACCGAAGATTTAAAGAGGTACCGGGAGAGCGAGAGCGTGACTGTGGCATGGAAGGAGTGGGGGGGTAGAGAGGAGGACATGAGGGATGCCACTGCCTCAGGCACCCTCGCTATGCCACTGCCCAGGGATGTCACTGCCCCGGGCACCCTCACTATGCCACTGCCAGGACCTGCCCATCAAGACAGCGACAGCCATTGTACCATAAAGGGCACAATGGTGTCACAGGACAAGGCGTATTTCCAAAATCTCTGCCTCAGCACATTGCTTTCATGACATTTCGACATGACATCAGTTTCTTGCAAAGGTGATATTTTTGCAAGTCTAGGCTTGCATGCAATAAATAACACAGCACAACTTAACATCCATTTTGAGGGGTCATTTATAAAAGTACATGGCAAAGCAAGATGTATCATAAGCTAAAAGCATGGTAAGAACAAGCTTAGCTGCATTTTAAACTGTCACATCTGCAGCTCATTTGCATATTACACATGAGGGCGCCACAGATGGCTCTGTATAACATACCCCCTGTTTTACTAAGGTGCGCTAAGCGTTTTAGCGCGCGCTAACGTGTCCATAGACTAACATGCACGCATTAGCGTTTAGTGCGTGGTTAGCATAGCACACCTTAGTAAAAGCAGCCCATAGTGAATCTGTGCATGCAAATTATGCACATCTTTGGGACCTTAGAAACACAGAAACATGATGACAGTCTGCCCATCTGTAGTATCCACTATCTTCTCCTCTTCCTAAGAGATCACACATGCCTGCCCCAGGCTTTTTTGAATTCAGACACAGCCTTTGTCTCCACTACCTCTACCAGGAGACTCGATATGGAATGACCCCCTACTATGAGTCTTCAGAGCTCAGCCATGAATTTGGTTCCCTATGCACCTCCAGCCCTCTTCTCCTAGTGAAATACTTGTACATAAACAGGAACTGTAGAGACCATTTACTATTTAGTCAAATCTAGAGACTCACTTGCAGGTTTTTCTTTTCTTGGTGATACACATCTACAAGTTTCCTGCAGACTTCACACCACTTCTGCTTATCAACACTACAAGAAAGGGGGTAAAATACATATTAAAATAAAATAAAAAAAAGTTTTAAATTTTTCATTACGCTTTAATCCACACATAAATGTAGAGATAATCCAATATCACAATACATCAATTTGTGTACTGTCTGCCTGAAAAAGGATTGCCAAAATTTTTTGTTATGAACTCCCAATCCTATGCCCACCTCAAAAAAACCCACTCTCCCCTTCCAATAAACCTTGTATTATGAATATAGAACTGAGCAATGTCAGACATCTTCAAGACTGTAGCAACTACTGACTCATGTAACTAGCATATGGTTGAAAGTTCTGTTTCTTTTACCTCCATCGATTATTGCCAAAAAATAAACAAATAAGGAAGAGCATAGCTTTCCCCCTCACCCCCTATTGTGCTATCCTTCTCTTATAAATGATTGTAGTTCTTCCTCTCTTCTCTTTTGTTTCAGTTTAAGAACATAAGAATTGCCGCTGCTGGGTCAGACCAATGGTCCATCCTGCCCAGCTGTCCGCTCACCCGGTGGCCCTTAGGTCAAAGACCAGTGCTCTAAATGAGTCCAGCCTCGCCTGCGTATGTTCCAGTTTAGCAGGAACCTGTCCAACTTTCCTGCTGTTTGTCCTGTATTTGTCTTAAGTATTAATCATACTTTCCCAATTTTTATACTTTTTAATGTAATGTTCACCGCTTGGCAATTTTAAAGCAGTATATCAAATTTTAATTAAACTTGCAAACTTGGCTAGTCTTTCCATCACATATATTCCTGTCTCTTTGTTTAATTGCTCCAGGTGGATAGGGGGCATCTTGCTTTCAATCACCAGGCTATTGCCTAATATGCTATTAATATTTAATACAGGATGAGCTTGTATGTTTGGTTGACTGTCCTAAGTCCTACTCAACCCAGTATTTGAAAATAATAATAATAATAACTTTATTTTTGTATACCGCAATTCCATAAAACAGTTCAGAGCGGTTTACAGGAGAAGAGACTGTACATATGCAGCGAAGATACAGAGAGTTAGTTATCAAGTGTATAATATAACCAGTAGCAATTACAAAATAAACCAAAAACAGTTACAAGGGAGTGCAGAAAGGGGATAGGAAAAACCTGGGGAGATGAGGTATATAGGTGAGAAAGGAGAGGAAAGGGAAGGAAGGGAGGCGGGGTCGAGATTAGTAGTTTGGGAGGGAGGGAGGGAGTTAGAGAAATTTATCAAAGAAGTATGATTTGAGAGATTTCCTGAAGGATAGGTAGGATGGGGCAAGAGAGATGAGGGTGGTCAAGCAGTCATTCCATTTGCCAGCTTGGAAAGAGAGGGTTTTGTCAAGGAATCTTTTGTAGATACATCCCTTTGGAGAGGGGTAGGCAAACAGGTGGGCATTGCGTGTACGGTGGCGTGACAGGTATATTGGGGATGAGCCAGTTAAGGTTTTGAAGCAGAGGCAGGCGAATTTGAAGATGACCCTTGCTTCAATTGATAGCCAATGAAGTTTTCTGTAGAAAGGGCTAACATACCACCATACCATTTGAACATGTGCACAAAGATAACACAGTGCAGAGCTTTCCAAACTGTGTGTCGTGGCCCCAAGTAGGATTCCAAAACCTGTGTTCAGGATCATGACCTAAGTGGGCTGTAAACAAATGTCATCAGCTTGTGTGTTTTCTGTGGCCACAATAATGGGGACAAGTAACGTGAAAACAAGGGAAGTTAGGCAGTGTATGCTGGAGATTGGAGAAATGTTTGGTCCACTGAAGACTGCATTAAGTAAACCAAGATAAGTATTTATCTTAACACTTGCTGATTATGCTAATTATGGACAACCCCAAAGTAATTTTGATAGTTAAACAATGATTTTTAATGCCAATCTAGACAGACAAAAATTTGGATTGATAATTAAACTGAAGAAGCAATAATGCAGAGATAAATTTGGCTTCATATACGATGAGCCTTAAAAACCTTTTCCAAATAGTTTGGCATTCAAGAGTCATTGGTTTTTGGGGGGTTTTTTTTTGGGGGGGGGATATGTCCTCATTTTTATGGCTAGATCCTCTGTCTTCTGAGAGCTTTACGGTAATTAGCCTATTTATTGAAGAATGGCATCTGGGTCTGATCAAATTCAGGGTGTCATCTTGGATGGCAACAAATCATTTAGCTTTGTATATTGCCAAATTAGTTTGTTTTGTCAGTCTCCATCATTTCATATTCCAACATGCTTGCCATGATACTCCAACTTTACTTTCACAATAGATTACTAGCTTAGCTATTATTGCACACTTGGCTCTTACTAGGCATCCTCAGATAAGATCTGATATAAAGCCTTTTTCTACCACTTATGGCTGCTTAGCAGGTTGAAATTGATGCTGAGGGCTGTCGATTTCCAAGCTGTTATTCAAACTGTTGAATTGTCAAAATGTGACTAATGCAGTATTTTATATCTAGGGATGTCACCAAATCAGTGTTGAGCAAATAATTTTTTTTTATACATGTGTAAGAATAGGGTTGGGAGGGAGGGATTTATTTTTATTTGTAAAATTACTAAGAATAGATACTCAAATGATATTGTACACGTTTAACTGTTAATATTTGTTGCACTTGTTAGATGAAAAAATGAATAAAGAATATATATATTTATTTTTTTAATGTTATACGCATTGAAGCATTTGACATTGCGTACATAACAAAATTTAATAAAACTTGAAACTTGTCGAGATCAGTACTGGAACTTTTTCTATAGCTGGTCTTTATAAATGGAACGGATTGCCAGTTGATTTAAGATTGATCACTACCACTGAGTCATTTAAGAAGTTCTTGAAGGCATATTTATTCACCCAGGCTTTTGTGGAAGTTTTTGGATTAAGGTTTACTATATTTAAAATACCCCCCTTTCATGAAGGCTTTTTATAGTGGTGTACATATTAACAAAAGAATAGAAAGGAACAGTTAAAACAACGAGGTAATCAGTCAAAACAACACAGATAAGAGACGCAATCCAGAACACAGAATTGTATCCATTATCCCCTCAGTTCATGCAATCAAACCACAACATTCAAAGGCAGGTTAACCGGAATTGTGTAATCATGCAGTGATGTCAGTTCCACTTAAAGGAAGGCCTTCTGATGTAAATAGCTCTTTACTACTGAATGAAATTTGGGATAGGATAGTTCTAAATGGATGAAGCCTAGAAGAGCATTCCAGAGGGACGGTGTAGTGCACATGTGCTATTCCTAGTCATCTCAGATCTTGCATTTCATACTGAAGGGATTATGCAAACAACATTAACTGAGAAAACGTAATGGTCTTGGGATGCATATGGTACAAAAGAAGAGGAACAAGAAGTGCTAGAATGTAAGACCCTGTGAGCTAGTTTAAGAATTTTATATTGGACATGAAAAGGATAACCAATGTTGTTGAAAGAGAGGGGAAGGAGTGAGCATTTGATAAAACTCTTATGGCAGGCTTCTAAGTTTATGTACCAACTTCTGTTTTTTTCATGGCAGGCGTTTGAGAAAGGTTTAAAGCTTTTTACAAACTTTGGTTTCTGTATGTTTTTATTATTAATTGTGTAAATATACTTGTAATCCATGTAAGAAGATAAGTGGAACATAAAATACATTTAAAAAATACAACTTAAAACCTAGATGATGTAGATAACATGAAACAAGAATATATAACTGACAGGTGTAATCTTACTAAATAAGGGGACGGGGAAAGTTGAAATGCAATGATATTAGTAAAGGGAGAGCCTCGGTATCTGGCTCAATGCTTGGTCCAGCTTAAGTCAGCTTGCAGCAAGTTCCGTTAGTACTGGGCTCTTTGAAATTAAACCAGTAACAATGTTACCATATTTTGCTCCAACTGTTTGAGACCCCTACCCCTAGAGTTCTATTTAGAAGAGAATTCTCTTTCACTCTAGAAAACTGGTGTGGCTAAGCTTTAATTTTTAAGTTGAATTTAGCTCTAGTATGACAACTGTAGTGTTAGCTTATGTTTTAAGGAATTGTATTATATGGGTTTTGTGTTTTTTACTCTCTCTTTTTTTTTTAAACACCATACCATCCATCTGTCTATCTGTCCAAACTTATATGTAGGGGTAAAGACAGAAAAAGAAGCCCACAGATGGTCAATGGAAGCAATTGAGAAATCAAGTTCTACTGAATATGAGGCAGAAAACAAAACATCTGTCGTTACAGGGACCTCAACTCATGACAAGCAGCACTAAAAAGTGAAAAAAGCAGCATTTTAGGGTACTCCAGGAACCCAATCCTAGATTAAACAAGAAATTAAGTAACCAACTAGGTAATGGGAATGAAGGGGAAGTACAAGAGTGAGTGGCTATGGGGTGGGGGGACGAGTGTAAGAAGGAAGGTGGGAAGTACAAGAAGGGATGAAAAACAGTGGAAGGAGAGTGTGCAAGCAAAGCAGGAAGAGAATACCTACATATTCACAGCCAGAATCACTCCTTATTTAGATATCGTACACACATCAACAATATGTACATATGCATCCTCTCCATACTCCACTTGATTTGGAGTAAGATTCATTCCTGTCATGGTGTGCGCAAAACTAACCCATTTGAAGAAATTGTCCCCAACACAAATATATACACTACAATGCTTACACACACCTTATATAAAGTTTCCTCATATCCAACCATACAAACCCTACCACCCTAGCACTGCAAACGTATCTAAAACCAGCTTAGGCCTTTCCACTGCCTTTAAACGCATAGAGCGAAAAGAGGAGTTTTAAGAGGAGAGGAAAGGGCGGGAGGTGGGCCGACCTAGACATAGTTGTACAGCAGGTATAACCAAAACATTTGACTGGTTGCCTAGTCGGCACTTATATGTTTTGACTTAGACCAAGTCAAAACAGGTATAAGTGCTGAAAAAGGGGCTGCTGAGCTGATCGCAGCTGCCGCAGTGAACTCAGCGGCCCCAGCACCTGTCCACCCTCCACCGCAACCATCGCAGCAGGAGAGATGCCACAATAATGATCCCGAAGTGCCGTCAACCGCGGATCCCAAGCCCGTCTGTCCGGCAGACCCGCCATTCTCAGAATGGCAAGCCTTAGGGCCTGATTGGCCCAGGCACCTCAAGCCCTGCCCACAGGTGGGGACTGAGGCACCTGGGCCAACCGGAATAGGCCCAGCTGCCTTAGGCCCCTCCTGTGGGCAGGGCCTTTGGAACTTTATCCAAGTTATAAACTGTTTAGGCTTTCTATAGGAGATTTTTATAACTTGGATAAAGTATGGTGTCAATTCTGACAGCGAATTTTGTAGGAAGTCCATTTTGAGCTAGCGTGAGCACGCCATTGGTTGGTGGCCCCAAGGCTTGACTCCGTTTGGGACCCGTCACTAAGAGGGCGGGATCAGTGTTTGAATGTATTGACACCGGGTTCAGGCATTTGTGTGTCAGTACGTCGAAGGGGAGTTTCTCTTTCTGTCGTCAAAGCGTTTTTGATTCATCTCTTGCCAATCTGCACCTATCGTTGCTCTCTTGTGCTGTCAGTTGGTTCGGGTTTGGGAGTACCGCGAATGGGTGAGCTGGTTAAGAGTTATATTAGTAGTATGGTTGAGGCTGATAATGTATACATGGTAGTATGTATTACTATAGGTAATGTCACATAGTGGGTTTAGTTTTAGTTTAGGAGAATTATTGTTTTTTATGTTTGTTGCAGTATTTCCTCCTGAAGAAGCTCCAATTTGTGAAACTTGAGTTGGGGGGGGGTCAAGGGAAATATGAGACAGCGTTAATTTTGTTACATTATACAAGACCGGAGCAGTTGTGGGACTTGGTCACAGCCTCACCACCGCTAAAGATAAGTACAGGCTGCTAATTTAGTATGTAAAATCAATTCTAGTATACGGTGGTATGAGATGGTGATCAGCTGTGATGGTCTCATTAACAACCTGCTCCGTGTTGATCACTAAAGGTTAGTTGTTGGGTCTGAGCTTTATTTAGTTATGGAGTTTTATTTAGTTTAAAAGTGTTTACGGTGATTTGTGAGTTTGATTTTTAATCCAAAAACAACATGGAATGAGTTATGTCATCAAATGCAAAAAATAAAACCTAAATAAAATATCAAGTTCAGACTGCTCTGGTTTAATGAACCACCATATAGTCCTTGCACCTCAGTAGTTATAATGCAAGTGCCAAGTTATCATGGACAATTTAAACAGCCCATGAGATGTTAAGGGATTTTATTTCTCTGCTCTGTAATCCAAGGAGACTTATGAAGCATTCCTGGTTGTGATCAGGTTTTAAGACTGCAGTCCTATCCCATTATTAAATTAAAGGTGAAACTATAGTTTTTACAATTAAATTACTATTAAAATACACAAATAATAAAAAAAGATATCAAACTCTTCGGTTGCTCTCTCTCGTCATGAATCATAAATCTAATTGAATCATAAGTCATAGGAAATATTTTTTCTCTCAAAAATGTGCCAACATTGGAAATCTAATATATATGTTTGAAAAGTGTGGCATGTACTTCTTAATGCTACCACCAGATAAGAGATGAGTGCAGCAGTCTCTGGTAGTGGAGAATCAAAAAACATGACATTTAAAATCATTGTTTTATTTACAAACAAGTAATACTGTAAATGTTAGCTTTTTCACTAAACCAGGCACATAATCAGCTTGAGAGTGAGTATGTTTAACTTATTAACATCCTTCGAAGTGTTGGCATGTAACAGTTCTGGATGTTTCTCCCATACTGTACGATGCAGGTGGTACTGCAGAAATGACTCATAATACTGTGAATTCAGTGTGTCCCTCATGAACTGGATGGCACATAAGATAACCTGGGAGACTACTGTGAAAGATGTGAACAGTTAAACAGTTTGTACTTGTACTTTGTTGTCCATGTTGTACGCTGTATGGCATAATAAAATGAGTAGAATTAGAAAGGTCAGGAAATATCCAAACTTTTTATCCTTCAAACAAATTAGTATATTTCCAGAAGGCTTCTATCACATTAAAAAGTTCAAATCTTGTAACCAATGAAATCAATAAGGTGGCTCATTCTATCACTGTGGTTGCAAATCTCAACACACTAGACACATCCAAACGCCATGTTAATTAATATACTGCTTAATGAAATCTATGAGGTATACAATAAAATATAACAATATAAAAAGGAACTCCATAAAACAATAGGATAAAAATAAAAATCAGACAAAATTGTGCCTACTGCAGTGCCAGGTGAGCATTAAGCGAACACATCAAGGGACTTTCAAACAAGGGACTACTGAATAAAATTGGTCCAAGTACTCCAAGACCCAACTTAAATTTATCATATGAAGTCTTAAGCCTCAAATATTGTGGCAAAGCAAGCCACAAAAAAGGCCCAAAGGCCCAACTATCTCAAAGATAAAACCAGTTGAAATATTATTCCTATTCCCCTTTTCCTGAGCAATTTTCTCTCTCTCTTGAGGAAGAAAATATGCTCTACTAATTGGGGGTATAGCCTCAACAGATTATTCCAAAAACTTCCATAAGATACTTTTGGAAAGTTTCAAAACACAATTTTGCTTCAATCCTAGGGAAATTCAATACCCTTAGGTTCAGATGTCTAGCATAATTTGTTCCAGTGTTTTATTCAAGGCCTCTTTATCTTTCATTAAGACGGTTTGAACTTCTTTAAATCTATTTGTTTCTTCTTTTAGCAACTCTACCTGTTCTTTAAACTCCTTCATGTGTTTGAGCCAGTCTGAACTATATGCACCAGGGAAGAAAGTTCAATGGAACAAGTCTGAATAGAAGTTTCCAGTCAAGCCACTGCCCCTCCCAAAGCTTCCAAAGTGGGCACTGTAGGTAATGATGAAAAAGGAAGCTTCTTAGCAGGAATAGCAGACACACTGAGCCGAAGCCAAAGTATCTGTGGTCGATCCAGAAGATAAATTTCAAATTCCTGGGAGCATTAACTTTGCTGTATTTTTAGCCACCAAGCTTGAATCCACTGTGTCTCCTTCAAGAATGGGTTGTGCCACACAATCTTTCAGCTCCCGAAGTACTGACAGAGAGCTTTCCAAGGCGCAACAGCAGAGGTCTTTGATTGGAGGAAGTGAAACTTTGCACAAAGATAGAGACTCTCCCTGATATTCCACCCTAACTGTGGATATGTTCTCCAAAGGATCCCATTTGCAGAGCACAAATGAGTAAAGCTTCAGTTGTGTCTACACAATCGATATAGCTTTGTTTGGGGGGAGGGGGGAAGACACTTACCTTTGCCTTACATTTCAAAGGCATTCTGAAGGTGGGAAACAATGCAGTCAGAGCAGAGCTGACTCAGGGTGCTTCCTCTCAGTTGGCCATCTTGCTCTGCCCCCCCTGGCCCTCATCATCTTAAAGACTTTTCAAGTTGAAAAGCAACAGAAAAAAAATGTAGAAAAAGCAATTAATAAATTGTGGGAAACAGTTCTTCACAAGAACAGCAGTAAACTACAAAAATATTGTAAATGGAAGTAGCTGAGATCCAAACATTAAGAAGACTCAAAGCAAGTTTGCACATTGTAAGATGATCAGGTAGTCAAGCATCTGATAAACAGCGATAGGTCACTCTAATGGTCTATGCTAGTAAGCATTAGAGAGCTGAACGGGACAGAAATTTTACCCATCCCCGCCCATGCCCAGTGGAATCTAACCCATACCCACTAAGATCCTTACCATCCCCACAATTAATTTTTTATCCATCCCCATCCATACCTGAATGAGTCAGTGCTATTATTTACTCAGTTTTTTCCCAACTTCAACAGTCTCCCATGGTTTTATGGATGGTATGCACTATTCAACCAATGAGTGTTCCAAGCCTCAGTCTGGTGTTCTGGCTACCCTTCCAGGCATTTCAAGCCTCATTCTGGTGCTCCAATTGCCTCTTTCAGTGTATGCCAAGCCTCATTCTAGTCACTAGAGATTTTGACTATACTCCCACAAAAATCCCACAGCAACTTCTTTCATACCCATGAGAATCCCACATCAACTTCTTCTATATCTGCAGGTACTGTGGGATTCTGGCAATCCCCATTCCTGTGCAGTTCTCTAGTAAGCATTATAATTTTGACAATTAGATTTTTATTCATCTCTAATTTCTTTGAAACCTTGAAGGGGAGAGTCAATTTGAATGGAGTCACATTTTAGCATTTCATTCTTTTGGAAAGAATAATAAAATGAAACCAAGTATGATAATATATCTATCAAATGTCACTTCATAATTCAAAGAATGGATTTTACAATTAAACTACAGGGTGCCACTGTTCCAAGGCTACAGGAATTGCAAAGCTTCATCACATGTCCAAGTACTACAGTGAGTTTAGCAATAAATCTGGAAGCCAGATTATATAGTTATAAAATTCAAACATGCATGGGATAAACACATAAGATTCCTATATATGAGAAAATAGAAGCAAAAGAATCTATTGGGGCTTCGACAGTAACTCCAGTAATTGAGAAATAAAGCCAGAGTTCTATGGTCATACCAGACGATGAGGAGAGTATTGTCCAGAACAGAATTGAGGCAGTTTGTAATTGCTGGGGGATGTAAATAGGTCTATCCGAGGAGTTCCCCACTGAGAAAATATCTGATGTAAGATCCTGGAGTGGAGTGTCTACTCGTCGAGCCGAACATATCTGCTGAGCTTATCAGCAAGTGTATCTTGTGCTCCTTGAACACAGACAGCATTGAGGAAAATGTTTCAAGCAATTGCCCAAGTCCAAATCACCTCAGGTTCTTGACAGAGTCAGAGAACCCGTCCCTCCTTGTTCATGTAACACATTGCAACTTGATTGTCACTGTAAACAAGGGGGATAGAATTGAATATAGAAACACAGAAACATGATGGCAGATAAAGGCCAAATGGCCCATCTGCCCATCCACAGTAACCATTATTTCTCCCTTTTGAATTCAGACACAGTATCTGTCTCCACCACCTCTTCTGGGAGACTCAGAGCATTTTGAATCGCTCAGAGTTCCAAGTGGGTTATGAGGAATTTCTGTTCTTGAGCAGACCAGTGTCCCTGTGTTATGAGACCGTCCAGGAGAGCTCCCCAAGCATATATGGAGAAGTCTGTGGTCAAACTTTCTGATGTGGAGGCATTTGAAAGAGCATCCCTTTGGAAAGATTTGATGAATATATCCACCACTGAAGAGATTGAGGAAGCGATGATGTGACTGCAATCTTCTGAGAGAATGGACTGAGAGCTTGGGACCATTGATATATCAGGGACCACTGAGCCGTTTTAAGGGGGGTAACATGCACTGTAGACCCCATGTGACCTAATAGGATCATCACTGGACAGATTGAGATGGATTGCAGATGATAGACTTGATTGCAAAGGGGAACAAATGTTTCTGACTTTACTGAGGTAGGAACACCCTGAGTCGAATCGTGTCAAGCAGGTCCCCTATGAATTATAGTGGTTGAGAGGAATTTCAAAAAGCTGTCTTTGAACCCTAATTGTTGACTGTAGTTGTTAAAGCTGCTGCCACTACTATCCGGCAATTGATAAACTCTCTTTGGGAAAGAGTCTAGGCTGAAGGGCAAAACTCTATATGGAAAAAGAGTATCTGCAACTGCAGTTGTAGGTCTCAGAGGTGAGGAGTACATAGACCATTTGTCTAGAATCCCTGATGATTCTGAGAAGGGAAAACTAGCCATATGGCATGGAGGTGAAGCACAGCCAGCATTTGTCAAAGGAGAAGGGCATTTGCTGATGCCTCACTTCGAAAAGAGGTATAGTGACGAAATGAAGAAGTAAGCATCATTGATAATTTTAAGAACCCACAGGTGTCATCAGAAATCAACATTGTAGATAACCTCAGATTGATTGAGAAAGAGTCAGAAAAAGAGAGAAAAGAGTGTTGCTCTTCAGAGGCACATGAATAAAGGTTGAGCATGTTCAGAAGGAGCTGCTGTGTGAGGTTGCTGAGGCTGCTAATTGTTTTGCTGCTTTTGTGGCAGCAGCCGAGATGTAGAAGTATATCGCACCTGATATAGATATGAAGTAGGCTTTGTACTATTCAGAGCATTCCAATTTCCTTCATGTTGTGATAAGGTGCACATGGCTGCCTCAATGGTATGCGGGAATGTTAGCTATGCTAGGCATTTCATAGTCCCCGACAATGCAGAAGGTCTAGATCAGGGCTGCTCAATTCCGGTCCTCAAGATCTACTGACAGGCCAGGTTTTCAGGATATCCATAATGAATATGCATGAGAGAGATTTGCATACCAAGAAGGCAGTGCAGGCAAATCTCTCTTTTGCATATTCATTGTGGATATCCTGAAAACCTGGTCTGTCTGTACTTCTTGAGGACTGGAATTGAACAGCCTTGGTCTAGATGACCTCTCAAAGCAGCAGAGGTTGACTTTGATATATATTTGTTAATATTCTAGAGCAGTGGTTCCCAAACCTGTCCTGTGGGACCCCCAGCCAGTCAGTTTTTTCCAAGAATATCATGCCAGCCAACCTGGATAGGATATGTGGAAATAACAGCAAACAGCTATGTTGTAGATGATAAAACATTAAGTTAGTCTAATAAAAAGATCTTTGATAAGCCTTCACCGAGTGTACTAACATTTGCAGGCAACCTAAAACCTAGATCAGTGTAACCGCATTGTTTCTTCACTGACCTATGGAGAGAATAATTCTCAAAAGCTTGTTAAAGACAAATATCACATTAGTCCAAAAGATAATCATCTATACCTTGGTTATTGATTTTATTTACACATTTCTTGCCATTAAATTTTCAGAGCACTTTATTGCCCTAGACATTTCTTTCAATTCCTTATGAACTGTTTCATTTCATTATGTTAGAAAGAATAGAATTGCAGCAATTCAGGAAAACAAGCTTTCATCTGTGCTAGGAATAAGAATATTGATTAAATATTGATTAAATTAATTTATATTGGTAGGGAGGTGGGGTAATAGCCTGTGATGTTATAAGGAGGTAAGAGAGTAATTTATTTCTCTCTTTGAGTAATCCCATTTTGGGAAACATATACTCCTAAGTCTGAGGCTTGTCCCCATTAGAACTTAATTAGTTTAATTTTATTAAAAGCTAATAATGTGAATTAATAAACTTAATAGTTTAAGTAATAAACTCAATGAAAAGTTGGAATAGAAGCAGGGTCTTTAATATTTATATATTTTGTTAATACAATACCATTTGAAGTTTGTATTGTTTTGAGGAATAAGAATAGACCACATTAGATCTACTCTACTATCATGCACAGTCATCCTCTCTTACCTCTCATAAAGTTCTAAAAGTTTTTGATAAACATTTGGTAAGTCTTCTTTGAAATCCTTCTGATTTGTCTTCTCATAGAGACTTCCTAACCCCTACAAGAGTAGGAGAGAAAAAAAACTTTTGTTACTTTTACTTTTTTGTTTTTAATTTTAAACCTAGATACTACCTCCTGGACTTCCAGCTCAATCTAAAACATGGCTGGCATCTCACACCATAACCCTTCATTCACAACTATCTTATTTTATATCCTTTCCATCACATCTGCAGTGATGGTTCTTAGCCAGACAGTTATACATCAAGGATCCTTCCAGAATCCTACAATCATGGGCCCTGAATTTAGTAGCTTGATTATCATCCTTAATAACCATGACTCCTCCTGTCTCCAGGGTCTGTGAAAGCTGAGTGGAGTATAGTCTAATGGTTAGTACAGTGACCCGAGAACCAAGTTTAATTCCCACAGCAGCTATTTGTGACTCTGGAGAAACATAGTAACATAGTAGATGACAGCAGATAAAGACCCGAATGGTCCATCCAGTCTGCCCAACCTGATTCAATTTAAATTTTTTAATTTTTTCTTCTTAGCTATTTCTGGGCAAGAATCCAAAGCTCTACCCAGTACTGTGCTTGGGTTCCTACTGCCGAAATCTCCGTTAACACCTACTCCAACCCATCTACACCCTCCCCAGCCCATCCTCCACCAAATGGCCAAATACCGACACAGACCGTGCAAGTCTGCCCAGTACTGGCCTTAGTTCAATTTTTAATATTATTTTCTGATTCTATTTTCTTAACCCTATATTGCCCCAAATGCAAAATAAGTACCTGCATATAATATGTAAACCGCTTTAATTGTAACCACAGAAAAGCAGAATATCAAATCCCATTCCCTTTCATTTATCTCCATAGCATCCCTGGCCTCAAAACATAAGGAGCAGAAGACTCAACTTGAGGAATGAACCAGAGTAATGCAAAGCACTTGCCACCTATGTGGCCATGCATGCACCATCATACTTTCAATCAACTACAGGTCCAAAATTTCTCCCTCTCTTCTCCCCTGCCGCCTCCCCCTTCCCCCCCCCCCCAGGGCCAACATCACTCTCTCTCTGCTTCCCTGTGCCCCAAGTCTAATAACATTGCTCGCTCTCTCTGCCACGCCACCACCCCCATCCAACATCGCTCCCTGACTTCCCTTCCTCCTGCATCTCTCCTCCCATAACTTTCAAGTTGCTTAGACAGCAGCAGTAATACAGCAACATTTACACACTAGAAACATAGGAACATGATGGCAGATAAAGGTCAAATAGCCCATCTAGTCTGCCCATCCACAATAACCATTATCTCTTTCTCTCTCTGAGAGATCCCACATGCCTATCTCAGGCCCTTTTGAATTCAGACAGTCTCTGTCTCCACCACCTCTTCTGGGAGACTGTTCCATGCATCTACCACCCTTTCTGTAAAAATGTATTTCCTTAGATTACTTCGGAGCCTATCACCTCTTAACTTCATCCTATGCCCTCTCATTGCAGAGTTTCCTTTCAAATTAAAGAGACTCGACTCATACACATTTACATTACATAGGTATTTAAACGTCTCTATCATATCTCCTCTCTCCTGTCTTTCCTCCAAAGTATACAGATTGAGATCTTTAAGTGTGGCCCCCATATGCCTTATGATGAAGACCACATACCATTTTAGTAGCCTTCCTCTGGACTGACTCCATCCTTTTTATATCTTTTTGAAGGTGCAGCCTCCAGAATTGTACACAATATTCTAAATGAGGTCTCACCAAAGTCTTATACAGGGGCATCAATACCTTCTTTTTCCTACTAGCCATTCCTCTCCCTATTCAACCTAGCATCCTTCTAGCTTTCATCATCACCTTTTCAATCCGTTTGGCCACCTTAAGATCATCACATACAATCAAACCCAAGTTCCACTCTTCTGTCATGCACATAAGCTCTTCACCCCCTAATCTGTACCATTCCCTCAGGTTTTTGCAGCCCAAATGCATAACTTTGCATTTATTAGCATTAAATTTTAGCTGCCAAATTTCAGACCATTTTTCAAGCTTCGCCAGGTCTTTCCTCATGTTATTTACACCATCCGGTATGTCTACTCTATTGAAGATTTTAGTATCATTCGCAAAGAGGCAAATCTTACCTACTCTGGAGGCTTCCTCTGTATTTGGGATTTTTAATAGGTCACTTATCAGTAGTGAAATAAATAATTTTATGAAGGTCCTGCCTTGTTTATGCTGGTATTCAATTACCTGCCATGCCAAAATTTGCTCTGGTTCAAGCTCTGTTGCCTTTTTGTAAGCAGCCTGGGCCTGATCTGGCTGCTCAAGTTCTGTGGCAGCAACACCAATAAAAACCCAGGCATTGTAGTTATTCTTTTCTACTTTCAGCACAGTCTGAAAACAAAGACATAAAAAGTTAAAAAAAAAAAAACAATTATAGTGAACTTAATACACTAAAGTTTAAACCACTTGTTCAGAAGACCTGGAATACATGGAATGCAGCCTCTAATAATACAAATTTTGTTAAGAATGGTATTGACCGAACTACACAACCTCCTGAACCACAGTGACAGAAAGCCATTCAGTAAGAAAACAAAAATCACCTTCAGGCAGGTGAATGACATGAAATGAGATGGTAATTTCAGTCCCATTTTCAATCAACTGAAAAACTTCGCTCTTTGTCCCCGTTTCTAGATCATTTATAAATACATTGAATAGCAGCGGTCCAAACACCGACCCCTGCAGAACACCACTCGTGACCTTCCTCCAGTCTGAGTAGTGGCCCTTCACTCCTACCCTCTGCTTTCTGCCTGTCATTCTCTAGACTGGCTAGAAAGAAGTAAGGTATCAGTGCTTAGTAGTTTACAGCTGTGACTGCTGAAAGATAAGGCCTTCAAAGCGTACACCTCTATCCTTTAGCATAAAATTTTCATCTCTTCATTGTAGTATTTCTGTTAAAAAAAAAGGTCTTGACATACCTTGCAGTGTTTCAATGCTTCTTTGTATTCTTTATTTCTAATGGCATCTCTCGCAGTCTTCAATGCTGCTTTCACTTCTTTACTTGACATTATTACTGTTAAGCAGAATAATAATAATATTTAAACCAGCTTTGTCTTATCACATTTATAAAGCAAAACACATTAGTTTGTCCTTCATAATTCTTAAAGGATTTGACAATACTGCTCTAGCTGACCTAAAGCACAAGGGATTCAGTTCCCCAAATCCATTCTGGATGGCAAAAAGCAGTTCATATTTGGATTTTCCTAACTAGCAAAACCACAAATAGTAGAACATTCCATACTACCAATCCGTGGACAGGCAGTAGCTTCCCCCATGTCTGCCTCAATAGCAGACTATGGACTTATCCAAACCTTTTTTTAAACCCAGCTACACTAATCACTCTTCTAAAGCTTAACTATTCTTTCAGTGAAAAAATATTTTCTCCTTTTGGTTTCAAAAGTATTTCCAAGTAAGCTCATCGAGCTTTTTAACATTTTAAAAAATAAAAAATCAATTCATTTTTATTCTACACCACGCAGGAATTTTCAATCTTATCCACACTCAGCTATTTCTTTTCCAAGCTAAAAAGCCCTAACCTCTTTCGCCTATTCTCATAAGAGAAGCGTTTCATCCTCTTTATAATTTTTGTCATTCTTCTTTGAACCTTTTCTAATTTTGCTTTATCTTTTTTGAGATACAGCAACTAGGACTGAACACAATATTCCAGGTGAGGTTGCATCATAGAGCACAGTTAGCTGAACTCTGGGACACTGTATTTGTGGGGGTGTGGCTATAGAAAAAGGGTAGGCAACCGCTAGGGCTGCAACCCAGTTGGGTTTTCAGGATTTCTCCAATGAATATGCATGAGATCTCTTTGCATGTACTGCCTCACCATATGCAAACAGATCTCATGTATAATTGCATACATATTCATAGGGGAAAGACTGACAATCCAACTGGATTACAGCTGAGGTTGCTATAGAATGTCTTTGGAAGCATCAATGATACTGGTATTGGAAGTATCAAAGTGCTGCCTCCACACTCTAATGTTGATACATCACACTCACTGGAGATGCATTCTCCTTCTAGAACAGTATTCTTCAACCTTTTTACACCTATGAACTGGCGGAAATAAAATAATTATTTTGTGGACCGGCAAACTAATAAGATTGAAATTTTTAAAAAATCCCATTGCCGCCCCATCCCCGCGAGCTCGGTCCCGTTAACCATTTGATCCCATCCACACAAGCCTCAAATAGTTATGATTTTATATTGAACATATTTTATTAAAGTATAAAAAGAAACAATATTCTGTACAATTGTCATTTTATAAATATAAATAATACAGGGCAAGGATCAACAAAACCCCCGTCTCCCCTCCCCTTCACCCTCTATATCCCCTCTACTATCAAGAAAACTGAATAAGCCAAATTATTACAGAATGCTACACAAATATCATGCTAACAGAATACCGCAGTCACACATGGCAGGAATGGTGTTAGGGAGAGTGCAACTAGGGCAACTGCCTCCTGGTCAGAGAGAGCCCTAAGCCAGCTGGAAGCTAAAGACGTACTGCCTGGGCTTTGCACTCCCCAGTTATGTCTAACATCAGCTCTAGCAGGATATATATTTTAAATCTGATATATTCTAATCACAAGATAGAAATAAAATTATTTTTTTCTACCTTTTGTCGTCTCTGGTTTCTGCTTTCATTGTCTTTTCACTCTCTTCCATCCAGCGCCTGCCCTCTGTCTCTTCAATACAGTACCTGCCCCTTCCATCCACTGTCTGCCCTCTCCCCCTCCCATATGGTATCTGCGTTCTTTCTATGCCCCTCTCTCCTACACCAGATCTAGCATCTTTGTTCCTCTTTCCTTATTTCTCATCTGACCCCCCCTTCCCAGTATCAATCTCTCTCTACTTTGTCATTCCTCTCTCCCCTTTCCCTCATCTGATCTCTCCATTCCATCCTGACTCCTTCCCCTCCTCTAATCTCCCTGCCAGCTGTTTCCTTCCAATGTTCCTCCTCCCATGTCTAGCAGCACCTTCTCCCTTTCCTCCTCCCCTTATCCAACAGTAACTCTCGTCCCTTCCCTTCTCCCCTGTCAGAATACCCCCTTCCCCTCCCTTGTCCAGGAGTACCCCTTCTCCCTTCCCTCTCCAGCAAATGTTTCCTCTATGTAGGCTAGTGGCAGCTCTGTGTGCTTTTAACTTCGGCACACAGCTGCCCCTAAGCAGTATTTTAGCCGCGGTTTCATGAGGCAGCCTCAGGGCCTTTGGTAGGACGACCCGCTTTGATGATGCGATGTGGGCCGGCCTACCAAAAGGTCGCCTCATGAAACCGCGCTAAAATACTGCTTAGGGGCAGCTGTGTGCCGAAGTTAAAAGCACACAGAGCTGCCGCTGCTTGTCTGGGGGTGCGGAGACAAAGGCTGGAGCAGGAGACATACGCAGCAGGAGTCGGTGGAGGAAGGCAGGAGTGCCGGCATAGCGATGGCAACAGGAAGTTGCATATCAGCTGACGCCGGCACCTTTTGCTGCGGCGGGGACCCAAATCCTTCACAGACCAGCAAGATTTTTTGTGGACTGACACCAGTCTGCGGACCGGCGGTTCAAGAACTGTGTTCTTGAACACCAAATGAAATGAAACCTGGATATAAGTAAGACACTTTAGTGTCAGAAAAGTATGTGGGTAGTTGGGGGAGGGGCGGCAACATTCACTCACTCCAGAGGTTTTTGAAGCCAAATTCCCAGTCTATAGACCAGAAGGATCTTCACTGGAGTAAGCTTTGAGGAAGCTTGGTCGTTTGTTGTGGGAGCAGTCAAAGCCAGCTGTTATCCAGACAGTGGACAAGGAGAGCATGCAATGAAGGGTTCATTATGCTAAACCTGGGTGTCAAAAGGAAAACTCAGACCTTACCAGTAATTGGAGTCAGGAGTGCCCCCTCCTGATTTCTCCCTATTACTACATATACGACAAACTGAATTGTGTCTGATCCCTAAACAAAATGTAATACAGTATTAGGCAAAGGAAACCTGAATAAACACAAAACACGGTTTATAAATTATTACTTCATTTATTTAAGGAAAAGTTATCCAATATCTATATCAGCCATGTGAAAAAGTATCTGCCCCTAAACTTAATAACTGGTTGCATCATCTTTAGCAGCAATAATTGCAGCCAAACACTTCCTATAATTTGATATCAATCTTTCACATCATTGTTGAGGAATCTTAGCCCACTCTTTTTTGCATAACTGCTTTAATTCAAATAGATTTGTAGGTTTTGTCCTGCCACAACATCTCTATTGGGTTCAAGTCAGCACTTTGACCAGGCCAATCCAAAACATTTTGTTTCTCCTCAGCCATTCAGAGGTAGATTTGAATCACAGTCTTGCTATGTTACTCTTCAGTTCAGTTCACAGACTGAATATTCTTAAGAATGTTCTGGTACAGTGCAGAATTCACTTCTTTCATGGCAAGTTTTCTAAGTCATGAGGCTGAAAAGCATCCCCACACAATCACCAAACATATTTGACTACCAGTATGATGCTCCTGTTGTGGAATACTGTATTTCAGTGGTTCTTAAACCTGTCCTAGGGGACCTCCGGACAGACAAGTTTTCAAGATATCCCTAATGAATATGTATAACTCAAATTCTTAAAACCTGCTATTAAACATTTAATACAAACAAGTATTATCTGAATCAATTCAATTTTAATCTTATCTCCCACAGTTCACTTCATTACAGTACTTTTACAGCTTACCAATACTTAATTTATTAGTAAATATCAGAATAATTTAGTCAGTGAACCCAATCCCCATCACTCACTTCCCAACTTTCACACACTTTGTGATTACTTTTATCAAAAACTGGATCTTGGTTAGTTCTAGAGAGTTGCGCGGGGACAGAAATCTCACCCTTCCCCACCAAAATCCCACTCGTCCCAGCAAAAAATACCTCCGTCCCCACCCATCCACGCGAGGGATCCCCTCCGTCCCCACCCATCACTGTGAGGAATCCCCTCCGTCCCCGCCCATCCCGATAAACTTCAGAAATAGTTATTTCATTTAATTATGCTACTGAATTAAAGGCTCTGGTAGAGACCCATTTACAAATAAGCAAAGACACTTTATTAATTTGGAAATATTAATTGGGAAGAATACATACTTTGTAAACGGGTTTCTACCAGAGCCTCTAATGTAAATATAAAATATAAATACTCAGCTGATGAGAACCCCCAAGCTGTCAGCCGAGGACTTCCTCTGCATTTGGCCATGGGTCACTTATGCCAAGTTTGGCAGGCAGCAGTAGCGTCCTTGAGTCACAAATGCTGGTACTTCAGTGGCTCATGGATGCTACCAGCGACTGCGCGTTTGGTGGAGGGGAGTTCTGGCCATCTCTAGAGGAGGTCCTCTGCTGGCGGTGCTTGGGGATCCCCACCAGTCACAATAAGGGTCAGCAAGTACTTCAACACTGTAGAAATAAAACCAGAAATGCATTTCCTTTTCTTTTGAACACAATACAAAGACATCTGCTATATACATTTCCTAAAGCTAACATATTTTAGTCAATAAATTCCGTTTTTTACCTTTGTTGTCTGGAGACTTATTTTTCCATAAAGTTGGTCCCAGTTTCTTTTTTCCGCTTTCCCATCTTTGGAAATTCTTCTGTTGCTGTCCATTGGTTCCTCCTACCATGGTCCAGCATTTATCCCTTTCTCATCTTTCCCCCCTGCCCACCAGCCCCATGCCCAACATTTCTTCTTCTATCACCCCTCTCCAGCACCATGCCACATCTCTCCCTCCATTCCTTTCACTATTATGTCCAACAATCCTCCCTCTTGCATCCAATTCAATCTGTCCCACTGTTCCCTTTCCATCACAATATTTCTCCCTCTCATCTTTCTCTTCCCTCTCATATGTACCCCACTCCCTCCATATGACCAAAAATTCTCCTTTCTTCCATTCCCCGTGTACACAACCATCTCTTTCCCAAGTTCATGCCTTCTATGTCCAAAAATGCATTCCCTCCCCCACTTCAGCATCTCTTTCCCTCCCTTCCTCCATCCTCTCTCCCAAGTTCATGCCTTGTGTCCAAAAGCACCCTCCCCCACCTCCCCCACCTCCCCCACCCTCCCTTCCCCGCGACCCGAGGGGGCGTCCCCACGGGCTCCCCGCGACCCAAAGGGGGAACTCGCAGGATCCCCGCAGGTCCCACGGGATTCCCGTCGTCCCCGTGCAGCTCTTTAGTTAGTTCATGAGTTCATAAGTCCATTATCATCTAGTCAGAGAGGCTTCTGAGAGTTGCACAACAGTCTAACACGTGAAAATCACAGTTTCTTAAACACAATCGGCAGGCCTCTCTGTTCTCATGATGGTCCTGTTCTTCAATTCATAAAGCATTCAGCTCAACACAAGACTGTGTTTTGCCATCTGGCGTCTTCAGGAGCTGTGTTTGCATCACAACTTTACCTACAATACAAAATAATTCATACATTCCCTTTCATTTATACTAAAACCTCACCAAAATCTTTAAAACACCATTCACCTACCAGTAAACTAAGAATGACTCGAGCAGGGACCCAGGGTTTGGCACAAGCCAGGATCAGCTGACAAGCAGGAAACACACCATCTACCAGGAAATCAAACTGCATGACCTCATTTCCTCTCCATAAACCTTATATCCCTGTTCAAACAACTCCTGTTCCAGTTATAACAACTTCCATTCCACTTCTTTGTTGAAAACAACCATATTCAGCCCCCATTCCTGTTACAACAGATTCCATGCCACTTCTTTGTTGAGTCCATAAGGCTCAACTGTATTCCACTCATAAATTAATCTTCTAATCAGTACCTTCTAATAAATTAATCTTCTAATCAGTATTAATCCTTCTAAGCAGTACCTCAGAAATATTACCACCACTTGGTAAAGCCACTTGAATCAAAACCACAAATCACATATCCTCTACCTTATGAGCATTTGTTTGCCAATGCCATGCTTGTCACCTCTATATAGGCAAATCTGCCTCAAACATATTCATTAGGGATATCTCGAAAGCTTGACTGGCTGGGAGTCTTCCAGGACAGGTTTAAGAATCACTGCTGTATTTATTTACACCAAACATAATGGGACCTGTGTTGTCCAAAGAGTTCCACTTTTGACTTATCTGTCCATTAAATATTATCCCATTCTGGATTATTGTAACATCATTTATTTGGGATCTTCCCCAAAAATTTTAAGATTGAGAATAAATAATCCAGAATACTGTGGTTCGACTGATATTTGGTCTGAAGAAGAACGACCACATTAGCCCATATTATCATTCATTGCATTGGCTAGCATTGGAAGCAAGAATACTATTTAAGTTTTCCTGTATTTGTTTTAAGATGATTTCAGGAGAGTCTCCAATTTATTTGTCTCCTCACTTTGAATTTTATAGACCATCAAGGATTACAAGAAGCTCTAGCTTATTTACCTATCCTAAGCCAAATGGTGTCAGATACAAGACCTTTTTTGAAAGGACCTTAGCGTTTCAGGCAGGCAAATTACAATGTTGGCTTGGTGAATGTATTCAAGACATGTCTTACTGTTCTTTTCAAAAATTAGTGAAGTCTGCTCTGTTCGACAAATTCATTACTTAATTAGATCTTTTTAAGATTGTAATTACTTTTTAACCTTTTACTTTGGTTTTATCTTATGATATGTATGTACTTTGCTGATTGTTCAGTTTCTTATGGTGTAAACTGCCTAGAACTTTTGGTAATGGCGATATAAAAGAATAAATTTATTATTATTATAAGCATGGATGTTATTCTTGGACAACAGCGGGTTCCACCTTCAGCAACTCACCCATGAATGCAAAGTCATGAATGCTGACCTTAGCTGAGGCTAAAAAGGCCTGTAGTTTTTTGAATATTCTTCTGGAAAGTTCCCGGATGAGTTATTGCTGCTCCCTTGGAGTAATTTTGGTAGGCTGGCCAGTCCTAGGAAGATTCACCACTGTTCCGAGTCTTCTCCATTTGGAAATAATGGCCCTCACTGTGGTTCGGTGAAGTCTCAGAGCTTTAGAAATGGCTTTGTAACCCCTTCCAGACTGATACATTTCAACAACTTTTTCCCCATGTCTTCTGGAATTTCCTTTATCATAGAATACTCAACAGTGTTCTTGTAGAAACTCTATGGTGATTACTATACTCTCATGGTAAGGTTCAAGATATATTATATTAAAGTTTAGATTTAACAGAACTGACTGCAATTACTACTACTATTTATTATTTCTATAGCGCTGAAAGGCATACGCAGCGCTATACATTTTAACATACAAAAGACAGTCCCTGCTCAGAAGAGCTTACAATCTAATTTAGATAGGACATTTCAGGGTTGGGGAGGTTATAGTGGGTATAGGTATCTGACAGCAGTGAGGGGAGTTAAGAGTTGAAAGCAGTTTCAAAAAAAAGTGGGCCTTTAGCTTGGATTTGAACACTGCCAGGGCGCAGCATGACGTATTGATTCAGGCAACCTGTTCCAGGCATACAGCGCCACAAGAAAGAAGGGACAGAGTCTGGAGTTGATAGTGGAAGAGAAGGATACAGATAACGGGGGCTTGCCCGATATGCGGAGATCACGGGGAGGAGCATAGGGGGAGATGAGTGAAGAGAGATATCAGGGGGCTTCAGAGCGAATGCACTTGTAGGTCAGCAAGATGAGTTTAAACTGTATTTGGAAACGGACAGGGAGTCAATGAAGCGACTTGAGGAGAGGGGTAATGTGAGAATAGCGGCTCTCATGCAATCAAGCCTGTCTGTGTTTAATCAGCTGAATCTAATTAACAATTACCTTGTACTAACCATTTTGTCCTGTCCATATCTCTCAAATGTACTTGCCCCCTCACTACACAGTAAGATGCTAATGCTGTTCATACAATATAATGAATCATCATATGATTAGTGCAGTGGGCTAAGAACCTAAGTAACTGGGTTTGATTCCCACTGCAGTTCTTTGTGATCCTGAGCAAGTCACTTAACCCTCCCTGTCCAAAGTACAAAAAACTTAGATTGTGAATCCACTGGGGACAGAGGAAGAACCTGTATACATAAACTACTATGATTATACCACAGAAAAGCAGCATATCAGGTCCATGACCCTTTTCATCTTTTATCCCCCCCCAATATACCAATGTCATTCCAATGTTCTAATGTGTGCCTATTACGTGTTTATTGGAAATATGACAACACTGTATCATATTTATGTTATTTGAATGTTCTTCTATGTTATTATTTGTATTGTAGTAACTTTTTCATATTTCAATGTTATGATTGTTCTGCAGTACTGTATATAGAAATGATAAGAAGTAGTAGTAGCAGCAGCAGCATGCACAAATGGTATAAGCATATAGTCCCATGTGGCCCACAGGTATAAAATAGGACTTGCAGCATTTAACATACACTAATATCCTTAGCACACTAAGGGCTCCTTTTACTAAGGTGCGCTAGCGTTTATAGCGCACGCACGAAATTACCGTGTGCTACACCACGCAGTACGCTTCTAGAATAATGCCAGCTCAATGCTGGCGTTAAGGTCTAGCGCACGCGCTATTCTGCGTGTTAAGGCCCTAACGCACCTTAGTAAAAGGAGCCCTAAGTTTTAGTAATAGGACCCTTTAGTATTCAAGACACTAAATAAGTACAGTTTTTCTATGTTAAGAAACCAAACTAAGAAGTGCATCATAGTGTAGAGAAGTAAATGGTACTGAGATATCCTCCCCCATCTTTCTTCTTTAATCACTCTATTCACCACAATTTGGTACTTGGCTCTCTACATAAGAGCTGGACAACCACGGTCCTCAAGAGCAGTAACGTAATCAGATTTTTAGGATCTGCCCCAATGAATATGCATAAGATCTATTTGCATACAATGGAAGCAGTGCATACAAATAGATCTCATGCATATTGATCGAGGAGGAAAACTAAACTGGACTGCAGCTCTTGAGCACCAAGGTTCCCACCCCTCCATTACATGATCACCTCCTACTGCTACACTTCTCCCTCCATATTCACGGTTTTAGCATTCGCAGTTTCGATTATTCACGGTTTTGAGCTTGCTGGCTCCTCCCCCCCAAATTACGTCAGCTTGAATAGAGAAATCACTGATTCCATGCATTTACAGAGAAAATCACAGATTCCCAGCACTTTCTTCACCATGTTTTGCCTCTCCTTCAGGAACAAGCCAGGTCTCCCACCATGTTATTCATGGTTTCACCATATTCACAATGGTTTTTAACAGAAAACAGCGAATAACATATGAAAAAGTTATTCACAGTTTTTCTGTATTTGCAGTTCTGTTAATCCCCTATCACAGCGAATACAGAGGGAGAGGTGTACTCCCAGTTGTTCTTGCCTAACTTGAATAAACCCATTTGGGTTTTTTTCTTCTTGAAAATTAAAGCTATTCTCAAGGTTCCTTTTTTACACAGGTCTTTGATGGGTGGTAACCTGCGCACTGTGATTGGGTATATATTAATCTTTCTTTTTTTGTATCTCTTGAACACCTATCATGTCAAGTTTTGCCCTTCCTTTTCCATCTCTTATTGTTAATTGCTTTGCTATTTTATATGAAAGGCTACTGCAAACCTCAATAAACATAGTATAACTGGGTGCATGTAAGTAATAAGATACATATAGTATAATCGGATGCATTATTACAAATTATAAAATAACATTAGGAGCTATTTGAAGGCTTTCACACAGATTTTGGGTCAGAGCAATGATAAACAGCATAAGAACATAAGCCTTGCCATACTAGGACAGGCCAAATGTCCATCAAGCCCAGTATACTCTTTAATTTTCTCAAGAGCCTCTCACAAAGAACTTTGTCAAAAGCTTTTTGAAAATCTAGATCCACTACAGCAACAGAGTTTGCATTTCCTGGGATGGTTTCAGTACAGATATTATTAAACCATAATCAATACACCACGAACACCTCTCACCAAGCAGCCCTATGGGGTAAAGACCTAGATCAACTGCTTTCGCCCACTACCTACGGGGAATTTAGGAAGCACCTAAAAACATACCTGTTCCTGAAATACCTAAACAATTGACCCGCTCTCCCCTATCTCCCCCCAAGAACGGTCTCCCCTACCCTTACCCCCCCCCCCCTTACCTCTTCCCACCACCCCCTACCTTTATCCCCCCCCCTCCTTAGTCCACCTGAATCTCACAGAACTGTGATACATATAAACTATTATCTTTATATCGTTATTTTTCATTGTTATTTTCTAAAACATGCGGCTTATTCCAAACAGGTCCTCTCGGACATTACCTACCAAAATGTACATCTTATACTCTTGCTAAGCAAATTGTATTTCTATATTCTTGCTTACTTAAAATCTATGCTATCTGTATTTCTTATGTATATCTGCATATTGTGTATTGCTGAATGTCCAGCTCTCTTGATTGTAAACCGCCTAGAAGTCGCAAGATTGTGGCGGTATAGAAGAATAAAGTTATTATGATTATTATTATTATACTGTTTCCAACAGTGGTCTATCCAGGTACCTGGTGATAGACCAAAAAGCCAGGTCAAGAACGAGCCCACTCACTTTGGTCCTTGTTTAGTGACAGATAAGGAAGGGATGGATAAAACAGCTATCTAGGACCTATATGGGGTTAAATTAAAGTTGATAGGAATACAAAGGCCCAAAGCACCCTTAATTCTTTCCTGGCTGTGCTCTAAGGCTTCTCACCTTTAGCCTTCAAGAACAGCAAACAGATCTGTTATGGGTTGTTTGTTTGTTTTAGAATAGTCAAAAGGGGTGTACATATAGTATATATCCAAATAGCATATGCACATTTTGGTTATTCTTAAAACCTGTCCTGTTACAGTCGCTCAAGACCAAAGTCAAGTGTCAGTGCTCTGACAGCATGTCCACACTGCTTATCCCGGTTACCAGTCACACACATTCGGCTGCCCTTTACACGCCGAGCATCCTTCTTAACACGCATTGGAAGACCGGTCTACCATCTCTCCCTCTCTTTCTGATCTAACATATATCCAGCACCTCTCCCTAACCCCTCCCCCGTCAAACTCATACCTGAGGCCACCCACCACCAATCTCACAGCTTTTCGTTCTCCAGTGCCCCGCTGTCTCTCCTGGCACAACCTCTTTCTTTCGGAAGCGTTCCCTTTGCCGGAAGCAGGAAGTTGCGTCAGGAGGGCGCGGCTCTGGAGCATTTGGGAAAAAGTTGGCTCTAGCTCGCAATCTGAAAAATAAGTTGGGGAAATAGAAAGTTGGACGGGGGTCTGCGGAGATGGAAGTAGTTACTGAGGTGTTCACGTGCAAGAGTGTACGAGCCTCTCATGATCAACTAACTACTCGGGGGTCCTCCAATTTGTCCATGTACCGCCTCTTTTTCGTTTCATAAATTAAGTGCAGCTGCAGCACTCATACTTTCTGCCTGGGTTGATGCAGCTAGGCTCACGCTGATTGACACGTACGTAAGGCAGGCCTGCAACATCAGAGATCACCTGATCTGCTGGCGCTGCGTGTCACCACTTTCACATGTTGCTAGATTGTTGCCACTCAAGTGCCATAGCTAAGGTGACCATACGTCCCGTTTTCGGATCCCCTGTCCTGTTGTCCCCACACAGCTTCGGGTCGCCAAAATGCCCCTTTTTCAGGGACAGCGTTCCGAAGCTGTGCGCGGGGACAACGGGACAGGCGATTGCTTCCTGTCCCTCCCTGCCGCACCAAAAAAAAAGCGTCCCTTCCGGCCCGATTTAAACTCCGTTCGCTCGCGCCCCACCCCCCCGGTCCACTGCCGCAGCTCCTCTGCTTTTAAGTCGGGCCTGGAGGGAGGCTTTTTTCCCGTGGTAGGGGGGAAGGAGGTAGTCAGGCAAGCTGGCTTTTGCGGGGCAGAGAAGGAGGTAGGTTGGCTGGCTGGCTTTGGGGGAGGCAGGCAGGCAGGTTAGCTTTGAGGGAGGTAGGCAGGCAGGCTTAAGGTGACCATACGTCCTGTTTTGAACGGTACAGTCCCGTTTTCAGATCCCCTGTCCCGTTGTCCCCACACACAGCTTTGGGACGCCACAATGTCCCGTTTACAGGGACAGAGTCCCGAAGCTGTGCGCGGGGACAAAGGGCCAGGCGATTGCTTCCTGTCCTTCCCTGCCACACCAAAAAAAAAAAAAAAAAGCGTCCCTTCCAGCCCGATTTAAACTCTCCTCCCTCCCCGGTCCAACGCCGCTGCTCTTCTGCTTACCTTCCTGCCTAATTGTGCCCAGAAGCCTTCTTCCCAACGTCAATTCTGACGTTGGAGAAGACATTCAGGGCCATGGTGTCTAAAGAGAGAAATTTGCTTTTTTTTTCCAGCACGTCCTTCAGTATTGTCTCTCCTTCAGGAACAGGTCAGGTCTCCCACCATATTCACAGTATGGCTACAAAGCGAACGACTCCAAGTGCTCCTGAAAGTGCTCCCAAGAAGGAAAAAAAAGTGAAGACCTTACCAGAAAAGGTTGAATTGTTGGATATGTTTCATAGAGTAAAGTCAGCATCCGCTGTTGCTCGGCATTATGGCATTAACGAATCTACCGTTAGGTCCATAAAGAAGAAGGAAAAACCAATCCGTGAAGCTGTTGCTGCAGCTATGCCAGCAGGTGCAAAGTTATTACATGTGCGAGATACCAATCTCTCTCGTGTGAAAACTGCAACATTTATGTGGGTGCAGGATTGCTACAAGAAGAGAATTCCTGTAGATTCTGTGTTGATAAGAGGAAAGGCAAAGTTTTTGTATGATAACTTGAAGAAAAGGGAAGGTGGATTGTCGCTATCCATGGACTTTCTGGCCAGTAAAGGGTGGTTTGATAAATTCCGGCACAGATATGGCCTACGTAATATGAAAGTGACAGGAGAAGTAGCATCTGCCAACCAAGAGGCAGCTAGAGAGTTCCCTGCTACCTTTAAGGAAATTATTGAAGAGAAGAGATATGGACAAGAGCAGGCATTCAATGCCGATGAAGCTGCTCCATTTTGGAAGAGAATGCCGCAGAGTACTTTCATTAGCAAAGAGGATAAGCAAGCACCAGGTTTCAAGGCTGCAAGGGATAGACTAACCATGCTGCTTTGTGCAAATGCAGAGAGAAATTCACTTTTTTCCAGCACTTCCTTCAGTATTGCCTCTCCTTCAGGAACAGGTCAGATCTCCCACCATATTTGCAGTATGGCTACAAAGCGAAAGATTTCAAGTGCTACCGAAAGGGCTCCCAAGAGGGAAAAAAAAGTGAAGACCTTACCAGAAAAGATTGAATTATTGGATATGCTTCATAGAGTAAAGTCAGCCTCCGCTGTTGCTCGGCATTATGGCATTAATGAATCTAACGTTAGGTCCATAAAGAAGAAGGAAAAACCAATCCGAGAAGCTGTTGCTGCAGCTACGCCAGCAGGTGCAAAGACATTACATGTTGTGCGAGATACCAATCTCTCTCGTGTGGAAACTGCAACATTTATGTGGGTGCAGGATTGCTACAAGAAGAGAATTCCTGAAGACTCTGTGTTGATAAGAAGAAAGGCAAAGTCTTTGTATGATAACTTGAAGAAAAGGGAAGGTGGATTGTCGCAATCCATGAACTTTCTGGCCAGTAAAGGGTGGTTTGATAAATTCTGGCACAGGTATGGCCTACGTAATGTGAAAGTGACAGGAGAAGCAGCATCTGCCAACCAAAAGGCAGCTAGAAAGTTCCCTGCTACCTTTAAGGAAATTATTGAAGAGAAGAAATATGAACCTGAGCAGGCATTCAATGCTGATGAAACTGCTCTATTTTGGAAGAGAATGCCACAGAGGACTTCCATTAGCAAAAAGTATAAGCGAGCACCAGGTTTCAAGGCTACAAGGGATAGACTAACCATGCTGCTTTGTGCTAATGCAGTAGGCCATATGATAAAGCCAACACTGATTTATAAAGCCACGAACCCCCGAGCCTTGAAGGGAAAAGATAAGTTCCAGCTGCCTGTTTACTGGATGAACAACAAGAAAGCTTGGACAACCAGAGTACTGTTCCTTGAGTGGTTTCATCAGTGTTTTGTGCCTGAAGTAAGAAAATACCTGGCCATTAAAGAAATGGAATTCAAGGTTCAGTTGATATTGGACAATGTTCCCAGATACCCAGACCCACATGAGTTCTACACTGAGGGTGTTGAGATTGTCTACATGCCCCCTAGCACATCTCTCATCCAACCTCTTGACCAGTGGGTAATAAGGACATTCAAGGCACACTACACACGGTATTCACTGGAGAGGATTGTCAATGCGATGGAAAAAGGCCACAACATGGAGAACATCATGAAAAAGTGGAAGGAAAATTGTTTGAGCTTGCTATTTACTGGTTTTGCTACTCTCTTTTTTGTATTGCTGGTTCATGTGTTGGTTGTGCTTGTTTTCTGTTACTCAATAAATATGATTTAAATATAAATCTACTAATTCATAGCTTCATTGCATGCCCCTTAGTTCTAGTATTGTTGGAAAGAGTGAACAAGTGTTTCATATCTACCCTTTCCACTCCACTCAGTATTTTATAGACCTCTATCATATCACCCTGAATCATCTGTTCAAGCTGAAGAGCCCTAGCCACTTTAGCTTTTCATCATAGGGAAGGCGTCCCAAACCTTTTATCATTTTCGTCACCCTTCTCTGTATCTTTACTAATTCCGCTATATCTTTTTTGAGATACGGCGACCAGAACTGCACACAGTATTCAAGTTGTGGCCGTACCATATTGAGATACAAGGGCATTATAACATTTTCATCTTTGTTGTCCATTCCTTTCCTGATAATTCCTAACATTTTTGTTTTCTTAGCCATCACTGCACATTGAGATGAGGGTTTCAACGTATCCTCAACAATGACACCTAGATCCTTTTCTGGGCAATGACTCCTAACATAGAACCCAACATCATGTAGCTATAGTTCGGGTTCCTTTTTCCCACATGCATCACTTTGCACTTGTTCACATTAAGAACATAAGAATTTGCCTCCACTGGGTCAGACCAGAGGTCCATCCCGCCCAGCGGTCCACTCCCGCGGCGGTCCTCTAGGCCTATCACCTGTGCAAAGGGCCTTGACTATTCCTATAACCTACCTCAACTCCTATCTGTACCCCTCAATCCGCTTATCCTCTAGGAACCTATCCAAACCCTGTATTCCAAAATAAAGCACACAAAAAGTACAATGCACTGTAACTGTTCTGCAGGTGTTCACAATCATCCAGTCAAAAAAATCCAAAATTCACAGAAAATGCTAAACATACAAAAACGGAGAGAAAAAACAGACCTCATACACAGACAGCAGGGACAACACTGTACCCTAAGTCATCTGTATCATCACTGGTCTGAAAAAAAACTCCCCATAGTGAACTCTTATTTCAAAATTGTTTTTTTCAAAAGTATGATGAAAATTACAACTCCACTCCAGAAAACCATATATCAATGATTACAGGGGAATGTAGAACAAAAGGAGGTAGAAGTATATAAAAAAAACTTTTTTCACATATTGAAGTATAAAAAACACTTATCTGAAGATCATTTGTTAGTGGCAGTCCATTTCAATTGCTTCTCTCATAAGCCTGCCACTCCGGACTTGCGGCATCCAATCAGCTAGCGGCGCTGCACGGGCAGAAGGGCACCAGGGAGGAGGAAGGGCACCAGGGAGGAGGAAGGAAGGAGGTAAAAATTCTTAGAATCGGCTGAGGCAGGAGGGATCCCTGCTGTGTCAGCCCACCGCTGGCCACCAGGACTTATGGTAGGTCATTCCTGCCAGTTCAGAGCCACTAGCTGATTGGTTGCATGGGGAGAAGCAAAGGAATGTTGTTCCTGGCGCGATTCACTGTTGGACCACAAGGGATCATAAAGGTGCAGGAGGGAGGTAAAAATTATTAGAATTGGCTGGCACAGGAGGAGGAAGGAAGGAGGTAAAAATTCTTAGAATCGGCTGAGGCAGGAGGGATCCCTGCTGTGTCAGCCCACCGCTGGCCACCAGGACTTATGGTAGGTCATTCCTGCCAGTTCAGAGCCACTAGCTGATTGGTTGCATGGGGAGAAGCAAAGGAAGGTTGTTCTTGGCGCGATTCACTGTTGGACCACAAGGGATTATAAAGGTGCAGGAGGGAGGTAAAAATTATTAGAATTGGCTGGCACAGGGGTGGAAGGGATCCTTGCTGTTCCAGCCTACCACTGGACCACTATATGGCCTTACCCCCAAGTACATAACGGACCTTTTCTCATTTTCTAATAACAAACTCAAGAGAAACACACACTCAAAATTCTTTTCCCCTCCAGTTAGAGGCTGCAAAATGAAAAAACACCACGAACACCTTCTCTCTCACCAAGCAGCCCTATGGGGCAAAGACCTAGACCAACTGCTTTCGCCCACTACTTACGGGGAATTTAGGAAACGCCTACCTGTTCCAGAAATACCTAAACAATTGACCCGCTCTCCCCTCTCCCTCCCCCCTCCCTATTCCACCAGAATTTACGGCACTGTTATATATATAATCTGTTATCTTCATCTTATCGTAATTTTACGTTACTATTTATTCCCAACAGGTCCTGTCGGACATTACCTACTAAAATGTACATCTTATATTTTTGCTCAGCAAATTGTATTTCTATATTTCCTCTGAATATCTGCTTATTGTATTTCACTGAATGTCCAGCTCTCTTGATTGTAAACCACCTAGAAGTTGCAAGATTGTGGCGGTATAGAAGAATAAAGTTATTATTATTATTATTATTATAAAAAGTACACTGGGAAGGGGGAGGGAGGTAATAAAGAGTAGAGTCAATTGGGACAGGAGATGTAAGGGATCCCTACAGTGGAACCTCGGATTGTGAATAACCCGGTTTGTGAGTGTTTTGCAAGACGAGCAAAACACTCAGCAAACTTTTGACTCGCAAACCGAGCACTGCCCCGATAAACAAGCACTTACAGCCCAGGAAGCGCCGTTTCGGGGGATTCCTCTTCCGTCTTCCGGCCAGCCTTCTATGTCAGGTGCCTTCCGCAGGTTGGAGGGCCTCTGTCTAGGCCTGCGCGACTGGGTGCCGTCCCGCCTGCGCGTTGCGTGTGACTCACATAGCGTCAGTCATCGGCGTGCGTGTCATGTGCGGTGTGTGGATGGGGTGGTGCTCAGCTGCGTGGGCTCGGATGGGGGCTCTCCAGCATGCGGGGGGCATCTGACGTGGAGGGCTGGCCGGCAGATGGAGGAGGCATCCCTCTGAAGCGGCACCGCGGGGTTCTCTGGCGGCTGGCGGACATTAGATGCATCCCCCCGAAGCGGCACTATGGGGTTCTTCTTCAGATGACGGACAGAGGAGACAGCGTTATTATTATTATTATTATAAAAAGTACACTGGGAAGGGGGAGGGAGGTAATAATGAGTAGAGTCAATTGGGACAGGAGATGTAAGGGATCCCTCCTGTCCCAGCCCACTGCTGGACCACCAGGTCTCAAAGCAGGCCCAGCAGAGGCCTGCAACAGGTTTGGGAGGGGATAGTTCAGCGCTGACCCAAATATAAACCAAGACTCCCATTTTGGGGCCATTTATTTGACCCCAAAATCTCAATTTATATTCAAGCATATAAGGTACCTAAAAAAGTTTTTATTGTGTGTTTTTGCTTTCAATACAGTCTTTTTTCAAGATCTCTCTTTGCCTTCGTTATTAGCTCCTTGCATTTGACTTGACATTCCTTGTGCTGTTTGCAATTATTTTTAGTCAGGTCCTTCTTCCACTTTCTGAAGGATTCTCTTTTAACTCTAATAGCTTCCTTCACCTCTCGTTAACCAAGCCGGCTGCCGTTTGGTCTTCCTTCTGTAATACATAGAATATATCTAGGCTGGGTTTTCAGGATTGTATTTTTAAATAACATCCACACCTGATGTATATTTTTGACCTTTGCATCTGCACCTTTAAGTTTCTTTTTTATTATTCTCCTCATGTTATCATAGTCTTTTTTAAAGTTAAATGCTGTTGTATTGGATTTCCTGTGTAAACTTATTCCAGGGATTATATCAAATCTGATCATGTTATAATCACTGTTATCAAGCGGCCCCAGCACCATTACCTCCCTCACCAATTCATGTGCTCCACTAAGAACTAGATCTAGAATTGCTTCACCTCTTGTCGGTTCCTGAACCAGTTGCTCCATAAAGCAATCCTTGATTTCATCAAGGAAATTTATCTCCTTAGCTTCAAGCTTCAAAGTCCATATGTGCCCGCTGAACTTCTCTGGCTTAAATCTTGTGTGCACGCTGACTTCATACACTTCAAATTCATGCAGAGATTATTCCAGTCTGCCTTCTCGCTGATCAAACAAGAATACAGTGGAACCTCGGATTGTGAATAACCCGGTTTGTGAGTGTTTTGCAAGACGAGCAAAACACTCAGCAAACTTTTGACTCGCAAACCGAGCACTGCCCCGATAAACAAGCACTTACAGCCCAGGAAGCGCCGTTTCGGGGGATTCCTCTTCCGTCTTCCGGCCAGCCTTCTATGTCAGGTGCCTTCCACAGGTTGGAGGGCCTCTGTCTAGGCTTGCGCGGCTGGGTGCCGTCCCGCCTGCGCGTTGCGTGTGACTCACATAGCGTCAGTCATCGGCGTGCGTGTCATGTGCGGTGTGTGGATGGGGTGGTGCTCAGCTGCGTGGGCTCGGGTGGGGGCTCTCCAGCATGCGGGGGGCATCCGACGTGGAGGGCTGGCCGGCAGATGGAGGAGGCATCCCTCTGAAGCGGCACCGCGGGGTTCTCTGGCGGCTGGCGGACATTAGATGCATCCCCCCGAAGCGGCACTGTGGGGTTCTTCTTCGGATGACGGACGGAGGAGACAGCGTTGCAGCACCCGGCAGGTACAGACCCCGGGTTCTGGAACGAATCGTCGGTGTTGCCACTATTTTCTATGCGGAACTTTGCTTTGATAAACGAGCGTTTTGGATTGCGAGCATGCTTCTGGAATGGATTATGCTCGTAATCCAAGGTACCACTGTACTATATCCACTTAATCACTTCTCTTAGCTCCAATCCTCGCTGTCTCTTTACCACACTAAACTCCCTACTTAAAGCACCCCCACCGCCTATCTCTCCTTCAATTTCTCCCCAGTCAATGGCAGAGTTCTTCTACAATAAAATTCAGAAGATTCATCTTGAGCTCTCAACCAGGCTGCTTCCCCCTCACTTACCCTTCTACTAAACCTCCCCTCAGCACCTGCTACCCTTTCCTCTTTCTCTGAGATCACTGAGGAGGAAACCACGTTTCTTCTCTCATCTTCCAAACTACCTGCTCCTCTGATCCAATTCCCACTCACCTACTCAGTGCTATCTCACCCTCTGTCATCCCTTCTATCTGTCACATCCTCAACCTATCACTCTCCACTGCAACTTCCCTGATGCCTTCAAACATGCTGTTGGCACACCCCTCCTCAAGAAATCCTCACTGGACTGCACCTGTCCCTCCAACTTTCATCCCATTTCCCTACTCCCCTTCTTATCCAAGTTACTTGAATGTGCTGTTCACCGCCATTGCCTGGACTTCCTCTCATCCTATGCTATTCTGGATCCACTTCAGTCAGGCTTTTGCCCGCTGCATTCCACGGAAACTGCCTTTACTAAAGTTTCATTCTTGGCCAGATCCAATGGCCTCTACTCTATCCTCATCCTTCTCGATCTGTCGCTGCCTTTGATACTGTTGATTACCGCCTACTCCTTGATATACTGTCCTTGTTGAGTTCTGCCCTCTCCTGGTTTTCTTCCTATCTCTCCCATCACACTTTCAGTGTATGTAATAGTGGTTCCTCCTCTACAACCTTCCTGCTATCGATTGGTGTATCTCAAGGCTCTGTCCTGGGAGCACTCCTTTTCTCAATCTACACTTGCTCACTTGGTGTATTGATTTCCTTCCACAGCTTCCAGTCTCACCTCTATGCTGATGACTCCCAGATCTACCTCTCTGCGCCAAATATCTCTACTGAAACCCAGATCAGAGTCTCAGCCTGCCTGTCCGACATTGCCACCTGGATGTCTCACCGCCATCTAAAATTGAATATGGCTAAAACAGAGCTGCTCATCTTCCCGCCTTAAACCACTTCTCTGCATCCCTCGTTCTCCGTCTCGGTGGACAACACTCTCATCCTTCCTGTTTTGTCTGCTCGTAATCTCAAGGTCATCTTTGACTCCTCTCTCTCCTTCACCACTCAGATACAATATATCACTCAAACCTGCCGCTTCTTCCTCTATAATATTACCAAAATCCAATCCTTCTTCTCTGAGTACACTTCCAAAACACTTATCCATGCCCTCATCACCTCGCGCTTAGACTACTGCAACTCACTACTTTCAGTCCTGCTTAGCCATTTCGCTCCCCTCCCATCCATCCAGAATTTGGCTGCATGATTCATATTCCAGGAGAGCCGCTATACTCACAGTATCCCTCTCCTAAAGTCACTTCATTGGCTTCCCATCCATTTCCAAATACAATTCAAACTCCTCTTACTGACCTACAAATGCACTCACTCAGCTGCCCCTCTATCTCTCGTCACTGGTTTTGCGATTGTCGTTACAGGATCGGTAGGTTTAGTGAATCTAGGCCATAGGGTAAATTCCAGGGGCTGAAAACTTCCCTCCTCTTAGTATGTGCATAAGAACCAGTGAACCATTCCAGACCATATTTTCAAAAGGAAGCTTTATTTATATGAAACTGTCCTCACCGGAGACACAGAAACTTTAACAAGTACAGTATATGCCCTTTCTAGCTATCTTTTCTAGTGCCATCCTGTTGCTCAAATTCCCCCTCTTCTAGGTCTGCCCACCATCATGTTAATTCTGGTATTTGCTACCAGATCTTTTCCTCAGCTGATAGCAAACCTTTCACATCCCTCCCCCACCCTTCCAGATCACTCATTAGTTCCAATGACTCTCTCTCCAAAACTCTGCATTCCCAATCTCCTGCAGTTCAGCCACTCCTTCCTGTGACTAGAGCAGCCTTCCTATTGGCTGGAGCTTACCACAGCCTCTGCAATGGAAGGGGTTAGCTGGAGAGTTGTAGTAGGCTAAACTAAAAACAAAAAATATCCACACACTTAGCCACCCTTCTGGCTTTGAGATACGTATTTACAACTTTTGGGAATCTTTAAAAAAATCCAGACAGGTAGCAATCCTAGCCTCCTGAATCCTGAGCACAAATGTGAGAAACCCCCCGCCCCCTAAACTTTTGGGCTTGAGGCATATGCCTAGTTTGCCTATGCCTTGATCTGGCTCTGCCTAGATTCCAAAAATTCCAGCAGAGAAAGGCTGAACAGAGCAGGCAGGACTTTAAAATCCTTCGCTTTAATAAAGCACAACTTCTAACCTCAGGGTAGAGCAATCTCCCACACTCTGAAGGAGACGAGACAGTCAGAGACAATGTAACAAACAGTGCCACATAGAAATGTGAGTAGGGATGACTCTGGGTGACGTATTACCGGAATTGTAGTTTAGGACAGAATAGCAGGCAGCCCAGTGTCTAGTTGCAGAGAAGTTTTGTTCTGTGAGCCAGTCGTCGTTTCCTAGATCCCTGCACACTGGGTAGCTTACTGGAAGCTGGGATGAGGTGGCATGGGGCACTGTTCTGCTGGCCCCTAACAGTTATGGCACTGTGCTTGGCTAAGGAGGAAGGTCTCAGGCAATCTCTTAGTGGTGGCAGCAATGGAAGGAATGTGGTGCTGGTGATGTGCGATTCCTTTGTGAGTATCTTTTCTTTTTTTTTTTAGCTTTGGAGTTAGTAAGCTATCATTCCGAGATGTGCTGGAAGGACTTCTTGGAAGTCATTTGATCGCTTGCAATTTTGTAGCTTATGATAACAGAACGTTCTTGTTCTTATGTGATAGTAACATAGTAGATGACAGCAGATAAAGACCCGGATGGTCCATCCAGTCTGCCCAACATGATTCAATTTAAATTTTTTTTTTTTTTTTTAATTTTTTCTTCTTAGCTATTTCTGGGCAAGAATCCAAAGCTTTACCCGGTACTGTGCTTGGGTTCCAACTGCCGAAATCTCTGTTAAGACTTATTCCAGCCCATCTACACCCTCCCAGCCATTGAAGCCCTCCCCAGCCCATCCTCCACCAAACGACCATATACAGACACAGACCGTGCAAGTCTGCCCAGTAACTGGCCTAGTTCAATATTTAATCTTATTTTCTGATTCTAAATCTTCTGTGTTCATCCCACGCTTCTTTGAACTCAGTCACAGTTTTACTCTCCACCACCTCTCTCGGGAGTGCATTCCAGGCATCCACTACCCTCTCCGTAAAGTAGAATTTCCTAACATTGCCCCTGAATCTACCACCCCTCAACCTCAAATTATGTCCTCTGGTTTTACCATTTTCCTTTCTCTGGAAAAGATTTTGTTCTACGTTAATACCCTTCAAGTATTTGAACGTCTGAATCATATCTCCCCTGTCTCTCCTTTCCTAGGGTATACATACATATTCAGGGCTTCCAGTCTCTCCTCATACGTCTTCTGGCGCAAGCCTCCTATCATTTTCGTTATGATTATTCTCAAAGTAAAGCACTTTCATTCATAAACTGTTGGCATGGACATCTCTCTCTGATAGCAGAGTGTAGGTAGTGCTGGGTATGATCTATCTCTCTTCTCTGCCCCAAATGCACTAGTTTTCTAGAATCCCCCACCAGCACATCTCCACTATACATCTGAGTCTGATAACAGTGCGTACGAGACCTATACAAAGCTAAACTGACATGTTATTGCCTGGAGTAGTTTGTATAGTATTATATACTTGCACTGTAAGGATAAGTATGGCAAATTGTAACTTGTAAACTGTATATTATGTACATTAGTATTAGTCCCCTAGTATGTGTCAAGTTAAGATAAAAACTTGTAGGTGACGGGACTAAATCGCGTGAGACAACAGCGCGCCGACAACTGAGTGCAAGGTTGACGGCGTGCCGAAGAAAAGCACTATTTTAAAGGGCTCTGACGGGGGGGTGTTGGTGGGGAACCCCCCCCCCACTTTACTTAACAGACATCGCGCTGGCATTGTGGGGGATTTGGGGGGTTACTTGTAACCCCCACATTATACTTAAAATTGAACTTTTTCCCTAAAAAACAGGCAAAAAGTTTGGTTTCAAGTAGAATGAGGGGGGTTACAACCCCCCAATCCCCCCACAATGCCAGCGCGATGTCTGTTAAGTAAAGTAGGGGGGTTTCCCACCAACACCCCCCATCGGAACCCTTTAAAATAGTGCTTTTCTTCGGCGCGCCGTCAACCTTGCACTCAGTTGTCTGCGTTCAGTTGTTGGCGTGCCGTTGTCTTTAGCGATTTTGTCTATGAACCAAACTTGTATCGTAAACGTGTACTGAAATTTATTCCAAATCCAGAGCAAATCTGCAACCTGTTAACTGTATGTTTAATCTGTAACCCATTCTGAGCTCTTTGGGGAAAATGAATTAAATAATAAATAAAATATCATGAGGGGGGGGGTGGAGGCACTTGGGCATCGGCGTATTAAAGCCTTTAATGTCCATTGATTATGGGGCTCATTTTCAAAGCAGAAAAATGTCCAAAACATGACACAAAATGGTAGGTGAATGTTTTTTTTCAAAACTCTTTTTATAGATGTTTTTCTCCACTGTTTCTCAAGTGTGTTTTGGTGTGACTAGGACGGGCTTATGATTTGCATATTTTTCTATGCTAACAGGCTGTTAGCCACCAATGAGAACTTTTTGTTCGTTTGTTTTGGAATTGCACTATAATATAAAACCAGAAAATAAAGTCATTTTAAAATTCACACTAAACACCTGTACTGGACCTTTTTATTTTGATGCAGACACCCTTCTACCCTCCATGCCTCATTCAACCGCTCGGCTGAGGCTTGGATGACCCAGGTCAGGGCTCGGGCTACTCCAGTCCAGATCTTACCTGGTCACACTATATATTTTGCATCTACAAAACTCTCCATAGCTCCTCTAAGAATAGATGCAAAGCAAAAAAAAAAAGTATTTCTCCATGAACTCGCCATACAAAAAAAGTTGATTGATTTTGGTGTTATCTCAGTAAAAACATTGATCCTCTCCAGTCCCTTGCAAGCATATTGTGAAATACCTGTAATATAAAGCCTACAAAAATCACGCGGGGCCTATAGAGTTAATCTACTTTACTGTAACACCAGTAGCTTACAGCAGTAATACCTTGGGTAATGCAACGCAATAAATACTAAAACGGGATCTATTCTAGAACATCAATATGCCTTTTGTGAAACTGAACAAGCTGAATTATTATAGATGCTTAAGCAGAAACTCCATGCAGACTGACAACCTGGCCTCATTCATGAACACTGAACACAAATCGACCCTTCCAAGTAGAAAACAAGTGCCACAAACTTAAACTAAAATCCTAACAAGCTTCCCTCTGCAGACAGTGCACGGAGAGAGAAATAGAAACAGTACCCTGCAGTTTTCAAACTATAAAGATAGCAGTATAAATTTACTGTAAAACTGACATTTTCCATTCATTGAATTAAGAATAAATTTTCTTTTTCTACCTTTGTTGTCTGGATGTTATTGTCTCTCCCCCCCCCCCCCCTTCAAATCTTGTTTGTTCCAGTTTCTGATTTTCTCTATCTTTTCTTAACTTTCTTTACAAGATCTCCAGGCCATCTCCTATATCTTTTCTCCTTTCCTGTCTTCTTCACTTCCTCTTCTATATCCATCTCTGACTTTCATATTTTCTTTTCAGTTTTCCTTTATTTTTTATGTCTCCCAATCTGCTCAGACTTCATTCATTCTTAATGTTCAGTCTTTATTCTTCCTTTTTACCATCATATCTACCTACAGGTTTTCATTGCCCTCACCCTAATCAACCCATTTTTATCCTGTCATTTCTCAGGTTCGTGTTTGGGTTTGTTTGTTTTTTTGCTCCCTCTTCCAGCACCTTCTCTATTTTCTCCCTTCTGTACAGCACCATCTAGGACCAGCATCTTCTCTCTTTCTTTCTCTCACTTCTTCTATCCAGCATGTTCTCTTTCCCTCATCTCAATCCAGCATCACTCCCTGTCATTTTGCTCGCTCTCGTATCCATCATCCCTCCATTTCCCCTCTCTGTCCCTAACCCTGTTCAATGTCTAGCACCCCCACCTCCATATCCAGCATCTCCCATCTTCCTACTCACTCTATTCTTCCATCCCAGTAAAGCAATTTTTTTCTAAAGGGGCAGATTCTCAAAACTAAAATATGCCTTTAATGTGCTAACTAAACCAGTTCCAGCCAGTTTAGTGTGCATGTATTTTAGCGGCTGTTTATCAAAACAGTTTACTGATGTCTTTTTTGAGTTTTCTAGCAGACTCCAATACTGCCATGCAAATGTAGTACAATGAGGTCATTAATATTAAAATGATCACTCTGAGTAATCCTGGGATGTGCCAGGGAAGGGCCTCAGGCTCCCTAATTGGCCTAGGTGATTGGCTTTAAACAACTTGGGCCAATCAGAGCCTTAGGCTCCTCCCTGGTGCATCCCATTTTGAAGAGGCGGGTCTGCTGGCTGGTGGGAGTAGACATCCCTCCGGCCAGCCATGTTAAGCAAGGTAAGGGGGCGGGAGCATGGGTCATCAGAGGCACCAGGGGGGGGGTTGTGTGGCGGCGGGAGGGTGTGGGCATCTCTCCCGCTGCCAGGGAGGTATCAGGCATCTCTCCCACTGCCGGGGGGGTGTTGGGTGGGGTGTCACTTGATGTCAGCAGCGAGAGGGAATGGGCATCTCTCCCACTGCTGGGGAGGGGTTAGCAGTGTTGTGTGATTGTGCAATGTGGCAGGAGAGAGTGGACATTGCTCCCGCTGCCAGGGAGGGTGTCAGGTAGGGTGTTGCTTGACTTTGGTAACTCGATTTGTTGTTTGTGTGTGTGTGTGTGTGTGTGTGTTTTCTGCGCATGTGCCCATCATTATCACCAGCGATATGCACATGCACATTTAGTGAACCTTCGCTACTCTCCACTAACCTCATATGCATGAGCATATTTTGGAGAATGACTCGCTTTTTTAAAATCGCTACAATAGCAACTGCGACAGTGGCCCATTGGTTTTTAATGCAAATTTAAGAATCTAGCCCTCAGTCTTTCTTCTACTTTCCTTATGTCAGTCTTCTGCTAAATTCTTTTCTAGGCTTGCTTTACCACCATTTCTTCTCTCTTCTCTTTTATGGGTTTGTTTGTTTGTTTTGTTTTGTTTTGAGGGGGTCACTTCAGCATTTTTTATTTGCCCATTTTATTTTACTTTCATTTTCCCTTTCTCTCACTCTCTAGACATTAGTCTCCTCCTTTTCATGTCTCATCTACCTACTGGGTTTTTCCAGTGCCCCATATCTCTCCTTTCCAGGCTCCTTCCTCTACCCATTTTCACCCCTTCCCTAGTCCACCATTTCCATCCTCTGTACTCACCCTCTCAGTCCTCACCTATCCTCAACTGCCTTTCATCTCACCAGCCCCCAACCCCATCCATCTTCTGCTCCTTCTAGGTCTCCTGACATTGATATTTCTTCTCTGTCCATATCCACCATCATGTCCTCTATGTCCTTGTGCCTCCCTGTGTTCTAACTTCTCACCTTCTCTTTCTTCTGCATCTCCCCCTGCCCATGGTTCAGCATCTTTCCCCATCTCCTCCCTCCAGTCTCTTTTGATCTTTTCCCTCTTCTCACACACCATCCCCCGCATATCTCTCTCTCTTTCTAGGTCCATCTTCCTCTTCTTTGGGTTAGGCATATCTCCCCATTTTTCTTCCCCACCCTCTGGCATTCCATTTTCACATTTCTCCCCTCCCCCCCCCCCCCAGGAGGCATCATCTCTCTTCTCCCTCCTCCCATGCAGCCTGGCATCTGACTCCTTTCTCTCTACCTGCCTACGGTCTGCTTCTTCTCTCCCTGCCCCCACTCCTCCTTGGCACTACAGCCCTCCGACCTTCCAGTAGCATCACAGATCAAGGCATCCTCACCTCCTGCTAGCTCCAGAAGCTTTCCTTCTACATCATCCTGCCTACACAGTAACTAGTTGTGCCTTCGCCTAAATTTATTAACTTATTTGATAGCCTAGTGCTTAAAATTGATGCTAAGCAACTAACTTTTTCCCTCCACCCTAAGCCTTCCTCTTGCTACCCACCTTTATAGCTGCTAAATTTAGGAGTTCCTTAAAATTTTAAGTAAACTTTTCAGTACTCAGACCTAGAGGCCAATTTACGAGAACTCTCAAAGGGGACCTAAACTATATTAAAAAGTGACCTTTTGCAGTTTTTCTTGCACATTATGCCCATTTTTACTGCAGCAATAAAATGACTATGCACTGATGTTGCCATTAGTCCATTCGTGAGCAGAGTGCGGATGATATAGAAGTCTTTCTTTTGAGGGTGCAAATCCAAAAGGATTCTTCACGAAAACCTTTGAGGGTTCCAACTTGCTTCCAGTCATACCGCCCAAACAATATTAAACAAATAAGGCTCCTCAGGCAAGCTATATTGGCCGAAACACATGCGTGCTGAGCCACTGCACAGGTTTTCATGATTGAAGAATAAAGTCGCACACCAACATGTTCAAATATCTCCACTGTGTTTGGTGTGTGTCATTAGCATGCAGCCACCTCCATTAGGTATAACAATACTTAGAAAAGGAAGTTGTTACAGAGCTGCTTCTGGGTGGGTGGGTGTGCACTGTATGTATATATGTGCTGTGTGGGGGAGGGGGGAGGAATTAAGGTTGTCTAGAAAAAACTAAAGTTGGGAAAACTGTGTGAATTGAAGTTTTTCCCATAAATTTGATTGTGCTTAATCAGAAAATAATTTTAAAAATATTTTAAAGCCCATCCTGTGATGCTGTTCAACTCCTTGCAACAAGGCCTCATGCTGCACTGTGAGGCATTGTTGCAAGAAGTTGAACAGCATAGCAGGCTTTATCCCGACTATCTCAAGAAGACATTGAATGCTTGAGTGTTTGGAACGCCATTAATAGATGACTACACCAAAGTGTACGTATTTAGCTATTAGCAAAGTTTGTTAAATTTCTGTTTTCCACAAAAAAAAGTACAGATATTGAAGGTTCATTTAATAAAATACTGCTAGATTTTTTGCATAAAATATTTTTTTATCATTATTTGGGTCTTCTATCGATAAAGAATACTTTGTCCCAGTTTTGTAGGCTTGTACACTCTTTTGTTGTTCATTGGCTTTTTTGTGTATTTGTTGATCCCTTTGTGTTATTATTTAATGACAGAAGAATGTTTTCCTATTCTTTTGTCATTGTAACACTGTATTAGTTGGATTCTAAGGAATCCGACCCAGCTTATTCTCTTGGGCTTCCGCACATGGCATCATGATTATTGCTGTTGTCCAGGTCTCGCTGCGTCTGTGCGTGAAACGTCGGTTCTACCTACCCAAACGCGGCAAGACCCGGACAACAGCAACAATCCAACCCCACTTGTTATTATATAATAAGCATATTAGAGACCCTGTAGTGTTATTTCTGTACTGATTTTATTGTTCTTTTTCAATAAAACAGTTGACATAAAATATATTTTTATCAATATATCATGGCTGAGTGTGAAATCATAAGTTATAGCTATAATACACCGGAGTGTGAATCACAAAAGCCTGATCCAGAAAGAAGTTACAAATTTATAGAGCATCTTCTTAGTAAGAATTCTGATTATAACTGACTGAAAGCTGTTTTCACTTTTTTAACTTTATACAACTTTTCTTTTTGTTTCTAGGATGGAAGATTGACATTTTATCCAGTCAATGAAACAGTAACCCTTCCTTCCTTGAATTTCATGAAGAGACATGGCACAGTTTTTCTCAATGCCTACACTAACTCTCCAATTTGTTGCCCATCACGTGCTGGTAAGACTCAAACTACTACAGCTACTTTTTCTGAAGCACTACCAAATCTATGGGCACTATACAGACACATGTAAGAGAGAGAGAAAGTGTGTGCTCCATAGAGCTTACATTCTAGTCAAGACAAACGTATGTGACAAACAGAAGAGTCTAGGAGAGTATTTTATAGAGAAATATTCAAGAGGCCACGATGCAAAAGCAGTTTCAAAACAGTGAATCTGGATTTGAATAGGGCCAGAGAGGGAACATGATGCACTGTTTTAAACATTTCTTCAGTCATATGAACTATTTTTAAATGAATTCCATTTTTGTAAATGAACCTTCCTTTTTTCATATGAACTATTTTTCAAATGAACTCATTTTTTGCTAATGAACTTTTTCAAGTGAATGATTGAAGAAACATTTAAAACACTGATAGGAATGTCATTGATGTTATAAGCTACAATGAATTTCCCTCTCTTTATATGAATTTTTAAATGAACTTTATTTTTGCAAATGAACTTCCTTCCAGGTGCCTAGCCTTAGGATTAGTGGGGATGGGCGGACCCGCTATGCCTAAGGCCTGATTGGTCCAGGCTTCTAGAGCCTGGGCCAATCAGGCCTTAGATTTAGCGGGGATGGGCCTCATTTCCACGAGGCGGGCCCGTCGGCTGGACGGCAGCAAGACCCATCCAGCCGACCAACATGTAAAGGTTAGTTGGGGGAGGGAGGTTAGTTTTGGGGGTGGGGGGGTCGTTGGGCTTTCCGGCAGGAGGACTGGGCATCCTCCTGCCCGCGATTACCAGTTTGGGGGGGAGGGGGGTTCCAGGGGGGTTCCAGCAGGAGGACTGGGCATCCTCCTGCCCGTGATTACCAGTTTGGGGAGGAGGGGGGTTCCAGGGGGGTTCCGGCAGGAGGACTGGGCATCCTCCTGTTGGCGATGGGACAGGCGGCTGCGACCGCGGCCGCTATACTTATTGCAGCAGGGAGATCCCTTGCTGCCATAAGTATAGCGGCTGCGTCTACTTACAATGTAGACCAGCATTTTGCTGGCCTACATTTTAAGCTTCTCTTCCTCTACTAGGGAGATGCGTAGGGCCGCCTAGGTTCGGTTAAGGCCCGCCTAAGGCCCTTAGGCGAGCTTAGGCGTCTTGCGGGTCTCTCTAGGCTCCCGGAGGCGCCTTCAATATAGGCGGCCTGCCTGGGGAGCATTTTTTTAAAAAACATGCATCCCGATTGGCTGATTAGACAGCTGTAGGACGCCTACAGCTGCCTAAAATCGGGACACACTTTGGAGAATTAGGCCCTTTAAGTATTAGTAACATTGTTAAAATTTTGTGGTAATTAGTGAAATATGTAGATACATACCGCTACAGATAGGAGTAGAGGTAGGTTATAGGGATAGTCTGGGACCACTGCTCAGGCAATGGGTCTGATGGGCCGCCGTGGGAGCGGACCGCTGGGCGAGATGGACCTCTGGTCTGCCTCAGCGGAGGCAACTTCTTATGTTCTTATGAATTGATGAAAATAATGGGATGAACTATAATTAACAATAAGAGGAAATGAATTGCAGTGAAATTGAATAAGAATTTGAAATGAGATATCTTGATTGAATTTTATTAGGTAATATATATGGTTGGATATGAGTTGATCCTGAGTTTCAAAAATGGCATGTTGATCTATTTTAAGTTATATATATCCCATACCAAAATAGTTTTTGTAGTTTAAATTTAATAAGTTTTTAAGGATTCAAATTAATAAAAGAGGAGACATAGTATTTAGAATTTTTTATTTATAAAAATTAATGTAATGTATTTTTTAAAAATAGAGAATTAGAATAAAATAGTTAATTTATCTATATTGGTAGGGAGGTGGGGTAATAGCCGGTGATGTTATAAAGAGATAAGAGAGTAATGTGTTTCTCTCTTTAATTAATCCCATTTTGGGAAACATGTTCTCCTAAGTCTGAGGCTTGTCCCTATTAGAAGTTAATTAATGTAATGTGATTAAAAGTCAACAGTAATACTATTAAATCCTATTACTTAAGTAGTAAATCTAATTAACAAGTTGGAATATAGAAGTAGTGTCCATTTTTGATATTGTGCAAATGGTTTTCAATAGTTTCATATTTCTGATACTGATTCATGTGTACCTGAATGTAATTTACCTTTAGCAACTAGTGAAAAAGGTGTGAGCCAAATCCAAACTCCAAATTTTAATTCTAGTACTGGGTTTCAGTTTGTCATTTTCAAGTTTACATCCATGATTACATTTATGCTTATATTTGGTAATTTTATTGTTATTATGCTGTTATAAAATTAAGTTTTATGTCAAGCTGCGCCTGTTGTACACCACTATTGGTGAATCTCTTCATAAAAGCAGTTAATAAATCCCAAAAAATAAGAGAGGATGGAGGAACAATTTGGTAGAATGTTTGCTCAGAAAGGATGGGACAAATATTTGCAATGCTGAAGAAGAAGAAATGACATGCTTTGTAGTATTATAGATGCATGTAGAGAAAAGGAGAGAAGCTTCCAAAATGACCTCAAGGTAATGAGCCAAGAGAACTGGAAGGGTGAGTACCTTCCACAGCGACAGGGGAAGTGGATTCAGGGAAGAATGTAAGTTCTGTCCTGGATTTATCATACACAATAGGCTATTTGGGACAAGAAAGGTAGATCTGAGAGTTACCACCATAAAAATTGTGACGTGAAAGGCAATTGTGGCACCAAGGAAGGAAATATAGAAAGAAAAGAGAAGAAGGTTTAGAACAAAGTCTTGAGTTCACTGGAATAGTGGTGGAGGGAGAATCATCAGAGCAGTTTGTTTTGGTGGTTTTCATAATATCAACTGAAAAGATAAATGAATTAGAATACACATTTACAAACATATAATTGAATGAGCATAACTAACAAAATTGGCTTGTGGCTGAATGAATTTTGTCGGGTAAATTATTCCCATCACTTTGCCGCTTCTGAGACTTGTAAGATGCTTATATTGAATGAGTGATTGAATATATAATGAGCAAGAGTGCTTTTTGAAAGAAGCTATGAAACTTGACGTATTAATTATTGGCAGTTCATCATAGTTTTAGAGTATTTTACATAGGGCCTGTTTTACAAAGCTGCACAACAACAGCCCTGAAGCCCTTTAAATCTCTATGGGCTTCGGGGTCATTACCGTGCTGCAGCCGCTAGTGCGGCTTTGTAAAACAGGCCCTCTGTGGCTCATTTTCAAAGTACCGTATTTTTCGATCCATAAGATGCACACTAAATGTAGAGGAGGAAAAAAACCATTCTGAACCAAATTCTCCCTGCCAGGCTCTACACCCAACCCTACACTCCTTGCCAGGCTCTATACCCTGTCCCACTGCCCTGTAACCTGCTCCCCAGTACCTTTTATAATCCCCCCTCCTTTTTTATGGTACAACAATTTTTATTGGTTTCCAAAATAAATTATAAACAGGGCATAGCCCAAAACAGAAACAAGTCCCATATAAAACTGGAACAATAATCAAGAATACCACAGCATGAAGTTTTCAAGTTTCAAGTTTAATAAGGTTTTTGATTGATCGCTTAATCATATTTTTTTTTTATGTTCAAACAATTTTTATTGAAGGGAAAGACATATACAGCAGGTACCCACAGAGTAAGACATGCCATTCACAAATAAGAGTTTGCAATACGCAGGGCCAGAACTCTGAAGGCTCCACTTCTTCAAGCTCTACATACAACATCATTCCTTCAAAATTTATATCGTATTATCAAATAACCTATGTCAAACCCACAAACAAATAAACCATAATAACAGGAGAAAATAATCAGGTACAGGTCATCAAATCCCACAGTCCCACCCAAACCACCCCCACCCCAAAACCCCCTGGTCCAAAACAGACACAAGAACTCCTTGCCAAAACAGAAGTAAATTCCCCCAGGAATAGAAGAAGGAAAAGAGATAAGAAAAGAAAAGAGAAGAAAGAGAAAGGAAAGATCACCTGGTGCCTCCTCAAAGATGGAACATGCCCGGGCCTCAGAAAGAATTACAAAGAATTCAAAATGTCACTTCGAGCCCTCGGAGATAATGAAAAAAGGTAAGAATTCCAGACTCGAAGGAAGAGACGCTTTCTGTGTAAACTGAAAGACGCATCCTTCCGCTCCAGCAGCAGCAGAGCATGCAAGCGATTCCTCCAAGCCCAAAAAGAGGGCAAAGTATCTCCAATCCAAACAGATAGAATTACCTTCTTCCCCAGCACCCCCACCCGTCTCATAAACTGCCGCTGCCCCGAATCAGGTAAACAAAAGGCCTCATATTTATCCAGCAGGAGACCGGCTGCCGAAAAGGGAAGCGTCAATCCCAAAACACGCTCCACATAAGATAGAACCTGCCTCCAAAAACGCTTGATTTTCACACAAGACCAAAAGGCATGAATAAACGAGTGAGGTTGCTGGTGACATTTGGGGCACAAAGGAGAATCCGTAAAACCTGAATAATACAACTGACTCTTCGTGAAATAGCCTCGATGTATAACCCTAAACTGACACTCCCGAAGATCAGCATTGACAGACACTCCTGGTAGTCTAGCAATCAAGGAAGAAAGATCCAAAGCGTCCTGAGCTATCCCTAGATCTCGACACCAATGATCCTGTAATACGGTACGATCAGTCGTTCCCAACCAACGCCTGAAATCTCTATAAAGGCCAGAAACCGTAAATCCATTTTCCAAATAAGGATCTAAAAGTGTTGTAAATTTGTCCTCAATAGGAAATGCTAGCGCAGCTCGGGGGAGAGAATGAATATAATGATGAAGTTGTCGAAACGCAAAGTAGTCACCCACAGCAAAAACCCCAGACCGGACCAAAGCATCCCAAGACATTAAGGAACCATCAACTTGAAGCACATGGGTAAGTAACGTAAAATCCCGGGACGCCATCTCACGAAAACTAGCATTCTCCATGCCGGGGCTAAATTGCAGATTTCCCTGAATAGGTAAGTATCTAGTAATCGTGGGAGTCCCTTTCCAGGAGTCCAGCACAAAAGACCAGACGATGCGTAGAGAATGCAACAACAAACTTCCCCGAAGTGACACCGGTAATTGAGAGCGAGGGGCCTGTACCAAGGACAAGATGTGCCAAGGGGCAAAAAATTCCTTCTCATAGGGTTTCGGAGTAAAATCCTGGCGGTCCGAAAGCCACTCACCCAAATAACGCATCAAACAAGCAGCATTATATAACCGAAAATGCGGCAGCCCCAAGCCCCCACCCTTCCAGTCACCAAACAGGTAACGCAACGCCACCCGCGGACGCCGTCCCCCCCAACAGAATCGAGAAAGCATAGAATGCAATTTAGCAATATCCCGTTTCAAAAGCCATAACGGGAGTAACTGCAAAGTATAAAGCCATTTAGGAAAAAGAACCATATTAAACAAATGAATCCTGCCCGACAGGGACAAAGGGTATGGAGCCCACCGAGCAAAACACTCAGCCGAAAAACTTAACAGGGAGTCGATGTTAACACGATATAACCCAGAGGTACACGGTGTCAGTATTATCCCTAAGTACCGAAACGAAGAGGAAGCCCATTGAAGGGGAAAGGACCCAGGCCAAGAGTCCCGTATTGATGAAGACGTGGCCAACGCTAAAGATTTGTCAAGATTAAGCTTAAACCCTGAATAATCTCCATATTCCTGAAAAGTGGCCATCAAATTGGACAGAGAGATAACGGGGTTCGAGATATGAACCAGGAGGTCATCCGCAAAAGCCGAGATTTTAAATTCCGAGGAACCAATGCGAATACCGGAAATAGTTTTATTAATCTGAATATCCCGAATCAAAGGGTCCAACGACAGAGCAAAAAGCAATGGGGAAAGAGGACAGCCCTGACGTGTACCACGACATATGGGGAATGAAGAAGAACAATGTCCATTAGCCCAAACAAAGGCCGTAGGGGAATGATAAAGTACCCGAACCGCATCCTGAAAAAAACCCGTTATGCCATACCTAGTCAAAACCTCAAATAAAAAGTTCCAAGAGACCCGATCGAAGGCCTTCTCAGCATCAAAGCTGACCAAAAGGGAAGATATATTGGTTCTTTCCACAAATTCCAAAGAGGCCAATATGGATCTAATATTTTTCACACTAGTACGCCCCTGCACAAACCCCACCTGCGGGGAAGCAATCAAATCCGGGAGAACACAGGCCAGCCTGTTAGCCAAAACCTTGGCGAACAATTTAGCCTCCACATTCAGCAGCGAAATAGGGCGATAAGAGGAAGAAAGGGTAGCATCTTTCTGGGGCTTCAAGAGCACTATTATTTGAGCAGAAGTGAGAGAATCCGGGAGAGCACCCCGATGAATGGCGGCTGTGAAAGTATCCGCCAAGACTGATGCTATCGAAGGGTGTAGGAGTTTATAAAATTCCATCCTGAAACCATCCGGTCCAGGGGCCTTCAGTAAAGAACCCTTCTGTATGACACCGGACACCTCCTCAGCCGTAATAGGGGTATTGAGGTTAGCCACCGCCTGAGCGGATATACACGGAAGGGTAATACCGTCCAAATACATAGAGCCCTCCATTAAATCAGATGGTTGAGAATAGAGCTTCCTATAATAATCATAAAACACTGCATTAATCTCGGCATCCGTCCTGACCATATCCCCCCTTGCCGAGCGGAGCTGTAAGATATGAGTACGACCCGTAGATCGACTGACCACCCTAGCCAAGAGTGCCCCCCTTTGATTCCCATGTCTGAAAAATTGATACTTATAATAAGCAAGCGACTTGACTGCCCTAGCATGCAACAGCTCCTGGAGTTGACTCTGGGTGGCTAAAAGCCGAGAACGCAATGAAGAAGTGTGAGATTGACTGTAAAGCCGACGGAGGTCACCAACCCTACGTTCCAATTGCAAAATTTCCCTATCTCGAGCCCGACGTTGATGACTGGAATAAGCCAAGATCTCACCGCGGAGCACTGCCTTCGCTGCCTCCCAGAAGAGAGTAGAATCATTCCGATGTTCAATATTATGGAATTGATAGTCAGACCATTTCTGAAGTAAGAACTCCTGAAACTTCGGGTCCTTGTACAATCGAAGTGGAAATCGCCAACGGAAGGAGCCCGGGGAAGAGATATCCAAATGTAGGGTTAACAAAAGCATGGTATGATCTGAAACGTCAAAGGATCCAATTGTAGCCGATTCAATTTGAGAAAACAAAGAGCTAGAAGTCAGCCAGTAATCAATCCGTGATAAAGAGGCATGGGCCCTAGATATGTGAGTATAGTCACGCTCACCTGGATGAAGCGTCCGCCAAACGTCAAGAACATCTAAAGAAGAACAAAGTAAAGAAATACCCCTCGTAGGCTGCATCCGGTCCTGAGGAGCCGGGAGCGACTTATCCAGCAAAGGATCATGAACACAATTGAAATCCCCTCCCACAAGTAATGGTATATCAGAATGTTGGCCAAGAAGACGAATAAGTGAGGAGAAAAATCGAGATTCATAATTGTTAGGCGCATAAACATTACAAAGAATCAGGGGTTGACGATGAAGAAGCACCTTAGCAATGATATACCTACCCCCCGGGTCTGCCCACTGCTCTTGGATGACAAAGGGTAACCCCTTCCGAATCAGAATCAGAACCCCCGCCTTCCGATCGATCGCCGGTGCTCCCAAATGCTGACCGACCCACCAAGTTTGAAGCTTAGCATGCTCTGCTGCTGACAGATGTGTCTCTTGCAAGAAGGCTAAATCAGCCTTCTGACGGTTCAAGGCTCGTAAAATTTTTTGTCGTTTAATAGGTGAAGTGACACCATTTATATTCCAGGAAATACATCTAAGAGGCTTCATGAGAAAATGTAGAAGGATAATGAGCCGGTACCAAACCAGAAATAAAACCGAGAGCAAGGCCGTCCCAGCCAGCGACCCGCTCCCAGCTCCTCAATCCAGACCCGAGTTTCCACCAATGGACAGAAGGCCAAATACCAGGTTTCAAGAACACGAAAGAAGAAGAAGAAGAAAGAAGGAGGAAAAAGAGAAAGAGAAAAGAAGAAGAGGTAAGAACAAGAGGAGAGCCCAGCACACCCTCCCCCCCACTATCCCTCCCCCCCACCACCATCCCCCCCCCGTCCCTCATATGACCCACTAGTGGTCTAAGGGCCCTGTGCAGCAACTCCCAACCCCCTCCCTCCGCAGACTATATCTGCCAACCTCCAAAGCGGGAGAGAGAAGGAGTCACGCACAAATGTGAACAGGGCCCCGAGTCCCCCCAGTCCCAAACCTTCCATCCCCATACTCCTCCCGCCCAGATCACAATCCACATAAAGAATCCCCGGAATAGTTCACACCTGACCATCCCACTGTACCCATCCAGAACCAACCATGAGCATATGATGGATATAACATCTCAAGTAACAAGCAGAAGCATAACCCAACCCAAGTAGCGCCACCAGACATCCAGTAATAGAAATGCGTCTCTCAAGGTACGCAGAAAGAAGTCCCTGAGAGTCCCCTACAGACACCCACTGAGACACACATACTCCTTCAATGGCACTGTTTTCACCATCCACTCCCAAAAAGGTCAAATCCAATATAGACATTCGTACCATAACCCCAGCCCAACACCCATCTTCCATCCATACCCCCAACACACAGGACCAAACCGCATCCATACAAAACATAAGAAAGGATTGTTCATCCAGAGAGTCCTGCGATTCAAAAGAACAAAGAGCCAAAGTGTCGAATTTAACCACCGGACCCAGCTCTACAGGTGGATCCACGCCGGGTGAAGTCTGCATCAACCCAATCCGAAGCAGCACAAATCCTGGCCAACGACTAATCGCCAAGCGTTCAGATTATGCAGCAATAGGGGGCCATCCGGAAATACCCCGGTAATTCAACAGCAGCAGAGGCCAGAGGAGCAAAAGCCCGGACCCCATAAACAGGACTTCAAGTGCATGCAGAACCATCAAGCTGGCCCTCAAACAAGGATCCACAGGATAGAACAAGCAACAAGCCAACAAGGAACAATTGTGAATCCATGTCTAAAAGGAGAAAGCCGCTCAGCATCCCGCCCTCTGGTCAGCCAGGAAAAATCTAAGGTCCTTGCTCAAGCAGCGCCAGGACACCACCTCAGTAGCAGAAGTACCAGCTCAGAAAGGAAAGTTTCAGGGGACCGAGGAAGGTCCAGCCTCCCCAGGCAAAGAATCCAAATATGCCTGAGCATCGTCCGCTGATGTGTAACTTTTCCATCCTGTAGCAGTCCAGATCCGCAATTGTGCCGGATAGAGCAGCTGGAACCTTTGCTGACGATCAAAGAGAGCGGAGCAGACTCTAGAAAACCGCTTCCTTCGCTCCTGCAGTGCTGGAGAGTAATCCTGGAAAAGACGAATCTGTGTTCCTTCAAAGGTAAGATGGTTGCGCTTTTGACGGTACTGTTTCATCAATTCCACTTTATGCGCAGAGTTATGGACTTTGAAAATAGTGACCCGTGCTCTGGTGTGGTCTTCACTGCGCCTCCCCAGGCGGTGGGCCCGATCCAGCCGCAAGATGCCCATACCTTCAGGAAGAGGTAATGCTGTGCGAAGCCAGGATTCCAATGTAGTGTGCAGCAGGGAGTCAGACACTGTCTCAGGTAGACCTATTAGACGAAGATTATCCCGTCTCGAGCGGTTCTCGAGGTCTTCGATTTTATCTGCCTGTCGAGCAATTAGCGTTTTAAGTGAGGTCAGATCTGTCGACGAAGCAGAGTGGGCCTCCTCCACGTGCGCCACCCTGGTTTCCAGTTCTCCGGTCCGGCGCGTTGTTTCTGTGACCAGGGACTCCAAAGAGGAGAGTTGACCCGACAGCTGCTCAAACCTGGCATCCAGAGCCCGCACCACCGAAGCGGAAAGAGCAGCGATATGCGCCTCCGACAGCGGGAGCTCAGGACCCGCGTCTGGTGTCCCGGTCGCCATCTTAAGTTCAGCGCGGTGCAGTCGCGCCTCCCGATCCTTCGCTCCCCGGGTCACTTTGCCGCTCATTACAGGGCTTACAGGCTGGGCAAAACGGTCCATGAACTGCTCCCACCAAGACACAGCGAAATCGCAAGAATTTTTCACTCGTTGGGACAAAAGAGGACCCGGGACCCCGGAGCTCGAGCAGAGCACGTCTTGCTCGGCTCAACACATCACGTGACCCCCCTTAATCATATTTTTAAGCGATGAACATAATAAAATTACAATATTTAGGGAACAATACAATACTTAACAATAATTAAGTCCTACAGGACTATTAACAAACCCATAAACACAAGGAAGGAAAGGGAAGTGAACTACAAAATATTTAAAAGAAAGCAGAACAATCAAGGAAAATACATAAGGCAGGGGAAACAGAAAATTTCCATAATATTATACAACAGAAATAGAATTAGCCAGAAAACTGGCTAATTAGTTATCAAAGGCATCTTTAAAAAGAAAATTTTTTAAATTATTCTTAAATTTCTCCAGATTGCACTCTTCTCCAGTATGCAGAACATTGAAACAAAAATTTAAAAAACCTTTTTTAACCCCTCTCCCTTCCCTCTTCAAATCTCCCCCATTACCTGGTGATCCAGTGCTGCATCGGCCGGCAGGCGCAAGCCCTCCACCCGCCTGGGCCCACGCCGCCTCTTCCCGTCCAGTCCCGCACCTCGTTAAATGTCTACCATTGCCTGGTGGTCCAGCGATGTGTTAGCGCCGCCCTCCGAATGGTGCCTTCATTGTCAGCCGGCAAGCGCAAGCTTTCTGCCAGCCTGGGCCAGCGCCACCCTCTGAATAGTGCCTTCAGTTCTCATGAGACTCGTGGCGCTGGCCCAGGCAGGCAGGCAGAAAGCTTGCGCCTGCCGGTTGACACTGAAGGCACCATTTAGAGGGTGGCGCTGACACACCACTGGACCACCAGCAATGGGAGACATTTAAGGAGGTGCGGGACAGGACGGGAAGAGGCAGCACGTGCCCAGGCAGGCAGGGGGAGGGCTCGTGCCTGCTGACCGATGCACCGCTGGACCACCAGACAATGGGGGAGATTTGAAGAGGGACAGTGGGGTGTTAAAAATGGATGAGGGTTATAAAAGGTACTGGGGATCTTTTTAAAAGGCCTGACCGGGTGGGGGGGGAGAAAGGTGTTAAAAATGTATATCTTCGCTGCATAAGACGCACCGACATTTCTACCCACTTTTGGGTGGAAAAAGTGTGTCTTATGGAGCAAAAAATATGGTACTTAGACACACAAAATTTCATAAGTTTCTATGGTACTTTATGTGTCTGTTTTGAAAATGAGCCTCATAGGCACCTAAGTAGATACCTACTTACCCTTCTAAATCAGATGCTCAATTATAAAATTGTCTAAATGGAGTAGGGGTTACAAGTGATGATGTAAGAAAGATTGAGGAGTGCTGAAGTTCTGGATAGCTAGGATTTAATGTAAAACACTACATAGTCGTTAAGGGTTCAGAAATCCACAGGAGCAATACTCAATGAAGGTGGAGTGTTAACATTTACTAAACCAGAGAGAGATCTTGGGGTGGTTATATCTGATGATCTCAAGGTGTAAAACATTGCAACAAGCCAGTGGCTGGAGCCTGAGAAATATAATGGTAGAGATATAGTTGTTTAAAAGCAAAAGTAATGACACTGCCTCTGTGTAAGCCATTGTTGAGAACTTATAGAGAAGGAAGAGATTAGAGGAGGGTGTGGTGCAGTGGTTGGAGCTACAGCCTCAGCACCCTGGAGTTGTGGGTTCAAACCCCACCCTGCTCCTTGTGACCCTGGACAAGTCACTTGGTCCTCCATAGCCCCAGGTACATTAGATTGATTGGAGCCCACCAGGACAGGTAGGGAAAATGCTTGAGTACCTGATTGTAAAACTGCTTAGATAACCCTGATATGCAGTATGTAAACACCTAATAAACTTGAAAACTTGAGACAAGGTGGTCCTCTAGATATGATGGCAAGGTGGTCCTCTAGATATGATGAGATGAGAGTGTGGGGACTATGAAAGAGACAGTAATTTACCTAAAGGAACAACTTCCGAACAACCTTCACTACAAAGTGGGTGCATACTTTTACTTTGAAAATTGCCTTAGAAAAAATGTATCTGCACACACTTGTACCTCCTGTTTGTGCAGATTAATTTTTCAACTAAAACAACATATATACTGTATTTCTGAAAATACCAACGCCTCTTAAAAATTGCCCTCATACAATCTTAAACCGTTGTAAGAAATAAAGAGACTTCCAATGAGACCTCCATTTCCCTGAGATGAGAGCTGAACTTCCTGTCTTCTTTTTTCTGTATTTGACAAGCCAGTTTCTGTAGTGTTTTGAGCACAAGAGGAGGGTCTCTTTCTGTGGAAAATAAACTCAGGAAATAGGGATCCTCGGATGAAGATAAAAAGGGATAAACTCGCAAGAAATCTACAAAAATATTTCAAAATGGAAAGGGTGATAGATGCTTGAAACAGCCTCCCAGTGGAGGTGGTATAGACAAGGGCAGTATCTAGATTTGAATTTATTTCACACCTTTTCAGTAGTAACTCAAGGAAAGTACATTCAGGTACAGTAGCTATTTCTCTGCCACCAAATTTGTATTTGAAGTATGAAAGGTTAAGGAATGTCAAAATGATATGAACCCTAGGCTCCCTGGTTCTTAGCCTGTTACTCTAACCATTAGGCTACTCCAATTGTGGAATTAAACTCATTATCACTCTACTGTAAATAATGAAATATTCTCTTTGTGATTTCTTTGCTTAAGCACTCTCTTTTTTTAAAATGATGATCTTTTTTTGTTCCAGCTATGTGGAGTGGCCTCTTTACTCATTTAACAGAATCTTGGAATAACTTCAAGTGTCTTGATCAGGATTACCCAACATGGATAGATGTCATGCAAAAATATGGGTATAGGATTAAAAAATTTGGGAAAGAGGACTACACCAAAGGACATCACTCACTTAGGTAGATGTTATAGAAATCAGTATAGGCCATACTGATGCCATGTTGTCTCGTTTTTTATTGCGATGGACTCAACATGATCGTGTTTCGGCCCACAAGGGACCTGCCTCAGGAGTCTTGTAGTTAAGTCATGATAGACAAAATCACAATGCTCTTTTACTCATCATGGAAAGTACTACTCTGTATAAAACCTGCATATGTTGCTGAACTGCTGGCTTGAAGAACCAACTTAACTACAAGACTCCTGAGGCAGGCCTCTTGTTGGCTGAAACATGATTGTAATGTAATGTAATTTATTTCTTATATACCGCTACATCTGTTAGATTCTAAGCGGTTTGAAGAAAATATACATTAAGATTATAAATGAGAAGTAAGAAGGTACTTAAAAAATTCCCTTACTGTCCCGAAGGCTCACAATCTAACTAAAGTACCTGGAAATTAATAAAGAAGAGAAAATAAAGATGGTTGAAAAAAGAAAAATTCTATGTGAATTTATAGGATGGAAATTAAACTGACAGTGAAGAACTGTATGAAAAATACATATGGAATGCAGTTAGAGAGGGTAGGTTACAATCTATTTATGGTATTTGTTTAATTGGAAGGTGTTAAGGTGGGTAATTTGGGGGAAGGTTATCTGAAGGTAGGTGAATCTTCTGGAGGTAAAAGAGGAGGGGTTAAGATATTTGGATGAATTTTTTGAAAAGCAGGGTTTTGATTTCTTTTCTGAATGTTTTGAAGTTGTCTGATATTATCATAAGATTGGAGATGGAATGGTTGAGTCAATCACAATAAAAAGAGACTGAACATCATTAGTCACCTTTGTTGTGTTTTTTTGCTATTCACGGTTGTGAAGGCAGATTCTCCTGTTTGTATTCCAAGATATCATCAAGAAAACCACTTAATTGGAGGTCCCATTGTCACTGCAGACAAGCTAGGCCTTGTCAAAAAGGGTTTTTTTTACCTGACATAGGGATGGGTACCTGCAATTAACCATGGGACAGAAACAGAGCCTGCAGGGTGGGGAGTGGGATGGAACTAAGTGGGGATGGGGACAGAACTATTCCGTAAGCACCTGAAAACTTGGCTTTTCACAAAATTGTAATGCTCTTTTCCCCCTGCACTCAACTTCCTATCCCATTTATGCTTTTCCTTCTTATTTTAAGTTCTTGTAAACCGTGCCGAGCTCTATAATTATGGAGAGGATGCGGTACATAAACTTAAGGTTTAGTTTAGTTTAGACAGGGTAGGGATGGGGGATAAACTGTGTCCCCATGTCATTCTCTAAAAGCTTGAGACTAGCCTTAAACAGGCTGTTCCAACTATAGGGAATAGCATCTCTAAAAAGCTAGTATTAATATGTAAAAATTTAACACATCTTATACAGTTGGGAACTGAATTCAATGATTAAAAAATCCTGCAGAAGCTGCTTTTGGATTTAAATGAATCAGTGTTAAATGATTTCATTTGTGTCTCGTCTTCCTTTCATGTGGCAACGAGTCTTGCCTGCTGATCAGACTCCTATAACCTGCAACGTCCTTCCATCGCATGCCCAGTTGCATAAGCATCTTATTGTTACTGCAGCAGATTCATCTATTGTTGATGGTATCAAGTCGAATTTACAACATTTAATAGTCACTCCCTCCCTCTTACAAAACAAGCACACGCCTGCCTGCCCACCCACCCTCCCTCCCTCTTGTTTAATTAAAATTTTAAACAGTTTGAACAAAAATAAAAAGTAATAAAGGAACACAGTCAGGGGCAGAGTAATTGTGTGCATTCGTGCTGGCATTAGGGATGGAGTTTAAGTATGCATCCTTTGGCAATCAGATACTAGAAGAGGGTGGTGGATGTAATGTGTTGCTATGCTCGTCTCGTTAGTTTCTGCTATGGCTGCGTTCATGAAATTGGAAAGCAGTGAGAGTACAAGAACTAGAAGCTGGGTACCCACCCGTGCTGAGTTTTCACTTTGGAAAGTGCTAAATTGTATGGTAAAGGTTAGTGAGAAGCAGCGCACGTGGTAGCAAGTGAAGAGACCTTCCCGACTGTACAAACACGTGTGCATGTGAGCTCATTCGGTTCCTTCTCTTCATTCCACTGTACAGCTACTAGGCACTCTTTGTTTAAGCAGACTTGCTGTCTCTTGTCCTTTTGTATTTCATTCCCTGCCTTTTTGTGTGTGATCTCCTTGTAGTCCAGGGGTCTCAAAGACCCTCCTTGAGGCCGCAATCCAGTCGGGTTTTCAGGATATCCCCAATGAATATGCATGAGATCTATATGCATGCACTGCTTTCAATGCATATTCATTCGGGAAATCCTGAAAACCCGACTGGATTGCGGCCCTCAAGGAGGGACTTTGAGATCCCTGTTGTGGTCCATATTAGCAGATTCCTAAGTAAAGAGATTTCCTTGCCATTCTATTACAAGTGTTTCTTGATCACGGCAAAAATTATTTAGAAAACTATAGCAGACTGTTAACTGGAACATGAGCAATTGTAACTCTTAAGCAACCCAAAAAAATAAAAATGCCAATGCCAGGAAGTACTTCTTTACTCAGAGGGTGGTGGATACCTGGAATGCGCTTCCAGAGGGTGTGATAGGACAGAGTACTTTACAGGGTTTCAAAGAGAAATTGAATAAATTCTTGAAAGAAGAAGTTATTGAAGGATATAGATAGGGAAGATATAGGATGAAGAAGGGTACAGTTAGAAGGATATAGATGAGGTAGGATAAAAAAAAAAAAGGATTGATGTGATAGAGGGGTACAGGTCCTGGACCTGATGGGCCGCCACGCGGGTGGACTGCTGGGCACGATGGACCTCTGGTCTGACCCAACAGAGGCACTTCTTATGTTCTTACTGTAATACTTTAAATAAAAATGAAAATAAAATCAATTTCTGATGGAAATTTAAGTGTAAACTTGACACACCACACCTCAGTACGCCCACGCTTTGCCTACCACATATCCGGTAGTTTGTCTGGAACAGTTTATGGTATGGCATAGTATGGGGAATAGTATTAGTTAGGTCTGTTTTTAATAGTAACTCTCAAGCAACCAGAATCTACATTTATCCAGCATCTATCAATCCCCCATGGGTGCTGGTTAACTGAGAGTCTACTGTAATTCTACTGAAAATCATAAGACTTCTACTTTTTGGCTTCATGATTGCACTATGGAACTAATTAAGGACCCCTTTTACAAAGCTGCAGCAGCCTCTCTACCATGGCTTTGTAAAAGGGATCCTAAGGTAATTGAGTGAAATGCCATTTATAGGATGAGTCTTTCACGACATTTAAATGAGACTCTCTTTGTTTAAAATAAATGAATTAAATTTAGACAGCTGGATTTCTAATTTTATTATTTATGTAACTAATTTTTTGATATTTGATCTGGTACTCTTCACTACTCAATCGTCCACCTTTTCCTTTCTTGACCCCCTCTGTTGGTGGGTCTCCAGACCTTTCTCTGCAAGCTAACCATAGAAACCACATGTGTCAAACACAAGGCCCTGTGACAAACCCAAGTCCATTTCGGGTTTTTCCCATAGCAAACCCGAATCCATCCCGGATTTTGTCCCAAGAAGCAGGAGAAACCTTACTGAGCCTAGGTTTAGGAGAGCTAACCAGGTGACTAATGAATTAACTGAGCAAGCTGACTTCTGCTCAGACTATGATATGGAGGTAAAAGAAGCAGGGCAGGAAAAGGTTAAGGGGAAAAGCTACACTCTGTGCAGACCTGTCCCTGACAATATCAGAAGGCTGAGAACATTTGAGCAACCGTTAGAGCCAAGGCTAGAGGGGGAGTGGTTTTCCACAGGATATAATGTGGCTTCTGAGACCAGGAAGGGGGCACACAGGAGAGTGGGAACCCGAGGAGAGGCAGTCCCTCTCAGACTGTCCTATGCTAGAGGCAGAAGAGTTGCCTCCTGTCCGGAATACTGGAGAACAGCCAGAAGGAGAAGCCATGGAGATACAGGAAAGCTGTTTAGGAGCTGACACACAGCTAACTGCCATGGAAACGCAGTAAGCATGAGATTGGGGTTTTTGGCTGTTTATTTCTCTGTACTGCCAGCTGAACTCTTACCTGTTTAAAGCTAGTCTGGAATCTCTCCTGAAAAGCCACATTTTGGAGGCTTTCTATAAAGCAGGAAGGTGTGGGTGTCTGACACACTGTTTTTGAATGTATTTCCTGAATGTTGAAACAAGCTAGGAAATCTCATTGTCCCTGCACAGCTGTGCCTGATAACTGCAGTAGCGTTTTCCAGAGGAAACATATGCCTGTTACTGAGGCTTTGATCAGTACAGGATTTGTGTGTGATAAGAACTGTGTGGTGAAACATTACTTGCTAAAACATTACTGCTCTGGTGAAGAGGACAATGATTCTTACCTGATTAAAGTCTAGAAGCAGAGGACTGCATATCATTTAGTTTGAACCAAACTCTAGCTTACTGAGTGCATTATCAGAACTGTTTTATTATGATTTCTTGCAATGCAAGTTCATCCTGAGTTACAAGGTTAAAGCCTGTATTTTTGGTTTATTCAACCGTTGGTTGAAAATAAAGCTATTTTGTTTTGTCATTTCTGATTGAGATTCTTTTTACCTTGCCTGCTCATGAGACTGTTAATGTGCCTGATTTAAGACCTGAAGGATCCCTTAGTGGAAAGGGACACGCCAGATCTGAGCTTTGGTCACATCCCTCCTTACAGGAGCATGGGTGGTGACAGCCCGTGGGGCAAATCCTGCCCGCCTGGCCTTTTTATATTGCCTGCGACAATGTGCCCAAACTTCCCCTTCTCATAATCCAGCGTGTCCTCCCGTGCCGGTCTGACATTGCCGTCACACCGGAAAGTCTGCCAAGTGTTGTCTGTGGCTTCCTCTCCTGCCTTCCATCTGCCGTGGTCCACCCAGGCAAAAACAGGAAGTTGCGCGACATTGAAGACAGACCCCGACAGGCGAAAAGCAGGAAGGGGAGCCACGTACAACACTGCTGAATCACTGAGGCTGGCAGATTCCTCGGCTTGGCGGCAACATCGGACCAGAGCCGGAGGGAAAGACACACCGGGCTGTGAGGAAAGTGGGGACTGGCGCTGGAGGGAAAGGCATGCTGGGCAGTGAGGAGAGAGAGACTTGCACTGGAGGGAAAGGCAGTGAGGAGAGAGGGATCGGCACTGGAGGGAAAGGCAGTGAGGAGAGAGGGATCGGCACTAGAGGGAAAGGCAAGATGGGCTGTGAGGAGAGAGGGACCAGCGCTGGAGGGAAAGGCATGCTGGGCAATGAGTAAAGAGGGATCAGCACTAGAGGGAAAGGCATGCTGGGCTGTGAAGAGAGCGAGATGAAGGGAGAGAGATTGGACCTAGGGTAGTGTGGAGAAAGAGGGGAAAAGATATTTCAAGGGAGAAAGAGGGGAAAAGATATTTCAAGGGAGAACCATTGGGAAGAGAAAGGGAGAAATGGTGGGCCTGGAGGGGGTGAGGCAGGCAGACGAGGAGAGATGGGATGAGGGGCAGTTGGGAAGAGAAAGGGAGAGAAGTTGGATCTGGAGATGGAAAATTGATAGGTAGCCTAAAAGTTAAAAAGGAAGATGAGAAAGAAAGCGAGATTTGAGTTGTCAGAGGCAGAAAAGAAAAAAGGAGAAAAGTTAAAAGGAAAAATCAATATTTTGGAGACAAGGGCAGGAGCAAGAAAGAAGAAGAGAAAAAAAAATGGACAGCAGGCACTGGAAAGAGAATTAAAAGATAGACAAAATTAGAAAGAAAAACTGGGACTAAAAGCAAAATGACCAGATAACAAAAGGTAGAAAAAAAATTTATTTTCTATTTTGTGATTACAATATATCAGATTTGAATTGTGTATCCTGCTAGAGCTGGTGTTAGACAACAAGCATGAACTAGGACTTAAAAGAGAGGAAAAGTCTTATTTATTTTGTAGCCGGTGTGGGATTGGAGAGGTTGTATCCCTATACTTCTACTAAGACTAACCCCCTCCTTTGCTGGTGCGCAGCGTGGGTTTTGGCAGTGGTGGCAATAGATCCGACACGCAAAGAAGTTTTGTGAGCGTTGGAGCAGCCGCCGGTGCTGGGGCCCACGCTGTGCATCAGCAAAGGAGGGGGTAAGTATCTTAATAAAAACTTCAGCCCGCGACATAGCCTGTGTTTTAGATTTCGGTCATAAGAATATAAGCATCGCCTCTTCGAGTCAGACCATAGGTCCATCGCGCCCAGCACTCCACTCCTGCGGTGGCCCCCCAGGTCAGTGACCTGTAAGTGATCCTTTACTTAAGACATTTTATCCTGTATAGTACCCCTCTAACTATACCTTTCAATCCCCTTTTCCTTCAAGGACTTATCCAACCCCTTTTTGAAACCCAAAATCGTACTCTGCTCTACCACCTCCTCTGGAAGCGCATTCCAGGTATCCACCACCCTCTGAGTGAAGAAGAACTTCCTAGCATTTGTTTTGAATCTGTCTCCCTTCAATTTTCTTGAGTGCCTTCTTGTTCTTGTTTCCCCCACCAGTCTGAAGAATCTGTCCCTCTACCTTCTCTATACCCTTTATGATCTTGTGAGTTTCTATCATGTCCCCTCTAAGTCTCCATTTTTCCAGAGAAAAGAGCCCCAGTTTCTCCAGCCTCTCAGCATACGGAACATTTTCCATGCCCTTTATCATCTTTGTTGCTCTTCTCTGGACTCTCTCGAGTGTCGCCATATCCTTCTTAAGGTATGGCGACCAGTATTGAACGCAGTATTCCAGATGCGGGCGCACCGTCGCCTGATATAGTGGCAGGATAACTTCTTTGGTTCTGGTAGTGATTCCTTTTTTGATAATGCCCAACATTCTGTTCGCCTTCTTTGAGGCCGCTGCGCATTGTGCCCCCGGCTTCATTGTTTGGTCCACCATAACCCTTAGGTCCCTTTCTAAGTTGCTTTTCCCCAATACCATTCCCCCCATCTTGTAGTTGTACATCGGGTTTCCTTTCCCTATGTGCAAGACTTTGCATTTCTCTACATTGAAGCACATTTGCCATTTATTTGCCCATTCACTCAGTTTGTTCAGGTTCTTTTGTAGTTCTTTACATTCCTCAACAGTTCTAACCCTACTGGAGAGTTTTGTGTCATCTGCAAATTTTATAACTTCGCACTTCGTCCCTACTTCCAGGTCATTAATGAATATATTGAACAGCAGTGGTCCCAGTACTGACCCCTGTGGGACACTGCTCATGACCGCTTCCCAGTCAGAGTACTGTCCCTTTACTCCTACCCTCTGCTTCCTGTACGCCAGCCAATTACAGATCAATCTATGCACGTCCCCTTCCACCCCATGGTTCCACAGTTTCCTTAGCAGGCACTCATGGGGTACCTTGTCGAAGGCTTTTTTGAAGTCCAGATATATGATGTCTATGGGGTCACCTTTGTCCAATTGTTTGTTTATACCCTCGAAGAAGTGTTTGTTTGTCAAGATCTTCCTTTACAGAAACCATGCTGGCTGGTTAGAACATAAGAACATAAGAAGTTGCCTCCACTGGGTCAGACCAGAGGTCCATCGCGCCCAGCGGTCCGCTCCTGCGGCGGCCCATCAGGTCCATGACCTGTGAAGTGGTTTCTGACTATTCCTATAACCTACCTCTACTTCTATCTGTACCCCTCAATCCCCTTTTCTTTTAGGAACCTATCTAGACCCTCCTTGAACCCCTGTAGCGTGCTCTGGCCTATCACAGCCTCCGGGAGCGTGTTCCATGTGTCCACCACCCTCTGAGTGAAAAAGAACTTCCTAGCATTTGTTCTAAACCTGTCCTTTTTCAATTTCTCCGAGTGCCCCCTTGTACTTGTGGCTCCCCACAGCCTGAAGAATTTGTCCCTGTCTACCTTCTCTATGCCCTTCATGATTTTGAAGGTTTCTATCATGTCTCCGCTTTTCCAGGGAGAATAGCCCCAGCATTTCCAATCTGTCAGCGTATGAGAAGTTTTCCATACCTTTTATCAGCTTTGTCGCTCTTCTCTGGACTCCCTCAAGTACCGCCATCAGATTATTTCTTTCTATATGCTCTTTGATGCTATCCTGATGTGATTTGAGTTTGACACCCCTGATACAAAAGGGCAGCCATTAGCCCTTTTTCAGACCTTTCTAGGAATTATTTCTGTGTATTTTAAACAAGTGCTCACCGGTGCCTCATCTCCAATCCTTTCTCCTTCTTAACAAGTGCTCACTGTCTGTCATTGCTCTGTTGGAACTTCCTTGGGACTACCCCTGGCCCTTCCCTCCAGGCAAGAACCTCAGCCGGGTGCAGTGCAAGTCACCCTGGGTTTGTACACTCAATATCCAATCCCAATGTGCCTTCTAGAGAGACATGGAATGCTGAAGCATTAAAAGTGCTTCAGTGTCTACCGTGGTCTCTCTTTTTACTGAGCCAAGTTACTCCTAGGTTAGGCAGGGCTGTTCATGTCAACGCTATGGTGCCCTGCCTGCCTGGATCTGCCACTGCTGTACTGCTTCTGCCTGCCTGCTGACTGGACCACCTGATTTTTCAAATTCTAGGTAAGGGAATCCAGGCCTGGTCTCTTGGTCTGAGCCCTGAAGGTGGGAGAGGGGTGTGTAGAAACTGCTGTTTGGGGAGAAGAGAGGGAGAATGGTGGAAACTGCTGTTTTTGGGGGGGGGGAAGAGGGAGGGGGATGGTGGAAACTGCTGTTTTGGGGAAAGAGGGAGGAGGGATGGTGGAAACTGCCGTTTGGGGGGAAGACGGGGGATGGATAAATTATTCTGGGGCAAGGGCTGAAAACAGAGGGAAGGTGGCAAGACAAAGAATGTTGCTAGACAGGAAGGGAGTATGAATTTCTGTAGGGGGAGACAGTAAAGTAGAGAAAGACGCTGTATTATGTAGGGGGAATTTTTACAGGTCAATGTGATGGATGCTGCTATACCTAGTGAAGGTAGTGGGGGTGATGTTTCCATTCTGATAGTTCCTCACCTAGTTTTTGGAACACTGAACAACCAGGTTTCTGGATTTCCACAGTGAGTCCACATGGGAGGATGGCTTACAGCCATTGCCCTTGTTATATGCAAACCTCCCATGTGCCATCATGATGGATGACCAGGAAACCAGAATGCCAAGGAGTGTCTCGGGGACTGGGTTGAGGAACACATTGTTAAATTATTGGATTGCATTTGGTTTATTTTTTGTTTTAAAACATTTGATTGTGCTTATGTATTTGGTTTGATTTGTTTCCTCTCCTACTCCTTGGGCATTTTTATTTCAGTAACCGTGTAGAAGCCTGGACCAGAGATGTTCCTTTCTTACTCAGGCAGGAAGGGCGACCTATTGCCAACCTCACTGGAAGCAAAATGAAAGTGAGAGTGATGGAAAAAGATTGGCAGAACACTGATATGGCAGTAAACTGGATCAGAAAAGAAGCAGTTAATCTTACCCAGCCATTTGCCCTGTACTTGGGCTTAAATTTACCACATCCCTATGCTTCACCATCTATGGGAGAAAACTATGGATCTTCTACATTTCTAACGTCCCCCTTTTGGCTTGAAAAGGTATGTGAATAGGTAAGCTCAAAAAGCAGCATCATATTTCTCCCTGACTTCAAAGACCCAACAGTAAGTCAAGAGTAACTACAGAGAAGGCAATAAAATTCAAGATGTGTCATTCAACAGATATTATTTTTTAATAAGTTAAAATGTTTCTCTTTCACACTGACATGTATCCAAATATAGTGAGACTGGCTACTGTATTTGCTGCATACATGTACAAAACCTTTTGGCCCAGATTCTGTATAGGACGCCTGGGACAGGCGTCCTATACAGAATCGGGCCTATGCCCGCCCAAAATATGTCCATGTTACAGATGCTGGTTACAGAACCAGGTTATTGTAGATGCGCTGCCAGTCCGCCCCCTCCCCCCACCAAATGATTACAGAAGGAGGAAGCCCAACCCCTCCTGCCCGAAGACTGCCCACCCCCACCCCAAAGATTGCCGGCAGAAGGGTGATCAATCCCTCCTGCCGGACCCCCCCTCTACAAAACCCCACACCCTTAGGCTCCTGTGGGATGGACCAGAGAGGGGCAAGCCCACCTCATTTTGACGGAGGGGGGGCTGCCGGCCGAACGGTGGCAAGACCCGGCCGGCCAACGTTTAAGATGAGCCTGGAGGGGTTGGGGGGATTTGTTGGGGGGGGGGTCCGGCAGGAGGGATTGGGCACCTTTCTGCTGAACATCTTTGGGGAGGGGGAGGGGGTTTCGTTGGGGGGGTCTGGCAGGAGGGATTAGGCACCCTCCTGCTGGCGATCTTCGGGGTGGGGGGGTCAGGTCGGGTTTTCGGGCAGCAGGAGTTGGGCTCCCTCCTGCCGTGATCTTTGGAGGGGGGGTTGGGTCTGGTCTTCAGGCAGGAGGGGTTGGGCTCCCTCCTGCCACAATCATTTGGGTGGGGGGGACTGGCGGCCGCTATACTTATTGCAGCAGGGAGATCCCTTGCTGCAATAAGTGTAGCAGCCGCGTTTCTTACATTGTATGCCTCTATCGCTGGCCTAGGGAGACACGTACAGCCACCTAGGTTCGCCTAAAGCTACGCCTAGCCTTAGGTGAGCTTAGGCAGTTTTGTGGACCTCCCTAGGCTCCCAGATGCACCTTCAATATAGGCGGCCTGCCTGGGGAGCATTTTGTTGCCTATTTTTCTTTGCTCTTTTGGCCAGCACTGAATGTATTTTAGTAAAAGCAATACCTTCTTTAAATAAATCAGAGCAACATTTGTGCAGTCATGTAGAGACACAAGGAATGAAAGGAAGGAAGGAAAGGCTGATAAAACTACAGTCTCCAAAATATCTCCCTTAGAAAAAAGTAATAAGGATTTTTTTTTTGGGGGGGGGTTATTTTTTTTTGGGGGGGGGGAGTTCTGAAAAGAGCACAGGATGTAACTATGAAAAAAATGTCAAATGTCTTTCTATAAAAATAAACCAAATTACCGTAGTATGAAATGATTGCAAAACGAAAGACCATTTATGCTGTCATTTTTAGGTGTCACATGAAGCCATCGCAATTCCAAAATGGGTTCCTCTGTCAGACATGCACCCAACTGATTATTATTCTTCTTATACCAAAAACTGCACTGCCCATTTTACAGAGAAAGAAATACGAGATATCAGAGCATTTTACTACGCTATGTGTGCCGAGACAGATGGCATGCTCGGTAAGTAACACCCTACAATAGCAAATGGTAATGTTAGGTTGTATGTAGCAATGGCCATGTTAAGCCCGAAGCTTAATTTTATGTACATTTTTAGCAATCTAGGTTTGAGCAATTACACCAGCTCATGTCTGTTGTGAATGGTCACACCTAGATTAAAACAGCAAGCAACGTTGTGCCTCTGGAGGCACCTACCTGCGCCTTAAACCACTATAGGAGTGGCTAACGCCTGTAGTAGCATTAGGCGCTATAAAGCGCCTACATAGGTGCAATTCATGGCAAAGATAAGCACCGGAAATGTAGGCCTTGAAAGCCCTGGCTTACATTTCCAGCACCTATCTTTCCCCGAGGCGCAATCCTCATAATGGTGCCATCGTGTGACTGGCAGATGCTTTTTAGGAGGTTGCCAATATTGGTGCCATTTAAAGAATACAGGCCTAGGGGTATGCTTTTCATGGTTACTGTGGATGGGCAGACTAGATGGGCCATTTGGCCTTTATCTGCCATCATTTTTCTATGTAGGTATGTAGTACAGCATCAGGGGAAGAGATTTTTATTTTTTGATCCAATGCATCTGGAAAATATACATATTAGATCAAACTCAAGAGAATAATTGAAAGACAGGGTTGTATGATTAGTTTAGGGCTTCAAACTGCGAGGTATGTTACCTCTTAATTTGCTTTTTTTTATTATTATTAATCATTAATGACATATTTCAAATGAAATACATAGTCCACATCAACTAGAAGAGGCAACAAGAAATTATTTAACAATTATTAATAGCTTAGAACAGGGGTGCCCACACTTTTTGGGCTTGCGAGCTACTTTTAAAATGACTAAGTCAAAATGATCTAACAACAATAAAATTTTAAAAAAACACAACGCACACTGTACGCATAGAAAATGTTAATTATCATTTATATTCTGGGTTTTTTTTCAAAGAGATCAAGGCAGATGACTTTATGCAATGTCACTTCAGTAATAACCATACAAAAATAGACAAATATACCCCCTCCCTTTTTACTAAACCGCAATAGCGGTTTTTAGTGCAGGGAGCTGTGCTGAATGCCCTGCGCTGCTCTCGATACTCATAGGCTCTCTGCACTAAAAACCACTATTGCGGTTTTGTAAAAGGGGGCCATAGTGCAAAATATAGACAGCAGATATAAATTCTCAAAATGGCCACATTTTGATCACTAAATTGAAAATAAAATCATTTTTCCTACCTTTGTTGTCTGGACATTATTCAAATCTTGTTGGTCCCAGGCTCTGGTTGTCTTCTGATAACTTCCTTGCCAGGGTCTCCTTCTTTCTTCGTGCTAACCATCCATCTTCTATCTCTGTCCTCCCCTTTCATTTCCCTTCCCTCCCCTGGAAGTCTGGCATCTTTCCTTTTTTTCATCTCCATCCACAGATCCACCTTACTCAACTACCTTTTCATTGAGCATCTCTCCCTCCTTCCCCACCACCCCAGGGTCCATCATCTCTCCCTTTCATTTTCCAACTACCCTCCTATCCAGTATCTCTTCCCCCCCCTCCACACCATCCCTTGTGTCCAACTTCTCTTCCTTTCTGTTCCTTCCCTCCCTAAATCCACCATCTCTCACCCACTCCTCTGTTTTTAGACCCATTATTTATTCCCCCCCAAAGTCCAGCATATTCACGTCTCTTTGAACTCCCCTTCCCTCCCTCCCTCCGTATATTTCTACAGCAGGGCCCCGAAGGCTTGCACCCCACCCCTTGAAGGCCTGCCTGTCCTCCTGAAGGTCTGCACCCCCCAAAGGCGTGCACATTCCCCCCTGAAGGCCTGCACATTCCCCCCTGAAGGCCTGCCCCTGCCCTCCCCCCCCCCCCCGGAAGACCTGCATGTTCCTCCCTGCCCTCCCACATCCTTTGACCTAATTCCTGCAGGGAGCATCCTGCAGAGAGGATCGCTAGTACTTTTGCAATCCTTGCAGGTTGCCATAGGCCTCAGGAGCTGTCTTCCCTCTGCCCCAATCCTGCCTCTGTCTCAGAGGAGGGGCAGGACCACGACAGAGGGAAGACAGCTCCTGAGGCCAATGGCAACCTGCAAGAATTGCTAAAAGTACCGGGAGGCCAGGGAGAAAGCCGGATGTCACCCAGCAGCAGCTACAGCAAGATGTGGACCAATGGGGCCAAGCCCAAACTCTCCGTGGAGAGCAACGAGGGCAAGCTGTCCTGTGCTGACTATATCAACGCGTCCCCGGCCAGCGGCTCTATGACCTGCACCCCTCCCGATTGCTATCTAAACCCGACTCCCTTCCCCGCTCCTTCAAGCATGTCCACAGCCAGAAGGACGAGAGCGCGTTACGCCCCTCTGCTGCCTGCTCTGCGCCGAGGACTCCTCTTCCTCCTTCACCAGCAGCGGCAGCCTGGGGGGCCTGGAGAGCGGCGGGGACTGAATGAGCTGACTTTTGATTGGCCAGCGTTCTTCAAGAGGCGGGCCAGTCAGGAGGGGGGAAAAAAAACAGAAGTGAAGGGAACCTGGCTCTGCGATCGACTGGGGTTGTCTGAGTGATCGACCAGTCGATCGCGATCGACGTATTGGGCACCCCTGGCTTAGAAATATGTACCCTATCTCCTTTTCACACCAGAATTTCCTTTTATATTTAACACATCCCCTAAATCCTCTACCCCACTGCAGAAACTTATTTTTCAATCAACAATCTCTCAAGCTGAGAAGAATCAAAGTAAATATATCTATTAGGTTGTAAAGTTATATATTTGAAGGGAAATTGAAGAACAAAATTACCTTCCAAGGATGTGATGCTATTCTTCAATTTCAAAAATTCTTTGTGACATAATTGTGTGGACCTAGCCACATCCAGAAAAATCTGGATGGGCTGACCACAAAACTGAGAATTTTTATTCCAGAAATATTTTTTTAGATATTGAGAGGGGCATAATCGAAAGGGACATCTAAGTCCGTTTGCATCTAAGTCGCAAGTCGTTCAAAGTAAAAAAACAGCCTAGGACACATTTTCAAAAAATACCTCCAAAATTTTTTTTGTTTCGAAAATCGTCTAATTATACGTCCTGCTGATCTGATCGTCCAAGCCGCTAAATCGCCCATCTTTATACCACATTTCCGCCCAACTTTTTGTCCAAAGTCAAAAACGCCTAGAACAAGCCCTGTTGGACGTGGGAGGGGTCTGCAAAGTGAAGGACTGAACACCCAGACATGGCACCTAAATAGTGGGGTACTTTACAGGGCACTGCTGTGAACTTCACAAAAAGGGTGCCATGTCTTCTCCTCACTACAGCTCTTTTTTATAGGTCATGGTGAGCCCCCCCAAACCACCTCCAGAATCCCCTAGACCCACTTATCTACCACCACAATAGCCCTTATGGCTGCAGGAGCCACTTACATGCCAGTAAAAAAGGGTTTGGGGGATGTATAGGGGAATGCACATGTTTAAGTATCAATGCAGTGATTACAGGGGCTTAAGGGCATGGGTCCTCCTCTCCATGGGTCCCTAACCCACCCCCAAGATGTCTTAAGATGCCTCTGTGCAGGACGACTAGGCTTTCCTATGCCAGGCTGCCAGGTGATGATGGTCTGGAGGCTGAATTTTAAAGGTGTGATTAATATTTTTATGGGGGTGGGGGCGTCGGGGATAACTGGGAAGTGTGTGGGGGGTCTATTTTATGTGTTTTCAGTACTTACCTGGTGACTTTAGGTGGTTTTTTGTGACAGAACAAGTTCCGTCGATCGTGGGCTTTATAACTTTTGGTTATACATGCTGTACGACTAAGTCTAAGCTGACCCATGTCCCGCCCAACTCCCACCTTCGACACTCCTCCCAAAATGCCCCGTTTAGCTTTGGGCATTCAGCGGCACTATGTAGGCCTAGGTCATTTAGAAATACATCCTAAACCTGTTTTTATTATCGGAACTTGGACGTATTTGGGAAATGTTCGTCCAAGTGCCGACAGGCCAGTTTTTGGACGTTTTTCTCTTTTGATTATGAGCCCCTTATTTTCTACTGTTCTGTTGAAAAGGTTGCAAGGAGGGTTGCTTTAGTAGTAATTTCCTCCTGAGATGATTCAAGGAAATCTGTTAAATTAATTGATTCTTTCGCACCCTCCTTTGCATTGCCTTCAACAGTCTCAGCTATTGGCACAGAAACATACCTACAATTAGAAATACTTAATTCTTCAACTTTATCCCAAAGCAATACCTTCTTCAAATATCTGCATAACAAAATCTCAGGTGACAGTAGATAACAAATAGGAAAATTCAATAAGCGTAATGTTTTAGCTCTGATTCTTATTGCCTATGTATAATCAGACTGTCTTTAACAAAAGCTGAGGAAACTGATTGATAGTTAAGCAAATCTGATTAAATCTGAGACAGTCTGGTATCTAGCTTGCCAATTTTAGTATCAACTTCATGAAATTTCTCTACCGTTCATTGAGAAAAGGTACACAACTGTGGTATAGTAGACTTTATGCATTCTTCAGTTCTAACAACCACATACAGCTACTGGAAAATTATCATTAGAACTAGGTTGTACCTGAGGAGATGCATCCAAACCAGAAGATACTTTGTCCACCTTTTAGGGGATCCTTCTCAGGTGGGTAAACCAGAGTAAATGAGGGGGGAGAAGGAGTAGAACGTCCACTCTCACTTAATGAGGCCCCTGAAATAGACAGGTCCCCTATAGGATCTATAGGTGGCTTAGTTGAATATGTTTATCCATTGGACCAATGGTTTTGGTGTTCTGGTTCCTTTGGCCTTTCCCTTCACCATTATCATATAATAATATGTACCTCAGATTCCAGTGTCCAATTATCTCCTGCTCCTAAGGGGTTCTAGAGATCCAATATAAGGTTTATCAATAGTAGAATACTCAATCGAAGGAAAAGGATCTCAGAAATCCATGCCAGAAGATCATACAATCTCGCATTAGGCTATAATGTGGAGAATGTTTTCTTTCATCGATCCAAAAACCTTTAAATTTTATATCATGGCAAAAAAACTTTAATTTTTTCTTAAATTATGTTTTCAAAAAATCACTTTCACTTTTTATGTGATAGTAAGGGCTCCTTTTACTAAGGTGCGCTAGCGTTTTTAGTGCATGCACAAGATTAGTGTGTGCTATAGCGCGCGCTAGCTGAAAACTACTGCCTGCTTAAAAAGTGGCGATAGCGGCTAGCGCGTGCAGCATTTTAGCGTGCCTTTGTAAAAGAAGCCCTTAGTGTCAATAATGTATCCACTCATCATTCTTAATGAATTTTTCTTTGTATTACCATTTATGTTACTAAAGGGAGTAATACAAACTTCAATAACCAATACAACCCCCAAAAAGGTTAAAAATGAAAAACAAATATCAAAATGGCGGCTGTGACTCTCAAAATGGCTGATTTCTTGTGACAATCTCATGAGATTGCCACGAAAGATAATGGTAGCCATTTTGAGAGCATAACCAGCATGGACAGAAGCAAGTAGGGATCACTCCTGCTATGACTATACCCCTAAAGGAGTGTAAGATAGGCCTGAGGAGGGCATCTATAAGTAGGTGGAAGACAAACTAGCCAAAACACAAATTTTCTATTTTCACTGAAAACAATTAGTTTCAGCTGAAACCAAAATCATGGCCATAGCCCTTTGGTCGAAACCAAAACCATGCAGAAAAAGGATTTAGGCCTTTTTCGGCACTGTAACTGAAAGCAAAATTGAAATTCGGTCAACCTCTATACCAAGTAGGTGTCTGCTTGGTAACTACAAATAGGTGGCTTTTAAGTACTAAGTGGATTACTGAGGTCCATTTCCAACAATCCACATATTCACTTTAAGATAATCAGATATCAACTTATTGAATGGCCTGTAAGTTTTTTTCCTCCATAAGACATACCTGACCATAAGACACACCCTAGATTTAGAGGAGGAAAACCAAATTCTTCCTGCCAGGCTCTGCACCCAACCCTACACTCCTTGCCAGGCTCTGTACCCTGTCCCACTGCACTGCCCTATCCTGTAACCTGCCCCCCAGTACCTTTTTTAATCCCCCCTCCCTTTATGGTACAACAATTTTTATTGGTTTCCAAAATAAATTACAGACAGGGCATAGCCCAAAACAGAAAAAAATCCCATACAAAACTGGAATAATAATCAAGAATACCACAGCATGAATCCCCACCCCCTCCTAGAGCAGGGAGCAACCTCCAGTATGCAGAACAATGAAACAAAAATTAAAAAACAACCTTTTTTAACCCTTGTTCCTTTTTAAAACACCCCCGTCCCATCCTATACCTCTTCAAATCTCCCCATTGCCTGATGGTCCAGCAGTGCATCGACAAGCGCAAGCTTTCTGCCCGCCTGCCTAGGCTAGTGCCGCCCTCCAAATGGTGCCTTCAGTTCTCAGGCAATGGGAGATATTTAAGAGGGGTGGGACAGGACGGGAAGAGGTGGCGTGGGCCCAGGCAGGCAGAGGGCTCACGTCTGCCAGTCGATGCACTGCTGGACCACCAGGCAATGGGGGAGATTTGAAGAGCTACGGGACGGGGGTGTTTTAAAAAGGGACGAGGGTTAAAAATGGTATTTTGGGTGGAAAAAAAGTGCATCTTATGGAGTGAAAAATAACAGTATTTATCAAGAAAAGATTATCACACGAAGAGGATAACTTTGAAAAAGGCTTTTCATATACAGACACCTGTTTTTGGTATGGAATTTTTTTTTATTGTCCACTCTTTATGCATGTAAACATGCATTTAGTGCTAACATTATTTTATTACATTTATAGACTACCTAGTAACTATTTATTAGGATTTATTTATGGCCTTTTTGAAATAATTTGCTCAAGGCAGTGCATAGCAAGGCAACTTACTATATATATATATTTTTTTTTAAATTAAAATTCTGTAAATATATAGAATTAAAACATATATAACTCCCCACATTAAACACATTTTTCATCCATAAATCATATCACCCACTGCAGAGTCAAATATGTTAATATTCTGAAGCTCCACCCTCGGCCTACATCGAAGCAAGCTTGTGAAAATAAATATACATGTTAAGCTGTTTTGTAAATACAGTCCTTAATTGCAAAGGTAATCTGTTCCACATGAATGGGCCTATTCCAGATAAAACATACAAATTTAATAACATAACATAGTAACTTAGGTATCAATGAGCATATAGAAAGAAATAATATGATGGGAACAAGCCAGCATGGTTTCTGTAAAGGAAGATCATGCAAAACGAACCTACTGCACTTCTTTGAGGGGATAAGTGAACAATTGGACAAAGGTGACCCCATAGACATCGTATATCTGGACTTCCAAAAAGCCTTCGACAAGGTACCCCTAAAGAAACTGTGGAACCATGGGGTGGTAGGGGAAGTGCACAGATGGATCAAAAATTGGCTGGCAGACAGGAAACAGAGGGTAGGAGTAAAGGGACACTACTCTGACTGGAAAGGGGTCACGAGTGGCGTCCTGCAGGGGTCAGTACTGGGACCGCTGCTGTTCAATATATTCATAAATGACCTGGAGTCAGGGACGAAGTGCGACGTTATAAAATTCACGGACGACACAAAACTCTCCAGTAGGGTTAAAACTGTGGAGGAATGCAAAGAACTACAAAGGGACCTGAACAAATTGAGTGAGTGGGTAGACAAGTGGCAGATGAGCTTCAATGTGGAGAAATGTAAAGTCTTGCACATAGGGAAAGGAAACCTGATGTATAACTACACAATGGGGGAGATGGTATTGGGAGAAGGCAAACTGCAAAAAGGACTTGAGGGTTTTAGTGGATAAAACAATGAAGCTGGCGGCACAATGCGCAGCGGCCTCAAAGAAGGCGAATAGAATGTTGGGCATTATCAAAAAGGTATCACTACCAGAACGAAGGAAGTTATCCTGCCACTGTATTGGGCAATGGTGCGCCTGCATCTGGAGTACTGCATTCAGTACTGATCGCCGTACCTTAAGAAGGATATGGCGATACTCGAGAGGGTCCAGAGAAGAGCAACAAGGATGATAAAAGGCATGGAAAACCTTTCATATACTGAAAGGCTAGAGAAGCTGGGGCTCTTTTCCCTGGAAAAGCGGAGACTTAGAGGGGACATGATAGAAACTTATAAGATCATGAAGGGTATGGAGAAGGTAAAGAGGGACAGATTCTTCAGACTAGTGGGGGCAACAAAAACAAAAGGGCATTCACAAAAATTGAAAGGAGACAGATTCAAAACAAATGCTAGGAAGTTTTTCTTCACTCAGAGGGTGGTGGACACCTGGAATGCGCTACCAGAGGAGGTGGTAGGGCAGAGTACGATTTTGGGTTTCAAAATGGGATTAGATGATTTCCTGAAGGAAAAGGGGATTGAAGGGTATAGTTAGAGGGTTACCATACAGGATAGGTAACGGCAGATAATGATGACCTGTACGTTCCATCCAGTCTGCCTGACAATATAAACTCGAAACATAAGGTATGATATGATACTACATGCACATAGGGGAGATATTGTGAGGGAAGAGTAAAGGTAGGGAAAAAGGCTTGCCTATTAGTTGGAGTAGTGGGCTGGACATCAGGGAAACCTAGTTCATATCCCACTGCCACTCCTTGTGATCTTGGGCAAGTCACTATCTTAAGTACAAACTTTGGGCCCCTTTTAAAAAGCCGAAGTAGTGAATCCCAGCATGGCAAATGCAACGAAGCCCATAGGAACTGAATGCCCTGCAGAAATTGCTACCGCAGCTTTGTAAAAGGGGCCCTTAATTGTGAAGCCTCAGGGACATGGAAATATCTAGTATGCCTGAAGTTAACTTAAGTTGAGTTACAACTCAAAAATGCATGAGCTGAGAGGGAGGACAAGATGGTGGCAGCATGAGAGCTGTTTGAGCCGGAGTCTGTCTTACCTCATGCTTTGTAGCCTTTCCTGGTGTGATTTCAATCATGCCTCACACTAAACGCAAAGGCGTTATTCAGGGGAACCTCTCCACACCCGGACAAGCGCTGATGGATCGGTTTCTAACAAGCTCGCCGGTCATGGAAGGAGGGGGAGTTTCGCCCACTGTTGCACCGTTGGAAGGAGCCACCAGTGCCTTGGGCCTTGAAACATTGCTATCCCCCCCCCAACAGATCGATTACTGCTGAATCCAGTGCAGGACAGCGCACGACGTGGGAGCGCCCAGAGCTTTATCAGTGCGGCGTCCCTAGATGGAGGGGGCCAAGACACTGCCCGAGTCACTGAGGCGATATCTCCAACAGGAATTGTGCAAATCAATTCCTCAGTGGCGGTTTTAGAAAACATATTGAAGACTCTCTAGAGACTTGAAGTGGCCACTACAAAATCAGCAGAAGATATCTCAAAAGTCGTGAGTAAACTAGAAGAGTTATCTACTTCTGTACAAAATCTTCAATCTGATACAACTAAAAAATTTGAAAAAGTAGATAAAGGCATTTCATCTTTGCAGGCAATTTCTGCTACTATGGTCAAGGATAGAATGTTTCTTCAATGTAAAATTGAACAATTAGAGAATTTCAAAAGAAGATTGAATTTATGTGTATTGAATTTTCCTAAACTAAGTTTGACTGCACAAATTGATGTCTCTTTAAAAGATACTTAATGGAGATCTTTAAAATGCTTATTGAATCGATACCACCGATTAATAAAAGATATTTCTTACCAAAAAGAGTGGAAAATTCCTTTCCTAAGGAAATAGACTTTAAAAATTTATCTGGTCTACTTGAAACATCACAGGATGAAATTCAGTATCAGAGTATTTTGCTTGTTTCATTTGTCTTTGAACAGGACTTAAATATGATGAAAAAGTTCTTTCATTCCTCCCAGAGTTTATTTCTGGGGGAAAAGATATGGATTTTCCCTGATGTAACTAAGTCCACTCAAGAGGAGAAAGTTATTCTTGACTATAAGGAAGGAGACAATTAAAATAGGTGCTACCTTTTTACTTAGTTACCCTTATAAATGTTTGGTCAAATATCAAGGAACTAAATATGTTTATTTTGTGCCGGAGCAACTACGTAGTTTTCTGGATGAGAAAAAGTTGATTCATATGTAGAACTGTATTTAGGATTGTACCAGAAAAAGTCATGTTAAACCATTTTCTTTGCAAAAACTATGTATTGTTGGAGTTTCAAGTCAAGTTTCAAGTTTATTAAAAGATTTTTTAAACCGCTTAATCAGGTTTCTAAGCGGTGTACAATATAAAATTTACATAAAAACATATTAAAACTGGGGATACTAGATAAAATCTAGGGCTCTTAATAAAACATTAATAAGACATAGACCAACTTCAAACAATAGGAAAAAAGGAGAAGAACTACAATTGTAAAAGAGAAGTGAAACAAAATAGGGACAACACAATAGGTTAGGGTAAAAAGTAATAATTTTAATTTTAATTTTTGTCCTTAAGAGGACAGTTGTCCAAAGGCACCCTGGAACAAGAATGTTTTTAATTTTGCTTTAAATTGTTTTATTTCGGATTCACTGCGCAAATGGTTTGGCAGCGAATTCCAGAGAGTAGGGGCAGTAACAGCAAAATTATTGGAGTGCAACGTATTGATTAATTTAAAAAAAAGTATGACGAGAAGATTTTGAGTCATTGAACAAAGAGATTTTAAAGTATTATGCAGTGGATAGTGGTCTAAGAAAGTGATTAATTACTTTTTTATATTGCATATTGTTTGAGTTTGTATTGTTTAAAATTCTCTTTCTGAATGATTTTTACCTATTACTATGCAATTTATTTATCTTCTTTCTATGTTACTTCTCTGTGTTACTGTAACAAGAGGATTCTTGTATTTGTATTATGAAATTTATAAAGAAATTAAAAAAAAAAAAGAAAAATGCATGAGCTGAATTCTAATGCTTGTAATTTTACCTGGAAAAAGTAAAAAGTATTTGCACAAATACAAATACAACGTAATAAAATAAAACACAAATTTCTCTGCAAACCTAGAAAGAAAAACTCTGCCCAGATAACAAAAATAGTAGGTGAAAATTTGTGTGTCCACTTGTGCCTAGGTAATTTTTACTGTTCTATTTAACTAAGCTGCACATAAAACAATCCCCAGTGTGAGCATGCATAGTTAGGCATAGCCCAGAATCTGTTCAGAGAATATTTGGATATGTAGCGATTTTTATTTTCCAATTCTTTTTTCCACTCCAGGTGAAATCATTTCAGCACTCAATGATACAGGACTTCTTGGTAGAACTACAGTTGTCTTTACCTCCGACCATGGAGAGCTTGCCATGGAACATCGGCAGTTTTATAAAATGAGCATGTATGAGGGAAGTTCTCATGTTCCTTTGATCATAATGGGGCCAGGTATTCCATCAGGACAACAGGTGCCACATATAGTGTCCCTTGTGGACCTGTACCCTACCGTGTTTGGTAAGCCATTTAACTCTCTTGCAGTTGTCAGTGGCATAGCCTAGATGTGCACAGGCCCACCAAACAGCAGCACATTGCTGTGGTAGCTGGTGGGGTCCCCTTGCCCCACTTGCAGAAGATCTCCTCAAAGGTGCCAGAAACACCTATGCACAGCCTGGCAGTCAGCAGCTGCTTTCTGAGCCACTAATTCTGGTACTCTGTTCATGTTCAATTGAATACCATCTATTTTAAGTCAATCAGAGCCTTAGGCCCCTCCTTACTGCATCCCAAGATGCATTGGGAGGGGGAAGGCCCATCATTCTGAAGAGGCAGCTGTATCGGTAAGAGGGAGTGGGCTTCTCTCCTACTGATTTTTCATCGGAAGATACAGGGAGTGTTGAATGACGGGGGGTGTTGATGTTAGGGGGAGTGTCAGGTGCTGTTGGGGGAGGGGTGTAGGGCTCTGAGGACAGCGGCTCTCTGTGGAGGGTGGCTAGTTGGGTATGAGAGAGGGAGAGAGGAATTGCGGTTCTCCCTGACGATTCAGCTGATCCTGGTAGAGGAATCCAATTCAGTTGAGTCAGCAGGACTTCACAAAACTGGCTCAGCTGATTGGGATTCCCTGCCACAGTCAGCTGATGGCAAGCCTTTCAGACAAGGTAGTTGGGTACCACATCTGAAAAGCTGGCTTTTATGTGTTTATCACATGGATGTCTTTGCGTTAGAGAATGGGCAAAAAAGATAGACATACTAGGGACCAAAACGTCTAGATAGGTCATTCTCAAAAGAAAAAGAAAGACATCTTTTTGTTTTGAGAATTGGCCTTTTCTATAAAGGATTTCTGAATGTCTTTACCAAGACATCCAAACTCAAACTTAAGACATCCTATTGAAAGTGCCCGAGGCTTTGAAAACCTTGGTGCATGCCTTGATACTGAGCCAGACTATCCAGTCATGCTATTCTGTTTTGGGTTTGTTTTTTTGTATAGATTTTTTACATTTAGATTTTAATATATACTGTATTTATATACCACTAGTCTAACATTGAGGAGGGGCCTTAGGTGCTTGAGCCAGTCAGAGTGCTAGACCCCTCCCCGGTGCATCCCAGGATACACCAGGAAGGGGAAGGCCCACCATTTTGAAGAGGCGAGCCTGACGGCTGGAGTGAATAGGCATCCCTCCGGCCAGCCCTCATGAAGAAGGTGTAGGGGTCAGGGATTCATCGGGGGCATGGGGAGGGGATTTCAGGGGTGTTGGGCGACAGCAGCATCCCTCCCACTGCTGGGGGATTGTGCAACAACGGTGGCAGGAGGAAATGGGCATCCCTCCTGCCGATCTTCAATTTGGGGGCCTCTTTTAAAAAAAAAAAAAAATTGCAGGTGTATTCTGCGCATGTGCCGATCGCAATCCTTTGCGACTCTCTACGAGTCTCATTTGCATGCGCAGTTTTTAGAGAATGACTCGTCTTTTTCAATTCATTACATTTACAGCCAGAACAGCGGCCCATTAGATTTTAATCCGAGTGTTAGAGAATCCGCTCCTAAGCAACTTGCTCAGAGTCACAAAGAGTAGGCTGGGATCAAACTCCCAACCTCAAGGTGCTGAGGCATCAGCTCTGACCACTAGGCCACTCTTTCCATAGGAAGGAAGAAAAGCTGCTAGCTGACTCTTCTGCTGCCTGGAGAATGACATTGGGGAGTGGGAAGAGTATACTATAGTACTCTGGCCTCCCCCAAGCCAACCATTTTTTCTTCCTTCAACTTTCTTACCAGAGCCTTGGGAGCAATTGGGAGGGGTCTCACCTAAACATTTGGGTTCCACACACATGCTACGTTTGCCTATGCATTAATTCTTCTCTGCCCACAATAGTCCCCAGTAGTGCACAAATGGTTTGGGTTCCCTGCTTGCAGGCTGGTATAAATCTGTCCATATTTTATAAAGCACATATGTTCTTCACAACATTATCCCTGTTCCATCTAAACTGTGTCCCTGGGAAAGCCTTCATGAAGATCAGAAAAAAGTAGATGCTAGGTTGCTCTATGCCTATTTCACAATGATACAAAGCATCTGCTGTAAAAAAAAAAAAAAAAAAAGAGAGAGAGGGAGAACACTGGTTCTTGCTGCAAGCATTTTTTTTGCCAAAATGGCAGATGATCTTTAGAAGTGGTACCGGGCTGGCTGATTCACCTGGATTTGCATTGTGCTTGTGGATGATCGGGTTTTTTTTTCACATTCTGCTTATAGATGGGGAGTTATTTTAGAAGCCTTATTTGCAATTTCCACATGGAAACGACATGCATATGGAAAGATCAGTTTTAGCAAGGACTCAGTTTACACATGCATGTCTGCAGCATGTAGAAATGTTTTACACGGACCCTGGCTGAATATCAGTTGAAATTAGCTCTGGATATTCCGTGCTTGTTCCTAAACATGGCCTACACTGAATATCCAGGGCTAATTTAGCCGGTGGCAGTCAGCATTTAAAAAATTTCTAACTGCCATCAGCTGACTATCTTCCCCATTGTTGTTTTCAAATGATGTGGCACAAGACTGTTCTTAGCTTTGTTATATTTGATTCATATGCCTATTTTTGTATGCCCCGATGTGCATTTACCTTTGTAAAATATACTTTTCACGTGGAAAATATTTTATAAAATTACCTCTGATATGTTTATGGGGACATAAGAAAACCAAAATGATAGGTTAAAAACATTCCAGTCTATATAAACATTTAACTTGTATACGTTCTGTGTGAAAAGACATGAGTAACTATGTTTGCTATGAATATAATCAACATGTTTTAATATGACTTTATGCATAAAGAGGTATACAGTAACTATTTTTTCTTAGATATAGCTGGGATCCCTGTCCCTTATAACCTCAGTGGCTTTTCCTTAATACCATTGCTGAACAAAGAGGCTGAAGATGAGGTTTCATCCTATAAACTGCATCCCAATTGGGCATTTAGTGAGTTCCATGGATGTAATGTGAATGCTTCCACCTACATGCTAAGAACTGACAAGTGGAAATATATTGCATACGCTGATGGCAGTTCTGTGCCTCCTCAGCTCTTTGGTGAGTCTCCCATTTTCTTTGTTTATTTTTAAAAAAATTATTTCAGGACTGGATTTAAGATTTTGGTGCCTATAGTAAGACCAAACAGTAATCCTCAGACAGGGCTGGGGTTGGGGTAGGATGCAAGTAGGACAACTAGATTGCAAGAATCATTGCTAATACACAGGGACCCAGATTTATCAATTTTTTATATTCTGGTTTGGGTTCCTTGAAGCAGAGAACAAAACATTGCCATGTTGAGATCCTAATGGTTACTGCGGATGGGCAGACTTGATGGGCCATTTGGCCTTTTCTGCTGTCATGTTTCTATATATCTGGATTTTGAGATAAGTTTGTGTGGGGTTTTTTTTTCAATCCTTAAGATTCCTCTTGCCAAGAGGGTACAGAGGAATGAACTTAAAAAAAAAAATATGCCATGATTGGTCAGTGGGACTTCATTTGAGAATTATATCTCAAAGAGTCTCTGGGTCTCTGAGCATATGCAAAAAAAAAAAAAAAAAAAATCGCTAAAATTTGATGCATGTTGTTTTCACTCTTTAAAGTAACTGGTTACTTTTGAATGAAGGGTTGATTGTTTTGTATTTGGTTATTTCCCTTAACACAGCATGAATTTGCATGCTCATTACTTTGAGTATACTACCCTAATTTTTCAGCACTGAATTGTTTCCTCTACTGTGAATCTTTTGAGCATGGGCCCACAAATAAAGGGAATTTTTTAGCCTGGGGAATTTATCCAACAAGTTGTTAAATTTCCTGGACAAATTTATTTGAACACTGTCCTAATACTGCTTTCTCTCTGTCTACACTGTATATCCTTTCATAAACACCTAAGAAAGTATTGTTGTTATTATTATTTTGCTGCTTCCATTTGTAAAGCTTTTCTCACACATAAAACTGTAAATATATACTGTATATACTCGAATATAAGTCAAGACCCCCTTTTTCCCCCAAAAAAGGAGGAAAAATGGTTGACTCAAATATAAGTTGGGCGGCTTAATATTCAAATGCCCTGCCCTGTCAGGCTCTGCACCCAGCTCTCTTTCTGCCAGGCACTGCACTCAGCACTCTTCCCTCCCTCCCCTGTCAGGCATTGCACCCAGCTCCCTTTCTTCCAGGCACTGCACCCAGCACCCTTCCCTCCCTCCCCTGTCAGGCATTGCACCCAGTCCCCTTCCTTCCCTCCCCCTGTCAGACTCTGCACCCTCCATGCCTGCTGCCCTCCCTGTCCTAGCCTCAGGCTCATACCTCTACTGGTGATCGTCGGTGGAGGTGCAGCGGGCAGAAACGAACATTCCAAGTTCCTGCCCCGCTGTTAACTGGCTGCCTATGAGCGTCTTCAGCCATTGAGAAGAAACACAAAGCCGCTCAGCACTGAGCAGCAGCGCAAAATCACGTGCCTGCTCATGCTTCTTCTCAATGGCCAAAGATGCTCACAGGCAGCCAGTTAACAGTGGGGCAGGAACTTGGAAAGTTCACTCCTGCCCGCTGCACCTCCACCGATGATCATCAGTAGAGGTATAAGCCTGAGGCTAGGACATGGAGGGCGGCAGACTACAGAACCTGGCGGCAGCAGCCTGCAATAATTTTGGAAGGGGGTAGAGGTGGTGACCCAAATATAAACCGGGACCCCCATTTTTGGACCAATTTTTTGGCCCCAAAATCCTGGTTTATATTCAAGTATATACGGTACTTCAATTACATTGTCCCTTGGCAGTTCTAGTTTGTACCAAAGGCAATGAAGGGTGAAAATGATATGCAGAACATCTTTGGTTCTTGACTCACTGCTGCAGAGCTGCTAAGTTACTCAGCGCTAGGAGGGACACTTTTTAGCCTTTCCAGTGATTGAATTTACATCCGAATTCAGTATGCTATTTGTTGTTCCTGATACTACCAAGTAAAATAAGTGCTTCACATCCCATAATGTACCAGGATAGGGTTGCAGAAATTCAGGACTAGTTCACAATCTTTCTCCTTGAATTGAGTAATTTGGCAGCTCTCCAGCTCAAACCATTTTGCCTCTCCATTTGAGGCATGTACTGTATATGCAGGGTCTTCCTGCTCACCCGCAAATTATTACTGACATCATGCCCACAAACGGGCTCTGTACTTTCCCTACTTCTGGAGAAGTGAAATAGTGGTGGTGGGGATGGTGAGTAACAAAAGTAAATCAGGGAGGAGAGAGAGAGGCCCACAAACATATGTTTGCCTAGGGCCCAATGTAGGGTTAATCTGACTCTGTTCATAGGATGATAGAAGGTATATGGGTGGGAGGTAAACATGGTTTGTTTGTATTGTAAAGAGTGGTATAAATCTAGAGAATGTAGATCAAAGTGACAGGCTCAAAAACAACAAATCACCAGGACCAGATAGCATTCATTCATGTCATAGACCTGAAAAAGCTCAAACATGAAATTACTAACCTGTTACTATTTATCCAGTTAGCAGATTGAATATCTCCACTAATGGCAAAACTTTGAGGACTGCTCTCATTGTGTCCATGAACTGCTTCAGTGGGGGCAGTCCATAATAATTTTTAGCGGTACTTATCTGGGTAATCAATGCTGCTATCTGGATAAGTGCTTTTGATTAGTGTTGTGTTCTTTTATAACAGCTGTTCATGTTTGTGCATTTCTGATTTCCGAGCTGACAGATCTCACTCTTTAGAAAGGAGGCCTCTTCTTATCTAAGTGAATAATTGAACTGTTTTCTGCCTCTTGAAGTTTACTATACCCCACTACCCAGTGCATCCCCATCACATATGCCTAGCTTTACAGAAAACAGAACCTATTTTGTCATCCTAAAAGGAGAGCACCCTCACTATGAGGATGACATGAGCGTCATGGCCTTAATCATGATTAATCTCCTGTGTTCTGATTGGCTAACATGCAATACTTATTCTTCATAATATAAACTATTTAATATAATATATTTGAACATTGTTAGAATAAACTGTGATAGTTGGTTAACAGGTCAATATTTGTATTCTTGTCACTCTTCATGTTGAGACAGTTCATTTTGCCTCCTCTTAATGTCTTGAGGGTTTGTTACAGATCTCTCTGCTGATCCTGATGAACTAATAAATGTGGCAACAAACTTTCCCAGAGTCGCACACTGCTTAGACACAAAACTTCGCACCATCATAGATTACCCCAGCGTGTCAGACTCTGTTCATCACTACAACAAGGAACAATTTAGTAGCTGGAAAAAAAGCATAGGGCAGAACTACTCTACAGTGATCGCCAACCTTCGATGGCATTTGGACTGGTCGGAGAATCCAAGAGAGTATGAAAATGTGGTTGAGCAATGGCTTAAAAAGAACACAACTGGATAAAACTGCTGTAGGTCTCACTATGAGAACAGCAAAGAAATCGCTCTATAAATGTATGAATACAACACATGCACTACATCATCTAAAAAGGCAAAACCTTTCATTGATTTACAAAGCTTTATAAATATGAAAATGAGAACCTGATTTACTAATATTTTTGAATTGGCCTAAATTGTAATGACAACCCCACACTCACCCAGTGGTCACTGACTCCCTCTCACCCCTCAAAAAATTTGAATTAAACTGTACATATCTAGAACAGCAGTACCTGGTGTGGGAAATGCTAGTAGAGCATCACACAGGTGTCTTAAGTAGCCTGGTGGCTGTGCTAGTGAACCATAGAGAAGGACCCAGGCCCATAAGGCACTCTAACCACTACATTTATGGTAGAAAGTGTGAGCCCACCAAAACCCTATTATACTGCCATATAGGTGCCACCTACAGCCATAACGGCTATTGGGGTGATAGGTGGTATAGGTTTTGAGGGTGTATTGTAGGGCTCACCATAAATTATAAGGGGGTTATGGTGAGATGTACATCTAGCACTCTTTAAGTGACATTCACAGCAGTGCCTTCTAAAGTGCTCTGTTATAGTGCTTGCCCTCCCATGTCCAAATGATCTGGATATAGACATTTTGAACCGGATGTTTTTGTGGTTGAAAATGGCCAAAAAAGTTAAGCATCCTATGGTTGGATGTCCTGATGACTAAGACATCTAAGTAAGCAATTTTCCATAAAAAAAATTTGGGGACATCTAGCGGTTTTGAAAATGGATGTTTCTTCATCCTGATTTTTGGACATCTTGTGGGAAATGTCCAAAGTCAGACTTAGACGCACTGTTGAAAATATCCCTCTCTGTATCTGAAATGGAAACCTGCAATGTGGAGGGGCAATAGCTTGTCTCTAAGGATGACCAGTAAGGGTAAAAGTTAGTCTGAGCTAGGAAATGTGAGTAGGAAGACATCCATGAGATTAGAGGGAATTTGTGACTCATGAGATGGAAAAATTATGTTCTTATCTGTTAATTTTCTTTTCTTTAGACACAGCAGATGAAGCCAGAGACCAATGGGATAGCACATATCCACCAGCAGGTGGAGATAGAGAAACTGATAAACAGGTGGTCCTATTGGCTGGCATGCCTCCTGCATCTTCAGTATTGCTCCTTGCCCAAGCATCTGTAACCATCAATATGCTTAGCATGTAAAAAATTTCTTTCCCATAACAAATTTCAAAAGGTAATAATACAGAATGCAATAATAACAGACTTCGAAAGTTGCAAAAGAAAAAACCGACAGTCAATATCCATATAGGGTGGAGCTCTGGATTCATCTGCTGCGTCTAAAGGAAAGAAAATTAGCAGGTAAGAACATAATTTTTCCTTCCTTAGCAACAGCAGCAGATGAATCCAGAGACCAATGGGATGTAGCAAAGCAATCCTCAATCTGGGTGGGAAGCAAATGCTGCCTCCACAACAACCGAAGCACTAAATGCAGCCTCCGCATGCGCCCCCACATCCAACAGGTAATTCTGAGTAGAGAGCTGCACGGGGACGATGGGAATCTTGCAGGACCTGCAGGGATCCCGCAGGTTCCCCCTTCAGGTCGCGGGGATCCCGTGGGGACGCCCCCTTGGGTCACAGGGATCTTTTGGGGACACCCCTCACGATTAGGGGGATCCCTCAGGGTTGGAGGCAGCTCGAGCCGAGTGGCTCATCTTCTTTTCCAGCCTTCCTGTAGTGTATATGGTTGGATGTCCTGATGACTAAGACATCATCTTCATCTTCTATGTTTCTATAGCGCTCCCAGCACTCTGAGTCCACACTAGCCGACCCGGAAGTCTTCCCCGACGTCAGAGCTAACGTCGGAGGAATGCTTCTCGTCAACTACGTGCAGCGTGCAGGGCCTGCTGTCCTGTGATTTTTAAGAAGTGCTGCTCTGATTAATGTCGGGAGAGGTGGTGAGATGGTTCTGTCGTGCGTCTCGTATGCCACAGAGGAGTGGAAAGAAGGAAGCAGTGAGTCTTGTGGGAAGGGGGCAGAACGGGAAGGAGCAAACAAGCGGGCACGTATGCATTATAATTAGGAGGAAGCAGTTGGAAGGTGAGAGGGGCCCAAACGCGGGACACAGGACGGAGTGCATTTTTGAACACAGAATGCAGGGAGGAGCAACATTAATGGAAAGAGGACAGATTGGCTGCTTGAGTTGGGGTTTTTTTTGTTTTGTTGGGAGGGGGTTGGGGGGGCGTGTTTCTGTACATTGTACAACAAGGCAAGGAAGGAAGGGAAACTGTCTTCAGGCCTTTGCTTTTTATAGAAAGCTAGTTAGCTAATTGTTGAATGGCATAACCTTGTTGAATGGCATAAACTTGGGAGAGAGGACGGAAGAAGGTAGGGAAAGTGATGCTGAGGTGGGGGAGACTAGAAAAGGGAGAATTAGGCGTGAGTGTGTCAGTTAGAGGGAAAGAGATGGTGTACATGGGGAATGGAAGAAAGAGGGAGGGAGTGAGGTACAGATGAGAGGGAGAAATATTGTGGTGGAACAGACAGATTGAAATGGATGCAAGAGGGAGAAATGCTGGACGTGGTGGTGAAGGGAATGGAGGGAGAGATGTGGCATGATGCTGGAGATGGGTGATAGAAGGAGAAATGTTGGGCATGAGACTGGTGGGCAGGGGCGAAAGATGAGAAAGGGATAAATGCTGGACCATGGTAGGAGGAACCAATGGACAGCAACAGAAGAATTTACAGAAGATGGGAAAGCGGAAAAAAGAAACTTGTTGGAAAAATAAGTCTTCAGACACCAAAGGTAAAAAACAGAATTTATTGACTAAAATATGATAGCTTTGGGAAATGTATATAGCAGATGTCTTTGCATTGTGTTTAAAAGAAAAGGAAATGCATTTCTGGTTTTATTTCTACAGTGTTGAAGTATTTGCTGACCCTTGCTGTGGCTGATGGAGATCCCCAAGCACCACCAGCAGAGGACCTCCTCTAGAGATGGCCAGAACTCCCCTCCACCAAGCACCTCAGCCGCTGGCAGCATCCTTGAGCCACTGAGGTGCCAGCATCTGTGACTCAGGGACGCTACTACTTCCTACCAAGCTTGACAAAAGGGACCCCTGGCCAACTGCAAAGGAAGTCCTCAGCTGACAGCTTGGGGGATTCTCATCAGCTGAGATTTTATATTTACATTAGAGGCTCTGATAGAAACCCGTTTACAAAGTAAGTAATCTTCCCAATTAATATTTCCAAATTAATAAAATGTCTTTGCTTATTTGTAAATGGGTCTTTACCAGAGCCTTTAATTCAGTAACATAATTAAATGAAATAACTATTTCTGAAGTTTATAGGGACGGGCGGAGACGGAGGGGATTCTTCGTGGGGACGGTTGGGATTTTGGTGGGGACGGGTGGGATTTCTGTCCCCGCACAACTCTGTAATGCTGAGATAAAGTATTCTTGGAAGACCAAGTAGCCTCATGACAAAACTCCTCCAAGGAAAAAACCTCTGGACTGAGTCCATGTAGCCGCCATTGTTCTGGCTGAATGGTCATGAAGTTCTTCCGCCAATCGCTTCCCTATGTCACACCCGCGCTCTTGAGCTGCGCTGCGAGCCCCGGGATCGTGACAAAGTTCTCTGGCCCAGCATATCCCTTACCACCAAGGGACCCTTCAGGACTTTGTCTGGCTTCTTATTTAATTTATTTTTTTAATTTTTTCTATACCGTTCTCCCAGTCTAATAAGGGCATGGAAGGGAAGAGTCCAAGTCAGAATGCCTTAAATCAAAGTTTTATTATGGCCACTGGTTTCATCAAGCAAAAAGAACAAGCTTCAGCTCAGCAGTTTCAAAACAAATAACCATTCACCTTTGGTGAACACAAGCTGCTCAATCAGAGGCAAAACCCTCTAATCCAGTGTCCAGGTTTTGGTACGTACAGCCTTAACATTCAGTCCCCTGCCTCTGGACTTTCTCAGTATTCTGCTACACAGTCCTCTTCACCAGAGCAGGTAGTTTAGGCACATCCTTTCGGGAACATTTATTAAGCTGCTTGTGCTTCAGCAGCTGTGCCAGTTCATGGGCATGTAAAGCCCAGGAAAGAAAAACAAACTCCAAACAAAACTGAGCAACAACAAAAAACAGGCAAGCATGTCACCTGGTTTATCTCCAGCTCAACGTTTCCCCAAACACACTGTTTTGTAAAGAGGCATAACCCTCACATGCACAGGTTTTATAAGGCACCCTTAGCACCACCAAGTCGGTAGAGAAGTTATCTTTTGGATAGCCTTGGCTCTGGGAGCGTGCAGGGCTCTCAGCACGTTTCCCTGCTGAGAAGTTACTGCCATTAATTATGTGGGGGAGGAACATGCTGGCTCAGCCTAGCATTTAACAGGAAAATACTTCCAAACATTTGTTAGCCTCAAAATAAAGCTCTCAGGCTCAAACTTAAAGTTCACTATAAACGGAGAGACATACAAATCCCCTTCAAAACAAAATTCTGTCTTCTCTGTAGGCTCAGAGACTGTGGGCAAAGGCATTACACATATCTCTCATTGCATTTCAATGTCCATGGGAAAAACCTCCAGTCCTACCAGACTCTCTTGTGTATCCATGGCTTCCCCTGGGGTTCCTTCCCAACTATCAGAGGCAGAAGCAAGCTCCTCTGCAGCCACCATCTGCCAGTCTGTACCTTCAGACTCCACCGGGTGAAAAGAGAGTGGCTGGCTCCCTCCAGGTTTACTCTCTTCCCGTTTGCCTCCACTCTGCTTGCCCCCCTAGTGTTCTGCACTGCCTCGTTTTAAGCTGTGGAGAGACACTCCCCCTCAGACTAGGTGGGGGAAGGGCCTCCCACACACAGGCTTGTTCCCTCTGGCTAAGTGCAGGTTCCTTTCCAGCCTTGACTCTTGTATGAATAGGCTGCTGGAAAGGTAGTAATCTCCTAGCAGGCTTAGGGCCAGGTTTAAATTATGCGCAGATTCCCTGCTTCAACTTTTCCTGCCCTACCACTTCTGACTCCCCTTCAATGTCCAAGCGGTAGTCAGCTAACTCTGTAGTGTGTGATTCTACTTTGTCCACTCTCTTGCATAGGGGTATAGGGTATTTCCTCCTTGTCCCTGTGGCAAAACCTGGACCGGACTTGGGTTTGTCCGAAACGGATTTGGGTTTGTCACACCTGCCATCAAGTAAGTGTAAAAAACATCCTGGACCCTTCGAGCGATGGAGGCTTTGTACGCTGCAATACATTTGTCATGTCCCTTGAAGAATACAAAGAGGTGATCTAAACCAGTGTTCTTCAACCTTTTTACACCTGTGGACCGGCGGAAATAAAATAATTATTTCGTGGACCGGCAAACTACTAAGACTGAAATTTTTTTTTTTAAACCATCGCCGCCCCGTCCCCGCGAGCCCGGTCCCACAAACCATCTGATCCCATCCGCACAAGCCTCAAATAGTTATGATTTTATATTGTACATATTTTATTAAAGTATAAAAAGAAACAATATTCTATACAATTGTCATTTTATAAATACAAATAATACAGAGCAAGGATCAACAAACCCCCTTTCTCCCCTCCCCTTCACATATATCCCCTCTACTATCAAGAAAACTGAATAAGCCAAATTTCTCTAATCTTTCGCTGTATGGCAGCTCCTCCAACACCTTAACCATCTTAGTCGCTCTTCTCTGGACCCTTTCGAGTAGTAGTACCGTGTCCTCCTTCATGTACGGTGACCAGTGCTGGACGCAGTACTCCAGGTGAGGGCATACAGCGTCATGATAACCTTCTCTGTCTCTTCAGTCCAGCATCTGCCCCTTCCATTCACTGTCTGTCTTTCCCTGCCATTTCTCTTCCCCCCCCCCAATTTGGTCTGGCATACATCATCTTTCTTCTGTTTCCCTCATGGTCTGGCATCTCTGTCCTTCCCTTCCCCCTGTGGTTTTTAGCATCTCTCTCTTCTCATTTCCTCCACTCAGATCTGATATCGTTCTCTGCTCTCTCTTCCCTTTTCTTCTCTGGTCTTCCTTCTCTATTTTCTGCCTCCATCTAAATTAAATTCTTTCTTACTATTTAGTCCTGTTTCCCTCTTTTCACTGTGTCTACCCACAGCTTGTCACACCTTTCACTCACCCCTCCATTATCTTACTATTTTCTTCCCCCTTTATTTATCTCCTCCTTCCATCCAGTATGTGTTCTTTCCCCACTTCCAATTCAACATCTGCTCTCCCCTCTCAACTGACATCCATCTGCCTTCTGCTCTCTCTCCCTTCTTCTCACTTCCATCATCTGTCTCCTTCTCTCTCTCATCTCCTCCATTCCATCATCTGCCCCTTCTCTCTCTTCCCCCCCCCAACTTCCATCATCTGCCCCCCTTCCCCTCACCTTTGCGGGTCACTTTCTTTCCCCTGAGGGTGGTTCATGTCAGAGGGGAAGCTTTGGCCGAGCATAACTGCTTGCAAGGAACAGTGGAACTTACTTGATGTCATGCTGGGGCCCGTTGCCGTTTGAAGAAAAAAAAAAAGGGACCTCCAAAGGTGAGAGGAAGGGAAACCTCCAGGACAGCTGCTCTTTGCCCTCCTTCAGCAGCCCAAGAGTCTTTAGGCAAACGGCAGCTCTGTGTGCTTTTAACTTCGGCACAGAGCTGCCCCTAAGCAGTAGTTTAGCGCGGTTTCATGAGGCAGCCTCGAGGCCTCTGCTAGGCCGGCCCACATCGCATCATCGAAGCGGGCCGGCCTAGCAAAGGCCCCGAGGCTGCCTCATGAAACCGCGCTAAACTACTGCTTAGGGGCAGCTCTGTACCGAAGTTAAAAGCATACAGAGCTGCCGCTGCTGGTCGGGAGGTGCGAAGACAAGGCAGGAAGTATACGCTGCAGGAGTCCCGGCGAAGGCAGAAGTCCCGGCACAGCGACGGCAACAGGAAGTTGCAAGTCAGCTGACGTCGGCACTTTTCGTTGCGGCGGGGACCCGAGTCCTTCGCGGACCGGCAAGATTTTTTTGCGGACCGGCACCGGTCCGCGGACCGGCGGTTGAAGAACTGTGATCTAAACGACTAAAAGTCGTTAGAAACCTACAGATTGCGGAGAATGCTATGCACTTTTAAAAAACACAGTGAAGAAAAGCTCGCCTCCCCATTCCTCCTCCCAGGAAGAAGGAAGGAAAAGTGAGAGCGGCATAAAAGAAAGGATGACACCATCTTAGAAAGACATTGTGGTACTGTCCGAACTGACATTGCAGAATTTGTAAATCAGAAATAAGAATCCCCATCTTACAAGGCCTGCAACTCAGAAAACCGCCGAGCTGAAGCCATGGCCACAAGAAACACCGTGTTCAACGTCACAGCTTTTTAGAGTCTTAAAAGACAAAGTTGAAATGAAGCCTTCTGTAAACTGCAAGAAATACCTTAAGACTGTACTTTGGACAGGGCTTTCTTAAGAGGTGTACAAATATACTATACTCCTTTTAGGAACTGAACTACATGAAGCTGAAAAGTAAGCAAAGAGCGAGATATCTAGCCCTTGTAACAAGCTAAGATTGCCACCTGAACCTGAAGGGAATTGAACGCTAAGCCCTTGGCAATACGCTTGTGCCAAAAAAGAAAAAATATAAAACATAGAACTCTGGAAGGGTGCCAATGTTGAGAAGTACCCAAGAAAGGAAAAGCCTCCAAAGGAAGCATAAGCCACAGGTGACGACGTCTGTATCGCCTGGAGAAGAGAAGAAATAACCTGCTTCGCATAACTCTTACACATCAGCCATGACTTTTCAAAAGCTAGGTCGTAATATCAAAGTAGGACGAATATCCATGTTTGGACCCTAGGTGAGTAAATCCGGAGATACCAGAAATCTCAACAGTTCGGCCGTCGAAAAACTCATCAGATCCACATAGCAAGGATGGTGCAGCCAATCCGAAGATTCTCTAATTACTGTGCCCTGAAAGCGAGCTTGAGATGGCAAATCCATCCAATTATCAGCCAGGTGAAAAAGAGAAACCAGAGGCAAGAAAGAAGCAATGCTGCAACCCCCTCTGACTGCCATTCCCTGTGTCTGCTGAAGAAGCTAGGAAGCTTTGAATTTCGAGACAAGGGCGTGCGGTCTAGTTCTAGGATATCTCACTTTTATACAAAGAGCTGGAACGCCTGAGCAAATAGTTCCCAATTTCCAGGATGTAGAAGATTTTACTACTACTACTACTATTTATTATTTCTAAAGCACTGAAAGGCGTACACAGCGCTGTACATTTTACCATACAATAGACGGTTCATGCTCAGATTTTGTGGTGAGAAAGTCTATCTAAACCCTTTTCCTGTACTGTAAAATGATGCACTGGCAGAAGAGGAAGATGAGATTCCACCTATTGAAGTAGAACCATTACTTTACTCACCAACTGTGTACATCATGTACTTTCCTGGCTGTAGAGAAATACCACCGTCATAACACTGTCCTAAAAGATCTTTATCGTCATTCCAGAAAAATTGTCTGAAACTCCAGAAACGGTAGTCTGACTGTGCTTCAGTCCAGAAGAATGAATGAGTACTGACTCCTTGCGCTGAGGATTGAAGGCACTGAGCCCCCCAACCTGACTGCCTGGGATGCTTGGCGACTTTGAGTCAGTCCAGCAAAGACCGAGGCATGCCTTTGAAAAGATTAATTTTGCTAAGCCACCAAATTATATTGAGCGATGCTTGAGGAGTCTACTAGATACTACAATTGGAGCCCTGAGATACAGGGAACCACTGGAACAAAAGCGACTGCTCTAGCATTCTCATGTGAAAGCGAACTGAAGTTCCCAGTGAAGTCACCACCATAGATCCTAGAACCTGTACAGAATCCCATACTCTTGTTCTTGGCGACTGAAGAAGGCAAACCTGAGACTGTAACCTGCTGTCCCGGTCTCTGGGAAGAAACATATTCCTCTCCTACGTGAGCAACATCCCCTGATATCCAAATAATTAGTATAGGAGAAAAGAGCTCTTTGGAAATTTGAAGATTCACATCCAAAGAATTGAAGAAAAGAAGTTCAAATAAAATAAATCACCTGTTTGTGTCTGACAAATTGACCTGGCTGGAAGACATCCGAATCAAGCAGTTGTCTAAGAAAGAAAGTACCTGAATCTCCTGTTTACGCCAAAACACTACTTACTGCCCTTATTTTCTAAAATGTTTATGGAGTCGTGGCTAGGCCAAATGGCATCTGCCAAAACTGCTAGTGCTGCTCGATGAGAGCCAAGCGAAGATAGTGCAAATTTGGTGTCCATAGGGAAATTGTAAATATTCTCACAGTTTTTCTCTGGAAATGTCTAATTCTTGAGAAACTAATTTACCAGAATGAGATCCAGCCCCTGTATGACCAATTCCCCCAACTTAGGCACTATGAAGTAAATGGAATAACTTTCCTTACTTCCGGAATAACTAAAACTACTGCCCCGAGTACCAGTAACACTTAAAAGGGGTCTCGCCTGAACTTAACCTTTGGAAGCTCAATACATGGTGACTCCAATAAAGAATCTGAAATGGGAGGAGGATTCAAAGTTGCAATCATCCTGAAAAATGCCCAAAGCCCCCTGACCTGACATCATAGTGTCTCCCCCCATCACGAGAAAGCATAAAGAGTTACCAGAGGAAGTGAAGACCCCTTCAGAATGAAGAGCAGACAGTCGGAGAACTGCTGGACTAGAGCTGTAAATTCTGGAAGAAAGAAACTTTCCCACAAAAAATCCAGCTTTGCAATGTAAGATGGAATATGTTAGAATTCTGAAAACAGTACACTATCTCCATGCAATGTTAGCCAACAACTTACTGCCTTTAAAGTAAAGATGTACTAGAAGGAATCTAGAAGTTGCATTGACCGCCCCATGGGAAACAATCTGCACCCTAATTGTTATCAGACAAAGCTCACATCCCTAAAGAGAGCTTCATGTATGATTCCAACAGCCACATAACATTTGCTACTCTGTGGGTTTGGGAAAATCGGTAACTTGTCCCTGGTTAGAAGGAGCCACACAGCTCTTCCTGCCAGTTTGAGGGACTGTCTATCAGGTACCATGATAAGATGGTGACCTGAGAAATCTGTGCAAGAAGCTTTGAAACTTGCAGTCCCTGGCACCGTAAAAATAGAAAAGACAGTTCAGGAATCAATTCTATAGTGCTACCACACACACACAGCGCTGCACAAAGCAGAAGAAAACCTCTAAACTTCCATAGACTCAATCTTCAGGGATAACGAAAGAGACAAGAAGATATCCGTATGAAACACAGGGTACTCTCATGCCGCTGACATCACTGTGCAGCAATTTACATTACATTACATTAGTGACTTCTATTCCGCTCGTACCTTGCAGTTCTAGGCGGATTACAAAAGAAGCTAACTGGACATTTCCAGGAAAATTACAATTTAGGAATTAGGATTACAAAGACGATAACTGGATATTTCCAGGAGATTTACAATTTAGGGAGCTGTATACATGGTTGATACTTTGGAGAGAAAAAATTACAAGAGAGGGTGAGACTTTGAGGGGGAATTTACAAGGGAGGGGAAAGGACAAGGGGAAGAGTTAAGATATCTGGATAAATTTTTTGAATAGCAGGGTTTTGATTTCTTTTTGAAATGATTTGAAGTTGCTCATTGTTGTCAGCAAGTTGGAGATGGAGTGGTCAAGTTTTGCTGCCTGCGTTGCTAGATTGTCAAACATCTTCTTGCGCTGAGTACCTTTGAATGGGGGGTAGGTAAATGGTATCTGAGTTTTTCTTTGTCTAGTAGTAAGGTTCTGATTTAGGCGGTTGTTTAGATAAGTGGGGGCAGTGCCATTTAATGCTTTGAATAATAGACAGTATAATTTGAATTGAATTCGTGCTTGTATTGGTAACCAGTGTGAGTCTAGGTAGGCAGTGGTGATGTGGTCATATTTACTTAGCGAGTAGATCAATCTGAGAGTTGTGTTTTGTACAGTCTGTGGTTGTTTTATCGTGTTTGCAGGGCATGGTAGATAGAGGATGTTGCAATAGTCAACTAGGCCTAGGACTAGGGATGGACTATGAGCCTATATTGCTCTATGTCGAAGAATTTTCTTATTTTTCGTAGATTTCTCATGATTAAAAATGCTTTCTGGGTAGTCTTGTTGATTTGGACCTGCATTGTGCAGCATCTATCTATCATCACTCCTAGGAGTTTAAGATCGGACTGTATAGGGTATTTGGTGGCATTAATTTCTAATTCTGAAATGGAAGGGGTTTTGGCCTTTTCGAGCAAAAGAAATTTTGTTTTGTCTGAGTTTAGTTTCAGTTTGTGGTCTATCATCCATTTTCCACAGCTTCTAGTGTTTTTTTCAGTTTTTCTGTTGAGGTGGGATCTGGAGAATCAAAGGGGAGGAGTATGGTGATGTCTGTGTGGCTGAAAGATGTTACATTTAGGTTATCTAGAGTGGTCCCAAGGGAGGATATAAAGAGGTTGAAGAGCGTAGGCGACAGTGGTGACCCTTGTGGAACTCCACAGGGGTTAGACCATGGTTCTGATTTAAGATCGTTTGATTTTACTCTGTAAATTCTTGATTTAAAAAATCCTTGGAACCAGTTGTATACCCTGCCTGAGATCCCTATGGCTTCAAGTATCTGTAGTAGTATGGAGTGGTCAACCAGGTCAAATGCAGCAGAGAGATCAAGTTGAATTATCAGCATCCTTCTGCCTTTGCTAAGGTGCTGTCGGGCTGTGTTGCTAGTAGTGACTCTGTGCTATGGTTGGATCTGAACCCTGATTGTGAGGGATGAAGTAGGTTGTGGTCTTCCATGTAGTTAGTGAGGTATTGTGCAACTAGTCCTTCTATTAGTTTAACGTATATTGGTATTGAAGCGATGGTTCTGTAGTTGGAGGGGATATCTATTGGGCCTTTATGATCTTTAACAATTGGGATGATTATGATCTCTCCTAGGTCCTGTGGGAATAGGCCTTCTGTGAGCGTGGTTTGTATCCATTGCATGAGGCTAGCTCTAAATTTGGGGGAGGCATTTGTTATCAGATATGTGGGACAGTTGTTCAGGTCGCATGATGCTTGACTGTATTTTTTGTAGAGTCAGTTCATATCAGACCAATGTACTACTGGGAAGTTGGTCCAGTTTCTGTCAGCTGCAATGGCTTCTCCTATTGCAGGGTTTGTTATTATCTCGTCGAGGTGGGTGTGTGTGATGTTGAAGGTGGTCCTGATCTTAGTAATCTTGTTTTTGAAGTGGTCTGCAAGTTGGGTAGCTGTTGGTGGATGGTTTCCTTATGCGGCTAGGAAAGGTTTGGTATCAGTGAGGTTTTTTTTTTTTTTTACTAGTTTGAATAGTTTTTTTGTATCTAGGGCCTCCATGCCGACCAATTTGGAGTAGTAAGCTTTTTGTTTTTCCTTGAGTTTGACCTTATATTGTTTGATTAGGCTTCTCCATGCTATTTTAGTGTGTTCTTGGTTCTTTTTTATCCAGTCTCTTTCCAGTTGTCTGCAATGATTTTTGAGTTGGAGAAGTTCGGTGTCGAACCATTTGTCAGACGGTCTGCAGATTCTGTATTTTGATTTTGCTGGTGCTAACTCATTCAGGATTCACTTAAGGTTCGCCATTGGGATATGAATTCTCTGGGGTCTATAGTATCGATTGCGAGGTCTGCTTTGTCCCAGAATGTGGTGGGTTTGATTTTTTTGGCAGGTTTTGAAGGGGGTTTTGTGGGGTTGATGTTTGTTATTGCATTGAGCCCAGTTGATGTTGAAGGTGTATTTATAATGGTCTGACCAGAGGGAGTGGTTCCAGGCCCCGTTTGAGATGTGGATTTCAGGTGTGTGAGGGTTTTGGGTCATGTATGCAGCGATATCTAGTTGGTGGCCTTTGTCATGTGTGGGTTGGGGGTTAAGAATCTGGTAGGTTAATGCTTTGAGGTATGAGAGTATATTTTCAACTTGTTTGAAGGTGTGGTCTTCTAGATGGAGGTTTGTCTCCAAGGAGCAGGTTATGTATTGACATTAGAGAGTTCTAGAAGATGACATCTTCGAGTACTTGTTTTTTGGCGATCCATTTTCCTGGTGTTATGTAGCAGAGAATGCAGGTCAAGGTACCTTTGAGTGTATCGTCGGATAGTTGGCAGGCTAGAAGATCCAAGTGGGGAGTAGAGTATTTGTCTAGAACTTTTATGTTGAGGTTGTTTTTGATTAGGATGGCCAAACCTCCCCCTTGCTTTTTTTTTTTCGGCAGACCATCTCTAATTTGTATACCTTGGGGCAGAATTCTGTTATGCAGGGGTCTGAGTCGGAGGTAAGCCAGGTTTCGGCTAGGAACAGGCAACCTAGCTGTTCTTTAACTATCTAGTCCTTTATTAGGTCTGCCTTTGGGCCTATCGATCTAATGTTCATATATGCACAAGCTATTGAGGTGTGCAATAAACTGAGATTGGGAGGCTGAACACAGGGCAGAATCTCTTTCTTAAGCACTGTGAGGCATAACAGTACAGTCGCAATTAAAGTAGTTAAGTCTTTGCAAGCAGAGAGAGTGGGGAAACACACACACAAGGTATATCACTGCAACAGTGATAACAGCTGACGTGTAGAAGCCCGAAAATAGGGAAGCCGCAGAATAGTGATCTAAGTCTGCTGCAAAATAAAGTTCATGAACACTGCGGTGCTCCCTCTAGTGCCGGAGACTCAAGCGCGTGCCTGTTTAACGGTGAAATGAGCTGGCTCTATCAAAAATTAAAAACCTACCCAGAGCCAACCATTAAAATATTTTTCACACTGTCATGGTATAAAATGCTTAAAATGAACATAGGAGAGAAATAAATGAATGCTGCTTTGTTCTCAACTTAGGAAAATAAGCGCACGCCTCTTGCACTCAGTCAGGAACTGGCTATGTGAAGAACACACCCGGAGCCATCCAAATATTTATCTCCACCCGGCCGCAGGAACTGCCAAGCAGAGTCCACCTTAGGTAGAAATCCCACTACCGCTGTGGCGCTGCTGCCAGAGTATGAAAACAAGCACGCACCTACAACACGCGAGAAGGCACTAGTTCCGTCACCGGAGTTCAATCCATACACCCGAAGCTCTTTACTGAATAAACTTCATACAAATGTAAATTTACTTGTCAGTCACTAAACCATTTCCACAACTCTGCAAAATATAGCGTTTGTTAAAAAACATATTCCTTCTGTAGACTCACACCAAACCCGCAGCTCCACTGCAACCAGAAACCAGAAAAGAAGTGCAAATAAAACATACACTCACAACTTTTTTGATAGTGCTGGGAGATGCTGGTTGCTCAGCACTATGAGGGCAGAATTGGTCTTTTTTTTTTTTTTATAGTGAAGGGAAAGAAGAAAAATTGGGACCCAGTCAGACCCTCTATCATTGGAGGGAGGGTGAGGCAGGGACCTGGGGGGGGGGGGCAGGTGTAACCCCTAAAGTCGGCACCGTTCAGCCAGACACCCCTGTCTCACTGAAGAGAAACCTCAACAGGAGAAATAAAATTGCCATCTCACTGAAGAGAAACCTCAGCAGGAGAAAATAATTTTCCAGTCACAGCCAGAATTCAGGAGCTAGTTGAATAGCGACCATCACCTGCTGGGAGATAGAACATACTGAAGATGCAGGAGGCATGCCAGCCAATAGGACCACCTGTTAATCAGTTTCTCTATCTCCACCTGCTGGTAGATGTAGCTATCCCATTGGTCTCTGGATTCATCTGCTGCTGTTGCTAAGAAAATGTCCCTTGAAGAACAGTAGCTGAGTTAATTTGGGCAGCACAAGTCACACACATTTATAAATATATTATGTTATGTTAATCAGGTTTTCTATTCCGGCTTTACCTATTCAATTCAAGTTTGGATTACATTAAAAGAAGTTGGGTCAGTTACCTAGGAAGTTACAATGGAATGATTAACATGGACATTCAATAGGATTGCTGGTAAAGGTTGATCAGTACAACCATTAATATAAGCTGTGTACCTGTGTAAAAGGACCAGAAAAATATGAGTGTATTCAAATGAGTTACAAGGCCAAAGTTCTCCCTTATAAGAGTGGGAAAGATTTTTATTTAAAAGCTAGATTTCCCCTTTTTTTAAAAAAAAAAAAAAAAAAGAAAGAAGAAAATGATTTTCTATAGAGCAGATTTGTTGTTTCTTGTTTTCTTATAAAACATGCTTGTGAAAGAGTAAGGGATTCTCCTTCACTAAGGCTGTCATTTTACCACTGGGCAGGATACACTGAGCTCGGTAGTTTGTAACTTGCTATATGAAGCCGTGTGAAGAAACTAAGGGCCTGTTTTACAAAGCCGTGCTAGCAGCTGCTGCGCGGTAACGGCCCCGAAGCCCATAGAAATTTAAAGGGCTTCAGGGCTGTTGCCACATGACAGCCGCTAATGTGGCTTTGTAAAACAGGCCCTAAGACTTGGTACCTTTTCACAGGCCTTATTATGACAAAATTATTTGGGTTAAGCGAGTGAGCCAAAATAAACAATGTGGGTAAACACTACACAAATTATATCTGAGACTAAAAATGATTTTTAGTTATAAATAGAACCCAACTGACATTGCTGACTCGTTTCTCAAGTAAACGTGTCAATAAGACTTGGTTACTTTTCTTAGGTTGTGACATATATAAGTAAACAGTTTTTCTGCTTTTTTAAATGCTTGACAATAATATAACAAATTAAACTATCTGATTCACATTAAAAAATTAAAAGGGGACAGATTCAGAACTTGATTCAGAACCAATGCTAGGAAGTTCTTCTTCACCCAAAGGGTGGTGGACACCTGGAATGAGCTTCCAGAGGGTGTGATACAACAGAGCACGATATCGGGGTTCAAGAAGGGATTAGATAATTTCCTGAAGGAAAAAGGGATAGAAGGGTATAGATAGAAGAATACTATACAGGTCCTGGACCTGATGGGCTGCCACGTGAGCGGACTGCTGGGCATGATGGACCTCTGGTCTGACCCAGCAGAGGCAATGCTTATATTCTTAAAAATATAAATCAATAAAAAGTCCAAGTAAACGGTACTCATAAATACATCTGAGTATTTAAGATGAACCATAAAACGTCTAAGCAAAAATACTACGATCTATTGTCAAATAAACAGATGAGGGACATAAAAAAGTATAAAATAATAAATGCCTAACACACAATGGGGCTCATAATCAAAACATCTAGACATCCAAAAACACACCCAAGTTGGCACTTGGGCATTCTAATCGACAGGATGTCCAAGTGCAGCTAAAACCCTTTTCCTGGACGTCATGCGAGAAGTTTCTCCTACTTTGCATCCAGAGGTCGTAAGAACATAAGAATAGCCTTACTGGGTCAGACCAATGGTCCATCAAGCCCAGTAGCCCGTTCTCACAGCCAATCCGGGTTACTAGTAACTGGTCAAAACCCAAGAAGAAGCAACATTCCATGCTACCAATCCAGGGCAAACAGTGGCTTCCCCCATGTCTTTCTCAATAACAAACTATGGATTTTTCCTCCAGGAAATTGTCCAAACCTTTCTTAAAACCAGCTACACTATCTGCTCTTACCACAATCTCTGGCAACGCATTCCAGAGCTTAATTATTCCTAGTGAAAAAAATTTCCTCTAATGGTTTTAAAAGTAACTGTAACTTTATTGCATGTTCCCTAGTTTTGTAATTTTTGATGGAGTGAAAAATCGATCCACTTGTACTCGTTCTATTCCACTCAGGATTTTGTAGACAATCATGTCTCCCCTCAGCTGTCTCCCCCCCCCCTCTTTATCATCTCGGTCGCTCTTCTTTGAACCTTTGGACATCTTACGGGATACATCCAAGGTTGGACTTAGATATACTATCGAAAATTCCTCTCAATGTAAACAAAATGTATCAATATTATAATTGCTCATAATAATCAGAGTTTAATTTATGTTGTCCAGTTTGCATTCTACATTAATTTATTACCTACTTTTATTTTATTAAATATATGAACGTTCTCTTATTTTGTTAATTGATTTTTACTAAAACTTTTTGTGTAATTTATACCTAGATTTTATGACCCCTGACATAAGGCATAATTGCTCGGTCTGGATGTGGTCCTTGGTATGGTGCCTTGATGACTAATAAATTTGGATAAACAACTGGCTGGCTTCTCCACTTACTTCTGTTGTTAGTCCATCATCCTAGCCCACTTTTGGTTGCTGTAATTTTCTTCGTGGTGGCATTGTGCCAGTTTCCTTTCTCTGCTATTCAAAAATTCCATCTTGGAAGCCCGGACCAGATGTATTCCATGTATTAAAAAAGGAAGAAGGCCAAACGACAGCTGACATAGTTATAAAGTGAGGTGAAGAAAGCTATTAGAGGTAAAAGAAAATCCTTCAGAAAATGGAAGGATTCAACTGAAAATAATAGGAAACAGCGCAAAAACTGGCACATCAAATACTAAGACAAGAAAGGCAAAGACAGACTTTGAAAAAAAGATTGCGTTGGAGTCAAAATCACATAAAAAATATTTTTAGGTACATTAGAAGCAAGAAGCCAGAAAAAGAAACAAGTAAAACAGGGCCACAGCAGTGATTGGATGAACCATGATGGTCTTTTTCTGCTGTCATTTAGGGCTCCTTTTACTAAGATGTGCTAGCGTTTTTAGCACGTGCTAACCAAAAAATACTAACGTAAGATCTATGGAGGCGTTAGCGTTCAGCGTATGCAATATTGTAGCGCGCGCTAAAATGCTAAGCGCCCCTTTGTAAAAGGAGCCCTTACTGTGTTACTGTATTAAATTAATTCTTTATTTCAGTCTTCACTGAGGAAGATGTGGGGGAGATACCAGTGCCAGAAATAGTATCCAATGCTGATGAGTCAGAAAAGCTGAAAGGTGGGAGTTTGACACCTTGAAGAGTAGCAAATCACCTACAGCACAGTTACTTGCCGTAACAGGTGTTATCCAGGGACAGCAGGCAGATATTCTCTACATGTGGGTAACGTCATCCACGGAGCCCCAACGTGGACAGCTTTTCAAGCAAACTTGATTGAAGATCTTAAAGTTTGCTAGTGCTGCACCGCGCATGCATGTGCCTGCCCGCTCAGCTAGAGGGCGCGTCTCCTCAACGTGGTCCTCAGTTCAGATAGCTAGCAAAGAAGCCAACCCGGGGAGGTGGGAGGGTTGCGAGAATATCTGCCTGCTGTCTCTGGATAACACCTGTTACGGCAAGTAACTGTGCTTTATTCCAGGACAAGCAGGCAGCATATTCTCTACATGTGGGTGACCTCCAAGCTAACCAGGATGGGACAGTGGGAGAGTTGGCAAATTGGAAGAACAGATTACGTAAAACCGACTGGCCGAACTGGCCGTCGCACCTGGAAAAATTATCCAAACAGTAGTGAGAGGTGAATGTATGAACCGAGGACCAAGTGGTGGCCTTGCAGATCTCCTCAATAGGCGTGGACCTGAGGAAAGCGACAGACGCCGCCATCACTCGGACTTTATGCCCCGTGACCCGACCCTGCAGCAGGAGACCAGCCTGAGTGTAGCAGAAGGAAATACAAGCAGCCAAGCAGTTGGACAAAGTGCGCTTGGAAACAGGATGCCCCAACCGATTAGGATCAAAAGAAATGAAGAGTTGAGGAGCCGCCGATGAGACTGGGTGCGTTGGAGGTAAAAGACCAACGCCCTCTTACAGTCAAGAGTGTGAAGCGCCACGTCTCCAGGATGAGAATGGGGCTTAGGGAAAAACATTGGAAGAACAATGGACTTGTTGAGGTGGAAATCCGAAACCACCTTAGGCAAGAACTTGGGATGAGTATGAAGGACCACCTTGTCATGATGAAAAACAGTAGAAGGTGGGTCCGCAACCAGAGCTTGCAGCTCACTGACTGCGAGCAGACGTGAAGGCAATCAGAAACACCACCTTCCAAGTGAGATACTTCAGATGAGTCTTATCAATGGGCTCAAACGGAGGTTTCATCAATTGAGCCAGAACCACATTAAGATCCCAAACCATGGGGGGGAGGTGCTTGAGTGGAGGATGGACATTGAAAAGGCCCATCATAAATCGGGAAACCACCGGATGGACCAAGAGCGAATTCCCATCAATCGGCTGATGAAAGGCAGCAATCACACTGAGGTGGACTCGAACAGAAGTCAATTTGAGACCAGACTGAGACAAGTGCAGCAGATAGTCCAGCACAGAGGACAAGGAGGCAGACGGCAGCAAGCCTAGTCCATTTTTGGGAGTAGCATTGTCTAGTGGAACTCTTCTGAGAAGCCTCGAGGACATCCCGCACCGACTGAGAAAACCCGAAGGAGGGAGTTAGGTTAAGTGTAGAGACTGCAGATTGGGATGCAGCAGCGAACCCCGGCTCTGAGACAGCAGAGAAGCAGAGGCTCCCTGGCACTGAGTCGGAGAAGGGAGAACCACGGCTGCCTGGGCCACCGAGGAGCTATCAAAATCATGGTGGCGTGGACCGACTTGAGTTGAACAAGAGTCTTCAGAATTAGAGGAAATGGAGGGAACGCGTAGAGGAACCATCCCGCCCAATCCAGAAGGAAAGCATCCGCCTCGAGACAATCCGGGGAGTAAATCCTGGAACAGAAGCGAGGCAACTTGTGGTTGAGGGGTGAGGTGAACAGATCTATCTGCGGCGTCCCCCATCGAGCAAACACCTGACGCAGAGTTGAGGAGTGGAGCGACCATTCGTGTGGCTGGAGAAGGCGACTCAACCTGTCCACCAGGCAGTTTTGCACGCCTTGAATGTAGACCGCTCGAAGGAAGATGTTGTGGCGTATCGCCTACTCCCAGAGCCGAAGAGCCTCCCAACAAAGAGACAGGGAACCCGTACCCCCCTGCTTGTTCACATAATACATCGCCACCTGGTTGTCCGTGCGCACCAGGACCACGCGATCCCGTAGCAAATGGTGAAAGGCTACCAAAGCATTGTAAATGGCCCAAAGCTCCAGCGATGATCAGCGCTCAACCAAAGACCCTGAGTCCGGAGGCCGTCGAGGTGAGCCCCCCAAGCATATGCGGAGGAGTCCGTTGTTAGAACCTTCTACGGCAGAGGCGTAAGAAAGAGAAAACCTCTGGAAAGATTGGAAGAGAGCGTCCTCCAGCGGAGCGAACGCTTCAAGGAGGGAGTCACCGCAATGTACTGAGATGCGGGATCCTGGTCCTGTCTCCACTGGGATGCCAGGGTCCACTGAGGCACTCGGAGGTGAAGTCTGGCAAAAGGAGTCACATGAACAGTGGAGGCAATGTGTCCCAACAGGATCATCATCTGCTTGGCCGAGGCCGTGGACTGAAGGGAGACCTCCTGGCACAGGTGAATGAAGGCGGCCTGCCGAGGCAGAAACGAGCGGAGACGAACCGTGTCCAGCACCGCCCCTATGAACAGAGACAGAGGGGCATAACTTGGACTTGGGGAAGTTGACTTTGAAGCCTAGATGCTGAAGGAACATAATAGTTGGGTCGCTAAAATAACCTCCTGCCGTGACAGTGCCTTGATGAGCAGGTCATCGAGGTACGGGAACACTTGAAGACCCTGAGACCGCAGGGCCGCCGCCACCACCACAAGGCACTTCGTGAAGACACATGGGGACGATGCGAGCCCGAATGGGAGGACCCGATCCTGCAGGTGAAGGTCTCCCACCTGAAAGCGAAGGAACCTGCGAGAGGCCGGGTGGATCGGGATGTGAGTGTAGGCCTCTTTCAGGTTCATAAGAACATAAGAAGCGCCATCTCCGGATCAGACCTTCGGTCCATCAAGTCCGGCGATCCGCACACGCGGAGGCCCTGCCAGGTATACACCTGGCTTATTTTATAGCCAACCATAGGGAGCACAACCAGTCCCCTTCGTCCATCAGGGGATACAAACGTGGGAAGAGAGAGCATACGGAACTTTTCCTTGACCAGGAACTTGTTCAGCACCCAGAGGTCCAGAATAAGGCGCAGGTCCTCAGTCTTTTTGGGGACTAGAAAGTACCGGGAATAGAACCTGGTGCCCTGCTGACATAAAGGGACCTCCTCCACCGCCCGAAGGCGAAGGAGGGCATGAGCCTCCCGGAGAAGCAGGGGGAGTTGCAACGGGTTGGAATGACACTCTCTTGGGGGCAGGTCTGGAGGCTGCGTCTGGAAATGAAGTGAATACCCCTCTCTGATGACGAAGAGGACCCAGTTGTCCGAAGTAATCAGTTCCCAGTTGCGACAAAAGGTGCTGAGGCGGCCCCCGATAGGCAGAGGAGAAGGCTTAAGGACGGAAGGGGCCGGCCCACTCCGACAGGGATAGTCAAAAGGACGGCGCAGGCTTAGCCGCTGCAGGGGTCTGAGGCTTTTGGGGGACCCTCTGCTACAGCTGACGCTGAGGTGGCGGCTTGGAAAAAGCTGTCATGGACTTCTGGGGGTAGCGCCAGGGAGGCAACTTGTACGACTTAGGGGGAGCGGGCTTCGCCTTGGGTCTGACCAAGGAGGCGAAGGAGCGTTCATGCTCGGAGAGGTGTTTGGTGGCCGCCTTGATGGAGTCGTCAAAGAGCTCATTTCCCAAGCACGGGAGATTCGCCAGACGGTCCTGTAGATTCAGGTCCATGTCAACTATGCAGAGCCAGGCTAGGTGGCGCATGGCAACCGCAAAGGCGGAGACCCTCGAGGAGAGTTCAAAGGCATCATAGGTCGCCTGAAACATATAAAGGCGAATCTGCGACAGCTTATCCAGCAGCCGGCAAAATTTAGTCCGGCGATGGATAGCCAAATCATCCTGAAAAGATGGCATGGATTTGACGCAATGTTTGAGAAAGGATGTAAAAGTAAAATTGTAATTCAGAACTCCGCCATCATCGAATTCTGGTACAGGCGCCTGCCAAACTTGTCCATAGACCGGCCTTCCCGGCCCGGCGGGACAGCCGCGTAAACCTTGGAAGGATTAGACTTCTTTACAGAAGACTCCACCACCAAGGACTGGTGGGAGAGCTGAGCCTTTTCAAACCCCTTACATGGGACCGTCCAGTACCTGGATTCCATCTTTGATGGCATGGCTGGAATGGCGTAAGGTGTCTCCAAATTCCGGAAGAAAGTCTGCTGCAAGACCGGATTCAGGGGGAGGCAAAGGGATTCCTTCGGTAGATAAGGAAGTTCCATCTCCTCCAAATATTCCCGGGTATACCTGGAGTCCGACTGGAGGTCCATGTCCAGCACGAACCTGGTGAAGGATGAAGGCTTGCCCGCAGAACACCCTTCAAGGGGCGAAGCCAAGCGGGACTTCGGGGCAGCGGAGAACGAGGGGGAAGCTTCCCTCAAGTACTGCGCCAGCAAGTCAGTGTCCATAAGCAGGGACGTCGATGAGGCCCCGCTGAGAGAACGAGGGGGAGTTGACGACAGCTTGCACTTAGAGAGCCTGGAAGGCGAGGACCCGGGGGTCTGAGGAACGGAGACCCAGGGAGCCCGCCTCGGTGAGCCTCGGGAAGAAGAGACCTTCTAATGTGGCAGAGAGGTTGGAGACAGCAAAGAGATCGGCGAAGACGAGGGTCAGACAGTACGAGGTCTGACGGCTGGATGGACCCCGTAGTGTGAGGACCTGGTGACCTACCCCGTCTCGGGGGAGAATCCCTAGGCCATTTAGCGGACCGCTGCCTCGACAAAGCAGTACGTTTAGGCCGTGCTTCGAACGAGGTTGGGCGGCAGGGGAAGTCCGCCTCGATGGAGTAGGCTAGGAGTCATTTGAGGACAAGCGGCGGGACCGACGCACCTTGCCTCGAGAGCCCTTGGCGCGATGCCCAGGCTGGTCAACAACGAGCGAGGTCGAGGTCGGGGGAGATTTGTGAGGTTAAGATAGCCTTAAGCATATCCTCGAACATCAGAACCGAGACCAAAGGATTTGGACGAACTGGTGCAGCAGTGCGCTCCAACGAGGGCAACCTCGATGCAGAGTATTCCTATAATGTGGAGAAACACTTAGGAGGAGGTCTCACAGAGGCCGGCAGGACTACACTCACTGCCTGGGTGGCCAGAGACTCTGAGGATGGCTTCTTCGGTAGTTGAGCTGAACCTGAAGGAGGAAGAGGAGATTTACCCGAGGTCAAGGTCTTCGAAGCCGGAGCAGCCGAAGCCTTCGAAGTCGAGGGGGACATGCTCTGGACCGAGGTCTTCGAGGCCAACGTCAAGGCCGAGACCGGGGTCGAGGCTTTTTCCATGGTGAAAAGTTCCAAAATCTTGGCCCATCGCCGACGAAGAACCCAAGGTTGGAGGGTGGCACAACGAGGGCAAGAGTCCCTAGGGTGATCAACACCTAGACAAAGTATACACCAACAGTGCGGATCTGTGATCGGGATCACCTGACCGCATTGCATGCATTTCTTGAAACCGGTAAGAGGCTGGGACATAAGGCAGGAAAAATAGGCCACGGCCTTGCGAGGCCAGGCGGTCTAGGAAAAAACCTGGACCCCCCGATGCAATTAAAAAATAATTTTTTTTTGTAAAACAGAAAAGACGTGGGGCACAGCAACTTCCGATGAAAACAATAAAAGAAGCCGCAGTGGAAGAAAGGCACTTAGTTTCGCAGAGAAAAGACAGGGCTTTCTGGCTCTGCAGAAAACTAAGAACCACGTTGAAGAGATGCGCCCTCTAGCTGAGCAGGAAGGCACACGCATGCACGGTGCAGCACTAACTTTAAGATCTTCAAGTTTGCTTGAAAAGCTGTCCGCGACGGGGCTCCGTGGATGATGTCACCCACATGTAGAGAATATGCTGCCTGCTTGCCTGGGATAATATATGGTATATAATCCCAACACATCACCTGTGATAATGGTATATATCCCAGAGTACTAATAGGATTGAAAAATAAACTTGAGAGTGGTCAATATAACACCATTTTTTAAAAGGGTTCCAGAGGTGATTCAAAAAATTATAGGCTGCTGAGCCTGATATTACTGATGTGCAAAATGGTAGAGGCTATCATAAAGAAAACAATTACAGATCATAGCACATATGAGGGTGGTTTGAAAAGCAAGTTAAACAGTTATGCAGTTTATTCTTGATGTAAACCACTCTGAACTGTAAGGTATAGTGGGATATAAATAAAGCTATTATTACTACTAAACATAGCAAAGGCATATAAACTTAGTCCAACGCGTTTCCAGTTTTTAAGATGGACTTTGATGAGAAATTAATTACTTATTTCTAGGATAAACAGCATAAAATTGTTTTTACTTTTTTGGGATCATGCATTGGCAACTGTTGGAAACAGATTACTGGATGTGAAGGACCTTCTGTCTGTTCCAATATGGCAACTCTTATGTTATATCTTCTTTACATTCAGATATTCTAGAGTTGATAAGTAGTCTAATCAATGGGTAGTACAGTGAGATGAGGAGGAATTTGGTTTGATTCTCATTGCAGCTCCTTGTAAATCTGGGCAAGTCACACAACCCTCCTTAGCTCAAAGTAAACAAAAAAAACCCCAGTGTGAACTTACAGGGACAGAGAAAATGAAGTTTTCACAAAAAGGCAATACTGTATATCAAACCTTTTATTGCTAGCAATCTGATCTTGTCTCCACAATTTTTCTTTATTCCTGGAGGGCTTATAATCTAAAGGACCCCTTTATAAAGCCGTGGAAAGAACTGCGTGTTTACTGCAGCAAAGGATAGTAGGCGGAACTGAGGCATCACGTGGTCCTTTTTAGATGTGTTAGCTACGAATGAGCTAAAAATGTACATTTTGCATGTGGGGCTGGTCTGCGCTAATCGTTAGCTTGTGGGCACTACCCCCCGGCTAAAATGCTCTTTAGAGATGGGAATGAGAATGATCCATGTAAGGGCCCCTACTTTTGTTACTTGAAGTAAGGCAGGTTTGAATGACTTGCCCAAGAATAAGCAGTGGGCTTGTAACCAGGTTTTCCTGTTTCTTAGCCTGCACTCTAGCCACTACGCTATTCCTCAACTTCTGCTCCAACACAACAACAACAACCATCTTTTTGTCAAAACTAATGAGACCGAGCTTCAGGGAAGCTTGCACTTTAATTTTCGTTCAGAAGCTCCATGTGTTTAGTAGTGTCCAGGATATTAAGCTTGCCGTTGCCTCTTTCCGCGAACTTCGAAACACCATATGGTAGTCACGTGCTCCTGTAGCTTCGTGGCTTCAGTAAGAGAGCGGAAGAAAGCGCGCGCACTACAGAGCTATGGCCGGAGTCTCCGCCCCATCCCTGCATGTATTTTCTTGCATAGGGAAGCTGCTTGGTCACGAGCCTTCCTCGCCTCTTTCTATCGCAGGTGCGGCACTCGCGGGAGTTCAGGTGGTTGCGAGGAGGGGCGCGTGCCTGGACGAAGTAGCACGAGGAATGGGAGGAGAGGATGTGTAGGTGGGAAGAAGGTCAAGATTCATAAACCTCGCAGGGGTTGCCGGGAGGGAACGCGGGCATTAAGCATGGATATTACCGTGGTAGCGCGTTTTATAATCGTAACGTACCCACCTCGCTCTGCCAGAGGGTTGAGTAGTACAACATTTTGAGCTGTCTGCTCTAGGGTCGTTATTTTGGAGTGAGATTGAAACACGTAACGTGATGCCGTAAGCTTCAAAAGGCTTCAGGAAGTATGTTTTACAAGTTGTACCAGCGTGCACGTTTGCTGTAGTCACGCCAACTTGCCTGATGTGTCACAGAATTTGGAATAAGAGGAAATTCAGCTTCTGTGATGCGAGAGGCAGCTTCAGTTTAGTTGTCAGGCTTGACATTATTTACTCCCGTTTGTGTGCATCCAAGTATACAACTATAGACGGGTTATTGAAAGTCTTTACTGATATGGATTTAAGACTTTTAGCAGAGACCATTCATTAATTATATTTAAATGGCTTCTCTTAAAAAATTAAATTTCATATTTTGGATATGCTGAAAATCAGACCTGTTCTAGCTTCCAAACTAGTGTTTACAGTTTAGAGAGCTTTACTTGTATTGCTTATCATTCATTGTTATTGCAGTTTATTTTTATAAAAGTCGTTTGGTTCAGAATAGATTAACTTTTCTACTTTTTGTTTTGTTTATTTTTGTGTCATACTTGATGTTATTGATACTAGGAGTCCATTGCTTAAAGAAACATTGGAGAAATCCAGGATTCAAATCCCACATATCCTTGTGACTTTGAAATTTCATCCTCCATTGCCTCAGTTATAGACTTAAGGCCTCTTTAATAAACTGTGCTAATAGCATATGTTATATGTCAAAAATGATGCTTTAAGATGGATATTTTGTGAAGCATGAAAAGCAGTTCATTATACAGAAGAATAAAATAGCATCTTGAAGTATCAACTTTCATCCCTGAGCTGTCAGGAACACTCCCTTATTTACCAGCCTGACCACCTAGTGGTAGGAGGGCCAAGACTACCATTTTGATTGAGAGAGCTACTGGGGTAGGAGTTCTTCTGGATTACTCTTGTTCACCCACTACCCACTGGAGAGATTCCGGTAGGTGCAGGATGATGGATAGGAACAGCATATTTGAAAAGTGATCGAAGGATCTAGGTTTGGGTTCTGCTGTTTATTTCCTGAGGGTATTATTCTGGCATTGGTCTGGTGTCTTTTCATTGCTGCAGCTAGGAATTATGTAAAACTGACATTATTTTACTTGCTGTCAACCTTAAGTTGCCTCTCCCTTCCCCCCTCTGAGATACATTCATTGCATATTTTATATCACATTCATATATATATGCTTGCTTGTTCTTGTCTGTCCTTGCAATTTTTGGGGTCGCAGACTGTAGAAGTCTATCCAACACTGGCTGTAATTCCCAATTGTTGGAGTTGTCATTGAAGGCCATGCCCACCCATCCAAATTTATCTTTGCATAATCAGGACACACTGTGGAAGTTTTCCATGTTTTAATTGGGACAAATGTCATAGATGTCTGTCTAGCACTGGCCTTACTTCCCAACTACTGGAATTACTGTCTAAACACACAGGTTTTTTTGTTTTTTTATTCCATCCTTACCGTCAGTTTAGATTATACATGTATCACTGAGGCAGGCTTTTGAGCCGAAACACGGACTGTGTTGGGTCTATTTTCATCAATAAAATACATTTTTTATCATAAAGACTGATTCAGATTTGATGTTTTACATGTTTATCCCAGGTTGATTTGCACTGTTCCATCCCCACTTTTTTTGCTTTTGATTGTTTTCCATGGAGGGTCTGTTTCCTTGTTGTTGTTTTTTTTGTGTGAATAGACAATAAGGGCTTATTACAGTTTTATATAAGTGGATTTTTTGTTTACCACCTTGTTGAAGAAGTTCACCCAAGACAACTTTCAGTGATAAAAACAGTACATAGTATGACTTAATATCAACACAATGCACGATAAAACATTTTTATAGATAGCAAAGGACATAAGCAAAGGTGGAACAAAGAAATTAAGAGTGAGGGGGCTAATATAAGGAAAGTTGTGAATGAAATCAAAAGGGTGCATGAATATAATCCCATTTAGAACAGGAATGGATAAACAAGTCCTTCTAGAGCAGTGGTCTCAAACTCGCAGCCCACTATTTTGAGACCCTCGGTATGTTTATCATAATCACAAAAGTAAAATAAAACAGTTTCTTGATCATATGTCTCTTTAGCCATAAATTACAATATTATTATTAAGACGTATTACCCCCTCTTCAAAACTGAGCTAGCAGTTTCTATTGCAGGGAGCTGCGCTGAATGGCCTGCGCTGCTCCCGATACTCATAGAGTTCCAATGAGCGTCAGGTGCATCGCAGGCCACTCAGCGCGGTTCCCCGTGCTAGAAACAGCTAGTGCAGTTTCGTAAAAGAGGGGGTTAGCCAAAAGGAAAGATTTATAAACTATAAAGAATTTTACCTCATGCAACATTGTAATTTCTTTAATAAGACATTAACTATTTTTTTCTGAGGCCCTCCAAGTACCTACAAATCCAAAATGTGGCCTGCAAAGGGTTTGAGTTTGAGACCACTGTTCTAGAGTATGTGTAAGTTCATTGCTTCTTCTATTAAAGACTTGAGAGAAGAGCCAAGTTTTACCTGCTTCCTGGGTCTTGCATTTAGTGAAGCCTTTCAGGGAGTGTATTTCAGAGTGTGGAGACTACTCTAGAATGCTGCCTGATTCGCAGATTTGAATCAATTCACCAATTCACCTCATCTTTAGAATCTTTTAAAAATAAACATGGTATCCCACAAGGCTCGATCTTGTCTCCCTTATTTTTCAATATCTTTATGGCACCCCTCTTAACGCTAGGTCAATCCATTGGTTTCACGATGTTTGCATACGCAGACGACGTTCAACTAATTCATCCAATTAATCTTAATAACCCAGATGAAGTAACAATCATAAGTCAGAAACTGGAGAAAGTTAAATCATAGCTGGATTCAAACATTTTGGCCCTTAATATTGAAAAGTCCAAATTAATGATTTTCCCTATCAAAGAAGGATTATCTATACTGGCTCCTCTCAAATTCAAGTCTTTGCCCATTAAAATCGTAACCTCTTTAAAATTGTTAGGAGTCACCTTCAATAGCAAATTCACCTATCATCTTCACATCAGTACAGTAGTTCAGGGATGCTTTCACCAACTAAGAATGATCAGATCTCTTGCCAAATTGTTGGAACCTTCCTCTTTGAACACACTAATTCACTCTCTGGTGATTTCCTGTATAGACTATTGCAATGCCCTTTATAAAGGCATAACAAAAAAGAAATAAGGCACCTTCAGATAGTGCAGAACACTGCAATAAAAATTATATTTAATGCAAAAAAATAAGACCATGTTTCTCCCCCTTCTGCGCAAAGCACATTGGCTACTAGTAGAACACAGAATTAGTTACAAAATCCTACTTACATTCAAAACTCATTTAAGCAACCAACCTGAATTCATCAACAGCCTTCTCATTCCCTACTGTCCATCCAAAGCCCTCTGTTCTATGACTCGGAGCCTTCTTACAATTCCTTCCTTAAAGCATATTAACACAATAAGATCAAACAATGTTGCTGTGACCGCACCATCTCTTTGGCATTCCATTACCAATTATCTACGTGAAGAGCTATCTCTACTCCACTTCAAAACTAAGTTGAAAACACTTCTATTCCAAGATGCTTTTGAAATGTAACTGCCCTTGTAAGGGCCAAATTCATACCGTTTGTTCCTTAGAGTTACTTCCTCACCTATTGTTTGTCCCTTATCTATTCTCTTTTCTTAGAATATTGTAGTTCTTACCTTTTTCCTTCTGTTTCCATTTGTCTTAGATTAAAGTCTTTTTTGTTTTCTTAACTTCCCCTGCTGTCATATATTGTTAAGTTTTAACCTTGTCTTACTGTTGTTGTACACTGTTTATATTTTTATTATTGTACACCGCTCAGAAGCTTCATTGAGTAGGATAAGAAATTTTAAATAAACTTGAAACTTGAATTGAATCACTTTCTAAAAAATTTGGACTCACCAATTCATTGAGTCCTGACATACCTCCAGGCCTCCTAAAGTAGCAGTGGCAGTGACCAGCTTGGCAGAAGCAGCGGTAGCGTGGTGAACAAACTTCTCCTGGCCTGCCCCTCTGGGGCGTTCCCTCTGCCATGTCATGATGATATGGCAGAGGGAAGCCATTACAGGCAGGCTGTGACAAGCCTGTTCACCGCACTGCCCAGATGAAACTTCATGTACCTTGTTCATTTGCCTACAACATGGTTTGTGTTAAACATGCCTCTTTTCAATTTTAAATATTCGTGCGCATATACAACTAATCTTTGAAGCTTTAATTCTCACCAAAGAAAGGTCATGCCAAAGATGAAACAGTATAGCTTCTGTAGCAAAAAATATGCTCTTTCAAATATTTTTTTTTTAAACCTACACATTAGAGATATTTAAATCTGAAAAACAGTGAAAACTTGCATAAAGCCATATTTTTGGGATGGTCATATCTTCACCTTCACTTGACTGTAAAAGCTCATATTGCAAATCTTGGAAATACCTCATGATACATGTCTGCTGGTAAAGTTGTACCCTCAGCTGACTTACCTACTAGCAGCAGTAGAGCCAAACTTTGCCAAAAATTTTCATTTGTGAATTTTTTTGCCTACTTTGCTGACCTATAGAAATGGAAGCAAGTTTGCAAAATATTTCAAACTTGGCACAGAAACTTGCCCCAAGGTGTTGTACCAAACTGCAAAATTTGAGACTCCTAGGTAGTTTCCTTCTGTCGCAGTGCTTAAGCAAAGTTGCCGTTTTAGGTCACACGAGGCATGGGAGTGGATCAATTGCTTTTGTTCAACCAACCCTAACTCCTGACCAAACTGAGATAGATGCAAAAATTTTTGCAGAGTTTCATTTGAGACCCTAGACAACACCCCTGTAAAATTTGGTTGGATTTCAAGGGGTCGAGCATGAGCTCCTGGTCCACTTGACATGGAATACCCCTCTACCAAGCTGGTCACACCACTGCTGCTGCTACTTTAGGAGGCCCGAGGGGGGAGAGAGGGATGGAAATAGGAGGGATGGAAAGCTGCTACACAGGGTGATGGGACGGATGGATGAAAAGCTGCTACACAGGATGATAAGAAGGAGGAAAGCTGCTGCACAGGAGGATAGGAGGGATGGAAAGCTATTGCACAGGGGGGGGAGAGGAAGAAATGGTGGAGGTGGGATGGAGGAGTGGAAGTGAGAGATGCAATAGAGGTAGAAGGGGGTGAAAGGAAGATATCCTGCATATGGTGGAGGGGAGGGAGAAATGTTGAATATAGGGCAGGGAGAGAGAATACATGAGGAGAAAGAAATGGTGCACATGATAATGGAGGGGAGGAAGGGAGAGATGCTGCTTGGAGGGGAATAGAGAAGTTTGACCCAGAGTGAAAGGGGGAGAGAGAGATGGTAGACAGTGGGAAAGAAACAAATGTTGGGTATAGCAGTGGAAGGGAAGGTACAGAGCTCAGCTGGAAGATGGATGATGAGCACTGAAAAAGAATTAGATGTCAAATGGGCAGGAAACCCTGGCGAGAGATTTGACAGAAGACAAACAGAAACCAGAGCCTGGGACCAACATGATTTGAATAATAAAATGACCAGACAACAAAAGATAGAAAAATAATTATATTTTCTATTTTGTGATTACAATATGTCAGATTTGAAATGTGTATCCTGCCAGAGCTGGTGCTAGACAGCGATTGTGAGCTAGGACCTAACAGAGAGGAAAAGTCTTTTTTTGTTTACACTACAGCGTCGGCATAGGGCTGGAGAGGACAAAGGGGGCTGGGGTGGGTGAAGAGGCTGCAAAACAAACTCACTAGAACGTTTGGGGGAAAAAACACCCTATTGGATGGGAAAAGTTAATCGAATTGAATAAAAAAAAAAATTTCCCTGAATCAAGCAGCACAACTCCAGAGAAGGTTCATTGGCAGCTGGTAATATGTGAGGTTGATATGGAGGTGCAGAACAGTTTGAATTTTTTTTTTTTTTTAAGTTTTGGCTTGCACCTCATTCGAAATCATATTCTACATTTTCGTAGAAAACAGAAGCAGAACTAATCACAAAGTAGTTGTGCTATAGGCAGTGGTCAGCCTATTTACTTTAGTTGCAAAAGAATGTGTGCTTATCAGTGCTCATTTTTTTTTTTTTAAGTTTTGGCTTGCACCTCATTCGAAATCATATTCTACATTTTCGTAGAAAACAGAAGCAGAACTAATCACAAAGTAGGTTGTGCTATAGGCAGTGGTCAGCCTATGTACTTTAGTTGCAAAAAAATGTGTGCTTATCAGTGCTCATTTAGTAACTTTATGTGAAATTTGATAAGATTGGTGAGGTACTAATATATGAAAGCCCATTTTAGATCAGTCATTGAAAGAGGAGTTGAGATGTCCAGATTAGGGCATGCTCAGTTGTTCCTGCTGAGCATAGAGTCTTTTGTAAAATACCTAGAAGAGCGCTGACAAAAATACACATGTATTTACTAGCATGTCCAATGGGAGCAGCAGTGTTTATAAAAGAAGGAAAAAAAGCAGTTTGAGTTCTTCAGTGAGCACTGCTACAGTTAAGAACATTGTAGGTTTCTGGCTGCAGCAGTGCAGATAGCAAGCCCCAAATCAGGCTCAGTAGCTTGCTTGCTTTCTTTTTTTTAGGTATGTGGTAGAATAGGTAACACCCTCACCACCTGTCTCCCTATTGCACACAATGTCTCCTACCCCATCCAAACTCCCCAAAAGTATAACGACATCAGCATTCAACTTCTCCACGCCTGTACCCCTCCCCTCTCCCACCACCACCACAAAAGACCCTCCTGACTTCTTATCAACGTCTTTCTGGTGCATGGTAATAATAGATACCACAAAAAGTCCAGCAAGGAACAACCCCTTGCAAAACAAGCAAAGGAGAAAAAGAAGTGGGATGGGATAATGGACTCTCCACCAAACAAACGAAGCCAGTAGGATAAAAATGTAATTTTTATTGATGTCCAAATGAATGATAAAAGCTCAACACAATACCGTGTTTTGGCACATGAAATGCGCCTGCATCAGGGGTACTATGAATCAATCTCTGTTGATGAATGATGGATTTTTATATAAATAATATGAACATGAAATCCAGTTCCAAAAAAGTCAGAAACATGCTAACCAACTGCACAATCTATTCTATACCACACCCTTGTATAGAATTGTCCTTATGGCACATCCTAAAATTGGCTGGGTCTGATTGAGGTTCAAAGAAGCCAGAGAAAATGTCTGAGCCTAAGAATAAGGAATATGCAAGGCTTTGAGAGCACAAACATTTGTCTACCTATTCCAGAAACACCCTAAAGCATAGTGTAATCTGGGTGACTGGATTTGTGGATTTAAGATAATAATGGAATATGTGGTCATTAATCAAGCCTTTATAGTATAATATGTGCTTTTGAATACTTCATTAGTGTAGTTTTGTTTTTGATTCTTTGTTTCTATTTTGTTTTTCAGATGGATCAAAATTGTCCAGTGGAAAACACTTCCAAAGAGGACAATGATTTACCACTCTGTGTGGGTAAAATTGAAGACATCAAATATTCCAAAAGGATAAGTGCCACAGTTTATGGCAGAGAAATTGTGGTTTTTTACCATGAAGAAAATCTTCATGCTATGGATCTTCACTGTTACCGTAAGTTTTGTGCTTTCAGACCACTGTGCTTTACTGGTGAACACAAAACTTGGCCTTTTCAGTTGTTGCCTCTGATCTTTGTTTGCAGATGCAGGGGGACCATTACATCTTGGAGAAATAGAGGTAAACTGCATTTTATGTTTTAACTTAGGGTTAGGCAGATGATGATTATGGCTATTATTAGGTGCAATTCTCAAGTCCTACAAGTAGGCTGCATGAAAAGGAAACGCCTCTTGGAGCTCTTAAGTTTTAGGGCTGGCTGGGATATGCGCACAGACTTCAAGCTGCTTATAACATACAAAGTACACATGTAAATGTATATGCAGGGATTTCAAAATGAAAACCCCAGGTACAGATTAACTCCCCTTTTTGCCTTTTAAAGCGGGAATAATTTTTAGCCGGTGGTATTTAACTGAGCAGCTGCTTCATTACTGAAGACTTTCTTTTGAAAATCATTGTTGCTATTGGCAGACAGTAATTGAAATGCTTATTCTGGGGGTGGTAAGAATTCAAAATCCCTACTTATCGTGGAGAACAGTGCCAGCTCTCGCAAAGCTATTTTCCCAAGACGGAGCAGATACATAGAAGTTCTGGCACTGCCTGGAAAACAATGGGTTACAAAGCGATTTTAATTTACTCGGCAATGCTCAACACAAACAGCATTCAAATTATAGGCACACTGTTTGTGTTGAGTTTCGGTGGTAAAAGAGGGAGGACTGTGCACAAGAGCTGAGCAGTTATGTATGTTAGTCTGTACATTAGCTGATCAATCCATGCTCGCAAGCTATTGCAGAAAGATGACAATCATATCTTTCAGCTCCTCCTTCACAAGTGGAATATAATGCCCTCTTCAGTTTTTCCTTCTGCAAGCGAACTGAGAAGTTGTGTTGATTGGCTGTGAAGAGAATCTACGGGATCCCCGACAACATGGATTTACTAAGGGGAGATCCTGCCAATCCAACCTGATCAGCTTCTTTGACTGGGTAACGGGGAAGCTGGATATTGGGGAGTCCCTGGACATCGTGTACCTGGACTTTAGCAAAGCATTCGATAGCGTACCACACCGCAGGTTACTGAGCAAGATGAGTTCTATAGGATTAGGTAACACATTGACGAAATGGGTTGGGAGCTGGCTTGGAGGTAGGCTCCAAAGGGTGGTGGTGAACGGCACCCCCTCCGAAATGACGGAGGTGATTAGTGGAGTACCACAGGGCTCAGTCTTGGGCCCAATCCTATTCAACATCTTTATAAGAGACTTGGCAGAAGGGCTTCGAGGTAAAATAACATTATTCGCCGATGACGCCAAACTGAGTAATGTAGTGGGCAAATGCACAACAGACGAAGATTCAGTGCCCGACAACATGATGCACGACCTACTCCTATTGGAGCGATGGTCTAGGACATGGCAATTCAACTTCAATGCCAAAAAATGCAAAGTTATGCACCTGGGCAGCCAGAATCCATGCAAGTCTTATACCCTTAATGGCGAGATCCTAGCAAAAACGGTAGCAGAACGAGACTTGGGGGTAATCGTCAGTGAGGACATGAAGTCTGCCAATCAAGTGGAGCAGGCTTCGTCCAAGGCAAGACAAATCATGGGCTGCATACGAAGGGGTTTCGTCAGTCGGAAGTCGGAAGTCATTATGCCATTGTATAGATCTATGGTGAGGCCCCACCTGGAATACTGTGTGCAATTCTGGAGGCCGCATTATCGCAAGGATGTGCTGAGACTGGAGTCGGTGCAAAGAATGGCCACCCGGATGGTCTCGGGACTTAAGGATCTACCATACGAAAAACGGCTTGACAAATTACAGCTATACTCGCTCGAGGAGCGCAGAGAGAGGGGGGACATGATCGAGACGTTCAAGTATCTTACAGGCCGCATCGAGGCGGAGGAAGATATCTTCTTTTTCAAGGGTCCCATGACAACAAGAGGGCATCCGTTGAAAATCAGGGGCGGGAAACTACGAGGTGACACCAGGAAATTCTTTTTCACTGAAAGAGTGGTTGATCGCTGGAATAGTCTTCCACTACAGGTGATTGAGGCCAGCAGCGTGCCTGATTTTAAGGCCAAATGGGATCGGCACATGGGATCTCTTCACAGGGCAAAGGTAAGGGAGGGACATTAAGGTGGGCAGACTGGATGGGCCGTGGGCCCTTATCTGCCGTCTATTTCTATGTTTCTATGTTTTTTTAATTATTTTGGTTTTTTTGTTCCTCATGACGTTCCCAGTAGTACTATGCCGGTTACTCCGCTCAGAGATCTTATCAGGGATCCAGAGAGAGATTTAGCAACTCCAGACACCATCAACCTTCAGGGTCTCGCTTTTGCACAGCCTCCAAGAAGTCACAATGAAACCAGGTCAGCAGCCGTTCCCCGCACATTGGCAGGAAACTGTCTGTCTGCATTCTGGAGGGAGTGTGAGAAAATTTCCTCGGACCACTGGGTCTTGGATCTTATTTGAGAGAATCACAAGATTGAGATTTATCACCCTCCTACAGATTTGTTCATGGACTCTCCAGCCAGATGTCCAGAAAAAGAGGCCAGGGTCCAAGCAAGATGCAAAGGCTATTGGAAATTCAAGCCATAGAACCAGTTCCCAAAGAAGAGTTGGACTTTAGCAGATACTCCATATATTTCACAGCACTCAAGAAAGGCACAGAAGATTGGAGGCTGATCCTGGATCTCAAGTCCATAAATGCAATACTGAGAATACCATGCTTCCACATGGATATGGTTCAGTCATTGCAACAGTGGCTCTGAGAGAATTTTAGCTTCCCTAGATCTGATGGAGGAGTACCTTCATATTCCCATTTTCCCAGACCACAAAAAATATTTGAGATCCTGTGTCCTTCAAAGGCATTTCCAGTTTGCAACTCTATCTTTCAGGTTGGTAATGATCCCAGGCACCTTCACCAAGGTGATGGTGGTGGTCACATCTCACCTGCGCAGGATGGGGATACAAGTACACCTATACTTGGACGACTGGCTGATCACTCCATCAAGATCAGAGGGCAAGCAGGCAGTGTAACAAGTTGTGGATATCCTGCATAGGCTGGGCTGGATAGTCCACTTTGAGAAGAGTCATCTAGAGCCAACTCAATACTTGGAGAATTTGGGAGTTTACTTTGACATGGTGAAAGACTGCATCTTTCTTCCAGAGCTACGCAAACAGAAACTCAGGAAACAAATTTCAGAGCTCTTAGTAATGCTGAATCTCACGACCTATATCTCTCAATGCCGCTCTCTCTTCTTAATAAATTGCTTTAGTCAAATTATCAGGGCTTCAGACATGCCATTTGGTCACCACACAATTTTTTGTGTTTGCTTGGTTGCCAAAATTCTTCTTACTGGCTATGGCTTCTTCTCTAGCCCCTACTCAATATGTTTCACAATTTTTTGGTTTTTTTTAAGTGCTTCATTATATCTCAAACTTATTAAAGTGCTTAATGTCAATAACTTAACCGTTATAAAAACTGGTTAAAACTTATCTTATTATATTCTTTTTCTTGATGATCTTATCTCATCGGGAAAGGGACCTGTCATATCCGACATGTTTCGCCGACAGGCTGCTTCAAGAAAAGGTCCCCCCTTCACAACTTATTCTGCACCATCCCGATCCACATATAAATTTTTTTGGATAAATTTCTATGTGGATCGGGATGGTGCAGAATAAGTTGTGAAGGGGGGACCTTTTCTTGAAGCAGCCTGTCGGCGAAACATGTCGGATATGACAGGTCCCTTTCCTGATGAGATAAGATCATCAAGAAAAAGAATATAATAAGATAAGTTTTAACCAGTTTTTATAACGGTTAAGTTATTGACATTAAGCACTTTAATAAGTTTGAGATATAATGAAGCACTTAAAAAAAACCAAAAAATTGTGAAACATATTGAGTAGGGGCTAGAGAAGAAGCCATAGCCAGTGAGAAGAATTTTGGCAACCAAGCAAACACAAAAAATTGTGTGGTGACCAAATGGCATGTCTGAAGCCCTGATAGTTTGACTAAAGCAATTTATTAAGAAGAGAGAGCGGCATTGAGAGATGTAGTTGTGGTATTATGAATGGTTTACCAATGCCAGAGTATTGACTGAGATTATAACGAATCTCACGACCTGGTATTATCTCCAGGCGCTGGACTTTGATAGTGGCTATCCTTGAAGTAGTTCCCTGGGTAAGGGTTTTGGGCATTCAGTTAGATAATTCATTGAGCTTGGAACATCAAGTTAATCTGGGTAGTAAAATATTTTTTTCTTTTAAGTAAATTACAGATAGTTTGGAAATATTTTGATAAGTCAGTTTTTGCACTTGTGGTTCAATTGCTTATTCTTTCCCAAATAAACTACTGTAACATCGTTTATTTAGGATGTGCTAAAGGATTGTTGAAAAGATTACAAACTGCACAGAATACTGCGGTGGTAATTTTTTCCATCAATAAATATGATAGAATTACATCATACTTCATTAAATTACATTGGTTGCCAGTAAATGCAAGGATTTATTTTAAGCTTTGTATTATGATTTTTAATTTTAATATTCTATATGGCCAGGTGCTATGTTATTTAGTAGAATTGATTTCATTACTAGCAAGAAGATCAGGTCATGTTTTACAAAAGCAATTCTATCTTCAATTTCCCTCACCAAAGACAATTAGATCATTTGTTCAATGGAGGGCATCCTTCTTTTATCAGGCTTGTTTACGCCCCCCCCTTTACAAAACAGTAGCGCAGTGGTAACAGCTCCGATGCTCATAGAATTCCTATGAGCGTTGGAGCTGTTGCCGCTGTGGCCAGCACTAAAAACCACACTACTGTTTTGTAAAAGGGGGGGAGGTTTATTTGAAATGATCTCCTTATTTTAATAAGATCAGTAGGTCAATATACTATTTTTAGAAAACTTGTAAAGACATTCTTGTGTAAAAATTATTTATCTTGAAATTTATTATCATCTACTGTCAATGTTCTATTTGAATATTTGTCATTGCGTTATGTTTAATTAGGTTTGTTCCCAGTAATACAAATATGTTATCCGCCATGAGCTTGAAAGGGCTTTGGCGGAATATAAGTCAGAGTGTAATGTAATGTGTACTCCCTCCAGGATTCCCTGCTTTCCAGGTGGTCCCCAGAGTGACATCCCTTCCAGCTGAGCCTCTCTGGATAGGGAAAGTAAAGAGCAGCTTGCGCTGGTGGCCCCAAGGGGACTCTTTATTGAAGGGCATGCCTCTTCTCATCTCCTCTTGGGTGATCCTAATGACTTCATGCCAGCCTGTTCGGCTGGGGGACCCATTGTGGTGGTCATCCAATACAGGGCCAATGGATCCTCCCACAGAGAAAGTGGTCCATAAATTGTCTGGAGCTATGAGCCATTTGACTAGTGTTGAGGGCATTGAAGAAGTATCTGGAAGGAAAGGCAGTCAGAGTATTCTCCAACAATAGCTCATGTGAAGAGACAGAGAGGCACCAAAAGTGTCCCATTATGTCTGGAAGACCAGATGTTGTTCATGTGGGCGGAAGCTTATCTTCAGGTGCTCTCCGTAGCCCATATAGCAGGAGTAGAAAACATATAGGCAAAATTTCTCAGCCAGCAGACTCTAGAGTGGTTCCTGTCCCAAATAGTGTTTCACCTCATTGCACAAAGCTGAGGAAGACCGGCGATGGACTTGACGGCATCAACCATGAATGCAAAATCAAACCACTTCTACAGGTGAAGAGACAAACTGGGAAGTGCAGGGTTTGACGCATTGGTTCAGCCTTGGCCAGAAAGGCATCCATAGATCTTTTCACCATGACCCCTGGTGGGCCAGGTCATCTACAGAATTGTGAATCACCTGGGACTGGTGATCCTGGTAGCCCCGGACTGACCACACCGGCCGTAATATGAGGCTATAGTGCATCTGCAACCAGACAGATGCATCAAGTTGCCAGTTTACACCGGAATCCTCAGGGACCAATTGCCATGGAAAACCCAGAGTGCTTTGGCATGGCTGTTGAATGCATAGCCTTAACCTGCAAGAGTTATTCAGAGGTAGTCATTTTAACTCTTCTACAAGCAAAGAAACCATTGATGTTTGTGGCTTACACTAAGGCCTGGAAGACTTTCTAGCTCTGGTGTACCAAAGATCAGGTAAAAATTCCTGTTATCCTGGTATTTCTACAGGTTGGACAGGTAGAAGTGTCTCTCAGAGTCCAGGTAGCAGGCCTCTCATGCTTTCAAGCTCGAGCAGGAAAGCTATCACTGGCATCTCATCTGAATGTGACCCAGTTTTTGAAGGGAGCACATAGATTACGGTCTCCATTGTGCCAGCCTTTTCCATCCTGGAATCTTAATATCATCTTGAAATGTCTTGCTAAGCCTCCATATGAACCTCTCCAAGAGGCGTTACTTCTGGATCTCGCAGTAAAGATGGTATTTCTGGTGGTAATAGCCTGTGAGATGGATCTCAGACTTAGTCTTTTTTCTGTAGAGAACTCTTTCTCAGGTTCACAGAGGCTGGGGTTTCACTATTATGGTAACTTCTTTCTACCAAAGGTTGTGTCAGTCTTTCACATTAACCAAAGGGTTTTTTTCCCTGCTTTTCAACCTAAGGGTTTGACTAAGCAAGATAAGATATTGTAGAGGCTGGATATGCAGAGTTTTACTTCAGTACTTGGATTCGACTTTCTGACCATCTTTTTGTTCTAACCAATCACTCAAGATGAGGCAGACCAGCTTCCAAGGCTTCTATTGCCAGATGGATTTGCATGGCAATTTTGTCAACATTCATGTCAAACAGCCACCTATTTCTCTCAAAGTTCATTTGACCAGAAGTGTAGCATCTTCATGGCCAGAGTCCAGGGCAGTTCCACCCGAAGAGATCTGTAGAGCAGCTGCTTTGTCTACTCTCTATACCTTTGCAAGATTCTACAGAGTGGCTGTAGTAGCTCAAGAGGACACTGCCTTTGGGTCCTAGGTCTTGCGGGCAGGCTCATCTGTCCCACCCTAAACATCTGACAATGCTTTGGTATGTCACTTAATGTACAGACTCCTATGTTTATGTAACAGAATAAAAGATTAGGTTCTTACCTGGATATTTCTATTAATATATACAGAAGTCTGTGTGGCCCACCCTGTGAGTTTTGCAATTCGCCTGCTTTCTGCCTCAGACAACTCTATGGTCTGGAACTGGAGTTCTCCTATTAGTTGGATGAATATGTACGAATAAATTGCCTATAAAGTAATGAGTGAGTTTGAGCGTTGGGGCTAGTTGCACACAGCAGGTTGGCTCATTGATGTATCTATGTTGCAAGTTCAGGCTAATCATGAGTTACAGAGCAGAACAGAAATGTATGTTATTTCTGGGAAGATCCCCGTGCCCCTCCTCTTTTCTTCTGTTACGGTGGAGATTGATTGCTTTGGTACAAACTGAAGAGGTGACGGAGAAGGTGAAGGAGCTGAAAGTTGTGATTGACACCCTTCTGCAATAGTTTGCAAGCATGGATTTGATAACCTAACGTACAGACTCCTGTGTATATTAACAGTAAGAAGATTATCCAGCTATGAACATAATCTTTCATTAACTGATTATGTGTGTGGGTGTGGTTTTTTTTTTAGGATATTAATGGTCAGGCCTGTGTCATTTGCCCTTGGCACAAATATAAGATCACTTTGGCAACAGGAGAGGGATTATATCAGGCCATAGATCCAAAACATCCATCCGTTATGCCGAAATGGTGCTCAAAAGGCATGAAGCAGAGGATTCATACAGTAACTGTGAAAAATGGAGACATCTATGTGACTTTGTCAGACACAAGTCTTAGTTTTGAATCTGACCATTATGCAGATAAGTACAAAAAGCCTGTACACCCATCTTTAAATAAATGAAATTGCATCTTCTAAGCCTCCAAACTGCTGGGATAGTAAAACATATTTGTGCCTAATACCATATATCTTGAAGATGTTTTCATAATGCATAATCTGATGTGCATAAAACCATCATGCTCCTGTTCTTGAACCTGGCTTCTGCTTCTCAATTATGCTGGGCTGAAGGATGAAGGGGGAAATGGGACTTGTACACTGTGAATCAAAAAAACCCCACACCAAAATGTTTTTTGTTACCGTACCACAGCAGTACACTACCTTGTGAAAATGAATTGTGAACTGAATAAAAACACATAAAAATGTTTTGTGGCGGAAGTTGGGAGGGGGAGGAGCCTAACTAAGATGGCGTCCTGAAGGTGCTTGGCAGAACACCGAGTCTTTCACTCTTACCTATGGTGAAACGGAATTCGAAGACCCGGGTTTTTCCTTCCGAACCTGGGTCACAACCTCAGCTATCAGGCCCAATGGACGCTTTCGTCGAGCGAGTGCCTAAAGAAGTGCCGGACGAGAAGACCTCGGCTTGGGGTGAGCATGTCAGAGAGCTCTCCAACCTCTCTAGAGGCAGTTAGCCTCTCGCCAGAAGAGCGTAGAATGCCGGTGCGGCCACTCCCCCTACTGGTGCTGCAGAGTATGGGGAGCGAGGAGAGCCCAGCAGCAGCCTCTGAGGGCTGTGAAGAGGAGGAAGAAGAACTGGCAGTGAGGAGGATATCGGCTACTTCAATAATACAACTGCCACCGTGTGGAATCTTGGAATTGGCAGAGGGTACCCAGGGACCCCCTTTGGTCACTTTGCCTCCAGGTACTGTGAAATCTAAAGATTTTGACTTTAAAGTTGCAATAGCTCCATTGCAGAAGCCCCCACTTATAGATTTAAATTATATTTGGGAAGCTATTTCAACACTACAATCTTCTCTAGGATCTCAATTACAATTGTTAGCTACACATTGTTCTGGAATACTATCTGAGTCGTTAGTATTGCAAAAAGAGTGGACAAATTAAAGAATAAATCACTGGAGCAGGGGAAAAAAATTGGAAAGCTTGGGAGCACAAAATCAGCTCCTGATGAAAGATAATGGCAACATTAACTTTAAGCTGGAAACATTGGAAAATATAACAAGAAAACAGAATCTAAGTTTGATTAATTTTCTCAAATCACCTACTATCTCAGCCTTGGAGATTTTGAAGGTCCCACAAAACTTTTTCCCGCCTATTTCAAAGATTTACTATATTGCCATGGGGGGAAAAAAAAACCTTGGAAGAACAACAGAAACCAGCAATTGATTTATTGGACTTAACAAATTTATTAGAGTCATCAGGAATAGATCAACTTACAAAGGTGTGTTAGGTCCTTAATGCATGGAATAGCGCGTGCTAGCCGCTACCGCCTCCTTTTAAGCAGGCGGTAATTTGCGCTAATCTTGTGCGTGCGCTAAAACCGCTAGCGCACCTTAGTAAAAGGAGCCCTTAGTGTAGCCACACTTTTTGTGCAACTAGCGCTTGACTCAGATAGAGATTGGCTTCTAAAGAAGTTTTTTAAACACAAAGATGTACTCTTTTTGAATCAAAAAATTAGAATTTACCTAGATGTGTCTAGATTAACACAAAAAAAGAGAAAACAGTTTTTGCTTTTGAAACCCCAGGTTTTAAAACTGGGAGCTACTTTTGTATTAAGATATCCATGTAAATGTTTGTTTAATTATAAGGGAGCTAGATACATTTTCTTTGATTCATCACAGTTATTTAGATTTATTGTGGAGAACGGTGTGGTGACAGCAAGTACCCATACCAATAGACGAGAATAAGCTTGTAGTTAATATTTTAGGCTTACTTCAGGGTGTCCATTTGGTTTCCTATGGAATTATGTTAATGTAATTTCTCCAGTTTATTTGTAACTCTCCTCCAATTATTGTGGACTGACAAAAAGTTAAAATACGTTTAGATTTCCTTTTTCATTTATATTACCATGTAATCTGTTGATTTCAAGATGATTGTTATAAAAAATATAAAATTTATTTTTAAAAAAATGTTTTATGGCGTATCTTGCAGAAAAATGTAAAGTCAAAAAGTAATGTTTCAATTAAGCAGATGTTTAAAGTATGTTCCCTTTGCACGAAGGCACACCCTCAGCCTTGGTTTACACCGATTATGGACTTGTCAACAACGCGCTACTTCAGCTCAGTGCAAACAGAGATGAGGCACTCTTTAAGGTCTTTGACATTGGATATTGCTGTCTGGTAGACATGTTCCTGTATCAGCTCGCAGATCCAGTAGTCAACTGGGTTTGGGTCTGTTGAATTCGCAGGCCAGAGGTCAAGACCAATGAAGTCCGGGGTCTCCCAATGTAGCAGTTCTATGGTGTCCTTTACCCGATGTGCTAGGGCATTTTCCTGTTAGAAGATAAAAGTAGTTCCCCGCTATGCAACAGATCACTGGCAATAGCTTCTGCATGTGTTTTCAGCGCATCCTCCTGGCTCAGTATAAGATCACATACAATATCAATGTGCTCTTGTGTGTGAATCAAGCATGGTTGTTTGCTGCCTGACTTACGATCCACAGTGCCCGTTGCTCAGATCTTGCATATTGAAAACCATCTCAGAAAATCCTAACTCTTTATTATAACATCGTTAGAGAAGCTCATGCAAACTGCTCTGAATTGATTACCCAGTCAGTAGTAGCAGTATAGAAGCTTTCATCAGGCAATAAAACATCAAGGCCTTTTTGTTCCAAGCCTTCTGTGGAAACTAATAATTGTCGACTGCTGCTAAAGGTTTTGGGAAATTAAGACAGCTTAGAGCAGTGGTCTCAAACTTGCGTCCCGGGGGCCACATGCGGCCCGCCAGGTACTATTTTGAGGCCCTCGGTATGTTTATCATAATCACAGAAGTAAAATATAACCATTTCTTGATCATATGTCTCTTTAGCTATAAATTACAATATTATTATTACGACTTAGCCAAAAGGAAAGATTTATAAACTATAAAGAGTTTTACCTCATGCAAAATTGTAATTTCTTTAATAAGACATTAACTATTTTTTCTGCAAGTACCTACAAATCGAAAATGTGGCCCCGCAAAGGGTTTGAGTTTGAGACCACTGGCTTAGAGCCATTCAAGATTTCCTGGATGAGAAATCACTGCATACATTAATTCATGCCTTTGTATTATCAAAATTAGATTATGGTAATTTAGTATATGCAGGCATTGGGTTAGGACAGTTGAAGCGCTTACAAACAGTGCAGAATACTGCAATTAGATTATTAGGTCGGGCATATATTCGTGATCACGTGACACCTTTTTATTTAAAATTGTATTGGCTACCAGTGGAATTTAGGATTAAATTTAAGATCCTGATGTTGGCACACAGAGCATTATGAAAACAAAAAAACTGTGGATACAGATGGTCTGGAGATAATTTATTATACACTGACATGAAAATGCAATTAAAAAAGTACAATGATAAAAATATACAGTGATAAAAATCCAACTGGACCCTACACGGTCCGTATTTCGGTGAACACGCCTTCCTCAGGGGTCCTAAAAGGAAGAGGTAATGATGAATAATGTTAAAGAGAAAGATAAAAAGATAGAAAGATAAGAAGTGACTGTTATGCCAATCTGGAGCATGCATATTAGTGTCTATACTAGACTGCAAGATAAAACAAATGAGCCAAGTGTGATCATGCTATATAGAAAGGCTTGAATCATCGACAAGAAACAAGAGGAAAAAATGTGCCAAAAAAAGCCGAGAAGAAAAAGTGCTATGGTGTGTATTAGAGTATAAGATTAAGCACAGAAATCTATAAAATGCCTAAGAGAAGCCATAAGAATGAAAAGTTAATAGGATAAAGAAACCATAGTGCGTGTCTGATTTTGGAAAACATGAAGAAATATGTGACACAATGTAATAATTGAGAAGACATTATACATACCTATGGTTTGCAAACTCACATATAAAGAATTGTGGATTATTGGGTCTCTCCATTTTTCTTTGTTGTGCTGCACATAGAGCATTATATCAGCTACAGCCTTCATATCTTTCTAACTTGGTGCTGTTTTATGCCCCAAGGCGTTTATTACGATCTCTGAACGATAATAGGGTAGTAGTTCCTCACATCTCAAAGCCACATCTTGCGTCAACTAGAGATTGTACATTTTTTTATTTAGTTCCGCGGTTATGGAATAACCTGCCCATAGACTTAATAAAAGAAGAATCCTATATAATAAAACCCTAGCCGCACATGCGCACTCCTATCTGCGTGCTTCCATGATCTGTAGGTCTGTGGCCGCAGGAGTGCGCATGCGCGAGTCCCCAGCCTTACTTCCCAGCACCTACCACTCGCCGGCATGACTGGACGCCAGCGCTGGACTTCCTGCTCTCCGTGTCGGCTCCTCTCACGAGCCGCACCAGCATTGGAGAAGGCTTCCGACGCTGGCGGGGATCGAGAGGAGCCGTGGCGCCAAAACACTCCAGCTGCAAAGGGATGCCGCGGTCCCGACTCCAAACCTGTGACTACAGCAGCGTGTGCAGCACTCTACACATGCTGCTTCTACGCCCTGATTTACTCTGGCATGTCCCTGATGACATCATCAGAGATGCGGCAGAGCAAATCAGGGCAGTAGAAGGCCCCGAAGCAGCATGTGTAGAGTGCTGCACACACTGCTGGAGTTGCAGGTTTGTCGGGACCGCGGGAAGGGAAGGGGGAGGGCGGAAGATGACTAAAGGAGCCGGCCAGACTATTGCTGCTTGCACTGCGATTGTTAATGAGGTATGAGGGAAAGGACGGGGATGGAGCAGGAGGCGAAGAGGCGGATGGGGGCTGGCGCTCATATCAAGACGATGCCCAGGGCCGACTCATCCTACCGCCTCCCACTTACTATGCCACATATGTGCATTCTCATGATGGAGTCGGGTTGAGGGAAAATCTTTTATAATCTCTGTGGGTAGTTAAGGTACAGTTCCTTAATCACTATGTTACAATGAATTATTGATGTATACTGCAACTGTTGGAACTGCTTCTCCCATTTCTCTTCCACTCAACCCCCCCATATGCAAGGACTTAATTTCTGCAGCCAAAGTAGGGTAGTAAAAAGTAATGAGTAATTGTAATGATTACTTTCATACAAACATAATGAATAACTCTAATATATTATATTTTTCAATAATCACTAATATATACTGTCTAATTACTTTATATACAGTAGTTACTTTTTTGTGAAGAGACAAACATGAAAAAAACACATACATAAGGACAGGGGGGCTACAGAGACAGATTAAAAGAAACAGACACCAAAACAAAGACAGACAGACATACAGCGGCCAAGGAGAGAGAGACAGAAAGAAAGACAGACAGACAGACACACAAATCTATTCTAGCACCCGTTAATATAACGGGCTTAAAGACTACGGGTAGTCCTATATAAATATTAAAAGATGTTTAAAAGCACATTTTTTTCAATTGGCTTTCCCAAATTAGAACGGAGTTAGGGACTGTGATATGTGTTTATATAATGGTTGATTTTGTAATGGGGAATTTTTAGCTGTCTGTATAAATTATGGTTCATTGAGATTTGAATATTTTACTGTTTTGTCATTAGAATGTTTTTTATGGAGAATGTAGTTTGTTCTTAATCTTTCCTTTTCTATTTTTAATGGAGTTCTTTTCCTGATGAATGTGATTTATGCATTGTAAACCGCTTGGATCCTTTTAGGCTGTTATGCGGTATATAAAGTTTTTAATAAACATAATCTTTTAGCAGTACCAAGTAGAGTGCTGCACAGGATCAGGGGTAATGGGAATCCTGTGGGGTCCACGGGGATTCCCTCCAGACTCATGGGGATCCTATAGGATGAGGTGTCTTTTGTTCGGGGATCCCGTGGGGATGGTACCTTCCTCCAGCATCAGGTTCCACATAGCTGCACTCTTTCACTTTTTACAGGCTACTGACAGCTGACCCAGAAATCTTCCCTATGATGCATTTTGCGTCAGAGGGAGGGTTTCCATGTGATGCAGTCAGAGGTAAATTCTCCCTCTGATGCAAATGCGTCAGAGGGAATGCTTTGGGTCAGCTTCTGGTAGCATGGAGGAGTGAAGGAACGCTGCTGGCGTTCTGAAGAAAAAGGCCAGCAAGAAGCTGCTTGGGGTGGGTGGGAAGAGAGGGAAAGAGATGCTGAACTCATTGGAAGGTGGTGTGGGGAGGGAAGGAAGAGTTGCTGCATGGGCTAGGGCAGGGTTGGCAACATGCGGCTCTTCTCCCATGGTCCCCCAGACCTACCTAAGTATTCGGTGGTCCAGCGGGGATCTTCGAGGTAGGAGCACCACCCCATTCTAAAATGACTGCTGTGACCTCTTGCGGTACTACTGGAAACGCTGCGAGCATCTGGGAAAAGTCACAGCAGCCATTTTAGAAGTCAGCCGTGAGGAGGCAGAAGCAAAAATGTCACACTCCTACCTTAACGATCCCCGCTAGACCATCAGGTACATCGGTAGGGGGCTACCTTAAATATGGCAGAGTGGAAGGTGGTAGGAGCATTTTAGAGTTGAGCTGCCATGAGAGGGCCATGCTCCTGCCCCCAAGATCTCCCTGCTGGACATGGTGCCCAGGATGGCCCTTGGGGGAAAGGGAAATCATGGGTTGAGAGAGAGAAAAAAGGGTCGGGGCCTGGAGAGGGGAGAGAGCCTAGGCTATGGGTTTAGGAGGGGGGGAGGGAGGGATAGATGAGAGGTATAGATACTTGTGAGAGGAGGGAGGGTGATAATGGTGGGACAGATGGAAAGGGATGCAAGAGGGAGGAATGTTGGACATGGTGTAGGGAATGAAGGGAGAAACATGGCATGGTACTGGAGAGGGCTGGCGCACTAAGGGCTCCTTTTACAAAGGTGCGCTAGCGTTTTTAATGCACGTACCGGATTAGCGTGCGTTAGCCGAAAATCTTCCACCTGCTCAAAAGAAGGCGGTAGTGGCTAGCGTGCGCTCTTCCACTGCTTTGTAAAAGAAGCCCTAAATTTCATAAGAATCTGATGAGTTATGTGGAAGATGCAACAAAAAACGTTTTGTTGTGGGGGGGGGGGGGGGGTTGGTTCACAGTGTATATTGGTATCTTTGTGGTTACACATTCAAAATGGTTTATGTATAGGCAGGTACTTATTTTGTACCTGGGACAATGGAGGATTGAGTGACTTGCCCAGGGTCACAAGCAGCAGCATTGGGAATTGATATCACAACTTCAGGATGATGAGGCAGCAGCTCTACCACTAGGTCACTCCTCATCTCCAGAGGTGGAGTTCACACCGACACAATGGTGACACCTAGTGGCCAGATTTAGTTTGCAACTTTGCATTCACACTAAATTCTGTTACCTTGGCTGCAATATGTGAGTCTATGGGGAGACAGAAAAAAAAGAGGATCCCTTTCTCAAGCATTAGTTGCAAGGGTGTAGCCCACTAGATAGCATTTCCAATTGAGCTAGAACACCAGCAAAAGATAGGAAACCGGAACCAAGAACAAGGCACATAATTTGTTTAAAAATTGGAACAACAAAAATATTTGAAATTTATGGCAAAAGACAGGTGAAATGTCGGCAGTTCCGGTGTTATAGATCACTTTGTCATGTGTTCTGACTGAGGGTGCTGATCAGTGCAGGAAGGTGAAGATATCTTCATTGATAAGTTGAATACTTGTCAGCAATAGTTGGGGTTGATATATGTTTTATATAACCAACTTATATATAACCTGTCATGTTTGGCTGCCTGTGTGGTTGGCATGGTGGAGACAACAACCAGTATTTAAAACACGGGTAGCTGTGGCTTACACAGAGATGGCAGGCTTGGTTTTGGCCACCTTGTTGGGACAGACTGAATGGGCCGTGCGAGTCTTTATCTGCTGTCAATTAATGTGTTATTATATAAAGGCAATTGTCATAAAAATCCTTTCCAGGAAGATTATTGGCTCTTTTTGTAAAAAGTCATAAATATAGGCACACTTTGTATCACAAGGAGAGGATTTCATTTTACTCCCATTCTCCCCAGATGCGTTGCCTGCAGTTTTTTCTAGGTCGCTTCTCATGCACTACTCTCATCTCCAGAAGTTGTGTTTGGCTTAGAGCCATGGCTCCTGTAACATGAATAGAATTCTGGGAAGCTTTTAGGGTACAGTCAGCCAAGACATCTGTCTGCCTCCTCCTGGTGTTCTTAGACCTTTCATTGTTCTGTAAAAATGTTTATTCTTTCTAACCCAATGGAAAGGAAGCAGAGAATGTATAGGGTAAGAAATAACTCTTAAAGACTTTTTAAAAATGGAATGAAGCTTTGCATGTAGGAAAAACTAGTAAAAAAAACAACAACCCACACTGAGTTAAAAAATGGTCCAGATCAGACATCAGTTCCAGAGAAATCTCCCACCTTCCCCCCCCAAAAAAAAAAAATATATATATGGCCCCCAAGCATTTCTGTGGGAAAAGGAGTTCCAACTTCTGTAGCATAGGAATTTAGAGTGAAATGTAGCAATTGGAGAACAGGGCAAGGCAGGTTAAAAGGTGGAATTCCTTAATCTTCAAAATCCCCAAATTGCCCCATTCCCTCAAATCTAGTCCCTACAACTGAACTATTACTCTGCAAACTGCACTATCCCAAACAACTACTAACTGTCTCACCTTTCCATAAACCTTCCCATCCCCCAAAATTATCCCCTGCAATAGCCCCCCTACTCCACAAATTATTCCACGTGCAAAATTAGTCCCCCACAACTACCCCTCTGCTGTGGCAGGCCCAGATTAAATGTCTTTGACAAAATATTTCATATACTTTTGTGTCCACATGTTTGAGGGAGGGGATGCTCAGAAGGATAGGATTACCCACTGTCTGGCTTTTTTCAGAAGTCAGCAGAAATTGGGCATTAAATTTACAGAAGGTGGAAGTATGAGTGATTTATATCTTGACATGTCTCTGAGCTTAAAACCTAATCTAATCTTTAATCTTATATACTGGGTCATTTCCAAAGGGACTCGATCTGTTTAACAAAACGCAATTTTAAGAACATTGATGTGGAGTAATAAAAGATGGAGAGTCAGTAATTATCAACATAAAATTGTCAGGGAGTTCTATCAGTTACCAGTAAGATATTTTGTAAACAAATACGTTTTCAAGGTTTTAAGGAAGATTGTTCCAGATTTTCACCAGAGTAAATGCCAAAGAATGTGAAAGCCTACCTAAAGTTCAAATCCCTTTAATGGGAGGGAGTAATAATTTGAATTTATGTATGTTCCTCGTAGACTGAAAATGATAAGAATTAAAAGAAAGTGGAAATAATGGAGAAATAATCCCATATAAACTCTTAAAGATCACATTTGCGCACTTAAATTGAACTCTCCAATATATCGTGAGCCAGTGCAATGCCCTCAACAGTGGAGTAACATGGTCACATTTTTTTTTTCCATAAATTATTTTGGCAGCCGTGTTCTGAATAAATTGTAATCTCTTCAGATTACATTTGCTTAGACCAATTTCCCGTGCTTCTCCCATCCCCCATATGAGTGAGCCTTCTTCTATTGTAACAAACAACAGAGACTCTATGTAGGATCTAAAATGTGAAAAGGCAGCCATATCCATAGGAAGGAAAGAGGTAATCTGAAGGAAGTTTCTCTGCTGTAGAAGTGAAGCTTCTGCATGTGTAGGGAGGCAGAAGAGAAATGAACCTCCTCCACAAAATGCCCCAATATATTATGGTGGGACAAGCATGTGATACAGTTCCTTAGTCACTATGGCCTAAATCAGTGTCCCGCAAACTTTTCTGGGTGGTAGCACACTAAATGCAGTGCCCCGGCTGGAAGGCACCCGGAAATCGATGCGATGACGCCAGGCGCACGCATGACATCATCACGTCCGTGCATGCGCGGAGGCCCATCTTGCCACGACCCCGCCATTACAGGGATCCAGGAGGTGCAGGGAGAAGAGGAGAGACGCCGGCCAGGAGAAGAGTCATCCACGCCGCCTGACCCTAAAGGACGACTCTCCTCACCAGTGAAATCTCAGGAAGCACACTGGTGTGCCATGGCACACAGTTTGCGATACACTGGCCTAAATGCACAAAAATCAGTCAGTATTACCGACTGGATCGCTGTTGGCCAATTCCCCAACAGCGATTGATGCACAAACAAGTTTACTTGAGTGATTGACACATGCACAGAACCCTAGCAGCAGTGACAGGAAAACAGCCTCCTGTCACTGCTGTAAGGCCTTCTAATTTTGTTTTGTTTTTAATAGCACAGGTGTGCTGTTTTAACCTGTCCCATTGAAAGAAAAAAAAAAGCCCCTCGCACCATGCCCTCCCACCCTACACCAGCACCCTGAGCCACCATCCACCCTGCCGACCCACAGCAAAATGGCAGGAGGGATGCCCACTCCCTCCTGCCATAAAGGAAATCCCTCCCCCACCCTCCCAAAAAAGGCAGGAGGGATGCCCACTTCCCCTCCAGGCCTTCCTGCCCCATACCTAAAAAGTTGGGAGCAGGAGGTATTGAAAACACCTCCTGCTCCTCTCTCGATGACAGCACTGGGCCTTAGGCCCCTCCCAGGTGCATCATGTGATGCATGGGGAGAGGCCTAATGCCCTGATTGGCTGAGGGGCCTGAGGCATCTGAGCCTATCAGGGACTTCCTTAGGAAGGAGCCTAAGGAAGTCCCTGATTGGCCATTTGTTTCACACTTAGACCCTTCCCTGGTGCATCATGGGATGCACCAAAAAGGGGAAGGCCCACAATTTTGGTGAAGGTGGGCCTACTGGCCTGACGCTGGAAGGGTCCTTTCTGCCGGCCAACTACAAAAGGTAAGAGGGGGGTTCAGCTGGGCTAGGCTGGGGGGGGGGGTCCGGCAGCCTACTTTGACAGAGGATTCGGGGGTTGTCTGGCAGGTAGGACTGGGCATCCCTCCTGTTGCGTGTGGGGGAGGAGTTGTCTGGCGATGCTTGTGGTGGATGTTTGGGGAGTGTCCGGCAGGAGGGACTGGGCATCCCTCCTACCGGTAAACCTTCAGGGGGGGGAGTTGCGGCGGTTCGGGCAGGAGGGATTGGGCAGGGAGGGGGGGTTGTCTGGGCCCCTGAACTGATCATGGCAGCCACAATTAGCTCAGCGGCCCAATCCAGAACTTATACCTGTTTTGACTTGGTCTAAGTCAAAATGTATAAGTTCTGCCCAGGCAACCTGTTAAACTTTTCAATTATCATCCCACCTCCCGACCTACCCACTCCTCCAAAAACGCCCCTTTTCACTGTGGGCGCACAGAGGCAGTCAAAAGGCTTAAGCTGGTTTTAGATGCATCTAAAACCCATTTCAATTATCGGTACTTGGATGACCTGTGTTTTTGATCGTCCAAGTGCCGATTTAGGTGGGTTTTTAGACATATTTTCTTTTTGATTATGAGCCCCATAGAGCACAAACATCCATTTTCAAAAAAACAAGACAGGCATTTGCAATTTTGAAAATAGCCATGTTTGCTACAGGATTTGTGTGCATGTTCTGTAAGACATCTAAACTCAGATTTTGACATCATATCGAAAATGGTCTTGCACACCAAGTATGTTACTCGGTGTGTCTCATTTATGGAATTTTCTACTGTTGACAATCCAAACTAAAGTGAATTTTTTAAAATATATCCTTAAAAACCTTCCTTTTTAAAGATGCATATGACAAGTAGATGCTAGATTGCATATAGAAGGAAGAGCATATCCCTTTCTCAGTGTGTTGACCTTTTACGTTCTTTCTTTCCTATTATAAATTGTATTTCTCCCCTAATCCAATTTGTATCTTGTAAGTCAGTAAAGTCTTGTTATATGATGTCTTCCCCTGGATTTTAATAGGCTTAACATTGTACACCGCTTTGACAATTTATTTAAAGCAGTATATCAAATTTTAAATAAAACTTGAAAATGTGATAAGCAGGTCAAGGTAGTTTACAAAATTAGTAGTATGTGTGAATTTGAAATATTTTGGTGGCCCTTAGAATTTTCTCGTATTCACACCGCTGTCCTTTACGTGAAAAAGATTTTAAAATCTTCTGCTTTAAAAGTCTTCTGCATACTTCTCTGTATTGGGGCTGAATAGCTAATAATTTTATTGCCATTGCTATTTAAAGATTTTGTGTGTGTCCCTGTTTTTCACAGGGATTTGCATAGCATTATGTTCCATGTGAGATACTTCTTTGCATTACGCGGCTGTAAAACTGCAAGCAGAGGTCTTGTTAACCATGCTTCCTTAGCAACAGCAGCAGATGAATCCAGAGACCAATGGGATAGCAGGTGGAGATAGAGAAACTGATTAACAGGTGGTCCTATTGGCTGGCACACCTCCTGCATCTTCAGTATGCTTTATCTCCCAGCAGGTGATGGTCGCTATTCAACTAGCTCCTGAATTCTGGCTGTGACTGGAAAATTATTTTTTCCTGTTGAGGTTTCTCTTCAGTGAGACAGGAGTGTCCAGCTGAACAGTGCCGGCTTTAGGAGTTACACCTGCCCCCCCCCCTCAGATCCCTGCCTCACCCTCCCTCCAATGATAAAGGGTCTGACTGGGTCTCAGTTTTTCTTCTTTCCCTTCACTGTAAAAAAAAAAAAAAAAGAGACCACAGTGACTACTAAACAATTCTGCCCTCATAGTGCTGAGCAACCGGCATCTTCCGGCACTATCAACAAAGTTGTGAGTATATGTTTTATTTGAACTTCTTTTCTGGTTTCTGGTTGTGGTGGAGCTGCGGGTTCGGTTTGAGTCTACAGAAGGAATATGTTTTTTTTATCAAACACTATATTTTGTAGAGTTGTGGAAATGGTTTAGTGATTGACAAGTAAATTTACATTTGTATGAAGTTTATTCAGTAAAGGGCTTCGGGTGTATGGATAAAGCTCCGTTGACGGAACTAGTGACTTCTTGCGTGTTGTAGGCGTGCACTTGTTTTCATACTCTGGCAGCAGCGCCACAGCGGTAGTGGGATTTCTCCCCGAGGTGGACTCTGCATGGCAGTTCCCGCGGCTGGGTGGAGATAAATATTTGGATGGCTCCGGGTGTGTTCTTCACAGCCAGTTCCTGACTGAGCACAATGTAATGTAATGTAATGTAATTTATTTCTTATATACCGCTACATCCGTTAGGTTCTAAGCGGTTTGAAGAAAATATACATTAAGATTATAAATGAGAAGTAAGAAGGTACTTAAAAAATTCCCTTACTGTCCCGAAGGCTCACAATCTAACTAAAGTACCTGGAAATTAATAAAGAAGAGAAAATAAAGATGGTTGAAAAAAGAAAAATTCTATGTGAATTTATAGGATGGAAATTAAACTGACAGTGAAGAACTGTATGAAAAATACATATGGAATTCAGTTAGAGAGGGTAGGTTACAATCTATTTATGGTATTTGTTTAATTGGAAGGTGTTAAGGTGGGTAATTTGGGGGAAGGTTATCTGAAGGTAGGTGAATCTTCTGGAGGTAAAAGAGGAGGGGTTAAGATATTTGGATGAATTTTTTGAAAAGCAGGGTTTTGATTTCTTTTCTGAATGTTTTGAAGTTGTCTGATATTGTCATAAGATTGGAGATGGAATGGTTGATTTTTGCTGCTTGTGTTGCTAGAAGGTTGTCAAACATTTTCTTGCGTTGTGTGCCTTTGAGTGGGGGGAAGGCGAAAGGGTTCGAGGTTCTTCTGTGTCTTGAGGTGGAGATTTGGTTTAAGCGGTTGTTTAGATAGGAGGGGGAAGAGCCGTGTAATGCTTTGAATATCAGGCAGTAGAATTTGAATTGGATTCGTGAGGCGTGCGATTATTTTCCTAAGTTGAGAACGAATCAGCATTCATTTATTTCTCTCCAATGTTTATTTTAAACATTTTATACCATGACAGTGTGAAAAATATTTTAATGGTTGGCTCTGGGTAGGTTTTTAATGCATTTTTGGTAGAGCCAACTCATTTCGCCATTAAACAGGCACGCGCTTGAGTCTCTGGCGCTAGCGAGAGCACCGCAGCGTTCACAGAGTTTATTTTGCAGCTGACTTAGGTCACTATCCCGCGGCTTCCCTGTTTTCGGGATTCTATGCGTCAGGAATTTTTCAACAGCTTTTGCCACTGTTACAGTGATATACCTTGTGTGTGTGTTTCCCCACTCTCTCTGCTTGAAAAGACTTAACTACTTTAATTGCGACTGTACTGTTATGCCTCACAGTACTTAAGAAAGAGATTCTGCCCTGTGCTCAGCCACCCAATCTCAGTTTTTGCTGTTATGGGTCGGCAGAAGGCAAATTGCTGCACAGTGATGTCAGCGGCATGAGAGTACCCTGTGTTTCATACGGGTATCTTTTTGTCTCTCTTGGTGTCCCTGAAGAATGAGTCTATGGAAGTTTAGAGGTTTTCTTCTTCTTTGAGCCTCTGTGCAGCGCTGTGTGTGTCTGGTAGCACTATAGAATTGATTCCTGAACTGTGTTTTCTATTTCTAGGGTGCCAGGGACTGCAAGTTTCAAAGCTTCTCGCACAGATTTCTCATGACACCTGCTAGACAGTCCCTCAAACTGGCAGGAAGAGTTGTATGGCTCCTTCTAACCAGGGACAAGTTTCCTATTCTCCCAAACCCACAAAGTAGCAAATGCTATGTGGCTGTTGGAATCATCCCTGAAGCTCTCTTTAGGGATGTGAGCTTTGTCTGATAACAATTAGGGTGCAGATTATTTCCTATGGGGCGGTCAATGCAGCTTCTAGATTCCATCTAGTACGTCTTCACTTTAAAGGCAGTAAGTTTTTGGCTAACATTGCATGGATTTAGTACTGTTTTCACAATTCTGACATATTCCATCTGACATAGCAAAGCTGGATTTTTTGTGGGAAAGTTCCTTTCTTCTTCCAGAATTTACCGCTCTAGTCCAGCCATTCCCCGACTGTCTGCTCTTCATTCTGAAGGGGTCTTCACTTCCTCTGGTAACTCTTTAAACTTTCTCGTGAGGGGGGAGACACTATGATGTCAGGTCAGGGGGCTTTGGACATTTTTCAGGATTCTTGCCACTTTGAATCCTCCTCCCATTTCAGATTCTTTCTTGGAGTCGCCATGTATTGAGCTTCCAAAGATTGTTACCAGTATTTGGTGCAGTAGTTTTTAGTTCTTCCGGAACTAAGGGAAGCTATTTCATTTACTTCATAGTGCCTAAGATGGGGGAATTGGTCAGACGGGGGCTGGATCTCATTCTGGTAAATTAGTTTCTCAAGAGTTAGACATTTCCAGAGTAAAACTGTGAGAATATTTACAATTTCCCTATGGACACTGAATTTGCACTAGCTTCGCTTGGCTCTCATCGAGCAGCACTAGCAGTTTTGGCAGATGCCATTTGGCCTAGCCACGACTCCATAAACATTTTAGAAAATGAGGGCAGTAAGTGGTGTTTTAGCGTAAACAGGAGATTCAGGTACTTTCTTTCTTAGACAACTGCTTGATTCGGATGTCTTCCAGCCAGGTCAATTTGTCAGACACAAATGGGTGATTTCTTTTATTTGAACTTCTGTGGATGTGAATTTTCAAATTTCCAAAGAGCTCTTTTCTCCTATACTAATTATTGGAATATCAGGGGATGTTGTTCACGTAGGAGAGGAATGTGTTTCTTCCTAGAGAGTGGGGCGACAGGTTACAGTCTCGGGTTTGCCTTCTTCAGTCACCAAGAACAAAGAGTATGGAATTCTATACAGGTTCTATGATCTATGGTGGTGACTCCACTGGGAACTTCGGCTCGCTTTCATATGAGAACACTACAGCAGTCGCTTTTGTTCCAGTGGTTTCTGGTATCTCAAGGCTCCATTTGTAGTATCTAGTAGGCTCCTCAAGCATTGCTCAATATAATTTGGTGGCTCAGCGATATTAATCTTTTCAAAGGCATGCCTCGGTCTTTGCTGGACTGGCTCAAAGTTGCCAAACATCCCTGGCTGTCGGATTGGGGGTCTCAGTGCCTTCAATCCTCAGCGCAAGGAGTCAGTACTCGTTCATTCTTCTGGACTGAAGCATGGTCAGGCTACCATTTCAGGAGTTTCAGAACATTCTTTCGAATGATAAAGGTCTTTTAGGACAGTGTTATGACGGTGGTATTTCTCTACAGCCAGGAAAGTGCGTGATGTACTCAGTTGGCGAGTAAAGTAATGGTTCTACTTCAATGGGTGGAATCTCATCTTCCTATTCAGTCAGCGCATCATTTTACAGGTCAGGAAAAGGGTTTAGATAGACTTTTTCACCACAAAATCTGAGCATGGACTGTCTATTGCAGGGGTGCCCAATAGGTCGATCGTGATCGACGGGTAGTTCGCCAAGGCAAAGTGAGTCGATCACCCAGGACTCACTTTGCCTTGGCGATCTATCGAGCCGATCAGTCTTCCTCTCCCCGACGTCAATTCTGCCGTTGGAGAGGAAGTTCGGGCTAGCCAATCACTGCCTGGCTGGGCGGAACTTCCTCTCCGACGCCAGAATTGACGTCGGGGAGAGGAATGCTGGTCAGCCCGAAGCAGGGAGAGCATGGGGCGGCGTCGGCTTTGGGGCCTGTTATCCATTGGTGGAGGTTTGGGTCCTGTTCCCTGATGGCAGCGGCAGTGGCAGTGGCTTGGGGAAGGGCAGGGAGAAAGAAAGAAAGGGGGCAGGCAGGGAGACAGAAGAAAAGAAGAGAAGCAGAAAAAAAGAAAGGGGGCATGAAGAGAGAAAGAAAGAAAGGTCAGGGAGAGAGGAAGAAAAAGTTGGGGGGGAATGAGGTGTGGAGGAGAGGAAGCATAAAGGCTGAAAGAAAGATTGGATGCACAGTCAGAAGAAGAAAGTGCAACCAGAGACTCATGAAATCACCAGACAAGGTAGGAAAAATGATTTTATTTTTAATTTAATGATCAAAATGTGTCTGAATTTATATCTGCTGTCTATATTTTACAATATGGTCCCCTTTTACTAAACCGCAATAGTGGTTTTTAGCGCAGGGAGCCTATGAGCGTCGAGAGCAGCGCTGGGCATTCAGCGCAGCTCCCTGCGCTAAAAACTGCTATTGTGGTTTAGTAAAAAGGGAGGGGGGTGGGTATTTGTCTATTTTTGTATGGTTGTTACTGAGGTGACAGTGCATAGAGTCATCTGCTTTGACCTCTTTGAAAAAACCTCGGAGTAGGAATGATAATTAACAATTCTTTGCGTACAGTGTGCATTGTGTTTTTTTAAAATTTTATTGTTGGTAGATCATTTTGACTTGGTCATTTTAAAAGTAGCTCGCGAGTCAAAAAAGTGTGGGCACCCCTGGTCTATTGTATGTTAAAATGTACAGCGCTGTGTACGCCTTTCAGCGCTTTAGAAATAATAAATAGTAGTAGTAGTAAAATCTTTTACATCCTGGAAATTGGGAACTATTTGCTCTTTGTATAAAGGTGAGATCTCTTAGAACTAGACCTCATGACTTCGTCTCAAAATTCAAAGCTTCCTAGTTTCTTCAGCAGACGCAGGGAGTAGCAGTCAGAGGGGGGTAGCAGCGTTGCTTCTTTCTCGCCTCTGGTTTCTCTTTTTAAGTGTTTTCCCCTGGCTGATAATTGGATGGATTTGCCATCTCAAGCTCACTTTCAGGGCACAGTAACTAGAGAATCTCCGGATTGGCTGTGCCATCCTTGCTATGCAGATCTGATGAGTCTTTCGACGGCCGAACTGTTGAGATTCCAGGTATCTCTGGATTTACTCACCTAGGGTCCAGTCATCATGGATATTAGTCCTACTTTGATATTACGACCTAGTTTTTGAAAAGTCATGGCTGACGTGTAAGAGTTATGCGAAGCCGGTTATTTCTTCTCTTCTCCAGGCGATACAGACGTCTTTACCTGTGGCTTATGCTTCCTTTTGAAGGCTTTTCCTTTCTTGGGTACTTCTCAACATTGGCACCCTTCCAGAGTTTTATGGTTTTATATTCTTTTTGGGCACAAGCGGCAATCTTAGCTTGTTACAAGAGCTAGGTATCTCGCTCTTCGCTTACTTTTCAGCTTCATGTAGTTCATTTCCTAAAAGGAGTACAGTATATTCGTACACCTCTTAAGAAGCCCTGTCCAGAGTACAGTCTTAAGGTACTTCTTCACAGTTTACAGAAGGCTTTGTTTCAACCTTTATCTTTTGAGACTCTAAAAGGCTGTGACGTTGAACACGGTGTTTCTTGTGGCCATGGCTTCAGCTCGGCGGTTTTCTGAGTTGCAGGCCTTGTATGGCGGGGATTCTTATTTCTGATTTACAAATTCTGGGGTGTCAGTTCGGACAGTACCACAATTTCTTTCTAAGGTGGTGTCATCCTTTTATGCCGCTCTCACTTTTCCTTCCTTCTTCCTGGAAGGAGGAATGGGGAGGCGAGCTTTTCTTCACTGTGGTTTTTTTGTTTTAGTGCGTAGCATTCTCCGCAATCTATAGTTTTCTAACGACTTTTAGTCATTTAGATCACCTCTTTGTATTTTTCAAGGGATGCAACAAATTTATGGCAGTGTCCAAAGCCTCCATTGCTCGAAGGGTCCAGGAAGACATTCTTTACGCTTATTTGATGGCAGGGAAGCAGTTGGCGGAAGAACTTCATGACCATTCAGCCAGAGCAATAGAAGTTACTTGAACTCAGTCCAGAGGTTTTTTCCTTGGAGGAGTTTTGTCATGCGGCTACTTAAGAATACTTTATCTCAGCATTACCAGTTGGATGTGGGGGCGCATGCGGAGGCTGCGTTTAGTGCTTTGGTTGTTGCGGAGGCGGTGTTTGCTTCCCACCCAGATTGAGGATTGCTTTGCTACATCCCATTGGTCTCTGGATTCATCTGCTGCTGTTGCTAAGGAAGGAAAAATTATGTTCTTACCTGTTAATTTTCTTTTCTTTAGACACAGGAGATTAATCCAGAGCCCCACCCTTTCTGGATATTGACTGTTGGTTTTTTTCTTTTGCAACTTTCAAAGTCTGTTGTTATTGATAGTTGTATTCTGTATTATTACGTTTTGAAATTTGTTATGGGAAAGAAGTTTTTTACATGCTAAGCATATTGATGGTTACGGATGCTTGGGCAAGGAGCAATACTGAAGATGCAGGAGGCATGCCAGCCAATAGAATCACCTGTTAATCAGTTTCTCTATCTCCACCTGCTGGTAGATGTGTGCTATCCCATTAGTCTCTGGATTCATCTGCTGTGTCTAAAGAAAAGAAAATTAACAGGTAAGAACATAATTTTTCCATTGGCTTTCTACAGCGGCCCCTAATTTACTTGCCTGAATGTCTATTACTCTGAATGAGTGACTTTTCTTTCCTTTTTATGTTTTTCTCTATTGTAAGCCGTTTAAACCTTTTTAGCTTTAGCAGGATATCAAATATTGTAATAAACATAAACATACTCCACCCCTCCACCCCTTATGCTAAACCGCAGTAGACGTTTTTACCACAGTCTTAAGCACTAAATGCTCTGACGCTCATAGAATTCCTATGAGCATTGGAGCAGTGTTGAAGCATTTAGCGCTCCAAGCTGCGGTAGAAACCTCTACTGTGGCTTAGTAAAAGGGGGAGATAATGTGTTATTTGCCTGGTTGGTGAATTGGCCCTATAGAGCAGTGTTTTTCAACCGCTGTTCCGCGGCACACTAGTGTGCCGCGAGATGTTGCCTGGTGTGCCGCAGGGCCGCCATCAGGGCAGTACTACCAGTCCTGCATTCAGGGGCCCAGAGCTGACAGGGGGCCCGAGGCAGGGGCACCAGTAGCTCGCCAAGGCAAAGTGAGTCGATCACCCAGGACTCACTTTGTCTTGGCGATCTAATCTATCGAGCCGATAAGTCTTCTTCTCCCCGACGTCAATTCTGCAGTCGGAGAGGAAGTTCGGGCCAGCCAATCGCTGCCTGGCTGGGCGGAACTTCCTCTCCGATTGCAGAATTGACGTCAGGGAGAGCATGCGTCGGCGTCGGCTTTGGGGCCTGTTATCCATTGGTGGGTCCTGTTCCCCGATGGCAGCGGCAGTGGCAGTGGCTTGAGGAACGGCAGGGAGAAAGAAAGAAAGGGGGCAGGCAGGGAAACAGAAGGAAAGAAGAGAAACAGAAAAAAAGAAAGAAAGGTCAGGGAGAGAGGAAGAAAAAGTTGGGGGAGGGAATGAGGTGTGGAGGAGAGAAAGCATACAGGCTGATAGAAGGGAAGAAAGATTGGATGCACAGTCAGAAGAAGAAAGTGCAACCAGAAATCATCAGACAAGGTAGGAAAAATGATTTTATTTTAAATTTAGCAAAGTGGAGGCAGTATTACCACAGTTTTCAAAGGAATTTGCCCAAATAACTTAATAGTTAACTGGGTAAATTCCCAGAGATGAAAACTTCCCTTCACTTACTATGCACAGTTCTGAATTTATATCTGCTGTCTATATTTTACAATATGGTCACCTTTTACTAAACCGCAATAGTGGTTTTTAGCGCAGGGAGCCTATGAGCGTCAAGAGCAGCGCTGGGCATTCAGCACAGCTCCCTGCGCTAAAAACTGCTATTGTGGTTTAATAAAAAGGATGGAGGGTATATTTGTCTATTTTTGTATGCTATAAAAACCAAATACAGAGAGAGACTGAGAGCTGTTGACGAAGAGCTACGTGTGTGTCTTTCTTCGATTCCAGCCAGAATATCAGCTTTGTGTTCAGCCAAACAGGCCCAGGTTTCGCACTGAATAAAGTATTTTATAATTTTTCACTATTCTGTTTACTTAATATTTCATAATAAAGTAATTATAAAATACTTTCTTTGTGTTTATTTGATTCCTATTCAAGAGAATTACTTTATATATAGTCAATATAGGCACAGAGTTAAATTTTTTAACATTTTCTAATGGTGGTGTGCCTCGTGATTTTTTTCATGAAACAAGTGTGCCTTTGCCCAAAAAAGGTTGAAAAACACTGCTATAGAGAATAGGAGGCCTGTGTTAAATAATGTGTAGTTATTAAATCATATTAATACTGTATGTCCTATCACATTTAACATTAATAAATGAAGCTCCCAGATTGGAAGCCCTCTGTGAACCGTACCTGAATGTATCTCACCTTATCCTACCTTTGAAATGGCATGAGCTGTGAAAGTCAAATAAGCTATATTAGACTCTGAAGTTCTACACACTGTGAAAGTCAAATAAGCTATATTAGACTCTGAAGTTCTACACACTGATATAGTAAATTTTGCATTCTTATTTTTCTGTGTCCAGGCATGCAGGATAAAAATAAAGGAGTTGAGTGGTATAGTCGTATGGTAAATTATTTCTTTATATACTAAAGATGAATACAAATGGACTGTTAACAAAATCTGTAATGGACAATGAAAGCAGCAGCAAACCTACTGTTTTTGTGTACCAAGATCTGCTCCTGTTTCAGCCTCTTCAGCTTTCCCATCAAACACAGAATGTATAACTTTAATACTGCTGTCGCTGCATGATTTTCTGAGACTGGTGAAGGAAGCCTCCTTTTGTAAGGGGGATCCATTGTATTTTGCGATGGCACTTTGTGAGAAAAGTAAATTACTGCTTCTCAAATTATCATTAATTCTCCACATGGAGGGCTTTATTTCTACAGTAAGGTTCTTCATGAGAGCCACCATAAGGTTAATATACAGGGTCTGTTCAAATAATTTAAAAATTATTGTTAGAATTTCATCTTTTAAAGTAGTAGTTCACCACAAAACCTTCAAGAAAGATATTAAAACCATACTCTTCAAAAAATACATAAAACCCATCTAGCACGACTAGTCCCTACTCAACCCCCTCCAACCTTCTCTATACCCTTAATACTCTCTAATGTGCTTCTAACTACCCAACAAAGTCTAAAATGCTTCTAATTTACCCATTTCTTATCACCTTAAGATCTCGACTTATCTTTAGTAATTCTTATTACCCAACATTTATCACCTTAAGATCTCGACAACTCTTTGGTACTTCTTAAGTAAATATTATGACATCGCTTATGCTATTCCTGAAAATGTTTAATGTAATTCTTGATAACTTTGATGTAATCCGCCTTGAACCGCAAGGCATTGGCGGAATAGAAATCACTAATGTAATGTAATGTAAATTTCTCATGGTTCCAAAACGAGTTTTGGGCTTCAGGATAGCCACAGTAGATGTGCTTGGGACATATTTGCATGAATTTGGCCTAAGGCAGACATGGGCAACTCTGGTCCTCGAGGGCCAGAATCCAATCGGGTTTTCAGGATTTCCCCAATGAATAGGCATGAGATCTATTTGCATGCACTGCTTTCAATGCATATTCATTGGGGAAATCCTGAAAACCCGATTGGATTCCAGCCCTCGAGGACTGGAGTTGCCCACCCCTGGCCTACAGCATAGGGTGATTTACATAATTTGATTAAGTGAGTAGCTTTGATTTAAGTATGCATCTTATCTTAAAGTGTGAGTAACAAGAGGCTGCACTTATTTCCTATGAAAATAATTAACTACAGTATTTAAAATTTCACTGTAAAGTCAGTTTCCGAGGATAATTAAGGGGCTCCTTTTACTAAACTGTGGAAGAGCTTCTTACCCCGGGCCAGCAAGGTAAATGCTCTGACGCTCATTCAGTTCCTATTAGCGTCGGATCATTTACCTTGCTGGCCTATGGTAAGAAGCTCTTCTGCAGATTAGTAAAAACCAGCGAAAGCTAGTTAAAGCTGATAGATATGGTATAAAGAAAGAAATGCTACACTTGAAACATATATATAACAACTGGATAATATAAACCAGTGCTGCTCAAATTGGCCCCGTCTAGTCACTGAGGTGTCCAACATATCCCTAATGAGCATGCATGATAGAGAGTTGCTTGCAGTGACACCTGTGTATAAAAATCTTATGCATTTTCATTAGATGCCAAGGACATTTAAACACTTAATTTGGGGATAAGAACTACTGTAAGAATCATTGATCTAGACATTCTAGTAAAATTAGCAGATGAGATTAAGGTATCCGTGCACAAAAGCTTACAGGTCCTATTATAAAGCTACACTGCCAAGCAGTGCACGCTAAATGCCGAGCACCATGTTCTGTTCCTATAGGCAGTTTGGCATTTTGCGTGCACTGTAAGAGCCCACCTTAGTCTATGAACTAAGGTTGCTTAGCACAGGTACACCATATATTGAATACAAAAGCTTTAGGACTGAATTCTGTGAATGGCACTTAACAATCAGCACCAACTAAAAAATACACTAAGTGCTATTGTACAGTATTTGGAGGTGAGGGGTGGCCTAGTGGTAGAGCTGCTGCTTCAGCACCCTGAGGTTGTTGGATCAAATCCCAGCACTGCTTTTTGTGACAAGTCAAATCTCCATTGCCCGAGGTACAAAATAAGTAGCTGTATATACGTGAATCGCTTTGAATATGTAACCACAAAGAAAGCAGTATACAAGTTTCATTCCCTTTTCCCCTTTCTATAAATGGTGCCCATGGGAACGATCGTAGGGATCTGGTCAATCAGAGTCATTGGCCACTCCCAGTTCATCCCAGAATGCATTGGGAAGGAGGCTATGACTCCAATTGGCCCAGGTGCCTAAAGCCCCTCCTATGGAAGGGGCCTTAGGTACCTAGGCCAATCAGAGCCTTAGGTCCCTTCCTGGTGCATCCCAGGTTGCACCAGGAAGGGGAACGCCTGCCATTCTGAAGAGGTGGGCCTAATGACCTGAGGGAGTAGGCATCCCTCCGACTGGCCTTGCTGATAGAGGTATGGGAGGGGTGTCTGGGTGGGTTTCAGGGGGATGGGAGGTTTGGGAGTCATGTGTTTGGGGGATGCCGGCAGGAGGGAGTGGGCATCTCTCCTGCTGGAGATGTTGGGGAGGGGTGCTAGCAGGAGGGAGTGGGAATCCCTCCTGCTGGGGATTGTTTTAGGGGTGGAGGCAGGAGGGAATGGGCATCCCTCCTGCCATGGAAAGTGGTGGGGGAAGTTTGGAAGTGGTGATAGCCAACTTGAGGTGGGGTTCAGGGGTTCCCTGCCGCAGCTGCTCAGCTGATTGCAATAAGGAGATTTCCTTGCCACAATTAGTTTAGCAGCCACTTCTATTTGAAATGTAGACCAGCATTTTGCTGGCCTACATTTGAGGTGCCTATCATGGTCCGAAGGAGATGCCTAGGACCACTTAAGATCATGTAAGGCCACTTCTAGGCAAAACCATGCCTACACCTAGCCTTGGGCAAGCTTAAGCATCACTAGGCACCTCCCTGCGACAGATGCCTACAGTGTAGGCGGCCTGCTTCGGGCTTATCGCTGCCTACAATCGGGACGCCATTTATAGAATTTGCCCCTTCATGTCTACTTATTCTACTCCACTCAGTATTTTATAGATCTCTATCATATTTCCCCTGAGCCATCTAGCCGCTCTAGTCTTTCCTCACAGGGAAGTTATTCCATCCAGTTATCATTTTTGTTACCTTTCTCTGTAGCTTTTCTAATTTTCCTACATTTGTTTTGAGATGTGACTAGAATTGTATACAGTATTCAAGGTGTGAATTTCCCTATATGAGCAGCATATATTGATTCACCATTTATGTCTTTATTTATTTATTTTAGGTATGTATGGTATAATAATTTTTATTGGAACAAACAGAAAAAAGACAAATACCAAAATTCAGCCATATATCAATGTTCCAAACAACATTTTATCCAAATCTAACCCAATCCCTATGCCAAACCCAATCACCTCCCTTCCTCCCCCCAAAAAAAACGAGTCGGAGTTCCCAAGAACACATACAGATAATAATAATGTTTGAAAATCAATAAGACACAATCAGCAATTCAAGACTCGACTTCTTGCAGCAGAAGTCATCGTATTCCAAAAGCGTTCCCAGGTAAGTGTAAAGTGTTCACCCTGGACAGTTGAAAGGTAAGGTACATCTCGACATTCCCAGGTAAGCAGTTGAATCATCTGAATACACCACATATGAATTGTGGGAGCATCATTGTCCAGCCACTTAAGAAGTATGCATTTAAGAGCACATAAAATAGACCATTTTAAAAAAGCTTGTAATCCAGATGGCTTCGGATGGCAGGGAGGAGAAATACCAAATAATAGAAGAGAGGATGGTCGTATGGTCACAGTCCAAAGAGTCTCTATGAAGGCAAAAATTTGAATCGCTGTGCAGGACCATAACATATGGCCCAGCTCAGCGATCTGACAGTCACATCTATTGCACTTTGATGATGATCGAAATTTAGCGCAATAGGCTCTATATGGAGATACATAAATCCTAAATAATAGTTTAAATTGCATTTCCCAGAAATAAGTATATTTTTTCAGTGCTGGCAATCGGGCTACAGCCCTTTCTATAGTATCTTCCGGGAGTACCACATTCAAGTCCTGAGACCACACAGTCTGGAAATGAATATAGTCTGGCAAGGGGGTTTCGTCCTTCAGGTATCTCAAATGGAACTTGAGTGGGACTAACAATTGAGAGCCAAGAGTATAGGCTGTGGACAATAATTCTTGGCAAGCAGATTGAAAGTTTGTCCTATTCAAAGTGGCAACATAATGAGCAATCTACATATAAGCAAATTTGTCCACGGCAGTTAAGCCATATAGATGAGTCAAAGATTGAAATGACAACATGGCACCATCGTCTGATACTAAGTGAGATAGAAAGATTAGCCCCCTTGCCCAATGACGGAACCTAGAGCACCCCATACCCGGAAGAAAGTTGGGATTGCCACACAATGGCAAAAGGGGAGACTCATTTGTACTAATACCATGAAATTTACAAACCCATTTCCACACTTTTCGTATTGGTAGACCAAACACCCGAAGACTAATATCCAAAGGATATGGAGGAGGAACAGAATGAAGAAAAGCACTAAAGTGTTCCTGTCGAAAGCACCCCAGTTCTAACAAAGTATTGGAAAAAACAGAAGTACCCCGGAAGTAATCGTTGATGTGGCGCATACCACAGCCAATCGTGAGATGTCGGAGGTTTAGTAAACCCAAGCTCCCTTTATACTGAGGTCGTGCCACTTGTAAATATGGTAAACGAGCTCGGCGACCCCGCCATATGAAGCGCCGAATAAGACGAATATACTTATTTTCATCTCGACTAAGCAAATACAAGGGGAGCACTTGAAAGACATAAAGCCAAGTAGGGAATATAATCATATTTAGAAGTGCCATCTGCCCTAGAAGAGATAAAGGATAATCCTGCCACAGTTGAAGTTTAACCGTTAAAGCATGCAGCAAAGGAGTCACATTAGACGCATATAAGGTAGAGAGATCTGCGGGAATAATCATGCCCAGATATTTAATGGCATTATCAGCCCACTGTAATGGAAAATTTCCCTCCCAAGAATCTCGCAAAGCAGAATGGGAGGGAAGGGCCACCGATTTATCTGTTAATAATCATCCCAGTGTAAAACCCATATTCTGCTATAAGGTCTAGTGCAACCCCAAGAGATGTAGCCGAGTTAGTAAGGACAAGCATTAAATCGTCTGCAAAAGCCAAGGTCTTAATTACCTGTCCCTCAATATTTAAACCACTCACTTCCTCAGAGTGTCGCAGAGTACATAGTAATGGTTCCAATGTAAGGATAAAGATCAAGGGTGACAGGGGGCACCCCTGACGGGTTCCACAATTAATAGGAAAAGTGTCCGAAAATATGCCATTTACCGCTAGAGAGGCTGTCGGATCAACATAGAGAGACATAAGCGCTGCTCGAAAAAATCCTGAAATCCCTATATAGTCCAAGGTATGGAAGAGGTAAGGCCATGAAACATTATCAAAAGCCTTTGCCGCATCTAAACTGACTAATAAGGTAGGCACCTGAGCAGATTGTGCATGGGCAAGGGCCAAAAGAATTTTTCTAACATTCAATACCGACTGACGCCCAGCCAAAACCCACCTGATCACCATAGATCAGAGCGGGCATCAAAGGAAGAAGACGATCCGCCAGAATACGAGCAAACAATTTAAGGTCTACATTGATGAGTGAGATGGGACGGTATGATCCTATGAGGTCAGGTGGTTTCCCAGGTTTCTGAATCAGAACAATTTATGCGTCATTGGCATATTTTGGAAAGGCTCCTGATTTCATGGATCCATTATAGTAAGCCAACAAAGGAACAATAAGATGTGATTCCAACATCTTGTAGAATTCCCCAGAGAAACCATCTGGGCCCGGAGCCGTACCCATCTTGCTAGATCGAATAGCACGTTGTAACTCTAATGTATGTAATGGTCTATTTAGATGGTCAATATCTGCTTCCTCTAAACGTGGCATACCCGATGCATGAAGGTAATCATTAATCAATTCTCCTGAGGGGCTAGAAAAAGAACTATACTGATTTGAAAAATGCTCATAGAAGACCCGAGCAATATCATCCGTTCGGGACACAACTGAACCATCCGCTGTACGCAAAGACAAAATCGACTTACGTCCCACCTGGGTATCCACCATTCTAGCCAACAGCTTACCCGATTTATTACCAAAACGCTGAAATTTATATCGGTAATAGGTAAACCAGCGTTGGATCGAGAATGCAAAAGAGCATTTAGTGCTGCCTGCGCAGTCAAGTATTGTTCTCGAGTTGATACAGAAGGATGGGCTACATGAGCCCTCTTGGCTAAGCGCAAGGAGCGCTCCAGAGTTATAATGGACTTATTTAGTCTGCGCATACGGGAGCAGGTATAGGCTAAAATATGTCCCCGAAGGACAGCCTTGGCTGTCTCCCAGAATAAAAGTGGATCTCCCTGATGTAATCCATTTGTGGCAACATAATCCTCCCACTTTTCCAGTAAAAACCTTTGGAAATCGTCATCTTGCCTCAAATAGGTAGGAAATCGCCAACGATGGGCTCGAACAGAGCTCACATCAAGCTGAATGTCTATCCATACAGGTGCATGATCAGAAATTTGTATCGAGCCCACTCGAGCCGCCATTACCCTCAGAAATAAAGAAGAGGAGACCAAAACATAGTCCAACCTAGACCATGTACCGTGGGCTCGAGACAAATGGGTATAATCACGCACCTCTGGATGTAACAACCTCCAGGGGTCTACCAAGTCTAAAGTTGTACAGAAATTTGTAAGAACAAGACCCTTAGTCCCCAAAGAAGTAGCAGGTTTTGAGGATTTATCAATTTCAGGATCCATAACCAAGTTAACATCCCCAAGAAATAAAAGCAGGATATTTCATACAAAGAGTAGTCAGTTTCTGGAAAAAAGGTAGTTCAAGAGAGTTAGGCCCATAAACTGTTAACAAAAGATAATAAGACGTGCCCACCTGCAGTCGAACCAGCAAGTATCTTCCCAGCCTATCTTTTTCCAATACCTGAACATTAATTAGGGAAGATTTCCGTAAAAGCAAAGCCACCCCCCCATGACGTCCTGTGGACGAGGCAAAATGTATATCTCCCACCCAGGACTTTTTCAACTTCAGATGTTCCTCATCCGTCAGCCTGGTCTCCTGGAGACAAACAAGATCAGCAGAAATACGCTGTAATGAAGCTAAAATTTTTTGTCTTTTGATTGGGGAGGTAATACCCCCTACATTCCAGGAGACCAGCCTAAATGGTGAGCCTGACATGACCTAAGGTGGAAGAATATAATTTAGATCCTACACAATCAAACCCCAGGAGCCCAGCCTCTTCAGGGGCAAAATACATATACATTGCCAATATTGAACAAGAAGCTAATATGTGTCCTATATCATAAAGAGAATTACATACACCATATGATTGCAAACCTTGAAACCCCTTCAGGAACTCCAAATCGTCCCCCTCCCCTTTGCCAACCCCTCCCAAACTCCCACTCCCTGTTCTACCCCCCAAAAAACCCCATGCGACCATTCCCACCAACAGGATCCACATCAAGTGGTAATCCTGAAGAACCACCAAATGCAAAGGGCCCCCATGCAAGCACTCAAACAGTCAAAATGATCAAATAATAGTAAAAAAGAGAAACCAGAACACAATCCGCCAAAAATATAGCGTCAAAGTCAGGTAATGGTGGACACAAAGGATTGTGCAGCTTCCATAGAGTCAAAAGTTTTCCAAATACCATTAACTTGAACTTTAAGGACTGCAGGATATAGAAAAAGAAATCTTATCTGTTTTGCAGCCAATATTGTACATAAGGGTTGAAACTTCTTCCTTTTAGCCTGCAGGTTCACAGAATAGTCCTGAAAAATGCGAATAAGCACATCACCATGTTTAAGAGTGTCCCTACGGAGACGATATTGCTTCAGTATTTCAACCTTATGAAGATAGTTATGTAGTTTGGCTACCACTACTCTAGGACGCTGCCTCTCTGTTTCCAAGCGGCCCACTCGATGAATACGTTCTAAGCAGAGAAAGCCCATACCAGGAGGCAGAGGAAATTCAGCTACAAGCCAATCCTTGAATGTAGTTGCCAATTGGCCATCTAGCAGCGTTTCTGGAACACCAATAAAACGTAAATTGTCCCTCCGTGAGCGATTTTCAAAGTCCTCCATCTTTTCTTCACTCACAGTTAAACGCTGCTCCAAACAGGCAAGCTGGTCTTGTAACTTCTGAGTCAAATCTTCTGCCGCTGCTACTCGTGTTTCCAGCTCCGTGGTGCGAGATACAGTCTCCCCCAGCAAATTTTCTACATTCAACATCTGGCTGGAGAGTTTTTCCATTTGTGGGGCCATTGCCGACGCTACTGCAGTAGTGAGCTGCTGTAATTGAACTGCAGTGAACTCGGTAGTTAAAGAAGGTCCCGCCTCCACCATGCTGTCTTCTGCCGGTTTCACTTTGTCCTTCGGTTTTGCAGCCGTTCGGCTGGATCGACTGCCCCCGGATTTGGACACAAACGGGTCCATATGCTGACCCACAAGGGAGAGTGTGCCACGGAGCCACCGAGTGCCAATAGCGGTGAGTGTTTCTCGAGTGCTTGCGCGGGGGTCCGGGAGCTACAAACGCCGGTCTGTTCTCCTCACTGCATCACGTGAAAGAAGGGAAGAAGTATTCATTTTAGGTATGTATAACGTGACCATTTATTTTTTTCATCAAAACGGGACATCTATTAATATTCAGCCCCGCCCCCAATCCCACCCTAGCCCCGTCCCCAATTTATTCCATTCATTTTTCATGTACACACAATATCTTATTAATTCATAATAGTAAACAAAATTTTAAAAAACACAAAGCACACTGTATGCAGAGAAAATGTTAATTATTATTTACGAGTTTCAGGTTTTTTTCAAAGATGTCAAGGCAGATTACTTTAAAATATGCAATGGGGGGCCATTAGAAAGTTATTGCAATGAGTGAACATCATTTTCCTGTTGGTAGATATATATTTTTTTATTAGGGGGGGAGAAAATTTGATTGTTTTTAATAAGTTTGTTTTTATTTGAATTAGGTTATTGGTTGTACTTGAAGATTGGGTGGGAGGGGGATAATTTTTATATTTTATGATTATTTATGTAAGATTTTCAAGTGATACATGTTGTGATATATTGATATAATTTGTTACACTTGATGATGTATTTAAAATGAATAAAGAATTTTAAAAATAAATAAATAAATAAAATATGCAATGTCAGTAACTATAGAAAAATAAACAAATATAGTGCAAAATATAGACAGCAAATATAAATTCTCAAAACGGACACATTTTGATCACTAAATTTAAAATAAAATAATTTTTCCTACCTTTGTTGTCTGATGATTTCATGAGTCTCTGGTTGCACTTCCTTCTGACTGTTCATCCAATCTTTATTTCGCATCCAATATTTCTTTCACAATCCAGCCCCATCCCCTTTGGGTCCAGGTCTCTCTCTCTTTTCCCTCTGTTACCCTCCCCAGATCCAATGTCAGTTCTCATTTGTACCTTTGTTCCAGGTCTCCCTCTCTCTCCCTCCTCTTTTATGATCTTAAATCTCCCTGTTCTTCCCCAGGGTCTCTCCCCCTCTGTCTGAACCTCCCATAGTCCTGTATCTGCTCCTGTCTTTCCCCTTTGGTCCAGGCCTTTCTCTAGTCTTTCTAATCTGCTTACAACGCCCCCCCCCCCCCCCCCCCCCCGTTCTCTGCCTCTTTCTCGCCTTCCTTCCTCCCTCCCATCAGATTTTAGCATATCTCTCTTCTCCATTTCTCCCCTCAGATCTGGAATCTGTCTCCTTCCTCTTTTCCTCCTCCCAGGTTTGGTATCTGTCTCCTCCCCTTCCCCCCTGCTCAAGCATCTTTCTCTCTGCTCCCTTCCTCCTGTTCTTCCTTGTTCTTCCTTCTCAATTTATTTTCTGCCTCTGTCTAAATTCTTTCTTACTATTCAGTCCTCAATTTCCCTCTTTCATTGTGTCTACCTATAGCTTGCCATCTCTTTCCCTCATCCCTTCCAGTATCTAACTCTATCCTCTTCCCTCAATCCAGCATGTGCCCTTTTTTCTTTCTCCTCCCCCTCCCCACTTCCTTTCAGCATCTGCTCCCCCTCTCCCTCCACTTCCATTCAGTGTCTGTCCCTCCTCTCCCCCCCCACTTCCATTCTGCGTCTGTCCCTCTCCATTCAGTGTCTGTCCCTCTCTCTATCTCTTCCATCTACTGTTCACCCTCTGTCTCGCCCCTTCCATTCTCTGCCCTTTCCATCCAGTGTCCCCGCCCTCTCTCTCTTTCATATAGTATCTTCCCTCTTTCTATGCTCCTTCCATAAACTGTCTCCTTTGTACATGATTCATTTCAGTTTCACCCCTTCTCCATTTTTCTGTCTCCCTATGCTCTGGGATCTCTCTCTTCTCCTTTCCTTCCTTCCCACTCCACCGCATGGTCTGGCATCTCTATCTCCTTCCCTCCCCCTTGCCCTGGCATCTCTTTCCCTCCATGCTCTGGCACCTCTTCCTCTGGTCTAGCATTTGTTTCCTGTCTCTCCCCCCATGCCCTGGCATATTTCTCCTCTCCTTCCAACTCCCCCTCCCCCTCCATTATCTGGCATCTCCTCTCTTTCCTTTCTCTCCCTCCCTCCTTCCTTTCCCATGGTCTGGCATCTATCCCTCCCCCTCCATGGTCTGGTATCTCCTTTCCTTCCCTCCCATGGACTTGACATCTCTTGTTCCTCTCCCTTTTCCTTCTCCCTCCTTCTGTGTCAGCATGCCCCCTATCTACCTATTATTCCAATATCCAGAACCTCCTTTTTCTTCTTATTGCATCTACCCCGTGTCCAGCATCTCCTCCTTGTCTTTCTACTCACATCATGTCTGTTTTTTTTCCATCACCCTACAACCTCCATGTCCAGCATCTTCCTGTGTTCCTTTTTTTCTTCCTTATCTGATTTAGCAGCTTTCTTCCCTTTCCTGAACTAGCCAACCCACCATCTTCCCACATCCCATTCTAGTACCTTCCCTCTTTTCCCCAACTTAATAGGCCTGAATTGTATAGAATTCCCTCAGAGTGTTCCAGTGCTGCTGCGAGACTGGAGGCGATTCTTAGCTGCCATCAGCCCTGCCTTTGGCTGCGTAGGTAATGCTAAACTGGACGGTAAAAGCAAAGAGAGACGCCGTGGGACGTTTCCACTTGCCTGCATCGCTCTAAGTTCTGCCGCTCTTGATCCCGCCCCTCAAAAACAGGAAGTCACTTCAGAGGGGACGGGATCGAGAGCGGCAGAACTTAGAGCGATGCAGGCAAGTGGAAAAGTCCCACGGCTTCTCTCTTTGCTTTTACCGTCCAGTTTAGCATTACCGGTGCAGCCGAAGGCAGGGCTGATGGCAGCTAAGAGAGCTGCCTGAATCGCGGGACCCCCTTGCCATCCCCTAATGCCAGCCCTGAGAATAGGGAGGGTGATTCCGGACCTGTCGGGCCCCCCCTGACCATTTCGGCACTATAGGGAGGGAAGGAGGGAGGCAGGCTTTAGCGCAGGAGGGGAAGCGATCGCCGGTCCCTTGTCCCCTCGCCAACTTTGGGATGCTGTCCCTGAAAACGGGACATTTTGGCGTTCCAAAGCGGTGGGTCGGGACAATGGGACGGTCGGTCCCATAACGGGATGGTCTCATTGAAAATGGGACGTATGGTCACCTTAGGTATGTATATACCACCTATCAAAATTATCTAGGCGGTTTAAATCAGGTACTCAAGCATTTTCCTTGATCAGTCCTGGTGGGACAATGGAGGATTGAATGACTTGCCCAGGGTCGCAAGGAGCAGCATGGGATTTGAACCCACAACCTCAGGGTGCTGAGGCTGTTGCTCTAACCATTATGCCACTTCTTCCTCCTGTGTCATAATTAGATTGTAAGCTCTTTTGAGCAGTGATTGTTTCTTGCATGTTTAATGTGCAGAGCCGCGTGTGTCCGGTAGCGCTATAGAAATAATGTAATAATAGTACAACTTGCCCCTCTCTACTACATAACAATGTCCATTATTCATCATAATGGTAACTTACCACATAAATCAGTACAGCATAGAAAGCGTAGATCACGCTAGTGAAAGCTGCCTTAGCTGGGAAAGAGACTGCTTTCAGGAAATAATTCTTTGTAGTCTGAAATAAAAAGGAGAATATAACGCTGTGAAGCATTTTTCATTTAATTAATATTTTTGTGGTTCTTATTGCGTTGAAAATTGTAATCTTCATGAGAAGCATTAATATGCTCTTGAAAATAAAGATGCCAAGTTTGACTTCTTAACAAAAGAATACTTACCCCCTCTTCTATTAAACTGCGCTAGCAGTTTTTAGCGCAGAAAGCCGTGCTGAATGGCCCGTGCGGCTCTCGACGCTCATAGGAACTCTGTGAGCGTCGGGAGCAGCGCGGACCATTCAGCATGGCTCCCCCAAGCTAGAAAACTGCTAGCACAGTTTAATAGAAGAGGCCTTTAATCTCTTTGAAAGGAAAAGATGTCTAAAGTCAGGGTGATATTCTTAAAAATCCACATGGCAAGTGACAATACTTTGTGTAGTGAAACGTGGTGTTTTCTCCACAAAATGGGAAAACCTTTAACTGACAATAGATGGATATGATAATATTATTCTTCAGGGAACTTGGTTTGTGTGTGTTAAATAGACTTGCGTTATGTTTGTATGTCCATTTTGATGTGACATGATATGTGCGCTGCAAGTGAAATGTATCTTTTCTCATCAGGGTAGCAACCTTTATACATGGAAGGGAGGAGTTTTCTGAGGACAGGACCAGATTCTCAAAACTTTAACGCGGTCACTAAACTGGTTTCCAACGGTTTAGCCTGCACGCATTTTAGCAGTGGATTATCAAAACAGCTTATCGCGGTCTTTAGCGAGCTTTCTAGCAGTCTCCAACACTGCCATGCAAATGGACTTTCCAATATTTTTTTAAACTTTATTTTTATATATTTAACAAATAATTGCAAGTTATACCACTTGTTCAAGAAACTCAGTGCCTAATTCAACACAACTCTTATTTAAAGAATATAAGAATAAACAATTACCAATGGAAAAACGGGCACTTCCTCAGACCCACAATACAGGTGGAGGGGCATTATCGAAAGGGATGTCTAAGTCCTTTTACGTCCAACTTGCAAGTTGTCCAAAGTAAAAAACAGCCTAGGACACATTTTCGAAAAATACTTCCATAATTTTTTTACTTTCGAAAATCGTCTAATTATATACGTTCTGCCAATCTGATCGTCCAAGCTAAATCGTCCATCTTTATACCACATTTTCGTCCAACTTTTTTTCCAAGTCCAAAATGCCTAGAAGAAGCCCTGTTGGACGTGGGAGGGGTCTGCAAAGTGATGGACTACACACCCAGACATGCCACCTAAATAGTGGGGTACCTTACAGGGCAATGCTGTGAACTTCACAAAAAGGGTGCCATGTCTTCTCCTCCCTACAGCTCCCTTATAGGTTACGGTGAGCCCCCCCCCAAACCACCTCCAGAATCTCCTAGACCCACTTATCTACCACCCCAATAGCCCTTATGGCTGCAGGAGCCATTTATATGCCAGTACAAAAGGGTTTTGGGGGTGTATAGGGGAGTGCACATGTTTAAGAACATAAGAACATAAGAAGTTGCCTCCACTGGGTCAGACCAGAGGTCCATCCTGCCCAGCGGTCCGCTCCCGCGGCGGCCCATCAGGTCCGCGACCTGTGAAGTGGTTACTGACCAATTCAATAACCTACCTCAAGTTCTATCTGTACCCCTCTATCCCCTTATCCTCCAGGAACCTATCCAAACCTTTCTTGAACCCCTGTACAGAGTTCTGGCTTATCACCTCCTCTGGAAGCTTGTTCCATGTGTCCACCACCCTCTGGGTGAAAAAGAACTTCCTAGCATTTGTTCTAAACCTGTCCCCTTTCAATTTCTCCGAGTGACCCCTAGTGCTTGTGGCTCCCCACAGTTTGAAGAATCTGTTCTTATCCACTTTCTCTATGCCCTTTAGGATTTTGAAAGTTTCTATCATGTCCCCTCTAAGTCTCCTCTTCTCCAGGGAGAACAGCCCCAGCTTTTTTAACCTGTCAGCGTATGAGAAATTTTCCATACCTTTTATCAGTTTAGTCGCCCTCCTCTGCACTCCCTCGAGTACCGCCATATCCTTTTTGAGGTACGGCGACCAGTATTGAACACAGTACTCCAGGTGCGGGCGCACCATTGCGCGATACAGCGGCATGATGACTTCCTTTGTCCTGGTTGTGATACCTTTTTTGATGATGCCCAGCATTCTATTTGCTTTCTTTGAGGCTGTCGCACACTGTGCCGATGGTTTCAGTGATGTGTCAACCATAACTCCCAGATCCCTTTCAAGGTTACTCACCCCTAGCTGTGTTCCCCCCATTTTGTAGCTGAACATCGGGTTCTTTTTCCCTACATGCATGACTTTGCATTTCTCTACGTTAAAACTCATTTGCCACTTATTTGCCCAGTCTACCAGTCTCGTTAGGTCCCTTTGCAGGTTTTCACAGTCTTCTGTGTTCCTAACCCTGCTGCAGAGTTTGGTGTCATCAGCAAATTTGATAACCTCACATTTTGTCCCGGTCTCCAGATCATCAATAAATATATTAAACAATAGAGGTCCCAGCACCGACCCCTGTGGAACTCCGCTCGTGACCCATTGCCAGTCTGAATATTGGCCCTTTATTCCAACCCTCTGTTTCCTGCCTGCCAACCAGTGTTTGATCCATCGGTAGATATCTCCTTGCACCCCGTGGTTCCACAGCTTTTTTAATAGCCGTTCGTGAGGTACCTTGTCGAAGGCTTTTTGGAAGTCAAGGTAAATGATGTCTATGGATTCCCCCTTATCTATCTGGTTGTTTATTCCCTCGAAGAAGTAAAGCAAGTTTGTGAGGCATGACCTTCCCTTGCAGAAGCCATGCTGGCTCGCCTTCAGTTGTCCATTTTTTTCTATGTGTTCGCAGATTGTGTCCTTTATCATTGCTTCCATCATCTTTCCCGGAACCGAGGTCAAGCTCACAGGCCTGTAGTTTCCCGGGTCACCCCTTGATCCCTTCTTAAAGATGGGCGTGACATTTGCTATTTTCCAGTCTTCTGGGATCTCTCCAGTTTTTAGGGAGAGGTTACATATTTGGCGGAGTGTCTCTGCTATTTCGTTTTTCAGTTCTTTTAGTACCCTTGGGTGGATGCCGTCCGGGCCTGGTGATTTGTCGCTCTTCAGTCTATCTATCTGTCTGAGGACCTCCTCTTTGCTTACCTCTAGTTGTACCAGTTTTTCGTCGTGTTCCCCGTTTATAATCACCTCGGGTTCTGGGATATTGGATGTGTCCTCTCTGGTGAAGACTGACGAGAAGAATTTGTTTAACCTGTCAGCTATCTCTTTTTCCTCCTTTATCGCTCCTTTCCTGTCTCCGTCGTCCAGTGGTCCCACTTCCTCTCTGGCTGGTTGTTTCCCTTTGACATACTTGAAGAAGGGTTTGAAGTTTCTTGCTTCTCCTGCCAGTCTTTCCTCATATTCTCTCTTTGCTTTCCTGACCTCTCGATGACATTCTTTCTGGTGCCTTTTGTGCTCTTCCTGGTTCTCCTTTGTTGGTTCTTTTTTCCATTTCTTGAAGGATGATTTCTTGTTGCTTATCGCCTTATTAACTGCAGTTGTTATCCATGCTGGGTTTCTAGTTCGATTTTTTTTGCACCCTTTCCTGAACCTTGGGACGCACAGGTCCTGCGCCTCGAGCACTGTGCCTTTAAGCAGTGTCCAGGTTTCCTTTACGGTTTTCATCTTCCCTGAGCTGTAGCAGAGCTTTTTTCCTACCATTTTCCTCATGTCATTGTAGTTTCCTTTTCTAAAGTTGAGTGCTGTCGTTGTGGTTCTTTTCACCTTTGATGTTCCCATGTTTAATTTGTACTGGATCATGTTGTGATCGCTGTTCCCTAACGGTGCTAGTACCACCACTTCCTTTGCGGGTCCTTCTAGCCCGTTGAGGATTAGGTCTAGAGTGGCATCCCCTCGTGTTGGTTCTGTGACCAGCTGCTCCATGAAACAGTCTCTTATCACCTCTATGAATTTAGTTTCTCTCGTGCAATTTGAGTGCCCAGTGTCCCAATCTATTCCCGGATAGTTGAAATCCCCCATAACCACCACCCTTCCACTTTTGCACATCTGCCTCAGTTCGGCCTCCAGGTCCAGGTCGTTTGCTTCTGGCTGTCCTGGTGGGCGATAGTAAAGTCCCAATTTGATGTCAGCTCCTTCCCCTCCTGTTAGCTTAACCCATAGTGACTCCAGACTGTCTGCCCTTATTGTTGTTTCTGATCTGGATGAAGGAATGTAGTCCTTTATATACAGTGCTATTCCTCCCCCCTTCTTGTGTGCCCTGTCCCTCCTGTAGAGTTTATACCCTGGCAGGGCCACGTCCCATTTGTTGTCCTCAATGCAGTGATTACAGGGTCTTATGGGCATGGGTACTCCTCTTTATGGGTCCCTAACCCACCCCCAAGACAATTTAAGCTGCCTCTGTGCTGGATGACTAGGCTTTCCTATGCCAGGCGCGAGGGAGACTGGAGGCTTTGAAGGCCTTGGGAGGGATAGTAAAGGAGGACTGCTGTGGTATGGCGGGTGGGGGTAGATTGAGGAAACTTCCTAACATGTTTAGTAAGATTCAGTATTCTATATTGCAGTGACCCTGTCTAATATTTAAAAACTAAACCTAGAACTACAATATATGAGGGACTGCTGCAAAGTTCTCAGCCCAACCAAAAAATTGGGGCAGTCTCCATTGAGGGCTATATACGTATTTAGTCCAGCGATTTTCTACTTTTTTTGTTCCGTAGTTTTCCGACAGAATGATAAAAGTAGAAAATCACTGGACTAAGTGTATAGCCTTCGATGGAGACTTTCCCAACTTTGTTGGTTGGGCTGAGAATTTTTCAGCATCCCCTTGTAGCTTGTCTGCTTTCACTGAGCATGGGTAGTTTCTTGACAATATTGTAACATCTATATTCTGTGATGATCATAACAATGTTTAATGCCACTACCAGGGCTGTGGAGTCGGTAGATAAATCCTTTGACTCCGACTCCTCAGTTTCTGGTACCCATAACTCCGACTTCAGGTACCCCAAATTGTCTCAGACTCCTGGACTCTGACTCCACAGCCCTGGCCACTACTGCACCTTTTTTTAGAGAATCCCTTTTTGTCTATGATTTTTATTAAACTTTTAAGCAGCAAAATGCCAGTCTTAGTAAAATCACATTTTCCATATTATAACTGATTTGCTTTTTCATAGGCAAAGATTTCAGTCTACTTATACACTAGCATCACTGATGATAGGATTGACTCTTACCAGAAAATTAAAGGGATGATTATAAATGTTTTGTGTTTTCAACAAAGAATTTGACAGGCTATTTAGCTCGACAAATTTGTTTGTAAGCTGAGGCTGAAGGAACCTGGCAGTCGAGGTTGTTATTTTGGAAAGGTTGACGAGTCCACCAATAACTGCTGCTCCCTTGGAGGAATTGAGAATTTTAGCCAGAACAGTTTTGGATGTTGTCAAAACTGGTTCTCTAGACTGAAAAACAAGAAAACAGGCAAAGTGTAAAGATAAATCAAATAGCAACCCATCTGCATAAAAGGCCTCCACAGGTTGGAGAGCTAGTGTTTATGTTTGTTGGTGTGACTTTCCAGACTAAAGAAAAGCAAAACTTTTTTATTAATTCATTAAAAAAAAACCCATAACTTAAAAATAGCCTCTAGAGCAGGGGTTCTCAATACAGTCTTTGGGACACTTGAGATGGTTTGCCGGATATCCACAATGAATATGCATGAGATAAATTTACATTCACTAGATCATTATATGAGGGGCAGCTGAAAAGTTCTCAGCCCAACTAACAGAATTGGGGCAGTCTCCATCAAGGGCTATATACTTAGTCCAGCGATTTTTCCACTTTTTTTGTTCTATATCTTTCTGACGGAATGAAAAAAAGTGGAAAATCATTGGACTGATTCCCTATAGGATGCCGATCGCATGTCAATCATGTATGGCGTCCTAAAAAGAATCACATCTACATCACTGAACAGATACCTTAAATGTGGGCCTGTATTAGAGAATGACACGGGAAAAAAATCTGTCCCCGTCACCGCCCCGTCCCCGGCCCACCATCCTCTGCACCGCCCCGTCACCGCCATTCCATTCACCGCCCCGTCACCGTCACTGCCATCCCTTTCACCGCCCCGTCACCGCCACTGCCATCCCATTCACCGCCCCGTCACCGTCCCCGCAGCATCCATATAAGCCTTAGTACTCTAATATTTAGCGTATTCCATTCTTATAAATCAAAGTTCCTGCTGCTGAACTAGAGAAAGAGATGTTCAGCTGGCAGGGCTTTGTTTATAAATTTTTATTAACACAACTAATATACCACCATAATGTTTCCGACAGAGGACAAGTATGCAATAAATGCATTTTGCTGTTTCAATGCCAGTGCTCAGCAGAACAACAGACAGCAATATGGACATTCACCTTATGTAGTACTTTTTTAATATATAAAAATAGGCAAAATTAGTTGCTGTTTTATCATTATATTTTCTTGCCATTATAGTATTCTTCATTGATCATTTTTCTTTTTAAATTCAAAACAAATTCAACCTATCTTGTGTCCCAGCATGAATTCATGTTTCACTCAATTGGCTGTTTCAAGGGAATTAACCCTCCAACTTCCATTTGCAAAAATACCCAATGTTGTTCCTTCTATGAGCAATATTTAAATTATGAGGAACAACATTGGGTATTTTTGCTGAATTGTGTGACACCATTTGGGCTGAACATGAAGATTGAAAATGCCTGGTTAGCCCTGGACAGATGATTTGAACAGCCAGGAGCCTGTCCTGGCCATTTAAATCATTTTGAATATCTAGTCCAATGATAACAGAATTAGGGTGATTATAGAAACATAGAACTTTGTTGATCACTAAAAAGAGTGGAGACTAAGGGTCTATCAAGCTCAGCATCCTGTCTTTGACACTGGCCAGTCTTGGTCTTTGGAACTGCCCATTGTGTCAGAAGCAATAGGGATTAAGTGACTTGCCCAGGGTCACAAGGAGTGTAGTGTAGCTCTAACCACTGGATTTAGAAGTTGGCTTCTTTTGGGATCTTTAACTCATCATCGCTAGGACTCGAATCTGAGTCCGTGGCACCTAACATAGAATGGAATTAGTATGGCAAAGTAATGAAGAATGGTCCAGCAGCCCCCACCCTCCCTCCACCTCACCTTATATTCGTTCCGAGTTTGCCGGCTTCCTTTTTCCCTAGCTGCACGCGTTCAAAAAGCCATGCATTTAGCCAGCTCCCTCCCTCCACCTCACCTTAAATTTCGAGTTTTCCGGCTTCCTTTTTACCGAGCCGCACGTGTTCAAAAATCCGTGCACGCGCGGCTGCGCGAGTCAATCAAACTTCTCCTCTCCTGCAACTTCCTGTTTCCGGTTGCGTCAGAGGAGAAGATTGATTGACTCGCGCAGCCGCGCGTGCACGGATTTTTGAACACGTGCGGCTCGGAAAAAAGGAAGCCGGAAAACTCGAAATTTAAGGTGAGGTGGAGGGAGGGAGCTGGCTAAATTCTACGGGCGGGCGGGCGGTGGCTGCGGGGACCGCGCGATCTTGATACCTCACTGCGGAGACAAGACCATTCACCGCCCCGCGGGCGGTGAATGGCCTTGTCCCCATCGCCGCAGCGACTGCTAGTTTTCTTCCCCGTTTTCGGCGGGTGACCCACGGCTAAAATGCGGTGGCCGCGGGTAAACCGCCACCGTGTCATTCTCTAGCCTGTATTTTGCAGGCCTACATTTAAGGCATCTGTCTTGTGCCTATAAAGATGTGAAGGGATGCTTAAGCATGCCCAAGGCCACTTCCAGGGAAAACCATGCCCACACCCTGCCACACCCGTAAACATGCTTAGGTGGCCTTAGGCTTCTCCCTAGGGCCGCGATAGGCATCTGAAATGTAGGCCAGCAAAATCCTGATCCATATTTCAGATACACGCGGCCGCTGATCTGATCATGGCAAGGGAATCTCCCTGCCGCAATCAGCAGCCGTGGCAGGGAACCTATGCCTCTGCGCAAAGTTGCCCCTCATGGGAGTTACCTAAGGGATCTGACCAATTAGAGTGTTAAGCCACTCCCAGTGCATCCCAGAATGCACTGCAAGAGAGGCCTAAGATTCCGGGTTGGCCCAGGCGCTTAAGGCCTCTCCTACACATCCATCCAGCTAGCCAACTCAATAGGTTCTTGGGGGGTCATCTCGGGGGGTGGGGGTTTCTGGCAGGAGGGACTGGGCATCCTTTCGGGAGATGTCTCGGGGTGGATGGTTCCAACAGGAGGGCCTGGGCATCCTTCCTGCCGGGGTATGACTTGGGGTAGTGGCAGCAGGAGGAATTTGGCATTCCTCCTGCCAAGGATATTCAGGGATGGGGTGGGCGACTTCAGGGCTTCTGCCAGGGAATGTCTTGGGGGGTGGATGTGGGGATTCCAGCAGGAGGGACTGGACATCCCTCCTGTTGGGGGATGTCTTGGGGTGCTGGCAGCAGGAGAAATTGGGCATTCCTTCTGCCATGGACATTCAGGGTAGGGGAAGTGGCTTCGGGGGATTATAGCAGAGGGACTGGGCATCTTTTCTGCTGGGAAATGTCTCGGGGGGTGGGGGGTGGGGTTCCAGCAGGAGGGACTGGGCATCCCTCTTGTTGGAGGATGTCTTGGAATGGTTGCAGCAGGAGGAATTGGGCATTCCTCCTGCCATGGACATTCGGGGTGGGGGCAACAGCTTTGGGGGTTCCAGCAGAGGGAATGCACAACCTTAGGCGCCATATTCAGAATTTGGAGGATAATGGAGGAATCCTATAAATGGTGCTTAGAGGCACCATAAAACTAAGTGCTTTAATGGCAGACTTGTGCGGAAAGTCTGTTAGGGAATACAGGCAGTCCCCGGGTTAAGAACGAGTTACATTTTTAAAACTGTTAAGAACATAAGAATTGCCACTGCTGGGTCAAATCAGTGGTCCATCGTGCCCGGCAGTCCGTTCCCGCGTTGGCCCTTAGGTCAAAGACCAGGGCCCTAACTGAGTCTAGCCTTACCTGTTCTTAAGTCAGATTTGTATATAGTTCATAGGGTTACCAGACGTCTGGGAAAACCTGGACGGACTTTCCAAAATCCGGCATTTGTCCGGGTTTTGGAGTCCCCGATAAGCTCTGGGCCGCATCTGGAGGGCTTCTGATCATGTATGGATGGCATCACACAGACGCGGTCAGAACTTGTCAGGGAAGGGGGGGGGGGGGCAGCACAGAGCAGGGCTGGGGGACAGAATGGGGCAGGTCTGGAGGCAGAACTGGTCTGGTCTGGGGCAGAACAGGGTGAGGCTGGAGGCCCTCCAAATGCGGTCAGAGCTTGTCAGGGAAGAGAAGAGGCTTTGTGGGGGCAGGGCTCGGGGTGGAACAGGGCAGGGCTGAGGGGCAGAATAGGGCAGATCTGGAGGCGGAACTGGGTGGCTCTGAGGTGGAACAGGGCAGAGCTGGAGGTGGAATGGGGCAAGGTCATGTGTTTGGGGTTTTCCAGACTAAAATATGTTAACCCTAGTAACTCAGAACTTGTAGATTTTAAGATTCTTGCTGCTTACCATTACTCCCAGTTGACAAAAAGGGTCAACTGTCCCTAGTCCAGTGTTCCCTCTAAGGTAAAGCATGCACAAGCACACACAGTTCTTAATGTGGCCATGTATCATTCCTGACGAGAACAAAAACACTGTGGAGAAGATGGTGTTGAAGATGCAGGCTTTATTGAAAATACAGTCCAATAATCTACATGAGGAAATACCTAGGACCCAAAACGCTGGGAACTATGGACCCCAACACGGTCTGTGTTTCAACAAACCTGTCTTCCTCAGGGGTCCCTGAAGTTCCTGATACAAAAACTCGTGGACCAAAGACTAAAAACAATCCTGGGTGAAAATCTGTGCGGTTGAGGAATCCTCAAAGCCGAGAGAAAAAAAACCTGTTGCGGTAGAGTTGTAGGAGTCCATCCCCTACTGGAAATACTGCTCAGTGAATCAAATGAAGCCATGACCGCGTTCTTAAGTACTTAAGTCGGGTGTCTGTAACTCAGGGACTACCTGTACTAGCACAAGTCCACAGTTATGTGCCACATGGGCGACCACATGTGCTATATTTATGACAGATGTAAATGCTGGCACCATAAAGCAGCAGTTGGACATTAAGTGCAACTATTCTATAAAGTGTGCGCAACAATAGTCAGAACAACCCTGACCCATCCATGCCGCTCCCACATTAACACCCCCTTTACAGTTGCACGCTATAGAACTTATGTTTCCAATAGAACAGGGACAGTGTAACAAAAGGAGTCAGAAAAGAAGCTTAGTTGTACTTGAAGAGACTGACTCAAGTCAGTTTCTTCAAGTACAACAGTACCGCTATAGAACTTAGGCACTCAGGCTCTGATTCTATAAATGGTGCCTAACTCATAGATTATAAGAATGTATGTAAGCACTATAATGCGCTTTGCCCACTGTATGAAGAACTGTCGCACTTTATATTGCCCATCATATAATGCTCTATCCTACCAAGCCACCATGTCTTTGTCATACAATGCTTTGCCACATTTTCTCATACTCCCACCTTCTTCTCCCACTCAACTATACATTGTATCTTTCTTACTATGGTATATATGCCATACCATACCATGTCTACCATGCTATAAATTCTAACATGCTATATCCACTACACAATATCTGCTATTCCATGTCCACCATGCTAGGTTCTATCATGTTAAGTGCCATACTGTCATATCATACTGTTAGTCACATTTTGTATACTGTTTTGCCATGCTATGTTTGCCACGCTACATTTGTATATGTAATACACCATGTATAATGCTATGTTTACCATGCTTGTAATATTATGCTTATCATACTATGCTTGTATATATGACTATGTCTGCCATCCTGTGGTTGTCATGCGGTGCTCATCATGCTGTCACACTGTGCCATGTTTGTCATGTTATTTATTACTAGCTTGTATTATGCATGTAAACTTATAACCTATTCTGAGCTCTCCTAGGAGGATGGGATATAAAACCAAATAAATAAACAAACAATAACAGTGTTCAACACCCTTAATTTCTACATTTCCAAAGATGTATATATATATAAAAAAATTAGCTGGCGCATATACTCAAATATAAACCAACCTGACTATAAAACAAGGTAACCTTTTTTTCCCCCTAAAAAAGAAAGAAAAAAGGTTGACTCGAAAATAAACTGGGGGGAAGGTTAATATTCAATCAAGTGCAGTGCCTTGCCTTGCTCTGCGCTGCCAGGCTCTGCACCCTGTTCCCCCTCCCTCGCTGCTCTGCCAGGCTCTGCATCCAACCCCTTACTCATGGCAGCCAATCGGCTAGTGGCTCTGCATGGGCAGGAGCAAAGAAAGGTCACTCCTGCTGCAATTCACTGCTGGACCACAAGGGATACTAAAGATGCGCGGTGGAGGCGGGAAGGAGGTAAAAATTCTTAGAATCGGCTGGGACAAGAGGCGAGAGGGATCCCTCCAGTCTCAGCCACTACTGGACCACCAGGTCTCACAGCAGGCCTGGCAGAGGCCTGCAACAGGGTCAGGAGAGGGTGGGTCAGTGTTGACCTGAATATAAACTGAGACCCCCATTTTTTGGCCCTTTTTATGGCCCAAAAATCTCAGTTTATATTCGAGTATATACGGTAATTCCTTTTGATATGCCTTAGGAATTGCAGAAATTAAGGATTTTGAACTCTGTTGTTATTACCCTTAATATTTTTGTGTGAATTTTTTTCCCCATTTTTTGATAGTGACCTAATTCATAGGTGCCATTGAGTGTAGTTGTCAATCATCCACCTAGCAGCAACTAAGCAATCTTATGCGCCATGTAAAAGAGTCATGGATTCTCCCTCAATAATGATGCCCTTATCACTGGACCGCAGAGGATTCTGGCCTAATAGTGTGGAAACTACAGCTCCCGGGATGCACTGGGCTCAGCAGTCCTGCTGAGTCACAGGGGTGGTCCTCAGGCAGAAAGAAGACTATCTGAATGAACCTAGGATCAGTTCTGGGAGGTCCCTGAGCGAGAGAGGTGAACTCCTGTTTTTTTTTTCTAGATATCAGCTGAGGGCAGAGCTGTGGGAAAAAGACTGATGCCTATACAGCTTGGCTGAGGTAAGCCAAGCTAACTTTCTGTAAAGTGTGAGGCAAACTAAAAAAAAAAAAGTGTTTGTTCATATGAGATTGTGTTGTACTTACTGGCATGTGCTTCCTTATCACATGCCAGTAAGTACAAAAACCTTAGGCTAGGGTTTTCTTGACCTAAATGAGTGCACCTAGGTTAGGTGCCTACATCAAATCACACCCCAAACCATGTCTACTTTCTGGTAGGTACCTTGGTGTAGATGCCTACCCTTGAAGTGGTAGATGCCTACTGGGATAGGCACCTACCAGATAATTTTTTTTAATTATTTAAAAATTTTTTAATGGCGCTTTCAATTAACAGCACCGATTTTGCTAATTAAGAAAATTAAGTTAGGTGCCTAGATTAGCCAAGCATACCGATCTAGGCAACTTTCAGGGGCCTTTCATAGAATCTGGGCCTCAGTATACAGAATAGGCACATAAGTCTATGCCAATTAGTGTTTGTTAACACCAATTATTAATAAAGTGTCACTTTAGCACCAATTACCTAATTATGTTATGTGTGTAATAGAACCTACTCTATAACTGGATGTGCAATTAATTGCACACCTAATTTTAAGTATATGAGAGCCCCCTGCAGTCAAACCCCCATCTCCACCCCTGAAGGCATGAGTTACTGCACTAAAATCCCTGGAGTGTTCCATAATGTCCAGGGTAAAACAGGTCTCCAATACTTCACCCAACCTCCACAATATCCAACATCCCTCTCTACAAAATTACAACTTGTTCCACATGATCTCATATATTTTAAATCTGGCAGAATGTGGCCTCAGGTACACCTCCTCCACCCTTAGTAATGTTCAATAGAGGTAGGGATACCGGTGTTTTTACTCCTCATTGGCCCACATTCTTTTATTGCAGTTATTTAGGTAAACCTTTTTAAAAACTTTTTTATCCACCATAATCTTTTTAGAAGTTTCCTTGAGATTATTCTATTTAAACATATTCAAATAAATTGTATACTTAGCTTAGTATGCTACTGGGTTACATGATCCGACATGTTTCGCAACAATTTGCTTTATCAAGGATCCCCCAGAGCCATTATGTCCACCATCGTTCTCAGAGTTTTTTGCAAGATGAGTACGATGGTGGACATAATGGCTCTGGGGGATCCTTGATAAAGCAAATTGTTGCGAAACATGTCGGATCATGTAACCCAGTAGCATACTAAGCTAAGTATACAATTTATTTGAATATGTTTAAATAGAATAATCTCAAGGATTATTCTATTTGTTTAATATGTTTAAATAGAATAATCTCAAGGATAATCTAAAACTTCTAAAAAGATTATGGTGGATAAAAAAGATAAAAAGTTAAAAAAAAAGTTTACCTAAATAACTGCAATAAAAGAATGTGGGCCAATGAGGAATAAAATACACCGGTATCCCTACCTCTATTGAACATTACTAAGGGTGGAGTAGGTGTACTTGAGGCCACATTTTGCCAGATTTGAACTATATGAGAGCATGTGGAACAACTTGTAATTTTGTGGAAAGGGATGTTGGATATTGTGGAGGTTGGGTGAAGTATTGGAGACTTGTGTTGTATAACTCCCAACCATTAATGAAACAGAATTAAATAGTGCCATCTTTAGTATGAATGCACAGGGTAAAAGAGAGCCATCCCAAGTTGCTTTGATTTTGCGTTCAAAATGGCACCCCCTAGTGGTAGTACTGTGAGGCTACCACTAGGGGTCAATCAACTCCATTTTGAACCCAACACCAACAGCAGAGGCAAGTGACTGAGGATCACTCTGTCACATTTTATTCTGCACATCCACTCAACTTTCATCATCAAATCAGCAATGTCACTCAAGTGTTTTTACAAACTAAGACTCAACCGTTCTATCCTTTTTCTATTAGATCCCCCCTCCATCAACATTCTGATTCACTCCTTTGTTATCTCCCAACATTAACTACTGCAATACCTTGTATCAAGGTATTACACAAAAGGAAATTCACTGGCTTCAACTATTACAAAACACTGCAGTCAAACTCATCTACAAAGCTAAAAAATTCGACCATGTGACCCCCCCCCTCTTGTTCAAAGCCCACTGGCTACCTGTTCCTCATTGCATCACTTACAAAACAATTCTGTTAATATTTAAAACCAAGCAGTCCAATTCACCTGCATTCATCGACAAACTTCTCATTCCATATGCCCCTACCCGGAATCTGCGTTCCATTACTCAAAATCTACTTTCTGTCTCTATTCGCAAATTATTTCTTGACTCCACCCACAAAACTATTTTTCAGTCACTGCTCTCACCTTATGGGACACCCTTCCATTGGATCTTAGACAAGAAACATCTCTTGAAAAGTTCAAATCTAAACTAAAAACATTCCTCTTCAAAGACGCCTACTCATTCTGACTTGCCTCTTCAATAAAAGCCCTAACAGCTTCTACGCAGTCGGCAGTACCGAACAGAAACGCTTCTTTAGAAGCGACCACTACCCTATCCTAGTGTTTTAAGCCCCTCCCTCTCTTCCCTCCCTTTTAGATTTTATTTTATCATTGTATTTAAGCTCTCACCTTTTCCCACTTTCCCTTTTGGTACCAGTAAGTCTATCAGCCTCTTTTACAAAGCCACGCGGAAACAGCCCCGAAGCCCTTTATAGGCTTCGGGGCCGTTAGCGCAGAGCAGCTGCTAGCGCGGCTTTGTCGCCCCCTCTACTTTTTATTTTTAAGTTTTTATATTTTAATATTTTGATAATTGTAAACCGTTTAGGTATGCTTTTGATAAACGGTATATCAAAGATTAAATAAACTTGGAAACTTGGCACCCTTTCTGTATTTCCTTAGATTACGCCTGAGCCTTATCACCTCTTAATTTCATCCTATGCCCTCTCATTCTGGAGTTTTCCTTCATTTGAAAAAAGCATCATTTCCTGTATATTAATACCTCAGAGATATTTATGACCCTTGATGCAGTTCACTTCAGTGTTTTCTGGACATTCATCACACAGGCACATGGGAGATTTGCAAATAGCAAAAGCCTTGCAGGCATGTGTATTCACTGTGGATATCCAAAAAACTGGACTGGTCAGTGCCCCAAGGAGTAGGTGAGGAAACAAATCAAACCAAATACAAAATACAAGAAACAAATCAAATGTTTCCAAACAGAAGCACAATCAAATGTTTCAAAACAGACCCACAACCAAATGTTTCCAAACAGAAACCAAGCTAAATGCAATCCAATAATTTAACCATATGTTCCTCAGCCCAGTCCCCAGGACATACCTTGACATTATGGTTTTCTTGACATCCATCACAAAGGCATGTGGGAGGCTTGCATATAACAAAGGCAATGCATGCAAGCCAGCCTCTCATGTGTACTCACTGTGAACATCCAGAAAACTGGATTGATCAGTGTCCAAAAACTAGGTGAGGAAATATTAGAATGGAAACTTCACCCCCATAGGTATAGCAGCATCCATCCCTTTGAACTGTAAAAATCTCCCCTATGTGATACAGCATCTTCTTCTTCTTTACTGCCCCCTAAAATAATTTCATTCTCCCTTCCTAGCAACAATCTTTGTTTTGCCAATTTCCCTTTATTCAACCCCTGCCCCAGAATATTTTCTCCTCTCTTCCCACCTTTCCATTCCCCCCTTTGTTCCTGAATATTTTCTCCTCTCCACCAACTTTCATTCCCCTCTTGTCCCTGAATATTTTCTCCTCTCTGCCAGCTTTCTTTCCCCTCCTGTCCCCTCTTTGCCCAGCTTTCCTTCCCCTTCTGAGCCAGAATATTTTTTCCATCCTCCCTCCAGCAGTCAGAAAGCTTCCAACTCCCACATCTCCTTCCCCAAACATCAGTTTCCACTATTCCCCACCCCTCTTCACCCGCAAATAGCAGTTTACACTCCACCCCCGCCCCCCCCACCCCCACCCCCCGGTGCCTGGATCAAGAGACCAGGCCCCCTTACCTAAAACTTGTAGAACCTAGGTTTTAATCAGGAGGTCCAGGCAGGCAGGTATAGCATAGCAGACGTGGATCCAAGCAGGCAGGTCAGCACAACAGCCTCGGACTCTCAGCACCTCGGTATGGATGGTGTCGGCGAGCAAGAGCACCTCTAATGATGACTTGGCAAAGAGACACTGTGGAAGACCCTGAAGCACTTTAAATGTGTCAGCATCCCACGCCTCTCTAGAAGGCACATTGGGCGCTCAATATCCAATCCCAATGTCAGCATGCCTTGCACTGCACCCAGCCAGCTGTTCTATGTATCAGGGGCCTGCTCCAGTAAGGAGGCAGGCCTAAGTGCTCTCATAGGTCCGCTCCCTTGAAGGGTTAAGTAATGAGGAATGGTGGGAGAAGAAATGTGGCCACGCCTGTTAGGAGTCAGTACATCACTTCGAGGCCATTATGCCGCCAAGTTGCACTTGGGAGGGAGGGAGCAAACTAGCCTTGCTATTGCCAGCCTAACCTAACTTGGGTTAGGTTAGGACAACACCTGCCAGCCTAACCTAGGCTGGGTGAGGTGTTGTCACGGTCCAGGCATTTGGCGCCCTTTAGTGCTGGCACCCTGGTCAAAGACTAAGAAAGACTAAACAAATTGCAGCTCTATACTCTAGAGGAACGCAGGGAAAGGGGGGGGACATGATTGAGACATTTAAATACATCACAGGACATGTCGAAGGGGAAGACGACATCTTCTTTCTCAAAGGACCCTCGGTCACAAGGGGACACCCGCTCAAACTCAGAGGAGGGAAATTTAATGGTGACACCAGGAAGTATTTCTTCACAGAAAGAGTAGTAGATCACTGGAACAAGCTTCCAGTGCAGGTGATCAAGACCACCAGCGTGCTTGACTTTAAGAATAAATGGGACATTCACGTGGGATCCTTACGAGGGTCGAGATAAGGAACTAGGTAATTAGCATTCAGACTTAATGGGGTGGGTCAGTAGAGTGGGCAGACTTGATGGGCTATAGCCCTTTTCTGTCGTCATCTTTCTATGTTTCTAGGTTAAGCCAGCCTTAGCTTGTCACGGTTGCAGACAGAGCAATTGTACTTACTGCTTCTTAAATAGGCAATAGATGCATCCGTTCTACAGTCTCTATACTGTCTATGTGCAATTGTACAGAAACATGCTGGGAGCACCAATAACAGTTACTGCACAAACTTTGCTTACTGTGGCTCCACTGACTGACCTTTTCAATGCTTCTCTAGGGTTGGGAGTCGTACTGGAGGACTGGAGAAGAGTGGATGTGGTCCCTCTACAAAACAGTGGAAGTAAGGAAGAAGTTGGGAATTACAGGCCAGTAAGTCTGACTTCTGTGGTAAGCAAATTAATGGAAACACTTTTTTAAAACAGATACTGCTAGAGATTGTCTCTGGCAGGCAGAGCAGGGTCTGGCTTAGGATTTTAGATAGTGCTGTCTTGGTACATATAGGTACCAATGACAAAGGAAAATATGGGAGGGAGGTTCTGGAAGCCAAATTTAGGCTCTTAGGTAGAAAGCTGAAATCCAGATGCCTACTAGTGCTGCCCGATTCAGGAAAAAAAATTTTGATTCGATTCAACCTATTGAATCGATTTTTCGATTAGATTTTCCTGCCCAATTGGTTGGTATTTTTTAACATCCTGGTGGGTTTATATTATAAACAAACAAACAAAATAGAGGACTAATAATAACAAGAATTCTTGCTGTTCTATACCGCTCTCAGAAACCTGTAATGTTCAAAACACATAAGTGTCTAGACACCACTCTTACAGGTAAATGGTATCTTTCATTGAGCCGGTATTTTTATGTGCAAAGCTACAAATGTGCAAAAAGCTGTATATTATATTATAGCCTGTTCACCCCCTTTGCCCGCTCCTACCCACACTGACGCTGTGGTATAATCAAAATAAACAAACAAAAAAGACTTTTCTTCTCTCTTTTAAATCCTAGCTCACATTCGCGGTCTAATACCAGCTCTGGCAGGATACACATTTCAAATCTGACATATTGTAATCACAAAATAGAAAATAAAATTATTTTTTCTACCTTTTGTTGTCTGGTCATTATTCAAATCATGTTGGTCCCAGGCTCTGGTTGTCTTAGGACATTAGCATACTGTCACTCTTAACAGGTATGCATAAAAACACAGGCATTAACTATACTTAAACTAAATCTTGTGTGCTGTCAGTTCTTTAGTATCAACATCCATGAAAGACACAGGACTAGGAGGGAAAGTTTCTCACCTGCCCAATTCCTAGATCCTTTACCAACAGCAAGGAGAAGCTTTTCAGTGGAACGCCACCACCACATAGCAACTTTCAAGGACGAGAGGAAAAAAAAACACTTCACCTCAGTACATAACCACAACCCATTCTATCTACCAACAATTCACGAGAACACACCACTTGAATACATGAAGGGGGCTTTGCTCTAGCATGATATCATATGCCTGTGGTTTCAGCCTTTGCCTGAAGAAAAAAATCCCACTGGACTTTACTCTTAAAGGAGCCACCTTTAACTCAATCAACTGTAGCTCAGATATTTATATGAAGACAGGAAAGAGAGTTATTGCACCTCTGAGACGAGCCTCCTAAACGGTGCCCAGGCAGCGTCTAACCTGTGATAGTTAGTGTGCACTTTGTCAATCTTTTTTTTTTTTTTTTGTAAGAGAAGTATACTAATGTAATCCTACTTGCAGTGACTCCCACAATACGTGCCTGTTTATTGATGTTCCCTAGAGGTCTCAGAGGATCAAGTTACTGAAAACATTAAAGCAACTGCTGGCAGCGTGCTGCACTGTAGAAACCATGGTACATTGGAGAGTGTTAAAAACCAGGAGGGAGTGCTCAAATGACTTCTCCCCGGGGGAATCTGCTTCTGTAATCAGTAAACCGGGCCAGAGCAGACTCTTCTCATGCAACCGGGAAATCAGAGCAGCAGCCACGGATCTCTGTCTGAACGAGCCTCTCCCACCCTGCTCCTTGGCTTTGGACAGTCCTGTCCTATAGTTCAGCTCTGGGATCTTTTCACCTGAATCCCAGTTTTAAACATTCAGACAATTTTCCCTTCTGTGCAGAAGAGCAGCAGTGGCAGGCGTCTCTGCAACAAGCACAAGCTTTAACGTCACAGGCCCATTGGATGTCGGGAACGCAGGCATGCGTCAGGAAGCGCAGCAGCGCGAGTGGTAAAGAGGGGTAAAACAGACTGTGCAGTAGAAACAGGCTGCATGGATGGACTCCCGGCAGTTGCAGAAATTGCAGGTCTTCCTATGGGAGGAGGGTTGGTCACCGAATTGGCCAGGCCGATTTTTTATAAAAACAAATAGATTTGAATTGATTCACCCAATTCAAATCGGTGAATCAATTCGAATCGGAAATTGGGCAGTACTACTGCCTACCAGGAGCCAAGATAGAAGATATAGCGAGACGCATCAACAGAATCATCGACAGCATGGAAGAGGAAGCTACGGTGCTGGTGATCCATGTGGGGGACAAAAAAACGTGAGCAACAGGAACTACAGCAAGGAATTACAGATGCTAGAAAGGAAGCTGAAGACCAGAATGCTGAGGGTAGCATTCTCAGAGATCCTGCCGGTACCCAGGGCCGATGAGAAGAGGCAGATGGAGCTGCAAGCAGTCAACGCGTGGATGAGGCGCTGGTGTGAGGAAGAAGGATTTCACTAGATGACATTCTGGGGGAAGAGCAAGCTATTCAGGAAGTATGGACTCCACCTCAGTGGAGACAGAATTAGGCTACTTGCAAGCAACATCAAGAGAGGAATTGAGAAGTTTTTAAGCTAGGAAGAAGGGGAAAGCCGACAGTTGACCAAGAGTCAATGGTTCGGGAACTGGTATACCCAGAGGATACCATGCAGGAAGATAGCAGGGAAGACTCACCAGATCGTAGGTAAGACAGAAATCCTGAACGATCGAAAGGGACACAAGAGGGAAGGAAATGCAAGAAAGTAACAGATCACAAACTCAAATGTATGTACACAAACTCAAGGAGCCTAAGGAATAAGATGGGGGAATTTTAAGCTATGGCACAAAAAGATAACCTTGACATCACCAGCATCACGGAAACAAGGTGGAACGAGGAAAACGTCTGGGACACTGTGCTACTGGGATGCAAGCTATACCGCAGAGACAGAGTGGATCAGAAAGGTGGGGGTATTGCCCTATACGTCAAAGAGTGAATTGAGTCTACCGGAAAGAACATGCTGGAAACAAAAAATAAGTTAGAGTCTCTATGGGTCAAAATTCTGGGAACAAATGGAACAGAAACGAAGATCAGCATCTACTACCGACCCCCAGGGCAGTCCCTCCCTCTGACATCAGCGCTGACATTGGGGAAGACTTCCGGTCGGCTAAGTGTGTTGCGGCAGGGCAGGTAGGAAAAAGAAGACGAGCCTCGCGGCTCGAGTTGTATCAAACCCCACAAGATCCCCGCGACCCTAGGGGACGTCTCCACGGGATCCCCACGACCTAGGGGGCGTCCCCACAGGATCCTGTGACTCAAAGGGGGAACCTGCGGGTCTGCGGGATTCCCGTCGTCCCCGTTTCCGTGCAGCTCTCTAGTTCCAGGAAATGTTAGTCTGGGCAGTACATAAAGGCAGTCTTGAAGTAGCTATGTGGCAGCCAGAGTTTGGTTCATAGACCTCAGTTAGGCTAATGCAGGCCTTATGCATACAAACAGGTATGGGCACTACACACTCTTACAGGTCATTGGGACCTAACATGTCTTTGAGGGTGGGAGGCTTGACTGGAGATGGGCTTGCATATGCCTTCAGGTGGTGATAGGAAGGGGATGCTAAGTGCACAAGAATATTTTAACATTAGTCCCTTTAGGACTGTTCTCCAGAGCATTGGACCACTTATTAGTAGCCCAGTCCACTGAGGAAGAAAAATAACCCTAGCTTTGACCTGGTGTTAATTTTCCAGGGAAAACACAACTTGCAGAGTTCACCTCAAGCTATGTTAATCAGTAAACATAATAATGAGATGTTTTGCCTATATTTGCATGCTTTGCATCTCATTATTTATTCCTTGATAACTTACACTAATGCATACTACAGTAATGTAACATATGATATTGCTCTTTAGCACATGTTAAAAGGCAATTATCATGCATGATTTCCTTAATACATATTATTAACTACCTCCCTGAATTGTGTAATTTGTAACTAGTTGCTATGTGATGGAGGACAATGGAGAAGCATAGCAGAATTTTCACACTTTTGACCCCAGGTGTTACAATTATCTGTCTCCAAAAAAAGCTAAATAATAATAAAAGGCTAAGACAAAAGAATAATAATAAAAGTCCCCAAAGAATTCTCCTTCTAGGAAAACTTACCAACACCTGGTCTTTTCTGTGTGCTTTTTGATAAATAAATGGTAAATTGCTCCATAAAGTCAGACCAACGCGAGCTGCGGGAGAAGTTTTCGATGGATGATTTTTCAGCTGGAGTGATACTTGATGGTGCTGTTCAGTGATGCAAAACTTTATTAAAGCTAACATTAAATAATTTGTTAAATATAACATAGAGGGGCTTTTTCTCTTATAAAAGGCCCTTTTCTTTAAATCGAGGGATATCAGAGAATTATTAACCCAACAAATAACAGAAATATGAAAAAATAAAAAAATAAAATGCCCTTTTACTAAAGAGAAATAGGAATTGAGTTTAAAACAAATACAAGACTTTCCCATGCACTAAGCCCAGATTCAATGTAGGATTATTGAGACCTTTTTAATTATTTGCAGATTCCATGCAAATTTTTCAGTTAGCACGTGTGACTTGCAAAAAATTAATGTACTTAGGAGATGCTAAGTGCTCTTTTTGGATTAGTAATTCATTAAGGACTAGATTCACTAAGGACACCGATTGTGTCCCAACCACTTTACTATCACTTTGCAACACTGACCTGATTCATTAATCTTACTCCCGATCTGATCTGCACCCGATCCGATTCATAGTGGTACGGATGCCTCCTACATATGCCAACTTGGCCAGCGTTTCGTGGATCTATCAAAAAAACCACTGCGTCCAAAAAATAGCTGATTGAATAGCACAGTGTAGTAATTATTTGTTGGAATGCCCTGAATCCGGCCCTGACGCAGCAATTTTTTTGATAGATCCGCGAAATGCTGGCCGCGTTGGCATATGTGGGAGGCATCCATACCACTGTGAATCGGATCGGGTGCAGATCAGATCGGGAGTAAGGTTAATGAATCAGGTCAATGTCGCAAAGTGATAGTAAAGTGGTTGGGACACGATCAGTGTCCTTAGTAAATCTAGTCTTTAATGAATTACTAATCCAAAAAGAGCACTTAGCATCTCCACTGCGAAGCTAAGTTACAATTACAGCACTGTTTTCAGTGAATATAGAGTTGTGCATGACAATTTATAAAAAAGAAAACCTATAAAAATGCTTTATAAAAAAGAAAACTCATAAAAATGCTTTAGAACATAAGCTAAGTTTTAAACAATATAAAGTTAATAATTTATTATGATAGAATAAGATTTAAGCATTCTAGAAATAAAGTTAAATAAATGGGTTTTTGTTGGCCGATGACTGGAGCAAGGAGCGTGATAACTACGCTGATCAATTTGATCAATTCAGTCTTTGACCGTGCGTAGGCTCCATTTCTGAGGCCTTTTCCCATTATAGCTAAAAAGGGAGTGCACTTCTCTGAATAAGTGATAGTGGAATTTTTTCTAGTATATTATTAAATTATTAGCTAACCATGCTCACAGAAGTCCTTTTGGATTTTTCCAGGAGGGAGAAGAAAGTAATCCCACCTGCTAATACTTATTTTACCCAGGTGGTGGCTTCGAGCACTAAACGAGTGGGGTCCAACACAGATTGCCTTCAGTGGACTCCAGCTGGGTTAGGCCCCAAACTCAGAACCACTCTGAAACAGCATTTGGCCAGCTAATCAGTAATGTACAGCGGGAGATAGCCAGCTATTTCAGCTGAATAATAGCAGTTAGCAGCTTCATCTTGATCAGATATATCGTGCAATAGCAGCCAATTTAAATGCTGACCGGCCAAGTTTAGTGGCCAAATCGGGCTGTGCCAAAAGCAAATCTACCTTTGGCCATTCTAACTTAGTCTGCCAATGCATTACATTGATGTAGCCAGCTAAGTTTGAGCCAGCCAAACACAGACTGGAAATTCATTGCTGGTCACCAGAAATGACCCAGCACTGAAAATTGGCAGTCAGCACTGGGGTTACCAGATGTCTGGGAAAATCCAGACATGTTCTCTTTTTAGAGGATTATCTGGGTGCCTGGAGGCTTTCCAAAACCTGGCAGTTTGGAAGTCCCTGAGTTTGGGGCCGTGCCTGGAAACCCTCTGTGCATGCGCGGATGTCAACACAATCACACTGACATCCGCACATGTGCAGAGGCCCTCCAGACACGGCCCTGAGCTCTGGAAAGGAGACCGGAGGTTCGTGTGGGACAGGGGGTGGAAAGGGGCAGAGCTGGGGGCAGAATAGGTGGGACCAGGAGCCCTCTTTTTTTAAAGAGGAAATCTGCCAACCCTAGTCAGCACTGACTGTGGGAGTTAGCCATCCTGCCCTCCCACAGTATCTATATGAGCCCCAATATGTGTAATGTCATTATTCATTAATCTGCACATTGGGCAATCAAATGTGACTGATGGAAATTTAATTGTATACCAAAAGAATGAACAGCCAAGAAATAAATAATTGGTGTATAGGAATGGAATTTTCTATCTTTGATTCTCTAAGGTGGTAGATATTCAAAGGGAATTAGAGATGTAGGCAACTAGATTGACCTGAATGAAAATATAGTACACTGAGTGGCTAAATATAGATGCTTAGTTTCACTAGCCCACAGGTAATCAACCCAGACCTTGGGACACACCCAACTAATCAGGTTTGAAGAAAACTCACAGTAAATGTATATGAGATAAATGTGCATGCACTACCTCCATGGTATGCAAATTATTCTCACATATATTGTGGATAGCCTGAAAACCTGACTGGCTGAGTGTGTTAAGGACTGGATTGAAAACCACTGCACATCTGCACTAGTTGACTATATTTAGCTGCTCGATATCTGGGCATTCCGTTGACTGGATAAAGGTTGGGGAAGCAAACTTAGCTAGCTGGTGCTAATTTTCAGATTTTGGTGGCCAGATTTGGTGACTAGTGCTGTGGGTAATTAGCTTAGATATAGCCTGAATACTGAAGCTGGCTTGATTTAAGAACCTTTTTAGTTAGGTTGCAGCTAAACATGTGCTTTACCTGAGCTGACTAAACCCTAGGCTCTATGTGAGGCATTCAGCATATTTTTAACATTTTTTGGCCTGCTTCTTCGGGTGGCCAATTCAAAACTAGTCCTGGGATCTGATGCAAGTTTAACTCTTTATTTGCAGGTACCTAGGGGGTTTCTCCTTTTTTATACTGCCCCTCGTCCCCACCTAACCCAGTTCTTGCAGTAATAATCTTTATCTAGAGGACACACATTGCAGCTTTCTACAGAGTAACCTAATGGCTAGAGCATCAGGCTGAGAACCAAGAAAGTCAGGATTCAAATCTCATTGGAGCTCCATGTGACCTTAGACAAGTCACTTCATTCTTCATTACCTCAGGTACAAACTTAGGGCATAATATTCAGCCTGCAACAGTCAGCAGATTTTATGCCACTGGCAGCTATGGCTAAAATAATCACAGATATCTATTGCCAGGCCAAGTCCAAGCCCTGATCTGACATGGCCACATTTTGCCCAACTTTGAGTTGCATCAAGAGTCGATTGTAACATAGCATAAATAATGTAAACAATTACAACAATAAGAAATAAAAATGAAGAAACCATAACAGTTAAAACAATTCAAAACAAACTTAAATGATAAAATACCAACATATGTATAACAGTAAAATCTCAATGAATTAACTAGATAACACATACATGTATGTTGGTATTTTATCATTTAACATTGTTTTGAATTGTTTTAGCCATTATTGTTTTGCCCCCATTTTATGTGAGCATTTTCTCAGTTCTTATTTAAAACATGCATATGTGTTTATTCTAAGATATGTAAGCAAAGTGTGCTCTGTGGACTCGAATCCCCAGTAGGCTTTGCTTCTCCCAAAGAGCCAGGCTGCAACCAGAGAGCTTAAGTCCGCCCTTCTTTAGCTTCTGGGAGAGAACATTTTATAAGACCACATGGCTACTTGAAAACTTGAGTCCTCTCACCAGGTTTTCACCCTTTATTTCCACTAGCCTAATACAGCTTAGGTTCAATATCTAAATCTGGAGCACAGTGTTATTTCCCACAAAGGTGTGTGGACATACTCCCAGCTTCCCCTTGGATAGGATGTGCTGGAAGAGTGAGAAGATTCTGTACACAAGGTTGAACTGCCTTGAAATCATCAAATTGTGTTTTTTCTTTACTTCAAGTTATTAAAGAAAGTTGTTCAAAAAACTAGAGTCTGGCTGATAACACTAAGGTTGCAGAAGTAAGGGTTAACTGAGGAGGTTTTGTACTGAAAACCTTCAGTTTCCTTTGCAGTGAAAGTCCATGGTGAAGACTGTTCAGTAAAGCTGTACCCAGCTCAGTGAAAACTTGGTCTCAACATAGTGAAAACCTACAACAGGCAATATTTAATTGATGCCAAGATTGACATAGCTGAACATTGAATTCTGTGGAGAAATCAGTAAAAATCAGAAGTTAACTGTTGGCATAGCTGAACATTGAAGTCTGTGGCATAGCTGAACATTGAAGTCTGTGAAGAAATCAGTAAAAATCAGAAATTAACTGTTGGACAATCTTCAGAGTGAGGTCACTCATTGTATCAAGAAGCAATTAAAATTCATCTGTATTGTGTGAAAGGATAAGGAAGTTGCTGCTTGTATTTCAACTGTGTTAAAGCTGCCTTTTGAATTGCTGAAAAGTTTATAGATTCTTATATAGACTAAGTACCATAGCTAAACCTGCATGAATAATTCAAATAAGGCGAAATTCTAGGCTGCAGGGCTGTAAAAGTATCAAATTGTATCCATTGGTTGCCATAGAGACTGTGCCAGCTTACTAGAAAAAAAAAGGTACCTTATATATGGCATAAAATAAGGGGTTTATTATTCCAGTATGGCCCAAAAAAACCAGATGCCAGCCTTGCAGACACCCACCTTGCCAGTGAAGAGGGCACAGAAATAAGAGTATACACTTTGACTGAGAAGGATCAGGAAAACTATGAGCTAGAAATGCAAAAATACCTCTTGACATTAGAAAGCCTATGGGTCACAGTAACACAGGAGATAAGTGGGAAGGCCTCAGTCAGTCAAACAGAGGTCGCTTATCAGAAATCTGAAAGGACATCAGTAGAGTTTTACATTACATTAGTGATTTCTATTCCGCCTTTACCTTGTGGTTCAAGGCGGATTACATAAGAGTTGTGATAATAAGAACATATTGTTAAGATATTAAGAAGTACTTAAGGAATAGTTTGAGCATTTTCTAATTTGTTAAGGAGTAGTTGGTAATTGCAGGAGGAGTTCAGAGCCAGTTTGGTTGTGTTATATTGGTTTTATGTATATTTTGAAGAGTAGGGTTTTTGTTTCTTTTTTGAAGGTTTTATAGTCTGTGGTCAAAGTCAGCAGATTGGTGAGCTGTTGGTCCAGTTTCGCTGCTCTGGTGGCCAATAGGTTATCATACATTTTTCTTCTTTTTACATTTTTAGTTGGTGGGTGTGTGAATATTGTGTGGGTTCTATGTCTGTTTGAGGTGGATTAGGTTAGTCGATTGTTCCAGTAGGTAGGGCTGTCTCCATTTATAGCTTTGAAAAGAAGGCAGTGGAATTTGAAGTGTACTCTGGCTTGTATTGGGAGCCAATGTGATTTGTGGTATGCTTCTGTAATGTGGTCGTATTTCTTCAGTGAGTAGATAAGTCTTAGGGCTGTGTTTTGTTTTGTTTGAAATTGTTTTATCATGGTTGCTGGGCAGGAGAGATATAGTATGTTGCAGTAGTCTATTAGGCCTAGTATTAGTGATTGAACCACTAGTTGGAATTGTTTCCTGTTGAAGAATTTTCTGACTTGTCTTAGGTTTCTCATGGTTGCGAATGATAATTTTATTATTTTGTTGATTTGTGATTGCATAATACAACCTCTGTCTATCAGTACTCCGAGGAATTTTAGTATGGGTTGAATGGGGTATGAGACCGAGTTTATTACTAGGTTAGTCAATGTTGGGGTTTTGCTGTTTTCTAGGAAGATGAAGTTTGTTTTGTCAGGGTTAAATTTTAATTTGTGTTCTTTCATCCATGTTGCTACTTTTTCAAGTGTTCTGTGTATTGTGCCTATCATGGTGGGCTCAGGTTGGTCGAAAGGGAGGAGTATGGTGATGTCATCTGCGTAGCTGTAGGAGGTAATGCCTAGTTTGTCTAGGTAGGAGCTTAGGGAGGCAATGTATAGGTTGAAGAGTGTTGGAGATAGGGGTGATCCTTGGGGAACTCCACATGGGTTGGACCATGGTTCTGATTTGTTTGTTTTGACTCTGTAGGTTCTGGATTGTAGGAAACCTTTGAACCATGTTAGTACCTTTCCTGTAATTCCTATTGAGTCTAGAATTTGTAAGAGGATGTCATGGTCAACTAGATCATAGGCTGCGGAGAGGTCTAATTGTATGATTAACATTTTCTTGCCTATGCTCAGGTGTTGTCTTGCGATGTCCATGATTGTTCCTAGCAGGGTTTCAGTGCTGTAGTTGGTTCTGAAGCCAGATTGTGTAGGATGGAGTAAGTTGTGGTTTTCTAGATATACATTTAGGGCTTTAGCTACGAGGCCTTCCATTAGCTTGACGTAAAGTGATATTGAGGTTATGGGTCTGTAGTTGGATGGTTGGTCTGTTGCTCCTTTGGGGTCTTTTAGGATCAGAGTTATGATGATTTCGCTGAGGTCTTGTGGGAACTGGCCTTCTGTGAGTAGAGTTTGTATCCATTGTAGGAGCAGCGTGCGGAATAGCGTACTAGAGGTTTTCAGTAGGTATGGTGGGCAGTGGTTAAGATCACAGGCTGCGTGGCTGTATTTGTTGTATAATTTGTTGAGGTCAGGCCATTTTATGGGTGAGAAGTGAGACCAAGTTCTGTCTGCTGCTATTGATTCTTTCTCTGTAGGGGAAGTTGAGATCTTTTCTAGGTGTTCCATTTAATGTTGTGATCTTATTTTTGAAGAATGTGGCTAATAAGGTGGCTGAAGGAGGGGGGAGTTGTTTTTTGTCAGATATGATGTGGTGTCTGTGAGTTCTTTCAGTAATTGGAAAATCTTTTTTGTGTCTTGGAATCCTTCTCCTATTTGCTTTGTGTAGTATGTCTTTCTTTTTTCTTTCAGCTTTTGTTTGTATTTTTGGTGTAGTGTTCTCCATGTTGTTTTCCTTCTTTGGCTTGTTGATATTCGATTCCTGGAGTGTGGTTTTGTGAGAGCTAGTTAGGTGGACTTTAGAGGGTAGTTTTGGTTGCTTCGCAAAGGCGCTCGCTAAGGCGCTTTTGACGTGCGCTTTTGACAGCGCGCCGTTAGGCGCTGAGCCTTTTATTGACTCAGCAGTAGAATGTCTGTTGGGGGGGGGGCGGAGTGCGCTCCCATGCCTATCTTCCCTCTGTTCCCGGTCCGGTGAGTTGGCAGGTCCGAAGCAAAAGAAAAGAAAACTTTAAATTAAATTAAATTAAGGAGTGTTGCCACTGAGTTTTGTGCTTACTTGGCTAGAAAGTGCTCAAGATAGTATCGCCCAGTCTGAGAGCCAAAGGCCATGGACCAGGTAAGGCAGGCCATAAAAGGATGCTCTTAAAGAGACAGAGCAGCCAAGAGAGGCCCCAGATAAAGACACTAAATCCCAGTACTCATGCAGTTCTAAACACTCCACCAGGAGTTCCAGAACATCCAGATCACAGAAAATAGATCACTCAGGTCAGTCAACAGCTAGTTCAGCGGCAGTCTGAGCTAAAGCTAAAGCAGCAGCTGCATGAGCAAAGTTTCTCTAGCAACAAGAAGCAAGCTTGAAAAAGGAAAGGCTTAGAATTGAAGAGGAACAGCAGAAAAAAAAGTCTGAGGCTGCTGCATGCAGAGCAGCAGAAGACGCTGAGGCTGCTATATGCAGAGCAGTAGAAGAGGCTGAGGCTATTGCATGCAGGAAAGCAGAGGCAGAGATAGACTTCGTCTTGGAGTTGCTACAGCAAGAGAAAGAAGCAGCTGCTATTGAGGCAGAAGCCAGGGCCCTTGAAAAAGCCACTGGCTCTCGCTCCAGAAAGGTTCACCAAGAGAAATGCTTCGTTTCAAGTGAAGACTCTGGCACCATACAGGAACCTGGCTCCAGTGAAGACTGAGCACCCATATCCAAGTCAGCCTACTATGATTAAGCAAGAGGCACCCAACACGCCGTTCTCTGTACCTGTCTACAGGTAGACAGCAGCAAGTAGCCACAGATACCCACCACCAGCACTGTAGAGATCTCAGAGACAGATCTAGCAACATACATGGCATGCAAGAAGATAGTGAACATGGGAGTCATCCAATTCAATGACCACCCAGAGAGGTACCATGGGTGAAAAGCTGACTTTAAAGATGACATAGCAGTCATGAAGCCAACCCCAAGGCACGAAATGAACCCGATAAGATAGTTAGGGGGCCTGAGTAATCAGAAAAGATAAAAAGACTGAAAGATGCATTCCAGCATGATGATGCTTGAGACCTGAAAGAGATACGGGAAAGGATTGAGCAACAGTATGGAAGAAGCCATTCAGCAAGCATTAATGAGGAGAATAGATAACTTGCCAAAATCACCAGCAAAGCCCATGACAAGCTCCTGGATTTGGGAGATCTTCTTCAAGAACTGGAAGCACTCAAACCTGATCTGAGTCTTCCAGGCCTGAGCTACCTAGATACATCCTGTGGCATAAAGAAGTTTACAGCAAAGCTGCCATATGATATCAAAGAAAAATGGTCAGCTCTAGGAATGCAGTATAAGGAGGACAATCAAGGGAGATTCCTGCCATTTATTGTCTTTATAGACTTTATCAGAAAACTGGCAAAAAGAAGAAACGATCCCAGTTTTCGAAATGATATACCTGATCAGGGGAAGGCAGGCTACTTCCAGAATGAGAAGCCAGTCAAGAGGTATGGCAACTCTACTAGAAAGTCTGTAGCAGGGCACAAGATAGATGTGCTACCCACAGCAGCTCAAGCAAAGGACTGTCCTCCTACTATAGTGAAAATAGAGAATCCAAAGAGACAATGATTCAATACATAAGAAACCACAACCTCTCATGAAATGTCGAGGGTTCAAGGAGAACTGCTGAGAAAATACCGAATATGCAATAAGTGTTGCGCTTCAACCAAACAGTGAGTTCAACAGTGCTTGGCCATTTTGAGGAGTCCTTGTTTTTTAGTACAAAAACTGAAGTTGTTTCAGTGAAAGTCTATAGTGAAGACTGTTCAGTAAAGCTTTATTTTAAAAATTTCTATACCGTTTAAAACTAAATGGTGTACATAATTTACATACATAATTTTGAAACAAAAACATAATAAAATAAACATGCAAACAATTCTCAGAAATCATGACTACAAAATAATACCATAGTCCATCAACTCTGCCAAAGAGGAAATTATTGGCTAGAGAAAAGCATTTACAAATAACTGTGTCTTAAGTAATTTTCTAAACATGCCCCTTTCCCGACAATTTCGGATCTGACCCACCAGGGAGTTCCATATCTTAACTCCTACACAACAGAAAGTCATTTTACCAGTCTCAACAAGCCTTGGATTCACAGTTGTCTTCAGTAAAACTAAATTCTCCGAGTGCAATGATCACTTTTCTTGGTGTAAAAACTTGGAATGACCTTACTGAAGCGATCAGAACGGAATCTAACTACACCATATTCTGGAAGAAATTGAAAACTCAGCTATTTGACACTTAATCACCTGTATCCTCCCCTTCCCCCTCCCCCTCTCTCTCCCCTCCTACCCTCCTCTTCTCTTTTCCCTCCTCTTTCCCCCCCATCCTCGTCCCTCTGTTTAGGTCACCTTGAGTCTACGTAGGTATGAGTGACGCAGAAATAGAAGATTAGATTAGATTAGATTAAACAATTCTGGAATGTTTTCATACATAACTATATCTTGACCTGAAAGTTAATCAGGCACTAGCCAATAACTATCCCCTATTCTTCGAAACTGCGCTAGCAGTTTCTAGTGCAGAGAGCCACGCTGAAAGGCCCACACTGCTCCCGACGCTCATAGGAACTTTATGAGCATCGGGAGCAGCGTGGGCCATTCAGCGCAGCTCAACGCACTAAAAACTGCTAGCGCAGTTTAATAAAAGAGGGCCTATGCCTAGTTAGCGTAGTAGATAAAGGGTTCCTTTTACAAAGCCAGGGTAGCGATTCCTGTGTGGCAAATGCAACAAAGCCCATTCTTCACATTTCCCACATCGAGAATCGCTATCACAGCTTTGCAATAGGGGCCCAAAGTCAAGGCAGCCTTTATGTCGTTCTTAGTATATGTGCTTATTTAACCAGTTAGTGGATTGAATATCATTATCCAGTTAAGCTCCAGTTCCGCCTACACTCCATCCAAGGACCACCCTGACACTAACTTGATGGTGCCATAGTGGTCAGAACCTACTGATATTCAGCGGCACTGCCAGGTTAAATGCTGAATGTCGAACCCTTTCATTATAAGCTACTAGCTGATGCCCCGGCGTTGCACGGGTATTTAATTATAGCAATAACACTGTAAATGGATTCAAATAAAGATACTTTATAGTGGTGAATGAAATTATTTTTTTACAGCTTTATAAAAAGTACAATATTCAAATTATAATGTGAAATATTTGACAAAATGAATACAATACAACTAACACAAAACTTGATTATAAACAACATTTTTAGTTTCACCTCCAGGAGCAAGAACATATAAATTCTTGGGTGAAGAGACCCCCCAGAACATATCACCCCAGTTAGTGAGGGATCTGCATACCAAGTTTCGTTCAAATCGGTCAAGCCGTTTTAGATTTATTGTGAGAATGGCAGCTGTTTACATTTTTTCCATTGACATGAATGGGTGAAATCTGATGTTCTGTTTGTAGCTCCGCCCTCGTGTGCAGGTGGGCCGCGAGACCCCCAGGACATATCACCCCAGGTAGTTGGAATTACTGTGAGAATGGCAGCTTTTTACATTTTTTCCATTGACATGAATGAGTGAAATCTGATTTTTTGTTTGTAGCTCCGCCCACGTGTGCAGGTGGGCCACGAGACTCCCAGAACATATCACCCCAGGTAGTGAGGGATCTGCATACCAAATTTCGTTCAAATTGGTCAAGCCGTTTTTGAATTACTGTGAGAATGGCAGCGTTTTACTTTTTTTCCATTGACATGAATGGGTGAAATCTGATGTTCTGTTTGTAGCTCCGCCCACGTGTGCAGGTGGGCCGCGAGACCCCCAGAACATATCACCCCAGGTAGTTGGAATTACTGTGAGAATGGCAGCTTTTTACATTTTTTCCATTGACATGAATGGGTGAAATCTGATTTTCTGTTTGTAGCTCCGCCCACGTGTGCAGGTGGGCCGCGAGACCCCCAGAACATATCACCCCAGGTAGTTGGAATTACTGTGAGAATGGCAGCTTTTTACATTTTTTCCATTGACATGAATGAGTGAAATCTGATTTTTTGTTTGTAGCTCCGCCCACGTGTGCAGGTGGGCCACGAGACCCCCAGAACATATCACCCCAGGTAGTGATGGATCTGCATATCAAGTTTCGTTCAAATCGGTCCCACAGCTTTTTACATTTTTCCCATTGACTTGAATGGGTGAAATCAGATTTTCTGTTTGTAGCTCCGCTCACGTGTGCAGGTGGGCCGCGAGACCCCCAGAACATATCACCCCAGGTAGTGAGGATCTGCATACCAAGATTCGTTCAAATCGGTCCCACAGCTTTTTACATTTTTTCCATTGACTTGAATGGGTGAAATCTTATTTTCTGTTTGTAGCTCCGCCCACATGTGCAGGTGGGCCGCGAGACCCCCAGAACATATCACCCCAGGTAGTGAGAGATCTGCATACCAAGTTTCATCCAAATTGGTCACAGTGAGAATGGCAGCTTTTTACATTTTTTCCATTGACATGAATGGGTGAAATCTGATTTTCTGTTTGTAGCTCCGCCCACGTGTGCAGGGGGGTCGCGAGACCCCCAGAACATATCACCCCAGGTAGTGAGGGATCTGTATACCAAGTTTCGTTCAAATTGGTCAAGACGTTTGTGAATTACTGTGAGAATGGCAGCGTTTTACATTTTTTCCATTGACATGAATGGGTGAAATCCGATTTTCTGTTTGTAGCTCCGCCCACGTGTGCAGGGGGGTCGCGAGACCCCCAGAACATATCACCCCAGGTAGTGAGGGATCTGTATACCAAGTTTCGTTCAAATTGGTCAAGACGTTTGTGAATTACTGTGAGAATGGCAGCGTTTTACTTTTTTTCCATTGACATGAATGGGTGAAATCTGATGTTCTGTTTGTAGCTCCGCCCACGTGTGCAGGTGGGCCGCGAGACCCCCAGAACATATCACCCCAGGTAGTTGGAATTACTGTGAGAATGGCAGCTTTTTACATTTTTTCCATTGACATGAATGGGTGAAATCTGATGTTCTGTTTGTAGCTCCGCCCACGTGTGCAGGTGGGCCGCGAGACCCCCAGAACATATCACCCCAGGTAGTTGGAATTACTGTGAGAATGGCAGTTTTTTACATTTTTTCCATTGACATGAATGGGTGAAATCTGATTTTATGTTTGTAGCTCCGCCCACATGTGCAGGTGGGCCGTGAGACCCCCAGAACATATCACCCCAGGTAGTGAGGGATCGGCATACCAAGTTTCGTTCAAATCGGGCAAGCCGTTTTTTGCGTTGGCAGCTCTTTACATTTTTTCCATTGACATGAATGGGTGAAATCCGATTATCTGTTTGTAGCTCCGCCCACGTGTGCAGGTGGGCCGCGAGACCCCCAGAACATATCATCCCGGGTAGTGAGGGATCTGCATACCAAGTTTCGTTCAAATCGGTCAAGCCGTTTTTGCGTGATCGCGGCACATACATACATACATCCGATTTTATATATATAGATCTAGTAATAGGAAAATATTTCTTTATTTGGATTTATATCCCTTGCTTCCAGAAGAGCTCAGAACGGGTTACAAGTTTACATACATAATAAAACATAACAGGGTATAGTAATGTAGAGCATGACAGTACATTTTAGGTCATGACATGACATGATTTTTAAACATTTTTAACTTCTCATTTTTACAATATAGAAAGTTTTAGGGCTCCTTTTATTAAGGTGCGCTAGCATTTTTAGCACACGTAGGATATTACCGCGCGCTACGCGGCTAGAACTAACGCCAGCTCAATGCTGGCATTAAGGTCTAGCGTACACAGCAATTCAGCGCATGCTATTCTGCGCGTTAATGCCCTAACGCAACTTAGTAAAAGGAGCCCTTCATTTCATTGGCCGGTGCGCTCAGACCTACCCTTATGTGTTATCCTCTCTCCTCTTTTCTAAAACAAATTGTAATTCTACCCTTTTTTTTCCCTTTATGTTTGTCAGATCATTTTTATATTCTATACTTTCCTATTTTTTAGATTATTAATTATTATTGTATACTCCTTAGATGTGATTTGATTTACAGGATATCAAATTATAATAAACTTGAAACTTGATAGGCCAATACATAGGGGAGCATGATAGTACTCAAAAGCATTGCAATGTTTAATAGGATATGACAGGACAAGATCTCATACAGCACGGGGTGGTGATGTTATGAGTTTGGTATGACATTGTGGTAACTAATAGAGCTTGATAGTGCTTTATAGTGCCCAATAGTACAAAGTGTTGTAAAGTAGTACATAACAGAGCATGGCAGTGCCTGCATTAGTGCCGATCCTACTCTCGGACCTTCCACAAATTAGCTGGTTTTGGCTTAGATGCTAACAGCAAATATTCAGAGACACTGTCCGGTTAAGTCTCACTGAATATCCCCAGACAAATGATTTAAATGTCTTTCTTTGCCTAAATTGATTCCATTATATCCATCTAACTTCTTTGCATGTTATCTATATACCTGATTGTAACTTGTCTTGAGCTACTTTTGAAAAAGTATGTGCTAAATCTCTTAAAATAAAATAGATATTAATGTGTGTCACTATTGAGCAATGGCTAGCACTTCTTCCCCTCCTGCAAAGGAGTGAACACTGCCCCCACAGCATCCATACTTCTAGCTGACCAAGGAACACTGAATTGGGAATCAAAACTGTGTCTTAATTGGCAGTATTTAGCCAAAATGCTCACTTTTTCAACTATGGTTTGCAAGCCAAAGACTATATTACCTGGGTTTTTTTGGGGAGTTGAATTAAGGCTGGAAGTTCATCTTTAATCTCTTCTATAATATCTACCGCTGTCCTCTGAAGTAGTTGACCTGGAGGAAAATAAACATGAAGGGAGTACACAGTCCATTTCCAGAGTGCACAAGCATACTCAATTTTTGTCTGGGAGATCATTTATCCCATTTATTTGAAAACAATTATATGCCATCTCCCTGACTTTTCAGCGGCAGAGTGGCTAACCTACTGAAGAAGCCTTTAAACTAGACTTGTTGGGGCAGGGTGATCCAAACTCCCAGGTAAGTAAGTACATTGTGACCTCCCCCCACCAAAAAAAAGCCACATCAAAATGTGGGTTTTATTGTCATATCTTCGACAGAACTAAGCCAATTCTTATGAAATTTAGTGCATCATGTCCTGAATGAATTTGATGTAAAATGTAAATATTTCCCACTGCACCCCAACACTATCTTGTGAAAATGAATTGTTGCTATGGGATACGCTCAAAAGCAGACAATAGTTTGTAAACAGTCTCTATATTAAAATGGTTTTCACTGCAGAAGACCGAATTCTGATAAAGAACCTGGTACTGCTAAAAGGTTACAGCAGTCGACGATTGTTGAAAGAGTTCCCACAGAAGAGTTGGAACAAAAATGGCCTATGTAAGATCCAAGCAACGGGCATTGTGAATCATAAGCTAGACAGCAGACAACCATGTTCGATTCGCGCACAAGAGCACATTATTGACACTGTGGGCTCCTTTTACGAGGCCGCGTTAACAGTTTAATGCGCATGCTAATTTGCTAGCCGCGCTAGCCGCTACTGCCTCCTCTTAAGCAGGCGGTAGTTTTTCGGCTTACGCGGGGGTTAGCGTGCACTAAAAATGTGCTTGCGATAAAGCCGCTAACGCGGCTTTGTAAAAGGAGCTCTGTATGTGATCTTATACTGAGCCGGAAGGATGCTCTACAAACACTGAACAACTCGCCAAATAGCAAGAGAAGCAGGAATAAGCTAGACAACTGTGGTTAGGATAATTCATGATGATCTGAAATTAAAGTGTCTTATAAAGCGTCATGCCCAAAAGTTAACTTTACACAGCAAAGACACATGCCTGAAATGGTGCAAGCAGCTTCTGACCAAGTACCCAAAGCTCAGGGTCAGCTTCATCTGATTTACAGAAGAAAAGCTCCACCAATTAACACACTGATTGTTGATCACCTGTACATGCCTTCAACAACACTGAATTCATATAACAGTGAACAGAAACCGGTGTATGGTATGTTCCAATAGCTTCAATAGAATATGAGTGCGCCTCAGCCCCACCACTCCACCGCTGTACTATCTCTTGACTGCGGAGAAGATTATGTGGCACTTCATCATTGGCCGCTCATAACCATTTTAAATCTGCTACTAAATATTTTTTTCTTTGCTTTTCTATATTTCTATATTTTTTTAGAAAAAACTTTTAAAGCTTTAATAGATAAATACACTTAACTTATGTGCATAGCTGTACTCAGCCAACGCCAGGGAGTTTAACCCAACATGTTTCGCACCACACAGGCGCTGTGTCAAGGGTCTCCCGAGGTCACGCGTGTCATCCGACTCGATTAGTGTCCAGTCTTACTCTGGACACTAATCGGATGACACGCACGACATCGGGAGACCTCAGACTTCATTGGTCCAGACCTCTGGCCTGCGAATTCAGCAGACCTAAACCCAGTTGACTACCAGATCTGGGAGCTGATACAGGAATGCGTCTACCAGACAGTGATATCTGACATCAAAGGCCTTAAACAGCACCTCATCTCTAGGCTGAGCTGAAGCAGAGTGCCATTAACAAGTCCATAGATTAGTGGCGGTTAAGACTGAGGGTATGCCTTCATGCAAAGGGAGCACACTTTGAACATCTGCTTTAATTGAAACATTACTTTTTGACTTCATTTTTCTGCAAGATATGCGACAAAATTTTTTGATGCGTTTTGTTCAGTACACAATTCATTTTCACATAGTAGTGTGGTGCAGTGGGAAATATTTACAACATTTTACATTAACTTAATTCAGGACACAACATACCAAATTTCATAAGAATTGGCAGAGTTTTGTGGAAGATAGAACAAAAAAACTTTTTGATATGTTTTTATTTTTCAGGTCACAGTGTATAAGCCCTCATGTAAGTGAATCACTAAATACCTCTACACAAATAGGAAAAAGGGGCAATGTCTGGAAAGCAGTATACTGTATACTAATGATCGAAGTATATGAAACAAAGTTCTGGATCTAGAGGCTGTGATGGAAGAGGCTGAGTTGAATTTAGTGGAGAACATGGAGACCCATGACTGGGTTATAATTATACCAGGTTATAATCTGTTCAGGAAAGACAGGTTAGGAAGAAAAAAGAGGGAAAGTGGCATTATATACCATATCATACAGTTTCTTATACTATATACCGCAAGTTTCGACAAGGACTCAATGTGATTTACAACAAAAATTCAAGAGTAATGGCAATAAGTAGTAAATAGCAGGTTGATTTAAAGAAGATATGTCTTGGCCATTTCCAAGATGATCAGTTCTAGGAGAAGAGATGTGTTTTAAGCAGTTTTCTAAAATGGCAATATGAGTCAGATTGATGCAAAGACTGTGGTAGATCATTCCATATTTTAGGCCCAAGATATTCAATGGTGGATGTATATAAACTTTTTCTGGTGTATCTGTAGAGGATGTGGAAAGGCTAGTTCGAAGTGCTGTATCAACCTGAAGTTGTAGAAGGAGCTTGTGACTTTGATTCCTGAGACTAGTCCAGTGGAGTTTTCTCCATATATGGCTTTGTGGACCATACATGTGATCTTATAGTTGATTCCTTTTTCACAGGTAGCCAGGGTAATTCATGTAGCAATGAGGTTACTCTTTCAAAATGACTTGTCTGGAAAATCATCCTAGCAGTTGTGTTTAGCAGTAGCCGCCTGCATTCCTTCTCTATTATTCCACAGTATAAGGAATTGCAGTAGTCCAGGTAAGTTTGCAGTAGTTCAGGTAAATTTGCTGATGACACAAAATTGTTAAGTCGCAAGAAAACCTTGTGAGACTGGGAGACTGGGCATCAAAATGGCAGATGATGTTTAATATGAGCAAGTGCACATTGATGCATATGGGAAAGAGGAACCTGAACTATAGCTACGTGATGCAGGATTCCACTTTGGGAATCACCACCCAGGAAAAAGATCTAGGTGTCATCGTTGAGGATACATTGAAACCCTCCACTCAGTGTGCAATGACAGCTAAGACAGCAAATATAATGTTAGGAATTATCAGGAAAGGAATGGAAAACAAGATGAAAATGTTATCTTGCTTTTGTATCACTCTATTGTGTGTAATTCTGGTTGCCACATCTCAAAAAGGATATAGCGGAATTAGAAAATGTACAGAGATGGGTGGCAAAAATGATAAAAGGGATGAGACAATTTCCCTATGAGGAAAGGCTAAAGCAGTCAGCTTGGAGAAGCGATAGCTCAGGAGAGATATGATAGAGATCTATAAAATACTGAGTGAAGTGGAATGAGTAGATATGAATTGCTTGTTTACTCTTTCCAAAAATACTAGGACTAAAATACTAGGACTAGGGGGTATGTGATGAAATTATACTGGGTAGTAGATTTAAAAAAAAAACTGGAGAAAATATTTCTTCACGCAGTGTGTACTGTATATACTCGAATATAAGTCGATCCGAATATAAGTTGAGACCCCATTCCCCCCCCCAAAAGGAGGAATATAAGTTGGGCGGCTTAATATTCAAGTGCCCTGCCCTGTCAGGCTCTGCACCCAGCCCCCTCCCTGCCAAGCTCTGCACCCAGCCCCCTTCCCTCCCTCCCCTGTCAGGCACTGCACCCAGCACCCTTCTCTCCCTCCCTCCCCTGTCAGGCACTGCTCCCAGCCCCCTCCCTTCCTTCTCTCCCCTGTCGGGCACTGCACCCAGCCCCCTCCCTTCCTTCCTTCTCTCCCCTGTCAGACTCTGCATCCAGCACCCTTCCTTCCCTTCCTCCCCTCCTCCCCTATCAGGCTTTGCACCCAGCACCCTTCCTTCCCTCCCTCCCCTGTCAGGCTCTGCACCCAGCACCCTTCCTTCCCTGTCATACTTTGCATCCTCCCTTTCAGGCTCTGCACCTTGCCTCCTCCCTGCCTTAGCCTCATACCTCATCTGCCGATCCCTGGTGGAGGTGCAGCGGGCAGGAGTGAACTTTCTGAGTTCCTTCCTTGCTGCTAAACTGCTGCCACAAGATTGTTTGGCCACTGAGCAGAACGAGCAGGAACATGATTTGGCACTGCTGCTGGGAGCTGAGCGGCTTCATTGTGTGCAAATTAATCTCATGCATATTCATTCTGAGTATCCTGATAACCTGACTGGCGATGTAATGTAATGTAATTTATTTCTTATATACCGCTACATCCGTTAGGTTCTAAGCGGTTTACAGAAAATATACATTAAGATTAGAAATAAGAAAGGTACTTGGAAAATTCCCTTACTGTCCCGAAGGCTCACAATCTAACTAAAGTACCTGGAGGGTAATAGAGAAGTGAAAAGTAGAGTTAGAGGAAAAATAAAAATAAAATAAACATTTTAAAAAGACAGCATTGATCTAAATACTTTGAAAGGTAGAAGAGAGGAGAGAAAGGAATAGAAGCAGAATGGGTCAGCGTCAGTGATGAAGTGGAGCAAGTAAGTTTAGGAGGAGCGATTGACGATTCCAGAAAGGGCTTCTTCAGGGAAGAGACTTGGCCGACAGTCCCAGGATGCCTATGTCTCCTCCCCTGCGATGTTCTCCCATCCATGCATTCCCTCCCAGACACACTGCCCGTGCCCCAGCCGCTCCAAGGAGGCTGCCCCAGATGAGGTCCACGGTGAATGCAGGATTCTCTCCTCTGCGGGAAAGCCGCCTGGAGCCGACAGTCAATCTTCTTAGCGGATTGCAGGGGGGGAAGAGTTCACACTCTTGGTAGGATCGGGTCTGAGTGCTCTTGTGATGTGTCTCAATCAGTGGCATGCATAGGTTAACCAGATATACGGATTTCTCCCGAACATGTCCTCCTTTTGAGGACATGTCCGGGGGTTCAGATGGCTTTTCAAAACCCGGCACTTCACTGCCTGGCTGGCCCGGAACGTCCTCTCCGACGTCAGAATTAACGTCGAAAAGACTTCTTGTTGGCGGGGAGAGGTAAGATTGCAGCGGCGCAGGACGGGGGAAAGGAAGGGCAGGATGACCCGGACCTGGCCGGCTGTGCACCCCCCTAAGCCATGCACCCGGGGTGGACCGCCCACTTCCTTGGTACGCCACTGGTGATGACACAGCCTTTCTCCCTCTCCCACCCTCCCCCATTAAGACCAGAAAGTAAAATTGTTGAAGCAGAAACAACTTGACAGTGTATTTTCTTTTGTTTCCTCAGTACTGTCCTTGAATGCTACAATGCAGTCTGGTATTCAGGTTTACCCCAGTGAATATCCATGATATCTATTTGCTTGCACTGCCTCCATTGCAAGCAAATGGATCTTATGCATACTCATTGGGGAAATCCTGAAAACCTGACTGGGTTGTGGCCCTCTTGGACTGAGGTTGCCTACCCTGTTTTAAGAGCTAGCAACACAGAATGTGAACTCTAAGGGTGTTCATGGCCTAAAAAACAAATTTTGTAGCACCTCTGGGTTAAGTGCTGAATATCATCCCCTTTCTCTAACACAATCTTAGAGGCACCCCATTCCCCCTGTGCCCTTATAAACCATTATTAAGATGGACTTGGAAAAATCCACTGCTTATTTCTAGGATAAGAAGCATTAAATCTGTTTTTACACTTGACCTGAATTGGCCTCTGTTGGAAACAGGAAAACGGCGCTTGATGGACCTTCGGTCTGTCCCAGTGTGGCAGTGCTTATGTTCTTAATCATATTCCAAACAACATCAGGTCACAATATCCTATTAGCAAATTACTAGAAATAGCACACTTAATTCCATATTTGCAAACTGAAGAGGCTGCAAAAATCTTAATATACATAATGAAAAATTAACTTGGGAAAAGCATAACATATCTTACTCTGTCCAGACATTTTTCCAGTTGATTTTGCTATGAACCATTTTATATATTTAAAGATTTTCACAAGCATGAGAATTCTTGATCAGGTTCCTTGATGTCTATGGAGAGACTCAGAGCACAAGAGGCTGTAATGATGCCCTCAAGCACCTGTTCAGAAAAAGGCTGAAAACTGCTGGAATTCCTGATGACCACACAATAGCCCATTGCTTCCACCATTCTGTTTGATGTCACTATGACAGCTAAAAACAATTACAGAGTAGAATTGATGGCAATGAACTTTAGACTGTATAATCTGAGCAAGTTATCTGGTGTTCATATAATTCCTGTTCCCTACCAAGCCTGAACAATTGGGCACATCTAGGAGCTGCTGACTATTACACAACTCCTGTGCTTTTTCTCCTCCAACAGAGGAGAAAAAGCAGTATAGAAGCCCAATAGAAAAGTTTTGGAGTGGGTACCCTTACCTTAACCTTGCGGTATACAAGAATAAAGTTATTATTATTATTATTATTTAAATAGGGGCACAACTCTACAATAAAGCTATCAAAAAATTATACCTGGAGGGCCTAAGTCTAAGTCTGACTTTGGATGTTTCCCGCAAAACATCCAAAGTCAGAAGGGGAGAAATGGCCATTTTCAAACAGGACGTCCAAATAATTTTTTTTTTCACAAAAATCCCCTATTTGGACTTCTTGACCACCAAAACATCTAGGCCACCAGGATGTCTAACTTTATTTGCCATTTTCGACCACAAAAATGTCCACGTTAGAAACATCTACATCAGCAACATTTAGACGTGGGAGGGGCCAGCATTGTAATGAACCAGCCCTACAGACATCCCAATAGAGCAGTGGAGCAGCTTAGAGGGCACAGCTGTGCAATTCATATAAATGATAAACAGCAAAAGAAGTTCAACAAGGTCTGCAGTGCAAACGTGGCAAGCGAGAAGCAAAAAGAAAACTGCAGACTAGTATGTACAAGATGCAGGCTATGTTTATTATACCAAATATTTAATGCAGTTAAATGTTACCACCTTATTACAATAAGGTGGTAACATTTAACCTTATTACAATAAGGTGATAACATTTAACTGCATTAAATATTTGGTATAATAAACATAGCTTGCATCTGCAGTTTTCTTTTTGCTTCTCATTCATATAAAGGCTGCCAGATATACATCTCACCATAAAACCCTTATAATTTATAGTGAGCCCTCCAAAACTCCCCCCAAACCTACTATTCGCACCTGTCTACCACCCCAAAAGCCCTTATGGCTGCAGATGGCACTTATATGGCATTTAGAGTATGGTTTATGGACTACCTCCCCAATGAATAAAACAATATATACCTATCTGTAGAACAGCAGCATCTGAGAAATTTAATAAAGCATCAGACAAGCTTCTTAAGTAGTTTGGTGGATGGGTTAATGAGCCATAGAGAGGAGGACACAGACTCATAAGACACTCTAACCACTACATTTATGGTGGAAAGTGTGAGGCCACCATATACTGCCATCTAAGTGCCACCTGCAGTCTTAAGGGCTTTTGGGGTGGGAGACAGGCAGTTATAGTAGGTTTTGGGGACGTTTTGGAGGGATCACCATAAATCTGCTAACATCAGATCCTATTGTCTGACTGGAATTTATTTTATATATCTTATTTTTTAATTCTAATTTTTAATTTAATGTACTCACTGAATACTTGTTGGGATGTACATATCTTGTCTCTATCTTTATCTTTTCTATCTGAATATGTTTAATGGTTTTGATTTACTTTAGTGTTATTCTTTACTATTTAATAATTGTTTTCTCAGGTACTTTAGCTAGACTGTGGGCCTTCGGGACATTTAGGGAACTTCCAACTACCTAATTTTTTTATTTTATTGTAACCCGTTCTGGGCTTCTGGGGAACACGGGCTATAAAAATGAACAAACAAATAAATAAAATGTATATCTGGTACCCTTTATGTGAATTGCAGAGCAGTGTCCTCTAAGGTGCTCTACTGCTCTACTAGGATGTGGCCAGTTCATTACAATGCTGGCTCCTCCCACATCCAAATAGTCTAGATTTGGACATTTTCAACTTGGAAGTTTGTTCATTTTTAACTTCCCAGTATAATGCACACAAGTTAATAACATGCAGGCATTTAGCCATATGAAAATATTCTAGGGGGAGGCAGCAAGACTTTCCATGTGCAACTTATGTTTTAAAAGTTATATATTAAAGGCACATGCCATGTACATGCTTAACTGCGTCTCATTTCGCAGAAGGTTAAAATTTCATGTTTAGCTGCATAAAAGTTCAGCATTCCAATACAGTTTATGCAGACTGCTTGCATTTTGAAAAATTAGGTTGTTCCCCCCTCCCACTCCCCTCCCCTCACATTTTTGTTTACATGCTTGATCTGAGGAACCCAGCTTCCCAAAAAGTTATTTCACCAATGTAAATGCAACAGCTTCAGAGACTTGAAAATTCATGAGCTGTATTTTCCCCATGTGAACTTTGTACTCTGATTTGCATAAGAATCTCTCAACCCCTCGGTCGGAGTGTTAAACGCTTTTCATACATATTTTGCCAAGGCCCTGGCAGGCTTCCTCTTCCATATTAGGTATTTAATGGATATGTTGAAGGAATTTCAAGAATCTCTCCCTATTAAGGAACAGATGCAACCAACACCAATATGACATAAGGGTGGGGGTGTCTAATTGTTATTTAAAGCAATTCTATCCCTGTGTGTTCACAGTTATAGGTCTTGTGTGTGCAAGCACTGAGAAAAATGATACATACATAGATGCACTATGTGCTAATCTAAAAGGATGCATACAAGTGCTTTAGGGGCCCATTTACTAGGGTTACCAGATGTGCAGATTGCCCCGGACATGCCCTCCTTTTCATGGACATGTCCGGGGGCCCAGGCGGCTTTTCAAAACCTGGCACTATGTCCAGGTTTTGAAAAATTTCCTTGAAATCGCATTGGGCATCCGTGCATACCACACAATGGCATCATGTGCACACGCATGTGACATCATTGCATTGTATCATCGCATTGTATGCACAAATGCCCTCCTGCACTGACAAGAGCAGGCAATGAGGGGGAGGGGTAGGGGGCTAATGCAGGATTGAGGGCAGGACTAGGGCATAACAGGGTGGGGATGGGTGGAACTCAGAGGGTCTAGGGGTCTGGATTTTAGTAAAATAAAATCTGGTAACTCTACCTTTTACCAAACTGTGGTAAAAAGTGGCCTTGGTGTGGCCTTAATACATTGTTGTAGTAAAGGGGGGAGCAGGCTGCTCAAGGTGCTGTCTTTGGGGGGGGGGGGCAACAGCGCCTCTCCTCCTCCCCGCATACCTCTTTAAATGTTCACCAGCTTGAACAGCATCTTGCACTTACTGCTCCCGTCAGCCTCGGCTCCCTTCCAACATTACTTCCTGGTTGCAGGACCAGGACATGACGTCAGAATGGAGCCGAGGCCGTCGTGAGCAGCAGGTGGAAGATGCTGCTCGCAAGAGGTATGCATGGGGGGCGTGGAAGAGTGTGGAGGATGTACGGCGCGGTGATGCCAGGCACCAACCTCCCTTGCTATAGCACTGCTTACATGGGCCATTCCTGCACACTAAGGCCATTTTTAGTGCTGGGGTAAAATGGCTGATTTTTCAATTTTACCTAGTAATGGGTGTGCACAGAAAAATCACAAGGTTGTCTGTATTTAGCTATTCCCAGGGCCGCCATCAGGGCAGTACTACCAGTCCTGCATTCAAGGGCCCGGAGCTGACAGGGGGCCCGGGCTCCCCCAGGGTCCTAGGCAGTGTTCTAAGGCAGGGGCGCCAGTAGCTCGCCAAGGCAAAGTGAGTCGATCACCCAGGACTCACTTTGTATTGGCGATCTAATCTATCGGGCCGATCAGTCTTCCTCTCCCCGACGTCAATTCTGCAGTCGGAGAGGAAGTTCGGGCCAGCCAATCGCTGCCTGGTTGGGCGGAACATCCTCTCCGACGACAGAATTGATGTCGGGGAGAGGAAGACTGATCGGCCCGAAGCAGGGAGAGCATGCGTCGGCGTCGGCTTTGAGGCCTGTTATCCATTGGTGGGTCCTGTTCCCCGATGGCAGCGGCAGTGGCAGTGGCTTGGGGAACGGCAGGGAGAAAGAAAGAAAGGGGGCAGGCAGGGAAACAGAAGGAAAGAAGAGAAACAGAAAAAAAGAAAGAAAGGTCAGGGAGAGAAGAAGAAAAAGTTAGGGGAGGGAATGAGGTGTGGAGGAGAGAAAGCATACAGGCTGATAGAAGGGAAGAAAGATTGGATGCACAGTCAGAAGAAGAAAGTGCAACCAGAAATCACCAGACAAGGTAGGAAAAATGATTTTATTTTAAATTTAGCAAAGTGGAGGCAGTATTACCACAGTTTTCAAATGAATTTGCCCAAACAACTTAATAGTTAACTGGGTAAATTCCCAGAGATGAAAACTTCCCTTCATTTACTATGCACAGTTCTGAATTTATATCTGCTGTCTATATTTTACAATATGGTCCCCTTTTACTAAACCGCAATAGTGGTTTTTAGCGCAGGGAGCATATAAGCGTCAAGAGCAGCGCTGGGCATTCAGCGCAGCTCCCTGCGCTAAAAACTGCTATTGTGGTTTAATAAAAAGGATGGAGGGTATATTTGTCTATTTTTGTATGGTTGTTACTGAGGTGACAATGCATAGAGTCATCTGCTTTGACCTCTTTGAAAAAAACCCAGAATAGGAATGATAATTAACATTTTCTCAGCGTATAGTGTGTTTTGTGTTTTTTAATTTTACTGTTGGTAGATCATTTTGACTTGGTCATTTTAAAGTAGCTCACAAGCTCAAAAAGTTTGGGCACCTCTGAGCTAGAGCGTTGAAACTGTGTATTTCTATTTTATCCCCCCTTTTACAAAACTGTGGAGCGTTTTTTAGCGCCAGCCGTGGTGGTAGCAGCTCTGATGCTCAGAATTCTATGAGTGTTAGGGCTGTTACCACTGTGGCTAAAATCCACACTACAGTTTTGTAAAAGAGTGAGGGGTTAGTTTGTGATGACATATTCCATACTAGGCGAAGGTGTTTTCTGTGTTCTGTGTGTTCGAAAGACATGTTTTTTTGTTAGGATTGACGGTGTAGGATTGATTGGTCTGGCTTGTTTAGTTTTACAATGGGTGTATTGATGTACTGCTCACTGCAATATGTAAGATGCTGCCTTTTCCTAGGTACTCATGTGTGATGTGTGGTTTGTTACTAAAAATCATGTTTTTCTTACAGATGGGGGGGTGCCAAAAAATGATGGGCCCCGGGTGTTACATATGCTACTTATGCCACTGTATGTAAAGATACCAGAAAGCTGGCGTAGCAAAAACTTTAAGTAAATTGTTATTCTTCTAAGTTTTGAATATTTAACCCTCCCACAATCTCACGGGCACTCGTTTCAAGTTTATTGAGATTTTGATTTAAACGCAATATCAAATATTTTCAATGCGTATAACAAAAATAAATTTGGGGAAATAAATAAAACCATTTGAACAATAAACATACAAACATATCCATAGATGATTAAAATTACATAAGGAGTACAAGGATAAACTACATTTGTTTAAAAATGCGTTCTCCGCGCCTGCTCATAAATTTGTTGACTAGAAGAATCCAGCAATGTGGCCAGATGCCATTCAGGACAAAGACAGAGAAAGAATTGTGCAATTTGGATTAATGATGGAAGATGATTTAAAGCAAATGGCACGTGAGAAGATTTTACGGGACTGGCTTAGGTGGAGCATTAGCAGAAAAGTATGTGTGTATTCGGCCCATGGAAGAAGGGGGGACGTCGGGGGGGGGGAAGGGTGCGTGGGGGGCCCAATAGAATTGCTCAGTAAGGGGCCCAGAAATTTCTGATGGCGGCCCTGGCTATTCCAATATAGGTAGTGTACCATTTAATATATATAAAGTGATAGGTGTGCAGAGAAAAAAGTCACAAGATTTTTGAAAATTGTGTTTAGATTTGGTTCTCACACATAAGTTTGTTATTTTGGGAAAGGGAGTGTGTGTAGGGATGGAACACAGCAAACACACACACGCAGGATACGAGTCAGGATGGAGGCGCTGCCAGTGGCTAGCTCCAAGTCCCTTTTATTGTGCTTCTAAGTAGAGAATGACATGGTGGCGGTTTACCCGCGGCTACCGCGTTTAGCCGCGGGTAACCCGCCAAAACGGGGAATGAAAAATAGCAGCCTCTACGGGGACAAGGCCATTCACCGCCCCGTGGAGCGGTGAATGGTCTTGTCACCGCAGTGAGGCATCAAGGATCGCGCGGTCCCCACAGCCCCCACCCGCCCGCCGGCTCGATCGTTTAACCAGCTTCCTCTCTCCACCTCACCTTAGTTTGCCAGCTTTCTTTTTCAGCGACCGGCACGCTTTCAAAGAGCCGCGCATGCGCGGCTGCTTAGTATTCAATCTTCTGCTCTGACCCAACCGGAAACAGGAAGTTGCAGCAGAGCAGAAGATTGAACTTTGAGCAGCCGCGCGTGCGTGGCTCTTTGAAAACGTGCCGGTCGCCGAAAAAGAAAGCCAGCAAGCTAAGGTGAGGTGGAGAGAGGAAGCTGGTTAAACGATCGAGCCAATGTGCGGGTGGGGGCTGCGGGGACCACAATTTCCCGGCTCACATAAGGAAAGAGGGAGTGAAAGGGAAAAAGTTTCTCTTCCTTGGAAATAGATTCTGAAGTGACCTCATCAAAGAAGACCAGCACCAAATGTACAAGAAATCCCTTAAACAATGTCAAAAGAGCCCAAAAGAGAAAACTGCTATTGCCGTGAGACTCCATTATTGAAGGAATCAACTTGAAATCACAGTTCAAGAGACAGGAAAAGGTTAAAGCCTCATGGAATCCTCAGCCTCAACACAAACCAAATTATGAATGAAATCAGAACAGACAGTAAGAATTATAAAATTGATGTCTAATGCTGAGGCATTAGAAATAATGCCTCAGCAATACAATTTTCAGAAGTTCTATTTGTTCATGGTAAGGGAGAAGAGAGACTGCTAGTGATTGTGGCGGGACTGATAGAAGATATGAAAGAAGGGTGGTAGAAAGGAACAGATGGTAAAGGAGGGAGGGAAGGGTGGTGGTGGAAAGGAATAGAACAGACATTGAAAGAGGGTAGAGAGGAACAGACCCTGAAGGGAAATGTGGAAGGCAGAGTGGGGAGAAGACGCTGGAGGGAAGAAGACAGTTGCCAGACTATGGGGGAGCGGAAGGAAGATGGGTGCTAGACCAATTGTGGGAGGGGGTGAAGGGAGAGGCACAGTAACAGCAAATGGAAGACGCAGAGAGAAGACACACAGTGGATGGAAGGAATTGAATGAGAAGATGTGGAAAGCAGAAACCAGACAACAAAGGTAGAAAAAAATGTTCTATTTATTTATTTATTTTTTGCTTTAGGATAAAGTAGTATATTAGTTGTGTTGATAAAAATTTATAAACAAAGCCCTGCCAGCTGAACATCTCTTTCTCTAGTTCAGCAGCCAGAAAGGAATAAGCTAAATATTGCAGTACTAAGGCTTATATGGATGCTGCGGGGGTGGTGAATGGGATGGCAGTGGCAGTGATGGGGCGGTGAAAGGGATGGCGGTGACGGTGACGGGGCGGTGCAGAGGATGGTGGGCCGGGGACGGTGCAGTGACGGGGACAGATTTTTTCCCCGTGTCATTCTCTACTTCTAAGCTAAGGTCATCATAGTAACTCCCTCGTTTACACATCTAATGATTGGTGGATACAAAGGTACATGCTTTTACATCGTGATCACCCTCGCTTTGCCTCGTGCTTTACCTCGTGATCACCCTCCAACTCAGCACTTAGGCAATACCTGTGTTTTTGCACGTCCCCAATGTCTGTCAACTGATGTTCTTTCCAAATAAGGACTGCTTGATTAAGATAAGGGTTAATATGTGACAGGAGTCTGGGAATGCCTCAGCATCTGTCACAAGGTGCTAACATTTTTCCTTGCTTTAGAATGGCTAGGTGGCAAGAGGGGAGAGGGAATGAGGAATAATTCATAATTCTTTCGCAGGGCCTCATAATATCAGCATGCTGATTTTATCCCTGTTTCAGAACATTACTACAAGTGTGATCTTTCCTAAAATAGAGAAACACAGAATATTAGGCACACAATTGTCCATTGTTTAAGGACATAGCACATGAGAGAGGTTTTTTGGGGATTGATATTGAATTCTGGAACTTATAAGTCTCAGCTTTATTATTTTTATGTCAATTTCTGAGCAGTTTTCCGAGAACCTTTTTTCTCTTTCTTAAGGGTGACACACTTACCATAACCCTAACCATAATTAATAGCAGCTTTTGTGTCTATTCAGTATTTGTGTGCTATTTTGGGCTTCTTTGCATCTTGTATAGAACAGTGTCACACACTAGTTTTCCCCATTAGCACATGAGCCCCTACCGCTACCCATTCTGTAATCAGTAAGGCATTGGTCTGCAACTCTTTCCATGAAATGGACTGCAAAGTGGACAAGAGAAAGCTCCTGGAGCGACCAAAAGATTTACAAATACTATCAATTCAACATGTTTATTTATGATTTTTTCATTTGATTTAAATTGCACAGAAGAGTACCCGAGGGACACAAAAGCAACAACAGCTGTAAAAAGGAAAATGTATTGCTTCATAACAGTGAGATTTGCTATGGAAAGAGTTTGTTCCTGTTTTGTGCTAATTTAGTTATTTATTTATTTTAAATAGTATGTCATTTTGTAAAAATGTGATTTGTTAAAACAGGATAATGAATTTTAACGTCAAAAGCGATGAAAGAAAAGCATTAGAGGATGTGATAGGCAAGGAAAAGGAGCGCTTAAGATGGTGACACAGAGAAGAGTCTGGCTGACCTCAAGAAGAAAGGCACATCCAGTAAGAGGTATGATTTCATCATGGAACGTTTCAGGTAGCAATGAAACAGCCACAATGAGTCATCCCATTACAGGGAGGCTGGACTTCATGGTACCTGCAGAGGGTAATAACATTAGAATTGCCGCTGCTGGGTCAGACCAGTGCTCCATCATACAGCAGTCCGCTCTTGCGGCGGCTCATAGGTCAAAGACCAGTGCCCTAACTGAGTCTAGCCTTACCTGCGTACGTTGTGGATCGGCAGGAACTTGTCTAACTTTGTCTTGAATCCCTGGAGGGTGATTTCCCCTATAACAGCTTCCGGAAGAGCGTTCCAGTTTTCTACCACTCTCTGGGTGAAGAAGAACTTCCTTATGTTTGTACAGAATCTATCCCCTTTTTACTTTAGAGAGTGCCCTCTTGTTCTCGCTACCTCTGGCAGCTGCTTATCTCAACAGGACCTGAAGGACACAATACAGCAGCTCTGGCAACAAAGGGTGGGCACCAGTGTTCCCTCTAAGCGGGCGGGTGTTGTGAGCAAACTTTTTTCACCGTGAGCCAAAAATATCGGGCGCCAGCAAGTTATGAGCCAACTCGCCCGATTCTCCTCTCGCCGCCCTGCCATCTGCCGTACGCCTCTTCCGATCGTGCGCTGTGACGAGAAACGTGTGCGCTGCGATGTAATATTTTGTGCGCCAGCGCACGCCAGCGCAGCTTAGCGGGAACACTGGTTCAAATGGTTTTATTTATTTCCCCAAATTTATTTTTGTTATACGCATTGAAAATATTTGATATTGCGTTTAAATCAAAATCTCAATAAACTTGAAACGAGTGCCCGTGAGATTGTGGGAGGGTTAAATACTCAAAACTTAGAAGTTTTTGCTACGCCAGCTTTCTGGTATCTTTACATACAGTGGCGTACCTAGCATATGTAACATCCGGGGCCCATCATTTTTTGGCACCCCCCCCCCCCCATCTGTAAGAAAAACATGATTTTTAGTAACAAACCACACGTCACACATGAGTACCTAGGAAAAGGCAGCATCTTACATATTGCAGTGAGCAGTACATCAATACACCCATTGTAAAACTAAACAAGCCAGACCAGCACAGATCAATCCTACACAGTCAATCCTAACAGAAAACCATGTCTTTCGAACACACAGAACACAGAAAACACCTTCGCCTAGTAAGGAATATGTAATCACAAACTAACCCCTCCCTCTTTTACAAAACTGTAGTGTGGATTTTAGCTACGGAGGTAACAGCTCTGATGCTCATAAAATTCTGAGCATCAGAGCTGCTACCACCAAGGCTGGTGCTAAAAACGCTTCACAGTTTTGTAAAAGGGGGGATAAAATAAAAATACATAGACAAAGGTTAAATTGAACCAGCAAGAAGCTGGACTCTGCATACAATGCTTCACAGAAACAGTGACACATGTCTCCTAAAGCAATAAATAAATAGAAATTTTTTTCTACCTTTGTCTTCTGTGGTTTCTCCTTTCCTCATCTTCTTGTAACTCTCTTCCTTCCATTCACTGTCTGCCGTCTCTCTTCCCCTATATGGCATCTTCTCTCCTTCTATGCCCCTTCCAGAAACTGTATGCCTCCCCCTTCCATCTCTCCTTTCACCCCATTGGTCTGGCATCTCTCTCCTCGCCTTCCCTCTCCCACACCTCTCCTCATAGTCTGGTATCTCCCCTTCCCTGATTCTCTGGCATCTCTCTCCTTTCCTTTTCTTCCATCTTTCGTTCCCCCTCCATGCTCTCACATCTCCCCCTTCCTTTTCCCTTAGACTGGCATACCTTCCTCCTATGCTCCAAGCCCTGGCATCTCCTTTAATTCCCTCCCTCATCTTCCTTCTCCCTCCAGCTGGGTACCGCAACACTCTTCCCTGCAGCTCTGCACTTCCCCACAATTGCCATGCTTCGGTTCCTCTTCTTCCTTCCTTCCTCCCCCCCCCCCCCCGCGGGACCCTGCGGCACCATCAACTCTTACTCCCTCTAATGTCGGCCCTGCAGCTCCAGACTTCCTCGCACCTTCTCCCCTCCCCCTTTGGATCGCTATTATTTTAAATGTTATAGCCGCGGAGCTGTATCCATCAGTGGAGATGTCTAACCTCGGCCTGCCCCGGAACTCTTACTGCAACAGTGACTTCCTGTTCCTGCCTAGACGGGCGGCTGCTGCAGTAAGAGTTCCGGGGCAGGCCGAGGTTAGACATCTCCACTGATGGATACAGCTCCGCGGCTATAACATTTAAGCGATCCAAAGGGGGAGGGGAGAAGGTGCGAGGAAGTCTGGAGCTGCAGGGCCGACATTAGAGGGAGTAAGAGTTGATGGTGCCGCAGGGTCCCGCGGGGGGGGGGGGGGGAGGAAGGAAGGAAGAAGAGGAACCGAAGCATGGCAATTGTGGGGAAGTGCAATCCCCCCAATGCGTCCCCTTACCTTACCTCCCCTTACCTTTGCGACGCGTGTGTGCGCTGTGAAGAGAAACTTTGCGCTGCGATGTAATATTTTGTGCGCGCGCGCAGGCCAGCACACCTTAGCGGGAACACTGGTGGGCACGGCCCTGCAACAGGTCCGACAGCAGCTTCTTCCCCCAGGGCCTGGGCTCCTTGCCAGCCACCGCAGAGGTGCCACATCAGAAACAGGGAGAAGTACAAGATATAATTTTAGGAGGAGGGTATCACCCTCTCAAATGCTGACTTTTTAGGGGGCATCACCCCCAAAGTCCTGAAATTTTTGGGGGGTGGAAGAAGCATCACCCCCAAATGCAGAAATTACTTTATTTGTTCAGTTTTCTATACCGTTCTTCCCAGGGAGCTCAGAATGGTTTCAATGAATTTATTCAGGTACCCCAGCATTTTCCCTGTCTGTCCCGGTAGATTCACAGTTTATCTAATGGGGCAATGGGGGGATTAAGTGACTTGCCCAGGGGCACAAGGAACAATGTGGGTTGGAACCCACAACCTCAGGGTGCCGAAGCTGTAGCTTTAACCACTGCGCCACACACTTCATCATCGTCCTGGACCCTCACTGTCAGGAATTTTTGTTGCTACTGCAGGTAGAGAAAAAAGGCCCTGTAAAGCTCTGTTTGGGGTCACATGCAACTGTGCTGTCACATCCGCAACTACAAATAAGAAACAGCCAAAATGACCTGTTTCGTGACTACGAGTTTACACCTAGTAATGTCTACCACGAACTTTCAAGACTCAAAGTAGACAAAGCTATGGGGCCAGACAATCTACACCCCAGGGTACTCAGAGAGCTGAGTGAAGTTCTGGCTGAACCACTATCCGTACTCTTCAATCTTTCCATGCGCACGGGAATAGTACCCCTAGACTGGAAAACAGCTAACGTAATTCCACTCCACAAAAAGGGCTGCAGAACGGAGACAGGAAATTACAGACCGGTGAGTCTTACATCCATAGTGTGCAAACTCATGGAAACACTGATCAAACAGGAACTTGACAAAATTCTAGATGAAGAAAATCTACGTGATCCACATCAACACGGATTCACCAGGGGAAGGTCCTGCCAATCTAATCTGATTGACTTCTTTGATTGGGTGACCAGTCATCTGGATGCCGGTGAGTCCCTTGACGTGATATACTTGGACTTCAGCAAAGCTTTTGATAGCGTTCCACACCGCAGGCTGTTGAACAAACTAAAATCGATGGGATTAGGGGATACATTCACAACATGGGTAAGGGATTGGCTAGATGGTAGGCTTCAAAGGGTGATGGTAAACGGTACCCCCTCCAAAACGTCAGCAGTGATGAGTGGAGTACCTCAGGGCTCCGTCTTAGGGCCGATTCTATTCAATTTATTCATAGGAGATTTGACCCAAGGACTTAGAGGAAAAGTATCACTGTTTGCCGACGATGCCAAACTATGCAACATAGTTGGCAAAAGCAACGTGCCTGACTTTATGACGCAGGACCTAAGACAGCTTGAACAGTGGTCATCAACTTGGCAGCTGGGCTTCAATGCTAAAAAATGTAAAGTAATGCACCTAGGCAAAAAAAATCCACACAGAACTTACACACTAAATGGTGAAACCTTGTCCAGGACCACGGTGGAACGTGATTTAGGAGTGATCATTAGCGACGATATGAAGGCTGCCAATCAAGTAGAGAAGGCATCGTCCAAGGCAAGACAAATGATGGGCTGTATCCGTAGGGGTTTTGTCAGCAGAAAACCTGAAGTCATAATGCCGCTGTACAGATCCATGGTGAGACCTCATCTCGAGTATTGTGTTCAATACTGGAGACCACACTACCGAAAAGATGTGTTGAGAATTGAGTCGGTTCAGCGAATGGCTACCAGGATGGTTTTGGGGCTCAGGGAACTCACGTATGAAGAAAGGTTAAAAAAACTGAGGATGTACTCACTGGAGGAACGAAGAGAGAGAGGGGACATGATTGAGACCTTTAAGTATATTACTGGGCGTATAGAGGTGAAAGATGATATCTTCAGTCTTACAGGGCCCTCAGTAACCAGAGGACACTTGCTGAAAATCAGGGGAGGGAAATTTCAGGGTGATGCGAGGAAGTACTTCTTCACTGAAAGGGTGGTAGATCATTGGAACGAGCTGCCTCAGAGGGTAATTGAGGCCAGCAGCGTGTTAGATTTCAAAAGAAAATGGGATATTCATGTGGGATCTCTAGGAGAGTAAGAATCAGGGAGTGGGTCATTGGTATGGGCAGACTCGATGGGCTATAGCCCTTTTCTGCCGTCAATTTCTATGTTTCTATGTTTCTATGCACCAACGTGGGGAGAGGCAAGTCGACCAGCATTTGTATGCATGTCAATATGACCAAGCGGGCCCTTGTGACATAGCAAAGCATCACAGGGCCTCTTCTGTACCCACAGTAGTGGCAAGGGTTGCTGAATACCATTGCAGTAAGGGCTCATGTGTCAAGCATACACAAAGCAGTTAGCACGCAGCCCACTCTCCACCCCTAGCATTAAGAAAATATATTGTTTTGCACGTGGATAGCACACATGCATCCAAAAATTACCACAGCCACCTAAGCATGCCCTGCAATAAGGCATTTGTGCTATGGTAAGCACACATTGGTGCTTATGCAGCTTAGTAAACGGGCTCCACAGTGAGCAACCGTAAGGGTATGAACATATGGACAGAGCATAGATAGGGCTGCCAGAACACCAAGCTGCATGCATGCCACATCAAGAACAAGGGTAAATTAGCACCCAAATGTATGTTTACATTGATATTTTAGCATGGATTTAGGGGGCCCAGATGCTGTTATAGAGAAAGAGCTCCTGGTGCATCACTGAGGTACCTATTTTCTGTGACACCCAGTTACAGAAAGCTCCCCAAAATCTTCCACAGTCTCCATCTTCCAGAAGACAGTGGGTCCACGTTAGACATTAGCTGTGCAGAACATTAAGCTTGAATAGCGGCTGAATGTAGAACAGCATAAAGGCCTACAATTGTGGGCAACGGCATGTGGCTCTATAGTACAGCTGCACAGGCATGTATCATTTAGGTTTAAGATCTGAGAATGAAGTGCAATGTAAGCCAGCAAAAAAAAAAAAAAAAAGGGGGTTGTTAAAAAAATCTAACATCACCGTCTCGGGTACTGACCTAATGTCATCACCCCAAGTTGAGAAGTGCTAAGAATAGTGTAGTAACAAAAATTAATTATTGAACTTCTTGCTCAAGTATGTCCATCAAGAAAAGGCTAAAGCATCTGGTGCCAAGGCCTTCTGTAGCGATCCTTGGTTCTTCATACCACACAGTAGCAAAACTAAAAGGGTGACAACCTACAGGCTGCAACAGTGGCATCTTCATAAATTCAAATAGTTACAGTGGAGGGTGGTAAGTGATATGTACAAGGACAGTAGCTCTTGGGCAAATAAGCTAGTTAGAATAACTTATTACCTTTACAATTAGAGTGAGTTCATAGTTGAATCATGTAAGTGTTGACATCCACAACCCTAATAAAATTAGACCAGGGGGCCCCCTAGGCAGTCGGGTTTTCAAGATATGTGGCATATTTGCATATAATAGAGGTGACAGGCATGTAAATCTGCCTCATGCATATTCATTAGGGATAGCTTGAAGAAAACCCCCCACATTTGGATGGGGGTGCTCCAGGACAGCTTTAATAACCACTGAACTACACATTACAAAGCTTAGCAAGTTATATTTGATATTTATTGGCTTTTTTCTTACAGTTGTTCCAGGATAGTTGAAATGAAGAACTTCTTAACAGTTACAAATACCAAACAGGGTTAATATTACAGAGGAGAGGAAATAAAATATTAGGACTTTACAGATGTCTATAAGCATTATTTGGCATTATGTAAAAAACATGCTGACTTGAGACTGGAAACTCATTCCCAAGGGATCACAGTTTGAAAACAGGATGAAGGTTTCAATATTCTGCAGCCTAAAAAATAAATACAGTTTTTACGGTGATTTACAGCATATCAAAAGTTTGTTACATAGATAAAAGAAATTCATAGTAAACAGTGAAAGGCCTATTGTCCTATATACTACAAGTTCTACCTGCTCACTAACATTATAAAAGACCTTTTAGGATTTCCTTATGCAAATCAAATTGAACAAGAAAGATTGATCTTTAGTCAAGGACAGAAATGTGTCTTTTGAAAGGACTTACCCCTTAATTCTATAGCCTTAGGATCTAAATGTGGCCCATGCACAGATCACACCCCTTTGCTATACCAACATTTTCATGTTTTGGATGAGATTTCTAAAATTGGGATTTCAATGTGTATGCCAGAGCTTCCCAAATGGGATCACAAAACCTAAGTTTGGGATCATGACCTAGGTTGACTTTCCATAGGTATATGGGCCATTTGTATTATTAAGATTGCATTGATGACTTGATTGTGACCTCTTCGCTGATTGTCCAGCGCTTCTTGCTGTAAACCGCCTTGAACTTCCATGGCTTTGGCGGTATATAAGAATAAAATTATTATTATTATTAAGTTCTGAGTGGCCAGATCCCCTAGGCCTCTCCCACAATTCTCTAAACCTGCGTTTATACCAGACACTGGTTAGAGAATGATGCTTTTAGGCAGTGGCGTACCTAGCATATGTGATACCCGGGGCCCATCATTTTTTGACCCCCCCCCCATCTGTACAAAAAACATGATTTTTAGTAACAAGCCACTTGTCACACATGAGTACCTAAGAAAAGGCAGCATCTTACATACTGCAGTGAGCAGTACAACATCGATACACCCATTGTAAAACTAAACAAGCCAGACTAGTACAGATCAATCCTAACAAAAAACCATGTCTTTCGAACACACAGAACACAGAAAACATCTTTGCCTAGTATGGAATATGTAATTACAAACTAACCCCTCCCTCCCACTGTAGTGTGCATAGTGGTAACAGCTCTGACGCTCATAGAATTCTGAGCATCAGAGCTGCTACCACCACGGCAGGCCCTAAAAAACACTCCACAGTTTTGTAAAAAGGGGGGATAAAATAGAAATACATAGACAAATGTTAAATTGAACCAGTAAGAAGCTGGACTCTGCATACAGTGCACCATGTCTCCTAAAGCAATAAATAGAAATTTTTTTCTACCTTTGTCTTCTATGGTTTCTGCTTTCCTCATCTTCTTGTAACTCTCTTCCTTCCATCCACTGTCTGCCATCTCTCTTCCCCTATATGGCATCTTCTCTCCTTCTATGCCCCTTCCAGAAACTGTATGCCTCCCCCTTCCAGCTCTCCTTTCACCCCCATTGGTTTGGTATCTCTATCCTCTCCTTCCCTCTCCCACACCTTTCCTCTGCAATCCCTTTCCTTTTTTCACCTCATTTTCCTTTTTAATTTATTTTCTGCATCAGTCTAGATTACGTTCTTACTACCCTCTCATCAATGTCTTTTTTACTGTCTACCTAAAGCTTGGCACCTCTTTTCCTTACCTCTCTAGTGTTTCCCTAACTCAATCCTTTTCTCCCCATCATGTGCCCTCCTTTTATTTATCCCCTCCTTCCATCATGTACCCTCTTTCTCCAACCCTTCCATCTAGTAATTTCTCCTCTCTGTCCACTTCCATCCAGCATCTGCTCCCCTCTTTCTCTCCTCCCATTTCCTTCCTGCATTTGCTCCCTTATCTCTCCCATCTGCACTTCCATCCAGCATAGGCTCCCCACTACCATCCAATGTCTGCCCTTTCTCTCGCCATCCACCCCTCTTCAGTCAGCATTTGTCCCCTTTCTTTCCCTCCAATATCTTTCCCCCTTATGTCTCTCCCCTTTCTCAGAACCACCCTTCCATACCACCCTGCCCCCTTTCTTTCCCTCCACCACTCTTCCATTCCAGCAATCCTGCTCCTTTCTCTCCCTTCATGCAGCAAGGTCCCACGATGACTGTACCTGCCGGCTGCCAGTCCACCCCACTCCGACATACTTGCTCTGAAGCAGACTCAGCAGCCGCATGCTGGAAGGTCCCACAATGACTCATCTGCTGGCTCTGCTCTGGAAGAAGTAAGTTACGTCAGAGGGGGTGGACCCGGCTGACGCAGGGAGTTGTGGCAAAGTCTCGCAATGACTGCATCTGCCGGGTCCACCCCCTCAGACGTAACTTACTTCTTCCGGAGCAGAGCCGTCAGAGGAGTCATCGCGGGACCTTCCTGCACCTCAGCGCGGCGGCCGACTCTGCTGCAGAGAAAGTAAGTCAAAGGTAACGTGAAAATGTATTTTTTTCATCAAAAGGGGACATCTATTAATTGACTGTGTATCCTTTCTTTCATTTCTTTCTTTCTACACTCAGGCCCAACAATTGTCCCTTTCTATTCCTTCCCGTGTCCTTAGTGCCCCCAGTGCCTCCTTCCCGTGTCCATAGTGCCCCCATCCTGTGTCATTTGTGCCCCTGTCCTGTGCCCAAAGTGCCCCCAGTGCCTCCATCCATAGTGCCCCCAGTGCCTCCGTCCCATGTCCATAGTGCCCCAGTGCCTCCTTCCTGTGTCCTTAGTGACCCCAGTGCCTCCTTCTCGTGTCCTTAGTGTCCCCAGTGCCTCTGTCCCATGTCCATAGTGCCCCCAGTGCCTTCCTCCCATGTCCTAAGTGCCCCCAGTGCCTCCTTCCCGTGTCCTTAGGGCTCCTAATGCTTCCTTCTTATGTTCCCCTACTACCTTCCAGATTTTGTCCACCCCCAAAGCCAGCCAGCCTCCCTCCCTCCCTGCTGCGCTAAAGCCAGCCAGTTTGCCTGCCTACATCCTGCCCTCCCTGCCACGGAAAAAAAAACAAAAACGCCTCTCCCCTTCCTTTCCCCCGGTCCGCGCCGCTGCAATCTTACCTCCCCCGCCGACAAGAAGTCTTTCCGACATTAATTCTGACATCAGAGAGGCCCGGAATGTCCTCTCCGATGTCAGAATTGACATCGGAAAGACTTCTTGTTGGCGGGGGGAGGTAAGATTGTAGTGGTGCGGGCCGGGGGAAAGGAAGGGCAGGAGGACCCGGACCTGACCAGCTATGCACCCCCCCCCAAGCCATGCACCCGGGGCGGACCGCCCCCCCTTTGGTACGCCACTGCTTTTAGATGAAGGACTGGTCCCTCTCACACCTAGGTCTTGTTTTGGATGTTTGGGACTTGGCAATTTTTTTTTTCAGAAATAGGGCTTAAAAAGGTAGATGTAGTGGTAGTCTGGGCGATTAAATGCCTGAACGTACAGGTAGGCCAATTGCCCAGACCGCCACTACATCTACGTTTAAGTCCTATCCCTGAAAAAATAAAAATCGCCCAAATCCCACACACAAAACAAGACCTTTTAGGCATGGGACTAGTCCTTCACCTAAAACCATGATTTACTAACCGGCGTCTATCATAAGTGCAAGTTAGAGAATCGTGGAACCATCCGTCTCCCGCTCCTCCTCCCCCCCCCCCCACACACACACAATGATCACAGCAAGAGGGATGCCTAGTCCCTCCTGCCCACATCTGCTGTGACTTCCCTGCAATGACCACCAGAAGGAGAGATGCCCAATCTCTCCTGCCCACGCACTCCCCCAAAGGTTCACTGGCAGAAGAGATACCCAGCCCCTCCTACTTGACACCCCCCACCCCAAAGGTAGCCCACCCCCACTGGACCTCCTATATGGGGTGGCCTAAGGGATATGGCCAATCGGAATGAAAGGCCACTCCAAGCACATCTCAGAATGCACTGGGAGATGGGCCTAAGATTCTGGTTGGCCCAGGCACTAATCAGGGCCTTAGGCCCCTCTCCAGTGCATCCCAAGATGCACCGGGAAGGGGCAGGCCAGCAATTCCAGTGAAGGCAGGCCTGCTGGCCAGACGCAGGAAAGACCCATCCGGCCGGTCATCTCAACAAGGTTGGGGGGGGGGGGAATCTGGTCATCTCTACCAGTGATCGTTGTGGGGGAGTCATGGCAGGTGCGGCCAGGAGGGACTGGGCATCCCTCATGCCACGATCATTGTGTGTGTGTGTGGGGGGGGGAGGAGACAGGTTGCCTGGGCCACTGAGCTGATCATGGCAGCCACGATCATTGTGGGGGGGGGGGGAGGAGACAGGTTGCATGGGCCACTGAGCTGATCATGGCAGCCACGATCATTATTGGGGGGGGGGGGGGGAGGAGACAGGTTGCCTGGGCCACTGAGCTGATCATGGCAGCCACGATCAGTTCAGCAGCCCAATGCGGAACCTATACGTTTTGACTTAGACAAAGTCAAAACGGGTATAAGTTCTGTCCAGGCAACCTGACGAACTTTTCGTGAATGCATTTTATTTAATTATTGTATAATTTTAGTTGTTCTTAGATTTTGTATTTTTGTTCACTGTTTGTATATTTTTGGCACTGTATGTGAACCGCCTAGAACTATGTGGTAGGGCAGTATATAAAAATAAAATTATTATTATCGCTGTAGGATGACTAAGTCTAGGTCAGTCCACATCCCACCTACCTCCTGCGCTAACCACTCCTTGAAAAATGGCTCCTTTTCACTGGACACACACGTCTAAAACCCATTTCGATTATCAGCACTTGGACGACCTGTCTTTTTGATCGTTCCAAGTGCTGATTTAGGTGCATTTTTAGACATATTTTCATTTGGATTATGAGCCCCTTAGTGTATACATGTCAAGAAGTACTATTGCACTTTCTCCAGAAAATGTTATAGGACCGTTTGCTATAAAATGGCAGATCTAGTCACATATAGAGGACCTGTCTTAAGGTTTAAAAACAAACCCAAGCAAAAAAAACCCCAACTTGCTTTGTATATTGCAGCAGTTGGTTGAAAAAAAAAGAATCATGCTTGAACAATGGGAATATGGTAACTAACAATATGAGAAAACCAAAGAGGATTGACCTCAAAGTATCCACAGAGAAGAAAATCCAGAAGAGACCAAAAGAAACTCTGTGGAATGACGATGTTCCTTATTTGAAAAATGTCAAAGTTCCAAAAGGTACAATAAAATCATCCACATAAAATAAAATCATCCACATAAAAGTAAAATAATCCACATGAAAACCTTAAAGGACCTAGTCCACTAGGGATGCAGGACTCAACACGGTCCGTGTTTCGACAAAGAGTCTTCTTCAGGGGGTCCCTGAGGGCCCTATAATGGTGAATACGTGTAGATGCTAATATGTGGTGAACCGCAAGTGAGACGCTGCTTGCATCCAAAGTGAACTGCTTGCATCCTTTGGAACTAACAATATGAAAAATTATACATCAGAAAGCCTACATAAAAAAGGCATGACATGATAGCTACTGCAAGAATAATCTATTCTAGACAGATCAGAGTATTAGTATCTGGAAAGTCTGTGGTATGTATACGAAGTGAGGCAACGGATGGTGGTAGTTTGAATGAACTGGAGGAGGCATAGAACAAAATGAGTACATTGATAAGACTTAACTGGCCTATTATAAAAATGGTTCCCGATTCTTGATATCAGATTATCTATGTTGTGAGAAATGAAATAGAGGGATCAAGATAAGAGACTGAACGGGATGTTATTTCAGGCACACTAGCAAAAAGAATCAACACAAGAACATGTGGGCATTTGCTCAGTTTCTTGTATAAGAACAAGTTAAGTGTTTGTAATAGATGTTTAAGTGATATGTGCTTTGTGGATTTATATTCCCAGAAAGCTTGGCTGCTTCCACAGAGCATAAGCCTGCCTCCTTCTCCAGTCTGGGAGAGAGAAGTGGCCATATTGCAGAGCACATGGCTAGATGAGCATCCGAGTGCAGCATTATTCTCTCACCAGGTTTTTTCAGCCCTTTAGGTCTAATAATCTAACACAGCTTGGGTTTTTATCTAAGTCTGGAGAACTCTGATATGCTAGTAGAGTAAGTAGATATGTGATAGGCTTGAACTGCATTGACTCCATCCAGTCAAGTTTGTTTTTGCTTCATTATTAAAGAAACTGTTCAATCAATTCAGAGTCTGGCTGGCGATACCAAGATTGCAGAACCTCTTACAATGGCCTCTATAACTCAGAATATATATATTTACAATGCCCATTATGTTTTTTTTTTTATCATGACGGTTTTAGTTTTCAATATGTATTAATGTTTTTATGACTGCTAGCAATGCTAGGCTAACAGTGTCCTTATTTGATTTTAAGTGTCCCTGAAGAAGGCATCCCACAATGCCGAAACTGGGATCCTAGTCAGGATGTTTGTTCCATGGACTAATCTGATCTCACCAATTGTTCTTGCTAAATCACACTGTACAGATACAGCTTACTGTACAGTCTGTATCTCAGGTTTTTGTGCTGAAAGCAAAGACTCCTCTGAGTTATATATATATATATGCACACACACACACACACACACATAGTACATTTAAACTATAATACATATTAAAAACTAAAAATAACATGATAAAAACTAGAAAGACATAAAATTCATTGAAAGCACTGAATAATTGTGGTGCCAGAGAAAGATCAAGCCCCAATTAAAATAGCAACATTGTACACTTAGAGGCTGAGAGACAGTCATGCATATCTGAAAGCCACACCGAACCAGTAAACAAGGAGCATGGGTGGGGGATGCTGCAGACAAACCATGCTGCTGCACAAACTATTAGTGTATTCAAACTGTGATATTTTTCTGTTTCTTGTGCAATAAATTTGATTACCAGATGGTATAGGCATCTCATGTGCCTTTACTTCGCAGTACTTTAAGGAAAGGTTCCTTCTGTTTGCTCCTGTATTAAAAAAAAAAAAAAAAGTCAGTCTGATGACATACATGCCATTATAGGGCTCCAATTGCTTGCAACATTCCTTCAAGATGTCCACTATTCTTTAGTGAAGTCAGATCTGAACATCCACCAATACATTTTTCTCCAATATAGACACGGGGAACCTAAAAATAAAGAGACCATTATTTAAATAAGGTAAGCAATTGCTAGCTATAGTTTTATTCCCATGTACTGTATATCTGTAGATGAAGTCACAAGAAGCCACCAAGAGCCAATGTCAAGAAACCCCAAAACAAAACACAACTTTGGTGCTGTGAAGCTACAGTGCCAGAGAAACACAGGTCTAGTTTTAGCAACCAATGCTCAGCACTAACAGCATGCAATTATATGCATGCTTTTGGTTTTGAGCATTGGTCATTATAAGGTCAGAATTTCCTGGAAGATGCCCACAAGAGCTCTGCGGTAGGCACAAACTGTTGTGTGCATGTCTAAGGAATCCTGACCACAATGCCCACCGCCACCAAGCCCTCCAAAATAAATCAGATCTCTGCCACAGTCCCCGAGTACTCAAAAAAAATGCCCCCCCCCTGCCAAGCACTCCCCCCCCCAAAAAAAAAAAATGTCATAGGAGGGGCCTTAAACACCCTGGGCCAATCAGAGCCTCAGGCCCTTCCCTGGTGCATCCCAAAATGCACCGGGGAGGGGAATACCGTTTAGACAATGTACCAGCAACTGAAATGAGGATGTCCATCTCCATCCTGCTGGGCATCTCTCCTGCTGTGGGGGGATTTTTTATTTTTATTTTTTTTTTGTAGCAGGGGAGAGTGGGCATTGTATTTAACTTTCTCATATCCAAGGGGTGATGCTATCTGCACATATCAGTCTACTAACTCTATAGGATACAATGTATGCACATCATTTTTCAAGAAGATACAGAGTTTCTCACCCACCCTGCTACACTTACAAACTGAGCCTGGAGCCATTGTAGCTGAATCAGATGCATGCAGAGCCTATTATATACTGTATATATCCTGAAAACCGATCTGGCTGCTTGTCCCCCAGGATGGTTTGAGAACCACGTGTCTAGAGAAGTCCTTGAGGCACACCTATTCCATCAGGCTTTCAGGACATCCACAATGAATATGCACGAGACTTACATGTACTGCCTCCTTGGTATGTAATTCTCTCTCATGCATATTCTAGAAGCACTGCTCTAAAGGGAGATTGCAGATATTGGTACAGTGGAAAGGTGCTGCAAAGTGGAGCAGTGATCCTTAGTATATCCAGGTTTTTACTCTTTACACCCCCCCCCCCCCCCAAATGAGGAGATGGCTGCTTCCAAATAAAGGAATATTGTGTTAACGAACATTAGTAGTTTGCTGTTTTAAGGGAAAATGTGACTCTTCCGTACTGAAATTCACCAATAGAAGGTCTAAGGTAGAATATGACATGGGGATGGATTTTTCCCCATCCCGTCCCTGCAGCTCTGTCCTCATCTGCAAAAGCCTCAAACACTTTAAAATCATAAGTGTTTGAGGCTTGTGCAGTTAAGGCAGAACTTACAGGAATGGGGAAACTGAGTTCCTGTGAGGACGGGGACAAAATTATCCATGTGTCATTCTCTAGTTTAAGGTTAGTCAAAGTCTTAATCTTTCACTTTGTTTTTATGCTAATGTCTTAAAACATTTAAAGCAAATTAATGCTGTCCAGTAATATTCCATCTTACTGGGAAAAGTAGTTAGCAAATCCACATAAAAGCTCAGGACGCCCTTCTCCCCACCCAGTAACTTATTTGGCATCTTTCCCCATCAAACCCTCAGGTTTACTGACCATGCTGTTTGCTTGCTTTTCAGATCTATGCAGATAGTAGATTCATTCAGAATTAATGCAAACTCAAATTGGCGATAAGATAGTGGAACTCGGTTCTGATATATTATTGCAAGGATAAACGTCATTTGCAATATCAGAGAAAAGATATGGCAAATGAAAAGAAAAGATTTCCATTCTCACCAGTACTATGTTAAAAATAGGAGTAGAGTTTTTTTTTTAAAAACAAATACAGTGGTGCCTCACACAACGAACTTAATTGGTTCCAGGAGCAAGTTTGTTATGCGAAAAGTTCGTTATGTGAAACGCGTTTTCCCATAACAATACATGTTAAAAAAAATAATTCGTTCTGTAGCATAAAATATGCTAAGATAACATAAAAAAAGATACATTTTTTGTTATTATTTTCATGAAATAGTTTTGATACTCCTTTGGCTACTTTGGCTGATTTTATTGCATCCTTATTTGTCAAAATGGTGAAAATGGTGGTTTTGCTGAGGCCAAACTCTTTGACGAGGTCACACTGTTTTACCCCACATTCACTCCTTCTAATTATTTCCCGTTTAATTTCAACAGAAATCACCTTCCTGCTTTTTTTAGAAGCCATGATATACTGTATAAACAATAATTTTACAGTGAGAGGGCAGAGTCTCAGCGGCAAAAACTGGGACTTAACTGTTCTTTTTTTTTTTTTTTCTAGCATCGGGGAAGCGGCGAGAGTAGCTCCGCCCCCCCCAACGCATCAGCAGTAGGCGCCGGGCCCCTGCGAGCCGACGGTCCGCCACTGCACAGGGAGCCAGGCGGAGAGAGGGCAGTTAAGCGCAGTGCCTGCGCGGAAGGATGCAGCTCGGGCGACTTCGTTGTGTGAAACGAAGTTCATTGTAGGAAGCAAGACATGAAGTTCGTTGTGCGCAGCGTTCGCTGTGCGAGGCATTCGTTATGCGAGGCACCACTGTACCATTTTAAAAATCATAATGGTGAACAGTGTTATTACAACAGAGTAGCCTGTGAGCTTGTCTCATGTGGCGGATTGTAACACGGGGCTGGGAGGCCCTCGTGTGTCCGCAGGCAAGCTGGTAGGACGGTTGGGACGGCATAATTAGATTAGGAGTAGGGGAGGGGATCGCACCAAAAAGGCAAGTGTTGATTGGGTAGTTTAAGATTGAGGGGCGGTTCGTGGGGCTGATAAACCGGGACCTTGGAGGACTCGGTTTGTAGCAGGTCCTCCAGGGCGGTTTTGTCCCACCCACCCGCCCTTTAGTTGGTGGCTCTAGTGGTTTGGAAGGCGGGTATCCCGAGCTATTGGGTGCTGGGGCTCATCCGGCGATGAGCGGTGGGCCGGCTGGGAGCCGTGCCTTGGGGTCAGGTGACCCAGGTTAAAGGGGCATGAGGTCATGCCACCCCTCAGACGCTTGCTGTTGGTGGCGGGGTCGGGGGCAAATGCAATGTTTACAAGGGATAGCTCGGGAGGAGCTTGCTGGTGTTAATTTAATTAATGTTCGTTATGTTAATGATGTTAATTTATGCAAAGTTAATTTATTGGTTATGGAGATTTAAATAAAGAGCTGCGGCTATATACCATAATAAAGCGTGTTGGTTTCATTTTGGGGGCTGGTAAAGGGGAATAGGGGGTTTAGGGACAGCAGCAGGGACTATCCAGATCCCGCTGTTATAATCTTTCAGTCTGCGATATTCCAATTTCACACATGAGTATAATACTTGTAGAAGGCTAAAAATTGGAAGCAGACCTCTATTTCTGTACTTTGCTGAAAATGTTTTACTGCATTCCTGATAAAAGCTGGATTTTTACAGAGTTACTTGACAAGATTTAGTTAGACATTATTAATGTGCTGCCGAGTGGACTGCCTTTAGTAGATCTGGGAAGAGATGAGAAGATGAGAAGTCATGAGTCTGCCAGGAAGTGGAATTCCCCAGTGGTCATTCTTAAGAAGCAGAAATGCAAGTTAGCCTTTCTCTGCTTAATTGACAATTGCATGAAGGCTGCAGAAGTTAGAACTACTCTGGGTTTGCATAGCTCAGGCTAGATGAGTCTTTCCAAAGAATAGGGACCATACAGAAACAGACAGCATAAATAAAAATTGAGCTAAGACAGCAAGTCACACTTAAAAACAAAACTGGGATGTACGTCTATATAAGAAAACACTGTAAAAGTAACTGATATGCTATTGATATCAAAGCCCAGTTTACTTAATTGGCGCTTATAGAAACTCCTATAGGTCATCAGCCCCAAACATGTAAAGTATGGTAAAGATCACCAAAACACCTGAGCTATGCATAACTTAGAAAAGGGGCTTATAAACTGCAACTGTGGTCATTAAAAGATAGCCCATCTTTTTTTTGTTTTGTTTTGTTTTTTTACAAAAAGAACTGAGAATCTAATGTAATAAGTGATAGAAAACAAATAGTATAGCACAGGGCTCATAAAATAAAACATCCAAAAGCCACTTAAGTCGGCACTTGGACGTCCTAATAGCAGGGACATCCAAGTGCTGATAGCCAAAACCAACTTTCTGGATGTGCAGCAGCACTTCTAAGCTGCTGTGCATCCAGAGAGCAAAGGGGCGTGTTGGGACTTTGTGGTATTCAGCCTATGCCTGCTAGGTTTGTCCCCAGAGTAGTGCAGAAACCTGGCACAAAGGCACTAGAAACAGCTCAGTTTAAACCCCAAACTAACCATTTTGGGGACTTTTCTTCTTTGGCCTTTAGAGGGAGCAGAAGAGCAGATTTGCCTGTTCTACCACCCCCACACAGCTCTAGTTTAGTCCCTAGCAGTCACTGCAGGCTGGAAGCAGAACCAGCCAGAAAGCCTTTTCATCTGAGAGTTTGGGGCATGACTGCAGGTTATTACATCAGAGAGCAGAACTGCTAGAGAGGCAGAAAGAAAAGCAGGAACAACAAAGAAGGCAGGGAGGCTCAGGGCTGAGAGCTCTGGATGGCAGTGAACAGCCTGAATGTATGGAGCTGACAGAGGCTGCTCTGGAGCGGCCAAACTTAATGCCCCAGGATTTTCAAACCATGGAGCTGGAGCCGTATCCTGAACTGCTGAATGGAGCCCTGCCAATGGAAGTTTGCTGTACTGAAGGCAATTAAATTAATCTGCCTAAATGTTTGACCCAGATACTGTTTGGCTAAGCTTACCAAATGCCTTTTGTTGAGTAACCCTGAAGAAGGTGGGGGTGCTTGGTGGCATCTGTTAGAACTTTAAAGAACTGTTTTTTGATTTTTTTTTTTGGGGGGGGGGTCCTTTCCCTCTGGGTGGGGGAAGGGCTGTTACCAGTCCCAGGACTGCTCTGTGTCTTCTGTGGTGGGTTTGAGGGCATATCATTTGCAAATTTTAACCACACAGAGCACACTCCCTGGCCAGCAAGTCAGATGCTGGGGCCTAGTGCCGTAGCACTAGCGCAGGCTGAGGTAGTGATATCAGCCCAAAAGCCTGTTTTTGAAATATTTCAAAAAGTTTTGAATCATTAATCTGCTGGAGAACTAGCGGCAGCTTTGAAAAGCCTGAATTATAAGTTTTTGAATTTGATTATGTTCCCAATACTGAGGGACCCAAGGATAAGGGCCAATCAATACTGAGGGACCCAATGATAAGGGTTTATTGGCTGGCACTAATTTAGGGACTGTTTGGAATTTGTTTGTTTGTTTTGGACCAGTGGTCTCAAACTCAAACCCTTTGCAGGGCCACATTTTGGATTTGTAGGTACTTGGAGGGCCGCAGAAAGAATAGTTAATTTCTTCTTATTAAAGAAATGATAATTTTGCATGAGGTAAAACTCTTTATAGTTTATAAATCTTTCCTTTTGGCTAAGTCTTAATACTAATATTGTAATTTATAGGTAGAGAGACATATGATCAAAATGGTTTTATTTTACTTTTGTGATTATGATAAATATACCGAGGGCCTCAAAATAGGACCTGGCAGGCCGCGAGTTTGAGACCACTGTTTTGGACTATACTTTATATTTTTGAACATCCTGACAAGATCGATTCTCTTTCTTCCAATGTGGAACTGTTGAACTCTAGACAAGCCGGCTGGTTTGAATTTTTTTTGTGTGTGTGAATAAACCCAGACCTTGCTTGATGCAATACACTTACCTGGTGTTCTCTTATGGTGGCCTTTTTTCTTTCCTTGTGCAGCCTGTAGCGGCTCACAAGAGGTGACCCATTGCCTTGAGACTGCCGGTGACAAGTTGTGTTATGGGCAGGAATCGGGAGGGCTTCAACCTGGACATAACCCAGCCATAATCAAATCTTTCCTAGAGAGAACTTAGACACCGGCAATGAGACCTGTTTGAGTTGGGTCGAAGCTCCACAAAGATGCCAAACTGACAAGAAGACCATTGGAGGATTTAAGGCATGACCTCCCCCTTACTCCCCCAGTGGTCATGACTAGAAAATGACATGGTGGCTGTTACCTGCGGATAGCCGTGAGTAGCCATGGGTAACCTGCCAAAATGGTGAGGGGGAAAAAGTGCTCACTGCGGGTATGGAGACAAGGCCATCCACCACCCCGTGGAGTGGTGAATGGCCTTGTCCCCGCAGTTAAGGGAGGGAACGCTTGCAGCTCCCTCTCTCCTTCCTACCTACCCAAATCTATCTATCTATCTCCCTCCCTCCCCCTTACCTTCGCGGCACGTTTTGAGTAACTTCTTCAAAACTGTCAGAGCCTGCAAGCAGTAGCACTCGTGTGTGGGCGGAAGCTTCTCCTCTGATGCAAGTTCCGGTTGCATCAGAAGAGAAGCTTCTGCCCACACATGCACGCTACTGCTTGCAGGCTCCGACAGCTTTGAAGAAATTACTCAAAACACGCCGCAAAGGTAAAGGGGAGGGAGGGAGATAGATTCAGGTAGGTAGGAAGGAGAGAGGGGGCCGCGCAAGGGGTGCTGAAGGGCGGTGAGGTGGCAATAGGGAAGGGTGATGGAGGAAAGGAGCAGACGCTGAAGGGGATGGAGAGGAACAGATGCTGAAGGGACTTGGGGATGACAGAGTGAGGAGGAGAAGACGCTGAAGGGAAATGGGGATGACAGAGTGGGGAGGAGAAGACGCTGAAGGGAAATGGGGATGACAGAGTGGGGAGGAGAAGACGCTGAAGGGAAATGGGGATGACAGAGTGGGGAGGAGAAGACGCTGAAGGGAAATGGGGATGACAGAGTGGGGAGGAGAAGACGCTGAAGGGAAATGGGGATGACAGAGTGGGGAGAAGATGCTGGAAGGGGAGAAGACAGAGATGCCAGACTATGGGGAAGCAGAGGGAAGAAGATGGGTGCCAGACCAATTGGGGGGGAGGGGTGAAGGGAGAGGCACAGTAACAGAGCAAATGGAAGACACAGAGAGAAGACAGACAGTGGATAGAAGGAATTGAATGAGAAGATTAGAGAAGCAGAAACCATACAACAAAAGGTAGAAAAAAAATTCCTATTTATTTATTTTATTTTTCTTTGCTTTAGGATAAAGTAGTATATTAGTTGTGTTTATAAAAAATTATAAACAAAGCCCTGCCAACTGAACGACTCTTTCTCAGCAGCCAGAACTTTGATTTATAAGGAAGGAATAAGCTAAATATTGCAGTACTGAGGCTTGTACGGATGCTGTGGGGATAGTAGTCATGGTGACGGGGACAGGAAGGGGACAGGGCAGTGTCGGGGACAAATTTATCCCCCATGTCATTCTCTAGTCATGACCCCCTCCCACCACCCAAAGAGCAAAAAAATTAAAAACCCAAACAAACCCATAGGCTTCCCATCAGCTGATCATGGCAGAAGGAATCCCCATCAGCTGAGCCGGTTTTGGGGATTCCTGGTGGCTCAGCTGATGGGGATTCTCCCTGCCAGGATCAGCTGAGCTGTGGAGCCCAACCCCCCCCCCAACATCCCCCACATCCTCCTGACATCATAGACCTCCCCACTCCAACATGCCCTGACATTTCCACCTCCCAACATTCCTGTGCCCCCCTCCCATATCTCCAGAACCCCTCCCTGTACCTTTGGAAGCGCAAACGGCAGGAGAGAAGCTCACTCACTCCTGCCTTCAAGGCCGCGTGCTGCAAATGATGGGGCTTCCCCCACCCAATGCATCTTGAGATGGAGTGAGAGGGGCTGAAGGCTCAAAATTGGCTCAGCTGATCCTGGCAGGGGGAATCCTCATCAGCTGAGCCACCAGGAATCCACAAAACCAGCTCAGTCAATGGGGATTCCTTCTGCTGTGATCAGACCAGGTAGTTGGTGGGTATGTCTAGAAAACTTGCTTTTGTATGTTTTTCACATGGATGTTTTTATTTTTGAAAATGGGCTAAAAGAGGCGACATCCTAAGGACCAAAAAACTTACACATAGCTCATTTTCAAAAATAAAAAATAGATGTTTGGCAGCTCTGAAAATGGACATTTTTCCTGCTGGGTTTGTGGACGTCTTGCATAAAACGTCCAGCCTCAGACCTAGACACATTTCTGATTATGCCCCTCCATGGCAATAATTGCAATATCCCAGGGTTAATCTATGTTACATTTATTGTATATATTGTGTTTTATTTTTGTAATATGTTATAAAACTCAAACTATTTGAAGAGAGCCAAGATCATTGCTGGATAGAGCAGATGAGACATGGTGGGGTGGGGGGTAGTTCTTCCTCCAGTGACACAGCTGCTCTAAAGGGTTTCTGTAATACTGTCATAGCTTGGCTGCTCATGTGCAACTAAAACTGTACTCTCCCCCCCCCCAACATACATTGCCTATTCCTGTACCTAAGTACACTCCAACGCAATCCCAGCTAGTCCCCATCCCCAGTTTGTGTGGCGCAGTGGTTAAAACTACAGCCTCAGCACCCTGAGGTTGTGGGGTTCAAACCCACGCTGCTCCTTGTGACCCTGGGCAAGTCACTTAATCCCCCCCATTGCCCCAGGCACATTAGATAGATTGTGAGCCCGCCAGGACAGACAGGGAAAAATGCTTGAGTACCTGAATAAATTCATGTAAACCATTCTGAGCTCCCTTGGGAGAACGGTATAGAAAACTGAATAAATAAAAATAAATACATCTAAACCCAGTCAACCTTCACCATCCTGTCTCTACTTCCAACCCTTTCAAGCAGGATATTCCCTCCTCCCACTGATGTTGGCAGTGCCACCTCTGGAACAGGTGTTCCATTTCTTCAGCACCACATGAGCTGTTCGGTACCCATATCCCACACTGCTCTCAGTCTTATAGGATTAGTGCAGAGTGAAGGAGTTGGGCCGGAATCGGGCAACATATGGTTCACAGTTAAAAATCACTGAATAAAGGAGATAGAAAAATATGATAACTGAGGGGGGGAGGGGGGGAGAGGAAAAGAACAGTCGAAGGTCCCTGTCCCGCCCATACTCAAAACAGCAAAGTAAAAAGGTATAGGGTCATGATTTGCTATACCATCCAAAGCGGTTTATATTGTACTATATACAGGTACTCTATCTGCCCCACTGGGCTCACAATCCATGTTTTTGTACCTGGGACACAAAAGTATTGCACCTTCTCCTTGGGAGGGAACTATTTTGTGCATCATTCAAGTAAAGAAAGAATTACTGTAATTATTTGCTTAAGGGTGTGTTTCCTTGTAGTCTAAAGTTCAACATGACTAAAGGTGGCACAGGGAATGGTAACTGGTAGAAACTGTTCATTTATTTATTTCTCAAAAACTTATATTTCATCTATAGACACAATTCTAAGCAGATAACAGAATATGCAAAACAAAACACGATAATGCTAAAACAATAAGAAATCTCAGTACAGACTAAAACAGGACAAACCTATCACATATGAATTAAAATCAAACATGACAAATATTGTTCTGCTGAAAATTTTTTTAAAAAAATCCTTAGTTACACTAAAGACTAGCTGATACCAAATCATTATTCATTCAGTTGGAAGCTTGCTGAAAGTCTTTTAAAATCTGTCAAAGAGCCCAAAGTTGGTGAAGTTCGGTCCACAGTTTAGGATGAGCAATATGCTTGTGCGTATGTAAAAACGCAAGACTTCAGGTGTGGGATAATTGAAGTCTACATTGCACTTAGTTTTACAGAAGAGACTCTGATAAGTAGGGCTAGGCTAGGACAGGCTCTCTTGGTTCCTGCCCAGTGCCATTCCTTCCAACTCAACACCCAGCAATGCAGTGGAAAGGAAATGTAAAAATATCACAGCACTCCTCTGGAGTGACAGGACATTAAAGGATTCAGGAAATGGGCCAAAATAAGAGAAGTGGGGGAGGAGTTATTTGAAATGCTTCCTATGCAATCATTCCTACCATATGAAAGCAAAGTTACAGTGGGGCACTGCTATACTTACTAGGGTGGGGGAGGGGGTGCAGATTCAAATACAACACAGATAGTGTTACCATATGATACTGTGTTATTTGGTACATCAATGAGAGCTAAGAGCCAAATATCTTCTAATAATAATAAACTTTTGCTCATTATGACAGGGGTTGCCATACAGCAAATTATGAAAAACTGGAAAAATTGGGATCGGCTGAATTATAATTTTTGGCGAAATTCGTTATGCCAAATCTTTAAAATGGAGCAGGTAATAGCCATTCAGCAGGGGCATTTTAAGAAATTTAGGGAAGTTTGGGAGCCATTAACAAAATATTGTACAGAATGAATATTATTTTTTCCTTTGTTCATACACGTCCAGGTTGGGGGATACTTTATGTTTTCTTATGCTTAAGAACAATTGTTGAGTATAAGGGGGGAGAGATATTTGATGTGAATTAGACTGATGGAATATTAAGTGATGCTAAAGTGTAAAGTGATTGTATCTTATGTTGCATTTATTGAAAGTTTTAAAAAATGAATAAAGAATTAAAAAAAAAAAAAGCAAAGTTACAGTGGGGCACTGCTATACTTACTAGGGTGGGGGAGGGGGTGCAGATTCAAATACAACACAGATAGTGTTACCATATGGCTCCAGAAAAAGAAGTAAAACCTGGATGTCTCAATCTGCCCTCCTTTTTCTGGAGCCATGTGGTAACCCTAAACACAGAGCTAAATAACCAACATGGTATCCAGAGAGAAGCTAGAGGCACTTTCTGCCAAGTCAGTGGACACTAGTAGTAAGGACTGGGCTAGACTACGAATTACTCTCTCCACTGGCATCATCTCCTTGATATTTGGCTACCTCCAACATTAAGGGGGGAGGCTTTTAAAAGCTGTGATAAGCACTAGCCTGTGCTGTGTTTACCACAGCTGAAACAGGCTTACTGTGGGACACATCGAGGAATCCCATGGTAATGTGCACACACAGGTTACTAAGGGATGGTGTCTAGGAGGGGGCAGAGTGGGAATTTTTGCACTAAGGGCTAGATTCACTGAGGACCCCGATCGTGTCCCTACCAGTTTGCGACCTGATTCACTAACCGCTGTGCCAATCATCCTCCGATCCCGATCCATGCATGCAAATGAGGGGGAATGGCATGCAAATATAGGCAGCGATTCACTAAAAAAAAAAAAAAAAGAGGACCACTGGGCTGGCCGATTCCAGAACAAGCGCCTGCTGAGGACCAGTCACACATGTCTCTGCCCCGACTGGTTTGAGGCTTGTCTAGGTGCTGCCTTTCAGAAGGGTCCAATCCCCCCCATCTGGATACGTCAATCGCTCCTCCTAAACTTACTTGCTCCACTTCATCACTGACACTGACCCATTCTACTTCTATTCCTTTCTCTCCTCTCTTCTACCTTCCAAAGTATTTAGATCAATGCTGTCTTTTTAAAATGTTTATTTTATTTTTATTTTTCCTCTAACTCTACTTTTCACTTCTCTATTACCCTCCAGGTACTTTAGTTAGATTGTGAGCCTTCGGGACAGTAAGGGAATTTTCCAAGTACCTTTCTTATTTCTAATCTTAATGTATATTTTCTGTAAACCGCTTAGAACCTAACGGATGTAGCGGTATATAAGAAATAAATTACATTACATTACATCAACTGCTCACGTATGAGAATCAGCGAGATTTGTTGAAATTATGGTGGATCCCTTCGGGTTAACTCTTTTTGCTTTGGGTGGAAATGCAGGCTTTCCCGAGGATCTTGTTCCCTGGCAGTTGCAACCTCCCTGAGTGGGAGGCAAGGATTGGAGTTTTTGGCTTTTGTGCTGCAAGGAGTGAGCGAGGGCCCTGGAAGCTGAAACAGTGGTGGGCAGGAGGTGGGGCCCCTGGGGGAGCTGGTAGTGGGGGGGGGGGGGGGTTTGAGCCGCAGAGCTGGCCCATTCCCAGCGCAGCAGCAGCAGAGATGAGAGACGTGAGGCAGTCCCAGGGAGCCATGCAAGCTGCGGCGGAGAAAGGGAAAGTGAACAATTTGCTCCCTGCTCTCTGCCTTGACTCTTGCTGGCCGCCCTGACTCTTCTCTGCCCCGATTCTCTGCCCCTCCCTGCAGCGCAAGCCCCTACTTTAAACCTGTGGGTTAAAAACCACAAGCTCACGAATAAAAAAAAGTAAAATAAAAAAAAACCCACAGACTTCAAACACATGCTCAGACCATCTGCAGGCAAAGTAGATGGTCTGCGCATGCGTCGGGATCGCTGGACAGCAATTCGTGTAGTCGGGGGGGGGGGGGGGGGTGTTCCTCTGATCGTCCCCATATGAATACAGGCCCATTGTGAATCAGTCAGCCTGTCTCGGATCAGAGTGTATCGGGAGGGTTAGTGAATCTAGCCCTTAGTCAATTAGTACATTTGCATTCCAATGCACGAACTTATTATTACATCATCAGCACATGGATCCTTATCACCTACAACAGGGGTCCCCAAAGTCCCTCCTTGAGGGCCAAATCCAGTCGGGTTTTCAGGATTTCCCCAATGAAAATGCATGAGATTTATTTGCATGCACTGCTTTCAATGCAATATGCATTGGGGAAATCCTGAAAACCTAACTGGATTTGGCCCTCAAGGAGGGACTTTGGGGACCCCTGACCTACAAAATAGGTGGTAATAAGGGCTCATGTGTTAATCTTATTTAATGGCAAAATTTACACATGACCATTATTTCAGAACTGAAAAATCAGCCATTTTCTGGCTAAATGTGGGAAAGATTCACTTTTAAGGCCACTCTTTAGCACAGCTTAGTAAAAGGGCCCTAAGTGAGCACATACACTGTTTCCAAGAGGCATAATTTGCGTTGAGCTTAGCATCACTAATCATTTTGGGAAGTTGTCACCCATAGCACTTCATTAAGCATCTGCTTCAGGTCACTTTATAACCAAACTCACTTTTAAAGTCGATGTGGAAAATTAAATCTAGATTAAATCTCAAGTTATATCCAGATGACAGCAGGCTGTCTGTTATTTCGGAATTGCATTAGCCAAATTAATATTACATGTCTTGCGAAATCCAACAAAAAGGGGTGGGGGTGGGGGGGAAGAGTCTTCAGTTACATCTGGAGCCTGTATCCTAACCCAGGGTGTAGGCAATTCCGGTCCTTGAGAGCCGGAGCCAGGTCAGGTTTTCAGGATCTCCAGAATGGATATGTACGAGATGGATCTGCATGCACTGCCTCCTTGAGATGCAAATCTATCTCATGCATATTTATTGTGGAGATCCTGAAAACCTGACCTGGCTCCAGCTCTCGAGGACTGGAATTGCCTACCCTTGTCCTAACCCAGGGATCTCAAAGTCCCTCCTTGAGGGCCGCAATCCAGTCGGGGTTTCAGGATTTCCCCAGTGAATATGCATTGAAAGCAGCGCATGCACTGTAGATCTCCTGAATATTCATTGGGGAAATCCTGAAAACCCGACTGGATTGCGGCCCTCAAGGAGGGACTTTGAGACCCCTGTCCTAACCTAACTCAAGCTTTTCTGAAGCAGAGCACCATTCCCTGCTCTTCCCAGCCTCGATAAAAACATACACATACCATTCCTCTCTCTCTCTGTTTATTAATATGTAAACACACAAGAAAGGTCAAATCTCACAAGGGCATAATAAGGCAGCAGCTTTCAATACGTCTGATTTTAAAACAAAAAAAACCCTACATAGACTTACCGTTCTCTGTCCAGTTGTCTGCAAAAAATACTGCTGAATTTCATGCATGAGCGGCAGACTGCTGATATCAATGAACTCCAGATGCCCCGACTTAAAATTAAAGTTGCTTAAAATGTCCTTTGCGGATATACAGTAAGGACAAGTAGGCTTGATGAAGACACACACTTTGTCTTTCTGGATTTTAGCGACCACAAAACTCTGAGCCATTATAGATAATAAGTTTTTTGCGTCTCTCTACAACCCAACCTTAAAAAGAAAGTCGTCTCAGCCCACTGTGTCTGCCGCTGAGCTGATATTTGTGAGAAGCCATACCCAGGAGGAGGGGCGAGACAGAGGGAAGGAGGAGAGAAAAGAGAGGGGCAGGGGGAAGTGAAACAGGCATTAGGAGGAGGGGTCTTTGCGCATGACTGGATTGAACGATGAGATAGGCACTTAGGCAGGCACACGCAGTCGCTAAACATTTGTACTAAGCCACCTAGGAAACGGTTCCTGCCCTAGAGATCTTACAAACTAAACAAGGGGTCTGGGTAAAACCAGGATTTGCAGGATCTCCAGACTTGTAGTGAGATCCTGGTAAAATTGCAGGATTTCACGGAAGAATCGGAAAAGGTTTGTCGCATGGTAATGTTAATAGATGACTAATTAGCTACAAGGAATAAAAGAGCAGAGATCCTTTTCACGTTTCCAAAAGCAGCGTTTCTAAACTTAAAATTCGGCCCTGGAACGGGCTACGGTGTTGGCCAGGGGTGAAATCCACCACCAGCCTGTTGCTCAGGGTTGACAGATTGCCAAGCCAAGCCTGTTTGGGAGCCAGTCCTAGACTATCTCCCAGCCCAGGGCTGTCCAAACCTGTTCTGGCCACTCAACATTTACCCCCCTCTTTTTCTAACGCCCCTTATAAATCTATGGCTGCATTAGCGTTTAGGGCGCGCTAAAATGGCTAGCACACTTTATCAAAAGAGAAGTTGAGTTTTCAGGGTATTTGCAACTAATGTTCACAAGCCTAATTTTTCACACCCTGGATCTTGGATGGTTCTTAATTCATCTGTGCACATATTCATTACGGATATCCTGAAAATATTGGCAGTTGTATGAATACACGGTTTTACAGAATCATAGAAACATGATGGCAGATAAAGGCCAAATGGCCCATCTAGTCTGCCCATCCGCAGTAACCATTATCTCTTTCTCTGAGAGATCCCATGTGCCTATCCCAGGCCCTTTTGAATTCAGACACAGTCTCTGTCTCCACCACCTCTTCTGGGAGACTGTTCCATGCATCTACCACCCTTTCTGTAAAAAATGTATTTGCTTAGATTACTCCAGAACCTATCGCCTCTTAACTTCATCCTATATCCTCTCATTGCAGAGTTTCCTTTCAAAGAGACTGACTCATGCACATTTACATTACAAAGGTATTTAAACGTCTCTTGTTGCCGTGGGTCCTTTAAGGAAAAAGAGATCCTCTTCCACCTTGATACGGCCTGTGACATATTTGAACGTCTCAATCATGTCTCCCCTCTCTCTGCGTTCCTCGAGTGAGTACAGCTGCAACTTACCCAGTCGTTCCTCATACGGGAGATCCTTGAGCCCTGAGACCATCCTGGTGGTCATTCGCTGAACCGACTCGACTCTCGGCACATCTTTTTGATAATGCGTCCTCCAGAATTGTACACAGTATTCCAGATGGGGTCTCACCATGGATCTGTACAACGGCTTTATGACCTCGGGCTTACGGCTGACGAAACTTCTACGGATACAGCCCATGATTTGTCTAGCCCTGGATGAAGCTTTCTCCACTTGATTGGCAGTCTTCATGTCATCGTTAATAATCACCCTCAAGTCACATTCTGCTACAGTACTTGCTAGGATCTCACTAGTTTCCACCACAGTCCACCTCTAAACCCACATCCTAGCTTACTCTGGTTTGTTAAAACATCAGCATCCCCAGCATTTTACACCCCTGTCTCTAGTGTCTTTTAACTCACCCATCACCAGCATTTTCTCCACTGTCTAACTCTACAACCCTGCGTCTTATACCCCCTTCCCTGTCAATGAAAGTACTCTACTCTCCATCTCTAACCCCTTCTTCCCTAATATCTTTTCCTGGCCTCTAATCCACCCAGAACAAAAACACAGCAGAGCACAGTGATGAAAATATAAACATTTATGTGTTTTTGTTCAGACTGGATCTTACAGAATTTGCAGATTGGTTGCCTGCTTGTTTTTTGGGACTCTATTCCACCCATCCTTCTCTTCTCCATCTCTTATCTCCCTAGCCCTAGCATCTTTCCCTTTGCCTCTTACCCCTCCATCACCAGCATCCTCTCCTCGCATCTTAAATTTCCTTATCCATAGCATCTGCCCCCTGCTTTTCCCTCCATGCCCCCATCATCTCCCACTTTCCTGCCACTGCATCTGCCAGTAACTAAAGACACCTCCTGTGCTCTCTTCAGACAAAAAAAAACCTGTTTAATAGCATTACTGTTACCACCATGATGCACAAAATCAGCATAGAGACAGTGCTGGTGTATGAGTTTTGAGCAAGATTCCAGAGCTAGCACTACAGAACAAATTGGTAATCTTCTGCTGTGGCCAAGTCTGGGTCTGAGGTACAGCATACTTGACCCCATAAAGAGCCTTGCTGACCGTGCATGCACAGTTTTTGTACTGACCCCAGCTGGTGGCACCCCTTCTAGCATTCTCCAAAAACAGTACTTCACAGCATGTTTACTTATAGCTTTTTACTTATTCATTTGGTCTTCAGAAGTGCCAGTATTAGCCAATTGATTTGAGTGTTTTTAGAGAGGTTTGTAATAGCAGAAAGGCTTTTCTACTAAATTGATATTTTATACTGAGTTTAATGAATAAATTTTATTGCAGGGGACTTTTTTCTTGATACAGCCTTCGGGCAAAACATGTCGGAATGACAGGTCCCTTCCCGGTAATTACTGACAAAGGGAAAACTCAGAAAAAGAAAAAAAGATAAGTTGAAAGATTAATTAGTTATTTACTGAAGTATTGAAGCACTAATGCACTAAAGCAGTGGTTCCCAACCCTGTCCTGGAGGACCACCAGGCCAATCGGGTTTTCAGACTAGCCCTAATGAATATGCATGAGAGAGATTTGCATATAATAGAAGTAACAGGCATGCAAATCTGCTCTATGCATTTTCATTAGGGCTATCCTGAAAACCCGATTGGCCTGGTAGTCCTCCAGGACAGGGTTGGGAACCACTGCACTAAAGCACTTTATATAAAACACAACGGTCTGATGAGGAGGCTAGTGCCACATAGTATTTGGCCACTCAGATCAATTGGCTAATACTGGCACTTCTGAAGACCAATGAATAAGTAAAAAGCTATAAGTAAACATGCTTTGAAGTACTGTTTTTGGAGAACACCAGTGATAGTATAACAGTACAAAGGATTGCTGCACACTAGAGAATGACTTGGTGACAAAATTCATCACCGTTCCCGTCCCTGCGGATAGCCGCAGGAAACCATCTTCATGTCATTCTTTAAGGAGAGAGGGAAGAATCAGAGTATAATTGGGCACAACCACTGACCCGCAAGCTTTGCTTTGAAGAATGCTGGTGTAGAAGGACCGAGGTTGAAATAGACACTAGAAAATGACATGGGATTATTTCCCGCGGTTATCCGCGGGGACGGGAACAGTGATGAATTTTGTCACCGTGTCATTCTCTACAGTGCACATATTATTTATCCCTTCTAGCATAGCACCCTGGGAGACTCCCCTGCTGACCTATTCTAAAACAGACACTGTCATCAGAGGTTTTGACAGACAGACTGAAATAGTTCTAGTTTCCCAAAACTCCATCATGAACATGTACCTAATTCTGCCTGACCACCTTCCTGGCCACTTTCTTTTTAGGTATATAATAACATTTCCCCAAAACAATTTCTTCAGAATGAGACAAACCAAGATCTTCTTTAAATTACATGTATTTCCTAATATTTCTGCAGAACAAAAAAAAATGAGCTATGGGAAATTTAGAAACTGTAGGTTCCTATTTCTAGACTTTAAAGAAGAATTTAGAGTATAAGTGCTTATTTGCATGTTTAAAGTAGGAAACGAGAAGCTGAAAATCCCCCTGTTGAAAGGGCTAATTTGTTCAGGGTTTTCTGATAGCATTTCTTTATAACTGATATTTAAAGGAAAACAGTTCATAGACAAAATCGCACGAGACAACGGCGCGCAGACAACTGAGCGCAAGGTTGACAGCGCGCTGAAGAAAAGCACTATTTTAAAAGGCTCTGATGGGGGGTGTTGGTGGGAAACCCCCCTACTTTATTTAACAGACATCACGCTGGCATTGTGGGGGGTTTGGGGGGTTGCAACCCCCCTCATTATACTTGAAACCAAACTTTTTGCCTGTTTTAAGTATAATTAGACGTATCTAAAACCAGCTTTAACTTGGACGATCAAAAAGCCTGATCGTCCAAGTACCCATAACCAAAGCTGCCTCTAAACACATATAGTGAAAAGAGGTGTTTTTAGAGGAGGGGAAAGGGCGAGAGTTGGGCGGGAGGTAGGCCAACCTACACGTAGTCGTACAGCAGGTATAACCAAATCTTTTGACAGGTTGCCTAGTCGGCACTTATACGTTTTGACTTAGATCAAGTCAAAACAGGTATAAGTACCGAAAAAGGGGCCCCTGAGCTGATTGCAGCTGCCGTGATCAGCTCAGCGGCCCCGGCAACCTGCCTAACCACCTCCCCCCAGCAACGATCATGGCAGGAGAGATGGCTCATCTCTCCTGCCGAGGTAGTGATTTTCCACCCCCCTGAACCGCGATCCTCACCCTGAAGTGCCGCGGTTTGGGGGGTTGGTGATCGCTATCGCGGCAGGAGAGATAGGCAATCTCTCCTGCCACGATTGCCCCCTTTCCGACAGGGGCAGGGGGGAGCCCAAGCCCTCTTGCCCGAACAACCTCCACCCTCCCCAACACACTCAGGGTAGGAGGGAGCCAAAGCCTCCTGCCCTGGTGAACCCCCTACCCCCACTAAAATACAGGCAGGAGGGATCCCAGGCCCTCCTGCCCTGATGCAGCCCCCCCACGTCCAGCCCCCCCCGCACCCCTGATTGGCCCCCCGAACACTCCCCACCCGCTGACCAATGGGGCCTTAGGCCTATGGGCTGGGTTGGGCCCATGTGCCTAAGGCCCGGCCCATAGGAGAGGCCTAAGGCAACTGGGCTAATTCTGGTTGGCCCAGGTGCTTAAGGCCCCTCCTGTGGGTGGGGCTTGAGGCGCCTGGGCCAATCAGGCATTAAGGCGGCGGGCCTGCTGGATGGACAGGCTTGGGACCTGTCCATCCAGCCAACGTTCTTAAGGTACGGGGGCATGGGAGTGGGGGTGAGGTCACGGGGTCAGCAGGGGGTCTCGCGGGTCGGTGGGCCAATCAGGGGTGCGGGGAGGTCAGATGTGAGGGGCTGCGTCAGGGTAGGAGGGCCTGGGATCCGTCCTGTCCATATTTTAGTGGAGGTGGGTGGTAGGGGGGTCGCCGGGGCAGGTGGGGGTGGGCTCCCTCCTACCCTGATCATATCGGGGGGGAGGGGGTGGTTCTTCAGACAGGAGGGCTTGGGCTCCCTTCAGCCCTGGTCATGTCAGGGGGGTGATCGCGGCAGGAGAGATTGGCTATCTCTCCTGTGGCGAGAGTGATCCAAAGTGCTGCTGTTGGCGGCACATCGGGATCATTATCGCGGCAGGGGAATTGAGTCATCTCTCCTGCCACAATTCTTGCTGGGGGGGGTATATATGGAATGTGAATTTTGTAACCAGTGTTCTTTTTGACAGACACCGGTTACAGAATCCAGCTTTTAAGGCGAAGGACTGGCTCCTCCTTCACCTAAAAGGTCTGGTTTTGGGCGTTTGGGACTTAGGCTTTTTTGAGGTTCATTATTCTGTTGTAAGTGTAGACGTAGTGGTGGTCTGGGCGTTTAAACAGCTGAACGTAGAGGCAGGCCATTATTTAAAAAAATCTCCTTTTGGATGTTTCTTTTTGAGAATGGACATTTTCCCTGCTTCTACTTTCAGTGTTTAGGGCCTAGGCCAAAAGGGGACTTGGATGTTTTTTTTAATTATTATGCCCCTCCACGTTGATAACACTTCAGGCAAGTTTTTGAATTTTACAATATGCTAACTTATAAACTTAGTTTTCTGTTTTGTAAGTTTTTGAGATTTTCTTCATAGAGCCCTGAAGAAATGATCAGCAGATCACAAAACGCTGGCCACCATCGGCTTTTATTGACTCATAAGAGAAAGTAGCAGTCATAGTAGTGAAAGCTAAGTGCTGCTCGTTGTATTTGTATTGTTCTTTCAAGCATAACCTAGGGGGGTTTTCGCCAGTGATAGAAAGCTGAAAGGGAGCTAACAAATTACTTAAGCTCCTTTTCTTAGTCTCAAAGCAACGTTTGCTTTGCAGCATCTGAAGCATTTCCCCTATTTAGTTATAATGGCTTGAAGTTAGTTTGCTCATGAGGGGTTAAGGTATTGAACATTTTCCACCAGTGTACATTCAAACTGGACACCTGGTTGGGTGGGGGGGATCAAGATGGGGGTAAACTTTGGGGGAAATCCGGGGTGGCAATCCTTCAGGGGGTGGGGGGTGAACTTTAGGGGAGGTGTTGGCAGGAAGGACTGGGCATCCCTCCTACCGTGATCATTCGGGGAGGAGGGGTTCTGGCAAACATAGTAACATAGTAGATGACAGTAGATAGAGTCTGCCCAACCTGATTCAATCTAAAAATTTGTTGGGGGTTTTTCTTCTTCTCCTTAGCTATTTATGGGCAAGAATCTAAAGCTCTGCCCAGTACTGTTCTTAGGTTCCAACTACTGAAGTCTCCGTCAAAGCTCACTCCAGTGCATCTACAACTTCCCATCTATTGAAGCCCTCCTCAGCCCATCCTTCCCCAAACGGCCATATTCAGACACAGGCGGTGCAAGTCTGCCCAGTACTGGCCTTAGTTCTTCAATATGTACTAATATTTTCTGATTCTAGATCCTCTGTGTTCATCTCATGCTTTTTTGAACTCCATCACCGTTTTCCTCTCCACTACCTCTCTCGGGAGCGCATTCCAGGTATCCACCACCCTCTCTGTAAAGAAGAATTCCCTTACATTGCTCTTGAGTCTCCCACCCCTCAACCTCAAATTATGTCCTCTGGTTTTACCATTTTCTTTTCTCTGGAAAAGATTTTGTTCTACATTAATACCTTTCAAGTATTTGAACGTCTGAATCATGTCTCCCCTGTCCCTCCTTTCCTCTAAGGTATACAGTCTCTCCTCATACATCTATTGTCGCAAACCTCCTATCATTTTCGTTGCCCTCCTCTGCATCGCTTCAAGCCTTTTTGTGTCCTTCGCCACATACGGTCTCCAAAACTGAACACAATACTCCAAGAGGGGCCTCACCAACGACCTGTAGGGGCAACAACACCTTCATTCTTCTACTGGTTACGCCTCTCTTTATACAGCCCAGCATCGTTCTGGCAACAACCACCACCTTGTCACACTATTTTTTCACCTTTAGATCTTCAGACACTATCACCCCAAGGTCCCTCTCCCCATCCGTGCATATCAGCCTCTCCCTTCCCAGCATATACGACTCCTTCTGATTATTAATCCCCCAATGCATTAGTCTGCATTTCTTTGTATTGAATTTTAGACCATTCCTCTACTTTTTGTAGATTCTTTTTCATGTTTTCCACTCCCTCCTCGGTGTCTACTCTGTTACAAATCTTGGTATCATCTGCAAAAAGGCAAACTTTTCCTTCTAACCCTTCAGCAATGTCACCAACAAACATATTGAACAGGATCGGCGCCAGCACCGAACCCTGAGGGACTCTACTACTCACCTTTCCTTCCTCTGAGCGACTTCCATTAACCACCGCCCTCTGGCATCTGTCCATCAACCAGTTTCTAAACCAGTTCTCCAGTTTGGATCCTAACTTCAGCCCTTCAAGTTTGTTCAAGAGCCTCCTATGAGGAACCGTGTCAAAGGCTTTGCTGAAATCTGAATAAATTGCATCTAGCATATGTCCTCATCCTAACAGCTCTTTCTTCAGGTACTCTCCTATTTTATTAAAATCCGTATGTTTGAAATCTAGGACTTTTAGTATCGTGCAGCCACCCTCCACTTTAGCCGTTATATCAAACCAAAACTTTTGATGATCGCTACTTCCCAGGTGAGCACCTATTCGTACATTAGATATAGTCTTTCCATTTGTGAGGACCAGATCCAATATCGCTTTTTCCCTTGTGGGTTCCGACACCATTTGTCTGAGCAGAGCCTCTTGAAATGCATCCACAAATCTCCCTACTTCTTTCTGATTCCACAGATGGAACTTTCCAGTCCGCATCCAGCAGGTTGAAATCTCCCAACAGTAGCACCTCCTCTTTCTTTCCAAACTTTTGGATATCCACAGTCGGATCTTTATCAATTTGCTGCGATTGAGTCGCAGGTCTGTAGACTACACCCAAGTAAATAGAAGTTCCATCTTCTCTTTTCGGAGCGATCCATATCACTTCTTCCTCTCCCCAGATCACTTGCATTTCAGTCGCTTGGATATCAATCCTTACATAGAGAGCTACTCCTCTACCTTTTTGACCATCTCTGTCCTTTCTAAAAAGATTATATCCCGGTATGTTTGCATCCTATCCATGCGATTCACTTAACCACGTCTCTGTGATAGCAACAATGTCCAGGTCTCCCTCTAACATCAGGGCTTGCAAATCATGAACTTTATTGCTTAGACTTCGAGCATTTGTGGTCATCGCTTTCCAGCTATTTTCAGCGGTGATCTTTTTTGCATAGTTTTTTGTTTTGTTTCACTTCCCGTTGCAACGCTAAGAAGTGAGTTGCGAATATTGTTTGTGTTGCAATCTTTACTACCATCACATCTTGTCTTTTGCCGGGAGTGGTCTCTATAATTGTCCTTCATACATATGCCACCCCCACCTTGTAATTTAAATGCCTAGAAACATATTGTCTAAATTTCTCTGCAATGATTCTTTTTCCTGCTGTAGTAATATGTAGTCCATCAGTACAATATAGCTTCTTGTCCTTCCATATATTTCCCCATACTCCTATGTAACTAAAGCCTTCTTGATGACACCAGGCTTTGAGCCACCTATTGAAGTCCTCTGTGTTTTTAACTCTTTGCTCTCCCTTTCCATATTCTGGCAGTACTTTGGGAAAAAGGTTCAAAAGATTTCAAGCCCTCACCAAGCTCCCGAAAGGCTTTCTGAGCTGCAAGTGTGGAGTTGTTGGCTAGGTCATTTGTTCCCAGATGGATTACAACATCAGGTTTAGAATTTTTAGTTTCTTCCTTAATTATAGATAGTATTTGTTGGATACTCCTAGTAGCCGAGGATCCTGGGAGACACTTCACTATTTTAGACTCCTTGTCTTGCATTTCAATGTAAATGCCTCTGATGATAGAATCCCCTTAAAGCAATAATTTATTGGCTTGAGGTTTCATACTCTTCCTATGTGAGTGCTTTTGACATAAATTACCTTCACTGGTTCCAGATCGATTTCAGCTTTTTCTTGAGTGCTGCAATGCTCTAATGGAGCAAAGGAATTCTGTAGGTGCAATTGTGAGGGTGTATGTTTCTGTGTCGCAGTCTTCCTGACCCTATGGTGATCCTTTTATTCCTTGATTGCATTATTCTTTGAGGCAGTGGTGGCAAATTGGTATGGTTCAGTGGAGTGTTGGAAGTTGCTTTGATTGCATTCAATTCCTGTTTAAGATTTCTGAGCTCCTCCTTAATACTAGAAGGCTGGAGACCTTGGGTATGATTCTGTGGCGTGATGGAAGTTGCATCCCTCCTGCCAGTAGTCTTCGCGAGGGTGGGGATAGGTTGCCGCTAAGCATATCGCGGCAGGGAGATCCCTTGCTGCAATAAGCTCAGTGGTAATCTGATTCTCTAACCGGCGTCTGTAATATGAATGTCAGTTAGAGAATCGGGTTCTTAGGCGGGCTAGGCGCAATTCTCTATAGCATGTCCGTGTGTGATTCTCAAATGCCGCTTAGGCAGCTTCTGAGACTGGGCGTCCTATACAGAATCTGGGCCTGAGCGTGCAGAACCTGAGTACTTTTATTAATATTTGAGGACCATGGGTCATTTGTTTTTCAAGATATGGAAAAGGTGCCAGTGCTCAGTTCCCTTGAATACCCCCTCAAAAAAGGCACTGTCTATATTATACCTAATTGCTCTGTATGTCTTTAAGAAAATTATCTTGTGTGCAATATTGCTGAACTACTAATAAAAAAATCAGATGCAGTAAAATATATTAACTATGGTAAGTTAACTTGAAATATGATTAAAAGACTATGGGGCTCATAATCAAAACTTAAACACGTTTAAAAACCCGCTCAAGTCAGCACTTGGATGACCTAAAAGACATGTCATCCAAGTGCTGTTAATCAAACTGACTTTCTGGACGTGTCACGGGACTTTTTGTGCATCTGAATGCCACAATGCACCCAGAGCTGAAAGGGGCATATCTGGAGGAGTGGTTAGGGCAGAATGTGGGCAGGTTGTGGGCCGATCTAAACTTAGGTATAATCAAATGTTTTACTAGACATCCTGGATGAAACTTACACGTTGTGAGTTAGACGATGTAAAAACGGGTATAAGTGCCAAAAAAGGTATCCAAAGTGGCTAGATAACCACTGCAGAGTCAAAGTAAAGACCCCCACACACTTCCCCAGTGCTCCCTGACCCCATCACCCCCCCCCCCCCACAAAGATCAGAATAAAAAAAGTACATACTTGTCTCCAGAACATCAGCACCTGGTATAGGAAAGCCTAGTCACACAGATGTCTTAAATAGCCTGGGGGGTGGGCTAGTGAATCATAGAAAGGAGGACCCAGGCCCATAAGCCACTCTAACCACTATATTTATGATGGAACATCTGTGCCCCCAACCACCCCCTGCCCCCACCCCTACTGTACTGCCACCTGCAGCCATAAGGGCTATTGAGGATGTAGACAGGTGGGTATAGTGGGTTTTGGGGATGTTCTGGGGGGCTCAGCATAACCTTTAAGGGAGTTCTGGTGAGATGTTTATCTGGCACCCTTTATGTGAAGTTCACAGCAGTGCCCTGTAAGGTGCCCCACTGCTCTGTTGCCATGTCTGGGTGGCCAGTCCATTAAAAGATTGGTCTCTCTTACGTCCAAATGGTCTTGTTTTGGGCGTATGGGACTTGGATGACATTTTGGTTGAAAATGTGGTATAAAGATAGACATACAGGCGGTCTGGATGTCCAGATAAATGATTTTTTGGGGAAAAAATATTCTAGATGCATTTTTTGAAAATGGGCATTTTTCCGCTGCTGACTTTGGGTGTCTAGTGCCGTATGCCCGAATCGGACTTAGACGTACAGTATGTTTTGATTATGCACCTCTATGCTTATTTATTTTCTGTGTTCAGTTTTGGAGGCTATAGCTTGCTAAGGACTGAAAAAGATTTGAAGTGGTTTAGAGGAATGGGACAAAATGGTATGAGATTTGTGCTAAGGGTATAAGAAGAGACATGAAGACCTGAATATGTATACCCTAGGACAGGAAAGACAGGGAAATATAAGATACAGATGTTTTTATATTTTAATACCTTTCAAGTATTTAGAGACCTTTTCAGAGTCAAGAGACAGGTAAAACTAGAGGACATGAACTGAGATTGCAGAGTAGTAGATTTAGGACTAACATCAGGAAATACTTTTCACACAGAGAGTGGTGGATGCCTGGAATGACAGAATTCAAAAATGTGTGGTATAAACACCAAGGATCACTATTTCAATAGAGAGTGGAATCAAAGCAAAACTTTTAAATGATCCTCACTCTTTAACAGGCAATAGTGAGGTGTAAGTTACTCTGGCTGCCATGTTGTGCAGACTGGATGGACCACACGGGTCTTTATTGAATCTAATATTTGTGTGTCATGCAAACCTAAACAGGGTCAAGGAGACCTGCAGTGGGAAAAGGGTGTCTTGGGGCATAGAGGGAGAAAAGGGGAAGGGGAGAAAAGAAGAAGAAGGACCTAATCATACTAAGCAAAAGAAAAAGGGGACATGTGGAGATCGTGGAGATCAGGAGTGCCCAATACGTCGATCGCAGAGCGGGTTCCCTTCTTCCCTTCTCTTTTTTCCCCTCCTGACTAGCCCGCTCCTGACTTCTGCTGCTGCCGCCACTGCTCAACATTTAAAAAAAAAAAACGGCTTGAAGAACTTATGCTCCGGGGGCTAACGTGTGCTTGTACCGGCTTCCCTTCGCTTCCCTCTGAAACCGGAAGTTATGTCCGGGTGGGGGGGGGGGGAGAGAAGGGAAGCCGGCCCGCACATGTTAGAGCCCAGTTCGCGGGCTAAAGCGGAGACAGGTCAGTGAAGCTTGCGATTTGCTCTTCTTGCTGCCAGGTCCTGCCTACTTTCTGTTTCCTCAAAGGCAGGACCCGGCAGCATTTCTCCCAATAGGTCGATCTTGGGCCGATCAGCCTTCCTCTCCCCGACATCAATTCTGCCGTGGGAGAGGAAGTTCTGGCCGGCGGAACTTCCTCTCCGATGGCAGAATTGACGTCGGGGAGAGGAATGTTGGTGGGCCCGAAGCAAGGAGAGCTTGGCCGGCGGCGGGCGGCTTTGGGGGCCTGTTATCCGATGGCAGCGGCAGTGGCAGTGGCTTGGGGGAGGGCAGGGGGGGAGAAAGAGGGCAGGCAGGGAGACAGAAGGAAAGAAGAGAAACAGAAAAAAAGAAAGGGGGCATGAAGAGAGAAAGAAAGAGAGGGCAGGGAGAGAGGAAGAAAACGGGGGGGGGGAGGGGGGGAATGAGGTCAGGAGGAGAAGAAGCATACAGGCTAAAAGAAGGGAAGAAAGATTGGATGCACAGTCAGAAGAAGAAAGTGCAACTGGAGACTCATGAAATCGTCAGACAAGGTAGGAAAAATTATTTTATTTTAAATTTAGTGATCAAAATGTGTCTGAATTTATATCTGCTGTCTATATTTTACACTATGGTCCCCTTTTACTAAACCGCAATAAAGGATTTTAGCGCAGAGAGTCTATGAGCGTCGAGAGCAGCGCTGGGCATTCAGCGCAGCTCCCTGCGCTAAAAACTGCTATCGTGGTTTAGTAAAAAGGAAGGGGGGTATTGTCTGTTTTTGTATGGTTGTTAGTGAGGTAACAGTGCATAGAGTCATCTGCTTTGACCTCTTTGAAAAACCCTGGAATAGGAATGATGATTAACATTTTCTATGCGTACAGTGTGCTTTGTGTTTTTTTAAAATTTTATTGTTGGTAGATCATTTTGACTTGGTCATTTTAAAAGTAGCTCGCAAGCCCAAAAAGTGTGGGAACCCCTGGTGTAGATATTAGTTATCAAACAGTAGAGTTTCAATTTCCTCCGGAATAGGGCATGGTTGGGTTCTGTTCTAAATGTATTCATTGTGGATATTCCCAAAACTCAACTGACAGGATGTGCTCAGCACTGCTCTACCAGAAGTGGAGACCCCACCAGTCCTGAGCATTTTAATTTTTCAAATAATGCTCGGAACCTTCCCTCCGATGTAAGAATTGATGTTGGAGGGAAGGCTTGTAAGCCGGCCATGTGCAGCATTTGAGTCGCTGCATACACCGTGGCCTGTCCCTGCGTGGAGTTGCTGCTGGGGAGGGGGATGGGATGAAGTGTGTTGGCTCCGGCGAAGTGGCAGGGTTGGCTTCGGATGTGGGTGGTGGTTCAACAGGCAGGCAGACAGAGAGACAGGGAGCGGTCCCCTGTGGTGATGGCTTCAGCTCCAATGGGATCCCCAGCGGTGTCTGCGGCTTCTGTGGATGGGATGGCTTGTGTGGAAGAGGGAGGTGGGGTAGGAGGGGAGGGGGGCATGAACTCAACACAGAAGTAAGGGAAGGGCTTGAATATGGGGGCACTAACTTGGGACATAAGAAGGAGGGAATAGAAAGGGAGAATTGATGGGCATGAGTGTGTGAGTGAGAGATGGTGCACATGGGGAAAGGAAGAAAGGAAAACTGGACATAGAGAGGAGTGAGGTAGAGATGCATGGGGAATAGAAGGATGAGAGGGAGAAATGTTGGCTATGGTGGTGGAGAGGTCAGATTGAAGGGGATGCAAGGAGGAGGAATGTTGAACATAGTGATGGAGGGAGAAATGTAGCATTGTGCTGGAGAGGGGTGATAGAAGGAGAAATGGGCATAGGGCTGGTGGGCAGTGGTGAAAAATGTTGCAGATGATCCGGGGAAAAGAGAGAGGAAGAAATGTTGGATGTGGTAGTAGAGGGGTGGAATAGGTGCCTGGATCTCTCAAGACAGATGGACCATGAGAGAGAGAGAGAGAGAGAGAGAGAGAGATGCTGGGGAAGGGAATGGGGTCCGGAGGAGAGGAAGCATGCAGAAGGCAAAAAGAAAGAAATATTGGATGCACAGTGAGAAGGAAATGCAACCAGAGACTCATCAAATCACAAGACAACAAAGGTAGGAAAAATAATTTTATTTTCAATTTAGTGATCAAAATGTGTCCGTTTTGTGAATTTATATCTGCTGTCTATATTTGTCTATTTTTCTATAGTTGTTACTGATTGCATATTTTAAATTCATCTGCCTTGAACTCTTTGAAAAATCACCCGAATATAAATGATAATTAGCATTTTCTGTGTGTACAGTGTGCTTTGTGTTTTTTTTTAATTTTATGGTTACAATTATGTATTAATAAGTTTATATTGTGTGTATATGCCAAATGTATGGAAGAACTTGCGTTACAATTAGTACTATTATTATGGGGGTGGGGTCTGGGGTGGAGCTTGGGTGGAGGTACTCGGTTGGTATTTGTTAGGCTTAGGGGTACTTGGCTTTTAAAGTATGGAAAAGGTCAAAAATGGATGAAAACTGGAAAAAAGCACAAGCAACATCAATGCAGGTGCCATAAGGCAGTAAGAGGGGCCAAAAGGGACTACGAGGAAAAAAATTGCCAAGGAGGCGAAAAACTTCAAGCCATTCTTTCAATATATTAATGGGAAACGACCCGCAAAGGAAGCGGTGGGGCGAACAGAATACTAGGAATGATAAAGAAGGGGATCATAGAAACATAGAAATAAACGGCAGATAAGGGCCACGGCCCATCTAGTCTGCCCACCCCAATGACCCTCCCCTACCTATCTCTTTGAATAGATCCCACATGTCTATCCCATTTGGCCTTAAAATCAGGCACGCTGCTGGCCTCAATAACCTGAAGTAGAAGACTATTCCAGCGATCAACCGCCCTTTCAGTAAAAAAGAATTTCCTGGTGTCCCCGTGCAGTTTCCCGCCCCTGATTTTCCACGGATGCCCCCTTGTTGCCGCTGGACCCTTGAAAAAGAAGATATCTTCTTCCACCTCGATGCGGCCCGTGAGATACTTGAATGTCTCGATCATGTTACCCCTCTCTCTGCGTTCCTCGAGTGAGTATAGCTTTAAATTATCCATCCAGAGATCGGAGAAGGTTATCATGCCGCTATACCGGGCTATGGTGCACCCTCACCTGGAGTACTGCGTCCAGCACTGTTCGCCATACATGAAGAAGGACACGGTACTACTCGAAAGGGTCCAGAGAAGAGCAACTAAAATGGTTAAAGGGCTGGAGGAGTTGCCGTACAGTGAGAGATTGAAGAAAATGAGCCTCTTCTCCCTTGAAAAGAGGAGACTGAGAGGGGACATGATCGAAACATTCAAAATACTGAAGGGAATAGACCTAGCATATAAAGACAGATTATTCACCTTCTCCAAGGTATGGAAAATGAGAGGGCACTCTCTAAAGTTGAAAGGGGATAGATTCCATACAAACGTAAGGAAGTTCTTCTTCACCCAGAGAGTGGTGGAAAACTAGAATGCTCTTCCGGAGTCTGTTATAGGGGGAAACACTCTCCAGGGATTCAAGATAAAGTTGGACAAGTTCCTGCTAAACTGAAATGTACGCAGGTGAGACTGGACTCATTTAGAGCACTGGTCTTTGACCTAGGGGCCACCACGTGAGCAGACTGCTGGGCACGATGGACCACTGGTCTGACCCAGCAGCGCCAATTCTTATGTTCTTATGTAAGGGAGTGCTAAAAGAGGACAAAGCCATTACCGACAAATTAAACAAGTTTTTTTGCATCTGTGTTTACAGAAGAGGATATACGCAACATACCGGAAGCTGACAGGCTATACCTAGGAAATGAAGACAGAAAACTGACTGGATTGTCAGTCAGTCAGTCTAGAAGAGGTATGTAGGCAGACTGACAGGCTTATAAACGACAAATCCCCTGGACCGGATGGCATCCATCCGAGGGTAATCAAGGAACTGAAAGAGGTTATAGCTGAACTGCTTCAACTAATAACCAATCTGTCGATCAAACTGGGAAGGATTCCGGAAGACTGGAAAGTTGCAAATGTTACGCCGATCTTCAAGAAAGGTTCAAGGGGAGATCCGGGAAACTACAGGACAGTGAGTCTGACCTCGGTACCGAGAAAGATGGTAGAGGCACTGATAAAGGACTGCATCGTTGACCACCTTAACGGACACAATCTGATGAGGTCCAGCCAGCATGGCTTCAGCAAAGGAAGATTTCGCTTGATAAACTTGCTGCACTTCTTTGAGGGCGTTAACAGGCAGATAGACAAAGGTGACCCGGTCAACATTGTATATCTGGATTTTCAGAAGAGGTTTTACAAGGTCCCGCATGAACGACTACTTCGAAAAATTGCAAGCCATGGGATTGAGGGTGAAATACTCATGTTGATCAAAAACTGGTTGGCAGATAGAAAACAGAGAGTGGGAGTAAATGGACAATACTTGGACTGGAAAAGCGTCATCAGTGGAGTGCCATAGTGTTCGGTGCTTGGGCCTGTGCTCTTCAACATATTTCTAAACGACCTGGAAATTGGAACGATGAGCAAGGTGATTAAATTTGCAGACGATACAAAGTTATTCAGAGTAGTGAAGACACAGGAGGATTGTGAAGACCTGCAACAGGACATAAAAACGCTCGAGAAATGGGCCGCGGCATGGCAACTGAAGTTTAACATTGATAAGTGTAAGGTGATGCATGTCGGTAACAAAAATCTTGTACATGAATACAGGATGTCTGATGCAGTAGTTGGAGAGACCCCCCAGGAAAGAGACTTGGGAGTACTGGTCGACAAGTCAATGAAGCCGTCTGCGCAATGCGCAGCAGCGGCAAAAACGGTGAACAGAATGCTTGGAATGATTAAGAAGGGAATCACGAATATATCGGAGAAGGTTATCATGGCGCTGTACCGGGCCATGGTGCGCCCTTACCTGGAATACTGCATCCAGCACTGGTCGCCGTACTTGAAGAACACGGTACTACTCAAAAGGGTCCAGAGAAGAGCAACTAAAATGGTTAAGGGACTAGAGGAGTTGTCGTACAGCGAGAAATTAGAGAAACTAGGCCTCTTCTCCCTTGAAAAGAGGAGACATGATTGAAACATTCAAGATAATGAAGAGAATAGACTTAATAGTTAAAGATAGGTTGTTCACCCTCTCCAAGGTAGGGAGAACGAGAGGGCACTCTCTAAAGTTAAAAGGGGATAGATTCCGTACAAATGTAAGGAAGTTCTTTTTCACCCAGAGAATGGTGGAAAACTGGAATGCTCTTCTGGAGGCTGTTATAGGGGAAAACACCCTCCAGGGATTCAAGACAAAGTTAGACAAGTTCCTGCTAGACCAGAACGTACGCAGGTAAGGCTAGACTCAGTAAGGGCTCAGGTCATTGACCTGGGGGCCACCGTGGGAGCAGACTGCTGGGCACAATGGACCACTGGTCTGACCCAGCAGCAGCAATTCTTATGTTAAGTTGAGAAACACTGGTGTAATGTAATCCACTCTGAATCTGAATTGAAAAATAGAAGAATATAAGACTACTGATTAGATTAGATTAGCTTTCTTTCAGCTTGAAGAAACTCGCCTCCTATGTATTTGTGCCACATTGGTATTTAATTTTGTCTGTCATATCTCCCCTCTTTCATCTTTCTTCCAAAATATACATATTGAAATCTTTAAGTCTGTCTCCCATACCCTTTATAATAAGACTTCTGAACATTTTACAGGTCATCCTCTGGACTGACTATCTTTTTGAGTTGGAGATGGGAGATCTCTGGTAGCACTGGAAAACGAATTTAGAAGCAGTAAGGCTTCATGAGAAAAAAGTTTTAAATGGATGTGGTTTACAAGCACTGAGCACTTTATTTTTGAACTGGGACTTGGCTGCGCTTAACAAGAAAAGTAGTCCGGACAAAAGACATTTCTGAGTGGTAAGACTACAATGGACTGTGCAAACTGAACCGTTGTGAGTAATTCAAGGACTAAAAAAACTTTTTCTGTTAGTCTTACAGAAACAAAACTAAGGAGAAAATAAAAAGAAAAATTAAATGAAACTGATGGCAGGTCCATAGCTTTTCAGTGATTTTGGTTACTCTGGCATGTTAGTTGGACTGAGTGACCCCCGATGAAGGCATTCCTCAGACGCCGAAACACAATGCTGTGTCGGGTCCACAGCTTCTGCTTGTGTCCTTTTATGAAATAAACAAGTTGGTTTTACATCAGTGTTCTTCAGTGGAGTGTTCATTGTCCGTTCACACTTCCTTTTGTACTATTTTATACCTGTTGGACTTTTTGGTGTTTTCTAGGTCTGAGATAGCAGCCTTTTATAAGCATACACAGCACTTTAATTAGCACTTTACCTTGCACTTTATGAATGTAATGATTTTATATATATAGTGAAATTTTAAATAAGTGGTGTTTAATAAATAATTGATTTAAATTTAATAAGAGGGCATTATATATTTATTTATTGTCATGTAATGAATGTCAAAAAGATAGATAAATCATCCCATTTTTGTTGTTAATATTAACTAATTAGCACTGTGTGAACCTGTACTGCCTAAAACATGGGTTAAGAGCTCATGTGGTAATTTTTAAAAATGGCTGCATGCTAATGGAGTAACAGAGATTATTATTTTGAGTACAGTAAAACCTTGGATTGCAAATTACTTGGTATGCAAATGTTTTGCAAGACAAGTATAACATTTTATTAAATTTTAACTTGATGAACAAACAGCCGATGGTTCTTTCTTGACACTGCTGGAGTGTGGTGACTGTTCTAAACAAGCAAAGTCTTGCGATACGAGTACACACAGTATACACGCGTCACATCATCACAACTGAGCCAATGTTTTTTTTCTCTCTGACACTGCAGGAGTGTAGTGACTGTTCTAAATGAGAGAGGTCTTGCAATACGAGTACATACAGTATTTTGTATTAAAGTTTTTGGGCTGTGGAACGAATCGTCTGAGTTTCCATTATTTCTTATGGGGAAATTTGCTTTGATTACAAATTTGTTCTGGATTACAAGCATGTTTTTCAGAACAAATTATGCTTGCAAACCTAGGTTTTACTGTACAAAGTATGGTGGAGATATTATTTTCCTGCTGAGCCGCATTGGAGTAAATTTGATATGAACGAACTAACAACATCTCCCCGGGAAACCAGATAAGTGCCGATTGGTTGGCTGCGGGAGAGGGGAGATATGATAGAGACATTTCAATACCTACGTAATGTAAATGCGCATGAGTCGAACCTCTTTAATTTGAAAGAAAACTCTGCAAAGAGAGGGCATAGGATGAAGTTAAGAGGCTCCAGAGTAATCTAAGGAAATACTTTTTTACAGAAAAGGTGGTAGATGCATGGAATAGTCTCCCAGAAGAGGTGGTGGAGACAGAGACTGTGTCTGAATTCAAAAGGGCCTGGGATAGGCATGTGTGATCTCTCGGAGAGAGAAAGAGATAATGGTTACTGCGGATGGGCAGACTAGATGAGCCATTTGGCCTTTATCTGCCATCATGTTTCTATGCTTCTATGGTTTTGAAGGGAATTGAAGGCATGGGTATATCAATATATATGGGGTTTGCCAGGGATAGAAAAGTGTAATGATGGTCCCGGTATTGATCTCTAAGTGGCTCTGTTGCAGGAGATAAGGATACTGAGCACTTTTCACACATTTTCACAGATAGTGTTAGTTATTTGGACAGAATTTATTTAAGTAGATTTTGATAAACATAAAAACTATGCTATAAATGATTTATGATTAAGTTAAGGCATAATAAGTAAAATAATATATACTCCTTTTTTTGTTTAGTTGCTTGCTAATGGTAACATTCCTGTATGGTCATTAATAAAAAAAAAAAAAATAAAAAATGACATTAGCACACAGGAAAGACCCATGTAAGGATGTGATAAGGCCATTTAGGTAAGTAAGTTTAAGAGGAAGAAGTAGTTTGGGATAGGAGTCTTTGTGATGTGTTGATGTATGTGTTTTTATTCTGAATTTTGTGAATGTTTGTCTTGAATATTCTTTTACTAGGCATATTCTAAATAAATATAAATACATAAATATCAGTCCTATAAACTAACATATCACTAATTGCCAATACAGAGACGGCAACAGTCCTACCTAGATAGAGGCAGTACTGTAAATATTTCTCAGGATACACCCAGTCTGTCTGGGTTTCAAGATATCCACAATGAATATACAAGATATAGCTTTGCATACAATGGAGACAGTGCACGCAAATCTCTCTCTTGCATTGTGTGTACATCCAATTTGTAAACCACTGTCTGTGTTTTTACAAAGAGTGGTATATTAAGCTACATAAAACATAATCTATTCATTGTGGATATCCTAGAAACCCAACTGGCTCAATGTTGCTATAGAATCTAAGTACAGTATAAAAGGAAGTGGGAACGGACAATGAGCACTCCACTGAAGAACATTGATGTAAAACCGACTTGTTTATTTCATAAAAGGACACAAGCAGAAGCTATAGAATCTAAAACATTATGGGCCCGATTCTGTATAGGATGCCCAGTCTCAGCAGCTGCCTAAGGGGCTTTTGAGAATCGCACACAGGCGTCCTATATAGAATCGCATCTGTCCGATTAACCACTCCAATTCTCTAACCGATGTCCATATCACAGGCACCGGTTAGAGAATTGCGTTGCTGCTGAGCTATTCGCAGCAAGGGAATCTTCCTACCACAATTGGTTTAGCAGCCACAGCAGGGAACCCATCTCCCCCGTGAAGTTAGCCTGCAGGAGGGATGCACACTCCTTCTGCCCGAACCTCCAAAGCATCCCCCGAATGTCCACAGCAGGAGGAGTGCTCAATTCCTCCTGCCGCCACATCCTGAGACATCCCCCGGCAGGAGGGATGCCCACTCCCTCCTACTGATGGTTCCATCATCCTTTGAAGACCCCCAAACACTCCCCAACTCCACCACACATTCTTTGACTCAACCCGACACTCTCTGACTCCACCCCTGACACTCCCTGAACACCCTCCTAAACTCCCAAGATCCCCTGCCACACCCCATACCTTTTATCTGATGGCCAGCAAGACGGATGCCCACACCCTTCTTCCGGCAGGCCTGCCACTGCAAAATGGTAGGCTTCATCTGCCGGGGAATGTTTTGGAGGGTGACGGCAGGTAGAATTAGATACTCCTCCTGCCGCACACATTTGGGGGTGAGGGGGCTTTGGGGGTTCTGGCAGGAGGAAGTAGGCATCACTTCTGCTGGTCGACTTTGCAGGGGAGACGGGTTCCATGTTGCGACGCTAAACTGATTGTGGCAGGAAGATTTCCTTGCCACGATTGGCTCAGTGGCCACGTGTATTTGAAATGTAGACTGGCATTTTGCTTGCCTACATTTCAGGTGCCTATCGCAGCCCTAGGAAGATGCCTAAAGCCACTTCCAGGCAAAACCATGTCCACGCCTAGCCTTGGGGAAGCTTAAGCAGCCCTACGTGACTCCCTAGGCTCGTGTAAACACCTATGTGTTTCCCCACTGGCTGGTTAGACAGCGGTAGGACCCCTACCGCTGCCTACATTTGGGATGCTGTTTATATAATTTGTCCCTATATGCCTCTTATTGGGAAAACAGAACAGGCTAGACTGCTATAGCTCCTTACAAAAGCTCCATCCGGTTTCACCACTGGATAATGCCTCAGCGGATCCTGAGGATGGAATTTCTCTTTGTTCAGCTTCTAGCAGGTTGTAGATATTTGTCCAGTCAGACAAGGTCGTTTATCACTGGTGCAGATGTAATATATTTTTGACAAAGTTCCTTTTTGATGTAAATCAGAGCACTTTCAGATATGTCCAAAAGACAGTTCTGCATCTTTACTCTCCTCCGAGAGCTGGTCACAAGAGGGAACCTTTTATCAGTTCTTATTGTAAAACAGTGCAAAGTAGGAGAAACACAAGTTTAGATCCGAGTTCACCCAAATCCAAAATTGTCTAACCCTGAGAAAAGCACCTCAATCCTTAGATTGTGTCAGATAATCCTCCAGGATCAATCAAAGCAGAACAGCAGGCATAAATAGTCCCCTTCTTGTGCAGAGGCCTTGGTAGGTGCCACAGATGATAAGAGCACAAAGCATAGTTCATAAAGTAACACTCCTCCAGGTTCACATAGGAGATTGACACGCTGGGATGGACAAATGTCCTTGACTGAACACACACAGTTCTTGTAAATACATCCAGAATGCTTCAGGGCAGCAAAAATGATTCATGACTTGACATGAGTCTAAGGCCTACCATTAGATGAAGCAGGAATTACCCCTACAACCTTCAGGCACGCCAACAAGTTTAGCTCTACAGCCACTACTGATTGTGTTTTTCTTCATCACCTAATCAGACCAATCCGTGCTCACTATGCTTTTTCCTCCTACAATCCCGAAGCAATCTTCAGGCAATTCCTACCCCTCTCACTTTTCTTCTCCCTTTCAATCCCTCTTACGTTTCCCTCCACTACAACCCTTTTCTTCTGTAACATTCCCCTCATACATTTGTAATTCGCTGAATGTCCAATCTTCTTTCGATGTGAGCCGCCTAGAAGTCGTCTGACTATGGCGGTATAGAAAAATAAGGTTATTATTACCCTGAAGAAGGCGTTCCAGATAGCTGAAACTAGGATCCTAGTCGGGACTTTGACTCTGTGATTTTATCAAGTACTAGGACTTTTTATGTTAATAAGCGCACTCTTTGGTTGTTTTATGACATCTCGCTTACCTTTTTATTGTTTATAGATTACCTCCACCATAATCAGATGGTGCTGCTGAGTGCCAGAGGCCAGTCTGCTCAGCATGGTTCTGCTTAAATCATGCTGAATATTGACCCCAAAATATCATAATAGCAAACCCATACTTATAATAACTGTTAGACAACTGATGAACAGAATAACATCCATGAAAAACTCATAAAATGTTTAAAAATCACAAACATATCCATTATTTCAAAATAGCAGACACATTAAATAACATCCAATAATTTTAACCTATTTAGGATGAAAATTTCCCATGTTATCTCCTCCCCGTCTCCCCCTAGCATACCACTCTCTCCGCCTCTCTGCCCTGCACCATTATCATCCAGATCCTTCCAAATTCAGGAGCATTCTAGGAGTCCCCCTCATTTCAAGAATACTTCCCTCTTTTTCTTCCTCCTAGCTCCAACAGCATTCAAATTCCCCCATTCTGTATTCAAGTTTCAAGTTTATTAGGATTTTATATACCGCCTATCAAGGTTATCTAAGCGGTTTTTACAATCAGGTACTCAAGCATTTTTCCCTCTCTGTCCCGGTGGACTCACAATCTATCTGACGTACCTGGGGCTATGGAGGATTAAGTGACTTGCCCAGGGTCACAAGGAGCAGTGCGGGGTTTGAACCCACAACCCCAGGGTGCTGAGGCTGTAGATCCAACCACTGCACCACACACTCACACTGAACCAGCATGTTACTTTGGTCCACCCACACACACCCAATCCCTGGCATAGCAGTATTAATCCAGGATTCCCCTCCATTCTACCAGGAGCACTTTCAGGGTGACCGCAAATGTCTCCCCTCTTACCTCTTGGGGGCTAGTCTGTGGCAATTAATTGACTAGCAGAAGCACTAGTATGGATTCTGGTCCTGTGACTTCAGTGACACTGCTTGCTGCAGGCTACCATTATGAGAAAACCTCACTGCATGATACAACGGCGGGGGGTAGAGAATGACATGGTGACAAAATTCATCACCATTCCTGTCCCCGCGGATAACTGTGGGAAACAATCCTGTGTCATTCTTTACCCCCTCTTTTACTAAGGTGTGCTAACCGATTTAGCGCGCACTAATCGAATTAACACATGCTAAATGTTAACACGTCCATAGACTAACCTGCAAGCGTTAGCGTTTAGCGTATGCTAAATCAAGTTTATTCAAGTTTCAAGTTTATTGATTTTTAATATACCGACCATCAACAAGTATCTGGCTGGTTAACAATGATATAATAAAATAATAAGAAGAGTAATACTTATAAAAAGGAGGGGAAGTGAACATTGAAGACATACAATAAACAAACATGAAAGTGGGGCTAGAAAAGATGGGACGGGAGGTAAAGTTACATTTAGTGGTGAAAAGAAGAAAGAAAAAGAAAGAAAGAGAAGAGAGAGAGAGAGAAAAAAAGAAGTTCTTTGTGTTGAAGAAAGAAGGGAGGGAAAGGGATAAAACATTAGGGATGGGAGCGCACCTTAGTAAAAGGACCTATTAGTATCTATCTCAACTTCAGTCCTTCTACACCAGCATTCTTCAATGCGAGGCTTGAGGGTCAGTGGTTGCGCCCATTTATACTCTGATTCTACCCTCTCTTTAAAGAATGACATGGAGATGGTTTCCCGTGGTTATCCATTTTGTCACTGTGTCATTCTCTAGTGAGGGAGGGGGGGGCAGCAGTGGAATCTTGGTTTCAGTTTCCAACTTTGGGGGCTACACTCCATTTCTCCCCATTCCCAGCCACATCGAGAAGCAAAGCATATGTTTTTCATGACATGAGCTGGACCAACAGATTTGAATAGCTGCCTTAGTCTTTCAATGTGCCTCCAACATTACTCCTCACATTAATCTGTAGTGGGCTCAGGTGCTTTCCTTCTCACAGGTGACCTGTTTCCTGACGTAGACATGTGGCCCAGAAATGACAAGATCTATGTGGCAGGCAGGGTAATTATTTCAAGTAAAGCAGCCACTCCTCTTTATTTTAATGTATTGATTTGAGCTATTTCTTTTGCTGAACACACTTGAAAGTCTAAACTCACTACATCCACAAGGTGGTAGCACATATCAGTTAGAAGGCAAGTCTGACAGTCTTTGCATGCTCAGGTATTGTTATCCTTGCTAAATTTCTTTCACATAAGTTTACCAACAGGGAGGAACAGAGAACCTTTAGTAGGACACCAGAAAATTCAAAGGTCATGCCTACCTAATAATAATATACTAACGTAATAATCCTATTACTGTACTGTATTTCCTAATCTGATCGTACAAAATGAACTATATTTAGCAACAAATATTCTTAATATGTAGAACGACACATTGCAGCCAAGACACTTAATAAATTCTCTATTTAATTTATCTCATTTACATCAAGAATACAACTAAATAATATGATGGGGAGATATTACTAGCTTCCTCCTTCAGTCCTTTGGGACTTAAGACAATTTCTCAGTGAAAAAATGGACAAATAAAAATACTTATCCTATGTTTCTAAATGTGAAGTCTCAGACATCTTCAAAAAGTGAAATAAATCTTCTATATGTGGGGTTTTATACCATCCCTAGTTCTACAGCATATAGGACCCCTTTTACAAAGCTGTGGTAGTGATTCTTCCACGACAAATGCACCGAAGCCCATAGGAATTGATTGGGCTTTGGTGCATTTGCTGCAGGAGGGATCAGTACCGCAGTTTTGCAAAAGGGACCATAATAAATTGGCAGCTTTGTTACAGTATATATGAGTCTCATTATTCTTTTCAAAATAATCAAATTAGCTCTCCTGATCTCAGCAACATCTGGAACAGAGAATGACATGGGGACAAATTTGTCCCTGTCCCTGAGGGATCTATCTCTATCCCTGTCTTGTCCCCAAAAGTTCAGTCCTTGTCCCATTCCTGCAAGCTTAACATGTTCGAGGCTTGTGCAGATGAGGACAGAGCTTGCAGGGATGGGACAGGGATAGAGATAGATCCCTTGGGAACATGGTAGACAAAGCACATTAAATAAAATGGATCAGAGAAGCAGCCTGGTGGTTAGAGCAACAGGCTGTAAGCCAGGGAATCCAGGCTTCAAATTCTGCTTTTCCTGATGTTCTCTACATCTTTGGACCCTCTAGTGCAGGGGTCTCAAAGTCCCTCCTTGAGGGCCGCAATCCAGTTGGGTTTTCAGGATTTCCCCAATGAATATGTATGAGATCTATGTGCATGCACTGCTTTCAGTGCATATTCATTGGGGAAATCCTGAAAACCTGACTGGATTGTGGCCCTCAAGGAGGGACTTTGAGATCCCTGCTCTAGTGCCTCAGATACAACTTAGAGTTGGAAAATGTGAACACTTACATCTAAAATCCAACAATGAAATAAACAGGAAAATGGTAAACATATGTAATGAACTTGATACAAATGTTCAACAAGAAGAAGTAGTTTGCCAATGGAAAAAAAGTTCTCCATTTTCACACTCGATTTTGTTATCTTGGCATAACAGGTCAGGGGATAACCATCAGCAATCACATATATTCTTGTTTCATACTCTCTACCAAGAACCAATATAATTCCATTCCTTTATGATGCAGCTATATCTAGGTACTGGGACTCCCTCTGTTGCTCCCTGGTGTTTCTATCCTTAGTACAGAGTAATAAGTTATCAAACTAGACCTAGGAAAATGAGAGGAGGGGTTGCTCTTATCTACCAGGATCGCTTACTTATTAAGAAATGTTGTAAAACAACTACATGAAATGGAATTTTTTATGGCTGGGTCAAGAGCTGATATGAAAGCCATTTGTTTAGTATATCATACTCCAGTATCTAAAGTGTTTTTGATTAATGAACTTTTCAGTACATTATATAAGCTGACCTTGCTGTCCTTGAGATGATTAATTCTAGGTGACTTTAATGTTCGCTCAGATGGTTTTTTTTAACATCTAGAAAGTCTCTAGGTAGTAGTTTCTGAGCCTTAGTAAGGACTTTTGCCCTTTAGAGTTTACCCAAAGCTACATATGATTTTGAACAAAATTTGTTGAGTTTCTTGATGTCAAGATCACTATGGAGCCTTTTTAATAGCTGTGATAGCTGTTAATGTGGCAATTAACATGCACTGATAGCTAACACATTGCACCTGGTAATTTCTGCATTTACAGCTAACATGGAATGGGGTGGAGAATGGGTGGAAAATAAACAGGAACTATACCTCGCAATTTAGCCACTTTTGGGGCAATTCTGTAAACTTTACTAAGCACACACGATATGACCACCCAAATTATTTTGGTAACATACTTTACGGAGAGGGTAGTGGATGCCTGGAATGCGCTCCCGAGAGAGGTGGTGGAGAGTAAAACTGTGACTGAGTTCAAAGAAGCGTGGGATGAACACAGAAGATTTAGAATCAGAAAATAATATTAAATATTGAACTAGGACAGTTACTGGGCAGACTTGCATGGTCTGTGTGTATGGCCGTTTGGTGGAGGATGGGCTGGGGAGGGCTTCAATGGCTGGGAGGGTGTAGATGGGCTGGAGTAAGTCTTAACAGAGATTTCGGCAGTTGGAACCCAAGCACAGTACCGGGTAAAGCTTTGGATTCTTGCCCAGAAATAGCTAAGAAGAAAAAAAAAAAAAAATTTAAATTGAATCAGGTTGGGCAGACTGGATGGACCATTCGGGTCTTTATCTGCCGTCATCTACTATGTTACTATATATCCCAATTCCATTCTCCTACCTGATAATAAAAAGCAAGTATTTGTAGGTTAACATAATGGGACTCGACAGTCCTGCCAAACTCATTCCAGCTTTAAATAAAGAGTTTTCTACTGTAAGCAGCATCTTCCTGGAGAGGTAAGGATTGTTTGAATTGATGAGAGGGCTGATCTTACCCAAGAAAGGCAGCCTCCTGTGGTATTTGGCAGCTCAGGACAGGGCTGGGCAACCACAGTCCTCAAGAGCCACAATCCAGTTGGGTGTTCAAGATTTCCACAATGAATATGCATGAGTTTGATTTACATGTACTGTTTCCACTGTATGCAAGTAGATCTTGTGCATATTCCTGGCAGCCTGAAAATCCAACTGGTTTGTGGTTCTGAAAGACCATGGCTGCCCAACCTTGATTTAGGATTTGCTTCTGCTAGGTGATGAATCTTCTGTCCTTCATCTCCTCTTCCTGGTCATTCTGAAAAGGGGATGAAGAAGTAGGAGAGGCAAGGGAGGGCAGAAAGGATGGGATGGGAAAGGAATAAGGGGAAGACAGAACAATTGAGAAGAAGGGACAGAATGAGAAGATGGAAATAGGATGAGGCAGGAAAGAAGATGGAGGCTTAGGAAGTGAAAAGAAGGAAAGGCAGCGCTGACACCAATTACCATCTTATGTCTTCTGTGGTTTGTGTGTTTTTGGAGGTCTGGTTTAGCAAAGCTTTTACCTTAAGTACAGATTATAAGCAAACGTGAAAAATCAGGCTCATTTTGTGGAAGAAAAGAAAAATTGGATCAAAGTCAGTGTCAGCAAATCACGATTACTAATTTCATTGAGCTAGCTGGTGGGCTTGTTTTCAACAGCAATACTAACTAAAATATACATAAATAAGAAATATATGAAAAAAATAACTTGTTCTATAATTAAAACATTTTAAGCTTTTCTTGTAAATGACATCCCTTCTTCCACAATCCGGGTTTACATTTCCTTTTCCATGAACATAAGAACATAAGAACTGCCATCTCCGGATCAGACCCATGGTCCATCGAGTCCGGCGATCCGCACACGCGGAGGCCCAGTCAGGTATACACCTGATGTAGTTTTAGTCACCCATATCCCTCTATGCCTCTCATAAGGAGATGAAATTTCATCATAATATAAGTTTCTAGTTTATTGAGGGCTTATATCCCACCTATGATTAAAAACAAACAAACAAAACCAAACAGCTGGGTGGCTTACAATCTAACTAAGGGCTCCTTTTACTAAATGGTTATAGAGATTCTTAGCACGGGCCGGCGAGGTAAATGCTCTGATGCTATTAGAATTATTATGAGCGTCAGAGTATTTACCTCGCCAGCCCAAGCCAAAAATCTCTAGTGCTATTTAGTAAAACCCAGTATAAGTAAGAAAACAAGATAGACTCTTGAAAAGGCTTCTGGAGGGCTAGCAAAAATATTACATGTGGCTTGCTAGGGCTACAAATTTTTACTACCAATAAAACTGGAAAAAAATGAAGAAAACATTAACTAAATCTTACTTCTTCCTGAAGATACATATATACAATTTAAACTGCAACTACCAATGTGGGTTTAGTGAAAGCTAATCAAAAATGTGTTTTTAGTCCAATATAAAAGGTATTATATTATTTCCTGTATGGTTGGTTTGTTTGTTTTTAATAATCAGAGGTAGGCAACCTTGGTTTTCAAGAGCCACAAGTTGGTTTTTCAGGATTTTCCTAATGAATATGTATGAGATAATTTGCTTGCACTACCTCCATTGTATACAAATAGATCTCATGCATATTCATCATCATGAAAACCTGACTGGTTTGTGGCCCTCGAGGACCGAGATTGCCTACCACTACTTTGAACAGACATCATTGAAGCCATTTTCAAAATTATTACGGCAGTTGCAAAATCCATGAGTAGCTTTGTTCATGGACTTTACACCCATTTTGAAAAGCAAAGTATATGTGTACTTTCCATATTAACATAAGAGTTGTCGGATTGCGTCAGACTAAAGATTCATCAAACCCAGTAGCCTCTTTCCAACAGTGACTAATCCAGGTGACAAGAAGATACAGATTTTTTGAGGGGAGAGGGAAAGGAGAAGTTCTCAAGATGCAGTAAAAGGTAAGCTTTTACTAAACCTTGATTTACCACAGTAGTTAGAAACCTGTACTATAATAGTATTGCAGGTTGCTGACCCCTGTGGTAAATTAATAATGGTCTTTGAGAGCCACTTCACAAGCACATTATTCCAGCAGCCCAAGAGCATCACACCTCAAAGCCATGGTTTGATGCTCCCAGACTGGAGCTCACAGGGCCTATGCCATTCTCCTCCCCCCCCCCCCCAATCTAACCCAGCATTCCCCACCAATCATGCCTTCTGGTCAAGCCCTCCTACCTTTCCAAGAGCACCCAAATATGGTAGAGGATCTACCATGTTAGTTCTGAAACATGACCCAGCTAAGGATGCCATTTTGAAGAAGGCAGGAGCCATTACAGATAGGGTTACCATATGACTCCAGAAAAGGAGGATGGATTGAGACATCTGGGTTTTTCTTCTACTGAAAGTAATGGAAGTAAGGAGGACAGATAGGGACTTCTGGGCTTTACTTCTATTGAAACCAATGGAAGTAAAACCCGGATGTCTCAATCCGTCCTCCTTTTTCTGGAGCCATATGGTAACCCTAACTACAGATCACTCCTGCCCAATGACCACCAGGGACAAACATAATATTTTTCCAAGACTTTGTACTTTTTGAAAGAGTAAATACCTAATTCATATTTAAACTTTAGTTACTAGTCCAAGTAATCAAATGGACAGCTAATGGAGCTAGGACATATTACAATCTCTTCCTTTGCCTAATGAGCTGCTAAAGAGACAACAGAGACCTTAAGAAGATGTGCCAGGATAAAGGAAGGAGAAGCCATTGTGAAGATTTCCTGAAATGCAGCCTGCCTGTCTATCTGCTCAGGCACAGTTTTAGGGGCAATCCAATGAGATAATGGTTTGGGGTGCTGAAGGCTTAAAGGCACCAAAAGCCTGCTTCACTAGCTGACAGTGGCATTCAGTCAGGGCCTTTAGGGGATTGATTAGTCGAGCAGGCAACAGGCAGATTCTGCTCAGTCAATCAAATTCAGTACTGTCAGGGCCTTCAGGGGATTTGGAGAATCCCTACCACAAGAGCCCTGCTTATTGTGTTGGGTTTGCTTTTGTTTTTTTTGGTGGGGGAGGGTTATTTATTGCTTGCAACATCACAAAGAAAGGACTTCAAAGGTTGTAGCTACTCCAGAACACAGTGGCTAGAATGATTTTCCGTAAGGCCCAATTTGAGAGGGCCAATCCACTGCTGATAGAGCTACACTGACTGCCAGTCAAGTATAGAATTCAATTTAAAAATTGCATGTATGGTTCACAGGGCTATATATGGAGAAAGCTCGATTGGGCTAACTTCAGCCATCCAAATTTCATACTCCTTCCATAACCCAAGAATGACTCAACGCTATACATTACCTCTTCCCTCTCCATGCCAAGTTCAGAGGAAGTTACTCTCCGAATCCACCTTCGAGTTTCAAGGCCCCAAAATTTGGAACTGCCTGCCGACCTGCTTACGTCAGACCTCCTCCTATCTTAAATATAGGAAGGTGCTAAAAACACATCTGTTTTCATTATAGTCTTGCTGTGATCCATAATGTCTAAGTTGCTAACCTTATTAATCTTATGTAAGCCGCAATGATTCCCAGTTGACATTTTGTGGGGTATAAGAAATAATATTATATAGTATGTAGTTTGGCTGGTTGAGCAGACTGCCTACCTAACAAATCAAACTGCATCAAGTAAAAATTAAACAAAAAAATAAAAAAGCATGGTTGTAGTGCTGGGGATTCACTGAATCCCCTGAAAACCCTCGCCACCTGCCACTGCTGACTGACCCTTCCCAATGGAAGGAGCATGTTCATTCACTCCTGTAACTATGGAGAAATTCTATATAGCATGCCAAAGTTAAGCACAAATTAGGCGTCAAAGCTTTGGCATGGCATCAGGAGTTAATGGATGTTAGGTGCCAAAGTAGGGCTGAAATGGCAGGCACCAACGTGTACTTAATGTTATTCTATAACTTGGCCCTAAGTTTTCTAGCATATACAGTAACTGCAAAGGGAGTGGGTCCCATGGGAGGGGCATGGATGAGTCAGGGGCGTTATGACTATTTCAGCATTCGCTTTATAGAATAGCTGCATTTACGCACCCAATGGCTGATTTTCAGTGTCAACGTTTATATCAGTCATAAACATGGTATAAGTGGTAATGACTAAAATTTATGTTAGAATTCTATAACAGATTTGGTGCCTAACTCTGCCATTATAGATTTCCAGCTTAGTGCCTCATTTCTGGCACCTTTTAGTGCTATTATGGAATTTTCCCCTTTGATCTTCTTGACCTCATTTGCTGTTTCCACATCCACATCATTTATAAATATGTTAAAAGCATCAGTCCCTGTACAGATCTCTGGAGCATCCATTATTTGAAACTGACAACTAAAACTGGCTAAGGAAAGAGTATCTGCAGTTACTTTTTTGGCAACACATTTTCTCTGATAAATAGCACATGTATTATCATTATTAATAAATATATTCTGAAATGCAGAACTACATCCATTGCTCCCTCTTCCAACCTAACCCCACCTCCAAGCTCACCTATGTTTCCTGTGGGTAAAATTTGCACATTGTTGATCCTCATGTGTACATTTAAGAGGAAATTTTATAAACTGCATCCCGATTGTAGGTGGGGGTAGGCATCCTTCCGCTATCTAACCAGCCAATTAGGATGCATGTTTTATAAAAAAAAAAAAAAAAAAAGAAACAACCAACAACCCAGAGGCAAGCCGCCTACACTCTAGGCATTTGTTGCAGTTGAGGGATACGCATCGGGACACTTAAGCATGACATGGGCATGCGCATGGTTTTGCCTAAAAGTGGCCTTGGACAAGCTTAAGCGGCCCTAGGTGTCTCCCTAGGGCTGCGATAGATGCCTGAAATGTAGGACAGCCGCACCAAAAGGGTAGGCCCTCCCATTCCTGGTGCCTTCTAGGATGCACCAGGGAGGGGCTTAAGGCTCTGATTGGCTCAGATGCCTAAGGCCCCTCCCATAGTTCTGGAGGGGTTTCTGGTGAGAGCAATTGGGCATCCCTCCTGCCAGTGGAATTCTCGGGGAGTTCAGGGGTTCTGGTGTGAGGGAGTGGGTATCCCTTCTTCTGGGGGACTTCATGGTGGGGGGCACGGGAGGAAATGTGCCAATGCTGAAAATCTAATATACAGTATACGATGGTCCATCAAGCCCAGTAGCCTATTCTCACGGTGGCCAATCCAGGTCACTAGTACCTGGTCAAAACCCAAGGAATAGCAATATTCCCTGCTACCAATCCAGGGCAAGCAGTGGCTCCCCCCCCTGACTTTGTCAATAACAGACTATGGACTTTTCCTCCAGGAACTTGTCCAAACCTTTCTTAAAACCAGCTACGCTATCTGCTTTTACCACAACCTCTGGGAATGCATTCCAGAGCTTAACTATTCTCTGAATGAAAAAAAATTTCCTCCTATTGGTTTTAAAAGTATTTCCCTATAATTTCATCGAGTGTGCCCTAGTCTTTGTAATTTTTGACAGTGAAAATCCCTACCAGGTAGGGAAGAAGCAAAAAACACGAGATTGGAAATCATCATTTTATTAACAAACAAGTAATAAATGTTAGCTGTTTCACTAAACCAAGCACACAAACAGTTTGAGAAAGAATACTGGTATGTTTAAGTGTTAACATCCTTCAAAGTGTTGTCATGTAGGATTATGGTGTTGTGAAACAGTTCTGGGCATTTCTCCCGCACTGCACAACGCTTTATGGTTCTGCAGAAATGACCTGCAATACTGTGCTTTCACTGTGTGTCCCTCACGAACTGGATGACACATAAGACAACCTGGGAGAATACTTTGAAAGATGTTGACATTTAAACAGTTTGTACTTGTATATTGTTGCTCATGTTGTACACTGTGTGCCATAATAAAACAATGATTTCAAATGTCATGTTTTTTGCTTCTCCCCCTACCCAGAGACTCTTGCACTCATCTCTCACCTGGTGGCAACATTAAGAAGTACATGTCACACACTTTCAAAAACATATATGATATCGTGTATTAGATTTTTAGTGTTGGAGCATTTTCAAGAAAAAAAAACACCTAGTTGCCATGATTTATGAATCAACCCTTGTATATGCATGTGTATACTGTATACTCATGTATATATACATACATACTGTGTATATATATACTGTATATATATATATATGCACAGTATATACACACATTATACTGTATATAATTATCATTATCAGTACAGATGAGGACTGTGTTACTTCCTGTTCATCCCTGCCCCGAAGCTGTGTTACTCAGGCATCAGCTGAAAGAATGCACACAGCAGTAACTTGACAAGTGAAACAAAATGATTTGTCATCTAATAGGGGAAACTATGATAAAAAATGAAATAGTGAAATGTCCATTGGCTAGGGAGTCAACAGATGTGCAAGAAAGAAGCTATAAAAATATGAAATTAAAAAAGCAGAAGAGATTGAACTCTCATAATAAATTCATATTACATTACATTAGTATTTATGAGTTGCTGATATGCCCCAGAAGGCGTTCAATGTGATTTACAATTTAGAAGAGCCTGGCAGTATCCAGGGATTATGTTATTTCATAAGGGTTCATGACACAGATAATTTGGCTTGTGTTCATGTAGGCGCATGCTTATGGTGTATGATTTGGAAAGAAGATTGGCTATATCTGGTGTCATAGTCTTGATATTATGGGTTCTGGTATGGGTGTCATTTTCCTGGTTTGTGGGGGTGATGGGTAAGTAGAGAGCTTGACCATCTATAGAGGTAGGGGAGGTGATCTTGTTTGGTTACTGGTGGCTGTAACCTGTTGCTTGTGTGTGTGTGTGTGTGTGTGTGTGTGTGTGCCGGATGGGGGTGGAGGGGGGTAGTAAGGTATTTTCCAAATAGATAGGTTTTTAGGCTTTTATGAAAGTTCTGGTAGGAGGGGGTGTTCCTTAATTGTGCTGGTAAAGGATTCCACCATTTTGCTGCCAGGTATGGGAAGGTTGTAGAATGAATGGTTTTGCATTTGATTTCTCTAGGACAGTGGTCTCAAACTCATGGCCCGGGGGCCACATGCGGCCCACCAGGTAATATTTTGAGGCCCTCGGTATGTTTATCATAATCACAAAAGTAAAATAAAACAGTTTCTTGATTATATGTCTCTCTAGCTATAAATTACAATATTATTATTAAGACTTAGCCAAAAGGAAAGATTTATAAACTATAAAGAGTTTTTACCTCATGCAAAATTGTCATTTCTTTAATAAAACATTAATTATGTTTTCTGAGGCCCTCCAAGTACCGACAAATCCAAAATGTGGCCCTGCAAAGGGTTTGAGTTTGAGACCACTGCTCTAGGATTTAGAAATATTATTCTCATGTGGTTGCTGATCAGGTTGTATTTGTCTTTGGTTGGTATTTCTATTAACTTCAATGTTTGACATGCGATCAGCAGCCGCTTTTTAGGTGGCCATTGATATCTGTGCCTTATAGAGAATCTGGGCCAAATTGCTTTTGGGGGTTCAAAATCCTAAATTTTCTTGATGTTTCTCTTGATACACAAAGGCGAAGACGGCAGTTTTTGCTCCTTAAACCTGGGGTTACTCAGATCGGTGAAACCTTTTATTTGAGATATCCTTGCAAATGCATAGTGCGGAAAATGCTTAAAGTGCGATTGTTTAACTACAAAAAGGCAGTAAACAAGTCCCAATCCCCAATCCCTATCAGTCCTTACAAGAATATGTTTTCTTGGAATCATTCCATCTTACAGCATTTCTGGCGACCAAACAGGGGGGACCCAATTGGATAACTCTATTTAGCTCTTTTTTTTGTATCAGTGGCTCCTTCAGTTGTTAGGTAATATTTCTTCTTAATTTTGTTTCCTTTTTCTTTATCATTCTCCACTTATTGTAATCTTGGATCTAGTAAAATATGTGGACTTGAGGAATATACAGGTATACTAGGGCTCCTTTTACTAAGCTGCACTAGCGGTTTTAGTGCGTGCTAGATGCTAACGCCTGCATAGAGCTGGCGTTAGTATTTTCCGCATAGTGCTGGGGTTAAAAAACGCTACCGCAGCTTAGTAAAAGAAGCCCTTAATGTACTGAATATGATAATTTCCTTAAATTTTGAAGAGTGTATATTTCTTTTCTGTAAAGTCTTATTTGCTTGTTACATATTGAAAACTTTGATAAATACATTTAAAAAAAACAAACATGGGAGCCCTACATTAACACACCCCATCAAAAAATTAAATATCTTATATCTCCAGATTCTGTATACTGCAGCTAAAGTTAAACGTACAAATCTGTTCATATTCTGAACACAAGTTAATTAGTTGACAGGCCAATCAGTGCTAGTAATTGCCAATTAACAAGCAATTATTGGTACTAATTAGAATTTATGCTCACAACTTTCTAAGCAGTGGTACATGTAAATTCTACAGTGTAGATCTCAAAAGAGGGCATAGGCTAGTCATGGGCATTCCTAAAAGATATAGAAGATCAATCTGTGCATAATTTAGGCACAGACATATACGCTGGGTTTTCATTGGTGCAAATAACCATGCCTAAAATTTAGTCATGGGAAACAAAATCTATTAACATAGAACAAAATCTATTCCAGAGAAAGGAAAATGGTAAAACCTGAGGGCATAATTTGAGGTTGAGGGGTGGTAGATTCAAGAGTAATGTTAGGAAATTCTTCTTTACGGAGAGGGTGGTTGATGCGTGGAACGCGCTCCCGAGGGAGGTGGTAGAGAAGAAAACAGTGACCGAGTTCAAACAAGCATGGGATGAACACAGAGGATCTCTAATCAGAAAATAATGGGTATGCACTGAAGGAACTAAGGCCAGTACTGGGCAGGCTTACCAGTTGAGGATGGGCTAGGGAGGGTTTTGATGGCTGGGATGGTTAAGATGGGCTGGAGTGAGCTTTGATGGAGACTCCAGTAGATGGAACCTAAGCACACTACTGGGTTTCTGTCCCAGAAATATCTAAGAAAAAGGGCCATTTAAACTAAATAATTAATTTATGGAACATGTATGATTGTGCAGACTGGATGGACCACTCGGGTCTTTATCTGCCGTCATTTACTATGTTTTTTTACAATGGAAAGTGTGCTATGTGTATTCTGTAAACTGTGCTTAACTCCAGTTGCGGTTTATAGAATAGCACTATGTACAGACTTTTCCAGTACCGATTTTTTAGGTGATGTTAATAGAATTCCCCCCCTCAGTGTGCACAAATGCCAAGAATAACACAAGATATTCTAGCGCATTCTGCATTAAGCTAAGTTTCCAAGTTTATTGGTTTTTAATATCCCGACCATCAAACAATTGTCTGGCCGGTTAACAATCAGCTTAAAAAAAAAAGAATTAATAGTAATAGGATGTGAATGGAAATATCTTAAATTAAACATAAATGACAAAGACTTGACATACTTGAATGTGAGGAAATTGTGGGGGAAGGGAAAAAAGTTACATTGTATAGAAGAAATGGAGAGAGTGGGGAGGGGATGAACATAAGGAGGGGGGAACGTTAATGTAATGAATAATGGATACTTGTCTAATGAATGAAAAAGAGCATTTTTTTTTTAGGTTTGGTTATATGCATCCTGAAATAAGAATGTCTTTAGATTTATTTTAAATTTAGCAAGTTGTTGTTCATCACGGAGATGTTGTGGCAGTGAGTTCCATAATGTTGGGGCGGTAACAGCGAAATTGGTTTTACGAGTATAATAAGAGTCTTTTAGGGACGGTATAAAAAGGAGCTTTTTTCTGCATTAGATGCTTGATAGTGCCTAACACAGCTTAGTAAAAGGGCCCCTATCTCTCCTTTCCTCCATATGCGATGTAAAAACAGGGATTGCACTAACATATGTTTACCACAGCTTAAAAGTGCTTACCATGGAATGCACAGAGGCATCCTGCAGCAAGTTTCAAATGTATGCATGCTACCCACGCATGAATAAAATATTTTTTTGGCCGAGAGGATGCGTCTGGGGTGAAGAGTGGGCATTTCTGGACTAATCAGTTAATGTGTCAGTATTGCAGGATTAGTGCATACAAAACAGATGAGAGTAGAAGCTGTGTGCTAATGGTGACGTTAGTGCATGGCCATTAATTTGGAAAATGGAAAATCAGCCATTTTCTGGCTGTGATAGAAATAGCTTTAGTGCATGAGAAAGACCTGCATAAGTGCATGCTTAGGCAATGGAATAGTAATGGGGTGGTGAAGGGGGCAGTCCGTCCTGGGTGCAATGTTGATGGGGGTGCTGGCACCCCTCCTCCTCCCCCACCTCTACCCATTCCTCTCCTCCACGTGCGCAACCCCCTTCCCTTCCCCCATATCTTTAGTTGAAGTTGTTATTCGTGGTGGTCAATAACATGCTCTTCACAACCCTGTCGGCTTTCCCACTGATGTCACTTCCAGGTGCCGTGCATAGGAAGTGACTCAGAGGGAGAGCCGATGGGGTCACAAGGAGCACATTGTTGACTGCCACAAGCAACAACTTCAGCTAGAGCAGTGGTCTCAAACTCAAGCCCTTTGTAGGGCCACATTTTGGATTTGTAGGTACTTGGAGGGCCACAGAAAAAATAGTTAATGTCTTATTAAAGAAATTACAATTTTGCATGAGGTAAAACTCTTTATAATTTATAAATCTTCCTCCCCCCAAAGGCCTGCATGTTCCCCTCCTTCTTTACAGCATCCTCCAGCTTCTTCCTGGCCTCCTGGTCTTAGTTTCAGCTAATTACAGCTGCCTGCAGGTGCTGTAGCGTTCCTTGCAGGCTGCCATTGGCCTCCACAGCATGTTCCCTCTGCCGCGGACCCACCCCTCCTCTGACATCAGGAACAGGATCACAGCAGAGGGAACATGCTACTGAGGACAACAGCAGCCTGCAAGGATCACTACAGCACCGGCAATCCTCTCTGCAGGCTGCGGTAATTATCTGAAGTAAGAGCGGGAGGCCAGGGGGGGAAGCCAGAGGATGCTGCAAAGAGTGGGCAGCACGAGTACAGACTGTGGGCCACAAAATAGTACCTTGTGGGCCGCAAGTGGCCCCCTGGCCACTAGTTTGAGACCACTGAGCTAGAGGTACAAGGGAAGGGGGGGGGGGGGCGAGTGCATGGTAGGTGGGATCGGGGAAGGAGCAGGGGGGGAAGAGATGAGGGTGGGGGAGGAGCACCTCTGCCCTAGATGCCTCTCACCCTCGCTATGCCACTGTGCTATGGTCACTTTCTACTGGAGCTTTGTAAAAGCACCCCTTTGCAATGTACATTGGGTTGTAGAATGAAATTATTATAGAAATGACTGGTTTTCTGGATGGATAGGAAAAACCAATGATAAGGAGAAAGAATGATTGGGGGATCTGAAAATAGAATCTGTACAAGCTAAATCGCCATTTTTTGTGAATTGTGGTAAAAAATAATTCTGTTGAGCTCCGGCCGTATCTGAAGGGCATCTGAGCATGCTCCAGGCCCTCCAGATGTGGCCTTAGCTTGTCGGGGAAGAAGAGAGGAGGTTTATGGGGGCGGGGCTGAAGGTTGAACTGGGAGGGGCTGTGATGAAACAGGGTGGGACCATGTGTCTGGATTTTTGCGGCCTGAAAAATGGTAACCCTATTTATAGAGGTATGATAAAATCCATGACATTTCACTGAAACAGCAGCCTGAAGACTGTGAATCACTGACCAATGACGGAGACACATCTATTTATTTCAAATGAGTGGGACTATAGGTTCTTAAAATAAATGTTTTACTAGCTACAGGTTTAAAGTTTTTTTGTCAGTGACTACAATTAATGAGCACAAAAATTAAGAGTGTCTAAAGAGTTCTGTGGCTTTTCCTTTTGTTATACACTTATGTCTAAATAATTTATATGTATGCTATAAAAAGGAAATGATGTATTATCTGACTCATGGGTGACATTTTTTCAGGTGGAGATTCAGGTGGAGAATTTCACGGCTTTGCGGTATATAAATATATTATTTTTGTTTGCCTGACATGTGGATTGTAAAGTGAAACATCCTAGTTTCTGCTCTGCAGTCCCTTGTAGTTCATATGATTATTGTAGTTATTATTGCTCTCTGGCCTTGAATATTCTGGAAAATGGACTTTTAAGGTTAACATCCAATGGGATTTTATAACATTTGGTACGATGTGATGTATGTTGAGATGATTGCCTTTATAGCGGATTTGTGTCTGGTCATTTTTAAAAATTATGAGATACTGTTTATAGGTGAATTGTTTCCATAGGTTTGCATGTGGTTTAGTGTTGGTAAATGTTTGAAGTAACTGAGTTTAAAATATCTAACGTGTCACCATCAATGTAGAAATCTATTTTTAGGTGCAAATGAAGGCATTATTTGTCAACAAGAGTACTAGTTTGACTCAAGCCTATATGTCTAGTGTCCCAAGTTAACATTGAACTCCTCCCCCCAAAAATCAGTTCTGGATACACCACTGTCCCAAGGATTTAGTTGCCTCAGCAACCTGAGGTTGCAAGTTTGATTCCCACTGCTGCTTCTTGTGACTCTGGGCAAGTCGTTTAGCACTTCATTGCTCCAGATACAAAATAAATACAGCAAAACCTTGGTTTGCAAGCATAATTCTTTCCAAAAACATGCTTGTAATCCAAAACACTCACATATCAAAGCAAATTTCCCCATAAGAAATAATGGAAACTCCACAACCCAAAAACTTTAATACAAAATACTTTATGTACTCATTATGCAAGACCTTGCTTGTTTAGAACATTCACTACACTCCTATAGTGTCAGAGAGAGAGAGAGAAGAACCATTGGCACAGTTGTGATGATGTGATGTATGTATATTTTATGTACTTGTATTGCAAGACATTGCTTGTATATCAAGTTAAAATTTAATAAAATGTTTTGCTTGTCTTGCATAACAAGTTACTTGCAATTCAAGGTTTTACTGTACCTGTCTAAAATATGTAAACCACTTTGATTGTGCAAACGCCACCGATAAAGCGGTATACAAGTCCCATCCATCCAACTTGACGAGCCCTGCCCCACTTAGATCTCACTAACCTGCTTAAATAAACATGGTATAGACCTTACATTGCTTTTCAGTCTGTCTATGCATGAAGATTTTAATGCCATGGGGTGCCAACAGAATCCTCTTCTTGAAGGATTTAATGGATTCCTTGCACAGCTCTTCTTCACCTAGTAATAGATGCAGTTACACATCCTGCTTTAAACCAGACTTCACACCAGGAATAACTATAGGTGTCTCTGCAAATGGTATACTTACAGTAATCACTAAACATGCTAGAGCCTATGGGCTGAGCTAAGCGACACGCATACCACAAAATACTGTGTAATGGAACCTTATGGGCAACGAGTTAAGTGTAGGTCTAGCCTTGTCTAGAGATGGGAGCATATCTTTTTTACAAATAGCAATACCTGGCAGCGAGGAAAAGGTGGGAACAAAAAGATCTATTTATTTATTCAGTTTTCTATACTGTTCTCCCAGGGGAGCTCAGATTGGTTTACATGAGTTTATTCAGGCACTCAAACATTTTCTCTGTCTGTCCTGGCGGGCTCGCAATCTATCTAATGTACCTGGGGCAAGTCTGACAAAGACGGCAAAACATGGTTTACAAAGCATGGTTAAAATATAATATGACAAAACACGGTATGGTGAGACATAGCATCAAGTTTATTACAAATAGATTACCCTGCACCTCGGAAGCATAGTTCAACAAAACATAGCACAGTAAACATACTATTGCAAAGCATGGCTAACATAGTATGACACGACTAGCAGAAATGGTTAGGCAACATAACGAAACATAGCATGGAAGACATGGAACAGCAAACATTGTGTGGTAAACATGGTATGAGAGATCATAGCAGGGCCAACATAGTACGGTAAATATGGTGTCCAGTAAAGTATGGTATCCAGTCAAACGTGCGCAAGACAATTGAGCACAGACAAACCTGCCCAGACAATCGCGCACAGGACATCAGTGCGCTGGACTTCAACAGTATTTTAAAGCACTCGGAGGGTGTGTGTGTGTGTGTGAACCCCCTCCAAACTTTACTTAGAAATGTTGGCGTTCCCGTTGGGGGTGGGTGGGAACCCAATCCCCATTACAGAGGAAACTAATTTTTCCTTAAAAAAAACAGGGAAAAAGGCTGTTTACTCTGTAATGGGGGATCCCCCCCTCCAAAAGGAGCGCAAACATTTCTAAGTAGGGGGGGTCCCCCCTTGGAGCGCTTTAAAATACTGTTGAAGTCCAGTGTGCTGACGTCCTGCATGCCATTGTCTGGGCAGGTTTATCCGTGCGCGATTGTCTCGCATGGTTTCATCTATGAGCTGTAAAATATAGTAGGACAAGGATGGCGAACAATGTGGCAGTGTGGTGGAGCATTGGATGATGAACCATGGTATGGTCAGACATAGGATGAAGCACATCAGCACAGTGGTGTAATAAGGGGGGTGGGCTGCCATGGACACTCTGTTGGTGGGAGCACCAGCACTCCTCCCCCTCTCCACCCCTGCCTTTTCCCATTCCTTCCCTCCACGCGCATGCCCTCCTTTTCTTCTCCCATACCTCTAGTTGAAGTTGTTTGTGGCGGTCAACAACATGCTCTTTGTGATCCCCGTCAGCTCTCCTGTTGATGTCACGTCCAGGTGCCGCGCATAAGAAGTGACATTGGAGGGAGAGCTGAGAGGGTTGCGAGGAGCTCATTGTTGACCACTGCAAGCACCAACTTCAACTAGAGGTATGGGGGAAGGGAAAGGGGGGGGAGGTCACGCGCAGCAGGTATGCTCAGAGAAGGAGCAAAGGGGGGCAATGGAGATGGGGGGGGGGGGCGCCACCGTCCCAGGCACCTCTCACCCTCGCTATGCCACTGCATCAGCGTTTGAGCCTTGAGACAGTGGAGAGTTGGGCCCTTTGTCAGAAGGTCTGGGGAATTTGGGTTGGTGCACTCTTAGAGGGTCGGGGAGTATTTTATTGACCAGGGGTTCTCAACCCAATCTGCATGACACACTTGGCAGACTGGTTTCAGGATATCTTCAATAAATACACATGAGCTAGGTTTGTATGCATTGCCTCCATTATATGCAAATCTATCTCAAGCATATTCATTGTTTGAAAACCTGAGTGGTGGATGTATCCTATGGACTGGGTTCAGGACTCCTGATCTAGATCTAGTCATCAGAAACAGGAGCTTTGAATCAAATTTGTGACCCACAAACTTCTAGGCCAGCAAGTTCAGTCATCATGGTTATTGTAAGATTAGCCTGGGATCACAGGGCTCTAAGGATGGAGATTCATCCAACCCACTGAAGGCCTTGAGGGCACTGATCTGAATTTGATTGGTTGAGCAGCTTTTGCCTACTGCCTGCTCATCCAATCAAATTCATAGATTGAATTTGGGAACTTGGAAACAATTTTAATGGTAGTTATGAATTAACCTACCTCTTGTTTAGAAATCAAGGAATGCTAGATTAAAACATAAAACTTGGAAACCTTAATATACGAAGTATAACCACAGAAAATAAAATTTTTAAAATCAATATTGCTTCCCTCCAAAAAACAAAACAAAACATAAAATGAAAATGAAAATGGTTTTAGCATTTTTCCAGCATAATGAGCTGCTTCTCCCTCCCCACCCCTAATTTACCTCCTCTATATAGTGGCCCTGATTTCTCAGAGCCATTCTGTGTTGGACTCCGATTATAAGCTTTAAATTACACCTAAGGCATGTAGGAAGCTAGCAGCTATCAACAGCATTAGGAGGCATAAGCATGGATTCCCAGGTAGAGCTCCTGGTTTTCTGAATAGATTCAAATACAAATGAAACACACTGTTTTTCTCTCTTATTTACTTAAAAAATGTATGCTTGGCAGCTGCAATTTATTCCTTGGCCTTTCAATCTAATTGGAATCTGCCCCACAAGCTGGGCTTGCATTCAGACAGAGTTTTCCAGAGCTGAGCTCACATAAATATTTTTAATCCTTGATTTAACAATATCCAAGTTGTACTGCCTTAAGAAGTTGCTGGACTTCAAGTCCTGTCCAATAGGAACAACACAGGGTGAATTGCCCTTCACATAACTGCCCTTGCTTCCAATACCTGGGATAAAATAGGGTAAGAGACATGGATGTTGGAACAGGGTGTCATGCCCCGAAAACTGGTTCTTCATTTTAGCTTCTAAAACAACAGATACTGGCACTGTGCAACTCTCTGTAAGTTTGAGTCACGTGCCTACATTCTTGTGTTGATCTCACCGAACTGATACTGCGAGACCAATGTGATGTACAAAACTACATGGCTCAAACTCAAAGAGCTGCCTAATGCCAGCATCAACTGTTTCTGGGTTGGTGTGGGAAGCAGTGCAGAATAAGAAAAGCTTGCAGTTCTGGCTTGCTTCTAAGCAGGGCAGGTTTTAAACATACTAGGGCACAGGGCAGAAATTTAGAAGGGGGTCTCAAAGCCCACTAACAGTCAATATCTTTTCCAGATTTAAGCAGTTTTGGGGTCCCCTGGAGCATGGGAGCCCAGGGAAACTGCCCTGTTTGCATCTCTGTAACTAGTGAATCCCCAGCTCTGTCTCGTTTTTGTTGCTTACTTTTTGCTTGATGCATTTTGATTTATTGAGCAGGCAGCCTGCTCAACCAGTCAAAACTGCATCAAGCAAAAAAAATAACCAAAATAAATAGCAGGACACTAAGGATGGAGATTCACCCAACCCATTGAAGGCCCTGAGGGCACAGATCTGAATTTGATTGGTTGAGCAGGTTTTGCTTACTGTCTGCTCATCAAATCAAATTCAGAGCAGTGCCTTCAGGTCTTGCAATATGAGTACGTACAGCATTTTGTATTAAAATTTTTGGGTTGTGGAATGAATTGTCTGAATTTCCATTATTTCCTATGGACTCTTCTTGTGGGTATCATGAGCTGTTAATGGTTCTTTGAGGGGCCAATGCAGAAATCCATTCAGCAAAATTACCGGAGTGAAATTCACCTTCTAGGTCCCACCAAACACAGAGCTGCCCACGCATGATGCATGCACCAATTGAGTAAGGAACCCTTAACTATCAATAATTGAGTGCACACTATTCTGTTAGGCACAAGTAGTGTGTAACACAAAAGGGAGCATGACTATGGGCATGTCAGGAGCATTTCAAAAAGTTATGTACATAATTATAGAATACAGTCTCAGCGGACCTTGAGTTGGGCACCAGTACTTACACTAGTTTTCAGCAGGCATAAGTCTAGCACCTAAAGTTAAGCATGGGAATTGGCACTATATGATGAAGGACGTGTGCCCTTATAAAATCACACTTAGCACCCATTTTTTTATGGCTCTAAATTTTGAACGCTATTTATAGAATCCCCTTCAGTCCTCAATCTCTGCATGGCCTACTGAATTTACAACAGGAATAAGAGGGGGGGGGGGGGTGTCTCTGTAATACACAAGATATCTCTTATCCTGCAACCTCACCAACTGGCTTGCCAAGGATATCCAACCTGAGTATTTCCCTGTGCAGGGCCAGTGTTAGAGGGAGGGGCAAACAGCTCCAGGGAGCCTCCCTGGGTGAGGCTATCCTTCTCTTCTACCTGCCCTGGTCTGAAGTCTCCCCTCACCGTTTAAAATGCAAGGGGGTTGTGGGCACAGCATTGATTACATTACATTCTCTGGCACTTCCCACAACTTCCTTTCCATTCTTCCTGTGCCACAGTCTGCCCAATCAGAAACAGGAGGTTGCATCAGAAGGGGTGGATTGTAGCAGAGGGACCGTAGCAGAGGAATAGTGCTGAGGAGGCTATAGAATCATTGCCACACCAACAACCCCCTTGTATTTTAAAAGGTGAGGGGAGGCTTTAGACCAGGGTGAGTAGAAGGGAAGGACAGCCTTAGCCCGCTAGAGCAGCCTTCCTGCTTCCCTGATAGCAATACAGGGCTCCTGTGGTGATACGTCAGCTGTGGGAAGGGGTACAGCAATGGAAGAAGGTGGGGACCTAGAGGAAAAATTTGCCTCCACACCCACCCCCCTTAAAATCAACTTCTGGCTATGCCCTGGTAGACAAAAAGAAGAAAGTTAACTGTGGATTAGGAGGCAACAGAGATGGAGGGAGGAACGGGTAAGACAGACAGACAGACACACACACACACACAATATCTGTACCCATTCAAAGAAGCGTAGGATGAACACAGGATCTCTAATCAGAAAATAATGGGTACACATTGAAGAAACTAAGGCCAGTCCTGGGTAGACTTTCACAGCCTGTGTCCCATATATGAACATTCAGTTGAGGACAGGCTGAGGAGGGTTTCGATAGCTGAGATGGATAAAATGAGCTGGAGTGAGCTTTGATGGAGACTCCAGTAGATGGAACCTAAGCACACTATTGGGCAGGGCTCTGGGTTTCTGGCCCAGAAATATCTAAGTAAAAGGATAATTTAAACTAAATGTTTAATTTATGGAGCATGTATGGTTGGGCAGACTGGATGCACCACTCGGGTCTTTATCTACCGTCATTTACTATGTTATGTTACTATGTTATTACAAAAAAAAAAAAAAAAAGAGTTTTCCTGCCCCAAACCTTTGATCAAACTAAGTGATTGCTTTTGACTGTTCAAAGTATAAGAACTTTTTCTATGCTAGTTTTGTTTTCCACTGGAGTTTACAATATGCAATGATTGGGTGGTGAGGCAATTTTCTCTTGGGGCTGTGTGTGTGTTCTAGAAATATTGATTTCACTATTACACCTATTGAGTGATTTTTTGATTTCTGTATGTTTCCCTTTAATCACTCTTCTTAGTAGAGTACCAGTTTTTTTGTTTTCCCCATATATATTTGGACTTTGGCCAAACAGCCGAGTGGCAAGAGGCTGCTTCGGTGCTTCCTCTGCCAGCTCTGCGCATGTACCAATCGCTTTTCCAGCAACTGATCGGATGGGATCATGGCAGATCTTGGTGAAACTCATTTGCATGTGAAATTGTTTTAACATCGATCACTGTTTCGAAACAGGACAATTTGCCGGCACTACAGCGACCCAATGGCTTTTATTGGCGATATTAGAGAATCTGGCCATGTACCATACAAGCAATTGATAAAATGTGAAGCATTTCAGTCTATTAGCTCGAAGGCAAAAAGCAACGGTCTTGGCAAAGCTGTGAAACTGGATTAGTACTACACCTTCTCCACCCAATGCCTAGGAACCTGTAGTACGGTATTCCCAAGTAACCAAACCCAGTATCAATTAGTCACATGAAGAAATGAAGATTTTATTTTTGTTTTATGCAAATGATACTAAACAACATGCAGGTGTTATAGAATGTTTCAGATGAGTCATGCCTCATTGGGGTGTGTGTTAAGGTAGCATTAGGCAGAATTAGGCTTGCTGTAACTTCCTAGTTTGCATGTGTATTATTAGACATGTATCAAATGGGAAAAGGAAGTGATAGAGAAAAAAAAGCTCCATGGACCATAGGATACAATTACATTAAAAAATATATATATATATATATATATCTCATATACTATTTCCTCCTTTTGTGATTTGAAAACTAAAAGGAAGGGGAAAAGATTTTTCACTTTTGAAAACCGTGGTAGTAATTTTACTGCTTTTGAAAAGAGCTAGGTTAGAAAAACAGACTCCAACTGCTTTGTTTAGCCACAGAAGGGGGAAAGCAGTCGCCATCCAAGCTTCTCACCATAACCCTATCAATGTGCTCTGAAATAAGGGGAAAGAGGGTTACTGATTCAACATGCTAGTTGGTCAACCTTTCTGCTGAAACTGGCATGAATTTGCAACAGGGACCCATCTGCAAAGGCCCCTGATGTGGCCGAGATATGGAACAAGAACATAAGACTTGCCATACTGGGACAGACCAAAGGTCTATCAAGCCCAGCATCTTGTTACCAACAGAGGCCAACCCAGCTCTCAAGTACTTAGCTAGATCCCAAGTAGTAAGAACATAAGAAGTTGCCTCCACTGAGGCAGACCAGAGGTCCATCTCGCCCAGCGGTCTGTTCTCGTGGCGGACCATCAGGCCCATTGCCTGAGCAGTGGTCCCTGACTAGCTCTATAACCTATCTCTACTCCTATTCCTATAACTTACCTCTACTCCTATCCCTATAACCTACCTCTACACCTATCTATACCCCTCAATCCCTTTGTCCTCTAGGAACCTATCCAAACCTTCTTTGAAGCCCTGTAATGTGCTCCTGTCTACCACAGCCTCTGGAAGCACATTCCATGTATCCACCACCCTCTGGGTGAAAAAGAACTTCCTAGCATTTGTTCTAAACCTGTCCCCTTTCAATTTCATCCCAGTGCCCCCTTGTACTTGTGGTTCCCCTTAATTTGAAAAATCTGTCCCTGTTTACTTTCTCTATGCCTTTCAGGATCTTGAAGGTTTCTATCATGTCTCCCCTAAGTCTCCGCTTCTCCAGGGAGAACAGTCCTAACTGTTTCAATCTGTCAGTATATGAGAGATTTTCCATACCCTTTATCAGCTTAGTTGCTCTTCTCTGGACTCCCTCAAGTACTGCCATGTCCTTCTTGAGGTACGGCGACCAGTACTGGACTCAGTATTCCAGATGCGACCGCACCATTGCACGATACAGTGGCAGGATGACTTCCTTCGTCCTGGTCGTGATACCCTTTTTAATGATACCCAACATTTTGTTTGCTTTCCTTGAGGCTGTGGCGCACTGTGCCGACGCCTTCAGTGTTATGTCTACCATCACTCCCAGGTCTCTTTCAAAGTTACTTACCCCTAGTAGTGATCCCCCCATTTTGTAAGTGAACATCGGGTTCTTTTTCCCCACATGCATGACCTTGCATTTCCCTATGTTGAAGCTCATTTGCCACTTTTTGGCCCACTCTTCCAGTGTCGTTAGATTCTTTTGGAGATCTTCGCAGTCTTCCATGGTTTTAACCCTGCTGTATAGTTTGGTGTCATCCGCAAATTTAATGACCTCACATTTTGTTCCCACCTCTAGGTCGTTTATGTAGATATTGAACAGGAGCGGTCCCAGCACTGACCCCTGCGGAACTCCGCTCGTGACCCATTTCCAGTCTGAGTAATGTCCCTTTATTCCAACCCTCTGCTTCCTGTCCGCCAGCCAGTTTTTGATCCATCGGTGGACCTCCCCTTGCACCCCGTGGTTCCATATCTTCTTAAGCAGTCTTTCGTGTGGTACCTTGTCGAAGGCTTTTTGGAAGATTTTATGCTGCTTATCCTAGGACTAAACACAATTTAAATAAATTGAACATGACCCACCCTCTTTTTTAGATTCAGATGAAAGCTGCAGAAATAGTAACACTTATTAAAGACATTAACAGTGAGACACTAAATGACCTCAGCAATATTGGCATACAAGACACTTCAGTCCAAATAAAGGAAAAATTGCACTCAGTATCTACATATTTAAGAGGAAAGAATCAAAAGAAAAAACAAACCCCACATCCATACAATGGTGCTAAGTTCTGGTGTTAAAACCAGAAGCCTTGTGGTAAAGTGGGTAGAGGAGACTTTAGTATGGCATTATACATGTGTGCGTGATTGGCACATTTCATGGTAGTAAAGAGTTGGAAATACTGGACATAAATTTTAAGTGGGATTGATGTTCTGGCAGTATAATCTTTACTGGGCTCTGTCTTTTCCTATACCGTGATGAGCTAAATAGTCTACTGTCTAGGACAGGAGTGGGCAACCTCAGTCCTTGAGAAGCACAATAGAGGAAGGGCATGCAGACAGATCTCATGCATATTCATTAGGGGAAATCCTGAAAACCCAACTTGTTTGCAGCCCTTACAGACAAAGGTTCTTCACCCCTGTTCCGGGGTTAATTGGAGATGACCCAACCATTAGACAAGACTAGGCTGTCATTCAGGCCATCAGGAAGGTGGTCAGTTTTCAAATAGACCATTCACCTGGGCAAATGCCTTTTGGAAATGGCCCATTTTGTGTGTGTATGTGAGAGACATACACCCCCCTCCCCCCAAAAAATAAAAATTTTTTTAAAGCATTAGGAGAGTATGGCATAGTGGTTAGAGCTACAGCCTCAGCACCTTGAGATTGTGGGTTCAAACCCCACGCTGCTCCCTGGGCAAGTCACTTAAATCCTCCACTGCTCCAGGTACATTAGATCAGTGTTTTTCAACCGCTGTTCCGTGGCACACTAGTGTGCCGCGAGATGTTGCCTGGTGTGCTGTACGGTGTAGACACTGATTAGGCCTCAGGCCGGGTCCCGCACGCGCTCCCATGAGACTCCCCCGGTCCCCACTGCTGTTCAGCTTCGATCTTCTGCTCTGATGCAACCGGAAACAGGAAGTTGCAGCAGAGCAGAAGATTGAACACTGAGCAGCCGCGCGTGTGCGGCTCTTTGGGAAAGAGTGCATGTCGCCGAAAAACAAAACCTACAAACTAAGGTGAGGCGAAGGGAGAGAGCTGGCTAAACAGTAGGATCGATTGGGCAGGCGAGTGGTGGCTGCGGGGACTGTGCGATCGCTCGTGTTCCCGGCTCAAATTGGAAGGAGGGAGTGAAAGGGAAAAGGATTCTGGGCCAAGGGGATGAAGATGGAAAGAAAACCCCACAGCAGGAAAGAAAGGGAAGGACAGGCAGGTGAGCCAGATGCTAGAAGCAGGGGGGGGGGGGAAGAAAGAGGGGAAAAAGCTAGATGGGGTTGAAAAGAAGAGACACACTGGTATGGAAGAGGAAGATAGGGGAAATCTGGACACAGGAAGGTAACAGAAAGAGGGGAAATTATGTGCATGGGGCATAGGGACAGAGACATAAAGGGGACATGCCATGGGGATGGTATATGGACACGGGGGGAGGGGGCAATGACAGATACATAGGGGAGATATTAGAAATGGAGAAAATAGGAGCACAGAAGCGAGATGGTTTGTGGGGATGGGACAGGGACCGAGCTCGCAGGCTCCAGTGGCTTGCACAAATTACATTGTAACGTGCCATGAAAATAAGAGGGAGGAAGGTAGATAGATAAGCCACGTGAGAGGAGCTGAAGGGTAGTAGAAAGGAACAGATGGTAAAGGAGGGAGGGAAGGGTGGTGGTGGAAAGGAATAGGACAGACATTGAAGGAGGGTGGAGAGGAACAGACCCCGAAGGGAAATGTGGAAGACAGAGTGGGAAGAAGACAGATGCAAGACTATGGGGGAGCGGAGGGAAGAAGATGGATGCTAGACCAATTGGGGGGGGGGTGAAGGGAGAGGCACAGTAACAGCAAATGGAAGACGTAGAGAGAAGACACACAGTGGATGGAAGGAATTGAATGAGAGGAAGTGGAAAGCAGAAACCAGACAACAAAGGTAGAAAAAAAAATTATATTTATTTATTTATTTTTTGCTTTAGGATAAAATAGTATATTAGTTGTGTTGATAAAAATTTATAAACAAAGCTCTGCCAGCTGAACATCTCTTTCTCTAGTTCAGCAGCAGGAACTTTGATTTATAAGAAAGGAATAAGCTAAATATTACAGTACTAAGGCTTATATGGATGCAGCGGGGACGGTGACGGGGCGGTGAATGGGATGGCAGTGGCGGTGACGGGGCGGTGAAAGGGATGGTGGTGACGGTGACGGGGCGGTGAAGGGAACGGCTGTTGACGAAGAACTACGTGTGTGTCTTTCTTCGATTCCAGCCAGAATATCAGCTTTGTGTTCAGCCAAACAGGCCCAGGTTTCGCACTGAATAAAGTATTTTATAATTTTTCACTATTCTGTTTACTTAATATTTCATAATAAAGTAATTATAAAATACTTTCTTTGTGTTTATTTGATTCCTATTCAAGAGAATTACTTTATATATAGTCAATATAGGCACAGAGTTAAATTTTTTAACATTTTCTAATGGTGGTGTGCCTCGTGATTTTTTTCATGAAACAAGTGTGCCTTTGCCCAAAAAAAGGTTGAAAAACACTGCATTAGATAGATTGTGAGCCCACCGGGACAGTTAGGGAAAATGCTTAAAGTACCAGTATGTAAACTGCTTTGAGTGTGGTTGTAAAACTACAAAAGAGCATGGTATACATCCCCTTTCCCATTATGTCTTATGGATAAGAGGCAGACAATGCACCTAGCACCCTTATACCAACCCTGGGGGTAGTGGGGCAGACTGAATCACATATATGATATACTCAGGTCCACAACAAAGGATTGGACAGAAACAGGTACAAATTACCAGCTACAAGGAAATAAAGATACATATGAGATTAAGAAAAATAAAAGCTCACAAATATGTTCTTTTCCCCTCATCCCCCAATACAGCAGGCCTTATATTACTTGCCGTTACTATTAATCTGTTTAGCTGGCCATGTGAAGTTGTCTGGCAACCTCAAGGATATTTTTCAATTTTCTGGGAAAATGTTATCTATCTACAAGGTAAAGTAGAACAACAAATAAAAGAAATGGATGTTTTCCGCTCAGAAGTTTGCTATTGTGGGAGTGCTACGGTCTCTTTCTACACATAATTTAGGAACCCAGCCAACATTCTGGAGAAGCCATGTTTACCCAAATGATTGTTTCCAGATCAAAATATACCTCAATATTTTCTGCAATATTAGAACTAGAACTGTGCAGTAAATATTAAATATTAGCAGTGTACATACATACACAATACAGGTATATGTACACAAATATACACACACATTCCTTAGGCATTAAGAATGCACTCATTTTTCTGCATGTCTCTCTTTACTTTTATAAGTGTGTAAGTAGCAGCTCATAAGGCAAGTGTGTCTAGCTTTAAGATTTATACCTACACATCATACTTCAGGTCATTATCTAGGCCAGTGTCTCAAACTCTCTCAAGCCGGGACACACTATAGGTAGTGTTCACGGCTTCAGGCACCCAGAAGTGCTCGGATGTCACCATGATGACATCGTGCATATGCATGACATGTCAACGTCCACATATGTGCAGAGACCCTCCAGATGGGCCCTGAGATGCCAGTAGGGGGTGCCAGCATGGAAGAGGGCAGGAGAGGAGAGACACTGGTGCCAGCTGATAGCCTACAGCAGTGTTTCTCAACTACTTCAAGCCAAGTACCCCCTAAGTCTAACAAATATCAACTGAGTGCCCCAATCACAGACCTCCCTAGGCCCACGAAGCTCTGCCCCAGATCCTATCTCCTTTACTAATTGTAATGCAGTTTTTTCCATTTATTTTTCATATACACACAATATACACAGCAGATATAAATTCTCAAAACTGATACATTTCAATCACTATATTGAAAATAAAACCATTTTACCTACTAGCGATTCTCTGCAGGCTGCTGTAATTAGCCTTAACAGTGAGACTGGGAGGCCGGGGGGGAAGCTGGAGGACACTATAGAGAAGGGGGAAACATGCAGGCTTTTGCCAAATCGGGCAGCGCTGGCGCCTACCGTATAGGGAAGTCAGCTGGCAGGCGCCTCTCTTCCTCCTCAGTGTGCCGCAGCATACTTGGAATCTCAGGAGGCACACAGTTTGAGATACACTTCTCCCTCTGTATTCGCAGTGGATGCGGTTGGAACATAGCTGCGAATATGGAAAAACTGCAAATAACTTTTTATGTTATGTGCGGTTTTTTGTAAAAGTTAGTGTTTTTAGTATTGAAACCGCAAATAACATTTCAACAGTTATTCGAGGTTTTGGGAAACAGCCACTATTATTACTATTGAAATTCGCAATTTTGAGGGAATAACAATATTTATTGCACAATAGTGTACATACAGTACAGTAATAATCTCAGGGTAAAAAAAAAAGTTCAATACTGTTTTCTCAACAAGGAAAAAAAGAAATGATCAATACTGTACTCAGGCAGTGTCTTCATCCTCATTGTCCTGTACAAGTACTGCAGGAGGAGGAGACGAAGAGTATAAGTGAGCACCAGGGGACTCCTCATGCAGAAGAAGTGGGTCTTCAGTAGGAGGAAGACAAAGAGATGAAGGGGATGCCTCCTCATGGGTGGAAGAGGTGGATTGTGAGGCAGTGGATGGAGAAGCAGTCACTCTCGGTATCTTTTGGAAATGCATTGTGATATCCGTCTGGCTCTTCTGCTTCATCATTTCTTTATATATATTTTTGTATGTAGAAATCGCTGCTTCTGCTAACTCCCTCATCTTTAACGCAGTACCATGGATGGGTCGATGTCATAGAAAAAGTCAGTCGCACCATTGAACCTGCGTATGCCCTCTGCAATATTATCAAGTGTAAACTTGTCTTCTTGATTCTAGAAACTTGACACTGCTAGGGATGGACAGGTAATCACTGAACTCCCTACATCCAGGCTCTTTATTCAAAATTTTTCAGTTCACAGCAAATAAATTACCTTTATTTTGAAGCTTTAAAGATTACTGAAGACTTTATGGCAAATATGAAGCAACTTTGTGTAGATTCAGCTTTCTCTGCAGGTGTAAAATCAAAGAGACAAAAACCTGAGCCAACAATACCATCTAAAGCCCCTCTGCCTAAGGAAAGTCCAGATAACAAAGAGATGATGGAAGAATTAAGGCAGATGCGGTTGATTTTACAAGGAAATTCAGAGAAATTAACTGAACTAAGAAAGGAAGTTTATAATTTGACTATGCAAGTGGAGATTTCTAACAGCCGCATAGAACAGATGGAGAAAAGAATGGTTACAGTTGAAGCAGTTACTGTGCAGTGCCAAAAGGATCACAGTGAGTTACAATATTTATCCAAACAGCTGGAAGATCTGGAGAATAGATCAAGAAGATCTAATGTGAGAATTTTGAATTTGGCTGAAGGAGTGGAGGGAAATGATAGTTTCCTTTTTTGAAAAATTAATACCAAACTTACTTACAATATTTATCCAAACAGCTGGAAGATCATTAAGAAGATCTAATGTGAGAATTCTGAATTTGGCTGAAGGAGTGGAGGGAAATGATAGTTTCCTTTTTTGAAAAATTAATACCAAACTTACTTCCTCTCACTAAAACCTTCCCTTTTGAAATAGAAAGGGCTCACCAAATCCCTGCAAAAGACAGGAAGGTCAGGTTTACCCTAGACCTGGTATTTTAAAAGTGTTAAGATTTCAACACACTTTTGAAATTCTGAAATTAGCAAGGGGAAAAAAGAAGATAAAATATAATGGTATGAAGATAAATTTTGTTCCCGATTTTGCTAAAGAAACTGCCAGCAAACGGAAGCAATTTTTAGCTTTGAGACCTCAGCTGAGGCAGCTTAATGCAAAATATGGTCTTATATATCCTGAAACTATGCAAGTCACTCATGGAAATAAAACTATGCAATACGATGACCCTGCTAAACTATGGGAGTATATTTCTAATCAAACTGAGCCTATGGTATAAAAAGAGCACAGATATGGTCTTGAAGAAATTTGAAGGTTTTAAGACTTTATTTTAGTAAGGTTTTATTTTACCTATTTCATATATGTTTGAATATATTCTAGGAATTAATAGCGGTTAAAGAGTGCATGGGTCTGTTTAATTATTAACAGTTTAACCGGCAACGTTATGATGAATGGAAGTGCATTGCTTACTTAAAAACAGCTGATAATACAAATGACCAATCAAAAGAGGTTAGGAGGAAAGAAAGTGAAGTAGCAAGGAGGGTTGAGGAATCCGTAACAGGAAATGCATATACGTGTGCACGCTGTGATGTACATTGAGATGAGGAAGCAGCTCCGTTTCAGTCAACATTTTCGGCACCTCCTTTACAGCTCTTCGGCCAGGCAAGTTTTATTGATAAAATGAACATTTCCAAACTGTGACTCCTCAAGCATTGCATATATATCCCTTGTTGTGTGGCTGCCGATTCGACACACCGGTTCAACTGTAGGTGTACAGACTGATCCCTGTACAGAGAGATCGGGGCCATTTCCAAGCAAGAAAGGCGGCCACCCTTTATCCCTGACCCAACACTCCTGGACGGGCTTGTCTTCTGCTTTTTGAGCATAGCACTTATAGGGCAGGGCTGGGCAGAACACTGGCCTTCAATCAGAGCTGAGAATGAAGAAAGAAGACCTGAGTTTCTCCTGCCTCCAAGGCATTGATGTCCAGATTGAAATTAGCCCCAAATCTCATGCCTCTTCTGCTATTCTCATTCACCAGTAATTTTAAAATGCATCACTGACTGAGCAGCAGCCGGTCTTGGGACAGAGGAGCGGCTCCTTTTCACATACAGGAATGCATGCTTATTTCTGGGGTGGACTGACTCTAGATACTTGTGGAGATTCCTTGAACACATGATCCTGTGATCTTGGTGTCTGGCTGAATATTAGGCAATGGGCATCATACCTACAGCAATTCTGATTGTTCCGCTCTAAAGCTCCTACTCCATCCTGTCCAGTTCTGATACTTTCCTATAAAGCTCTTCCTACTTCCGTAATAAATCTGCCGTGGCAGCAACTGTGGCCTCCTGTCTTTTCGGCTCTGAAGATGGGGAAGGTGATCAATCCTGCAACTCCCTTTTGACACAATGCTGAGAGTGGAAAAGATAGGCATATGTAAGAAATTCTTCAAAGGTAGGAGAACCAGAAGATTGCCTTGACATTGGATCACTAATTGGATCTATTTGTAAATAGAATGTTCGACCTTCCCCTTCATATACTTAATTGTTCTTTAATAGATCAAGCAATGAAATCTATAAAGGGATCCCTGATCATCTGATTTGCATTTCTTACTCCTGCAATTTAACTATACTAACTGTGTCACTGGGTGAAAATATACCTGAAAGGATATTATATAATATTGAATGTAATATTGATGTAATATAAAGAATCATGTTTAGGACTCCTTATTTTACTGAGAACAAGATGATAAAATAAACTTGTAAAAGTGCAATCCTGATGAAAGATGAAATGAAATGTGCATAAAGTATAATGTAAATTCATCAAATGTGAGGTCCAAGATAAGAATCTTACAGCATTAAAATCAATAAAGAGAGTAATGGCAGTATTGAAAGATCTGATTGATTTTTGGTTCCTGTCGGTTTCTACATGATTTCTGGATCTGCTCTGGTATGCAAGATGGATTAGCAGGGTTATTGTAGAAATTGGATGTATCTGGGTGGATCTGGGGATGTGTGGAGGCCGAACAGGAACCTTGAATACAATTGAGGAATTGATAACTTTTAATGCACTGAAAAAAAAAATAATAATAAAGGAGTTCCATGGAAACTCTCCATCATTCCTTTCAAAAATTAGAAGTTGGAAGTGAAAAATGAATTAGAGGAAAACAAAGATTGGGAATTGACATGGTCAGATGATATTGCGCTTTCATGATGAAATTCTTTTTCTTAAAGATGTAATTTTATGTTAAGATAAAGATGGTGAAGCTTGTTTTGAAACATTTTATATACAAAGGAATTTACTAATTATATTTATACAAAGTACATAATACTTCAATAATTCATTGAAGTCTATTTAATTATTCAGTTATTTCACTTATATATTATTTATTTAATGTTTGGGTATTCTTAAACATTTTATGATAATTTTATGTAATTCTTTGGTGATATGCTTAACACTAAAGGAGTATGATATTTTAATGCAGCTGTAATTTGTGTTATTGCATATTTTAATTAAGAAATATTAATTTAAACTCTGTTCTTATATCAAATATATATTAACAACAGATATATAAATTAAAATACACATAGTTCTTGATTATATAAGGGTAATTTTAGATATTGCCTGGAGGGGGCTTAAGATTGCTAGTCTATATGGGCATTTTCAAGCATTTGTTTTATTTAAAAGGAAGGGGGGAGGGGGATTTTTATTTATTGTTTGAATGTGTATAGGTATAAATGCATGGATATTGGGTAACAGGATGAACAAGTTATATTATGTAGTACAGTTAGATATAATTGATGATGAATTTTAACACTTACTCATTACATGTCAGTGGGCTAAACCACCCGATGAAAAGGAAGAAAACACTTAATTTCCTGAAACAACAAGACGCTGACATTTTTTTTTTTTTTTTTACTGGAGACACACTTATCTGATATAGAATCAAAGAAACTGGAGGAAGGATGGGTGAAACATTGTTTTTTTGTTCCTGCTGTAGGAAAGAAGGCGGGGGTGGCTATTTTGGTTCATAAAAGATGTACAGCTGCATTTAATTTAATTTCTATAGATCCTTCAGGAAGATGGGTACATGTAGATATGAGCTTGGGGAATAATTATTTGGCGCTGTTGAATATCTATGCCCCTAACTCTAATCAAGCTGAATTTTTTACACCAATACAGAGGCTTATATTACCACTGGCTGCTACTAAAATAATAGCAGGAGGGGACTTTAATGCTGTTATGGATCAATTGACAGATAAAAGCCCTAGTAGGTTAATTAAGTCAATGGGTTTAGCGAATTTGGTACAATCTTGTGGTTTAAAAGATATTTGGAGGATCCTTCATTTTAATGCTTGGAAATTTTCGTTTTGCTCTCAGGTTCATAAATCATTTTCACGAATAGATTATATTTTTGTTTCAGATCAATTAATACATAATGTAACAAAAGCTACCATAGATCCAATCAGTTTATCAGATCATAGTGGTGTTTGGATTGAATTGAAGCTTGATGAAGTTGAATCAAGAAGACCTGTGTGGAGATTTAATAATACATTGCTTGCGGACTCAAAATTTTTTGAAGAACATAGATTAAGTATGAAGGAATATTTTCAAATTAATGCCTCGGAGGAAATCTCATCAGAAACAATTTGGGATGCATTTAAAGCCACCATAAGAGTTAAGATTATTTCATATTCGGCACATATCAGGAAACAACTTAAATTGGAATTTTCTAATTTGGAACAAGATATTCAGAAATTGGAATCAAAGTTAATAGTCAAATGGGAACAAAATACTTTACAGGCTTTATTAAAACTAAATACAAATATGAGATTTCCTCACAACTGGCCAGGAAAGATTTGTTTTCCCAACAAGCTCTCTATTATGGAAATTCGAATAAAGTGGGACGATTACTGGCTAATTATCTCAAAGCAAAAAAAAAGAAAAGTAAAAATTGTTGCTATAAAAGATGAAAAAGGTGAGACTCATTTACAAATTGGAACTATCCTACAACAATTTGTGAATTTTTACAAAACTTTGTATTCTTCTGAGCTTTGTTCAAATAAAGAAAAAGATGGAATAGAATTTTAAAGTTAATTAAGGGCCCTAAAATTCCAGAGCATATAAAAAATAATCTTGAAATGCCCATATCAATGAAAGAATTACAAACAGAATTGAAGTCCCTTAGAGTTGGATCCACTCCAGGTGGTGATGGGTTCACAGTGGAATTTTATAAATCATTCCAAATTACCCTATTACTTTATCTGTTAGATTTATATCAGGCTCAACTAACTAAAGGTTGCATATTAGGTACTATGGCAGAATCCTTCACTATTGTTTTACCGAAGCCAAATAAAGATCCTATGTTGGTTTCAAATTACAGGCCTATTTCTTTGATAAATGTAGATGGTAAACTTCTGGCTAAGTTATTGGCTTTACGCTTAGCTAAGGCTCTCCCTTATATCATCGGAAGCCGTAATGAATGTCTTCAGGGTTTGAAGTCACGCTGAGCCCCGTTGTCAGAGATCCTTCCCCTATTACACAGGAAGCCAGTTCTTCGCGGCAAAGGAGCATGTCCAAAGAGGCAGCACTCTCTAATCGAGAGGTTATACTATCTGGGAGCTTGGCAGTGGATTCCTTAATGGACTTATCAAGTGCTAAGGTGGATCCTATGATTGGAATAGTGATAGGACAGGAGAAGCAAGACCAGAAGGTGGAAAATATGGAAGGTGAGCTTCCTAAAGCTGAACATGAGAATGCTTTTGTTGTTGAAAAACCTGTCCAAGTTACCATGGACGCTTTCTGGGACTTGGTTATTAAACTAGGAAACTTTTTAAATCCAAAAATAAAAGAGGTAGAGAAGAAATTATTTGAACAAAACCAAGAGCTAAAAAAGTTTGGAAATGAACTGACTTTGGTAAAAGCTAATGTAGAAAAGATAGACGAAAGTTATAGGGGTTAAACAGTTCAGGAAGTTATGATAAAGGACACAAATCTAAGGAAAAAAATGGAAACGATTGAAAACAATTTCCGCGCCAATAACTTACGCATATTGAATTTTCTTAAGGTCTTTTCCATAACTCTATGAATTTCAATGAAGTATTTTTTTAACATTTCCCTCAATGTCCCTGAGGAATCAATACTACCTTTTCCCCAGGTGTATTACTTACATAGTAGAGCTTTAGATCAAGTTCAAGTTCAAGTTCAACATGAATCGCAGTTAGATACAACTGCAATCCTGGAAACGTCAGTAAGAGAATTGGCTAAGCTCGTAACTCTTTTAGCAACAGTGGCTTTATCGCCAGCAAGAATTGGGTGATGAGATTGTATGGAAATAGATTGCATATGTTCATTGCAGAAATCATGAAAACCTGACTGGGTTATGGCTGAGGATTGTGGTTATTCACCACTTCATTAAAACATGGTTGCATATTTTAGGAAATCTCTCTCAGTTAACTCGGAACAAAATGCAGTTGCTGAATCCTCAAATACAGGACCACTTGTTTTGTGCCTACTCTACCAGACATCTCCCTCCTTTTCAAAGTCTGCTGGGAGCCTCTTCCAGGAACCTCATGACATCACTTTACCCTCTTATCCTTACCAAGGCTGCTGGAAAAAGGTCTCTATTTCTTATTCTGGGGGATCATTTCATCCACTGTAGAAAAAGCATGTAAAATACACATTGGGAAACTATGATAGTGATAATCATGAGTGCAAAATGATCGGGAGACAAACATGTAGTGCTTCATTACACTAGGAATGCCCCAGCAACAGTAGTAGTATAGTCAGCCCTGTAATTTAGAGGGCGCGGGTGAACAGGGGTGAACTGGAGGACCAAAGTATTCCCTACGCCTAATGCAGGTACACTACAAGTACCTTTGGTGGAAGGGATGCTGAGCCCCATCAGCAAAATTACTAGTGCCGCTGCTCCCTTTCTGCTCCAAGCATGCTGGGAAAGCACATGTAAGGTCCTTGTTTGCAGAGCAGGAAACAGCAGAAAGTGGTGGCACTGTGGTATGCAAACAGCCATTGCTACTCATCCCCCAATCCAAGCCTAAAAATTTTATCTTCACCTATCCTAAAAGGTGGTCTGTCACTATTGGACCGCGATGTACTCAGACTACATGTGATTTTATTTGGGGATGGCTTTATTTTAATCTCACCAACATATTGAATCAGACCAAAGGCTTGTCAAACATATCATCTTAGCTCCAAAAAGGGTCAATCTGGTTCACATCATGATCCCAAACAGTAGTATACATTCATGTCTTGTTGCTTACTCCACGGAATAAGTGGCAGGTTTCTCAAATTACTTGGTTATGTTCATATATTTTTCCTCCAGGATGTCTAAATTTCTTTTTCAAACTACCTATAGCAGCTGCCTTAACCTTTGGCAAGAAGTGCTATAATTTGAATGAATTTTTTTTTCCCAATTACCCATCGAGTACTATCTAGTTTCATGAGGCTGCTCCTAGACTTACAACTCTCTTGAAAGTGTGAACAGCTTTGCTACATCCATTCATTCCTATCTAGTTCATCGATTTCATACACCCTCTCTTCTCTTCAGGAAAGAGCTCTAACCTGTTTTGCCTCTCTTTATAGAAGAGCTAGAGACTGACGTGTGGATGGGTACCTGCGGTGATGCTGGGACAGGGACAAATTTTGTCCACATGTTCTCTAAAAACTTGAGACTAGTATCAATATATAAACACACATCTTAGACAATTGGCAACTGAATTCAATGATAAATAAAAAAAAAAAACACCTGCAGCAGCTGCTTTTGGATTTAAATGAACTGTTAAATGACACCACTTTTGTCTGCCTTTGATGTAGCAACAAGTATCTCATCTGCTGATCAGATTTCTACCACCTGCAATGTCTTTCCATCATGTGTGTAGTTGCTCAAGCATCTTACCGTTACTACAACAGATTTATCCATCGTTGCTGGTATCAAGGAGCATATCAAACATTTAATAGACACTTAACTTCCTGTTTTATCCACTAATCATTGCGTATAAATAAAATCAGCTATCCTATTCAATCTACCATTAAGGTTTTGGGAATAATACTGGATCAGGGCTTGACTGTGAAGAACCAGGTGGACTCTTTGGTCAGAAAGGGTTTCTTTGCTCTTTGGAAGCTTTGGTCCGTTAAGGCGTATTTTGATGTTTCATCATTTACAGTTTTGGTACAGTCTCTTATACTAAGCCAGCTTTATTATTGCAATATTGACAATTTCCCAGAAGAATATACGATTATGAATAGTACAAAATGCGGCAGTCAGGCTGATTTTTAGGTTGAAGAAATACGATCACATAACACCCTCCTATCAAGTACTGTATTGGCTGCCAATGGAGGCATGGGTGAAGTTTAAGTTTGGTTGCTTCTGTTTTAACTTTGGTTTAGCTCCCAAATATATAATTGGGCTTTTCTCTTTTGCAACCAACAGACATAAGATAAACTCACATCTGAATTTTGTTTTCCCACCTTTTAGAGGATGTAAATTTAAAAAACATCATCAAAATCTTTTTTCATATCAAGCAGCATTATGGGGTAAGGATTTAGAACAATTGCTTTTGCTTACTGACACTTATGGGGAATTTAGGAGACATCTAAAAACATCTGTTTTTGAAGTATTTAGGCAGCCAATTCGAAAAATTTTATTAAGCACTATTTTGATCATTTTAGTGTCTCTAATTATTGGCTTTTAACTTTTTTGGTTCTATTCAACTTCTTTTATTGTTTATTTAACTATTGTAAACCGCATAGAACTTTATGGCCTTGTGGTATATAAACTGATTATTATTACAAAGTTTAGGTTCTCTTCTGCACCCATGTCAGAAAGACAATCCAATTACCTTCCCCGCTGATGTAAAAACATAGGTATCTGAATCTTTGGGAAAGCTGTATCAAAACCAGATTGAAATTAAAGGCTCCAGTTGTAATTTATAAACAGTTGTACAGAATATTGTCCCTTTTTATATTTTAATAAAAATTTAAATACAAAATCATGTGTTGAAGGCTTGTGCAAATGGGGACAGACTTTGTCCCTATGCCATTCTCCAAGAGGAACCTTTACATTCCCCTTTATCATTTTTGTTGCTTGCATCTGTATTATTTCTAATTTTGGCACAGCTTGGAGATAAGAGGGGCCAGAACTGTGCTCAATAGTCAAAATGCAATTAATAAACATTATAGTAGACTATTGTGTACTTCTGAATTCCTAACACTATTTCCTTTATTCTTCACCACTGCATATGCAGAAGAGGATGTAATCCAACAATCTGTAGCTTAGCACTATAGAATTATTCACAGCAATTCATTGTGGCTGTCTTGAAAACCTGACTGGCAAAGGGGTACTCCAGGACCGAGTTCAGAAACACTAGTGAAGGAGGCTGCAATATCCTAAAACATTTTCCTTACATCCAACTGTTAATGCTTGAATTCTATCAGTGTTGGAAGTACCCTACCAGCAGAAGTTGTGAAAACCACCTATCGAGCACTGTCTCTAAGGAACACAGCTGCCAGAGATGTTTTTCTCTAGCTGAATTCATTTTGCTACTAATCTAGGATCCAGAAAAGAACAGAATATCTAGCATCCCTGAACTACAGTTACTACTTTTTGAGGGGATGGATGGAGAGAAAGAAAACAGGGTGGAGAAAGATGGTAGTGGCAAGAAACAAAGGGAAAAAGAACTTTGTTACACCACGATCAAATGCCTCCTACATGGCACTAGATTACCACCTTTTCTCCAATATAGAATGCTACTCAAGGTCTTTCTGAAACCCACAAAACCAGAACAAACACTCTCCAGTTAACTGAATTCATGATCCGTTTCACAACTTTCCAGAAGTTAGTCCAGGTGGGACATCTGACCCAGCCTGATGTACGCTAATAGAGGTGGCAACAGGTCATATAGTTATATTCTACAGTATTATGAAACCTGACTTAAGTCCCTCAGGGCCAGCATCTTTTTACTTAGTTTGGCAATTTTATCTAGTACAGATTCTAGATTTACATTGAAACAATTTTAGAAAAAACTATTAAAAGAATGGAACCTACCATACCAGCGGTCTCAAACTCAAACCCTTTGCAGGGTCACAGGAAAAAATAGTTAATGTCTTAAAGAAATGACAACTTGCATGAGCTTTCCTTAATTGCAGCTATACACAGCTTAAAGCAGTGCAACATGTAGAAAGTGAAGTAGTTTTTCACTTATCTGCATGTTGTACTGCTTTCAGCTGTGTATAGCTGAAATAATCAGAAGCAAGTTTTACCTCATGCAAAACTGTGATTTAGATTCTAATGTATCAATTGCAAGAACCAAGATTTTGGTGTAGTCCTCTAGGCTTTTTTTTTTTTTTTTGCAGAGGGGAGAATCAATATCCAACTTGTGCCTTAAGTGTCTGGTGGTCGCATCCGCAACCGCCTTCAGATCTCACCTCCTCCGCACCGGACACAGCCACCATCTTGCATCAAGCAGTCACCGCCAGGAGATGCGTCGGATTTCACGAAGAGTTCACGAGATTACGTACACACACACACACAAGGTGCACTGCCTCCAATGGTTACCTTACATTCTGGAACGTTGCCCGCCTCACTGCTGTAACCTCATGCAAGCGCTTTCATGCATCTTTACGTGATTGTCCTCTCCATTCCACCTCGCAATCGCATACAGATGCAGGAAAGCATTTGCCTGAGGTTACAGCAGTGAGGTGGGCAACGTTCCAGAACAATGGTAATATATCGAGGGCCTCAAAATAGTACCTGGCGGGCCGCATGTGGCCCATGGGCCACGAGTTTGAGACCATTGCATTAGACCAAGCAATTTCACAAAGGAGACTAATGGCAACCTAGGAACATCAGGCTGCAGCTTAGCAGCCTACTGCTTTTTGCCAGGAAAAACAATGCAAGGTGCACTGTTGGTATCTGCATGGTTTGTATTTCATTACTTTATCTCCCACAGTGAATTAACATGCATTACAGTACTATAATGTATTTTATTGACCTTTAACTTGTATTAAGGAAAAAAATAATGTTAAAGTGTATTATAGCCATAAGTATCCCACTTGAAACATGAAACATGATACATGTAAAAAAAAAAAAGTGATCTGTAAATCAGTGGCTCTCAACTGAGTATTTGGGAGACCCTGCCCCATGCTATTTCCAGAATATTCATTCTACATATACATAAGACAGATTTGTACACACTGGAAGCAGTACATGCAGGTCTCATGCAAATCATGACAGACATCTAAAAACCCAACTGGCTACATGTGACCCAAGTTCAGAACCCCTGGTCTAAACTATGTAAGATGTACTGTGAATAACCAAATCACAGTAAGAAATACTATAGCACAGAAACTTCTAAAACAAGATGTTGTAAAGATCCTAAGTAAACAATGTAGAGTTGTCTGCACTAAAAACAGGACACCAATCATAGTATGATACTGGTACAAACATCAAGGGAGAGATTTGTAGTTGTTGCTTTTATAATATGGTAGGATTACAATTTTTTTTTGTTTTAATTAGCCTTTACTCTGTAATCTATTATTTTCTTTGTATTTTTACTTTCCTATTGATGGAGTTCTTTTCTTTTTTGTTTAGTACATCTAATATATACGCTATAGTATATCGAACAATGGTCTATAAATACTAACACACATTTTATTTACAATGTCAGAATGTTTTACTATCATTAGAAATCATTGGCTGTGTGTTAACCTAATTGAGAGATGTTGCAATAACGTCAATGAATGGTTAAGAGCCTGGTTTTGAAAATCTATCATTTATGAGATAGACCAAATGTATGCAGACCTAAGGATTAATTTGCATAGTTTCAGATCCCTTGAAAACCAGACTTACTTGGGAATCCTCTTAACTAGCATTAACTTCTTATAAGTGCATGTAAACCGTTCTGAGCTCCCCTGGGAGAACGGTATAGAAAATTGAATAAATAAACAGATAAAAAAAAAATAAAAGAGTTTAAGTGGTTTAAATTCTCCAATTTCAGGAAGCTCTTGGAGTTTAGAGAATCTTTCCTTTAACTTACCTCATGCACAACAATCTAGAGCCATTGGGTTATGCATTTTATTTCCATCCAGCCTAGTACAACATAAATATGAAGTCTCTAGTTTAACTTTAGTCATTAAAACTCAGATTCTGCTGTATAATACAAAGGCTGAGAGTATGTAATGGAAAATTTGATGTATTGAGGCTTGTTGGCCTAATGCTGGATTTGGCAGCAGAAATCATTTGGCTTTTGCCAATTTTAAAATTCTGGCTCATGGATTTGACATTGGTCATATTGACTGTAGTAGCTTATTATACCAAGTTTGACATTAACTTATAGGGTATCTTTATTATATAATAAAGGTGCAAGCATTCCAATGAAGTAAAACCAACTGATTATATAACAGTTTTATTTCTACTGATTGCCAGTCATGAGTAAATGGCACTGCAGGTATCTCCAGACTGTACCTTTATACCCAAATGACCTACTGTTATGTTCCTGAGCATGCTAAATTCTTCTCACAAAGATTTTCTTGACTAACTTCAATGTCTGAAACTAAGCGCTCCATCACAAATGTGGCCTTTTCTTACATATCTATTCCGATAAAATTCTCCATATCAATTTACTACATTGCTATATAAAACTTCCTGTCACAAGAAAGTAAAATCATTTTCTGAGACAGACCGATATCGATACGCCCAATGCTCAAGTCATTCAATTAAATCCTCTGAATCAATTATATTGAATCAAAAAAACAAGCATCACAATTGCAAAGTTAATATTTTATTTGACTGGAACTGGCTGTAAAATAGAAGGACAATAATGGCTCAAATACTCAACATACCCTATGGCATTTCAATTTGTAAAATCATGACAAAGTGAATAGAACTAAAAAATGTTTTTTTTTAAACACGAATTGCAGAAAAATTACAGCCATATTTAAGTTTCAAGTTACCCAATTACAATGCTGTTGATGCAACATTTGTCCTTTTGTCTTTAGTGCCAGCTTTATCATTCCCCTAACAACCCATCTTTCCTCCCAACCTCCAAAAAAAAAAAGTGAAAGTGCTGGCATCAATTCTGATCATTAGGTATTTAGAAGGAAGGGATTTTGCTACACTTCTGGAAAGAACTAACTTTAGGAGGACTTCAAAGCAGCAAAAGGCAAATACCATGTCTAAGTTGTGGGCCAATATTTATACTGCCAAAGAAAAATCCTTAGTCTGGATCTGGGACATCAGGAAGATAAAATGAAAAGTGAGCTGAAACAGAATAACCGCCCCCCTCCTCAAATCATTAGTATTTTGTGGTAAGTGAGCATATTTAAGTTACCCTTGGGCAAACTGATTCTGCAATCTTGGAAAATGAAGAAGCTAGTAAACAGTTTCCATAAATTTTAAAGCACTGCTCCTACGCATAAGTCATGTTGCAGAATAGATCTATTCATTATATTGCTCGCTTATGACAGCTCTGCAGCTACCCAGGATCTGTTTTGTTTGGCTCACTTTCTTCCATTCATTTACTAAATGCTGGAAACAGTACAAAAGCTCAGTACTTGCTCTTCCTTTAATAGAATGCGAGACAATTGAGGGGACTTTTGACAATCAACATTCTAATGCCTAGCACCTCTGGAACTCTGTGTTCTATTGTACTTATTGCATATTAAAAATAAAAACAGAACTGAGCAGATATGTGCTGAAGCAAGGGAGAAGTGTCAGAGCAGCCATAAGTGGAAAAATCTGAACATTTCCCTAGAACACCACAAACATCTGAGGTGGCAATTTTTATAGTATTCCCTCTCTCAGAGGTTCTCAACCCAATCTTCAGAACACAAACCAGTGTGACTTTCTAGATACCCACAATGAATTTGCAAGAGAATTTTGCATGTACTACTTCTATTCTGTGCAAATCTCATGCATATTCATTGTGGATATCTTGAAAACCTGACTGGCTAGGTGTGTGGATTGAGGACCTCTACCCTATTGATTACCCTAATACATAAGTAGTTAACCTGCAATTTGAGCGTTTTCCCTTTCTTGTTCTGGGGCTGGCATTCTTTCCCACTTATCTAGATCAAGTTTCATTTCACCAAGAAAATCTCAAGCCATTAAGCTGAAGGAATGGCATAACTGCAAATCACACATCTGAAATATATTAGAATGATATTTAAAGTATTTTTCTACCAATTTTAAAATTCAAGGGAATAACAAAACAAAAATCCCACCCCACAAATTGGTCTGATTACTTAACCAGGACAGAAAACTATACACCTTATTCAAATTTAACCAAAAATTGAAGAAATGACACAGCTGTATTACTACAGATTCACTCAAGAGGAAAAATGAAATAAAGGGATGTTATCTGCATTTTATTTCTAAGGACCCCTTTTATCAAACCATGGTAGAGTTCACCATGGGCCAGCAAGGTGGTAAATGTCCTGATGCTCATTGGAATAAGCAGAGTATTTACCTGCGGTAAAAAGCTCTACCATAGTTTGATTAAGGGACCCTAAATCATGTAAAACTAATTCTATCTCAAATTCAGGACACCCCCCCAAAAAAAACAACCACCAAAAAACCCCTTGCATTTTAATACAATGTAGTGAACCAAGCTTTCTTGTTAGGAGAAATAACACTGTAAAGGCCTTAGCAATCACATACTGATCAACAGGAATGTGGATTCAAAAACTAGAGATGTTCTGATTTATCAGAAAGGCTGACAAGTTTGAAAGGACAGAAATACTAAATGCAAATTAAGTTTAAATTACAGTGTGTATACAGTAGTTTGTCCTAACAAAGTGCATTGCCACAGCACTAAAAAGGAAGCCTTGTCCAGCTTCAACACACACTACCTGTAAACCAGAAGATGTCTCCTTCATAGTTATAAGGAACTTGTAAAGTGAGGTGGGGGACTTCTTGAAGATTAAAAACAATTTTAGATAGGACTTACTAATTAGAGTTGATAGCAACATTCAGCTGAGACTGTGAAGTCATCCAGAAGTATCAACAAATACATAAAAAGGGTACTTAAATTTTCAAATGGTCCCAGCTCCTTTTAATTATATTTCAAGTGATGCAACAATCCTATTCCGATTATGCCATTAAAAATCTAAACTAACCTGGAAGAGAAGGCTGAATTAGATGGTCTACAGAGAAACTAGAAACAAGGCTATGGAATAAAAAGTTAAAGAATGATTGATGAAAATTGTTACTAAAAAACCTGAGTAACAGCCAAACCCATTTTTTCCAACAAAACTGAATTATCTGTTCCGTATCATTATGTTAATATTAATAAACTGCCAAAATATATTTTAGCAGTTTAAATCACTGTACTCAATAAACCCCCTTATGTTTACAATATTTAATGCAAAGTTGAACTATGAAAGAGCAAAACATGTTTAACACAGAGGGGCCCTTTCACTAAAGAGCATTAGGCACTTAACATGTAGTTAAACAGGCTACTGCACAAACAAGCTAAGGGGTTGTGTGGTAGTTTATCTGTTACCGTGCATTAAACCACGGGCTACTGCATTTTTCTGCAATTTTCTCAGAGGGATAGCATGGATGAAAAGCAGGCATAGAAGCTTTAGCTAGCTAGAGTTAACACCAAAGCACTAAGGGGCTGATTTCTACAAACGGCATCCCGACTGTAGGCGGTGGTAGATTCCTACCTCCGTCTCACTAGCCAATCGGGATGCACCATTAAAAACAAAATAAAAAATCCATGCTGCGAAGGATACCTACAATATAGGTATCTGACTGGCGCCTACAGAGGCATCTAAGCACGCCCGACGCCCAAGGTCGGTGTGGGCGTGGTTTCCACCAAAGTGGCCTTGGGCATCCGTTAAGTGTCTATGTGCCTCTGTAGGTGCAAGACAGACACCTTAAATATAGGCCTGTAAAATGCTGGCCTACATTTAAGGCTTCTGTTAGAAAATAAAATAATAAAAAAAGGACGCAAATCTCTAAAGGACACCAATGCATGACTGACACGCTATCAGTGGCTGCTTCTTAGGTGGCTGCCGAGATCAGCATCCTTTAGTTAATCAGGCCCTAAGTGGTCCTGTTAATGTTCTGCGGGTACTACGCACTAATTAATGCATGACCAGCAGTAAAATAAATAGAATACACCTTCATAAGGTTCTGCATTAAATCTTGGCTTAGCACACAGTAAAATCCTGGGTTATAATGTGTTGAACCCAGATATTAGCACACTTTAGTAGAAGGGCCCCACAAAGTCATTTAACTTCACTAGGTTTTCATTTCTGGTGTGATTTTAGAGCATGAATTTTAAGTGCCAATTTCTTTCTGGAAAGTACTGGAATTGCAAACCTGAACTTTGCACAACTTTGCCTGTATGAGAACTAATTATTATTATTATTTTTTTTATACACCAACCCTTTCTGGTTTACAGAAACAAGAATGAATTAAGTTGATGCTGGAGGAAAAGTTTAATAAACTACCACCAACAAAATTTGGCAAACATTTCATTAATCTGCTCTGTAAACATAACGCTTCACTTTTCACATGGCAGCACTTTGAAAATTACAAAGATAGAGACCTTAATCTTGATCAAAACTTATGTTCCCATTGATATTTTAAATCAAAAAAGATACATTGCATGAAATGAAAAAAATCTTTGTGCTGTTTGATGATCACAGTTAGCTTTTTTTTTTTTTTAAATACATCTGTTCTGTGTTATACTCCTGGTACCCAGGAGAAATTCTTTAAATATACATATGTAGACAATAGCTTCTTTGTATCTCTCTTCAAAAATACTTTATAACTGTATATAAATAGGTCACCTACATTGTTAATTTTGTCCCAAAAACTAGAGATATTTTTATCAATTCCCTTTCCCCCAATTTAATAAAGCTAACAAATTGTTGAAATGGAAATGCTTTTCTTTCCATTTATAAAATAGTAAATTTTTAGGAAATAGACTTAACACTCGCCAGTTTTTTGATCCTGAGTGTTTGGCCTACTGAGTAGCAGCTTTTTTTTTTCTTTTTTTAATCATGCATGCTCACACTCACACAATTCTTGCACGCAGACATGCACACTTTCAGAGGCTAGTAGGCCAAAGGATGCTTCCCATGATGCAATAGCGCTACTAATTAACTACGCTAAAGGGTCAGTTGCACCAAGTTTCTCTCATTTTGTGTCTATGGGAAAAAACATAGTACAAAAGCTTTTGAATACATAAGCAAACACCTTAAGGCAACCACTGCAGTGGGGGGCTAACTTGCATGGTTAAGTTAAAGTTTCAAGGCAGACAGAATATAGAATTTATATACACTCTTCTGTCCCTTAACCCTTCCAATTTTTTTGTGTTTTCATCCCCATTTTTGTGCAAGTTTCAAATAACCTACCATTAAGGCAAAGGGTTTGCATGAAGAAAGGTTAGACCCTGCCTTGCCCTTCCCCTCCCAAGGCTAATATTTAACCAAAAGCATTTCAACGTGCTACATTTAAAATGTTCACAATTTCAATAGTATAGGCTTCTGGGTCCCCAGCGCCTAAAATAATTTCCATGGACAAATATATCTGGGGAAGTAAGAGACAACGCAGCTTCAGACAGAGAAGCAAAGAAACCCCTCAGATTTGCTAATACTGAAACTCACAAAAGTTTCTCCTTTTTTCATTTCAGAGTAACTGATTTGGAATTTTAAATAAATAAGTTTATTCACATCTTCTGGTCTGGGCAAAGTTCTAGTGCCATGATTCTGCCTGTCGTTGGTCAAATTCACCAATTAGTCTCTTAATGTGAGCCAGCTTGTTATGAAGGTATTCACATCTGTATTTTTCTTCATGGTAGTTGGGGCTAGACTGCATGAGGGAAAAAAGAAAACAGGGTTTATTATGCCATGAAAGAAAGAACGATAATGCAATAAGCTTACAAAATAGGTTACACAAACCTCTTTGATCTTATGATACTCCTGTAAAACCTCTTCATGAACCACCTGTAAATGAGAAATTCAAAACATGAATCACTACATGGTTATAAGCAAGTGAAGCCTGATAAGCAGATTCAGGATAAAAAGTTTCTCTATATATCTCAAGCACACAGTGTGACTGAAGGTGCAGGCCTCACCATCACAGAAGTACAAACTAGTATCAGGAAGCATATGATAATGTACCATCACCTATAAACCTAATCTTAATCCATCAGCATACATTCAGCCCAACTGGGGAGTCCTGGCAAATCCAATGAGCAGCTAGATTGCTGATAAGTAGATATGAGAATCTTGCTAATTGCATGTAAAGAGGGAGAAACAAATCTTACATTAGACAGTAAAACTAGCAAAACTTGACTATTTTGCTGGGTGTGAATGGGAGCATCCACCTGCAACTATAAAATAAGTCCTGGATAAGAATAAGAATGCTGTAAGATTATTTTTCAGTAGGTCATGGAGAATGGACAATACATACTATCCAACCATGAAGCTGTGTCAATGGTAATTAGCTGTGAATGCATGAACTGTATAGGTATAAGAACATATGAATAGCCTTACCGGGTCAGACTAATGGTCTATCAAGCCCAATAGCCTGTTTTCACTGTGGCCAATCCAGGTCACTAGTACCTGGCCAAAACCCAAGAAGTAGCAATATTCCATGCTACCGATACAGGGCACTCAATGGCTTCCTCCATGTCTTTCTCAATAACAGACTATGGACTTTTCCTCCAGGAACTTGTCCAAACCTTTCTTAAAACCAGTGATGCTATCCGCTCTTACCAAATCCTCTGGCAATGTGTTCCACAGCTTAACTATTCCGAGTGAAAAAACATTTCCTATTGGTTTTAAAAGTATTTCCCTGTAACTTCATCGAGTGTCCCCCTAGTCTTTGTAATTTTTTACGCAGGATATGCAATTTACTATTCATTTAGAAATGGTGCGTTTTGTCCTTAGGGTAAAAATCAACTGTTCTCTAGCAATCTAGAAAATAAAGAACATTCTCGCTATTTTTTTTTTTTTTTTTTTTTTAGAGATGACCGGGAAAGGCTAGAACAATTGACTGATTTAAGGTAGATACATAATACTACCTCATGATGCAATATGGTATAAATTGCCAGACTATGAAGCTTAAGCAAGTCTCAATGGTGATGTTTTTACAAGCTATTTAACACTCCCATGCGGTGAACAGCTAATCCCCACGGGTTACAGGGAAGCCAGAAAACCTTCTACGGAGCTTGTAAAAAATGCCGCTGCCTTCTTCTATGACAAGGTGGTCTAAGAGGATGGCAACAATATCATTAGGTGGGTGGCTTTTATTGGAATGATATAGTGGTTTTATTATATTACTTTAGTATTAGCTTGTTGTCTAGAATATATTCTTTATTTTAGGGACTTCACCTTGAAAAAGCATTATTACGCGAAACATGTTGGCAATATCTGTCCCTGAATCCGACTAAATTGAAAAGCTAAATACTAGCAATAAATATTAAAATTGCTGAATTTTACTAGTATGTTTAAATATAAAAGTAACACTTAAGCTAATGAAGTACTAAATAAAAATAAATGTATAATGATTCCATGACGACAGAACACAAAGAGTGGTGTTTGAGGATCAAAGGATTTGGAAAGTTGAGACTGCTGAGGGATATTTGAAACTAATATCCTCTTTATGGTATAACTATAGAGACTAACACCTAAGAACATAAGCAATGTCTCTGCTGGGTCAGACCTGAGGTCCATCATGACCAGCAGTCCGCTCACGCGGCGGCCCAACAGGTCCAGGACCTGTGCAGTAATCCTCTATTTATACCCTTCTATCCCCTTTTCCAGCAGGAAATTGTCCAATCCTTTCTTAAACCCCAGTACTGTACTCTGCCCTATTACACCCTCTGGAAGCGCATTCCAGGTGTCCACCACTCGTTGGGTAAAGAAGAACTTCCTAGCATTCGTTTTGAATCTGTCCCCTTTCAACTTTTCCGAATGCCCTTTTGTTTTTTTATTTTTCGAAAGTTTGAAGAATCTGTCCCTCTCTACTCTCTCTATGCCCTTCATGATCTTAAAAGTCTCTATCATATCCCCTCTAAGTCTCCTCTTCTCCAGGGAAAAAAGACCCAGTTTCTCCAATCTCTCAGCGTATGAGAGGATTTCCATCCCTTTTATCAGACATGTCGCTCTCCTCTGAACCCTCTCGAGTAACGCCATATCCTTCTTAAGATAGTCCAATACATTGAGAGCACTTCCTAAAGTCAAATCGGTACCATCTGACATGGAGAGGAACACAGTTGATACTAAACCAAAAGAGCTCAATGGCCTAAGGCAGGGGTAGGCAATTCTGGTCCTAAAGAGCCACTTGTCAGGTTTTCAGTATATTCACAATATACATGAGATAGATTTGCATCTCAAGGAGGCAGTGCATGCAAATCCATCTCGTATATATTCACTGTGAATATGCTGAAAACCTGGCCTGCTTGTGGCTCTCAAAGACTGGAATTTCCTAACCCTGGCCTAAGGTGCTCAAGTGGAAAGTATCCTGAAAATGATCAATACTCCCAGGAAGAAAAGAGGGCTCAAAGTATCCCGAAGATTAAAAGGCAAAGAGTTGACAAAATTAAATCAGAATCAAAAGAAATACTTGAACACAGTAAAAACAAAGAATTATGACAACCTATGAAAAATAAGAGTAGGCAGCCATAAAGTTTAAAAGCACTGAAGAGAAAATCAAAGAGAGCTTCTCAGCTCTGGAAAACTAAGAACTGATGGTTCCGCAAGCTGACGTTGGGTGGGAAAAGGCACTGGCAAACATGTGGTATGGGTACTGCCTAAAGATTTAAAGTGACATGGGGTCAGTGAAAACCAGAAACCATAAAGAAAATATAAAAGGAAAGTATGAAAATGAGAAGAATGAGGAGATATTAATATGTTTCAAAGACAAGAATACATACCTAGAGTATGTCAATACAAAGAAACCTGATAGATAACAACTGGATAAAAACTGGAATCAGCTAAATGTGTAAATCCATTAGCAACAAAGGGAAAGAATATGACAGTAAAAACAAACACAATGTTAAAACAAAATATAATATTTGGTACAGAGAAGACAGAATAGGGAGGGTTCAAAAAGAATGGTGACTTGTGGAAAAGCATGTTGATCAGACCAAATTGCACTATTAAGATTGTGGATTAGACCAAATTGCATTATTAAGGTGTGAACTATGCACAACTTTATCTAGCCCGAAAAACGGGATGAGAATTTGAAAGGTGCAAAGTGAATAGGAACTGGTTAAGTGTTGTAAAGACTGAAGAGACCACAGTGATTTATGGGAAAGCATATTGGTTAGACCAAATTGCATAACTAAAATTGATTAGATCAAATTACATTATTAGGATGTGAACAATGCACAACAACTTATGCGATGTCTAGCCCGAAAACGGGCCAAGAATTGGAAAGGTGCTGGACAGATGCTGTGACGACTAAAGACCGCAGTGAAATAAAGCTGAAAGCATTAAAATGTGTCAGGGAACTATCAACATGTAAAGCTGCTGACCAAACAGAAAACCTCTACACAGTGCAGTGCAAGTGAGAAGACGCCACGAGAAAAATAGCAATAGAGAGCATGGTTTTAAAAAAAAGTAATGATAGTGATCAAAGGTACCATAGGAAAGACTGGCAAAGTGCCCTAACATCTAAGTGCAGTGTGCTACAAAGATATTCCTTAGAAATAACGAACACGAACACGGTGATACAGTGAGATAAACAGTCATAAAAAGAAAAAACTCAGTGAACAAGAGAACCGGAAAAACCGTATAGGTAAAGTACTACCAAAAAGAAAAAGTTTATTGAAAACTTGGCTCAAAAATTGTAAAGAAACTCTAGACTTACCAGTGAGCAGCTGAGCATACGCGAAGGCTCCTACATGGTGCAGGGAAAAACTAAAGTAAAAAACACCGCGGGAAATGATAAATCTGTTTAACGTGAATGCATGATGATGTCAGTGTGGGGATCAAAGGGGAAGTGTTATAAAAACATTGTGTTTAAACATAAGGAAAATAATGTATAATGAATGTATGAGAAAGGCTAGCTGTTTAAATGTTGGAATGTGATATTGAAATTGATGAAAAGAGAAAAATATGGGTGAAATTTATGGTGTGAAAGAGACATGAGTGATGTAAAAAGTATTTGAGGAGCCATTTTTAGTAGTATTTCAGGATTTAAAAAGTGTGTGTGTGTTCAAAATCCAAGCCATAAAGGTGCAATTTTTAAGCATCATAGCAACTGAGGACTTGCCATTGCCAAGCCCTGCTCTGGAACATGGTTCTAAAATATGGATGCAATACTTGGGAGAAAACACTGCACTAGTGAGGGGATACAAGGAGTCAAACAAGCAAGCCACAGTAGTGGACACTTCATTTTTTTTTCCTTTGAAGATGAAATGGGACTCTAAAGGCTTCCTTACCTGATATGCTTTGGATCCTGGAGAATGGAGTTTACGCTTTTTGTCAAGCTTCATAAATTTTCTGGTAATGCTTTCTACTCTGGCATGTAGGTTGCGATATTCATCATATTCAGAATTGAAGTCATCCTTGTAACTTTGACGTTGTTCACAAGACACAATAGCTTTGTATTTTCTACTTGGCAAAAGACATTTTCATATTAGACCATTAAAAGTGCACAATTTGCTATTATTGAATCTGAAGGTCTATTCATGGTACCACTAAATGTGAGAAAAAAATGCCAAAGATCCAAAACTGGAATTGATGTTAATTACACTACCAATCAAGACCAATTCAATTTTTAATACTTAAAACTATTTCAACAAATTATTTCATGGCTGCAACATGATTAAGATGTAATAAATGAAATAAAGATGAAATAAAAATCTTAAACATCCAACAATACGCTCTTCACATTTCAGTAAAGTAGACCTGATATTGTAGAGCCTCATCAAGCTTACAATTTGTTATGAGTAAAATCACAGGCCTACCCACACAATTTAGGAATACGTGATATGATTTGTTGATATTTGAAATGGGTATACTATTTTTTGCATATTATAATCCAAACTAGTCTTTAAGCCCGTTACATTAACGGGTGCTAGAATATATGCTAATCAGCTACAGTAAGTTGATGTTCTGTCCCCAGCCCATTCCTAACCTATGCAGTTAGCAGACATATTCAGTGGCGCTGATAGGTTAAGTGCTGTGAAGTATCAGTTGCTGGCTTGCTCAGTGGGGTTTACCTGGGCAGAAGCCTCTACTGCCTGATATAGCCAAATAAACAAAATCTGTTTGCTATGTAACAGAGCAACATTTAAAATACACATTAACGGGTGCTAGAATATATGTCTGTCTGTCTGTCTTTCTTTCTGTCTCTCTCCCTACCCTTGTCTCTTTCTTTCTGTCTCTCTCCCTCCCGCTGTCTTTCTTTCTGTCTGTCTCTCTCCCTGCCCCCTATGTAGCAGCAGCATTTCTTTCCCCTCCCCACTTCCCTGTGCAGCAGCCACAGCAGCATTCCCTCCCTCTCCATTTCCTAGTGCAGCAGTATTTCCCCCTCACCCCACTTCCCTGTGCAGCAGCAACAGCATTTTCCTCTCCCCCACTTCCCTGTGCAACAGCATTCCCTTCCCCTCCATTTCCCTGTGCAGCAGCATTTCCCTCCCCCCACCCCACTTACCTGTGCAGCAACAGCAAGTCCCCCTACCCCCTTTTCCCTTCCCATGGCCTGCTCTCTTAGTCTCTTGCCGCCACCCCCCTTCCCTTCCCGCGGTCTAGCCTGCAGGATTAGTTTGAGCCTCGATGCGACGGCTTCTCTCACGATCGCCGCCTGTGTCGGAAGCCTTCTCCGACACAGGTGCGGTTTGTGAGAGGAGCCGCCACAGCGGCTTTTAACTTAAAAATAAACTTCAGCCAGTAGGGCCGTATTTACTAGATGGAGGACTGCGCGATGTGGAGAGCAGGGAGGCCAGGCACAGCTAAGCGCGTAGGTGCACTCCTGCCAGCCAGGGACCTATGGATCACACAGGTAAGAGTGTGCATGCGCACTTAGCATTTTATTATAGTAGATAAGCAAATAAACATCACTTAGGTGACAGCTGAGAAAAGTCAGTTGTCGCATTTCATTTTTTGGGGAGGACAGAGTAGTTTGTAAAACTTTCAGGTTCTAAAATCACAGAAGCCATTTCTTTTCTAATCTTGTTTCATACTATGAACTAATGGAAAAATCCTATTTATTATAGCCCAAATGCTTACTTCCCTCCCCATTCGTACTATAACCTGTCACAGGGAGACACGTGACTCACTTTTACCAAAAGCTCCATGGATTCATGCTAAATGTTCAGCATAAGTCGTAAAAATTATTTAAATTATTTTTAATACTGAATAAATCAAGGTACTCATGTAAAACTATCAGAACAGCATGAAAAGACCCTTGAATTAAAGCAATTTAACAAAATTACATTTAAATAGCAAAATTGCTACTGTGATTTAATCTAACTGTGTGGATTACATCACAACAAATGAAAAGCTACTTACATTGAGTAATCTGGCAGTTTAGTTGTTGATGAAGGATCTGTGATGGTAGCACAAGTATTTTTACTACCTGCAAGAAGGAGGCTCAGCATGTAATTTACCATTTATGTTGACACACAGTAAGGAAAACCTTCTAAACCAGGCTTATCCAACCTTTTTCTAACAGGGGCCACATTTTATATTTTCTAACATTCGGAGGGCCAAAACATGCAATGCTCTATTTTGTCATATGCTTCGTCAAATAGTGGCAACATACAACAGTGTGTCATCACCTCCTAGCCAATCTCTCTCACATCTACCCTCAGTCCTCATTCTGTCTGCTTGATCTTTCTCATGTACACCCCCCGTGGCTTTACCCAGTCTTTCCCCTCAATGAGCTTCCTGCTTACCCAGTGTGACTTGGCTTATCATTAAATCTGAGTTGCATGGTACCGGAACTTCAGATTGCTCTCATGAGACTTGAAACTGCAAAACCAATCCAGATGTATGGCACTGCTCGGCTCAAATTTACAGAGATAAGAATCATGGTGGGGAAGCAGAAATCTTGCCATAGGCACCCCTAATATTCTTTCCAGAACAGCCCAGAAAAAGCTGAAATCTTCCCAATGTAGAGATGCAGGGTAAAGCAGGAGAAAAGGCAGTGTCTAAAGCTACTACTCTCGCCTCCTCCCTGCAGCCCACTGGTCAGACATTCCTTAGCTAGCAAATCAGTCACAGGAAAAAGCAGGACAGAAGATTGGTGTCTCCTAAGCTACTGGTCATAAGAACATAAGAATTGCAGCAGCTGGGTCAGACCAGTGGTCCATCGCACCCAGCAGTCTGCTCACACGGCGGCCCCCAGGTTAAAGACCAGTGCCCTAACTGAGATCAGCCCAACCTGCGTTTGTTCTGGTTCAGCAGGAACTCTTCCAACCTTGTCTTGAATCCCTGGAGGGTGTTTTCCCCTATAACAGACTCCGGAAGAGCATTCCAGTTCTCCACCATTCTCTGGGTGAAGAAGAACTTCCTTACGTTTGTATGGAATCTATCTCCTTTTAACTTTAGAGAGTCCCCTCTCATTCTCTCTACCTTGGAGAGGGTGAACAACCTGCCTTTATCTACTAAGTCTATTCCCTTCATTATCTTGAATGTTTTGATCATGTCCCCTCAGTCTCCTCTTTTCAAGGGAGAATAGACCCAGCTTCTCTAATCTCTCACTGTATGGCAAACTCCTCCATCCCCTTAACCATTTTAGTCGCTCTTCTCAGGACCCTTTCAAGTACCGTGTCCTTCTTCATGTACGGTGACCAGTGCTGGACGCAGTATTCCAGGTGAGGGCATACCATGGTCCGGTACAGCCCTCTCCGAACTGTTAGTGATCCCCTTCTTAATCATTTTTAGCATTCTGTTCACCCTATTCACTGCCATGCACTGCGCAGACACTTCATCGACTTGTCAACCAGTACTCCCAGGTCTCTTTCTTAGGGGGTCTCTCCAAGTGCTGCCCCGGACATCTTGTATTCGTGTATGGGATTTTTGATACCGACAAGCATTACCTTACACTTATCCACGTTGAACCTCATTTGCCATGTCGCTGCCCATTTCTCGAGCGTGGTTATGTCGCTTTGCAGATCTTCACAATCCCCCTGTGTCTTCACTACTTTGAATAACTTCGTATTGTCTGCAAATTTGATCACCTCTCTCATCGTACCCATTTCCAGATCGTTTATGAATATGTTGAAGAGCATGGGTCCAAGCACCTAGCCCTGCGGTCCCTGCTTTCCCTGTGGCCTATTGGCTGGCTAAGGAATATCTGACCAATGGGCTAAATAGCAAGGAACAGAAAAGAGCTGCAATGTAGGCAAGTCAGGCTTCCTGCCTTAGATCTACCATAGAGAGGAGGAGAAGTGCCAAGGGAGGCTCTGGGAAAAGAATAAGGAAGCAAAGAGTAGCACAGTCACTGAGAGCTAGAAAAGATGAGCTGTTAAGGGAAAAAGCAGCTGAGGGAACATTAACATAAAATCAAATTTCTAGACCGCATAACCAAATGTTCTAAGTGGTTAACAAAAGATTAAATTAAAACCAACTACATATATAAGAACCTCACCCCCAGAATGAGAGATATTAATTACCCCAAAACTTAGAAAACAAATAAGTTTTCAGTTGTCTTCTAAAATGTAAGAAATTGAAGTCAATAATAAATGCTTGAAATCTTATCCCAAATTGCTGGCTGATAGGAAAGCAGACGTTCATGATACATTTTAAATACAACCTTTAACAGGTGGAAAAATGAAGAGCATGAGATCTCCGGGAATGCTTTTGTGTAGAAACAAGAAATGAATCAGTTAAGTAGGGTGGTGCTTGACCAGTAGAGACTTTAGAGTAAACACAGCCTAACTCAGTGGTCTCAAACTCACGGAGAAGAACTATGTGGGGCTCAATGAGTAGAGGGCATCAAAATGGAAGTGGCAGAAGAGGTGAAACTAGGAAGAAAAAAAAAACCCAACAAAAAAACAAGAGCAAGCAAAGAAAATATTTTTAGATTTTTGGAGGCATGGTTTGAATCTTTCAGCAGTTCCTCACAAATGAGCGAGCCCAAGAATCACTGGGTAGGAATGTATTACATTGCTAATTGAGCTAGGTCAGTTTTGGGTATCTGTTCTTTTCTTCCATCCTTGCAGTCAGAGGAATAAATAAGGTATTTCATTAGAAGAATGGGGAAAAGGAATGAGGCTGTAGAAGCATGGAATGCTATGAACTGTAAATCTCTCTTTCAAAACTTACTTTCTCTTGGCAGTTCTGGTATTGAGAGGCACTATGGTTAGGGATTGAACTGAAGAAAGGAGAGTAGCACTGTTCAATTCCTCACAAAAATTAAAATTATTCATTATATCCCACAGGATACAGAAATGGGCACTGGGCTACGTGAGCTTAAATAAAGTAGCACAGCATAAGCAGTAGGAAGAGATGGCAGGATATCATTGACCAAGTTGAAGGGAGGTGGAGAAGGGGCATATTGTCTTACAAATCCTGTGTTTCTTGGTTTGCCTCCCTAATGTTCCTCATGTTTAGTTGCTAAATCCTTATTCTTGGCTCTTAGTAAAACTCTGCAGCCATCTCCCAGATATCAACTTAGCTCCCTGAGCTGGATGATTGTTCCTTGGCCACTGGAGCAATATCATGTAGGCAGCCCAAACTTAATGGCTTAGTTTGAGTGCATATGTCTATGATCTGGGCTGCTGGAATATGTTTTCCCACTCAACATGTAATCTCTGAGGTTTCAAACTGTGATCTTGTTGGGCTTCCAGAACTTAGTGTGGCAAATAATCTTATGTAGACTCTAAGAGGGCAGAGGGTGGTCATTGGTCTGGAATCTGAGAGTACCAAGGGAAGTGCTGCAATGCAAAATGGGATGGAGAAGCAATCTCAGAAGAAAGGAATACATGTGTCTGGAGCCAGGGAGAGCATGGCAGGGAAATGATCCATGCCTGTTGTCAACAGGGAGTCACAAAATGAAAATGAGTCAAACCTACAAAAGAAAGGACTTCTCACCTGTAGAGGAGAATGAGAAGTGGGAAGAAGTGAAGGGATGGGTGAACTAAACATGTATCAAACAGTAACTGGTTAGAGAAAAATGCATTGGAGCTTGCTGGGGACTAAGAAAATAGAAATCTGAGTTAAGGGGAAATGAGAAGCAAAACAGGCTAAAATGTATTTAGGGAGTGGAGCTATTAGAGAGCTATTAAACTCCCAGCTCCCAAATATAAATCAAATTATGCCTGTGCAAAATGAGAAAAAGTTAAAAAGTGCAGAGAGTGTAGGGAGGAAGGGAAAGAGAAGGAAGAAAAATGCAATTAGGGGAAAGTGAAAAAAACTGAAGAAAAAAAAATGTGGTATAGATGATGGGCTGAGGGACTGGTTGGAGAAAATTAGATGGCTGTAGATGGTATGAATAGATAGATAGACAGACAAGCTGTCAGGGGGGAGGAGACAATGGCAGCACCCTAGCTTTTTGATATGTCCACATTACCTGTCCTGCTCATGACATTTACAAGGGGCATTCAATAATTTATCTACTAGAGTATGAAAGTAGCAAGTGTGTTGTCACAACATGCACAAACTTGTTGCATGACTCAAGGTTACTCATGCACAGTTGTGGCTCTGCGAGTAACATTCTAAGAGGAAAGATGAGTCCTCGTGTGAATCAAGTAAGAAACTGCTAGATTAGGAGCACCAGTCAGTGATCTAGAAACAGGGACGAAGTGCGAGATAATAAAATTTGCGGACGACACCAAATTGTTTAATGGAGCTCGGACTACAGAGGACTGCGAAAAGTTGCAAAGGGACTTAAACAAATTAGAAGAATGGGCGGCGAAATGGCAGATGAAGTTCAACATTGAGAAATGTAAAGTATTACATGTGGGGAGCAGAAACTCGGGGTACAACTATAAAATGGGAGGGATGTTATTGAATAAGAGTACCCAGGAAAGGGACTTGGGGGTAATGGTGGACATGACAATGAAGCCGTCGGCACAGTGTGCAGCGGCCGCTAAGAGAGCGAATAGAATGCTTGGTATAATCAAAAAGGGTATTACAGCCAGAACGAAAGAAGTTATCCTGCCGTTGTATCGGGCGATGGTGTGCCCGCATTTGGAGTACTGCGTCCAATATTGGTCGCCGTATCTTAAGAAGGATATGGCATTAGTCGAGAGAGTTCAAAGGAGAGCAACACGTCTGATAATAGGTATGGAAAACCTGACATATTCTGAGAGATTGGAGAAGCTGGGTCTCTTTTCCCTGGAGAAGAGGAGACTTAGAGGGGATATGATAGAGACTTACAAGATCATGAAGGGCATAGAGAGAGTAGAGAGGGACAGATTCTTCAAACTTTCGAAAAATAAGAGAACAAGAGGGCATTCGGAAAAGTTGAAAGGGGACAGATTCAAAACAAATGCTAGGAAGTTCTTCTTTACCCAACGTGTGGTGGACACCTGGAATGCGCTTCCAGAGGACGTTATAAGGCAGAGTACGGTACTGGGGTTCAAGAAAGGATTGGACAAATTCCTACTGGAAATGGGAATAGAGGGGTACAGATAGAAGATTACTGCACAGGTCCTGGACCTGTTGGGCCGCCGCGTGAGCGGACTGCTGGGCACGATGGACCTCGGGTCTGACCCAGCAGAGGCATTTCTTATGTTCTTATAAAAGGAAAGTAGGGTTAAATGGCCATTTTTCTCAGTGAAGGAGGGTAAAGGGTGAAATGCTGCAAGAATCTGTACTGAGACTGGTGCCATTTAACATATTTATAAATTATTTGGACATTGATGACAAGTGAGGTGATTAAATCTACAGATGAAGGACATTAGATCATTTGTTATTCTATTGTCCATTCATTCTTGCTTTTTGGAAATCAATATGGGGTCAAATAAATAATTTGTTAGAAAATCCAGTGGCATTATCCTATGACACTGTATTGTTTGGCATGTCAATGAGGGATAAAAGCCAAATATCCTCTAATAATAACAAGGGTTGCCATACAACAGATTATGAATAACTGGAAAAATTGGAAGAAGCTGAATTACAGCTTTTGGTGGAACTCTTTATGTCACATATTCAAAATGGAAAGGATAATTGCTATACAGCAAGGAAATTTAAAAACATTTCAGATTTGGGAGCCATTAACAAGATATTGTAAAGATTAAAATTATTGCATAGAATAAATATTAATTCATTTTGTTCATACACGTCCAGTGTGTGGTGGCGGTGGGGGAAAGGGGGCTGTTGGATATAAGGTAGGGGGGATATTTGATGATAGCTATAATTTGATGATATAATAAGTAATGTTAAAGTATAAAATTATTGTATTTGTGTTATACTTATTGTGAATTAAAAAAAAAAAAGAATAAAGATTTACAAAAAAAAAAAAAAAATCTGCTTATGACACTAAACTGTTCAGAGTTGTTAAAACACATGCTGATTATGAAAAAGTGCAGGAAGACTTTAGGAAATTGGAAGGCTGGGCATCTAAATAGCAGATGAAATTTAATGCAAAGGGATGGACATATGGAAGAATAACCTAAGTCATTTACTAGATGATATAGTCCACCTTAGGGGTCAGCACCCAAGAAAAAGATCTAGGTATCATTGTAGACAAAATGCTGAAACCTTCCACCCAATGTGTGACAGCGGCCAAAAGCTAGGAATTATTAGATAAGGGATGCTAGGAATTATTAGATAAGGGATGGCACATAAGACTAAGAATGTTATAATGCCTCTTTTGCTCCATGGTGTGACCTCATCTTAAGTACTGTGTTCAATTCTGGGTAGGCATATCTAAAAAAAGATAGTGGAATTAGAAAAGGTTTAAAGAGCAACATCTTATGTCCCAGGTCAATGCCCCCTCTCTCCCATGTTCGTGGCCCTCCCTGCCTTCCAACCTTTGTCCCAAAATTGTGCCCTCCTATGTCCCAACGTGCTCATTCCCCCCGCCTCCTTTCTCCCAGATCATGTCCCCTCTATCATTTACTTGCTTGAACTGCACTTGCTTTCTTCAGTGCCATCCAGCGGGGCTGCTCCTTCTGCCTTCAGCGACACTTGTTGCAGGGACATGCAGGCAGCTAACCTACAAGCCTTCCCTCTGATGTCAGAGGTTTCTGGATCAGCTACGTATAGCGTGAAAGAGCCACTGACACATCCTTCCAACAAGTACTGCTGAAGGCAGGAAGGAGGTAACTGGGATCCCCTGCTGACCCAGAAGGTTTTCCTCTGACATCAGAGGGAAGCCTTCTGGGTCAGCTTTGGTGGAGAGGAGCAGGCAGGAAGGAGAGATCCCCATTTACAGCTTTGGCGGGGGGGGAGGGGGCAAGCAGGAAGGAGGGATCTCCACCAGTGGCTTTGGCAGAGGGGGCGGGCAGGCAGGCAGGCAATATCTTCTGTGGCAGCCAGTGCCGCATACCCCTAAGGAATTTGTAGACTTCAATCATATCTCCTCTCAGCTGTCTCTTTTCCAAGCTGAAGTACCCTAACATGAACTGTTGATGCCATGTGTCCTAAAATAACCATCAAGCATCTTGCCAAAAGAGATCAAAGCTGGACAACTTGATGGCATAGTTGGAGTGTCTTGACACTGTTGGGGAAGAAACGCCCTGAGTTGAGTGGTATCTAGAAGGGCTCCGATGAACTGGAGCTTCTGAGATGGTTGAAGTTGAGATTTTGGAAATTGATTTTGAATCCCAAACTTGAGAAATAAAACAGTTTGCTGTGTTGCTGAGAGTACACTGAAATGTGAAAGGTCCTTGATGAGCCAGTCGTCAAGATAGGGAAAAACTTGAAGTCCCTGAGATATCAAGGCTGCTGCTAACCATTACCAGGCACTTCGTAAAGACTCTGGGATAGGATGCCAACTCGAAAAGGAGTACTGAAATCTGAGGTACTTCCTGGAAGCCAGATAAATTGGAATGTGAGTATAGGTTTCAAGGTTTATTAAAAAATTTGATTAATCGCCTATTAATATTCTAGGCGATATAACACAATTAAATTGAGGGGATCAAAATTAAAATAAATAATGAGAACCAAAACACAAAACAAGACCTACTGACAAACAGAAAACGAGAGGACAGAGAGTGAAATACAATAATTTTAGAAAAGAAGACATCTAAGGATAACACAAAAGGGTAGGGGTAAGTTAGTTGAGAGCTGCCTTTTTATAGATTGTAAGAGAGTCCTGGATTATGGATTAAAAGTGTTATCTGTAGAGGAAGCTTTTTAATGCTCCTTTAAATTTATCAATATTTGGTTCGTCCCTTAGATAGGAGGGCAGGGAGTTCCAGATTTGGGGTGCTGTAACGGCAAATGATGTGGTACGTCGCAGATGAAAAGTTTTGAGAGAGGGAATAAAAATTAGATTTTGAGAAGATCTAAGAATTCTGGCTGGAGTGTGCGGAATCAATAGCTTATCAATAAAAGCTGGAAGTCTGGATTTGAGCATTTTAAAAGTGAGAAGTGTGATTTTGAAAGTGATGCGATGTGGAATGGGAAGCATAGCCAATCGTTGCGATTGAGAAGGGGATACAAAGTTGCTAGAGTTAACATTCTGAATCTCTCCTTGACCAGGAATTTGTTGAGAGCTCCGAGATCCAATATCGGTCGAACACCTCCCATCTTCTTTGTTATCAGAAAATACTGAGAATAAAACCCTATGTTCTCTTGTTCTGAAGGAATCTTCTTGATGGCATTGAGAAGTAGACTCTCAATCTCCTGAAGAAGAGAAGGTTGAAGGAGATTGGAAGCAGACTCTTTTGGAGGATGATCTGGGGGATGGTGAGAAAATGAAGGGAGTAACCCAGAGGTCGGATGTGATGATTTCCCAGTGGTGAGAATAAAGTTGAAGACATCCTATTGGTCGAGGAAGAGAGAGGTAATTTTATTTAAACTATGCTCTCTAGTAACTGGTCAAAAAGACTGAGAAGGCTTAGCTAGAGCAGACTGTGAAGGTTTCCGAGAATGCTGTTTTTGTTTCTTCTGCCGAGGATGTGAAGCAGTAGATGGTTTAGCTGCATATCATCTTTGATAACAGGCAGCAGGTTTGAAAGTGCATGGTGTTTACACTTTTCTGAACGTTTAGAAATATGTTTAGATTTGCAGGAAGACTTTGCTGGATTAAGAATGTCTGAGAGGAGGAACGATGCCTCGAGAAACTGGATCGATGAGTGGAATCATGAGTCTTGAATGCACGCCTGGATGATGGGCGGTGCCGAGTTCCAGGAGACCACATTGAAGGCTGAGGACTGGTACCGGCATACCTGGCATTTGTATGCTCAGGCTGGGCTGGTACCTGTGAGGACACTGCCTGTAAAATCAGTACCTGTGGGATCGGTACCTGCGGAGTCGGAATCAATGTAATAATTTTTGAAAACTTTCACCGTACTCCGCACGAAAGAACTCTTCAAATTGTTCTTTCAGAGAAGGCACTGGTACCTGTGGCTTTTTTGCTGGTTCCATTGGTGCTGCGACCCACTCCGAAGAGGATGACTTAAGAAGAAAACCCCTGGATTGTGGAGCAAGTTGCATGAAGAGTCGTCGCTTGGCTGGCATGACTCAATGCCCTGCAACCCTACCTGGGAAGCTGGTGACTTCTTCATTAGCTTACTGGATGGAGCAAGAGGCTGTGATGCCGTGTGGAAGGCAGTGCCAAAGAAGACCTCGGTGCTGTTGAAGTTGATGCCATAGAATGTGGTGCCTTGGCTGTTGGTGCAGTCGATTGCGGTACCTTTACTTTCGGTGTCACAGACTTCGAAGGATGCGGAGATTGGTCTCTTCCATTGTGGCACCGAAAAAGTGCATTTTTTTCCAAAGAACACCACAAACAAGAATCAATGCAGTGGTCCAGCCTGAGACACTGAATGCACCACGAAGTGTGGGTCTGTCACGAAAATTGTCTGCTGGCACCTGCCGCAGAATTCGCTGTTGAATTTGGCGATTCTTTAGAGTTCTCTTTTGGAGAAAACTGCAGCGGGTGCACGTTTCTGCCCTATGGTCTGGACCCAGACACTGAAGGCACCACTTGTGCGGGTCGGAAAGGGAAATAGGATGTGCACACCGCTGACACTTCTTAAAACCCGGTGAAGGGGGCATGAAGGGAAAAACGGCCGGGGCTGACCGGAAAAAAGTCGAAAAAAAAATGGACTTTTTAAAAAAAAAAAAAATAAAAGAAAGAAACGATGAGGTGAATAAATCACGACAAGAAAATAACGCGCGAGCGGGAAGGCGAGAAAAATTTGAAAAAATTTTCCAACAGCAGTTGGAACACGCGTCTTCTTAGCTCCGCGGAAACTAAGAAACTGGGGACCGCGCACCTCTGTCAGGCGGGAAGGCACTCGCGCATGCGCGGTGCGGCCTACTAGAACTTTCAAAGTTCTTAGAGTGCAATCACTCTAAAATTGTCCGTACCGGGGCTCCGTCGGTGCCGTCACCCATCAGTCAAGAATATGCTGCCTGCTTGTCCTGGGATAACATTAAGTTAGGAAGGCAACGAGAAAAAAAAAAAAAGAGAGAAAGAAGGGTCTTTTAAAAAATTTTATAAGGAAAAAGAAAGACCGGGAAAAGAAAAGAAAGAAAAATAAGTACACGCAAGCGGGAAGGCAAGGTAAATAAATACTGACTGTTCAATGATGCGACTTTCTAGCTCCGTGGAAAACATCGAACTGAGGAGCCGCACGCCCACGTTAGGCAGGAAGGCACTCGTGCATGCGTGGTGCAGTCGATCGCAAGCTTTCTAAAGTTCTTAAAGTGGTGATGCACTTGGGACCTTCCGTGCTGGGGCTCTGTGGATAACGTCACCCACATGTGAGAATATGCTGCCTGCCTGTTATGTTTTATTATGTATGTAAACTTGTAACCCATTCTGAGCTCTTCTGGGAGGATGGGATATAAATCTGAATAAATGAATACATGCATGCATATGAAAAAAGCTCTTCCTTGCATGCTTCAATCTGAAGGGACACATGAGTCCCATCCCATGGGACCTTAACTGACAATCATTATAGTTACAGGAAAAATTAAATGCCAAGACAGATCATGATATTAAATTTGATTTACCACTACTACGAGCCAAGGTAGCTGCTGCCAATAAGCCACCTGGTTGAAGTCTGAATTGGATGCAATTGACAAGTAGCTGACAACTTACCATATACACCACATTGCAGTAAAGCAAACATTACTCACATACAGCAGGTGTTCTGAGGACAGTAGGTCATGCATTCTCACCTATGGGTCACACCATCTAATATACTCCCCAGTATTCCATAGCTTTAAGCAGCCTTTGGCAGCATTCTATTGTGCAACTGAATACAACTCCTAGGAAAGGGAGGGAGGGAGGGATTCAAGAATACATGTCCTGCTATCCTCAGAACACCTGCTACAGGTGAGTAAATCTGCTTTCTCCAACAAGTGAGGCAGTTTATTATATATATATATATATATATATATACATATATATATATACATATATACATATATATATATATATAAATCCCTAGCTACTAGGCTCACCAAAAACAACAAATCAAGGACAACAGGGACTTGCAAAGGCAAAGCCTATCAGAAACCATAACTTATATAGTCTTGTTGTGAGGGTCCAGCCTAGAACAGAATAAAAATGGGCCTAGAAGAGTGGAAATAGATTAAAGACACCAAACTAATTCTGCAGAATATCTGACCAAACCAATTGTCACATCAGGTATGCTCAAGGCAGTAATGAGATATGAGCAGTGTACACACTTTATCCACTCAATATGGGCCCCAAAGTGACGGATTGGGTCAGGAACTGATTGAGTGGAAGTGATCAATCGAGATCATTTTAAGGAAAGGGATGCTACTAGTGGTGTGCCTCAGTGTTCGGTTCTTGGGAATGTCCTTTAACATTTTTATAAGTGATATTGCTGGAAGGGCTGTTGGGTAAGATTTGCCTCTTTATAGATAATACCAAAATCTGTAATCGAACAGACACCCATGATGGTATGATATGAAGGACCTAGCGAAGCTTGAAGAATGGTCTGGAATTTGGCAGCTAAGATTTAATGCTAAGAAATGCAAGGTCATGCATGTGGGCTGCAAAAACTCGAGGGAACAGTACAGTTGAGGGTCAAGAACTTTGTGCACGAAAGAGGAGACAGTATGTAATCTTAAGGTGGACAAACAGGTTGAAAAGGTGACAGCGAAAGCTAGAATGATGTTAGGGTGTATAGGGAGAGATAGGGCAGTAGGAAAAAGGGAGGTATTGATGCCATATATAAAACTAGCGAGACCTCATTTAGAATATTGTGTACAATTCTGGAGACACCTTCAAAATGATAAACAGGATGTACAGTGGTAGAGCTTTTTACTTTTTACTGCTCATTCGATTCCTATGAGTGTTGGAGTATTTACCTTGCTGTCCCGTAGTAAAAAGCTCTACTGCAGTTTGATAAAAGGACCCCTATGTTATGCAACCTGAACAGGACACAAGTGATTGCAATAAAAGGTGAAATGAGCATTAAGGCTGAGAGTTCACCTTAATATCTTTGCACCAGCCTTGTGTGGGGAGAACTTCATGAATCAGACCAATCCATATCTGATAGTGTTGCATAACTTTAGCTTCAAAATAAGTTATGGTACATTTATTGTTTTATATATATTTGTTCTGATCTATAATTATATTTACCTGTACTTTAGATCCAGAACAAAAAAAAAAAGGCCTAATATCAGTAGCAATTGGAGCTGGAATCAAAGGTTTGGCTTACTAACACCTTAGCCCTAGTTTTGTTTTTGAATTTTTGTTAAGTGCTTTGGATGATTCTGTGCCAGTAAGGCAGTACAGAAATTTTCATTAATAAAAATTCAGGCAAAAAAATTGGAAAAATCACACTTGTAAAAACCATATACAAATATGTCCTCTCAAAATACATTTTGATTTTCTAAATAAAAAATTCATAGAACATGCTACTACATACAATTCATAGTTTTGTCTAGATTGCATTTTATTTCACAGCAAGGTTTACTATGGCACTAACTTCAGCAAAACAATCTAACCTCCTTCAATAATCCTCCTACGTGGAAGCCAGCAGTCAAATGCTTCTAGGTGTTTGAAGACATCTGACTTTCTAACTCAATTTGCCTAGAATGCATATCTAAGGAGAACAGTTACAGGTCAACCATGGGCTTTGGTGTATACCATTGCTTAAATGGAGAACAAAGATGAATTAAAGCTCTATCATCTATACATCACAATTAAAAATATTACATCATACCAAACATACTTTTATATTACCTGAGGTTTTTAAAAGTTTGGAACATGGCTAGCTACAAGGTCATAAATGTGACAAGCACCATACTATTATGGCTAGGAAAGAACTTTGAAACCAAGGAATCCATAGGACTAATCTCAAGTCTGGAAGACAGGCATGCTAGCCATACAAATAGCATCAAAACATTACATAATATTTTTTCCTCATACCTTTATTTGCATTGGGACTGGAGTTCTTCTCCAATGTAGCACGTTCTTTCAGTTGCTCCTGCTTATTGTCCTCAGTACTCTCAACGTCCTGCTTTTTGAGGGTTCGGACCTTTTCCTTATGTTTCTTTAGCTTTTTTGATTTTTTGTGCAAAACTGAATGCGCCAATTTGTCTATAGGTTTTGAACACTCCAGTTCAACAGGAATTGAGGTTAGGTTTTCCATAGAAGTCCGAGAGACACATTTTTCTTGCTGGTCCTCAAAGGTTCTACCATCTTGACTAAAACTGTCCACAGGAAGATCTTGTGTCCCCCTTCCTTCAGGGGTACTGGGGGAATTTGAATTAGAGTTTAGAGTTTGTGGAGGATTTGAAACGGAAAGGCGAGCAGGAGGAAGAGGTGGCGCAGCAGGGGTAGCAGCAGCAGGAGGTGGACGAGGAGGAAGAGCAGGAGCTGTTCTCTCACTGGAGGAATTCAAATGACCATTTAAAGTTGGCTGGACTCTATTAGTAAGATGAGATATTCGAGGTTTTTTGTTCATTAAGGGATCAATAAAATCCGTCTCCAAAGGCCGTTTCTGAAAACACAAAATTTTAAATTACATTAACACAAATTCCAAACCACAAGAATCTTGCTTTGTAAAACATTAAAACAATTTTGTGACAAAGTAGGCCGTTTTTTAAAAGTAGTCAGGGTATGTCCTGAGTCCTTGAAAAGTAGTGACTAATGCACAAATAGTCGTCATATAAGACTACTTACCCAATGCTACCAAACAAAAATACCTGCTGGGGTGAGACCAAACACATTTGAGGTTTAAACTCAAATGCCTTCCATTACAGTCCTGCAATGTAAGTTTTTATTCTTTTAAACAGCATCAACAAGCTGAGTAACCTCATCACTCTACAGTCAATGCATACAGTATAAATCCAAGATAACTAGTCTGGTATGATTAACAAAAAGGAGTAACAATTCAGTTAACAATTCAGATACACCTTACTCCAGATACCAGAAAGGACAGCGTAAATCTATTCTGCTCCTCACCCCCCAAGGGTTGACAAGAATCTGATCTGCTGATGCCTATTTAATCAGATGTTTAGTGAAAAAAAAACGCCCCTTATAGCAGAGCTGCCATGCAATCTGTTACTGAGGCTTGTGAGGAGAGTGTTGCAGAGGTTAGAGCTACTGCCTCAGCATCCAGGGGTTATGGGTTTAAACCCCACGCTGCTCCCTGAGACCTTGGGTGTCACAATCCTCCCCCATTTCTTCAGGTACATTAGATAAGACTGTGAGCCCACCGGGACAGATAGAAAAAAAATGTATGAAGTACTTATATGTAAAACTGCTTTGAGTGTGGTTGTTTAACTACAAAAAGGTGGTATACAAGTCTCAATCCCTTTTTCTATTATCCCAGCATAAAGATCACCATACCCCAAGAATCTGTTTTTATAAAGGTTGAAAAATCCAAGCTGAAACGGACTAAGTTCCACTGAGCCCAGCATCCAGCCTCAGACTTTTGCCATGCTGGGTCACACATGCTAAGCAGATTCCACAAAGTAGATTTATTTCTCATAATTCATCTCCATGGATGAGCAACAGTTCTCTCATCTCTATCTGGCTAATTTATAGACTTCTCCAGGAACTTGCCCAAATGTGTATCCTCCTGTTTGTATTCTGAAACATTAAATAACTGCTCCTTATTTATAAAACTATGAATGGGATGAAAGCTTAACTGAGGGAATATAATAGAAGTTTATCTTCTCTCAGCTGAGGCGCTCCAACTCCAACACTCATAGGAATTTAATGAGCGTCAGAGTTCTTACCGCCACGGTTGGCGCTAAAAACGGTAGTGTGGCTTTGTAAAGGAGAGGGTTAGTCTCTTCATGGAAGGTTTTATCCTCTATTTATCACACTTTTCTGAATCATTATATTCTTTATGAGATGGAACAATCAGAACTACATACAAGGTGTAGTCTCACCAGGGACTTATGACAAGCATGTTATTCAGTTGTTCTTCCTCCCTTTGAGAATAAAATCACTAATACCTACAGCACATTGGGCTGGAAATTTCAATGTTACAATGTATTAGCCACACAACTGATCTTTCTTGGATGGCAAACCCTTACTCAGGGTATTTTTCATTATATGCATCACTTTGCACTTGTCAGTCATTTAGATGCCAAGTTGCTTAGTCTAACGAGAACCATCCTGTAACCCAGCCATTTTAACTGAATAATTTGACATCATCTGCAAATCTGACTTGTCATTCCCTGCGTCCAGATCATTTACAAATAGTTAAAAAGTTCACAGAACTCCACAGAGACCATTGGGAAATTCCACTACTGATCCTTTTCCATATGGATAACCATTTAGTCCTACTTTGTTTCCTGTCATTTTGCCAGTTTGCAATCCAAAGAAGGGCAATGCCCCTTATTCCAGTTTCCCAAGGAGTCCTTCACGAGCAAATGTCAAATGCATTCCGAAAATCCATAAATTCAAGGCAGACCTGAAAACATTCCTTTTTGCGGATGCATATTAACTCCCTCTTCAATGTACAGTGCTGAGGGTATCGAGTAAAATAGAACCTCCCTAATGTTTTTTCCCCTTTTTCTTTTCTATTATATTATGTAGATCCTCCACCTGACCTCCATGTTGTCTTCTCGTTAGGTTTATTTAAGATTTTATTGTATCCATTGTATTTATTTTAGTGTATTTTATATTGTAAGCTGCCCTGAATGTTTCCCCAATGCGTGGGGTAGTAAATTTTAATAAACTTAGAAACTTGGACTTCAAACTTGACAGAATTCAAAAATGCATTGAACAAACAGGGGACCCCTATATACAAAGAGGAGAGAATCAAAGGAAAATAATATTCTCATTTAAATAAGGCATATAGGGATGTAACCTGCCTGGAGAGGCTGATACAGTTCTGACCACCTTATTGGGCAGACTAGATGAACCATACAGGTCTATTTTTGAACATGTTTTTTGTTAACTTGATAATAGAGAACATAATTTTGCAGTGATAGACCATGAATGGTTTTATGTACTCTGTATAAAAGTATTGTGCTATTCTATTTTAAATGGTGCTCCTTTTATTTTTATTTATTTTTTGTTTTATTTGATATATATATATTTTATTGTAAAACCGCCTTGAATTTTGCTGCAACTAAGGCAGTATATCAAATGTAATAAACGATAACACAAGGGAACAAAATTTTTTTTCATAATCTGACAACAGCACATTTTTCTAATTCAGTTTTTCATGCTGATTTCAGCTCTGTTATTAGTTTTTTTCAGTCACGTAAACTTTTTAAAGTTATGACTAATGTTAGTTTATAGCATTTTAACGTATAGGGTTTTAAGAATTGCAGCATCAACTTAAAGAAATGTTGCAGTATCTTCGGTTCAAAGTAAAATAAAGCACACAGCATAGCATAATTATACTGGACTGTCACTTAGCAACCATTATGTCTTCAAAAATGCTTAGAGTATGATTTCTTTTTGTGAGTTCTTTCTGGATCGTCATGGCACAACATCCAGCAGTAATCAACCCATCATACTCTCATTCTAGAAACCTTGGTAGAAATGCTCCATTAACTGAATGTCCTTGCTAGTCACTCAGTCAAAAATAGGAGAGGTGAGGATGATTGTCCAAACAAAATTTTCAGGGCTGAGAAGTCAAAGCGAAATATATGTAATACAGAAAGAAGACTTCTCAGAAGAAAGGTCACAAACTTATTTTTAGAAAAAGATTGTTACTGTAAAGGAGACTTAGGCATACACTCAGAATATGTGTAGTCTGACCAAGAGCCAAAGCTCCTATAGCCGAACCCACTGTCCCATCACTGTGTATGGCTATTAAGTGTTGAAAATAAGGTGTTCTTCTGCAATATCTGACTGAATTTTTCAATGGCAGGAAGGATAAAGAAATCCTACTTAACTTAAATTTGTTAGGAGGTCCCGACATGGGCCATGTTTCGTGGTCTTTTTCAAGGAACCCAGAGGGAAGAAATGGAAAAAATTCCAATGCCAAAGAAAAGCAGGGTGATGAAGACAAGGAGATAATTCATAAATTTAAGAAACAGCTTCGTGGCGTGATGCCGAAGTTTCCATTGAAGGACTACACATATTTTGAGTGTATGCCTAAGTGTCCTTTACAGTAACTGAATCTTTTTCTAAAAATAAGTTTGTGACCTTTCTTCTGAGAAGTCTTCTTGCTAGTCACTCACTATACCAAGATTTTCCGGAAAAAAGTCAAGATGTCAGTGCAAAAAGTTTTAATGACATGCGACAGCCAAGTTTCCCATATGAGTCAAGGAGATTCTGAACTCCTTCCTTGTATGAAAAATTCATGGTTGCCCAGAAAGTGTTCCATTAACCACTTGAATACCTCCCAAGCTTCAAGCTCAGCTGATGAGTGACTGCTTAAAATCTTCATCCTGCATAATGGACTTGATCTGTGGGCATATAAATATCCCTTCCTTCAGTTTTGCAGTGCTGATTTTTGGAAATTTCTTAATATATTGAAAACCTGGCAAGTTTGCTTTACCCATAGCCTTTACCAGGTTCTTCATCAACCCCAGCTTGATATGAAGAGATGGAAGAAATATTTTATGAGGATCCACCAATGGCATAAATTTCATACCGCTTGTCCCTTGGTTATAGGTATCCCTCAGCTGCCATATATGCTTGACAATGTTCAGCTGTAGATCTGCTATCCCACAAGCACAGGAAACAGCAGTATTTAGCGAATCCTCCTTGCATTCCCATTAGCATTCCAATGATCTTCAGATCACTACAGATGTTCCACTGGTGTGTTTTATAACCGATTGCTTCTAGTAAATTCTTCATAGTCTCATAAGACTCCTTTAGATGAGCAGAATGGGCAATTGGTATACTGCTTTCAAGCTTCTCTGTGAAGAATCAATAAAGAGATGCCATTCATCTGGACAATGCACTTGTGACAAACTGTTGAAGAACCCGTTGATGTCATGACAAAAGCACAATGAGCCATTTACAGTGAAGAATGTTGTTAAGTTACGATTCCTTTTTCTGTAATGAGTTATATTAGCATCTTTTGCAAACAAGTGCTTTTGCTTAAGCCTTGAAGCAAGAAGTTCTACTTTTCCTTTTGAAAGATTTAGATCACGAATAAAATAATTGAGCTCAGCTTGTGTAAAGGTCTCTGGTTCTGAATCTTCATCATTCACATCATCAGGATCAGATAATTCTGGATTATGACCAGCTGCTGCATCATCATATTTCTCATCATATTCCACAGAAGCAAGTCCATCTTGTGGAGGTACAGGGTCAGGCAGTGAGTCATCATGAGGGACAGGCCTAATAACAGAATCCAGAGTAGGATATATAATTTTGTGCTTAGTTTTAGCTGAGAATCCACTTATGTTCACAAGGTAAAAGTAGCAATCTTTAATATGGTCTCACGGTTCCCTCAGTATCATTGGGATTGCAAATGACATCGCTGCCTTTCGTCGATTGAGCCAGTCACGAAGTCCGTTGGAACAACTGGTACAGATGATATGTGGAGCCCAAGACTTATCCTGGTCACCCAGTGGACAGCAAAAGTACAATTTGTATACCTTCTTCAGATCTACGGTAATTGGGTGACATGCTTTCGTCGTGAATGAACCACAGATGTAACAAACTATCTGGATGATTAGTACAATGTCTTGACATGATAAAGCAATGTTACTTACCGTAACAGTTGTTATCCAGGGACAGCAGGCAGCTATTCTCACTAGTGGGTGATGTCATCAGACAGAGCCCCGGTACGGACGTCTCACAAGCACGTGTTGCTTGTAGAAACTTAAAGTTTCTAGATGCCCGCACCGCGCATGCGCCGGTGCCTTCCTACCCGGAGATCCGGGCGTGTCTCCTCAGTTCAGGTAGCTAGCCTGAGAAGCCAACCCAGGGGAGGTGGGTGGGACGTGAGAATAGCTGCCTGCTGTCCCTGGATAACAACTGTTACGGTAAGTAACATTGCTTTATCCCAGGACAAGCAGGCAGGTATTCTCACTAGTGGGTGACCTCCAAGCTAACCTCAGTGGGATGGAGGGGGAGTTGGCGACTTAAGAGAATAAATTTTTCAATACTGTTTGGCCAAACTGTCCATCCCGTCTGGAGAGGGTATCCAGACAATAATGTGAGGTGAATGTGTGAACCGAGGACCAGGTGGCAGCCTTGCAAATTTCCTCGATTGGTGTTGATCTGAGGAATGCTACTGAGGCTGCCATTGCTCTGACCTTATGGGCTGTAACCTTACAAGGAAGTGATAATCCAGCCTGGGCATAGCAGAAAGAGATACAAGCCGCCATCCAATTAGAGATGGTGCGTTTTGATACGGGTCTTCCCAACTTGTTAGGGTCGAAGGAGACAAAAAGTTGAGGAGTGGTTCTGTGTGGCTTGGTGCGATCCAGGTAGAAAGCCAAGGCACGTTTACAGTCTAGAGTGTGAAGGGCCGATTCTCCGTGGTGAGAATGAGGCTTAGGGAAGAATACTGGAAGTACAATGGATTGGTTGAGATGAAATTCGGAGACCACCTTAGGCAGGAATTTCGGGTGAGTGCGGAGGACCACCTTGTCATGGTGGAATACTGTGAAAGGTGGGTCCGCCATCAATGCCTGGAGTTCGCTGACTCTGCGAGCGGACGTAAGGGCTACAAGGAAAAGCACTTTCCAGGTGAGATACTTCAGAGGGGCCCTGTTGAGTGGTTCAAACGGGGGCTTCATGAGGTGGGAAAGGACTACATTGAGGTCCCAAACTACTGGGGGTGGTTTGAGAGGAGGGTTAACATGGAAGAGTCCTTTCATAAATCTGGCGACCACCGGATGGGCCGAGAGGGGTTTCCCTTGTAGAGGCTGGTGGAACGCCGCAATAGCGCTCAGGTGGACTCGTATGGATGTGGACTTGAGCCCAGATTGAGATAGGTGTAGGAGATAGTCCAGCACGGAGGATAAGGAAGCTCGTTGAGGTTCCTTTGACTTAGAAACGCACCATGAGGAGAATCTGGTCCATTTCTGGGAGTAGCATTGTCGAGTGGCAGGCTTCCTGGAAGCTTCCAAGACCTCCCTCACTTCTTGTGAGAATTGGTGAGGGGTTACGTTGAGAGGAACCAAGCTGTCAGGTGGAGAGACTGCAGGTTGGGATGAAGTAGTGATCCTTGATGTTGAGTAAGTAGTGAAGGAAACACTGGAAGTGGTACTGGTTCCCTGCTGCTGAGTTGAAGTAGGAGGGAGAACCAAGGTTGTCTGGGCCACCGAGGAGCTATTAGAATCATGGTGGCCCGTTCGAGTTTCAGCTTGGACCAGAGTCTTCTGGATCAGCGGGAAGGGTGGGAACACATATAGAAATCGTTTCCCCCAGTTCAGTAGAAAGGCATCTGCCTCGAGGCGATGAGGAGTGTAGATCCTGGAGCAAAACTGAGGCAGTTTGGCGTTGTGGGGAGCCGCGAAGAGGTCTATCTGAGGCGTCCCCCATTGCGTGAAGATTTGGTGAAGGGGGTTGGAATGGAGAGTCCATTCGTGCGGTTGTAGCAGACGGCTTAGTTTGTCTGCTAAGACGTTGTTCTCCCCCTGGATGTATACTGCTCTGAGTAGGGCGTTGTGGCGTACCGCCCAGTCCCAGACTCGTAGAGCTTCCTGGCAAAGGAGGGCCGAGCCCGTGCCTCCTTGCTTGTTGATATAATACATGGCGGCCTGATTGTCTGTGCGAATGAGGATTACCATGTCGTGGAGTAGATGTTGGAAAGCTTGGAGCGCATTGAAGATGGCTCTGAGTTCCAATAGATTGATTTGGTGTAGTCTTTCTGCACTGGTCCAGAATCCTTGGGTGCGGAGACCCTCCAGGTGGGCCCCCCATGCGTAATTCGACGAGTCGGTTGTGAGAACTTTCTGATGGGGGGGAGAGTGCATCAGCAAACCTCTGGATAGATTCGAAGAGGTCATCCACCAAAGTAGAGACTGCCGAAGAGCAGGTGTAACTACGATGCGTTTGGATAGTGGATCGGATGTCTGATTCCACTGTGATGCCAGGGTCCACTGGGGGATCCTGAGGTGGAGTCTGGCAAAGGGTGTCACGTGTACTGTGGAGGCCATATGGCCCAGGAGCACCATCAGTTGTCTCGCCGGTAGGGTTTGGCGAGTAGCCACCGACTGGCAGAGATGGAGAAGAGACTCCATGCGTTGCCGGGGCAGGAATGCTCAGAGTCGGGTGGTGTCCAGGACCGCTCCGATGAAGGGGAGGGACTGGGTGGGTTGTAGATGAGACTTGGAGAAGTTGATCTCGAAGCCCAAATTCTGGAGGAAGTAGGTTGTAGCCAAGGCCGCCGAAGTGACCTCTGGGGCTGACGGGGCCTTGATGAGCCAGTCGTCGAGGTATGGAAACACCTGTAGACCCCTGTCCCGGAGTGCTGCGGCCACTACCACCAGGCACTTTGTGAAGACTCTGGGGGACGAAGATAGGCCGAATGGTAGCACTCGATACTGTAGGTGCAGATTTCCCACCCGAAATCTGAGGAACTTTCGGGAGGCCGGGTGAATGGGGATGTGAGTGTAGGCCTCCTTGAGATCCAGGGAGCATAACCAGTCGTTCTGCTCGAGGAGGGGGTATAGAGAAGCCAGAGTCAACATGCGAAACTTCTCTTTGACCAGGAACTTGTTGAGGACCCGAAGGTCTAAAATGGGTCGCAGATCGCCCGTTTTCTTCGGGACGAGGAAGTACCGGGAGTAAAACCCTCGGTTCAATTGGTCTGACGGGACCGGCTCGACCGCCCGAAGCTGAAGTAAGGTTTGGACTTCCTGAAGAAGAAGGGCGGTCTGCGTCGAGCTTGAAGGATACTCTCTTGGAGGGTGGTCCGGGGGGACCCGGTGGAATTGAAGAGAGTATCCTTCTCTTATGATGGAGAGGACCCATAGGTCCGTGGTTATGGCCTCCCATCGGCGGTAAAAAAGATGGAGGCGGCCCCCTATGGGAGAGGCCGAGGTTATGCTCCCGGGAGGGGCGTCAAAAGGGCTGGGGAGCCTTAGGTACAGCCGGTGGCTGAAGTTTTTGCTGAGACTTCTGGGGAGGTTGTCTCTTCGCAGGCTCTCTCGCAGCAGGCGTTTGTCTGGGCATGTAACGCCGCTGGTAAATCAGGGGTGGCCTGGAAGGTCGAGACTGTTGAGGTTTGGGTTTGGGCCGTAGGATGGATTGAAAGGATTTTTCATGATCCGACAGCTTTTTGGTAACAGTTTCGATAGACTCATCGAACAGGTCAGCTCCAGCACATGGTACGTTGGCGAGTCTGTCCTGTAGGTTGGGATCCATATCGATAGTACGGAGCCATGCCAGGCGACGCATAGCTACCGCGCTTGCGGCGGCGCGTGCCGAGAGTTCGAATGCATCGAAGGAGGATTGCATCAGCTGGAGGCGTAATTGGGAGAGGGAGGCTACCACTTCCTCGAACTCGAATCGAGCTTGGTTGTCTATGAACGGAGTGAACTTGTGGAGTACCGGCAAGAAGAACTCCAGATAGGAGGAGAAAAAGAAGTTGTAGTTTAGCACCCGTGACGCCATCATGGAGTTTTGGTAGAATTTTCTACCAAATTTGTCCATCGTTCTCCCCTCTCGGCCCGGCGGTACAGAGGCGTAGACCTGGGAGGGATGAGAGCGTTTAAGGGAGGACTCGACCAGTAGGGATTGGTGGGAGAGTTGGGGGCCCTCGAACCCTTTATGGTGCACGATGCGGTATCGGGCATCGAGTTTGCTGGGGATCGCCGGTATGGAGTACGGCGTTTCGAAGCACTGCATGAAGGTCTGGTCCAGTAATTTGTGCAGGGGGAGCCGAAGCGACTCCGTTGGAGGGTTAGGTAAATGCATGGTGTCCAGATACTCTTTGGAGTATCTGGAGCCCGTGTCAAGGGTCACATCCAGATCATCCGCCATTTGTCGGAGGAATGATGAGAAGGACAATTGTTCCGCCAGCGTCGGTCTGTGGGACGGGCTGGAGGATGATGAGGCCTCCAGGTCCGTGGACATCGGGGAGTGACAAGGAGAATCGGGCACCGGTGTCTCCTCGTACTCCGGGTCCCTCGGAGGGGACACCTCTGATGAGGAGTATCCCCTACGTTGCAGTTTTTTCTGCGGTGACACCTCCGAATGGCGTGAGGAGTGCCAGGATGAGTGTCTCGATCGGTGCCCGTCTCGGTGTCGGGACGGGGATCGGGATCGTATGTGCATCGCATGGTCTCCCGAGGCCCCCAAGTGGATAGGGCTGGAAGCGGTGGATCGTAACTGGGTTTGCGATGCGGGTTCTTGCGATGCTACCCAAGTCTGGTAAGGAGTACGGAGGGACTCTTCCTGACTATGCCCAGGGCTTCGAGTATCGATCGGAGGTCTGGTCCCATGTTGGCGCGGAGGCGTGATGGGTTCTAATGGCGGCATATCGGTAAGCGAGGCTTGCCGCATGGGCATCGCCGCCCTCCCCCGTTCGTCCTCGTCGGTTGTCGGGGTCGAACGGTGTGGGGGAGGGGGCGGACCGCCCCTTTGGATCGGTACCGGGAGGTCACCCTGTATGGCAGCGATGAGCCCGGGTCCGATGGTCTGCATGAGCTCAACGAATTGAGCTTCCAGCACGGACCGTAGCGAAGCCGATAAGGAGGGATCCGCACCGAAAGGGGGTCCTCCTGCACGGGCATCGCGCTCCTTCGAGGCCGAGTGCTTCTGCTTAGTAGCTTTCGGCACTTTGATGACCATTGGTGGCACTGTGGAAGGAAGAGGTACCTGAACCGAGGAGACCGGGGCAGGCACCGACGTCGAGCTCGTGGATGGTGTCGGGGCGAGCGATGCCGGTTTCAACACGCTCGATGCAGGAGGGGTCGATGCCCGTTTTGCCCGAACCGGGGAGGTGTCGGATGAAGTGGAGGCTGAGGGATCCTTAGCTGCGTCCATCTTGAACATCGATTCCCACAATAGGCAACGCCGCTTGAATGAGCGTGCCGTAAGGGTAGAGCAAGGCCTGCACGATTTTGGAATGTGGTCAGGGCCCAAACACTGCAAACAGCGCCAGTGAGGGTCCGTGAGTGAAATCGCGCGTTGGCACTTGCTGCACTTTTTAAACCCGGTGATTGGCCGGGACATAGGCCGGAAAATCTCCGCCGCGAGGTCGAAGCCAGTGGGCCTGAGCCACGTGGCCGGCCCGTTCGACCCGCCAGAGGAAATAATCTTCTTTTTTTTTTTTTTTTTTTTATGAAAAATAAAAGAACTGTTAACTGTAATTAAAAGAAAGCGAAAACGCGGACAAGGAAGGCAAATTTAACTGAATTCAGCTAGCGCATGATGAAGTTGAACTTCTCAGCTCCGCGGAAAAGAAAGAACTGAGGAGACACGCCCGGATCTCCGGGTAGGAAGGCACCGGCGCATGCGCGGTGCGGGCATCTAGAAACTTTAAGTTTCTACAAGCAACACGTGCTTGTGAGACGTCCGTACCGGGGCTCTGTCTGATGACATCACCCACTAGTGAGAATACCTGCCTGCTTGTCCTGGGATAAAGACAGATATTAATCACCATGTCTGTAGCATAAAAAACAAAGACAACTGTCGTTAACCGCCCTTATATGTTTATCTTATAAACACATAATATTTTGCCCAATTAATGTTTATAATTATATATGAGCCTCATTACAAAAATGTGATGTGCTAGTGAAAAACTAAATACAGATTTGAAATCAACATAAAAAAATAGTACAAAACCCACCTAACATTAACTCTGATGAAAATGATGTGTTGACCTGTGTAATCTATCATGTTAATGGTGATTTAGAACAATTAAAGCATATAAGATTGCGGGGTAGTAGACTTAGGAGTAACATCAGGAAATGCTTGTTCACAGAGAAGGTGATAGATGCCTGGAATGCCCTCCCTGTAGAAGTGATGGAGGCAAAAATAGTGATGAGTTCAAAAATGCATGAGATAGATACAAAGGATCCTTAACTAGAAAGAGGATAGTATTGGCACAACTCAATAGATCAACAGCTACATTTCTGATGTGCAAGAGCAGTGTCTAAATTGAAGTTCCAGCAGTCGAAGCAAAGCCAATGCTATACAGACTTATATGGTCTGTGTCCAGCATATGGCAAGACCGATCAGGACAGACTGGTGTTACCTTTGACTCCAGCAGTGGGGCAGAGTAGCTAATGCCAGATGGACTTCTATGGTCTGTCTGTATGTAGCAAGATGAATCAGGAGCAAGTATGCATATTTTATACTACATTCATATCTTATGAGTACAAGTCTTACCTAGCTTGAGGGACAGGGAAGGCATCTTAATAGCGGAACTTAGCAAATAAAATGAATAGTTAGTAGATTATTAAGGCTATGTTGAACCTACAATGAATGTGACTGTTGAATGGACCAGTCAGGTCTTTATCTGCTGTCATTTACTATGTTACTATTTCTAAGTCTACAAGATGTAATAAATCTCATCGACACTCTCAAATTGCCAGGACTAGATGGTATTCACCCTAAAGTCCTGAAAACTCAAATATGAAATAGGTTATGAATTACTATTAACAGGTTAGCAATAATTCAAAACATCTTTGATACTTGAGGTTTGGGAGGGGGGGGTGAGTGAGAGCACTGTAATGCCTACTTTTAAAGACTCTTGTGATAATCCTGCCTGTGCCTGGAAAAGTAACGTATACTAAAAAAAAAAAAAAAGTTACTATTTAGACACATGGCTTAAGAGTCAATATGGATTCAGCAGTGTCTTGCCTCACCATTTTAAAAAAAATGTATAAGCACGTGGCTAGTGGTTGATTTTATAACACAAAGGATTTAAAAAAAGTGCTCAACAACTGAATTTTGAAATGGCAAGAGGAAGAACTTCAAGATAGCCTGAGTGGTGAGATTTCAGAGGGGTGGGTGACAGATCTGTTCAATATTGTGGAAACTGCTGGCATATTCAAAGATGCTTTAAGAGATTCCTATAGCAGCATCTGATTGGTACTGAACCATGAGGCTTATTATGGGAGATTTGTCTTCAAATCAAATCTGGAGTGGAAAGCCTGCCTAGTGGTTAGAGCAACAGAATGGAAACCAGGGAAACCAAGATTCAAATTCTACTGATGGTGCTTATAACCCTATGCAAGTTACTTCACCCTCTATTACTGCCAAGCTAGCAGCTGGGGACAGAATACCTATTGCACCTTATTCTACAGTACCCTGCAACGTCTTCTTATCCTTAAACACTTCAAATTCTGCTGTATAAAAATTCAAAATACATTGAAATGAGTTTGAAAATATAGTAAAACCTTGGTTTGCGAGAATAATTTGTTCCAAAAACATGCTTATAATCCAAAACACTCGTATATCAAAGCAAATTTCCCCATAAGAAATAGAAACTCAGATGATTCGTTCCACAACCGCAAAACTTTAATACAAAAAACTGTATGTACACTCCTGCAGTGTCAGAGTGAGAAGAACCATCGGCTCAATTGTGCTGTGATGTGTGTATATTGTATGTACTTGTATTGCAAGACCTTGTTTGTTTTTCAAGTTAAAATTTAATAAAATGTTTTGCTTGTCTTGCAAAACACTTGCATACCAAGTTACTTGCAATCCAAAGTTTTACTGTACTCTAGAATAGGTTGAAGAGTCTTGCCATTTGAACCTCCAGGCAGAGCTAATGTATTTCCTTCAACAATTGCAAATCACATATTGATACATAATGCACAAAATACTACATGTATCAGGTGCACTGCCATGTAAAATTTAAAAAATTTAAAAGTAGCCAATTTGATTTAATCAAAAAAGTTTATCCATCCATATCCTTCCCCTTATTAACAGCCACGTTCTGATAATCCTAATGGAAGACTAAGTTATTTCTGTTAATCTCAGGAGTCCTTACATTAGATATTCAATCCAAACCCACGAACCAGGTCTTGCAGAAATGCGATACAACTTTCAGCACCTCAGCATACAGCTTTCAGGGAACTTCCCTGCTGACATTTTACAGTTCCGTAGGTTATAAAACAACAACATGCAAAAATGTATTTTATTTATTCAATTTTTTAGCCAATTCTCCCAAAAGAGCTCAGAACCGGTTACAAATCAGGTACACATGCATTTTGTCCATCTGTCTCAGCGGGCTCACAGTCTATCTAATGTACCTGGACTAGTGGAGGATTAAGTGACTTGCCTAGGATCATAAGGAGCAGCATAGGGTTTGAACCCACCACCTCAGGGTGCTTAGGCTATAGCTCTAACTACTATGCCAGTATAAAATAACCAACCTGCTATATGCAACAAGCACATCAAAAGGAACCAGATGCTGAATAATGCACTTACATTTGGCTGGCAGGAGAAGAATTTCAGGCCTGAAAATGAGAAATAGAAGCAAAAAAAGCAGGCATAACTGAGGAAAAGAGGGTAGGCCTGAGAAGATTAACAAGAATGAACCTAAATATTTCATTCTGTTAACATCTCCTCAGGAGTCCTTATATTAGGTGACGTACCAAAGCAATGGCAACATCTAGGGTGGGACAGAAGAGCCTACCTGCAACACTAAGGACCCAAAGGTGGTATCCTCTTGAGCTGTCACATGTACTCTAAAACCTTGTAAAGGTATGAAGGGAAGACCAAGTAGCTGCCCTACAAATTTCAACTGGAGGGATGGACCAAGACTCAGCCCATGAAGCTGAGATACTCCTGGTTGAATGCGCCCTGAGAGAAAACAGTGGCTGCTTTCCACAGGCGATGTCAATGAGATGGCCATGCAAATCCATCTGGCAATAGAGGCATTGGATGCTGGCTTTTCATACCTGGACTAACTAGTGAGTACAAACAGGTGGTCCTTTCTAAGTAGTGAAATAAAAAAACTCTTCACACATCCAGTTTCTATAATATCCTACCTTGCTTATCCGACCCAGTGAGTCGAAAAGCAGGCAGACAAACCTCCTGGTTGACGTGGAAATCGGAAACAACTTTTGGAAGAAAGGAACAGCACAGAGTGTTATACCTGCCTCTGTGATCCTGAGAAAAGGTTCCCTACAAGATAGAGCTTACAATTGTGAAATATGTTTCGTGGAGATAATTACCACTAGGAACACTATTTTGACCACGAAGTATGGAGCTTAGTAAGGCCCTTCAAAACTGTGTTGAGGTTCCACGTCAGAAAGGGATGATGTAGTGGGGGTCTTAAACGAGTGCACCTCTTAGAAATCTGGTTATGTCTGGATGAGATGTAATAAAAAAAAACGTTGTGCACCCAGAAACATGAGACCTGCCACTTGAACCTTGAGGGAAGCCACCGCAAGCCCTTTTTCTAGACTGGCCTGCAGAAAGGTGACCAATACTAAATGGGAGCTCACTGTTGAAAAGTCTGCAAGAGAGTGGCAATGACTACATCTGAACAGCTTCTTTGAATTAGGGTCTTGTGCTCAAGAGCCATGCCATAAGATCAATGTGTTAGGGATTCTCCATGAGAACGGGTCCCTGACTAAGAAGACCACAATGAAGAGGAGTTTTAAAGCATAGTCTAAAAAAAAAAAGTTGTTTAAAATCCAAGATGGCTGCCACCAAGAAACTACTGAAAGACAATGAAAATGTGGAAAAGCACAGTTACTTACCGTAACAGGTGTTATCCAGGGACAGCAAGCATATATTCTCACGTGTGGGTGACGTCATCTACGGAGCCCCGATGCGGACAGCATGTCAAGCAAACTTGATTGAAGATTCAAGCTTGCTGTGCTGCATCACACATGTGTGCCTCCTGCTCCACTAGAGAGGAGCGTGCGAGCCCAGCTCCGCCCCTCTCCCGAAGCCGACTAAAGCCGCCGCACCCCCGGAGAGCGGCCTTCTTCTTCACTCGGCCCCCGCACTGTTGCCAGCGGGGAACCGAGGCAGCGAGAGCCACAGGAGAGGAGCGTGCGAGCCCAGCTCCGCCCCTCTCCCGAAGCCGACTAAAGCCGCCGCACCCCCGGAGAGCGGCCTTCTTCTTCACTCGGCCCCCGCACTGTTGCCAGCGGGGAACCGAGGCAGCGAGAGCCACAGGAGAGGAGCGTGCGAGCCCAGCTCCGCCCCTCTCCCGAAGCCGACTAAAGCCGCCGCACCCCCGGAGAGCGGCCTTCTTCTTCACTCGGCCCCCGCACTGTTGCCAGCGGGGAACCGAGGCAGCGAGAGCCACAGGAGAGGAGCGTGCGAGCCCAGCTCCGCCCCTCTCCCGAAGCCGACTAAAGCCGCCGCACCAACGGCGTGCAGCCGTTCGGCGTGCCGTCGAAGGCGCACGTCTAAGGCGCGTGCGCCTTAGCACGCGCCTTTGCAAGCGACTGCGAGCGACGCCAATCAGTCCGACCCCCCAACTGGATCACAGCAATACATAGTGTTATTTACATAGCACCGCCTCATCCGTTAGAACTCAGAAAAGTTAACACTGTACTGCACTGCCTTATTGTTCACTGTATTACCTACTGTTTACCTATTGTTTACTGTATTACCTACTGTTTACATTGTTTACATTGTACTGTACTGCCTACTGCACCGCGCGCACACGCTTAAATTGTTCAGCCTGTTTAACTTTACATCGACCTATTGCATTGCTGCAACCTACTTAACTTTGTACTGTCTAATGCACCGCTGTAACCTGCACAACTCTGTACTGCCTTTTGCACCGCTGTAACCGGCTCAGCTTTATATCGTCCACTGCGCCGCTGAAACCTGCCAAACTTTGCATCACACCCCTCCCTCTGCCCCCCTCCGACTACTACCATACCCCACGCTCTTCCCCCCCCACGAGCGTGTCACCATGGCAAGGTTAAACACCCCTCAATGCGTAGCACTACTCCTACTATATCTCATCACCCTCAGGATCTGCTCTGCTGACCCATCATACACAACCACCATCCCTGTCCACTTCTCCCTATATCGCCCTTCAAAACCCAAAGTACCCTCGCTCACACCCCACACCCTACATTCTCAGCTAATACGGCTCCCAAATTCTCCACCCCCCCGCAAACCCACCAAACCTGGCTCAAAAAAACCTAGAACACTAAAAAAACTGGCCTACTCCCACTATGCCCCAGCCAACCACCCAAACCACCAGAACCTACTAGGCTTTTACCTAAACATTCGATCCATGAGGAACAAAGCCATTCTAATCAGAGACTGGCTGACGGACACCAACCCTGACTTCATCCTACTCACCGAAACCTGGCTACTATCAGACAAGGATATTATAATCAAAGACTGCCTACCCGCAGGATACAAGATCCTCTCCCTGGCCAGAACTCGGGGAAGAGGAGGAGGCCTAGCAATAATCTTCAGAGACCAGCTTAATTGTACGACACTCAACACCAAATCCTCTCCCAACGCAGAAATATTAGCCATCTCACTCACCTCTAAATCCCTTGCCTCCTCGCTAACTATCACTCTATTCTACATCCCACCCCAAAAATGGTCCCTAGCCAAAGAGGACCTCGCTGACTCCTTATTAACTAATTATCTAACAAGTCCTTACAACCTTCTATGCGGAGACATCAACATCCACCTTGAGCAAGCGGACCAACCAGAAGTTGCCGACTTCTGGTCACTCACCTCCCAACTAGGTTTCTTCAAACCCCCCCCAACCAAAACTCACCAAAAGGGTCATCAGCTAGACCTGGTCACATTCTCCTCCAACGAGCCGACCGACCCAAAAATATACTGGAAACAAGCCAACTGGACAGACTCCCTATGGTCTGACCACAGACTATGCGACTTTTCCTTGGGCTGCCAACAAAAACATTCAAGAAACAACAAAACAAGAAACATCACAACCCACACCACTAGAGGAAAGATAGACCCAGAGGAATTCTGGTCTCGCTATGACACCCACATAAAACAAGACGAAGAAATAGATCAACTCATGTCCACCTGGATCATTGACAGCACTAACATTTTAAATGAAATAGCCCCCTCAAAAACCCGCCACATCAGAACCACAAATCAGGAGGGATGGTTCGACACAGAGCTGTTACTGTTAAAGAGGGACCTCAGAAAGTCAGAAAGACTATGGATAAAGTCAGGAACCCAGGAACTCAGAACTGCCTGGAGACTCAAACTAAAAACCTACAAAAACCTTACCAAGGAAAAACGGAAAAAATTCTACTCACACTTAATTGGAAACATCACATCCAACAGCAGCAACCTCTTCAAACTCGTCAATAACCTTTACAACATTGAAACACTCACTAACAACCAGGAAGACTCAACACTAACTGCCAACACCCTAGCGGATTTCTTCAACTCCAAGATCCTAAAACTAAGATCAGCACTACCCACCAAGACCAACCCACTGGAGCTCTTTCCCATCCTCCCTGACATCGACATAGCTAAACCAGACCAAGGGTCTAGATCCGATCTAAACTGGAACCAATTCACCACAATCGACTGGAAAACCTTCAACAAATATTATAACAAATACACCAAATCCTTCTGCAAACTAGATACTTGCCCCCCAAATGTGATGAAAACGGCTCCGATCTACTTCAAAGCAAACATGCTACTATGGGTCAACTCCCTACTATCCGCAGGAAACTTCCCTCCAGAACAAGGACATATCTTAATAACCCCAATCATAAAAAGCATAAAGGACTCTTCCAACGCACCTTCCAATTACAGACCAATAGCTAACATACCACTATTCACCAAAATCGCGGAAGGGGCAGTAAAAGCAGAACTCTCCGCATACCTGGAAAAATTCAATATCCTAAGCGACAATCAATCGGGCTTCCGCACGGACCACAGCACAGAGACCATCATCGCCTCCTTACTAGACCACCTGCACATACTCTTCAGTCGGGGCACCAGCGCCCTGATCTTACAATTTGATCTAAGCAGTGCGTTTGACCTTGTTGACCACACTATTCTCCTGGAATGCCTGGCCCACATTGGAATCTCAGACCGGGTACTCAACTGGTTCCAAGGGTTCCTACGAAACAGATCCTATAGGGTACACAAAAAGGACAACTTCTCATACAGCTGGGTGAACTCCTGCGGTGTACCACAAGGCTCCCCCTTATCCCCCACCCTGTTCAATATCTACCTCGCCTCCCTCAGTAACCTCCTTCACAAACTTAAGCTAAAATTCTTCATCTATGCAGATGACATCACAATTGTCATCCCTCTAACCAGTCTATCCCAGGATCTTCTCAACTACATAACTAGCATACTCAGCCAGATAGAACTCTGGATGCTCTCCTTCAAACTAAAGCTCAACCCAGACAAAACAAAATTCTTTCTAGCCACCCCCAAAGACAAAATCAAAGACACCACAATCCAGGTGAAAGGATTGGTTTTCCCACTCGAACAAACATTAAGAATACTAGGAGTCACGCTTGACAAACATCTATCCCTAGAAAACCACACCGACCTCATTGTCAAGAAAGGCCTTTCAGTACTCTGGAAACTCCGTACCATAAAGAAATATTTCGATGACACTGCATTTCGACTATTAGTTCAATCCTCTATCCTCAGCATACTGGATTATTGCAATATCATTTACCTAAGCTCCACAAAGAAAATCACCAGAAGACTAAAACTGATTCAAAACACAGCTGTCCGCCTCATTTTCGGCCTGAACAAATGGGAACACATCACCCCCTTCTACCACCAACTGCACTGGCTACCCTTCGAATCCCGAGTCCTCTTCAAGTTCGCCTGCATCTGTTACAAGACAGTATTTGGTCTCTCACCAAAATACCTCTCCCCACATTTCAATATGTATTGCACCAACAAGAAATCCCGCAGAATCCAGTTGTTTACCTTCCCCTCCATAAAATCATGCCAGCTCAAAAGATTCATCGACAAAACCTTCGCCTTCCAGGCGGCCAAGCTGAACCCTTGGCTAGCCCAATTGATGCTAGAGGCCCCGAACTACCTAGATTTCAGAAAACTTCTCAAAACACACCTCTTTCGCAAACAAGACCCTTAGTCCTTACTCCCCGCATACACTCCAACCCCCCCACCCCCACCTCCCTCTCCCCCCCCTCTTCTGGTTTCCCACTCCCTCCATTTTATCCTCTAACCCAACTACGATAAACCTGTGCCTCCTTCCGCGCTACCTGCAATTCCGATAAAATTTTGTAAATCCGGGTTCAGACCGGATCCTAATGTAACGAATGTAAACCGCCTAGAACTCTCTGGGTATGGCGGGATATAAGAACCTAATAATAATAATAATAATAATAATAGAGGGCGCATCCCCTCCTCGTGGTCTCCAGTTCACATATCCAGCAAAGAAGCCAACCCCGGGGAGGTGGGCGGGTTGTGAGAATATATGCCTGCTGTCCCTGGATAACACCTGTTACGGTAAGTAACTGTGCTTTATCCCAGGACAAGCAGGCATGATATTCTCACATGTGGGTGACCTCCAAGCTAATAACGAAGGGGTGGAGGGAAGTTGGCAATTTAAGAAAACAGATTACGTAATACCGATGGGCCGAGCCGGCCATCGCTTCTGGACAGTGTATCCAGGCAGTAGTGAGAGGTGAAAGTATGAACCGAAGACCACGTGGCAGCCTTGCAGATATCCTCAATCGGCGTGGACCTGAGGAAAGCTACCGAAGCTGCCATCGCTCGGACTTTATGCCCCGTAACTCGACCATGCAGCGTGAGACCAGCCTGAGCGTAGCAGAAGGAGATGCAAGCAGCCAACCAGTTGGACAAGATGCGCTTGGAAACTGGGCGTCCCAACCTATTAGGGTCAAAGGACAAAAATAATTGTGGAACTGTCCGATGAGACTGAGTGCGTTGAAGGTAAAAAGCCTCTTGCAGTCAAGAGTGTGGAGCGCCACCTCTCCAGGGTGAGAGTGGGGCTTTGAGATGAAAATCAGATTTCACCTTAGGCAAGAACTTAGGGTGAGTGCGGAGGACCACTTTGTCATGGTGGAATACCGTGAAAGGTGGGTCTGCCACCAAGGCCTGCAGCTCGCTAACCCTCCGAGCAGAAGTGAGAGCGAGTAGGAAGATCACTTTCCAAGTGAGGAACTTAAGATGACACTTATCCATAGGCTCAAATGGAGTTTCATCAGTTGAGCTAGAACCACATTAAGATCCCAAACCACCGGAGGCGGTTTGAGGGGAGGATGAACATTCAAGAGCCCCTTCATGAAACGGGAAACCAGGGGCTGATGAAAGGCAGCAATGGCGCTGAGATGGACTCGAATGGAATTGGTCTTCAGGCCAGAGTGAGATAAATGGAGCAAATACTCCAGAACCGAAGACACAGGGACCGACACCGGTTCCTGGCGGTGAGAGGAGCACCAGGACGAGAATCTAGTCCACTTCTGAGAATAGCAGAGTCTAGTCGAGACTTTCCGAGAAGCCTCCAACACTTCCCTGACCGACTGAGATACAGGGAAGGAAGTCAAGGGGAAAGAAACCAAGCAGTCAGATGAAGAGACTGAAGATTGGGATGTAACAGTGAACCCTGACTGAGATAGCAGAGAGGGAAAGACAGGCAGAAGCAGAAGTTCCCTGACACTGAGTTGAAGTAGTAGGGAAAACCAAGGCTGGCGGGGCCATCGAGGAGCGATCAAGATCAGAGTGGCCCTCAGAGATTTTAGATGGACCAGCGTCCTCAGAATCAGAGGAAACGGCGGGAACGAATAGAGGAACTTTCCCTCCCAATCTAGGAGGAAGGCGTCGGCCTCGAGACGGTCCGGGGAGTATATCTTTGAACAGAAGAGAGGCAGTTTTTGATTGTCGGGGGAGGCGAACAGATCTATCTGGGGAGTCCCCCATGTGTCGAACACCTGTCACAGCACCTGAGAGTGCAGGGACCACTCGTGTGGCTGGAGGAGGCGGCTGAGCCTGTCCGCCAGGCAGTTTTGTTCCCCTTGGATGTAAACCGCTCGAAGGGAGATGTTTTGGGAGACCGCCCACTCCCAGAGCCGTAAGGCCTCCTGGCAGAGGGGCCAAGACCCCGTCCCTCCTTGCTTGTTTACGTAGTACATCGCCACCTGGTTGTCTGTGCGGACGAGAACCACCCGGTCGTGAAGCAGATGCTGAAAGGCCACCGCGGCGAGGTAAACGGCCCGAAGCTCCAGCACGTTGATGTGGCAGCGACGGCCCTCCGTGGTCCACAGACCTTGCGTGTGTAGACCGTCTACATGAGCCCCCCAAGCGTACTCCGACGAGTCCATGGTTAGGACCTTGTGGTGTGGAGGGGCGAGAAAGAGCAAACCCTTGGAAAGATTCGAAGAGTCGGCCCACCAATGGAGTGATCTTTGCAAGGAAGGAGTCACTGTCACATGGCGGTTGATCGGGTCCCGATCCTGACGCCATTGTGATGCCAAAGTCCACTGTGGTAACCGCAGGTGAAGGCGAGCAAGTGGGGTAACGTGGACTGTGGAGGCCATATGGCCGAGGAGCGTCATCATCTGTCGTGCCGAGACCGAGGTCGATCTCGATACTTGTCGGCTCAGATTTACCAACGCCTCCCGCTGCTGAGGGGGGAGGAAGGAACGAAGACGGACCGTGTCCAGCACGGCCCCGATGAATTGTAAGGACTGAGAGGGGCACAGCTGGGATTTTGGAAAGTTTATCTCGAACCCCAGACACTGAAGTGAAGTAATAGTCTGTCGGGTCGCTGAGATAACCCCCTCCCTGGTCGAGGCTTTGATCAGCCAATCGTCCAGGTATGGGAATACTTGCAGACCCTGGGAGCGCAAGGCAGCCGCGACCACTACGAGGTACTTTGTGAAGCCTCGGGGGGACGAGGACAGGCCGAAGGGGAGGACTCGGTATTGTAGGTGGAGGTCCCCCACCTGATAGGGGAGGAATCTGCGACAAGCAGGGTGCACCGGAACATGGGTGTAGGCCTCCTTCAGATCGAGGGAGCAGAGCCAATCGCCCTTGTCAATCAGGGAGTAAAGAATCGGAAGGGAAAGCATCCGAAACTTTTCCCTCGTCAGAAATTTGTTCAGGCGCCTCAAGTCCAGGATCGGGCGCAGGTCTCCCGTCTTCTTCGGTACCAGGAAGTATCGGGAGTAAAACCCTTGGCTCCTTTGATTTTGGGGAACCGGTTCCACCGCCCGCAGGAGAAGGAGGTCCTGTGCCTCGGAGAGTAGGAGGGACAGCTGCGCTCGATTGGGAGGACATGCACTCGGTGGGCTGTCGGGAGGAACTCCCGAAAGTTGAGCGAGTACCCTGAAGAGATCACGCCAAGGACCCATGAGTCCGACGTCATGGCTTCCCAGCGAGGGTAGTAGGCTTGTAGGCGGCCCCCGATGGGAAGGAGACCAGTTGGAGGTGCGGAGGGGGCCCGCCCCCGTCCGCTCATCCCGTCAAAAGGACGGAGACGGCTTCGCAGGCGCAGTGGGCTGTGATTTTGGTGGAGCCCTAGAGTGAGCCTGGGGGCGTCGCGGTGGCGGTCTGGAAAAGGCCGGAGTAGACTTCTGGGGGTAGCGGCGAGGCAATCCCCAGAAGGGGCGAGAGGCTTGCGGTTTAGGTTTTTGCCGGACAAGGGATGCGAAGGAACGTTCGTGTTCCGACAACCGTTTCGTAGCTGCCTCGATGGTGTCGTCAAAAAGTTCCTTCCCGACGCAAGGGAGGTTAGCTAACCGATCTTGCAGGTTAGGGTCCATGTCGACGAGTCCTAGCCACGCCAGTCGGCGCATGGCCACCGTGAAGGCTGCGACCCTGGAAGACAGTTCAAAGCCATCGTAAGCGGCATGGAACAACTGCAGTCGGAGGTTGGAAAAATCCTCGAGGAGGAGGCCAAACGCTACCCGACGAGGGGGCCGGTAGGTCCCCCGAGAAGGAAGCCAGCAGCCCAATGAGATGTTTCAGGTAGGAGGAAAAGGTGAAAGTGTAGTTCAGGACCCTAGAGGCCATCATAGAGTTCTGATACAAACGGCGTCCGAATTTGTCTAGTGTCCGGCCTTTGCGTCCAGGAGGAACCGCCGCAGACACTCCAGAGGGGTGAGCTTTCTTCAGAGAAGACTCCACCAGTAAGGATTGGTGGGATAACTGTGGTTGCTCAAACCCCGGGCAAGGCACCGTTCGGTACTTAGACTCCATTTTAGATGGGACTGCCGTCACCATGTAGGGAGTCTCGAGGTTTCTTATGAGGGTCTGCCGGAGAACCGGGTTCAGCGGTAGCCGGAGGGACTCTCGGGGCGGGGAAGGCATATCAAGCTCCGCCAGGTACTCCTTGGAGTATCTTGAGTCAGATTGTAAGTCCAAGTCAAGGGCACGTCTCATGTCCTGGACGAACCTCGTGAAGGAAGGTCGGTGGGATCCCGTGGCTCCTTGCGGGGACGGTGACCGAGACCTCCGTTTTGCTGAGAAGGAAGGGGAAGCCTCCCTCGAATAGAGAGGTTCTCGCTCGGACCCTCGATCCGACGCCGGGGACGTGCTATGGAAACGCTCCCGGGTCGAGGACCTGCGTCGCCTCGAGGAGCCCCTCGGGGATGCCGCCGGGGTACAGGGTACCGACCGATGTCGGGTCAGGGACCCTTCCCCGGACTCCCGGCGAAAGCTTGGAGCCTCGGACCGGAGCCCCGGTCCGAGGGGGAGTCAGTAGGAGCTGTGGGTTAGTGAGAGACAGCTCGGTAACCCGTAGCGGTCCCCCCGATCGGGTCGAGGGGGAGCGGCCTCGAACCGGAGGTGAACTCCGGGCCTTTTTAGAGAGGGGCTTCGATTTTCGTTTCACCCCGCGGTGCTCCGTCGGGGACGCGTGCCTCGAGTGCCTCGGAGAGGAATCCGAGGAAGAAGAGAGGTGGCGAAAACGGCGTGCTTTGCCTCGACGCGTTGCTTAGGCTGGTCCGGCGCACGCGAGGTCGAGGCCGGTTGAAGGTGAGCCATGGCAGCGGAGAGCTCCGTTGTGATCATTGCTTGGAGTAGCTCCTGGAATACCGGCACAGACAGCATCGACGGCATGTCCGAGGCCGCGGTGCACTCCACCGGGGGCGATCTCGATTCAGAGCATTCCCGAGTGGTGGAGGCACGTCCCGAGGTCTTCGGAGGTTTTGCCGGGGCCGTGGGCAAGGAACTCCCACCTTGTCCGGCCATTGTCCCCGAGGTTGGCTTCTTTGGAGGTATGGAACCTGAGGAAGGAAGAGGGGACTTACCTGGAGCTGAGGACTTCTGAGAGCTCGGGGTCTTCGAGGTTGAGTCCCGAGGCGGGGCCGAGGTACCCGAGGCCGAGATCGAGGCCGAAGCCGGAGCCAATCTCGAGGCCAAGGTCGAGGGTTGATCGGCAGCAAATAGGTCCGCCATGCGGGCCCTTCGTCGGCGGAGCGCCCGGTGTTGGAAGGTTGCGCACCGGGGGCAAGTTTCTGTTGGATGATCGGCCCCCAGGCAGTGGATGCACCAGCGATGCGGGTCTGTGAGTGATAGAAGACGCTCGCACCCGGTGCACTTTTTAAAGCCCAAAACGGGCTGGGAATAGGAAGTCCAGGCGACCGCGGCCATTCAGGCCACGCAGCCGCGACGACCCGGGAGCCCCCGGATCGCGAGAAAAAAGCGCGAAAGCGCGAAGAGCAGGAAGAAGAAAAAGTTTTTATACGCACAGCGACTTTTAACGAAGAAAAAAAAAAAATCGCAGTGCAAAGAAGGCACTGGGGCAGAGCTAAGAGAAAACGTGTCTTCTTAGCACAGCGGAAAAAAACAAACTGGAGACCACGAGGAGGGGATGCGCCCTCTAGTGGAGCAGGAGGCACACATGCGTGATGCAGCACAGCAAGCTTGAATCTTCAATCAAGTTTGCTTGAAATGCTGTCCGCATCGGGGCTCCGTAGATGACGTCACCCACATGTGAGAATATCATGCCTGCTTGTCCTGGGATAATGGGGGTTTTGTGAGTTTTTGGATGTGGGGGACCTGAACTCTAGCCTTGGAAACCCTCAAAATAACATAGACCCCTCCCCCAAATTTTCTCATAGGAAATAATGGGGTTGTACTTAAGAGTTCTGTGCAATGCCTGCTTGTCAGCTTTCTTTGCAGCTGAAGAGAATGGAAAGGACTTTCTGCCTCAGAAAGCTTCTCCAAACGACTCCAAACATTGAAATATTTAGCCTGCCAGTTGGAGGGACCCCGACCAAGACCTCTACTCCCACAGAACCGTGAAGCATGACAGGGCAGGAAATACACAGCCAGCACCATGATATCCCAAGGGTTCTTACACAGGGTGCCCTTAGCCTATGCTTAAGCCTCTGAAAAATTCAGAAGGCAAGCTGGCTCCCAGGGAATGGACCATGAGCCCTGTAGTGGTACACAGAAGGGTGGCTCCACTGGTTCACCTGAAGGTTTGCCCTATGAGCTGCAGTCTGGCCTCGCGGTACCTGCGTCCTCTCCCAGGTAGAGATCCCCTAAATAAGGGGTCTCAGGGCATTGAAGCCAATGAAAAAGAAAAAAGAAAGCAGAGCAGATTAAACACCTCTACATGGTTTGCTTGTAGAAAGAAAAATCTGAAGGGGGCACTATACTCCACTGGCAACGTCGGAGGTGCTGAAAGCTGCGAATATCAGTTCTGCAAAACTCAGTTCACGGGTTTGGATTGAACACCTAACATACAGACTCCTGAAGAGATGTAACAAAGAATATTAGTATAAACAATGCTTGTTAACCTGGTGAAATGCTGTAATAAAAAGAAAAAAATTGTAAAAATGAATTTTTGCCAGACAAGGGCACAACAAAGTTGTTCCCAAAGTATCGAATTCTAGGGTAACTACTACTTTCTTGGATATCCTGAAGCTTTAACTAGCACTTTCTTGGATATCCTTGAAGTCAGGCTGAACTGGCCTCCGTAGTGAAAATGCTTGAGCATCCACCAGAAAGGAGGATACTTTTTGCTGAGTAATGTGAAGGTCAAGTTGAGCATTCTGTACATCTAAGGAACAGAGAAAATATTTTAATCCAAATTCATGAATAATGCAAAACAGATCCCATCTTTGATTCTGCTGATTTGTTCAGCTTCTGGAATGCCAAAGACTGATCAATATCCTTATAATTTCTGCATCACATGGAGGAGGGAGGGGAAATGACAAAATAGCCTACAGGCTGACAATTTTGGTACTGAAACTGGTCCAAAATTCCAATTTGGCCAGGAAATACCAGTTTGTATTTTCAGGTGAAACCAAACCCTCCCCTACTGACCAAACCCACAGGCACACTCCTACCACCCCTAAGCTGGGGGAGGCTGACAGAGGCAAATGGGTGGGTCTAGAGGGTGGTAAAAGGCTGTGCTTGGGGGCAGTGGCAAGAGGTGGGTGCTGCTAGGGGGTATCTGGCCAGTTTTGCCAGTGGCAGCTTTTGACCACAGATTTGTTTCAGCTGAAACCAAAAAGCTTGGTTTCAAATCAGCCTCTCAGTCAAATATTGGCATAGAAAGCACTGAATCTACATCTCATTCTCCCTATTGCTAGTTAAGTATAGAGCAAAGACTATTCTTCTCTATCCCCCATCTCCAAAAACAAAAAAACACACAACCTTGCTGGTGCCTACAATTGCAGAGAAGATGTTTTAATCATTTCTAGTGTCAGACTTGGTCTCAAGTCCCGGAGCTGCTTCTACCAGAATCATTCTGGCAGATCTTGCTGCACTGCGTGAATCCCTTGCTCACCCAGAAGCAGAATAAAGGCCTGCAACTGGAGGATCCTGATTCTGTTCAGAGGAGAGTGAGCAGAACAAGATAAAATAGGCATCACAGGAAAAAACTTCCTAAAGAGGCTCTAGTTTGACACACTGGCAGGTATTTAATGAGCAGAAATGTAGCAGTTTAATTCATTAATGACTGTTAAAAAAACATGAAAGAATTCTAAAAAAAAAAAAAAAAAAGTGGACATAAGATAATTCTAAAAAAGGAATATACTGATGGGATTTTTTTTTTTTTTTTGCAACATAGCACTTATTTTTAGCATTAGTAAGCTATATGAAACGAGTACTGAGGAATTCACAGATAAGTCGAACCTCCTATTTCCAAAATAGAATGAAGTCTGGTGTCATTCTTCATTCTGATTGGCTCCAACAAGGTATAAGAGCTTGGACATGCCTCATTAGTCAGCAGGTGGAGTCACAACTTTCTGCAACTAGTAGTAGGGAATGAAACAATTTGGCAGTGGTAGTGTGGTTGAGAGTAGAGAATGACACGGTGACAAAATTCATCACCGTTCCCATCCCCGCGGATAACCACGGGAAACCATCTTCATGTCATTCTTTAAGGAGAGAGGGAAGAATATCAGAGTATGAATGGCCACAACCACTGACCCGCAAGCTTTGCTCTGAGGAATGCTGGTGTAGAAGGACTGAGGTTGAAATAGACACTAGAAAATGACAAGGGATTATTTCCCGCGGGGACGGGAACGGTGATGAATTTTGTCACCATGTCATTCTCTAGTTGAGAGGTCTTTGGATATTTAAATCTTGATCATGGGTCATCTTTTCATTTGAGTCGTCATGGACTGACTTTCTCTCATTTCATGCTCTGTTGGGTCACCCCCCCACTGCCCCAATTTATGGCGCTATGATAACTGTTTCACTGTTTAAAACCCAGGTTATCAACGATGGTGTTTAATGTTGGTTCCTGCTAGAGATGTAAAATATTGGTTAACTATATTTTGTGTCGTTTAGAACTTTAAGATTTAAGTATGTTCAGGGTTGGAACTGCCAGTGAAACAGTCACTTCTGTAAACCGATATCTACCAAAAGGCATTATGGAAATACAAGAACATGGTTGAGAGCTCAATAATTCCCAATATAGTGAAATTATTCTGTGTATAAGCATAGTAACTTTAAAACCCATTCTAAATTTCAGGGATACCTAATCCTCGCACGCCCCCCCCCTCACCCCAAGCTGTAGAGCAGTAATTTTGCCTCCACTATAAAGCAATTCTGTTTCATTTGTGACTTAAGTGTTTTAAGAAAAATAAATTAAATAGTTGTAATATACCTGGGAAGGAGATGTTGCTTCAGTGTCCTTAACAGAACTTAAAGGAGGAGATTCTGATTGACTGGAGCTGGTGGCATTTTGAGACTGATTTAGTTTTCTGCTGAGATCACCCACATTCAAGATTGTAAAAAGAGAAAAAGAAAGGTTTCTGAAACACAAGTCAAGGCAGGTCTTGAAATCCCCTATTTTGAAGAACATACTGTTGAAAAGAATATCTGAAGCAGCACATACCTAGAAAGCACATGCTCTAATGACTGTTTTTCTCCTTCCAAGTATCCAGGCCAATCTTTCTGAATCTCTTTAAAAACATAATCCTTTAATGTGTACGAGTTGTCCTTTGGGTTCAAATTGGCAACCTAGGGGTGGGGGAACACATCAAGAGAGAGAGAATATAGAGGTTAAATTAATCTTCAAGGTGAACAGCTTTGCAAAAAAACTGACTGGAACCAGTGAATCTTACGTTCTGATCAAGCCATACAGATCAAGGAGTTTTAAACAAGGTTACAGGTGAAGTTGAGGAAATTTAAGTAAAGCCGCACAACACGAGGCCTCACATTCACTATCATTTCTTTAGAAACTGGATAGATCTAATATACTGGTTCCCAAACCTGTTATAGAGGATACCAGCTAATTGGGTTTTCAAGATTACTTACAGTATGTTCTGCCTTTACCCAAGGTGGGGCACTGTAGAGCAATTAAAATACAAATAAAACCAAAATTACAAATGCACAATACACAGTCCAGCTAAACTCATGGCCCTAGTTCTTCAAAAATGGTCCCATGCAACTGCACTTTTATGTGCTGTTCTAAACGAATTAAATCCAAGGCCCTTAAAAACTAGCAATTAATATGCATATTATGGATGGCCAAAAATCAATGTGTCTCAGCACTCTGAATGGGCTGCTTCACAGCCTTCCCCGCTGGGGCCGGGCCTTCACTTCTCTCTACAGTGTCTTTCTATCACTCTCTACCATCCATCTGTGCAGCAGAACCCCACCGACCCTCCCACCGTAAGCCTAAGTGAAGGCCCCAAAACAGCCCATTCAGAGCACTGCTGCCGCTGTTTTGGAGGCTTCGGAGTGGAGGTATGTCAGGCTTATGCTGCACAGAAGGAGGGATAGAAAGATGCTGCAGAGGGAAAGCCCGACCCCGGTGGGGAAGGACACAAAGTAGCCTGTTCAGAGTGCTGCCGCTGTTTTTGGAGGCCTCGGAGCTGCTGCACAAGGGGATGGGTGAGAGGCGAGGAAAGATGCTGCACATATTGGGGGTGGGGGAGAGAAAGGAAAGAGGAAGAATTGGGGTGGAGAGGAAGGAAGAGATTTTTCCCCCCTCATGTACAACAAACAGAAAATAAGCTTTAGTGTGTTTTTTGGAGCACAAATTAATATAAGACCCTGTCTTATTTTTGGGGAAACATGGTATGCAGATGACATGCAGCTATCTATTGAGCCAGACTTACCTATAGCACTGAATAAAACTACTTGTTCAATAGCAATTCAAGAATGGCCTAAAACAAACTGACTGAGCCCAAGCTGAGCTCCTATGGGTTTCTAACATGTGGGTACATACCCAACATTCAAAATCTCTTTTGGGACATATGAACTGCCCTCAACTCACAAGTCAGGAACCTTGGGATACAGCTAGATTCACTTATGTGGATCCTCCAAATCCAAGCAACCTTAAGGAGCCGCTTCTATCATCTGACAATTATACAGCCTTTCCCATACATTCAGAAGGCAAGTCTTGACAGTTCATACTATATCATCAAAACTGGATTACTATAATGCACACTACATTGGTCTGACTACAAAGTGTGCCAGCTCCAATTGATTCAGAATACTGCAGCAAAACAAGTTTGTAAATGACATGATCATATCACACCATTTCTGTGAAAACTTCACTGGCTACCAGTATAATACAGAGCTAAATTTTAAAAAGCTGACCTGTGAAGCCTCTAAACAAAAATGGGCCAGATTACTTGAACAGATCTCCCTCTACGTACCTCCAAGGTTGCCAAGGTCATCCCCAAGGTGTATCCATAACCACCGTCAGCAAAGGACATCACTCAATATGACACCCAAATGAGCCTTCTTTGGAGTAGTCCCGGCAATCTGGAAAGCACTCCCTGAAAAGCTTTACTCAACATAAGACTAACTCAGCTTCAAAAAGCAGGTGAAAACGTAGCTTTTCTCCCAAGCCTTTAACTGAAGCAGTAACTTGCTAATGTCACACACACAAAGATTAAGACTGGCTGAAAATACAGAACTGTAGTAGGACTTATTTATCCACTCCTACCCTAGCTGAGATCATTTTCATGCTCCTTTAACTAAACATTTTGGTGTGATAATAAATTGCAGTAAAGCACCAACTTCTATTAATTTTACTTAGAATGAGAGCATTCAATATAATATTGTTATTGTGGAACTATCTATTTGTTTTCCACCTTCAGTTCTCATTCAACCAATTTCTTATGCAAACATAAACATTGATTTAAATGACCCTCAAACACCACCTGAGACTCCTATAATTCATTGTCTTAGGCTTTAAGTGTTGTTTTCTCACCGTATCATAGTTTTCTCAAGGCTGTTCATCCCTTAGAAAAGCAAAGATAGAGTAGCGTGGAGCTCTTCTAAGGGATGAACAGCCTTGAGAAAACTTCTTGGTGAAACATGTCGGCTAAGTTATCCCTGAAAGGAAGACCACAATAAGATAAGTCACTTAATTAAAATCTAGAGCTAAACAATTTATTTATTTAATTTATACATTGAATTAGCATTGTTTATACAAATATGATCCGGTGAGGAAACAACATTTAAAGCCTAAGATAATGAATTATAGGAGTCTCAGGTGGTGTTTGAGGGTCATTTAAATCAATGTTTGCATAAAAAATTGGTTGAATGAGAACTGAAGATGGAACATGAAAAGATTTTTCCACAATAACAATACCTTTAACTAAACAAGCATTTTTCTTTTAAGTTAGAATAAGGAGTTATGGAATAACTGTGCTTATATCCTTTGTTGTTTAAAGTTTTATTACGTATTGCATCAACATTGTAAGAAATTTAAATATTTGTGTTGATGTTGTCTGTGTTCAGATCAATCTTGTTCTAAACACAGGCCTTTATGTTCTACTGAAGCACTGTCCTTAAACTTTACAACAATGCTGGGGATAAAATCTAAGACTAAGATTTAATGGTTATCTTACCAGGTTGCTTTTTACTGGGAATTCTTATGAGTTATCAGGAAGCAAACTTTAAATATTATCTTTAGGAAAAATGTAAACTTGTTTTTGATCAAGTAGTTTTCATTTTATCCATGTTATGCAGAGAGTTCTATTCCTAGCATGTGGGTAGTTTCTTAAATTGTAATCTGCATCAGATATAATAAAAGCCTTAGTGGACATGCACAGTGGGAAATTTGTGCGTCCGTGATCCTTAATCCGTGGCGCCGCATGCACAGTAGGAGCGGCTGTTTCCGACGTGTGCAGCATGTTTCCACAGCAGTGTAGGAGAAGCGCGGTGGTTTCCTTCAACTGAGTGGTTTCCGATGCTTCCCCTATAGCTAGCGTGTGGCGGTCTTAGTTGCGGTGGCCGGCAGCGGCGGCTGACCGCTGGCAAAGACAGTAGGTAGGTAGCAATTGCGGGGGCTGGTAAGGGGAGGGCAGGCATCGGCTCTTGGCACTGGAGGGAAGGAGTCATGCAGGCAGGCTGGCTGTAGCATGGCAGAGAGGGAGGGAGGTAGGCTGGCTAGCTTCGGGGGAGGGGGGTGGCACTAAGGACATGGGAAGGAGGCACTGAGAACATGGGAAGTCTTACTCAAATATAACCAAAGGTTTAACAAGACTGCCTAGACCAGTGGTCTCAAACTTGCAGCTCGAGATCCACATTTGGCTGCCAGGTACTATTTTGCAGCCCACAGTCTGTACTAGTGCTGTCTATACTAGTGCTGCCCGCTCTTTGCGGCATCCTCCGGCTTCCCCCCTTACCTTCAGATAATTACCGCAGCCTGCAGAGAAGATTGCTGGTTCTGTAGCGATCCTTGCAGGCTGCCGTCATCCTCAACAGCATGTTCCCTCTGCCGCGATCCTGCCCCTGATGTCAGAGGAGGGGAGGGACCGCGGCAGAGGGAACGTGCTACGGAGGCAAGCTGGAGGACACTGCAAAGAAGGGGGGAACATACAGGTCTTCGGGGGGAGGGGAGATTTATATACTATAAAGTGTTTTACCTTATGCAAAATTGTCATTTCTTTAATAAGACATTAACTATTTTTTCTGCGGCTCTACAAGTACCTACAAATTCAAAATGTGGCCCTGCAAAGGGTATGAGTTTGAGACCACTGGCCTAGATGGAGCTTATACATAGTGACTTAGGCCATCTAAAAACAGGTCTAAGTGGCAAAAAGGTATCCAAAGTGACCAGATAACCATTGCAGACACAAAGTGCAGACCCTCACACACTCCCACAGTGATCACTGACCTCCCCACTCTGCCATAAAAATCGGAATAAACACATATACATCTGCCTCCAGAACATCAGCACCTGGCATAGGAAAGCCTAGTGCTGCACAGAGGTGGCTTAAGTGGTCTGGGAGTGTGCTAGTGAACCATAGAGAGGAGGACCTAGGCCCATAAGCCACTAACCACTGCATTCATGGTGAAACATATGCACCCCCCAAAACCCTTTTGTGCAGCCATAAGGGATATTGGGATGGTAGACAGGTGGGTATTAGTGAGTTTTGGGAGCTCATCATGACCTATAAGGGAGTTGTGGTGAGATGTTTATGTGGCACCCTTTTTATGAAGTTAATAGTAGTACCCTGTAAGGTGCCCCAATACTGTGTTGCCATTTCTGGGTGGCCAGACCATTACTTTGCTGACCCCCTCCCACATCCAAAAGGTCTTTATCTAGGTGTTTATGATTTGGACAAATTTTTGGTTGAGAATGGGGTATAAAGACAGTCGACTTAGCAGTATGGACGATCAAACTGCTGGACGTGTAATTAGACGACTTAAAAAACATCCCAAAATATTTTGGATGTATTTTTTGGGAATGGACTTTTGACACTGCCAACTTTGGGCAACTAACAACTTAGGCCCAAAACGGACTTAGATGTTTCTTTTGATTATGCTCCATGTATTCAAAATATCTTTCGTGCTGTAGTTTTTACAATGATTAAGGATAGCATTGTGCAGTTAAAGTGAAGAAGTATTGCTAATGCTTTATCCCTGATGCAGCAGGTGGGTAAATGTGTCCCGCGGGAAAGGCTTCGTCGGAAGATAGTAAAAACAAAGCAACCACTCCGGTTTCATGAGTTGAAAGTTCACTTTAGCTGCACAATGCTATCGGTTCCGAGTTCGGGTACCTGGAGTCGGAGTCAGAAGTACAAAAAACTGAGGAGTCGGAACATTTATCTACCGACTCCATTTTTGAACTTGGCATACCAATCACGAGCGATTCTTTCAGCTATAGCACCCACTATATACACAGCACAAATGTTGTGAGCAGCTTCTGCGGCCTTAGAACCTTGATTAAAAGCAAAAAGAAGGTGGTGTCGAAAATGCTCATTTCTCTCAACTTGACATTCCATTTTAACGATCTGAAAATTAACCAGTGCTGTGGAGTCGGAGTCGAGGAGTCTGAGTCGGAGGAAATTTCGGGTACCTGGAATCGGAGTCTAAAGTACAAAAAACTGAGGAGTCGGAACATTTATCTACTGACTCCACAGCCCTGGTTGGAAGATAGTGAACACAAAGCAATCACTCCGGTTTCATAAAGAGCAAAGTTATAAGCTAAGTACTTTGAATCTGAGAGAAAACATGAAATGTTAAATCAATTGATGTAGTACTTAATTAGCTGAGAATTTTTTGACACATAAGCACAAGCACTTTAAGTATTTTCTAAATCTCATGAGTTGAAAGTTGAAACCTCTAAATAAAATGCAATGAAATGAAAACGATATGGAAATAATCTACAATACGGAAGTAGCATAATTGAAATGAGCTGATAAGCATTGACTAAACAAAGTGAGTTGAACAGCAATGAAGTAGCCATAATGAATTGAGCTAAATAATACTAAATGAAAATCGTTTACAGCAGTGTTCTTCAACCTTTTTACACCCGTGGACTGGCAGAAATAAAATAATTATTTTGTGGACTGGCAAACTACTAGGACTAAAATTTTAAAACCTCGTTTACGCCCCATCTCCGCGAGCTCAGTCCCCGCAAACCATCTGATCCCATCTGCACAAGCCACAATTATGATTTTATATTGAACGTATTTTATTAAAGTATAAAAAGAAACAATATTCTGAACAATTGTGATTTTATAAATACAAATATACAGAGCACGGACCAACAAAACCCCTGTCTCCCCTCCCCTTCACATATATACCCTCTACTATCAAGAAAACTGAACAAGCCAAGTTACCATTTGAATCTAGAATTCTTTTTAAATTTGCATGCTTCTGCTACAAATCGGTTAACGGCTCCTCCCCAAGTTACATAAACACACACTTTAACCTCTACTGCAGCAACAGGACATCACGGAGAACTCAATTGTTCGCCTTCCCTTCGCCTAAACATTGCCCTCTCAAAAGATTCCTGGATAGAACTTTTGCCTTCCAAGCAGCCAAGTCGAACCCATGGCTAGCTCAGATGATACTCGAGGCCCCCACTTACCTATCATTCAGAAAACTACTAAAAACGTACCTTTTCAGCAAACACGACCCTTAATAACCCATTCACCTCACATGACACTTACCCCACCGCTGCCCCCTTCCTCCTTCACCAGTCCCTCCCTCCCCCACTCTCTACCTCCCCTACCTAGCTCGGTCAAACCTGCAATTTCTGTAATATTGATGTAAACCTGCCCTCCTTGCAGACAGTTAAGAATCGCTGTAACTTCACGGCTGACTGTGGCAAATCACTGTAATTTATCGTAATTCAGCCTGCAATTTTCTGTCAAAAATTCTTCCAATTATGCTGTAAATCTGCTTCTAATTTTGTAAACCTACTGCTAATTCTGTTGTAAATCTGCTATCCAACGCTGTAAATCTGCTTCTAATTTTGTAAATCTACCTCTAATTTTGTTGTAAATCTGCTATTCAATGCAGATCATTTGCTAATTGATGTAAACCGCCTAGAACTCACTGGGTATGGCGGTATATAAGAATAAAGAATAATAATAATAATAATAATTATAGAATGCTACATAGAAATATCATGCTAACAGAATACTGCAGTCCTCAGTTATGTCTCTAGCAGGATATATATTTCAAATCTGATATATTCTAATGACAAAATAGAAATAAAATTATTTTTTTCTACCTTTTGTCTCTGGTTTCATCTTTTCACTCTTTTCCTTCCAGCATCTGCCCGTTCCATCCAATGTCTGCCCTCTCCCCCTTCCATATGTATCTGACTTATTTCTATGCCCCTCTTCCCTGTCCATCCAGCCTGTTCCTCCTCTCTCTTTTTTACATCATTCATTCCAGCTTCACTGCTTTCTTCATTTTTATCTCTCCTACACCAGATCTAGCATCTTTATCCCTCTCTCATTTGTCTGCTTACCCCCTTTCCAGCATCAATGTCTCTCTACTTTCTCATTCCTCTCTCTCCCCTTTCCCTCATCTGATCTCTCCATTCCACCCTGACCCCTTCCCCTCCTGTAATCTCCCTGCCAGCTGTTTCCTTCCTTTTTTCTTTCTCCCTTCCCTCCTCCTTTTTTTCCTTCTCCCTACTCTCCTCCCTCTATTCAACATTAACTCTCTTCCCATCCCTTTCCCTCCTCTCCTCCCAGCAGCATCTCTCCTTCTTCTCCCTTCCCTCCTCCCTCTATCCAACATTAACTCTCTTCCCATCCCTTTCCATCCTCCCCTCCCAGCAGCATCTCTCCTTCTAACTCTCTTCAAGTCCAGTAACAGATCTCCCTTTATCCAGCAGCTTCCCAGCCTCCTACAGAGGCTTCCTCCCCTTCCAGCAGCTCTCAGTACTTGCCTGCAGGAAGTTGCCGGTAAATCACTGCCCTGGCAAGTAGGAGAGCTGGTGGGAGGGGAGACAGCCACTGTAAAGGATTCCCAGGATCTTGCTCGCACACGCTGACCATCTCCCTCTACCTGAACCTGAAGCTCTCTCCATTCTACTTGTAACTTCCCCGCGGCCCTCTTCAGCAACTCGGCAGGGGCGGCGATCAAGACAGGCTGCCGACGTTGGGACCTTCACTCTCTGAGTCCCGCCTATTTTGTTTCAACTTCCTGTTTCCGAATAGGCGAGACTCAGAGTGGGAAGGCCCCGACGTCGGCTGGGAGGAACATTAGTCAGCAGGAACCGCAGTCGGCAGGAAATTTAACTGCCGACTTGATCTCGCTGGCCCTGCACGGACCGGCAGAAATTTTCTGTGGACCGACACCGGTCCGCGGACCGGCGGTTGAATAACTGTGGTTTACAGCACTGAGGCACTATGTTGAAACAGAGCACTGAGACACCTTTTTGAAATACTTTGGAAAATACTTGAAGCATAAACGTACTTTAAAAAGTTAAAATATCATCTGTTACCGGTCCTGAGTGTTCAGCTTAATTGTAGTTCATCTTTAATTTTTAGTATTAGTTAGTTATGAGATTTTTAATAAATTTAATTATAGTTAAAGAAATTTAATGAAATAGTAAAACATTAAAATATTAATTTACTAAAATTTGATGAATTGTTTAAGAGTCAGGTTAGATTAAACAAGATATTAATAAGAAAGTAATTAAGTAATTGAATTGATACTTTAAACAATGGTAAGAAGGACGGGTTCAAGCCTATGATGTCATCAGGAGAAAAAAGTTTTTCTTCTCTTGGAAGAAATTCCAGTAAGAGATAAATTGCTCGCTTTCTGAGGCTTGTTCCTGTCAGTATCACATATTCTAAGAAAGTGAAGAGAAATATTTGCTACAATTTAAGTTGTTCTTTGAATGGTTCTGTCTTTTTATATTTAACTATTTAATTAACCATTTAGTTCTATAGATCACTTTACACTTAGCCATGCTGAACCTCATCTGCCATGTTGATGCCCATTCCTCAAGCTCGATTATGTCAAATTGGGCAGACATTGTGGTGCCTGCAGGCCCCATGTGCGTCAGGAGATGTGGTGGTCCATCCCATACTCTGTAGCTTGATGACTAGGTGGATGGGAAGGAGGCTGTTGATTGGGATACACTCCCCTATATATCCTTGGATAACACTTGTGTGGATACATTTTTCAGCTGTAAAATCTAATGTGTAATTAGCTTCCAACTTTAGGGATATTTCAAATAGCCACATTTCAGCATACTGGCTCACTGTACTGCTCAGAGAGCATTATTGCCTATTGCAAGATACTGTTCCATAGCCTCCTAAACAGCAGGAAGATCATGTTTTATGATAAACAAAGGGATAAAAGCAAGAGTGGTAAAATATTTTTGTTTTCACTAGCCTTAAGAGCTGTGCTTATTCTTTTGTAAGTGGCTTTTTAGCAAGGCAAAAACAGGAACATCAGATTCTGTCACTAGGGCTTTATGCAACAATGAGAATGGTCTGTTTAATAATCTCTGTGAAAAAGGCCCAAATTAATTCATGTTTTGTTCCCAGAGGATGAGTTTTTTATGGCTTCTCTATTCATTTTTTGTAGTTCCTACTTGCGCATCTTGTTTTATTTTTGCTTGTTTCACTCTTATGCAATTATGTGAATTCATTTTTCAGGCTTTTACTTTTTCCACTATTGCACCCAAACATCAGATCATTTTGGTTTATATTGTTACTATTGTGTACTCATTTATTATCCTGGTTTTGCCCAGGATAAAGGAAGTTTTGTGTTAAGGGTGTTTCCTTTTTTTTTTTTTAAATGAATCCCAAGGCAGTTCAAGCCTTATATTTTCAGTTGTTGGTTTAATTCCTTTTTTAACTCTGTCATATTAGGGAGTCTTATTTATTTATTTTTTCAAACATTTGCTTTATCATTGGCTTTCTATTTTAGTCATGCAGTGATCACTGACAATACACATCTGCCATCCACTGGGCAGGTTTGATTCCTAAATTCCTTATTCAAATATATTTTCTCCACTCTTTTCATTCGCTCACTGGTTCACATATCTATATTGATTTAATTATTATATTCACCACCTGTCACATCATATCCCACTAACTCACTCATGTACATTTAAACGGCATCCATTAGATCAGGGGTGTCCAATGTCGGTCCTCGAGGGCCGCAATCCAGTCGGGTTTTCAGGATTTCCCCAATGAATATGCATGAGATCTATTTGCATGCACTGCTTTCAATGAATATTCATTGGGGAAATCCAGAAAACCCGACTGGATTGCGGCCCTCGAGGACCGACATTGGATACCCCTGCATTAGATCTATCACAAGGTTCACATTCACACTTCTCACTAGTGGTCTCACCATGCATAATCAAATTTGTGTGTTCGTATCCATTATTTTCACATCTTCATCCAGGTACTTTATTTGGTTCCATGTTTCATTTCATTTTATCATTGTTTTGTAAATATTTCTTTGCATATTATACAAGTTTCCATGTTTGACATTTTCAATGTGGGTTAATGTTCTCCTAGATGTTTCTGTATCCCTGAGGCTTTCAAAAGCCGAAACATGGACTGTCAGGTCGGCAGTCAATATTTGAGTCAAAAACTGTTTTATAGACGTAATAAATACTTATTTTACAACATTTATCCACCTGTGTATCCCTGGTTGATGTATACAGTTCCATCCCCACTTTATCATTATCTGTATTTTCTTCGTGGGGCATCTTTCCTTTTTTTTTTTTTTGCTGTCCAAATTCATTTTCTGTCAAAGATCTACAATGAACTAATTTGAGCTAAAAATAAGTACAGTTGATTACTATAGAGCAGGGATCTCAAAGTCCCTCCTTGAGGGCCGAATCCAGTCAGATTTTCAGGATTTCCCCAATGAATATGCATGAGATCTATGTGCATGCACTGCTTTCAATGCATATTCATTGGGGAAATCATGAAAACCCGACTGGATTGCGGCTCTCAAGGAGGGACTTTGAGATCCCTGCTATAGAGTGAGTGTTACAACTCAACACTGGTATAAAGCAGTATTAAATTAATTCATATACAAGTGGGAACAATTTGCAGAGCAAGGCTCAAGAATTCTTTAATTTCTCTGTATGTGTATCTGCCTGACCTGGACAGTGAGTTTGAATGAAGCAGTACCCACATACTCCATTAGTTTGAAGAGATTAGCACACCATCAGATACTGTCAGATTCCCAAGATTAGATTCTACATTTTAACAATAGTGTGCCACAGTCCCAACAACATATTGTCATGCTTCTTTACCATTAGCTGACGCTATAGATTGCAACCAATAGCAAACCAATAGCAAAGATTTAGTCACGTCACCATGCATAGCAGTCATTAAAAGTTTTTTTTAAAAAGTTCAATTTTTAGATTTCTTAATATTTACAAAGAAAATTAAGCACAGGTTTGAATCACTAAGACAGTTCAGCAGCAATAAGTATGTGGCAGCAGTGTGATGAATGGTGTGAAAAGCATGGTGTGAAAAGCATGCCTCAAATTCATTCATGTGAAGACTGGTACAGTAGAAAATAGAAGCAGTTTGAAAGAAGCAGTTCTTTAACTGATTTGTTTTCGTATATCCATATTTGTACTTCAGAAACTGATCTGCTTCTTCTGCAGAAATAGGCCTTTTATGGGAGACTTTCTGAAACCCCAAATCTGATCTGGCCTTCTCCCTTTAAAAAACAAAAAACAAAACTTCACTTATCCCACCCCCTCCAAAAATATAACATTTTCAGAGTTCTTTGCTAATGACATACTACCCCCCTTTAGATTCAGCTTTTTCTACATGCATTGTGCGCTGAAAGGAATAACTTTTACCATAATTTTTGATACAGTTTTCAAAGCACTATTCAGAAGTTTGGTATCAAACCCAATTTTAAAACAACCCCAACCCATAAAAAGCATAAGAGAAGGGGTAAAGAGGAAAGATACTGGATCTGACTCACCTGTTGTAGGATAGCTCCAAGGGAGTTCTTGTCTTTTTGATTAACACCATCTTTCTGTAGGCGAGCAAGTAGCTCTGGTTTCTTGTAGGGCTTCAGTGCCAGTAAGTGAATTACTCTCTCCCTATACGGTCGCTGAGCAATACTGCTGTTCAAATGTGCCTTTCGTAGTGTATTTGCTGGGTTAATGGGTGTTGATCTTTTCCTCTCAGGCACAGCATCTGGAATACTATGTGCTGGTTTCCGAATCGCCACTCTTTTACCTATATCAGCACAAAAATATTTTAAAATGTAATGCAACAGTTAGGCTTTCATAAGTATATTTTGCATTTTTTAATTTCTGATAAATTTCATAACTAGTTTGCCTGGGGACTGAAAATTGCCTGTCCTTAACCAGATGAAGTACCTGGGGAATACCAGTGTGTGCAATTTACCACATTAAATGAAGGCGCTGCCAGGGGTTGGGGGGGGATGCAGGACCTTTGGTAAGACTAATAGTACACAATGTATTTTCAAAGGCACATGTGTTATTTCCTGACAAAATTTAACTTGCATGAAAGGCAGATGCAAAATCCATGAACCAACTGGACTTTGTTTTTCAAAATCTGCACAAAATTTGTGGGTATAATGTACACATGGATTTTGCACTTATGTGAACTGTTTTCTCCAATCTCTCACTGTACGGCAACTTGTCCAGCCCCTTAACCATTTTAGTCGCTGTTCTCTGGACCCTTTCGAGTAGTACCGTGTCCTTCTTCATGTATGGCAAGCAGTGTTGGATGCAGTCCTCCAGTCGAGGACGCACCGTGGCCCGGTAAAGCAGCATGATAACCTTCTCCGATCTGTTCATGATCCCCTTTTTATCATTCCTAGCATTCTGTTTGCCCTTTTCACCGCGTACTGTGCAGACGGCTTCATTGACTTGCAATTGTAATATGAAGAGCACGACAAGAATATGAGCCACGCTAACTTTTGTGAGGAACTGTTTTAAGTCTAACAGGTTTACAGAAGTTTAATCAAGTTTGTGTTTAATCTCCAAAAGCATTAAATATGAAATACATTTCAAAGATCTGAATTTAAGATCTCTATGTGGCCCACTTGTTCTCTATGTATACCTGTGGAACCCAAAGTTACAGGCAGAGTAGTTGGGCACTACAAGATACTCGACAGCACCCCACATGGTTAACAAAGCTGCTCAGTTACCACAGTATCAACTTACTGGGTTCACTAGCACTCAACCCAAAAAAAACTAGTTTGATGCCCCCATGATCAGGGTTTTTTTAAGAGCTGGGATGTGATCTCTTATGCCATTTATAGCTAAAAATAAATAAATAATTCTTTTAAAGAGTACAAGTACACAGATTTAAGACATTGCCACTTCATTCTTCTGCATTTTAAGCATATAACTGTATGCAAAAGATGGGCAATGGGGTGGGGGCAGTAGTCAGTGTTCTATATTTAGCTTCCTTTAGCAAGCATTCTATCAGAATTTACATGGTAGTGTGTAATGGACAACTAGCATCACAGTTATACCCTTTGTTTTACTATAGTTCTCTGTTAACTGTCACAAATATGATCCTTGGCACACAATTGCTTCTTCCTGTTGGGCTGTGGGAAACTGGTAAAATGTTGCAGGACCCAGCTGTACATTAGTCTCCTTTTTCTTCTGAACTCGCCACTCTGTTGATTCTGGGAAACTCCCAAATCGCAGAGATTCATACTGCATCAAAATCTCCTGCAAACTGAAGCTGGTGTTTTGAACTCAGATGCAATTTGGAAAATTCTCATGTTTCTTAAAGGCTACTTCATAGAATTCATTAACATTTTGGATTTGTAGGTACTTAGAGGGCCTCAGAAAAAATAGTTAATGTCTTATTAAAGAAATGGCAATTTTATAGTTTATAAATCTTTCCTTTTGGCTAAGTCTTAATAATAATATTGTAATTTATAGCTAAAGAGACATACGATCAAGAAACTGTTTTATTTTACTTTTGTGATTATGATAAACATACCGAGGACTTCAAAATAGTACCTGGTGGGCTGCATGTGGCCCCCAGACCGCGAGTTTGAGACTACTGCTCTAAGAGATCCCATGTGCCTATCCCACACCTTCTTGACTAGAGAATGACATGGTGACAAAATTCATCACCGTTCCCATCCCCACGGATAATAATCCCATGTCATTTTCTATTGTCTATTTCAACCTCAGTCCTTCTACACCAGCATTCTTCAAAGCAAAGCTTGTGGGTCAGTGGTTGTGGCCATTCATACTCTGAGATTCTTCCCTCTCTCTTTAAAGAATGACATGAAGATGGTTTCCCGCGGTTATCCGCGGGGACGGGAACGGTGATGAATTTTGTCACCGTGTCATTCTCTAATTCAGACACAATCTATCTCCACTACTTCCTCCAGGAGACTGTTCCGCGCATCTATCACCTTTTCAGTAAAAAAGTATTTCCTTAGATTACTCCTGAGCTTATCACCTCTTAACTTCATCCTATGCCCTCTCATTCCAGAGCTTCCTTTCAAATGAAAGACTAGACTCAAGCACATTTACTCCATGTAGGTATTTAAACGTCTATCATATTTTCCCTCTCCCGCCTTTCCTCAAAAGTATATACCGTATTTATAGCTCCATAAGACACTTTTTCCACCCCCAGAAAGGGGGTGGAAATAAAGGTGCGTCTTATGGAGCGAATACCCAACCCCCCACCCCTGTTACCTTTTTTTAACGCGGGTCGCAGCAGTTCGGGTAGAGGGGTGATCGCATCGCGGTAGGGGAGATGAGGCATCTCTCCTGCCACGATGGTTGCGGTGGGTAGGTTGCCGGGCCGCTGAACTGATCGCGCCAGCGGCCATCAGCTCAGCGGCCCCTTTTTCGGCACTTAGACCTGGTTTGACTTCGTCTAAGTCAAAAAGGTCTAAGTGCCGACTAGGCAACCTGTCAACTGTTTTGGTTATATGTGTTATACGCCTAGGTGTAGGTCGGCCCACCTCCCGCCCATTCCCCTCCTCTAAACATGTCTCTTTTCTCTCTGTGCGTCTAGAGGCAGGGGAAAGGCCTAAGCTGGTTTTAGATATGTCTAAACACCAGCTTTGGTTATGGGTACTTGGACGATCAGGCTTTTTGATCGTCCAAGTAGCCATTTAGGACACTTTTTAGACTTTTTTTTTATTATTATTTTATTATGAACCCCAGAGCTTCTAGACCAGTGTCTCAAACTTTTTTTTTTTTTTTTTAGCTCTGGCACACTAACAAGAGCAAATATTTTTCACTGCTTACTAATCCCCTCCCCCCCCCTTTTTACAAATCCATGTTAGGCTTTTTTTTTTAATCACCTTGGCGATAATAGCTATGATGCTCAAAATTTCTATGAGCATCGGAGCTAACACCGCCACGGCCGGCTATAAAGAAAGCCTTATGCTGCTTCATAAAAGGAGGGGTAAACTGAGCAAATGTTTTTTTGCAGCAGATAATTGAAATTATAAAATTGTAAAACCAACAAAAAATTAAAATTTGAGAGTTATTTAAAGTTCTTTAAGCTATATATGAGTAATTTAACAATGGTGAAACTAAAGTAGACAGAATAGAATTGCTAATCAATTCGATGGATGTGCTTATTTTAGACTGCACGTTAACTCAAAATGCGGCTCAATAGTCTACAAGCAAATACACATTTCATCAACTACCATCTGCAGTTCTCTTTTGATTTAATTTGTCAGAGCTGAAAATCAAAGTTTGCAAAGGTAAGAATATCCAAACAGTAACAAAGCCTTGATTGTTTTGTTGCTCAAGTTAGAATAACTACTGCAGAAAAAATAAAACTAAAATTACTTGTAATTAGTTTTCAAGGACCAATCGCATCAAAGAAGGATGCTTGTCTGGGCGATTATATCCTTATGCACACAGATGCTCATAATACTGACAGACTCTTGCGTATCCGAAGTATGACTTATGTGTCATCTCTTCTAGTGTATACTTATGAAGGAAATTCTTAAAAATAAAGTAAAATTCTGGAATCTCTCGTGGCATATCCAGAATCTCTTTGGCGCACACCACTGTGCTGTAGCACATAGTTTGAGAGACACTGTTCTAGACCAAGGGAATAAAAAACATAACAGTTGCCATACAAACCCAGTATCCTGTTTCCAACTGTGGCCAACCCAGGTCACAAGTACCTTGCAAGATCCCAAAAAGTAAAACAGATTTTGTGCTGCTTATCCTAAGGAAAATCCACTGCTTATTCCAAGCCTATCTAAATGGCTTATGGACTTTTTTTTAAAAGAAGAACTGAAAACTATGCATGTGCACAAGTTTCCTGCTGCTTTTTCAACATGCTTCACTGAAAGTTCAAAACAATTCAGAACTTTCAATGGGAAGATTAGGTTCTTACCTCAATCTTTTTTCTGGTAGAAGGATACAGGAGTCTTGATAAGTGGGTTATGTATCCCCACCTGTGAGTTTGTGTGGAAGGAGTTAAATTTTCTTTGGCTCCACTTCCTGCTCTGAGCTGCATTCCAGCTCCTCCTCAGTTTGTACCAAAGCACTATATGAGGACAAAAATAGGAGGGGTAAGAGGATTCTCCCCGATATAGCCAATTGTGTTCTGCTCTTTAAATAGTGTTGAGAACCAATTCCAGTTCAGTACAAGACAGGGAGGCAGACAAATACAAAACAGGAGAGAGAAAAGAAAAAACAAGGTGGAACTAAAACCACCTACCTATGCGCAACCAGCACCAGTACTTATGGAGATCCCAGAGGTACTCCTATGACTGTACAATTGAGAAGTTACAATACTCTACAATGCTCTTCAAATACTTCTGACAGATAAAAATCCAAATTTCTGGATGCATATACTTGTATGAGACAGAACACAAGCTAAATGGAAATCTGAGAGGGCGGTGAGCAGTAGTGGCTCGTGGCCAGTAGGGGGTGATGTCTATGGGACGGTAATGGAATGGACATGAGGACATGATGGTGCAGTATTTTGTGGAATTTTTCTACAAAAAAGAGCCTGTTTTTCGTATGATTCTGGTTAACTCTAGTCAGATATAAGCATATGTGTTAGTTAAGGCCACACCCAATAGAAGCGTACGAAAAATTGGTGAATAAAAATCTGAATATGGATGTAGCCAGGGCCAGAAACACACACTACAGATTAATATTAAGGAAAAGCATAATAATATTCTTTTTATGTACTTTGCTATTTAGCTAGCTCATGGAGGAAATCAGGATATATATGGACTCCATTTTGGGTTCTCTGTCTTTCTGTATCTTGTACTCCATTTTGTGTTCAGCCTGTGTCCTTTTGTTCAGAGTTTTCCTGCTTCTAGCATCGTGGTTTTAATTGATACCAGATGTGCCTCAGGCTGGTTAGGAAAAGTATATCAGATTTCATATTCTAAACTGAGATATAACATGCATTAAGAATGAATGAAAATACATGGTCTGAATGTATGGATATGGGGCCCCTGAATGTGTGGTATGAATGATTTATCAAAGAAGGGGTACTAAAAATGAAATGGTTTATAAAAAGAACACTAAGGAAAAATCCTAAAGCAGCATTTGGAAATGGTTAAGTTAGAAAGGCTTCTGTGTGAGTATCAGTGAAATTTGAAGCTGTCAGCTCAGGGAGAGGGGGAAACAGCCCCTCCTTCTCCTTGATTGCCTTCTCCTTTTTTCTCTAAGGCTGAGAATATTTCAGCACCTTTTTAACAAATGCAGATTCTCTTAATATACCTTTTTGGAAAAGGACAAAAAAGAATATTGAATATGTTATAAAATGTTAATGTATATTCAGAAATGAATGTAAACAAAACAAATATGATTTCTGAAACTTTTAAACATGTAGAGGAATTTTCTTTGTCTAACTTTGAAGACCACCTCTGTTAGTTTGGATTGGCCCACGGGCCAATGATGTCATACTGGACTTAAGGTATATAATGGGGAGCTTCGAAGTATCGAGTTGAGCTCGTTATCAGAAGGCCAGCATTTTGGCAACTATAACGACTTCCCGCTAACGCACCTAGTCATGAGTTTCATGATGGAAAAATAAAAATTATATTTTGGTGAATCTTGCGTTATGCATTCATTTTCCATATTTTTGTTATTTTTCACACCTTGAGTGGAAGCTAGCAGCTTAATTGGCAACTGCAGCTCTATGAGTGCGCTGGCATCCAATACCCATGCTCAGTGGGCTATCTAGACTCCTGTACTCTTCTACCAGAAAGATTATCGAGGTAAGAACCTAATTTTCCCTTCTGATGCAAAGGGTACAGGAGACTTGCCAAGTGGGACATATCATAGAAGTCCCTGGAGTCTAGGGCAGGATACATGAGCCTGTTGTTTGTACCGCAGACCCAAAAGCAATGTCCATATGTGCTGCCACATCCACTCTTTAAAATTTTGTAAAAGTATAAAGGGTGGACCATGTAACCACCCTACAAATCTCTTCAGGCATTACTGCCTGGGCCTCTGCCAATGAAGCAACCACACTTCTAATGGAGTGAGCTTTCAAAGATATTGGTGGCTGTTTACCACAGCAAATGTACACAGGAAGCAATTATACAAGATGTAGGTAGTGAGACATTTTACTAGACACCATAGCCCATAGATCAGGCAAAATTGTTGCAAGTATTTTTTAACCACTATCTCAGGGACCCCTGATGAAGATGTGTTGATTGAAACATGGACTGTGTCAGGTCCCTTTTACCTGTCAAAAGGTAGTCTATGTGCACAACAAATTGTTTATTGAAATAAACACTGCCGGCATCTTGTACAATGGTCTTGGATTCACTGGGCCCTCACTGCAGACTTGTTGGATTTTGTTTCTTTGTTCCACAGGAGGCCAGACTCCTTAGAGGATGTCTTTCCCCGCTTGCCAGTATCTGTTAAAACAAAAAGATGATACGAAAGAAATTCATTATCACTTCTAGTTAATGGAGAACTCTCCTAATATCCAGCAACTCCAACCTCTTATCTTTTTTCTTCAAGCCCGTGGATTAACATGGAAGGCCAACACTACCTACGGCAAAAATGAGGGAACTGTATGGGGTGTAACCCTGGTCTCCATAAGCTTGAAGAATGGCTCTCTGCATGAGACCGCCTGTAATTCCGAGACTCTTCGGACTGATGTGATGGCTGCTAGAAAAACCATTTTTAAGTTCAGATCCATGAAAGAAGCTTCCTGTAAAGGCTTATATGGGGCCTCAGAGAGACTAAGCAAAACCATGTTAAGGTTCCAAGATAGGAGTGTTGCTATGACCACCTCAAAATAGCCCCTTTTCTTCAAGGCCTCACGCTCAAGAGCCATGCTGCAAGCCCAAAGTGTTCTAGGTGTTCTAGGTCCTCTAGGGCAACTGGACCCTGTGAGAGAAGATACAGATGAAGTGGCAGTCTGAGATACCTGCCTCTTTGTAATGTAGTTAGATCTGCGTACCAGGGCTGACATAGCCAATTTGAGGCAACCAGTATTACTAATTCTGCAAATGACCTGGCTTATCATGGGCCAAGGGGAAAATATGTACAATAGACCTTCTGGCCACGGCTGTACTAAAGCATTCATTCCAGCATTTCTGAGCACTCAACTTCAGCTGAACAAACATGGGACTTTGTTGCTGGCTGACACTATCAGATTAAACGTCGGGTGCCCCCATTGTTGCACAATGCTACTGAAGGCCTTTTGGGACACAGTTACCACTCCCCCAGATCCAAGGTCTGTCAGCTCAGATAGTCTGCCTGCACATTATCCACTCCCGCTACATGTGCTGTCTGCCTGCACACTGTCCACTCCTGCTACATGTGCTGCTGACAGCACCTATAGGTGGACCTCTCCCCAATGAAACAGCAATTGGGCCTCTATTTTCAAAGCAGCACCCTTGGCGCCTCCTTATCTGTTGACATATGTCACTGCTGTGGCATTGTCTGAGAAGACACTGACTGAGGACTGGCATTGCCTTCCACAGTGTTCTGCAACATCCGCAGTGCCAAACAGCTCTCAACTCCAATCTGTTTATAGACCATTTTCTCTGGGAGGGAGACCAACATCCCTGAACTTGACAACCTTTGCAATGGCCTCCCCAGCTGTACAGGCTGGTATCTTGTTGTCAGAATCAGGAGGATATGTGGAGAGGTAGACCTCGAGCCAGCAATTCCAGCTGTAGCTACCAACACAAACTGCACTGCACTTCAGTAGAGAACAAAGGCATTTGGAGAGAATCCTTCCACAGAGACCAGTGAGAAAACATGTCCTGTAGATGAGCCTTTGCCTAAGGGATTATCTCTATGGTTGCCACCATCAAACCCCTGCACATGGTGCCATGCTGTAGTCACCTGCATCACCAGAATATTCAAGATCTTGTGGGCTAGCTTCAGATTGTGTGGCTCTGGTAGAAACACAGGATCCACTGCCATGTTGAACCAAACTCCTAAGCAATCTAGGGACTGAGCCAGTTTCAGGTGACTTTTCCGGAAATTGACAATTCAGCCTAGATATTGTAGGAGCTGGGTCACTTGTGCAACTGCTCTTGCGCCCTAGTCCTTGGACAGTGCAACGATCAGTCAATCATCCATGTATGGATGCAACTGAATTCTCACTTTGTGCACATGAACTGCTACCACAACCATCACCTTGGTGAAGGTGCAAGATGCAGTCACTAGACTGATGGGCAGTGTTGCAAACTGGTAATGGTTTTTTCTAGCACATGAAATCTCAGAAATTTCCTGTGGTCCAGAAAGATGGGACTATGCAAGTAGGCCTCTGTCAAATCCAGAGCAGCTAGAAATCCCCCTGGCGTCACCACCGCAATGACTAACTGAATGGTCTCTATGTGAAATTAGGGCACTTTTAGTGCTGCATTTATCGATTTCAGATTCAGGACTGGTCTCCAGTCGTCAGCCTCTTTTGGGCACGACAAAGCATATAATAATAATAATAATTTTATTTTTATATACTGCCAAAGCCATAGTAGTTCGAGGCGGTTTACAATAAGAGGAGCTGGACAATCAGCGAAAATAATTACAATGAATAGATGAATACAAAAAGAGTTGTCGAATACATGAAGAGAAGGAGAATACTTGTGGGAAGGAAGAAAGACAGAGTAATAGTCACAATGAAGGGACATCGAGTACATGTAAGTAGAATATAGAGATTAGAGAATGACATGGGGAGCGATCCCCGCGGGGAACCACGGCGTGGCTGCGGTTTGGCTGCGGGCTATGGAGACTCCATAGCCAAATCACTGCAGACACGGGGACAAAAGTTTTCACCGCCCGCAAAAACGGTGAAAAGATTTGTCCCCACAGGCAAATGTATCCCCTTCTACATACCGCGATTTACCGGGTCTTCACCATGTGTTCGGTTCACTTCGGGACAGGTGTCTGATTTTTTTCCGGCGGCCATGCTTGTCGGCCATGTGGTCTCCTCCAACTCGTCTCTCTCCACCCGACTTGCACGTTGCCTGACTCCGCCCCCTTCAATATTCTGGCTCCTCATTAGTCAGTTCTTTCCTGCTCAAGAAGGGGACCAATCGCTACTGCCACACATGATATTTAATGGGTTGCAGTAGCGATTGGAAATCGGGGGATTTCGGAGCTGAGAGGCAAGCCCAGGATTTTTTTTTGGAGTCACTGCCTGGATTGGAGAGCAGTCACTGCTTCAGACTTGGAGGAGCTGAAATTTCATTGAAAACTTCGGCGCTACAAGTAGAGGTAAGGTGCACACTTTCCTACTACTTGCCTGCCCAGGGTTGGCGGCGGCGGCAGGGGTGGGGGGGATTCTTTGACCGGTTGGAGATGGGAGTCTGGCTGAGCTGGGAGCTGGTTCTTTTTTTAAAAAAATCTGAGTGGGATTCTTTGACCGGTTGGATACGGGAGTCAGGCTGAGCTGGGAGCTGGTTCTTTTTTTTTTTTAATCTGAGTACTAGTGTGCTGTGTCCATTCCCATGGGTTACTGAATCCTATTCCTGAACATGTGCTGCAAGAATGGAGGAATCCAGCACATGTTCAGTATGTAACCCATGGGATTACGTTAATAAAGATAAGTATATAAAATCATACCTGTTTGAGGCTTTTATGCATGCTGCGGTGACGGTGACGGGGCGGTGAATGGGATAGCAGTGGCGGTGACGGGGCGGTGCAGAGGATGATGGGACGGGGCGGTGACGGAGACAGATTTTTTCCCCGTGTCATTCTCTAATAGGGATAAGGCATTTAAGAGTTCTTGGTTACAAATCGGTTAAACAGGTTTGTTTTAACTATAGTTTTCTAAAGCTAAAATAGGATGAGGAGTGCTTAATGAGTATCAGACCAAGCCCAATTAAATTTATTAAATCGTGTGTGGTGGTATTTGAACTTGTTTGGCGGTATTTATTTTATCTGGTTTGCTGGACAGGTGTTGAGTTTTTTGATGATTGTTTGGTGGTATTTGATTATTGGTCTCAGTGTGATAAATTCTTATTTTTACTTTTAGAACTACATGTGTGGTTTTGGCATCTCCAGTCCTTGTATTGCACATCAGCAAGATGTCTTCAGTTCCTGTTAATCTTTAATACTTTGGGACAGTGACAGTTTTTGACCAGATTCAGCCAGTGTTTATACTAACTTAGCAGATTTGGCCTTCTTACATCCAGCCACCCCAATATAACGAAGATGAGTATTCCAAAGAAGAGCAAAACCTACCACTTTCATGATGAATGGGAAATGGATTACTTCTTCATCATGGTGGAAGACAAGTGTTGCTGTTTAATTTGTAACGCCCCAGTATCCTTGCCCAAAAAGGGTAATCTGGAACGTAGCAATAAGTTTGATGCTAATTTTCCACCCAAAAGTGAAATTCGTAAACTGAAGCTCGAAGAACTTAAATCTAAATTGGCTACTGCAACAGTTCATGGCGAAGCCAAGGTCACATTCGGACAATGTAACTATAGCATCCTTCAAGGTCAGCAATCTCATCGCAAAGAAATGCAAACCTTTCACTGAAGGGGAATTTGGAAAAGATTGTTTTCTTGAAGCAGCTTACAATCTTTTTGAAGGATTTAAAAATAAGAAAGATCATAGCTGTTATTCAAAATGTAAAAATTGTCAAGAAACACCATCGTGCGGTAAATAGAAAAGAAGTGTGGAGACATAACTGAACAATTGTTGGATGATGTTTCAAATTGTGTTGCTGCTTTCTCACTCCAACTGAATGAATCTACAGACATAAAATACATAGCTCAGTTACTAGTTTTTATCCGGATGGTTTTTGAAGACTTCAGTGTTAAAGAAGAACTACTTGGAATGATTTCTTTAAAAAGGAGAACTACCTGTCAGGAAATATTCAGTTCTTTCCATTCTTTTGTGACAAAGTATAATCTTCCATTGCACAGTGTGCAACCATTTCCAGAAGCTGGCTTGTGGAATTTGGTGTACGTGAGAAACAGCATAAGCAATGAACAATGAATCTCTGGATACTTCATTAGGGGGAGTAGAGGCTGGAATCTTATCTTGGGTTAAAGTACAATGACACAAATGTTTCAGACTGCTGTTTACTGCAGGAACACAGAATGAGGCATGATAGTCACGAAGCAAGTAATGTGAAGACAGTGTAAAAAGAACAAGTGCGGGACTATTCTCCATTGGCACGCTGTAAAGGGAAAGTCCCACAATTGACACGGTCCATCAGCTGCCTGAAAAGGGGATTCCCAGCTGTGAGGGGTGGTGTTGCTGCAATCATGGTGAAGTTGTTCTAAATTATTTGTGCTTTGTATATTACTGCTATGCAATTTATGTAACAAATAAATTAGTATAAGCAGTATTACCTCTTTGTATGCCGTGAAGTGCTGACTACCTAACGAACTTGGCATTACACATAGACTTGTTTCATCACTACTGAGCAAGAGCAATGATAGGTAAGGTTAAGGGTTTCATAGCCCTCTGTAGACAGCATGATGACTTCCCAGATTCCATTTCTTACCACCGCATCATTCACCAGCAAGTTTTGGCAAGCAAGAGACTCAATAAAAAGACTATCATAGACATCACTTTCAAAATTGTAAATTCAGTTCATGGAAGATCACGTCAAAGACGACTTTTCAATCTTACTCTTGATGAAGGGGCAGCGGAAATCATTTTGCACACAGATGTAAGGTGGCTAAATAGGCACAAATTTCTGCAAAGATTTCGTGATTTGCTGAATGAAATAAGAAATTATTTGAAGGAGAGGGGAGATGACTAAGTAGAGTTGGAATATGAGGAGTGGTTATGTGATCTGGCATTTCTCGCTGATTTTACAGGCAAACTAAGTGATATGAACCTTGAAGTACAAGGTAAAAACAAATGCATTAGTGAGATGAGTACAGTTTCATCCTACAAGAGCAAATTTGAGATAATGACTGACCTTGCAAACAACACTTTTGATCATTTACCTAATATGCAGGACCATCTGAGACAATTTTGTTTTTCAGAACGAGACGTATGTGACAGAAATCTGTTCTGTTATCCAGGAATTTGAAAATAGATTCTATGACTTCCCAAAAATTGGAACAGTTGTGGAGTGCTTGTCATACCCATTCAAAGTAGATGTGGATATCAAAGAAACTGCAGCTGCTATCAGTGAAAATTACTCATTGAACAAGTCATCTCTTGAAAATGAAATATTAACCCGTAAAAATGACATTTTTCTCAAGACCCGTGCTGAACAAGAATCGTTTTGGAAGCTAGTACCTAGAGACAAATTTCCCAACTTGAGAGCATGCAGTGAAGCGGTACACTCCTGCTTCGGTTCAACTTATTTGTGTGAATCTGCATTTTCCCATCTGAAAATGATAAGAGTATACAACATGATAGATGAACATCTCCAGGATTCCCTGAGACTGGCTCTCGCACAATATTCACCCAACTTCAAAAAGCTGGTGGATAAAATGCAGGCTCAGACGTCTCACTAATGAGCCAGAGTGAAATATTAAAAGATTGTGCAAGATCAGCCTGGATCAATATGCGACCTAAATTTAACACAAATTACTCAATAAAGAAAGTTATTAAGACAATTAAAGAAAGTTATTACTCAATAAAACTAAGAAAAAAGGTACTTTCCATTTCCCCTCGCAATTCTTACTGGAATTAAAAATGGGGGAGGGGGAGAAATCCTTCAACTTTATTGGGTTAAAATTTAATTTGAAACTTAATTTTCATGGTGGCAGATCACCAGAACTTTTGGCCGGAAAAAGTAGATCACGACCTGTTCAAAGTTGGACATGCCTGGTATATGATATAAGGGTAGAATAGTCTGAGGAATCCAACTGTATTGATTTTGAATCAAATTAAGGTGTTTTTGGAGGCAACTTGAGTTGGATTGAAAAATCCAAGTGTTCTAGCACCAAAAACAGCTTAGGAGAGAGCAAAATTACAGTTGAAAAAAATTCAGTGAAGGATTTTTAATTAATTAATTTTTTTACAAAAGAGGTGGGGGACCCTGAAGAAAGTCCCAGCAACCCACACAAACGCAATTTAAAATCACCCTTGATATAGAAACATGATGGCAGATAAAGGCCAAATGACCCATCTAGTCTGCACAACCGCAATAACCATTTTCTCTTTGAGAGTTCTCATGTGCCTATCCCAGGCCCTCTTGATATCACCAATAAGCTACAATAGCCTGTACTCCAGCTGAAGTAGAGGCTACACCAATAAGCTACAATAGCTTGGACTCCAGCTGAAGTACAGAGAAGACTTCTGCCTCAGACAAGCATGTATGTGGCTCCAAAAGCTTCAGGCTGCCAGTCAAGCCACTAAATGTGACCAAGACTTCAAACAACCTAGCTCCACATGTCAATGGTGAGGGAAAATCAGCTAGCATCCAGCATGGTGCCACTCAGCCTGTGTTCAAGCTCTGGAGAACCATGAGTGAGCTCTGCTATGAGGGGAACAGTCCCCAAACCTCCAAATTTAGTGCAGGCCAGCTAGGCAGGTTCCCCTACTAACTACACACTTAATCCAGATAATATCTTTTCTCACAGTCAAAGCTGTGCTAGGAGCACTGGGAACCTCTACAGCACCAAAAGCCTCGATCTGGATAAAATACCCCAAAATAATCAAAATGATCACATGTAGAAGGAGCAACTAGGGAGGAGCTGGAGCACAGCTCAGAGCAAGAGGTGGAGCCAATAAAATTTAACTCCTTCTACATAAACTCCTGTACCTTTTGCATCATAAAGTATGTATAGGATCATAGGACAAAATTTGCAGCTTTGCACAAGTTATTTCACTTTAAGGAAAAAACCAGTGCTATGCAGTTTCTACTGTTTTCCAGCAAAGCTTGCAAACATCATATTTGACACTCTTCAGCTGTACTTTAGAAGGACTAGCAAATCCTGTTGCTTAGAGGGCATGGCATTCTTAGCAGCTATAAGCAATTAAGTAATTTAGCCATACCTACAAATGGTCCACCATGTTTTATGACCTTTGTACTTCGATTGCGTGTTTCCTCTTCTGCCTGGGTCATGCGTTCCCTTGTCATCTGATAGGAGTCATTAGTGGCACATACTGTAATTTTATCTTGTATAAATCCCAGACAGTTGAGCTGCGAGTCTCCAGAACTGTAAAAAGGCACATTTATAGATGCTGAATTTTAGTATTTATTTAGTATTTATACACTGCTTATAGCTTAAGCAGTTTACATTCAGAAATTAAAGTATTTCTTCCTATCTGTCCCAGTGGGCTCACAATCTAACTAATGTACCTGGGGCAATGAAGTGTTAAGTGACTTGCCCAGGGTCATAAGAACATTGCTGGGCTTGAACCTGCAACCTCAGGGTGCTGAGGCTGTAGCCCTAACCACTAGGCCACTCCTCCACTCCATTATTCTGTAGTTACAAGCGGTTATACTTTAAGTTTGCTTTTGTGGCAAACTGGTCTATAGGCAAAGTATACATAATATAATGTCCAGCCAGTAACTACAACACATTTCAAATTTTGAAAACAAGTTTCATTAAATTGAAATAAGAAAGAACTGCCTTCATTCCCCCCTCCCTATCTCCAGGTGATGATCTAGTTTTGAAAACTATTTTTTGATGACTTATCTAACTTGAACTACTTATTTCTAATTTTGATTAATAAAGAAATAAGGCTGCACATAGCTTTGCAGCTGAATAAATTATTTACACACCCAGATTGCTGTATAAAAATGATCAAGAAATTCTTGCTTGCTTCCCCATACCTCCCAATTTAGCTGAACTATTAAGTTGTGTGCTGCTCCTATTCACTGAAAAGGACCATACTGCTCAGCTATAAACAATGAAAAATTACATTCTTACCTGGATAATCTGTTAATCTACTACGGATTCCATACGTGTGGTGACCAATCCCTTCCCATGAACTGGACTAGTAGAAGTGAGAATACTTACAGCTTTGAGCACCTCCCATATGAAAGCGGAGCCCAGTGCACCCTCCAGTTAAGTCCCAAAGCAATCGATCTCTACTGGAGCAGGAGGGGAAATAGGGATTCTTCCCGCATACAACAATTCTGATCTACTCTAACTTAGAAAACAAGGATTAGAACAATTCAATATAAAGATCAGAAAAACAAACCTGCTGTGTGCAACTGGCACTAACATTAAGCAAAGGAATAAACTTACTCATACCAGATTTCTTGGCATTGACAGGATCTGATCCTCCAGGCCTGGAAGACAAAGATCTGAGGAAGAAAAGCAGGTGATACAGAACAAAGAATGACACAGGAAAAAAATGTGTCCCCGTCCCTGCAAACCATCAGATCCCATATGCACAAGCCTCGAATAGTTTTATATTGAACTTATTTTTAAGTATAAAAAAAAAAGAATATTCTGTACACAATTATATTATAAATCAGAGTTCTGGCTGCCGAACTAAAGGAAGAGATCTTCAGCTGGCAGGGTTTTGTTTGTACGTTTATCAACAGAGTTACAGTACTGCTTTATCCTAAAGCAAAAAAAAACAAACCAAAAAACCAAGAAAAGAAAAGGAAATAATTTTTTTTCTACCTTTGTCTGGTTTCTGCTTTCCTCATCTTATCATTCTCTTCCTTCCATCCACTGTCTGCCTTCTCTCTCCCTCTTCCATATGGCTCTATTTCTATACCTCTACCAGAAACTGTCTGCCTCTCCCTGCCATCTCTCCCTCTCCCCCAGTTGGTCTAGCACCTATCTTCTTTCCTTCCATCTCTCTCCCTCCCCCCAGGTGGTTTTTAGCATCTCATCTCCTTTCCTCCCTTTAGATCTGTTATCTGTCTCCTCCCCCTACCCCAATGCTCTGGTATCTCTCTCCTCCCTTTCTTTTTTTACTGCTCTTCCTTCTCAATTTGTTTTCTACCTTGTCTACTTTCTAACCTTCCAGTCCTCAATTTCCCTTTCATTGTGTCTGCCTATAGCTTGCCACCTCTTTCCCTGACCCTTCCTGTATCTAACTCTATCCCTTCCTTCCCTTCAGCGTCAGCTCCCCTCTCTCTCTTTCCACTTCTTCAGCGTCATCTCCCCTCTCTCTCTTTCCACTTCTTCAGCGTCAGCTCCCCTCTCCCTCTCTTTTCACTTCCTTTCTGCGTCTGCTCTTCCTTCTCTCTGCTCCCCACTTCCCTTCTGCATTTGCTCTTTCTTCTCCCCACTTCCCTTCAGCTCCTTCCTCTCTGCATCCCAATTTCCTTCAGCGTCTGCTCTTCCTTCTCTCTGTTCCCCACTTCCCTTCTTCTCCTCCCTCTCTCTGCTCCCCACATCCCTTCAGCGTCTGCTCCCCTCTCCCTCTCTCCACTTCCCTTCTGCATCTGCTCTTCCTCTCTCTGCTCCCCACTTCCCTTCAGCGTCTGCTCCTCCCTTTCTCTCTGCTCCCCACGTCAGCGTCTGCTCCTCACTTTACTTCAGTGTTTGCTCCCCTCTCTCTCCCATTTCCCTTCAGCATCTGTGCCTCTTCTCTCCCCACTTCCCTTCAGCACCACTCAACCTCTTCCCCTCGTCAGGCCATCTCCCTCCCTTACTGTCACCCTCGCGGGCGCTTTTCAGAATCAAAGTTCTCGCTCTCCGAGCAGCCCGGATGCCACAGCCTTCTCACAAGTCAGATAGAGGCTTTTGAAAAAAAGATTATTTGAAATCCAAGATGACTACCACCAGTAAAATCTCACCAAAAACCACCTGTGGAAATTTCAAAAAGGTCAAACACACAGAAATAGGGGTTTTAGAGGTGGGAGACCTAAACTCTTAAGCCAAGAACCCTCAAATTTGGGATTTTCTGACCCACCCAGATTCTCTCACAGGAACGAATGGGGTTTTACTCACAGTTCTCTGTTGGTGCCTACTTGTAGCTTGCTCAATGAAGCTGAAAGATGGAAAGGACTTTTCTGTCTCATACTTCCTTTGACTCTCCCAAACCAAGGAATCTTCAGGCTGCAAGCCAGACTGACACTGATCTCCACCCCAGGGACACCGAAGCATGAAGGGGAGGGGGGTGTAAATATGCAGCCGGTGCCCTGATACCCCAAGGGTTCTTATTCAGGGTGTCCATTGCCTGCGCTCAAGCCACTGAGAAAAATTCAGAAGGAGAGCAGGATCCCAGGGGAACGGACCCCGAGCACAGAAGAAACAGCAGGCTGGTTCTCCAGGTCCACCCAAAGGCTTGTCCTGCAGTCCAACTTAGTGGACCTGAATTTTTCTCAGGCAGAGCATCCCCAAGAATGGGAATCTCAGGGCACCAAAGCCTCAGAGAAACAAACTTGAAACACAAAAAATAAATATCAAAGCAGAGTAGAGCAGAAACACCTCTGCAGTTAGCTTACAGAGAAATAAACGGGAGGGTGCACTGGGTCCAACCACCATATGGGAGGTGCTTAAAGCTGTAAGTATTCTGTTTGCAGGAAAGGATTGATCACTACATAATACTGAATCTGGAGTAGATGTAAATGTATTTTACTAGATGCAGACTTGCAATTTTGGTTTAGATTCACAAATTCTTCTCACTTACCCATGAATAACAAAATTTAAAAAACGACAATGTACTTTTCCCCCTAATGGTATTTCTCTTGTGGAGTTTTACTGTTTAGTGATTAATTATTTTTGGACTGTTTTTTAAAAATAGACAGTCATACCTACTCAAATGGAGACAAACCTCTAGCCATTTTCAGCAAATGGACAGCTTTACCCAGTGGAGTTTAGAATTTTAGCTGAGACTGTAGTTGCAAGGAACCTATGATGTTGGGTCAGGCGGAGAAGCTGGGGATTCACCCACAATTAATAGTGTGTATTCTTCCTTTTTGCTGCAAATTTGAGGAAGTTCTTGTTGTAGACATGTCAGCTGATTAGCTCTTATAGAAAGTCAAACAGGCAATCCACAAGAAACTTCAGATGATTATATTTTGGAGAACTATAGTTCCTGTTTTAGCATCAGAAGAAAGTTTATGGTTCAAAAAAATGTAGACTCCCAAGACTTGTGTTTTTAGAACATTCTTCCAACTCATTTCTTGGATGAGCTATAATCAGGGGGACTCCAGACTCCTGAGAGGGAAAGAATTAATGAAAATTCACCCCCCTTTACACCAGCTGGGGACTTGAACAGAATGGTACCTCTAGATGCCTTCTCTGTTGCATAGGACTTGTGTTGAGCTTTGAATTGTGCAGGCTTATGGGCTACATTCACTAAACCTTCCGATCCTGTACAGACGATCGCAAAACCAGTTTTACTGGTTTTGCGATCGTTCCCAGACCGAGATTCACTAAACTGCTGCCTGATCAAATCTCCTCTCCAATCCGATCCACCCATGCAAATTAGTAAAACTCCATGCAAAATAGCCAAGAGATTGATTCACTAATTGCTTGGCTATTTTGGGAATCGGGTTTTACTAAACTAAAACCAGACTGCTGCAGACCTGTCGGTAATAGTTCATTTTTTTAAAAAATGGTACCGATATTTTGCGTGTATTACACACACAAAATATCTGGCCAATTAAAAAAAAAAAAAAAAGCCCTCCCACACACAAATGTGGCCTTACCGGCCCCCCCCGAAGAAAGGCAGGAGGAATGCCCACGGCGACAAGAGGACATCCGCTAAAACTTAAGGGGGGAAGATTTCATAGTGACACCAGGAAATACTTATTCACCGAAAGGGTGATTGATCAATAGAATGGTCTTCCACGACAGGTGGTTGAGGCCAGTAGTGTGCTCGACTTCAAGAGTCAATGGGACAGACAGGTGGGTTGCTACAGAGTTATGCTTAAAAGATGATTTCTCAAGGGAGGGAGGATTCTTGAGTGGGCAGACTTGTTGGGCCGCAGGCCCTTTTCTGCCGTCATACTCTATGTTTCTATGAATGCAGACTCCCTCCTGCTATCTGTGCTCCTTCCTCCCAACCCAAATCAAATGGCAGGAGGAATGCCCACTCCCTCCTGTCATCGGCACCCCCCACCAACCCCCCCCCAAACTTAGATATGGCAGGAGAGATGCCAACTCCCTCCTGCCATCGGAACCCCTCCTCACCGCGACATCAAACTAATATGGCAGGAGATGTCAACTTCCTCCTGCCTTTGGAACCCCCCCCAACTGACCTGGCCCACCCCCCTGGTACACCCCCCAGTACCTGTAAGTTGGGAGCAGGAGGGGTGCTCAGTATCTCCTGCTCCAGGTCTCCTCTGACAGCTAATGCAGGCCTTAGGCCCCGCCGCATCATGTGATGCAGAGGAAGGGGCCTGAGGTGCCTGAGCCAATCAGGGACTTCCTTAGGGAGGTGCCTAAGTCCCTGATTGGCTCAGGTGCCTCAGGCCCCTGATGCAATCTGGCAGGGCCTAAGGCCCGCATTCGCCAGAGGCCAGGGACTGAGCACCCCTCCTGCCCCCAACATACAGGTACCGGGGGGGGGGGAGGCGGGGGGGTGTACCAGGGGAGGTGGGCTGGGTCAGTTGGGGGGTTTCAGACGGCATCCCTCCTGCCATATTAGTTTGATGTCACTGTGGGGGATGGGGGGTTGGCAGGGGGGTTCCGACGGCAGGAAGGAGTTGGCATACCTCCTGCCATATTTAGGTTGGCAGGGGTGCTGATGGCAAGATGAGTGGGCATCCCTCCTGCCGTTTGTTTTGGGGTGGGAGGAAGGAGCACTGATGGAAGGAGGGAGTCGGCAACCCTCCTGCCATTTTTTTTTTAAGTGGTGCGGGGAGGAAGGGAGCCCTGACAGGAGTGAAGCCCTGACGGCAGTGACAGCTTCTCCTATCATTATTGTCGGGGCTCTGCCTCGACTCAGTCGCTCACTGAGTGATTGAGTCGGGGAGTTTGCATGCAAATCGGCCAGAGAATCGACCAAAAACGACTGAGTCGCTATTGTTAGTGAATCTAGGCCTATAATCAGAACAAAATCCTGGGACACCAGAGAAGGATGTGGCCAAAAGATGTGTAACTATTATCCTATCCCCAAGACACCATGGGAGGGGTGACTAAGGGGAGGGTGTTGAGGGGAGAAAAGGCTGGGTGTAAAGGGTATAGTGTGCAAGTGGTGGGATGAGATCCAAGACTGCAAGTGATAAATTCTACGAGAACGTGCACAGGAGTAAATCCTCTCTCCCTTTGATTCCTGTACTGAGGATAGGCTTCAAATTGTTTATTGTTTAATTAGTTTCTTGATTAAACGCTTTATCGATTCTGCAAAGCGTTGTACAAAACACTAGATAAAATAACATTGCAACAAACAGAATTACCATTAAAACAAACTTTTAAAAAAATGAAAATACAAAACTGTTAGACGAACTACAACAGGTACTAGGTTAAATAAGGACGCACTAACAAAAGATACATGAAGGAAAGAGGGAGGAAATACAATAATTATAGTAAATGAGAGAGACATTAAGGGAAAGAACAAAAGGGCAGGACTTAATGGAGAAAAAAGAAGGAAAGAAAAGAGAAAAGAAAGAGAAGAAGAGAAAAAAAAAAAAATTAAGAAACAACAACTTCAATTAAAAGCATCTTTAAAAAGGAAACATTTTAAGCTACTTTTAAACGTTTTTAAATTATTTTCTGTTTTTAGATAAAGCGGAAGAGCATTCCAAATCGTAGGAGCAGTTACAGAGAAGATAGAGGTTCGGCGTGTACCAATTATTTTTACGGAGGGGATATTTAAATTGGATTGGGTTATGGATCTTAAAGATCTTGGTGGATCATAGGGAATCAATATTCGATCAATAAAAGCTGGGGAATTAGTCTGCATAGTTTTAAATGTCAAAAGGGCAATTTTGTAAGTTATCCTATATGAGATAGGTAACCAGTGGGCATCTTTTAACAGAGGAGTAACGTGGTCATACTTTGTTGCTCTAGAGATTATCTTGATTGCCGTATTTTGTATTAGTTGCAGACGTTTCAAATCTTTGTGATATATACCTTTTAAAAGCGAATTACAATAATCTATTTTTGAAATTATGAGTGAATGAATCAAAATATTGAGAGAACTAGTATCAAGAAAAGGGGTCAATGATCGAATCATTCTTAGTTTGTAAAAACAGTTTTTAACCAGAGCACTTATTTGCGGTCGGAAAGTAAGCTTGTTATCTATAAGGACCCCTAAGATTTTTATAGTTGAAGTTGTTATGAGTGGTATGTTGTTGATGATAATCTCAGCTCCTGCCTATCTCTACATCAAGCCTATTGACAATCTCATCCCCTTTCTCTTAGCAGAGATCAATATATTGTTCCTTAATGTGTATAGCCTCATTACTGCCGTTACACAGAAACAGACTTTTGTAAGGTTGTCAGATTCAAACATTCTTCCCTTTTAGAAAGTTAATTTCATTTCAACTATAAATGAAACGCAGATCAACTTTACAAAAACCACACCCTGCTCTCCATACAGAACATTCAGGATCCACAAGCTAATTTTGGCCTAGATGTCCACTAACATTAGCATTGAGTGAGATCACATCCAACAGGTCTGACAGCAATGAAAGCAGTGGTTAACATCTTAAAACTATTTAAAAATATTTCTATATACACAGTAACTCTCGGTTATCTGATGTAAATGTGAAGAGATAATACAGAAAAACAACGGTAATACCTCAAACAATGCATAAACAAAGGCTGTAAAAGCAGGGTCTTGGGTCAAATGATGCTGTTTTGTAGTAAAAAGCAGGGTCCCGGGTTGAAAACAAAATTTGTCTCAGGTGCGAAACACCCCTCTGTGCTATACTGGAAAAGAAGAGAAGCTGTGCTTCTTAATGAAAACGCAATGTCACTGTGGTGGTTCTGTCAGATATGCCAGATGGTCAGATTAGCAAGACTGTACTGTTTATTCATACAGAATGTTGTCAAATGTTTGTGGTGCTGTTTAGAAAGCCTTTCAATGTTTTCTGCCAGCAACAAACAGGTTATGCTTTTCTATTTAGCAGTGCTGTGCAAGGGAAGCAACCGTGCACCACCAAATGTTCCCATTTTGTAACCCTTAACCCAAGGAATCTGCAAGAAAGCACAAGCAGCATATAGTTCTGTATTGGGGATAATTTTATAAAGGATTCTTCACATGTTATCAAAGTACACTTGTAAAATGCCCTACCTCCACAAGAACTTATGTTCTTTAGATACTCAGGTATAACTGTTTGGGGCAGGGTCATAATTTTTGAAGGTTTTGAGCTATTTATAAAAAGATACAGGCATCTGTGTCTTTATAAAGAGAGGTACCTATTTTCACCACAAGTTTTTTCAAGTTTCAAGTTTTTTATTAATATTTGATAAATCGCTTATTCAATTTGCTAAGCGATGTACAACCTTCTAAAAAAAACAAACAAACAAAAACTAAGTTACAAAGAAACTAACAAAGTAACATGATTCTTACAAATAAAACAAACATGAATCGGGGAGGGAAGGAGGGAAAAGTTATAATTCTTTCTTAGAGGGAATAAACAAAGAAGGGAAAAAAAAAAAAAGGAAGGGGAGAGAGTTAGAAAGCCTGAAACATTATATCATGTCCAAAGTTTAAATATTAAAAGCATCTTTAAAAAGATAAGTTTTTAAGGATTTTTTTAAAAAGAAGTAAGGTCCTTTTCCACCTCTTCCCCCCAACCACCACCACCACACAATCTATGTGACCCTGTGTATTAACTTCCAAAATGTTAAGAGCCATCTGATTAAGTGAACTCTCAGGTCGACCAATAACCCAGCATGCATCGACCTGATAAACAGAATCTTTCCAAAGGATTTATGAATACACAATTTTTGAAGGTGTGTTATGAGTATTAAAACCCTATATAGAAAGAACTAACCAGATCATATATTACCTGGAGACGGTTTGCTGGATGCAGTCAAAGCTCCCCTGAGGATTATCTCTGCCAACATTAGACAAATAAAAGTTGAAGTTGTACATTTCACTGGGGGACTCTGTCTTGGGAATTTTGATACGCTGAGAGAAAAAAACCCAAAAACAAACAAAAAAATCTCATTTGTTGTCATGTCTTTGCACAATGATGGTTCAGGATTTAGCAATGAATACTTTTCCTATCATCTGTTTGTAACATTAACTAGATTCAGGTTTTTATACATTTATATATAAAAATAAGGCAGTTAGATCTGCAAATTCCAAAATGAAAATATTTTAGGTCTTAATAAATTTTACATTTGATTCTTCTTGGTTTGCTTTTGGATATAACCCACCTAATGTGCCCCCTCAAATATAGCAATATACAATACAGCACATAGCTGCTTTTACCAAGTATTTCTTTCCTGCACCTCTAAAGGCTATAACTCATGTATGTTCACAGATGACATTATGAAAAGTGGTAGAGAAAGTACCTCAAATTGAAAAACATTTCAGGTTTTATATACTGTATACTGGACTGCTGGCTTGAATATTTTTCAAATGCAGCCATCAATGGCTTTCCCTATGACCACAGAAGTACCTGCTGAGGCCTCACTGACCATGCGGTCCACTGGCTTCTTGCAAAATTGCTGCCAAGCCATCACAGTTTGAATTCAGTCATGAACAGCAGGCCAAATTCTCACAACTGGGTGATGTTCCCTGTCAGAGCCCTGTGTAAGTGGCTTTCTAAGTTGCGCAGGACCCATAATTGCATCAAAAAGGATAAAGAATGCAACTCTTAAAGTGGAAAGGTATGTGAGAATGCTTGACCTGCTGTCCTTGGAGAACACCTGCTACAGGTGAACAATGTTGCTTTTCTGAGGACAAGACAGACATAGGGATCCCAGCTGAGAATACTACTAGGCTTACCAAAAACCATCAACTGTCAACAGGGACTTGCAACAGTCCTATCATGGAGGTGCAGCCTGGAACAAAAAAGAATGGGCCTAGGAGATTGGAGTTGGATTCTAGACTCCAAACAAATTCTGCAGGACTATCTAAACAAACTGGCTAGCGCATTGGGTATTTTATTCAAGAGTAGTGAAATGTAGAAGTGTGGACTGAAGACTGTAAGACTGAAGACTGTAAATATCTCAATGGAGGGTGATCAAGCTGAATACTGATGCAGCCATAGCTCACACCATGTGCTGTGACATGACCCTCAAGCGTCGGTCCAGCCTGGGTGCAAGTAAAGGAACTGCAGTGTGTTAGCCAATTTGCAAAAGAGTGCTTACTGATGGCTGCCCCCATCCTGTTTGTGCAATTTGTGTTTTGCATATGTTTATAAGTTGCTTTTACTGTGTATGTTTTATTGTAATCTGTAGAGAACTATGGATTTAGAAGGATATAAGTACAATAAATAAACAAAAAGTTAGGTGGACTGTATGTACTTTTAGTCTACTCCAGACAGAAGCTAAGGCTTGCTTACAATCCAAGGTATGCAATACACTTTCACAAGGATGGGCATGTTTCAGGAAAAATGCTTGAAGGACAAGATGGCACTCCAACACTACCTTAGGAACTTCGGATGAGTGAAGACGACTACTCTTATGAAACTGTGTAAAGTGGGTCAGCTATTAGGGCCTGCAGCTCACTGCCTGAGCTAAAGTGAGTGTCAGCAAAAACACTTCAAATGACAAGAGTCAAGCAGCTCAAAAAGCACTTTCATCAGCTGGATGACAGTTGGATGCCTGACAGGGGACTTTGTAAGAAGGAAACCCTCACATATGTAAAGTGAACCATTAGAGCAGTGTATCAAACTGTGTTCCTCCTGAGATTCCAAGTGTGCTGTGGCAAACTGAGGAGGAAGAGAGGCGCCTGCCACTACACGGTACAGCACCAGCACTGCCCGATTCACCAAAGGCCTGCATGTTTCCTCCTTCTCTCTAGTATCCTCCGGCTTCCCCCCTGGCCTCACCTTTAAAGCTAATTACAGCAGACTGCAGAGGATTGCCGGTAAGTAAAATGATTTTATTTTTAATATAGCGATTGAAATGTATCAGTTTTGAGAATTTATATCTGCTGTGTATATTGTATGTATGAAAAATGAATGGAAAAAATTGCATTACAATTAGTAAAGGGGATGGGATCTGGGGCAGAGCTTGGGTGGGCCTAAGGAGGTCTGTGGTTGGGGTACCTAGTTGATATTTGTTAGACTTAGGGGATACTGTAGGCAATCAGCTGGTGCCAGTGCCTCTCCTTCTCTCCAGCCCTCTTCCCTGCTGGCACCCCCTACTGGCATCTCAGGGCCCATCTAGAGGATCTCTGCACATGCTCAGATGTTGACATGATGTCATCATGGCAATGTCCGCGCACTTCTGTGTGCCTCAAGCCGTGGCCACTACATTTAGTGTGCTCCAACTCGAGAGTTTGAGCGACTGCACTAAAGGCTGAACAGAGATGGGCTTACCCTCTATACAGTAATGAAAAGCACTAAATCACACTAAGGTGAACTCTTAAGAACTGTTTTGAGACCAGACTCAGATGTAGAAGGTACTCAAACAGGTTATGTGTTGGTCAAGAGGATTTAGGGGATTGCTCTCAAATAGACAGCAAACCTCCTCCACTTAAAAAGCATAACACCTCTTAGTAGAATCTTTCTTGGAAGTCAGCAGGATCCTGGAGACATTCTCAGCGAGTCGAGTGTAGAATGTGTTTTCCTTCAACATCCAAGCCATAAGGGCTGGACACTGGAGGTTGGAATGTATTAGAATCTTGTTCTGTGTGATGAGAATCAGAACAGTCCAATATCCACAGTTCTTCAAAGGACAATGCCAGAAGAGAGCCTGCCTAACCCAGAAGGCATGATTGAGTTTCCTGATCTTGTATGAGTTTCAGCAGAGTCTTCCCTATCAGAGGTACTGAAGGATTTACATATAGAAGGTCCTCTCCTCAATTGAGGAGGAAGGCATCTGACACTAGCCCGGACATGGACAACTCCAGTCCTCGAGGGCCAGAATCCAATTGGGTTTTCAGGATTTCCCCAATGAATATGCATTAAAAGCAGTGCATGCAAATAGATCTCATGCCTATTCATTGAAGAAATCCTGAAAACCCAATTGGATTCCAGCCCTCGAGGACCGGAGTTGCCCATGTCTGCAGTAGCCTGTTGAGCAGTACCAAAGCACTTTATTGAAATGAATAGCAAAAAGATCCAAGGGGATGCCCCACTCTGAAGATCTTGTGGGTAACACCCATGTTAAGACCACTTGTGTTAGTTGCAGTACCCTGCTCAAGTCTGGTCAAGACTTCTCTTTCCAAGCCAGGTATGTGCCTTGAATACCATGCTGTGCTTTTTGGCCCAGTTCCATATCCTGACCACTTCCTGCCTCAAGGGTAGGATCTCTCTCATATTCTCAGCTTGTTGATATAATACATAAGAACGTGACTGTCAATTAGCAGAATCTGGTTCAACAGCTGATCTCTCAAAACCCTCTGGGCAATCTGGCTCTAGGAGGTTCATCTGAAGTTTGGTCTCATGCGCAGAGGAGAGTCCCTGGATGTGAAGACGGTCTATATGGACTCCCCTCTCCACACTGATTGCATTTATAGTTAGATTTTGCTGAGGTGAAATTTGGAATGAAATCCCAAGTTCAAATTTGTTCAAGTCATCCAGAGGAGCAAATGGGCCAGCTCTGGTGTCACTAATGACATCTACAAAGTTCCCTGCGAAGCTTAAATGGAGGACAGCCATGGGAGAGACATGCACTGAGACGGCCATGTAGCCCATCAATTTCAACATCTGCTGAGCTCCGACCTGCTAGCTACATTAAATCTGAGTGGCAATGGCAATAAGAGCACCCACCCCTACCTGAAACAGGTAGGCTTTAGTTTGAACTGTGTCTAGCACAGCCCTAATGTATTCCACTTCGTGCACTGGTTGTAGCTGGAACCTAATGTGGTTGATCAGAGCGACACGACTGATTAAGGGGATGGAAAGCCTTTCATACGCTGAGAGATTGGAAAAACTGGGACTCTTTTCCCTAGAAAAGAGAAGATTAAGAGGGGATATGATAGAGACTTACAAGATCATGAAGGGCATAGAGAGAGTAGAGAGGGACAGATTCTTCAAACTTTCAGAAAATAAAAAAACAAGAGGGCATTCGGAAAAGTTGAAAGGAGACAAATTCAAAACTAATGCTAGGAAGTTCTTCTTTACACAACATGTGGTGGACACCTGGAATACAATTCCAGAGGAAGTTATAGGGCAGAGTACAGTACTGGGGTTTAAGAAAGGTTTGGACAAATTCCTGCTGGAAAAGGGTTTAGAGGGGTATAGATAGAAATTTACTGCACAGGTCCTGGACCTGTTGGGCCGCCGCGTGAGCGGACTGCTGGGCGCGATGGACCTCGGGTCTGACCCAGCGGAGGCATTTCTTAAAAAAAAAGAAAGAAAAAAAAAAAAAAAAGATAATGAATCCTAGTAGCTCCGGCAACTAAATAGTTTTCTACAATGATTCTTGAGCATCTTCCTTTAATACACTCTTGACCAACACATTGTCCACTTAGGGAAACACATGCTCAGTACACTGCAACTATGGCAAGGCATTTTAACACTAGGGGTGAATGCAATACTGGTAATGAAGTTTCCTTACTCGGGTACTTGGGCCGATCCTTTTTAATATTTATATCAATGACTTGGAAAACGGAACATCCAATGAGATCATCAAGTTTGCAGACGACACAAAACTCTGCCAGGCAATCAGATCGCAGGAGGATAGTGAGGAACTCCAGAGCGATTTGTGTCGGTTAGAAAAATGGGCGGAGAAATGGCAAATGAGGTTCAACGTGGAGAAATGCAAGGTAATGCATTTAGGCAGTAAGAATAAGGAATACGAGTACAAAATGACAGGTGCAACTCTGGGAAAAAGTGAACAAGAAAGAGACCTGGGTGTACTGATAGATAGGACCCTGAAGCCGTCGGCACAATGCGCGGCAGCGGCAAAGAAGGCAAATAGAATGTTGGGCATGATAAAGAAAGGAATCTCGAGTAGATCGGAGAAAGTAATAATGCCGCTTTATAGGGCAATGGTCAGACCTCACTTGGAATACTGCGTCCAACATTGGTCTCCCTACCTAAAGAAGGATATAAAACTGCTGGAGAGGGTGCAGAGACGAGCAACTAAACTAGTGAAGGGTATGGAGAAACTGGTATATGAGGATCGACTTAAAACACTGGGATTGTTCTCCCTTGAGAAAAGGAGACTGCGGGGGGATATGATCGAGACCTTCAAAATACTGAAAGGAATCGACAAAATAGAGCAGAGAAGATTATTTACATTGTCCAATTTGACACGGACAAGAGGACATGAAATGAAGCTAAGGGGGGACAAGTTCAGGACTAATGTCAGGAAGTTCTGCTTCACACAGAGAGTGGTGGACATCTGGAATACTCTCCCAGGGGAGATTATTGCGGAATCGACAGTCCCAGGCTTCAAAAGCAAACTAGATGCATATCTCCTTGAGAAAGGCATATAAAGATATGGTGGCTATAAATAAACCTGGTGTATACCTGGCGGGGCCTCCGCGTGTGCGGATCGCCGGACTTGATGGACCGAAGGTCTGATCCGGAGATGGCGCTTCTTATGTTCTTATGAAATCTGAGATACCTCCTAGAATGTATTCGATGTGGTTATAAGTATCCTTTTAAGTCCAGAGAGCATAGCCAATTATTTTGAGTGGGCAAGAAGGGTGTCTAGAGACATTTTGAACTTTTATTTGACCAGATATTTATTCAGGTCCCTTAGCTCTAAGAAGGGATGAAATCCCCATTTTCTTGGGCATGAGGAAGTATTTGGAATAAAATTATTTTTCTTTTCCAGGTAGAACAGGTTCAACCAAGTGGGCCTGTAGAAGGGAGGAGAGCGCCTCTGCAAGCTGAATTTTATCATTCAGTGGGCAATTTGGAGGAGATTGATGCCAAACTTGTATGTAACCCTCCCAGACTATTTGCAGAACTTACCATCTAAGTTTACAAGGGACCGCCTTTCTTGGAAAAAAATTCTGACTCCCTCCTACTGGTAGGCCATCTGGGATGGGTACTAACCTGTTATGCTCTGGTGGACCCAGTCAAAAGCTCATCCCCTGCTTAGATTGGATAGTATGCTTGGGCTTTTGGGTCCACTGTTGCTGAGGACAGGAGCGGAGAGGCTGGGCCTGCTGCTGAAGATGGGAGGAAGGAATATTAATAAATATCATCTATGTTTGAGACTAATAGGCACTCTTTCAGCTCCCAACTGAAAATCTGAGAGAGGAGATCTGCTCCCTCCTTAACTTTGTCCCCAAAAAAGTTTTATCATCTCAGCACAGGAAACTTGCCAGTTTCTCCTGAACTGCTGGCTCAAGGTCTGAAACACACAGCCATAAGCCTTGCATGTCAATACCCACAGAAGAAAGCCTAGATGCCATGCCAAAAATAAATAGTGGCCTAAGCTATGTGTTTTCTGCACTCCTCCTGTTTATTAGCTACCTTGCGAAAGCATGTGGCCAACCCCAGTGGGAGTGTTTCTACAATCTCGAGCACAATGCCCACCAAGAACATCAAGTAGATGCTTATGTAGAACTGTTAGGATGATTTGGAAAATGAGTATCAATCCCTAAAAATCCCATCTCCCCAAACACTCTAGATTAGAGCATCCTTGCTTGGGGGGGGGGGGGGAGCCAAAGCATGGATCCTTATACCTTTGGCTCTTAAGGGGATTCAACTACCATGGAGTAGTATGGCAACTGTGGCTTCTTGAATCTGGGAGCCTTTTGGACTCTATACATGGAATCCATCTTTAGGTACCATTTGCAGAGAAGGGTTTCCTAATACTTCATCTGCATATCTTTCAGGATGCTGTGAATGAATACCGTCACCGTTTCCCTAGGAGAAGAGTCAGTCGAGGACAGCCATCATCATGGCCTTGGGCTCATCCTTGACCAAGTTAAAAACAGGAATGGTTTCTGCCATTTTTTTTTTTTTTTTTTTTTGAGAAAGGGCTCCTCTAGTATTTTTTCCTCTGAAGACAGGCCAAGGGGCCTCCTTTCCAAGAAATCCTCTGCCTCATCTTCAGAAGCCTAGGAACAGTCCGACTCAACTAAACATATTTTTTTATGGGAGGTCAGAAACTGCACCTGTTGCCATTAAATGGACATACACCCAAGCTCAGGGTGGGAATGCCAAGATACTAGTTTTCCCCAGGATTCTAGGATAGCTTCCTTCTCAGATGCACTGGAAAGATATTACATTAGTAGTTGCTGGCCCCAATGCCTGATAAAAGTACCAGCATCCAGATAGGCTGGAATAGAACTACAGAACTACAGATAATGCAAGTGCCCTCGATGACTCTCTGCTATGCTCTTACAGAATGCAGCCCAGCTCCCTCTTGCACCATGGCATGGAGCCAATTCAAGAACAGGCATTGGAAAAGACAAGCCTGGAGACAGCCTGTGAAGATGGTGTCAAGTTGGAAGAGGGGACCCAACTTCAGGGAGATTGGTGCATTGGAACTGCTTCAGAGGGGGAAATGGACTTCTTGGGTACCAGAGACATTCATACTTCGAATTCCCAGCACAGTGCTTAGATGACCAATGCTGGCATTTGTCTTTCCACGGTGCTCACCATCAGTGTCCTTCAGTGCCAATGATGTGGAATCTAATGCATCCTTAGTACCAGGTCCAAGGATGCCAAGTCCAGATGGCACTTGACATCGAGGCAGGAGACCTTGATGCAGCAATAAGTATTGAAAGCATCAGTCCCTATTGTCTATGTATGGGACTTCTGCATACTGAAATGCCTCTCATGCATGACCTCTCTAGCTCTATTCTCCATATGAGCACAGAGAACAAAGGTCTTAAGTCTCATATATTTTAAGCACATGTTAGTCCATCACACTTCATCACCTCTTTAATCAAGTGGCAGTTTGTGCGACATAACAGGGAAAATAACTTCAGCAAAAAAAAAACAAAAAAAAACCCAATCTCCCCCCAAAAACAAACAGCTCAATTATGAAAAAATTGAGAGAAACAAACAAACCTGGCCAGCACTCAGGCCAAAAAATGGCCAAAAACTAGGTAAAAAGGGGAAATGCACAAAAAATCTTGTGCTACTCATAAGAGCAGCAGTGAAGCCACGAAAAGCTATGTAAAAAAGTTTCTCACTGCAACAAAGGAAGTGTCTTCTCAACTCTGTGTTCCACTTGGGCAGGTGCTGTGTACAGGCCTACCAAAAGTTTCTTGAACTAGAAATACTGGGAAGCCATCTGCACCAGGACTCCAACAAAGACCACCATCCAACTGTGAATAGCATAATCTACTTGTCCATGGAGAAAGAATTAAAACAAAAATTCACTTAACCATCTTTCAAGTAACAAACTGGATAGGAAAAGATTTAAAATTTATGGAACAGTTTGAAAACCTAATATAAGCTCTATCTCTGATAGATGGAAAGCAGGTATACAAAAAATTCTCTCTCCCTGTTTGTTCTGTCATACAGTACTTTGTCTTGTACAGCATGTTCCTTAGATGGTCATGATTAGATGCAAGTGTCCAATAAATTATTAAGTTACATGTGCATATACCAGGTTTTGGAAACATTCAGCCTTATGTCTTAGGCAAAAATGCACTCAACTGCTGATAGCCTGAAGAGCAAGCTGTGCTAATAGTATTTCTGGCTCAGAATGGGGTCCAGAGACAAAGCCGGGGTAGGGAGAGAGATACAAGGACATTGATTTATTTGCATGGTTGTTAAAGTTTCCAAAAAGAGAGGGTGGATGAAAGTGGATTACAGATAGGTAAGGAGAACGGGTGGGCTATTCAGTTGCTAGGGGAGAAACATAACCACCCTGTACACCTGCCATTCCTGGGGCGTGTACATAAAAGGCAGTTGTGAAGGGGATTTTAGAATATTTGTGCATATACCTACTTCTCTAAAAAGATAACATCATAAAAAACAAACCAAAACTTAGAATGTTTGAATATTCAGTTTTGAAATACAGTAAATCCAAGACTACAAAATTAAACCAAAACTAATTTTTAACTAAGCAATTCAGGACCTATGATTTTCAGTTCCTCAGTTTGAAGTGTTCAAGTGAAAACATCCAATATGAATGCCTTATGGAATAATAATAACAACTTTATTTTGTATACGGCCATACCCAGGGAGTTCTAGGCGGTTCACATCCATTGAACAAAACTTAATAAGAAATTACAATAAACTATATTTACAAGTAAAGAAGATATTGGAACAAAATTAACAAGAAATTACAATTGATCATGGTTAAAGTTGATCATAATTACAAGCAATGAGGTGATGAAGGTGAGCATGCGAGGGGGGGGAATGAGTAGGTCATTGGAGTTAGTGAGATGGGGGAGATCAAAAAGAGGGGGGTGGGGAACGGGAGAGTTGGGTCGTTTGAGGGAGGGGGGAGAGAAATGGTAGAGAGGGGATTAGGGATATTGAGCGTGGAATAAATGAGTTTTGAGTGTTTTTCAGAAAATCAAGGTAGGTGTAGGCCTTGAGCAGAATTTGGGCTAGCCAAGTGTTCTGTTTGGCTGCCTGGAAGGCGAAGGTTCTGTCGAAGAACCTTTTGAGGTGACATAGTTTTAGGGAGGGGAAGGCGAAAAGATTGATTCTGCGGGAGTTCTTTTTGTTGCAGTTCAGGATGAAATGAGGGGTGAGGTAGCTCGGAGATAGCCCAAAGACAGTTTTGTAGCAGAAACACGCAAACTTGAATAGGTTTTTCTTCTTCTCTCCAGCATGCCATTAAACCCCTGAGGAATGCATGTACTTGCTGAAACACTGGCCATGCTGGGTCTCCTTATGTATGTGGTTTTCAGCTAGTGTTTGACTCGGCTCAGAAATGAAATAATCTATCTGTCCCTTTTTTTTTTTTTACTAGATTGGATGTTTGGTTGGGACATCTCTTGATCTTTTTATGTCTGCAAGTTTCTAGTCTAACAGTAAAATCAACATGAGAGAAGAGTGGAAGGAAGGCATGTGCATATATACTTATTCAAAGGCCCCATTTTGACTGGCATTGGTGGTCTTCCTTAACCTACAGACTTATAAGATCATGAGGGGCATAGAGAGAGTAGAGAGGGACAGATTCTTCAAACTTTAAAAAAATAAAAGAATAAGAGGCCATTCGGAAAAGTTGAAAGGGGACAGATTCAATACAAATGCCAGGAAGTTCTTCTTTACCCAACGTGTGGTGGACACTTGGAATGCGCTTCCAGAGGACGTTATAGGGCAGAATACAGTACTGGGATTTAAGAGAGGATTGGACATTTTCCTGCTGGAAAAGGGAATAGAAGGGTATAAATAGAGGATTACTGCTCAGGTCCTGGACCTGTTGGGCCGCCGCGTGAGCGGACTGCTGGGCAAGATGGACCTCAGGTCTGACCCAGCAGAGGCATTGCTTATGTTCTTATGATTCTAGATTCAAGGGGTAGCCAATGTAGTTTGTGGTAAAAAGGGGTGATGTGGTCCCATTTGTTTAAGCCAAATATAAGGCGAACGGCGGTGTTCTGGATAAGTTTCAGTCTCCTGATGGTTTTCTTCGTGGAGGCCAGATAAATGATGTTGCAGTAGTCTAGGATGCTGAGAATGGAGGATTGTGTCAATACTGGCTAAACTGGCACTGCAACTTCTGATTTAGTGATCTGCTGAACAAAAAGTACCAAAAAGTGGATTTACAGAGGCTATAAACATTGAGGGGTAACTTGCTTTTTTTTTTTTAAGTTATGTACCATGGAGTAGTGCTGCCCGATTCAGGAAAAAAAAATTTTGATTCAGCCTACTGAATCTAATTTTCGATTCGATTTTCCTGCCCAAGTGGGTGTTTTTTTCAAACATCCTGGTGGGTTTATTTTATAGCCTCTTCACCCTCTCCTATCCACACTGGCGCTGTAGTGTAAACAAAATAAATAAAAAAAAGACTCTTCCTCTCTCTATTAAATCCTAGCTCACGTTTGCGGTCTAACACCAGCTCTAGCAGAATACACATTTCAAATCAGACATATTGCAAACACAACAGAAAAAAAAAATATTTTTCTACCTATTGTTGTCTGGTCATTCAAATCTTGTTGGTCCCAAGTTTGGATTGTCTTCTGCTAACTCGCTTGCCAGGGTCTCCTCCTTTCTCCGTGCTAACTATCTATCTTCTATCTCTGTCCTCCCCTTCCATTTCCCTTCCCTGGAGGTCTGGCATCTTTCCTTTTTTCATCTCCATCCACACATCTGATGGGCCCTACCATCCCCAGATCCACCATCTCTCCTTTTCTCAACTACCCTTTAATCCAGCATTTCTCCCTCCTTCCCCAGTGTAACATTTCTCCTTCCCTCCTTTCTACCTCCCCATCCATCACACCCTCTCCACGAGTCCAATACTTTCTGCCTCCTGCACGCTTTCTCTCTGTGTCCTTGCCTCTTCCCTTGAGTGGCAAACTTCCTTCCCACCCCCGAACATGCTCTCTCCCCATGCACCATCTCACCTCCCCTTCAGTGTAGCACCTTTCCTTTCCCTCCCTTTCTGCCAGGTCCAGCAGCACCTCTTCTCCCTTCCCTGCTTCCCCTGTCCAGCAATACACCTTCTCCCTTCCCTCCTTCTGTTCTACAAATATACAAATTCTACAAATATACAGAGCTTTTGTTCCTATTAAATCCATTACTCATCTTGGTTTGCATTAAACCTGTTAATCAGGTTTGCCCTAAATATCAGCTAACTTGAAATTAACCCAATTTGTCATTAGAAGCTCATTTTCAAGTGGATAAATGGTGCATACCTATTTCTTTAAATCTTCATACCCAAGCCAGTGTCACAGCCACTAATCTATAAAAACCAAATTCCATATTACTTCACTAGTGATTTTACATTTACCTGATCTTTCTATGCTTCAGACTAGAGAATTTTCACAAATAAATAACCCAATATTGAAAGAATGACAACAACCAAGTACTAAAAATGATTCTCTCTTACAAAACTCAAGGAAGATGGCAAAATTCACTTTAAAATTCTCTTAACTGAATGTACCAAAAATATACTGTATGTGTGTGTGAAGCTGATCCTCAGTATTCAAAACTCATATCGGAAACATTTCCTATTTTCAGAATTGAGAGTTTCTTAATAACCCAACAGGGTACATTTAAGCACGATACATTCTTGGACCTTAGTGCTATGTACTAATGGCTCCTTTTATCAAGCCGCGCTAGCGGTTTAACGCGCATAATATCACGCGCTAAACCGCCAGCCACAGTAGCCGCTACCGCCTCCCTTGAGCAGGCGGTAGTTTTTAGGCCAGCGTGGGAGTTACGTGTGATGAAACGTCACAGGCGTTAACCTCGCTAGCATATAATCTTAACACTGAAGACTAGAGAATGACACAGGGACAAATTTGTCCCTATCCCCGCAGGAGCTCAATTTCCCCGTCTCCACAAGTTTTGTCGCTATCCCTGTCCCATTCCTGTAAGTTCTGCCTTAACCACATGAGCCTCGAACACATGATTTAAAAGTGTTTGAGGCTTGTGCAGATGAAGACAGAGCTTGCAGGAATGGGGCAAAGACAGGAAAAGAACTTGCGGGGACAGGATGGGAAAATTAGTTCCCATGGGGACAGGGAAAAATTTGTCCCTGTGTCATTCTCTACTTCAAACCTTGCAGGGAGTTCAAATTGCAATATTGTCATATCATTTGCATCCTGTTTTGGCATATTAAAATTTTGACATCAATAATAAATGTATATACTGCAATACCTCACAGTTCAATGAGGTTTACAATAAGAGGTAAGAACTGTAAAAACAGCGAATTTACACCACAAATAGTACATTATATTTAAAATGTAACATTAAGAAATTATACATATTTATTAAACAGATACATTTTTAATGATCTTCTAAAGGCCTGGTAAAAAGAATTTAAGATCAAGATGGCGTCAGAGTGAGTCGAGCGATCAAGTGGCTCTTGCTCCGTTCAGCAATTTTTCAACTTTTTTCCTTAGAGATTTACCTGCTATGCCCAAGCACAGGAGTAAGCAGAGGAGCGTGCTTCCTGCTTCCTCTTCCACTTCATTGACTCGGCAAGCGGCAATAACATCTTATGCTGTTCCAGTTGGAGTGGGCGCATCCGCTGACTGAGGAGGGCAGACCTCGGTCTTGGAAGGTGACGTCTCGCTTAGCCCATTTGGGCCTGGAGTTCTTCCGCATCCCGGGATGATGTCAGGGACGCCCTCAGATAGAAACATAGAAACATAGAAACATGGTGGCAGAAAAGGGCTATAGCCCACCAAGTCTGCCCATTCCAAAGTATTCGCTCTCGAATTTACTCCCTTAAAGATCCCACGTGAGCATCCCATTTACTCTTAAAATCCTTCACGCTGCTGGCTTCAACAACCTGCAGTGGGAGTTTGTTCCACTGATCCACCACTCTTTCGGTGAAGAAGTACTTTCTGGAGTCTCCTTGAAACTTCCCTCCTCTGATCTTCAGCGGATGCCCTCTGGTGGTCGAGGGACCCATAAGACAGAAGATATCATCTTCCGACTCAATGCGACCCGTGATGTACTTAAACGTTTCAATCATGTCTCCCCTTTCTCTTCGTTCCTCAAGTGAGTACAGTCGCAACTTCTTTAGTCTTTCTTCATACGTTAGATCCTTTAGCCCCGAGACCATCCTGGTGGCCATTCGCTGAACCGACTCGATCCTCAGCATGTCTTTACGGTAGTGTGGTCTCCAGAATTGAACACAGTACTCCAAGTGAGGCCTCACCATGGATCTGTACAATGGCATAATGACTTCAGGTCGCCTGCTGACAAAACCTCTGCGGATACAACCCATCATTTGTCTTGCCCTGGAGGAAGCCTTCTCCACTTGATTGGCAGCCTTCATGTCATCACTAATAATCACTCCTAGATCACGTTCTTCCTTGGTCCTAACCAAGGTCTCTCCATTTAGTGTATAAGTTCTGAGCGGGTTTCTCTTACCCAGGTGCATTACCTTGCATTTTTTAGCATTGAAGCCCAACTGCCAAGTCGTTGACCATCTTTCCAGCAGTAGTAAGTCCTGTGTCAGGAAGCGCCAGAATTGATGTCTCCGGCGGCGCTGCAGGTCTCACCCCTGACTCCGGATGGGAACCATAGCTTGCTGACTCCTTTACAGTCAGCATTGGAAGTCGGAGGACCTGAATGTCAGCGGGAAGCGGGGAAGGTGGAGATGGAACCCATAGTGGAGTCCCCCGGAATAGCTATCCCTGCTTCCCTGATTAAACCAGCAGTGGTAGACATGGAGGCATTATGGAGCACTTTGGAGACTTTACATAAGGTATGCTCCCAGTTTGTTCTTTCCACACAAAATTCTGATAGTAAATTTAAAACTTTTGAAGAGAAATTCCAGCAACAGTCTCTTAGAATGGACAAATTGGAGAAATCTGTGGCAGATGGGAAGATTACTACTAATTTACAACTTAAGGAGAAAGCTTTACTTGCTAGGAAAATTGAAAATTTGTAAAATGCTAATAGGAATCTGAACTTGAGACTTTTAAACTTTCCTATTTTCAAGTTTCAATCTCCTAGGGATTTATTTCAGTCCTTTTTAAACACAGTTTTGAAATTTCCTGAAAATAATATGCCACCATTACAAAAGATATATTACTTAAATTTACCAAAGGAGGATAAAGACAAAGGGAACGCAGTACCAGGAGAACTGATCTCACTGGTATGCTGGAGACATCTCAAGAAGAAACAGTGGCTAGAACTACTTTATTGGTAACTTTTGTCTTTCTTCAAGATAAAGAAGCAATTCTTCGTCTATTCTATAGGACTGATAAGGTGGAATTTCATGGATTCAAAATTTCTATATTTCCTGATGTATCTAAGTGGACACAAGCCAGACGTAAGAAGTTTTTGGCTTGTCGTCAGTCTGTTTTGAGTCTAGGGGCAACCTTTCAATTACATTTCCCCTGTAAATGTTGTATTACTTATCAGAGTAATAGATATATTTTTTATGAACCCGATCAATTGCAGTTTTTCCTTGAAGGTAAAGTAATCACAAGAATTCCAGACATCTCCATGGAATCAGCCAAGCAGGCCATTAGTTAAATAACTCCAACTGCACTCTGTTGATTTGATTAATCATTTAGTTTTATTTCCTTGAATCCAACTACCCTTGGAAGTGATTGATTCCCTCTCTTCTCAAATTGTGGACTTTAGTCATAGCCACTATGTGTTATTATTTTTTTTATAATTAGTACTTGTTTTTCTTATTGGATTGTTATATTTCCTTTCAAGTATCTATAGTTTATGAATATTTCCTTAATTGCTTCTGATAATTTCAGATACTGCAGTGGTCTCAAACTCTTTGCAGGGTTACATTTTGGATTTGTAGGTACTTGGAGGACCGCAGAAAAAAATAATGTCTTATTAAAGAAATGATAACTTTGCATGAGGTAAGTACCTACAAATCCAAAATGTGGATTATCTGAAATTATCAGAAGCAATTAAGGAAATATTCATAAACTATAGTTTATAAATCTTTCCTTAATTGCTTCTGATAATTTCAGCTATACACAGCTGAAAGCAGTGCAACATGCAGAAAGTGAAAAACTATCAAAGTATCAACTGCAAGAGACAAGATTTTGAACCAACTATTTTGAGGCCTTCGGCATTATAAAGAATGATTCTTTATGGAAAACTTGTGCCTAAAGTGTCTGGCGGTCAAATCCGCAACTGCCTTCAGCTCTCACCTCCTCCAGCACCGGACACACACACAAGCTGAACTGCCTCCAATCGTTACCTTACATTCTGGAATGTTGCTCGCCTCACTGCTGTTAACCTCATGCAAGTGTTTTCCTGCGTCTGTACGTGATTGCGAGGTGGAGTGGAGAGATAATCGTGTACAGACGCAGGAAAGCGTTTACGTGAGGTTACAGCAGTGAGGCGGGCAACGTTCCAGAATGTGACCGCCGGACACTTAAGGTACAAGTTTTCCATAAAGAATCATTCTTTATAATATCGAGGACCTAAAAATAGTAGCTTGCGGGCCGCAAGTTTGAGACCACTGTTCTACTGGGAGCCAATTCAATAGTATGGTGTTACATGCTCTGATTTTTTTTTTTAATTGAAAATTAGACGCACAGCCATATTTTGGATGATTTGCATCTTCCTGATTCTTTGATAATAACCTAGATAAATAACATTACAATAGTCTAAAGTATTCAGAATTAAAGTCTGCACAATCAATCAATCAATTTAAAAGACTGAATCAAAGATCTACCAACACCCTTTTGAGTTATTTGCAGAGCATTAGAAGTGGTATTAACCCCATAATTATTGCAACCCACAAAGTAAAATCTATTAGACATTATCTTTAATTGGTACTCCTGATCAAGACATGTTTAGGGTATTTTTCCCCCCTGGCAGGTCCAGTCTGTTCCCTCCTAGAACAGCTGCATGTCATGTTGCCACACTTGGAAAGTGCTCTAAACCAGGCTTGTCCATCCCACGGCCCAGAAATCAGTGCCAACCTCAGTTTTTTGCCCACAGAATGCTTCGACTGATCTTGCCGGGAGCCTGAGATACACAATGACGAAGTTGAAGCTGGTCCTGCGGTATCAAGTCTTGCAAGGCAAAGCAAACCTAACAAACTTCCAGTGCAGTTCAACCTTGTGGTGATTAGTCACCACAGAGAAGTAGCAATTTAATCAGAGCAATTCACACGGCTCTCTTGCTGCAGGAAAGAAAGATCCAGCAAAGCTTCGTGGCAAGAAGATCTGTGTAAGCATTGCAGCAGGGAGACAGAGAACCTGGCAGGAAAGCAGGCATTCAAGCAATCAGGTAAGGGAACAGAACTGGGGGAGGGGTGGGGGTTAAAATATAAAGATTTGAATATGCATTTCATTTTTTCCCTGGATTTTATCCCTAGATCTCTTAATGAAACCTAACTTGACAACTGCAAAAAGAAGAAAATGTTTGGCAGCAGAAATCATATAATGTCAAGTATTGTGGAAAAAAATTCTCATTTCCTTGTACAAAATGGGTGACTAGATTGCAGATGAATTATTCAGACACAAATTATTCTAAGGAGGAATAAAAGGTTGCAGGCCTGAAGGCCTCGACTTTGGTTGTGTTCAAAGTTCAGTCCTGTTTTATATGATCCTTGGTATCTTCCTCATCTGTGTAATCCGATGGGGTTCTTCTCCTGGTTTTAGCAGTCAATCTGCATAGTTATATTTCTCCAAACATGCACTGAACCCATTGGCTGGGGGATGCCAAAGCTCTCTCAGTCAAAGGAATACCCTGCTGAGCTGCTCCCCTCTTCCTAGCACTGCTGTAGTAACCCAAAAGTCAGGTTGCTTTCAGATGCTGATACTGGGAGTCCAGGAATGCCAGCGGGAAATTTCTTTGGTTCATGGGGCTTTGACATCCCTGCCAGCAAAGGCACTAATTTTAATGCACACTGGGGTGAAAGGAATACATTTCTTTTTCAGTCCACCATCTTGAATGAGTGTACACATTTGTAAAAGTAAATTAATAAAACACAGTGCCACGCATGAGGAAGGCCTCTCTCTCGACACCTCTTGCACACTGCCTGATTACCAAGTCAGAGGATATAGGATGAATCTAATGATCAAAGTGACTGAGCATTAGGGAGAAGGACACGTGCATCTGTTTTAGGGCACTCCAAGGAGAACAGTTTATTTTATTTATTAATTTTATTATTTATATATCACTTATATCCTAAGTGGTTTACATTCAGTTCAGCAACAATTCTATTGTCCCCTGAGGAAGGCTCTTCTGTGGCTGAAACGCTCCTTGTAAAATGGAGCGTCGAGTGTTTGAGACACTCACCAATGTTGGAAGTGGCATACAGCCATCTAAGTGTTGCTGTTTCTTCTGATACACTCTAAATAACTTTTTAGTTAGACACAAATACAGAAGGGTGGGATGGGGTTTGAGATAAAATTATATGATGACCGATATATACAGGATAAGGACCTGAAATAACATCTATGTTTATAAGAGGTTCTATGTACTGAGCTGTTAAACCTCTACCTATATGATACTTCAACCCCTAGTAAATTTATTATTTGGGAAAATTTTTCTTTAAATCAGAGCGTCCATATTAACAGCTTGAACAGGATGTTACTTACACTGCATTAATTTGTGTATAAATTGATATACTTCTATGTGTGTTTAAAATTTGAAAAATAACTTTTTATGATCCAAAAAAAAACCCTTTTCCCCGAAGTATATAGTTTAAATGGCTTGCATTTGTTTGTATGTTACAATATACATGTCAGTAAACATCTGCAAATCCCTTACAAATTACAAAATCTGAAAGCAAGTATTTCCATTTACATCAAAATCAACACTAAAAGGAATATCTTGTTTAAATAGCATTCATAAGTTTTGAATATTAATTTCAACCAGGATGGATAAAAATCAATGATTTAAAATGGATTAAAAAAATTTTTTTTTACATAAAATGCTTTGAGGAAAAAATCTTATCTAAAGATAGAAGATTAACTATTGTCCGTTAATCATGAAATAAGGATAAGTTTTAATTATGTTTGTTAATAGCTTCTATACTGCTACTAAAGACTTTGGAGTCAATTCAGAGCAGTTTACATGAGCTTCTGTAGAAATGTTATCATAGAGTTACAAAGAGCTTCTGCGAGGCGTTACAATACATGGGCTCTATACTGAAATACACGGAGCTCTGTGGTGGTGTTACAATACATTGTTATTACTACTGGCACATTGATCATCCTACTTATATGCACACATTTACCAAAATCAATCGTCCTATGTATATACATATATATAAACTAGGTTTACTATTGAAGCTAAATACCTCCCAGGGAGGCTGGCCATTTCAACTACAAGAACATAATCTATTTACACGCATTCCTGCAAGTTCTAGTTTCCTCTATCAACTTCATAATTTCAGTTGAAGTAGTCTGAACAAATTGCAGCTCTACACTCTCGAAGAACGTAGGGAGAGGGGAGACATGATTGAGACATTTAAATAAGTCACCGGACGTGTCAAGGTGGAAGATAATATTTTCTTTCTCAAAGGACCCTCGGCCACAAGAGGGCATCCGCTCAAACTCAAGGGCGGGAAATTTCATGGCGACACCAGGAAGTACTTCTTCATCGAAAGAGTGGTTGATGGTGTGTGGTCATTATAAGGCGTATAGCCCATCTGCAGCATCCACTATCTCCTCCTCTCCCCTAAGAATTCCCACATGCTTACACAACACTTTTTTGAATTCAGACACATTCCGTCTCCACCACTTCTACATGGAGAGATTATTCCACACATATACCACCATTTTTGCAAAATTATTTCCTTAGATTACTCTCGAGCCTCTCTCAATCTCATTCTAAGCCCTCTCTAGAGTTTCCTTTCAACTGAAAGATTCGCCTCATGTGCATTTATACCACATAAGTATTTAAACATCTATTATATATCCCCTTTCCTTCCTTTCCTCCAAAATTATATTGAGATCTTTAAGTCTGTCCATATATGCCATATGACTTAGACCAGTGTTTCTCAACTCAGTCCTGGAGTAACCCCCATGCCAGTCAGGTTTTCAGGATATCCACATTGAATTTGCATAAACTTGATTTGCATACCCTGCCTCCATTATATGCAAATTTATTTCATGCATAACCATTGTGGATATCTTGAAAATCAGACTGGCAAGGGAGGTACTCCAGGACCAAGTTGAGAAACACTGACTTACAAACCAAAAATACTAAATTTGAATCATGGGAATGCATTGTCCTGTCCCACATTTAAATTCATCCATCAGACAGGAGGCAGAGGATGCTTTCTTGTGCTAATCAACAGGGAAGGAAGAACTGCAAAGAGTTATGGGCATGTGTATGAAGCATGTGGTAAAAACAGGGATGGGCAGAACTAATTCCTACAGGCGGTGTTATACTAGAGGTAGGAAGAGCAAGACCATTATGAGTGGAGAATTTTACAAAATTACCAGGAATACAGAGTATTGCACTCAAAATTTCAAAGTTCTCCTAGAAGTAATTTTGGTACAAGACCAAAAGTTATCCTCCTGCCTGTTCAAAATAAGCACTCATTTGTTCCTCTGAAGAGTTCAATAAATTATATAGAGTCAAAGGTTAAAGTACAGGTATAGGGTTCTATATGTACACGCTAGACTCCGTTTAAGAAGTTAGCTTGCAATCTTTAAATACTACTTACTCCTTGGAGTCCTTGAAATTGGATTGATGGTCTTGAGGGTGCTGTTTTCTGTAAATAAAAAGGAAAATGCATTATTAACCTTATCTTTGTCTTGAGCAAACTAAACTGAAATAAAATGTTTTTTTGATTAACTCTAGATTGGGGCGACAAAAGTTATACCTTCAAGCTTGCTAATGTTATCCCTACAGTAAAGCATAGTGATACAGCATTTTGCTGTGAGATATTTTGCAGCAGCAGAACAGGGAAGCTTGTGTAGAGGCGAAAAGATGGATGGTGTAAAGTACAGAGACCCTGAAAAGATCTGTTCCAGTTTGCCACAGACCTGGGACTGGGAAGATTTCACTTAGAAAGATAATTATCTTTTAAGTGCAAAGCAAAAAACTACTGAGTGGCTCAGCAAGAAATGACATGTTCTCAAAATATTCCATTCAAAGCTGAGACCTCAACCAACAGAACTTTTGTGGCAAGACTTGTAGACTGCAGTCCTTTGAAACTATTCTACCAAGAATGGGGGAAAAATGCTCATACCAAATTGGATTCCTAGACAGAAAAAGAATGGCTTCAAAACAAAACTGATACAGTAATTGGAAAATAAGGCCAGAGCCAAGCAGATTTCTATGGACTGTGCTCCAATTATGGCAAGGCAGATTTAGATAGAGTGGGCTTCGACTTCAATTCTAGTACCGTATTTTCACTCATATACCGCACACCTGTGTAAAACGCGCACACGGGTATAGCGCACGGGGAACAGACATTTATGTAATAAAATTTTAATATAGCGCGCGCACGCGTACACCGTGCATGCTAAAACCTCCTCCCGCCTACTCCGAAGCAGCATCCTCCCCCCCCCGCTCGTCACCCCCCCTCCCCCGCGATCCTACATCCCCCCCAGCACTGCAAAGACAACTCTTACCCGATTGGGCACCGGCACCAATGCACAGGATGTGCCAGTACCAGTGCCCGAAGATCCTCCCTCTTTGGGTTGGGCTGGGCTGGGCTGGGCGGTGCGAGAGAGATCCTCCTTCTTCCTGTGCCGGGCTGGACTAGGCTTTGAGCATTTGCGCATGCTCAAAGCCTTCTGGTCTCGCTCTCTCCGAGATTCGGAGAGAGCGAGACCAGAAGGCTTTGAGCATGTGCAAATGCTCAAAGCCTAGTCCAGCCCGGCACAGGAAAAAGGAGGATCTCTCTCGCACCGCCCAGCCCAATCCAACGAGGGAGGATCTTCGGGCACTGGCACTGGCACATCCTGTGCATTGGTGCTGGTGCCCAATCGGGTAAGAGTTGTCTTTGCGGTGCTGGGGGGGGGATGTAGGATCGCAGGGGAGGGGGGGGGGATGCTAGTTCGCAGGGGGAATGCCGGATCAGAATGAAAAAAAAATTTGTACAACGCGCTCACACGTATAACGCGCATGGTTATGCACGGTTTGTAAAATCATGTATAACGCGCGTATTATATGCGTGAAAATACGGTAGTTGTGAATAAGACCAATACCAGGCAGACTAAGGTTTATGCCATGAAAATTGCAAGAACAGATCAAGATCAGATATGCAAACATTAAACTCATAAAACACGATATGATGCAATATAGTTTGTTGAGCAGACTGGATGGATTATGGAGGTCTACCTGTTGTCATCCACTACATTATGTTACCACTCCTGGAGAAATTCTGCTCAAAATATTTTATCATACAAAGGTCTGACTCCTCCCTACCCCGGGCCTTATACCCCTCAGATTTTTCTGCTTCTCCTCCACACTGGACATGTCTGATTTTTTTGAACCTCAGTTCTCTTCATTCCTTTCCTTTTTTTTTATGGGGGAGGTGGAGGTGTGTCAATCAGGTACATGGTACTCTCACAAACCCTGTTTTGAGCACATAACTCATTGGCGTTCATGTCTCTTCAAGCACACCTTCACCCACACTGTACTTTCAAATTCCCCCAGGACAACCCCATAGCTCAAACTCATCTGGCACATCCCAATCACCTGTAGCTTGCCCTTTCTCCAGCCCCGATCACACAGGATGAGAGTAGCTGATCAGATTCCATCCCCTTCAGCCATCTCACCTTTGATTACTGAATTTGCGCCATGGGGGGGGGGGGGGACACATTTGGTGGCTTTTGTGACAGAAGCAGCAATGGAATTTTTAAAATTGAAAAAAAAAAAAAAAGGAACCGTGTCTTGAATGGAAGTATAGAGTGGAATGCCTTCTGACAGTACAACCAGAATGAATTTGAAGATAACATCAGCAATGCAAGTATGACACTGATGGGAGGAGCTATAGCAGTGTCTCAAACTGTATGCCAGTGCACAGTAGTGTGCCTCCAAGAGATTGTGCACCACAAGAGATTCCAGAATTTTACTTTATTTTTAAAAAATTCCTTTCACTAGAAGAGACGACATGTATGTCACGTATGCAAGAGTCTGTTAATGTTATGGGCACCTGTGTGTATAAGGATATAACCGCCCAGACAAGCATCATTCTTTGACGTGATCGGTCCTTGAAAACTAAACAGCAAGTAATTTAGTTTTATTTTTTATTGACCAACAAAGCAATCGAGGTTTTGTTACCATTTGGATCTTAACTTGGATTTTCAGCTCTGAGAGAAATTAAATTGAAAAAGAGAGAACGACTGCAGATGGTGGATGATGAAATTCATGTCTGCTTGTTGACCACTGAGCCACATTTTGAGTTAATTTGTACACAAAAACAAGCACATCCATCAGATAGAATAGAACTGCTAATCAATCTGCTTTAGTTTACCCATACATAGCTTAAAGAACTTTAAGGGCCTGTTTGCGCGGTAATGGCCCTGAAGCCCATACAGATTTCAAGGGCTTCGGGGCTGTTGCCGCGCAGCTTTGTAAAACAGGCAGTAACTAAATAGCAATCAAATTATTACATTACATTAGGGATTTCTATTCCGCCATTACCTTGCGGTTCAAGGCGGATTACAAAAGGTTAATTTAAAAAAAAAATTATAATTTTTTGTTTTGCAATTTTAGTTTCAATTATAATGTGCTGCGAAAAACATTTGCTCCGTTTAGTATGCCATGAAAAATGCTGGAGCTAACAATGTTTGAGACACACTGAGCTATAGTATGCTATATTCTTTGAAAATTGATGTCTAGTTTATTACAGTCATTCTGAAAGCATATTCTGAAGTGAGTGATTTTTCCCCTGAAGCAGCTACTTAGTGAAACAGGACCACTTGAGAAATTCTAAACCAATTTTGTTGGTGCTACATGAATATTGTTGAAAAATTACAGGGAAAAATTTGCAATAAAATACTCTGAATTAATGATTGCAATAGAATTTGACCAAGTGATATGGGGATTTAGTCTTCTCTCAAGTGACGTATTTCTAGCTTTTGCTTGGATTATGAAAAATTTGGATTTGGAATTTTCAAGCTTGAATTTATAAAGTAGTAGAGTTTTGTTTTTTTTGTAATGACCAATGACTGGTGCAGCTCCTACCCATGGCACTTTATGCAACTGGGTTAGTGGAATGCTATAATTCTGATGTCTTCCGTTACATATTTTTGAGGAGGAAAGTGTAAAATAGGGTGAGAGCACATCAAAGAATAACAGAGAAAAAAGCAAGACTGATCATCTAGATATGGGAAAATCCAGTAAAATTTATTGCCATGGGACCCTTTTGGAGCCAGTCCTTACAATGGCAACTCCAAACCGTTGGGAATGCAAATCAAAGCAAGTGCTTTGATTTTAGAAGTGTTTTGGAACAGACTTCAACAGACCCCTGAGGTAGGCATTTTCACACTCAAAACAGCCTGCGTCAGGTCCTACAATAATACATTTCACTTGATTTTCCCTATCTGGATGGCCTATGTGACTTCCCCCACCCCCACCACACATACACACTTGACAGAAAACTGGTACAGAGTACTTTGAGCTGCAAATGGATTTTGGTTTACTGATTGACAGCTTTCTCCTGTTAAGTTAGATGCTGCATAGCACCTACAGTTCACAGGGATCCAGACAGCAGTGGAGACTAAGTCACTCTTTTTCTTTGGCTGATTGGTGCTGGAGGTAGAGTTGGGGGCACACAAGGAAAAATCTTGGGAAACCATGCAAAAATCACTCACAAACTAGGTATAGAATTCTACACAATCAATTCTCCCAGGGTAGGAGTCTTATTCTGGATTCATAAGTTATTGCTACAAAAGGGGCTTCCACTAAATATTGAATCAAAAGGGTATGACGACATGTTGTAGAAAGGAAAAGGGATTGGGACTTCTATACCCCTTTTTTTGTAGTTTTACCACACTCAAAAGCGGTTTACATAAAGGTACTTCAAAAGCATTTCCCTCCCCCTCATCTGTCCCAGTGGGCTCGCAATCTAATATACCTGGGGCAGTAGAGGATTAGGTGGCTTGCCCAGGGTCACAAGGAGCAGTGCAGGGTTTGAACACACCACCTCAGAGTGCTGAGGCTGTAGCTCTAACCACTACACCACCACACTCTCCTCAAGACAGAAGAAATTGATTATATCAGTTTTCATGCTGCAAGTGTCAAGTATATATAGATCAGTGAACTACTTTAATGCATTTTGAATTACACTTTCCAAATCAAAATTTAACATATCAGCACAGCTTATGCCTTTCAGCACTATAGAAATGATAAATAGTAGTAATTTACAAGCCTTTATATTTACATTTAAAGAGCAGCAGATTTTATAACTATGGCCCTTTTTGTTCCTAAAAAGGTTCCACAATGCAAAGTACACATATTTGTTTAAAAAGTTTTTGCCTTATTTCCTACAATGGAACAACCATGTTTCCTCCTGCCAACACAGAACTGCTGGACTATTGTTTCACTCAAGCCTGGATAGCTAGCTCTCACATCATATGTGCCAAATACCTAACACTTTGAATTCTTTTTCATATTCTATCAAAAAGCAGGTCACTTCAGCTATAATTTTGGAAGTATAAGCAGATGCCATACACATGTATTTTTCAAGCTACTCTTGTTACTGTTACTACAGTAGTAACTAGTGCGGCCTAATTCAGGAAAAAAAATTAGATTCAATCTATTGAGAGAGAAGGGAAGGGAAGAGAAGAGGCAGAAGACTAGGGGAATCAGCAAGAGTTAGCTCCGCCCACCCCTGACATCAGACATTGAAGCTCCCCCTTAAAAGGGGAGGGGCCAACGACCGGAGCACATTGAAGCTTGGCAAGGTAAGAAGGAGAGCAGTACAGAGGGAGAAATTAGAAGGCAAAAGGAAAGGGAGTCAATTCAGAACTTGGGAAGGGAAGAGAAGAGGCAGGAGACTAGGGGAATTGGTGAGAATTAGCTCCGCCCACCCCTGACATCAGACATCAAAGCTCCCCCTTAAAAGGGGAGGGGCCAACGGCACTCAGCCATTCGGCACTCACCTTAGCGAGAGCGCCTTTGCGAAGGGACGAGCCACTTTAAAGGAGTGTAAGAAGGGGACCACAGCAGGCGCAGAGGACAAAGCAGGTACAACACACAACCAGGTGTACACAGAGGGTACAGAGAACATACAACCACACGCCACTAAAGGAGAGCAGAAGGAGGACACAGCAGACACCAGCACTAACCAACACAGAACACGACAACATTAGTCAACACTAGTCAAGCTACTAATAGGGAAGAGCAAGCAGCAAGCAGCTAATAGAAACATAGAAAAAGACGGCAGAGTGGCTCTCACAGAAAGATCCAAGATGGCTGCCGCTTGCTGCTGCTGAGTAGACGCGTACAAGTGTCTCGCTTACCTTCGGAAAAAATGCCTAAGAGAAGGGGAAGAAGCGTCGGTGGTGCCTCCCGACGCTCGGAGACCCCTCTGCCTGCAGTGGATGCCATTTTTAGGCATCTTTTGAGTGAGCAGGTTTCGTCGGGGAATCGCCCGCTGGGAGCACCGGCAGAGAGTAGTGCCGCGGCGAACTCCCTTGGGCTAGAAGTCTCTCTGAGCCCCGATGTAAGGTCACCGCCCCTGCAGCCGTTGCCGCTGGGAGCAAGCTCACCGTGAGAGGAGAGCACGCCGGAGGAGGAAGTGTTTTCCTCTCGAGAGGCCAGCATGTCGGAGGGCTTGCAATTGAAGACAGCTGAAAGTGAGTTACTCATTTTAGAAAAACCGGCGATAGGAACAACTCCAGCTAAAGGGGATCAAGGCTCCGGAGAGGTAAAACAGCCGAGTGAACACTTATTAATGACACAACCAATTTTTGTTTCTCCTGTTAGACCTTCTGAAGTCACTCTAGACTCTCTCTGGGACTTAGTGTCCAATTTTGGAAATGCCCTTAACTTACAGGTAAAAAATTTGGACAAAGAAATACAAATCCAGAAAGAAGAGATAAAAACTTTAAAGGAAGAGACTGTATCATTGAAATTAGATATCCAAGAAGAAAAGAAGAACTTAAAAAACAATTAAGAGTAACCAAGATTTATTTGTTAAAGACAATACGATTATGCAGAGAAAATTGGAAGCTTTAGATAACAATATTCGGATTAATAATTTGCGATTAATTAATTTTCCTAAAGTATTATCAATTTCTCCACGAGATATGATAAAGCGATACTTTCTGGAAATTCTTAAAATACCTGAAAATGCTTTACCACCTCTTACAAAGGTTTACTATTTACCTATAAGAAATCAGGATCCTCAAAAGAAAGAAGATGAAGGAATACCACAGAAAGAACCCTTGGACGTTTCCACTTTGTTAGAGCAATCAGATAGAGAATTGGCTATTCCAGCCACTCTCTTATTGACTGTGGCTTTGGCCCCAGACAAGGATTGGATTCTTAAACTTTTCTTTAAAAATAGGGCCAAGGACTTTTTGGGGTTTCATATCCAGATATTTCCTGATGTCTCGAGAGAGACTCAGAAGAGAAGAAGGGAATTCTTAATGTTAAAACCAGGAGTGACTCAAATAGGGGGTTTATTTTTTCTTAGGTATCCTTGTAAATGTGTCATAAGATACCGTTCCTTGAAATATGTATTTGTAGATCCAGCTCACTTGACTACTTTCCTTTCTGCGAAACGTCTTGAGTCTGTAGAACCATCTGTACCATTGTGATAATAATTAGCTCACCTCTCAGTAGTAGTTTAAGTGATTTTTCTTGTTAAAACGTTTTACTTTAATTTAATTTCTACTCTTATCGTTAATCTTGGATCTTAATTTGAGGACTAGTGTGTTATTAAGTTAGGATGTTGTTATACCTCAGCATATTACTGACATGTTCAGCATATTACTTACTGACATGTTCAGAATATTACTGATGTGTCTCCTCAAGTCTGCTTATCTGACCTTTTTGTCCTGAGTGTTACCTTGACCACACCAAAAGGATAGTAAAGACAGATGGCCTCTGTAACACCTTCCTGATAGCATCAAAGAGACAGTGCAACACCTATCCTGGCTTCCTTTATTTGAGTGGCAACTGGATAGCATCAAAGAGACAATAAACTGCAACACCTCCTTGCTTATTTGAGATCCTGACCTCTTTGACCTCCTTGCCGCTCAAATAACATCAGTAAAGACAGATGGGAAACTACATCAAAAAAGAAAGGGACGGTGACAAGTATTTGCTATCTTGACCTTTTTGACCTGAATGTTGACAAAACCACATCAAAGGGAGAGTGAACTGCAAACACTTCCTTCTGACATCCTGACCTGGGTGTTGTCAAAACACAGAACAAAAGAGCAGGACTAATTGTAACAGCAGGACCAGCTGTTTATGCTTTTACTATGAACTCCGCAGTGTGCATCCTATATAAGATCGGGATTCTGACCCTGACAGCAGAATCCATGACGTTTGGCCACGTCTCACGGGACAGTCCTTTGGTCTACCCATCTATCTATTGCAGGGATTCCCAATGGTGAGGATGGTCTGGGGTCAAGGTGATGATAATTTATATTTAATTCTTATATGTGTATAATAAAGTGTTATTGTTTATGCTTTATATTGTCTGTGTGCTTTTCTGAGTGTCACTGATCATCCCACTTGTCAGAAATTAGTGGCGGAACAAATTGGTACCAGAAGTGGGGTTGATCTAATGACGTCAGGAAAGCTAACTAGGCAACAAGGGGTTGAGGAGTAGGCTCCCAATCCCTCCATTCCAAATGGGAATGAAATTATGGGAAAATTAATGGCCACTGAGTTGTCTGTAGAAGCAGGATTGTGTGAATCCTGTACTTTTGGAAGTGGGGATCCACATGAATTATGTGCCTCCTTACAAAAGGTGAAAATCTCAAAAGGAGAAGAGCAAGAAGTAATTTCTAGACAAGGAAGGATGATTTTGTCAGACTGGAGGAATTTGCATGAAGCTAAACAGGAATTACAATTGAAATTAGAAGAGCTGGAAAAGAAAAGGAATAAACAACAGCATGCCATTACAATGCTACAATATCAGAATAAGTTGTTAATGGATAAGGTAGAAACCTATCAAAATGTAATAGAACAGTCAGCTATGCAATATGCACGATATAAATACAAGAAACGGAGGTGGAAAGGGAGTTACAGAAAAGTTAAAATCTTAATTTATCATCTGCCGAATGATTGGAATCCAAACAAACGGGATGGGAATATTTGGGATTCAAATTCTAATAACAGTGAGGAGGATATATGTGTTAACGGAGAACAGGCAGAAAGTTTAGAAGCAGAGCCTGTGAGGAGACAAAGATTACAGGGAAATCTGCAAACAGGAGAAAATCTAACTAGAGATAATGTTAGGGAGGATGTTACTCCACATGAAATCATGGATATGATGGCACGCTTTACACAGCAGCCTGGGGAACCACTAATACAGTGGGTAGTTCGGGTGCAGGAGCTGGGCGCAGCAGGGATTATGTTAGATGCCACAGATGCCCCTAAATTTGTTCAAATTAGTCAAGAAGTAGCAGTGCAACATGCGTTGCGGGAGGATCCTTATCCTGCAAAAAATGCCCAATGGTCTTTATTAGAGATAATTAGTAGGGGTGTCACGAGGCGATATCCACTTGAATCTGATTGGCCCTCAAATGATAAGATTTGGTATACATTAAAAGATGCTCAAATGAGAATTAAGGAGGAGGCTATGAAGGTAGCCTTAGTAATAGGTCACGCTGACACATATGTCATTACCTTTTACTGAGTCCATGAGAAATAAAATTATTAAGTATGCTGCACCGGCATACAAAAAGGTAATGATAACTGTTGATCAATCAAATAGACAGGACTATTTTGGAAGCCTTAGAAGCGGTCCGACAGTTAGGAGATCGGGGGGACTGGGGACCTCAAAATACTTTTGATAAAAAGAGAACAGGACAATCCAATTCAAACAGGGCTAAGCGGGTGTCTCGGAGGAATATGTTTTTGGCATTAATAAAAGATGGTGTAAAGAGGGAAGAAATAGATGGAAAAGATACAAGGACATTATGGGGAATGTACAAAAGTAGAGGACTGGGAAAGAAATCTATGCCTCAAGCACAAGTGAACAAAGGAGAGAGGGTGCCAACGGCTCCCCCTGAGGAAACTGCTTCCATTCTTTATCCTGATTTAAAAGGGTGGAAGTGTTGGGAGGATCAATAATGTGAATGCCGAGCCTCAGTGTGTGCCTGGACCAAATTAGAACAGCGTCCGCAGGTAGAGATAAATATTTAGTAGAAACCTGGGGAGCAACAGGTACAAGCTGTAATGGACGCTGGGGTGTAGGAATATAAATATCAGGATTGGGGGGAAAATTATACCAGCAGGAAGAAAAAATTTTACAAATTTTAAAATTGGACAATTACCAATTTGGGATTAATCTATGGGATTCCTTGCCAGATATCCAAAAAGAGTTAACATGATAGCTTTCCGATGGAATCTATAGTTTTGGTAAATTGCCAGACATCCCTATGAGATCAGTAGTGGTGGGGAAACCAATAGTAGTACCAATCTCCACAAAAATTGTAAACATGAACCAATGCATTTTTACTATTCCTATAGTGGAGCAATGTCCAGAACCATTTACATCCACTTGGCAAGGGAGGCAATATACATATACCAGACTACCACAAAAAATACTTACAGATGCCGAGAGGTGATAGAGAAAGCTAAACTTCCCTTCTCCCCAAAGTAAAAAACAGACTTGGGCCTTTTTGGATTTTGGAGGCAACATATTTCACATCTGGGGTAACATATGGGGTAGGTTGGACAATAAAAAAGTAGAAATATTGCTAAGTGATCTTTATAATGTATAAAGTTTTGTTAGATAGTATAAGGAAGTTGCACTCCAAGTAATTTTGCAAATGTGTCTTTTACCTAAAACACTAACATTGTGAACCACTGTACCTGCACGTAAACCTCTCTTGTATATTTTATAGATTAAAAATTCCCTGCGTGCATTCTCTTACGATTGTGTGACAGAGCTTTGAAATGGAAGAAAATAGAAAAGAAGACCAGTAAAACTATATAGATCAATTAACTTAAGTTTCTATCTCTCTTTCTTTTAGAAGCTTAGTATCCAGACATGGTCCGGAGAACCAATTTCACTGTGCCACATTTAAAATACGTCCAGCACTGTGACCTGATAGTGGGAATCCAATGGATACCACATTTGTTTGTGACTCTTTTGATTAATAGTGTGCTTATTTACAGATTAAATTCAACCCTGAATCATTACCGATGGAAGAAAGCATGCCGGAGCTCTGTGTTTGTCTGTTTCTGTTATGTGTTGTCTGTTTTAGCTTAAGGGGTACCCCAACATTGCACATTGGCCATTTCCAGAGTTTATTCCACCCCTTCTATTAGTCCAAATGGTACCATATCCCTTTCCAAAAAAGATTCCCCCACATACCAGAAAGTATCTTATGAAAACCATGCTCACAATGATTTTATGCTATGGCTCACGGGTAATCGAGGCCAGCAGCGTGCCAGATTTTAGGAATAAAGGGGACGCCCATGTGGGATCCCTACGTGGGTCAGGGCAAAGGGTCTATAGAGTGGGCAGACTTGATGGGCCTTGGCCCTTTTCTGCCGTCATTTTTCTATGTTTCTATACAGCCCAATGATAATTTAATTAGGGGTTATATTATAAAAGGATATCTGAAGAGAAATAATTAGAAAGCTTTATACCTGGTAAAATGGTGTTCATTGGTATTTGATATTTGCTAAATAAAATAAAAAATGGTCTCTCTTTATTTAACTTACCAGGTATAAACAGTGCAGTGCACATCTCTGACATAAGTTATTTTGGTATCACATTCTGTACGTGTGTATGGTCTCTCTTAAATGACATAATAATTATGTCCAGAACATAAAAAGGTGTATTTTCTGAATGTCCTACAGAATACCTTTAAGTGCATTAGTGTTGTTTCTCTTATCTCACACAAATACTACCTTACACACAAGTATTGTGTCAAATGTTATCACATTCTGTACATGTGTATGGTCTCTCTTAAATGACATAATAATTATGTCCAGAACATAAAAAGGTGTATTTTCTGAATGTCCTACAGAAGACCTTTAAGTGCATTAGTATTGTTTCTCTCATCTCACACAAATACTACTTTACACACAAATATTGTGTCACCAGTTCTCACCTTCTGTACATAAAGTGGTTTTTTTTTTTTTTTTTCTTCTCCTTTTTCTCTTATCTTCTCATTTACCACTAGGGGTGTTTATTGTAACTAAAGCATTGAAGATAAACAGTCATGAGGAAATATTTTCCTTGAAAAATCACGTACTGGGAAATGTTATTCCATATAGACTTTCATCCTTTTGTGATAAAATTGGTCAGCTCTGCTCTCTCATTCTGATGATTTGGCTAACATGCTGGGTTAAGAGAAAATTTCACCAGATCGAGAAGATGATGACACGCAACCAGACATACAGTGCTATTATGAAGCTATTATGTGGCTATTATGTAGCTATTATGAAGCTATTATGATGAAGCTATTATGTGGCACCGACTTGGGAATAGAAGTGAGCCTATATCCTGCCACTTCACATTAGGGCTGGTCTCTGGAGGCGGTGCTCGTGAATCTTACATGAGTGAAGGCATGTGAGTGGCATAGCAAGCCTATTGAAACTGGAGCATAGCCAGACCCTAACCAAAGCTGCTAAGAAAAACAGGATACCAGATAACTGCAGTGATCGATGGTGACTATGAAGCTACCCTAAATGTATGTAAGCCATGAGTAAGAGCACAAATATAATATTAATAAGATTATTAATTTCCATGATTCCCTATACGTGATACTTTCAAGTAAAATGCCTAATTAGCAAGAAATATTAGGGAATGCAAGAATACCAGGTTTAGCACATAAGGAAATAATGTATGAAGGGAAAATTAATTTTCCCATTTTAACTTTGCTTAAAAGTAGAATAAATACTATTGTTTCTGAAATACTGGCTGGCAAACAAGCATATTTTGGCTCCAGAGTAGCAGATGTATTTAGATGGGAAGGTGAATGGGTGCCAAATACTGTACATAATTATGAACTAACGCTACGATATGATCAGTTAATGTTACATGTCGTTAATGATATCACAAAGAATTAACTTTATCGCATTGATTTAAAAACCACATCACATTCTGTACCCTTAGATAGAAAATGGTGTAAATTTTGAAATGAAACAATGTGTCCTTAGTACTGTTGAACTTGTGATTCCTGCTAGTCAAGCTCCCTTTTCAGTATGTTTGCAGAATGTTAGTGTGTTGCAGTGAAATACTAACTTGCATTCTGTGGCAGATCATATTGAAGCTACCACTGCACTCCATGGGTGGGATGCTATCACTAGAGGCAGTGATATGGCATAAATGGTGTTTATCTTTATGTTAACATTTCTTAATTGTCGGACACTCTCTCCCCTAATTCGGAGGACTTCTTAATTTGGAGAAGCAGACTTGAGTATCCAGGAGTGGAATGTTATACCTCAGCATATTACTGACATGTTCAGCATATTACTTACTGACATGTTCAGAATATTACTGATGTGTCTCCTCAAGTCTGCTTATCTGACCTCTTTGTCCTGAGTGTTACCTTGACCACACCAAAAGGATAGTAAAGACAGATGGCCTCTGTAACACCTTCCTGATAGCATCAAAGAGACAGTGCAACACCTATCCTGACTTCCTTTATTTGAGTGACAACTGGATAGCATCAAAGAGACAATAAACTGCAACACCTCCTTGCTTATTTGAGATCCTGATCTCTTTGACCTCCTTGCTGCTCAAATAACATCAGTAAAGACAGATGGGAAACTACATCAAAAAAGAAAGGGACGGTGACACACTTCCTTCTGACATCCTGACCTGGGTGTTGTCAAAACACAGAACAAAAGAGCAGGACTAATTGTAACAGCAGGACCAGCTGTTTATGCTTTTACTATGAACTCCGCAGTGTGCATCCTATATAAGATCGGGATTCTGACCCTGACAGCAGAATCCATGACGTTTGGCCACGTCTCACGGGACAGTCCTTTGGTCTACCCATCTATCTATTGCAGGGATTCCCAATGGTGAGGATGGTCTGGGGTCAAGGTGATGATAATTTATATTTAATTCTTATATGTGTATAATAAAGTGTTATTGTTTATGCTTTATATTGTCTGTGTGCTTTTCTGAGTGTCACTGATCATCCCACTTGTCAGAAATTAGTGGCGGAACAGATGTATACTTTCTTTATTATTTTGAATTGCTTTCAGGTTTGAGAGTAAATAATATTATTATGTTTTCTGATCTCACTTTCTGTACAAGATGATATGCTTGACAAAAAAAAAAAAAAAAAGTCTGTCAATGAGGCTGTCTTATACCATTCTCAGCTCTGGACTCTCATTCATTCCATTCCCTATTCTCTAAGGCAGGCCAAACCCCAACCTTGGTAGACCTTCAGAATCAGCAACTACATTCCTGTGCCTGCTGTAAGAACCTAACTAAAATCCCATGTTTGTTTTGTGAACTGCTGTTTGTTTAAAATATTACACATGTTCCTTCTGTTCACCACCTAGATTTTAAACAATTTATAATTTTTTTAAATAAATAAAATCAATTTATACATTTAAAATTCTTGTTGACCTCCTTCCAGTCTGCTCTTGCACTTGCCATGACTACATCCATTTGACTAACTCTTGGCTCCAACTCTCACCATCTCTGCCACACTTCACTCTCTCCTCAGGCTGCATGAGTACTCCCATCATAAGGTTCACAATATTAACCTTGAGTTCTTCATCTGGTGACCTCCATCTTCCCTTACCCCCAATTCATTCTCAACCTTCCTTCAACCCTCCCTACACTTTCTTCCTCTAGTTCTAAAGTCAATGAAGAATAAACTGCACATCTCTCCTCCTCCCAACTCATTTCTGATCCAATTCCTGCCCATCTACTCTGCTCTCTCTTATTTGTCATACACTCAATCTGTTGCATGACTTATCTTCCACCAGTGTCTCTACTTATGTAAATCCTCATATCACTTCATTCATGCCAAATCGATTTCTGTATACATTTCAAGCTTTTACTGATTTACAAGTGCATTCATTCTGTAGGCTTCTCAGTATATCTTTACACCCCTACCCAGAGCTTCCATTTATCTGATCTCTTATCAGTATCCTTTACTGCCAACTCCAGACTCCATGCCTTTTATCTTGCTGCACCACATGCCTGTATTAGACTGAGTCAATAAATCATGCTCCATCTCTGGCCCTATTCAGTTCTGGCTTAAAAGCCTAGCCACCTTCAAGGCTTCTTTTAACTCTTAACACCCCCCATTCAGCTGTTCAGTACCCATGTTTTTAAACATTCCCACAAATTCCTAATCCCTACATAGTAACATAGTACCGTAAATGACAGCAGATAAAGACCTAAACAGTCCATCCAGTCTGCTCTGTAATTACATGCATTATAATGTCATGATTAAGTTGTCTTTTTTTCTGTGTTTCTTCTGGGCCACAGACTTTAGAAGTCCACTTGGTACTGTCCTTAGGTTCCAACTACTGGAGTTGCCATTGAAGCTCACTGCAGCCTATTCAAACCATCTCCTTTGCAGGATTTAGGCCATGAAACTTTGCCTATTCATATTCTAGTTAGATATCCTCTGTTCATTCCATGCTTTTTTGAATTCCATCACCATTTTCCTCTCCACCACCTCCCTTGGGAGGGCACGCCAGGCATCCATCATCCTCTCCGTGAAAAAGAATTTCCTAATATTACTCCTAATACCACCTCCTCTCAACCTCAATTTACGTCCTCTAGTTTTACCAATTTCCCTTCTCTGGTAAAGATTTGGTCCTATATTATTAATATCTTTGAAATATTTAAATATATCATATCACTCCTGTCCCTCCTCTCCTCCAGAGTATACATGTTGTAGGTTTTCTAGTCTCTTCCCACTCTTTTTGGCGCAGACCCTCTACCATTTTTGTCAATTTCTTCTGGACCACTTCAAGTATTTATATCCTTGGCCAGATGCAGCCTCCATAAACACTTTCTTCCATGAACGGTGCAGTATCCACACCATTCTCATGTGTAATTCTGCCAGCCAATTGTAGTCTCTCTCCAGGATTTTCTTCCATCAACACAGAAGTATTTGTTTTTTCCTCCTCTCTCCACATAGCAGTTCATAGCTTATTTTAGTTTCAATTACATTTTTCATCTTCCTTCTTTCAATAATATACCTGAAAAAAAATGTCTCCAAACTAGTGGCGGAGAAAATAAAGGCAAAAGAGTTGGCTTTCGTGAAATATAAAAAAAAAAACCAAGAAGAGGAGTGCAGAATGGAAGACAGGGTGCAACTGAAAGAAGCCAAGAGAGAGATACAGGCGGAAGAGCAAATGGCTAAAAATGTAAAAAAGGGGAGACAAATTTTTTCAGATATTAGTGAAAGGAGGAAGATGAAAAATTGCTAAACTAAAAGATGCTGGGAACTGATATGTGGAGAGTGATGAGGAAAAAGCAAATGTGCTAAACAAATACTTCTGTTCTGTGTTCACAGAAGAAAATCCTGGAGAAGGACCGAGGTTGTCTGGCAAAGATACATGAGAAAATGGAGTAGATTCTGCGCTGTTCACGGAGGAGAGTGTTTATGAGCAACTTGAAAAACTGAAGGTGGACAAAGTGATGGGACCAGACGGGATCCATCCCAGGATACTGAGGGAGCTCAGAGAGGTTCTGGCGGGTCCTATTAAAGACTTGTTCAACAAATATCTGGAGATGGGAGTGATTCCCAGGGATTGGAGGAGTGCAGATGTGGTCCCCATTCACAAAAGTGGTCACAGGGATGAAGTGGGAAACTACAGGCCGGTGAGCCTCACTTTGGTTGTTGGAAAAATAGTGGAAGTGTTGCTGAAAGAAAGGATAGTGTACGTCCTTGAATCTAATGGGTTACAGGATCTGAGGCAACATGGCTTTACAAAAGGTAAATCATGCCAAACGAACCTGATTGAATTTTTTGATTGGGTGACCGGAGAGCTGGATCAAGGACATATGCTAAATGTAATTTACTTAGATTTCAGCAAAGCCTTTAATACGGTTCCTCAAAGGAGGCTCTTGAACAAACTTAAAGGGCTAAAGTTAGGACCCAAAGTAGTGAACTGTGTTAGAAACTGGCTGCCGGACAGACGCCAGGGTTCAGGGCTGGGGACGATCCTGTTCAATATGTTTGTGAGTGACATTGCTGAAGGGTTAGAAGGAAAAGTGTGCCTTTTTGCAGATGATACCAAGATTTGTAACAGAGGAGACACCGAAGAGGGAGTGGAAAATATGAAAAAGGATCTGCAAAAGTTAGAGGAATTGGTCTAATGCAGAGTAATGCATTTGGGGATTAATAATCGGAAGGAACCGTATATACTGGGAGGTGAGAAGCTGATATGCACAGATGGGGAGAGGGACGTTGGGGTGATAGTGTCCGAAGATCTAAAGGCGAAAAACCAGTGTGACAAGGCGGTGGCTGCTACCAGAAGGATGATGGGCTGTATAAAGAGAGTGATAGCCAGTAGAAGGAAGAAGGAGTTGATGCCCCTGTACAGGTCATTGGTGAGGCCCCACTTGGGAGTATTGTGTTCAGTTTTGGAGACTGTATCTGGCGAAGGACGTAAGAAGATTTGAAGCGATCCAGAGGAGGGCGACGAAAATGATAGGCTTGCGCCGGAAGACGTATGAGGAGAGATTGGAAGCCCTGAATATGTATACCCTAGAGCACTGTTCTTCAACCACCGGTCCGCAGGAAATTTCTTCCAGTTCACGCAGGGCCGGCAAGATTAAGGTGACTATAGGTCCCGTTTTCAGACCTCTTGTCCCGTTGTCCCCAAACACAGCTTCGGGACGCCGAAATGTCCCATTTTCAGGGACAGTGTCCCGAAGCTGTGTTCGGAGATAATGGGAAGGCGTTAATTTCCTGTCCCTACCTGTTGCGCCAAAAAAAAAAAAAAAAAAGCAAAGCCTCCCTCCTTCCACCCGGTCGCTGCTATCTTACCGCCCTGCTGCTGCTAAAGCAGACAGGAAGTCTTCTATCTGACGTCAATTCTGACGTTGGAGAGGACATTCTGGGCAAGCCAAACGCTGCCTGGCTGGCCCAGAACGTCCTCTCCGATGTCAGAATTGACGTCGGGAAGAAGACTTCGTGTCAGCTTTAGCAGTAGCATGGTGGTAAGATAGCAGCGGACCGGGGACAGGGAGGGAAGGAGGTAAGCAGGCTGGCTTTGGTCAGGGAAGTAGACAGGCAGGCAGGCTGGCTTCAGGGGTGAGGGTGGTACAAAGTCTGGAAGGCAGTGAGAGGGACATGGGAAGGAGGCACTAGGGGCACTAAAGACATGGGAAGGAAGCACTGGGGGCACTAAAGACAGGAAGGGGCACTATGGACATGGGAAGGAGGCACTGGGGGCACTAAGGACATAGGAAGGAAAGAGGGAGGGAAAAGAAAGGGACAATTGTTGGGCCTGAGTGCAGAAAGAAAGAAAGGATACACAGACAAAAGGAAATGCAACCAGAGACTCATGAAATCACCAGACAGCAAAGGTAGGAAAAAATGATTTTATTTTCAATTTAGTGATCAAAACGTGTCAGTTTTGAGAATTTATATCTTCTGTCTATATTTTGCACTATATTTGTCTATTTTTCTATAGTTACTGAGGTGACCGAGCTCGCGGAGATGGGGTGGAAACAGGGTTTTTAAATTTTAGTCCTACTAGTTTGCCGGTCCACAAAATAATTATTTTATTTCTGCCGGTCTACGGGTGTAAAAAGGTTGAAAAACACTGCCCTAGAGGAAAGGAGGGACAGGGGAGATATGATTTAGATGTTCAAATACTTGAAGGGTATTAACATAGAACAAAATCTTTTCCAGAGAAAAGAAAATGGTAAAACCAGAGGACATAATTTGAGGATGAGGGGTTGTAGATTCAAGAGCAATGTAAGGAAATTCTACTTTACGGAGAGGGTGGTGGATGCCTGGAATGCACTCCCGAGAAAGGTGGTGGAGAGGAAAACAGTGACTGAGTTCAAAGAAGCGTGGGATGAACACAGAGGATCTAGAATAGGAAAATATTAAATATTGAACTAAGGCCAGTACTGGGCAGACTTGGCCCTTTGGGGGAGGTTGGGCTGGAGAGGGCTGGAAATTCTACTTTACGGAGAGGGTGGTGGATGCCTGGAATGCACTCCCGAGAAAGGTGGTGGAGAGGAAAACAGTGACTGAGTTCAAAGAAGCGTGGGATGAACACAGAGGATCTAGAATAGGAAAATATTAAATATTGAACTAAGGCCAGTACTGGGCAGACTTGGCCCTTTGGGGGAGGTTGGGCTGGAGAGGGCTTCTGGGCTGTGAAGGGGTAGATGGGCTGGAGTAGGTTTTGATGGAAATTTCAGCAGTTGGAACACAAGCACAGTACCAGGTAGAGCTTTGGATTCTTGCCCAGAAATAGCTAAGAAAAAATTTAAATTGAATCAGGTTGGGTAGACTGGATGGACCATTCGGGTCTTTATCTGCCATCATCTACTATGTTTTTATATTTCTAGCTATTTGCTCTTCCGCTTTCGCCAGATGTATCTCTTGGCTTCTTTCATTTCAATCCAATATTCCTTTTTGTTCTCCTTTTCTCGAGTATTTTTATATTTCATGAATGCCAACTCTTTTGCATTTATTTTCTTCGCCACTAGTTTGGAGAATTATTATCAGTTTCCTTTTTCCTCTTGTTTTTATTTTCCCCACAAAGGTCTGTAGCCTTTTTTATTGCTTATTTTAGTTTGGACCACTGTTTTTCCACTTTCCTTATGTCCTCCCATCCTATTAGTTCTTTCTTCATATACTCCCACACACTACTAAAAGTCCACATGTTTGAAATCCAGGACCGAGTTGTGGGGCTGCCTTCCACTGAAGCTGTTATATCAAATCAATGATGATCACTACCACCCAGGTGGGTACCACTCAGACATTAGAGAGACTTTCCCCTTCTGTGAGCACCAGATGCAATCACCACTTTTTCTCTCGTCCATTCCATCACCGTTTGTCTGAGCAGAGTCCCTTGAAAGGCATCCTCTATCTCCCTACTTCTTCGATTCCGCAGACCAAACTTTCCAATCCGCATCCAGCAGGTTGAAGTCACCCAAAAACAGAACCTCTCCCTTCTTCCTAGCTTTTGGATATCTGCAACAAAATATTTATCAAATTGCTGTGACTGAGTTGGAGGTCTGAAGACAACACCCACACAAATAGAAGTTACATCTTCTCTTTTCAAAGCTACTTTATCTAAAGTGCTTCTTCCTTTCTCCAGGCCCCCTGCATTTCAGTTGCTTGGATATTGGTCTTTACATAGAGAGCTACTTCTCTACCTTTTTGACCATCTCTATCCTTCCTAAAAATATTATAGCCTGGTATGTTTGCAAACCACTCAACCATGTCTCCGATTGCTACAATATCTGTCTGCCTCTAATATCAGGGCTTGTAGATAATGATTTTTGTTGTCTAGACTGAGTGTTTATGGTCATTGCTTTCCAGCAACTTTTCAGTGGTAATTTTATTTTTTGCATAGTCTCACTTCCTGTTGCCTTGCTAAAGAGGTGTATTTCTAATATTGTTATTTGAATTGCTATCTTTTGCTACTGTCACCTCTTGTCTTTTGCTGGGGATGGCCACTAGTGTGCTGCATACATATGCCACCCCCACCTTCTAGTTTAAATGCCTAGAAACATATTGCCTGAATTTCTCAGCAAGGATTCTTTTACCTGTCATAGTAAGATGCAGTCCATCATTACAATATAGTCTCTTGTTTTTCCATGTATTTCCCCATCCTCCTATGTACCTAAAGCCTTCTTGACACCACCTCTTGAAGATATCAGAATCTAATACTCTTTCCTCTCCTTTTTCATATGTAGGCAGTACTTCTGAGAAAGCTACAGTCTTAACAAGAGGTTGAAATCCTTTCCCCAATCTCCCAAAAAGATTTCTGTGCCACAAGTTGGTTGAAAAGTTAAACACTTGCGCATAATTGTGGATACACATTTAACTTTTTTGGATCAAGTGTCAAACAAAGATTTTTATACCTTGAGATCTTTAAGGACTATTAGAGGACTATTTGTGAATAAGGACTTTCACACCTTAATACAGTGGTACCTCGGTTTACGAGTGCACCGGTTTACGAGTGTTTTGCAAGACGAGCAAAACATTTGTAAACTTGGTGCCTCGTAAACCGAGCTTGCTTCGCTGTACAAGCGCCCCCCCCCCGCGATCCGGCATTCCCCCCCCCACCGCAATCCTACTCCCCCCCCCCCGAGCACGTCAATGACACTAACGTTACCCCGTCTTGGCACCAGTGCCCGAAGATCCTCCCTCTTCTGGCGCGGCCTGGGCTGGGCGGTGCATCGGAGATCCTCCCTCTTCTGGGCTGGGCTGGACTGGCTTTGAGCATTTGTGCATGCTCAAAGCCTTCTGGTCTCGCTCTCAATCTCGGAGAGAGCGAGACCAGAAGGCTTTGAGCATGCGCAAATGCTCAAAGCCAGTCCAGCCCAGCCCAGACCAGAAGAGGGAGGATCTCCAACGCACCGCCCAGCCCAGGCCGCGCCAGAAGAGGGAGGATCTTCGGGCACCGGCACTGGTGCCAAGTCGGGTAAAGGAAGTGTCATTGATGTGCTCGGGAGGGGGGGGGGGGTGGAAGTAGGATCGCGGTGGAGGGGGGGGGCAATGCGAGTGGGGGGAGGATGCCGGTTCCCTCAAGGGGGGGGGGGAGAATGGAGCAGCGCCGGTAGCCTCGGAGGGGGGGAGGAGGTGCAACCAATCAAAGCAGTTTCCCTTACTTCCTATGGGAAAATTGCTTTGATATACGAGCTATTTGTTTTACGAGCATGCTTCTGGAACGAATTATGCTCGTAAACCAAGGTTCCACTGTACATGTGTTTTTTGTGTCTAGACTACACTATTATATTAAATTGATAAACCAGCATAAATATTACAAGATGATTATAAACTTTACAGAATGCAGCATTAAAGTTATTGGGGCACAAAGTAAATATGATTGCGTCACTATCTTTTTTTTTTTTTTTTTTTTACAATATCATTGGCTGCCGGTCACTTATAGAATTAGATTTAAGATATTAGTTTTGACACAAAAGCATTACATACTTCTGAATCTATTTATTTATAATCTGACCATTCCATACAACCCAAATTGAACACAAAGATCTTTACAGGACAGTAGATTAGTCCTTCCATCTGTATAGAACAAAATGGGAAACATGTAACAAGGCTTTTTTTTTTCTTAGCACCTAGTTAATGGAATCAGCTTCTGCAAGCCATTCACACTGAGTTAAACCATAAAACATTTAAAAAATTTATTGAAAATATTTTTTAAATGGCTTTTGGTATTGACTCCTTTCCGAGTACACATATTTACTAATTTGAGAGATTCACAGGCAGTGGACCTACCAGTTCATCCATTTCAAAAGAAAAACAAACAAACCTGATTTTGAATGTATAAGAACATAAGAACATAAGCAATGCCTCCACTGGGTCAGACCCGAGATCCATCGCGCCCAGCAGTCCGCTCACGCGGCAGCCCAACAGGTCCAGGACCTGTGCTGTAGCCCTCTATCTATACCCCTCTATCCCTTTTTCCAGCAGGAAATTGTCCAATCCTTTCTTGAACTCCAGTACCGTACTCTGTCCTATTACGTCCTCTGGAAGCGCATTCCAGGTGTCCACCACACGCTGGGTAAAGAAAAGCTTCCTAGCATTTGTTTTAAATCTGTCTCCTTCCAACTTTTCCGAATGCCCTCTTGTTCTTTTATGTTTTGAAAGTTTGAAAAATCTGTCCCTCTCTACTCTCTCTATGCCCTTCATGATCTTGTAGGTCTCTATCATGTCTCCTCTGAGTCTCCGCTTTTCCAGGGAGAAGAGCCCCAATCTCTCCAATCTTTCAGTGTATGAAAGGTTTTCCATGCCCTTAATCATTCGTGTCGCTCTCCTCTGGATCCTCTCAAGTATTGCCATATCCTTCTTAAGGTACGATGACCAATACTGAACACAGTACTTCAGGTGCGGGCGCACCATTGCCCAATACAACGGCAGAATGACTTCTCTCGTTCTGGTCGTAATAGCCTTCTTAATAATACCCAACATTCTGTTTGCCTTCTTCGCGGCTGCTGCACATTGTGCTGTTGACTTCATTGTTGTGTCCACCAGTACACCCAAATCTCTTTCAAGGTTACTTCCCTCTAGTACTAATCCCCCCATTTGGTAGCTGAACATCGGGTTCTTTCTCCCTATATACATGACCTTGCATTTCCCTACATTGAAGTCCATCTGCCATTTATTCGCCCACTCCTTCAGTTTGTTTAGGTCCCTTTGTAGGTCCTCACACTCTTTCGCATTGCTAACCCTTCTACAGAGTTTAGTGTCATCCGCAAATTTGATAACTTCACACTTCATCCCCGTTTCCAGGTCATTTATAAAAACATTGAACAGCAGCGGTCCGAGTACAGACCCCTGCGGAACTCCGCTCGTGACTTTCCTCCAACCTGAGTAGTGGCCCTTCACTCCAACCCTCTGTCTTCTGCCTGCCAACCAGTGTTTGACCCATCTGTGCACGTCCCCTTCCACCCCGTATCCTAGATAAAAATGAGATTAGGTTCTTTCTCGATATTACGGAGTTCTTTTCAGTTTTTAACTTTGTATTTTGTATGTAATCTGCTTAGAACTTTTGTAAGATTTGGCAGAATATCAACTTTTAACAAGCATTGCTGGCTAGATCATTTGTTCCCATTAGCTGTTTTGTCTTGAAGAGATTGTAAACTCTGTCAAGTAGGGGCATCATGTGTTGTAAGTAGTAGTAAGCTTTTCCAGCACCAGACTGGGATGAGAGGAAAAAAGGGTGATGTATGAATATGTCACCTCAGACTGAGGAGAACTGCTCCAACAGATAAACTGGCCCATATGTGATATTTCAAACACAACATCAAAAGAGACAAAAAAAACACCCCACTGAAAAATCAAAAGTGATAAAACAAAAATGTGGGGTGATATAACTATTGCTAAAAATCATAAATAATTCATTAATCAATACTGAAAAGAGTGGTAAGGCTGAACTTCATTCAAAATATAAAACTCATTTGTGGCGAGACCTCAGAAATTCATTCCCCAACTCATTATAGGGCAGCCTAAGCTGATCCATTTAGGGGATTAATTTATCCATCACCGGTCGGCAGTGCAGCGTGGCCTTGAGGATTGTGACAGCCCATTCCTGTGGCAAGTTCAGTGGGAGGGGGGTGCTAGTGGGATACAGCCTAGGAGGTAAGCCTCTGGTTATTTGGGGTAGAGGGGTATTGGTAGGTTGGGGTTTGGTTAAGGGTTTTTTTTATGCTCCTTATGGCGCCTGCTAAAAAGTCTGGTTACAGGGGAGGGAGGGGTGATGGAGCTCAGAGGGGTTGTTCTGCAGCGGTGGCAGTGCCTGTTGGCAGACCATGGAGAAGGAATCAGCGCAGCAGGGAGGAAGGCTGGCTTCATGGAGTTGCGGCAGCAGTGGGTGTTTGGCGGACCAGGGAGGAGGAATTGGTGTGGCAAGGAGGAAGGCAAGCAGGCTTTGGAGCAGGCAGGAGGAAGAACAAAGGCAGTGAGGGGGAGGTGGCAAGAACTCAGAACATAGGAACGAAGGAAGGAAGGCGGGAATAGAAAGAGACAATTATTGAGCCTGAGGAAGTAAGGAAGGAAAGAAAAAAAACAAACAAACCAAAAACCATCTAGTGCAACCAGAAATCACTAGACAACAAAGGTAGGATTTCAATTTAATGATCAAAATCTGTCTGGTGCAGTATATTTGTCTATTTTTCTAGGGGGCTGGGTTCAGAGGCAGAATTTGGTTCAGAATATTTTTTCCTTGGTTTTTCCTCCTCTAAATCTAGGGTGCATCTTATGGTCAGGTGTGTCTTATGGAGTGAAAAATATGGTATGTATTCTAAGAGGAAGGAGAGTTGCATTTTGTAGGTGGTTCCTGCTTTGAAGAGTCTACAAGCAGTTGCCCTGCAAGTGGTAAAGGGGACAGGAATTCCCCAAAATACTCCACATTAATAAGCTATTTAAGGTAAAACCAAACTGTTTACTGAAGTTAAAATTTACTGCAGAATGTTTCTAAATTTTCTATGCGGAACATAGCCACAGGAGGTTTTGATCAGAAAATTCAGGAACAGGGTATCAGAACCCATAGCTTAGAAACTGCCAGATCTGTTCTAAAACGTTTTGCCTTTACAAGGTAAGGTGGTGAATCTGAAACACATCGTTCATTAAAATAACTTGTATTAAACTCTCCTTTAAAAGCAGTGTCTCGCAACTACGTGCAACTGCACAGTGGAGTGCCATGAAGAGATTCCAGAATTTGTAAAATTCCATTCATAAGAAATAATTCATAAAATATACACTAGAATAGATGACATTTACAAAGTGTCACCGCTGGCACCTCTCCTCTTTCAGCACACCTCTTTAGTGTTCAAACAATTTTTATTGATGGAAACAAAAACAAGGCCAGGGCACCCCACGGGTGCATAGTACAAATAATGATGCATCATATACAATAAATAACAAGCAGGTACAGAAGAAAAGTAACTCCCCCCCCATCCTACTCCACATAGGGCGAGCGAGAATAAAGCGGCAGAAAGCACTCCGAGGCCCTGGACTCTTATGAGCCTCGAAGATGCCACCCCACCCCTCCCCCCCACCTATACCCACTGATCCCAACCGTAACTAAGTGCTCAAACTGTCCAGTACCCCTCCCCTCCCCAATCCCCTCCTCCCTCCCCCAATGGTACTCTCCGTCCCATCCCACCTAAACTCACCAGTACTCTCCCAGCCCCACTAACTAAGCGCCCAGATTAGGACACCCAACTTAAGACCGCACTGCAGCCCTTTGGATGCAAGGCTTGCAGGTACGGCTCCCAGATATTCAAGAACAACATCTTTCGTTTCCTTGTGCCTCTGGCATCTCGCGCCTCCCAGATGGCCAACTGATGCAACTGGTTCCGCCAATGCCAAAATGCCAAAGGGTCAGGGACACTGAAGAATACATTTCCTGGCCAGTAAACTCATCTTCCTACACAGAACCCGATGCCCCCTAGGCAAACGGCCAAAAGCCTCTGGCAAATCCAAGACAAAGAGGGCCGGGTTACTGTGCAAGGCTCTCCCAATTAACCCTGACATGTAAGAGATTATACGCCTCCAGAAGCGCTGGATAATGGTGCAGAACCAAAAAGCATGTCCCAATGCGTGTGTCCCCCGTCCCACATTTATGACACAGTGGTGTAGGGAGAGCCCCACTATAATACAACTGTGTACATGTGTAATAAGCACGCAAGGTCACCCTATAATATGTTTCTCTCAACCAAGCACACAGGGTCACCCCAGGCGTTGCCCTCAAGGTACGGGCTACATCCCAATGCCCCAAATTATCTGCAATTCCCCCTCCTATTTACCCCGTATGTTCTGGTAGTCCTTGGCAGGTTGTAACTCTTGCAAACTAACATGAATGCTAGACACCGAAAGTGACACCCCCTCCTCCTGAGCAAACAATGCCCACAGCTTGGCCCCCAAGTGCAAGCGCAATTGCGCTCTGTCAAGGGATCCCACATAGTGCTCCACTTGGCAGCACACCTCTTTAAAATGTTCACCAGCACAAGCAGCATCTTCTACCCGCTGCTCGCAACAGATTTGGCTCCCTTCCTTTGTCACTTCATGTCACAGGACCAGAATGCGACATCAGAAGGGATCCGAGGGTGACACGAGCAGCGGATGGAAGATGTTGCTCGCGCCGGTGAACATTTGCAGAGGTATAATTTCAATTATGTGCCGCAAAAAACATTTGCTCAGTTTAGTTTGCTGGAGCCAAAAATGTTTGCGAGACACTGCTTTAAAGTTATACCATAATGAGACATTTAGGTTTTGAAGTTATTCATCTTCTCTTACTACTTTATCAAGAATATATTTTATTTGCATAGCTGCAAAAAGGTGATGGGCAGACAAGGTGAGGGTATGGATGGTTCTCATTTAATTAGAAAATCTATGAAATTTGAACCAGGCTAATTTAAGTCAATGATTGATGTATAAATCACAACCACATCACAATCAAATGCCACACATTCTTTGGCTCAAATTTATCCCCCAATCTTTTCTCCTGCTACTGAGGCAGTTAGGAAAAAGATTATGTACTTACCCTGGTAAGCTCTCTTTCAGTAGATAGGTAATATATTCTAGACAGATGGGTTATTTCCTCATAGCCACGTGCTCCTGCAGAAAGAATCCGCTCCAGATTTTTCACTCTGCCTCTGCTATACTTCACTGGGTTTTCTAGCTCCCCCCTACAGTTAGTACCCAAGCACTGAGAGTCACCCAATACACATGAAGTAGAAACACCTGTAGCAACAGGCTTAAACTTAATTCAACAGTAACATTAACTGCCAACAAAGGCTTCAAAGGAGCTCAGAAACTACTCCCCAATAAATTGAAACATATATACAAATTCTTCCCAGCCTCCAAGGGTTGACAGGCATCCAAGAATCAGCTAGGACAAGCATAAACTGAAACTGAAACAGACTGAAAACAGGACGCAGATGAAGGAAGAAGCATAAACAGACTGAAAACAGAAAGCAGATGAAGGCAGGACAGGGCGGGAGTCTAGAATGTCACCTAAATACTGGAAAAAAGCTTACCAGGTAAGTACATATTTTTTGTCCATTGCAATAGGTAAGACAGATGGGACATACAAAAGAAGTCCCCAAAAAGCTTGGATGGGTTTGCTGCGCCAGCCCGTAAGACCGAGGACCCAAAAGCAGAGCCCTGTATCGCCGCCACATTCACTCTGTAAAACTTGGAAAACGTGTGTAGAGAGAACATTGCTGCCCTTCAGATCGCCTTAGGGGAGACGGCTCTAGCTTCAGCCCACAAAGCCGCCACATCTCTAGTAGAATGCGCTCTGATGGAAAATGGGAGACTGTTTCCCAAAAAGAATATAGGCTGACAAAATGGCCTTATGGATCCATCTTGAAATTGTGGCCTTGGAAGCAGGTGTGCCCTGCTTAAGAGTAGTGAAGATGCACTGAGCATATCAAGATCTTCAAAAGGAGATCTTGTGTCCTGGAACCAGTAGGCTGAAAAGCAGGCAAATGCACCTCCTAATTAACATGGAAAGCCAAAACCATGTTCAGCAGGAAGGAAGGAACCGTATGCAGGGAAATCCTAGTTTCCGAGATACGGAGGAACAGTTCCGTAAAAGAAAGTCTGGAGTCCTGCTGCACTGAGGTAAAAGCAACCAGAAACACGGTCTTGAGTGTCTAGTCCAAGAGGGAAGCATCCTGAAGGGGCTCAAAGGGAACTTTGGTGAGGCTAGACAGCACCAGGTTGAGGTCCCAGGAAGGGAACAGTGGTTTAACCAGTGGTCTGATGCAAAGAGCCCCTTTCAGAACTCTAGCGACCCTTAAGACCGAGGACCCAAAAGTGGAGTCTTGTCTTACTGTTAAATCTACTCTGTAGAATTTGGCAAACGTGTGAAGAGAAGACCATGTTGCTGCCCTGCAAATCTCCTCAGGAGAGACAGATCTAGCTTTGGCCTTGACGGAAACGGGACTGAAAGAATGCAGACTGATGAAGCTATTTAGTGACCTCCAGATAATGCAGAACAATGTGTACAACCAGTTTCTTCAACAGGCGACCCTGTGTCCTGGAACATGTAGGCTGAAAGGCAGGTAAACATTTCCTGATTAACATGGAAAACCAAAACCACAAACCATCCAAAGGGAAACCCCAGCCTTCGAAATACAGAGGAAAGGGTTACTGAAAGACAAAGCCTGTAGTTACGACACAATACACTGAAGTAATGGCTACCAGAAAAACGGTCTTGAGACTCAAGTCCCAAGAGGGAAGCATCTCTAAGGGGCTCAAAAGCGCCTTGGTGAGGCTAGACAGCACCAGGTTAAGGTCCCAGGAAAGGGTGCTTAACCAGCGGTCAGATACGAAGAGCCCCCTTCAGAAATCTAGCAACATCAGGACGAGACGCCAATGAGGATGGATGCTCTCACGATTTAAAACAAGTGCCCAGCCTCCTGGACCCATAGAGAAGCCACAGTGAGTCCTTTATACCCAGTTTATACCCAGATTCTGGCACATCATCCCCCACATCCATTAGATCGCTAGACAATCTATGGAACTTCAGGAAGGCCGTGAAAACCTTCTTCTTCACAAATCCAGCTCCTTAATGTCCAATGCTACTCACAAGCTCCATAATGATCAACGCTACTCACGGGACCTAAACTACCAACCACCAAATATGTACTCACTTACAACACAAACTTTAGTACAATTATGTTATGTTTTGTTAGTACAGTGAATGCTGTCCTAAATCTACGACAGCCGCAAATTCTTCTAAGCTATGTCTACCAAAAATGTCTTCAAATAATTTTGTCCTTCTATACTGTGAATGTACCTTTGTAACCCGTTCTGTGCTCCTTTGGGAGGACGGGCTAAATAAATGAATGAATGAATAAATAAATAAATAAATCTAAACTAGAGAATGACATACAGGAACTCAATTTCCTCGCCCCGTCCTCATTAGTTTTGTCGCTGTCCCTTCCCCATTGCTGTAAGATCTGCCTCAACTGCACAAGCTGCAAACACTTATAATTTTAAAGTGTGAGACTTGTGCAGATGAGGACAGCTTGCAGGAATGGGGCAGAGACAGGAAAAGAACTCGCAGGACAGGAAAATGAGTTCCCATGGGGTCAGGGAAAAATTTGTCTCATGTCGTTCTCCAACTCAAAGCAGCTTGAAGACAGGCAAGAATCAGCAAAATCAGAGCTGAATAATGGTCCACCTTTTCCTGGGTGCACCATTGTTGGAAGGCCTTCCGCCCCATAGTGTAAGCCAACACCTTGGACAACTGCTTAGACTTCAGAAGAGTATCAACAACCAGAGCAGATCTTTTGTGCTCTAAGGCTGCACGCTCAAAAACCATGCTGTGAAAGCAAAGTGATATGAATCTTCCTTGGAGGCCGGACCCTGCACAAGGAGGTCTGGATACGCACTCAGCTGAAGGTTGTGACCCCTGCACAGACACATCAGATCTGCGTACCACGATCTGCGAGGCCAATCTGGAGCTACCAGAATTTCATACAGAATTTCCCGAGGCCATGGCTAAACCAGAGCGTTGAGCCCCTTGCTTCCAGGCTTGGATCGTTGACTGAAGCAATCCATTTTCTTGTTTCTTGCCATGGCCATGAGGTCAAAGCAGGGCCAATCCCAGTGCCCACTATCACTTGAATGCCTCTGTGGACAAGGCCCACTCAACCAGATCCAGAGTCTTGCCTGCTAAGGAAGTCGGTTTGAACATTGTCTACTCCCGCCACATGCGCTACCGTCAGCACTAGGGGAAGAAAAAGAAGGTGGGCTTCCTGAGCCAGAGAGTGCTCTTGGACCCTACCTGGCGATTGACATAGGCTACTGCAGTCACATTATCAGAGAAGACCCTGACCGCTTGGCCCTCCAGAGTCTTCTGCAATCTCAGAGCCAGCTGAACAGCTGAGCTCCAACTGGCTGATTGACGATTTTCATTGCGAGGGCATCCAACACCCCTGAACAAGACAATGATTGCAATGGGCTCCTGAGCCCTGAAGGCTGGCATTGTTATCACCATGATCCAGGAAGCAATGTGTAGTGTTATGCCCCTGCGAGCAATTACGGGAGAAGCCACCAACCCATTCTTGCTTAGGCTTCCAAAGTACACAGTAGACAGGCCTGCAAAGCATCACTGTGCAGAAATTAAAGCATTCTAAAGAGGACACATGTGCCCTCACCCAAGGAACCCTGAAGATAATCCTATGCCGAAGGAACCAGCCGCTCAAGAGAAGAAATCTGGACACATAGCTTTTGCCTGCAGGCTTCTGGTATAGAGATACAGCCTGATGTTTCGAAGAGAACTCCCAGGTATTCCAGTGACTGCGTATGCATCAGATGGCTCTTCCTGAAGTTGACAATCAAGCCCAGGTCCCTCCAGCACCTGGAGTACCCGCTCCACCATGTGCTGTCCCTCAGCCAACAAGGGAGTTCTGATCAGCCAGTCGTGCAAGTAAGGGTGAACATGGAGACCCATCTTTCGCAGGTATGCCGCCACTATCATCACCACTTTGGTGAAAGTCCAGGGCCCTGTTGCCAGCCTAAAAGGCAGGGCAGAGAATTTGTAATGCTGTCCTAGAACATGAAACCACAAAGATTTACAGTGGGCCTGAAAAATGGAAATGTGCAAGAACACTTCCGTGAGATCCAGAGGCAAGAAACTCTCCTGGGGCCACTGCTGCAATGACTGAATAAATGGTCTCCATTCGAAAGTGTGGAAACTTGAGAGCCACATTCACATGCTGAAGATCCAGAATAGGCCTCCAATCTTCTGAGCCTCTCTTTGGCAAAAATAAAGTACAGTGGTACCTTGGTTTACGAGCATGATCCGTACCAGGAGCATGCTCGTAAACCAAAATGCTCGTTTATCAAAGCAGAGTTCCTCATAGGATATAATGGAGACTTGGACAATTCGTTGCTACTGCTGCCAGCCACAGACATAAACATAATAAAACTGGGGCACTGGGGCTCTTTCCACAGCCAACCAACCTCACTGGGGCCTTGCATCTTTAACTTCTTTTTCGTTTACTGCTTACATTTATTTTATTTATTTATTTATTTATTTATTTGGATTTTTATCCCGTCCTCCCAGTAGCTCAGAACGGTCTACAAATGAACATACACAGTGGAGAGTAACTAGACATATAAGTAATACAACAGGTTTAGTGATTGGATTTATAGATTTTGAGAGAATTTAATACAGGGAGAGTATAGCAGAAAGAGAGAAGGGGGAAATACAGTAGTTTAGTTTAAGGAAAGTTATATGCGTTTAGGTACAATTTGTTAGTGGAGAGAGTAAGAGAGGGTTATACTGGAGTTTGGGAAGGTGATAGGAGAGTGGAGGGGTGGGGCGTAAGGGGGGGAGAAGACAGAGGAGATCTTTAGTTGAAGAGGAGGGTCTTTACATTCATGCCGGCTTTATCTTCCTCACTGTGCTGCGGTGCCTACCTTCATGCCGCAGTGCTCATTTCAAGCTGCGAGCAACAGTTCCCATGTTCCCCCCACGGCCGACCCGGAAGCCCTCACTGTGCCGCAGTGCCTACCTTCATGCTGCAGTGCTCGTTCCAAGATGCGGGCAACAGTTCCCATGTTCCCCCCACGGCCGACCCGGAAGCCCTCACTGCGCTGCGGTGCCTACCTTCATGCCGGCTTTCCTTCTTGCCGCAGTGCTTGTTCAAAGCGGCAGCCAGCAGTTCCCACGTGCTCCCCGCGGCTGACCCGGAAGCCCTCCCTCTGACGTCGCAACGTCAGAGGGAACGTCTCAGGGCCAGCCGCAGGAGGCATGCAGAAGCTGCCGCCGCGGCCCAGAGCGAACACAGCAAGGAGGAGGCAGCCGGCAAGAAGGCAATCACCCAGGGGTGGCAGACGGAACAAACGCATTGCCCTCGAGCGGGCCGCACGGGGCAGCAGGTTGGACACCCTAAAAGGCAAAACTGAAGTGAAAGAGCATCAGAAAGCGTGCATTGCAAGGTATGGAGAGGGGGGTGCAGGATGTTTTACTTTGGGACATGCTCACATAGCAAGTCAAGCTCGGTTTACGAGTCACAAATTTTACAAATGTTTTGCTCATCTTGCAAAACACTCGTAAACCGAGGTTTGATTGTATATAGAGCAGGGGGCCCACACTTTCTTGGCTTGCGAGCTACTTTTAAAATGACTAAGTCAAAATGATCTACCAACAATAACATTTTAAAAACCACAAAGCACACTGTACGCAGAGAAAATATTATAATTTATATTTGGGGGGGAGGGGTTTCCCAAAAGATATCAAGGCAGATGACTTTAAAATATGCAATGTAACCTCAGTAACAACTAAAAAAATAGACAAATATACCCCCTCCCCTTTTACTAAACTGTGATAGCAGTTTTTAGCACAGGGAGCTCCCAACGCTCATAGGCTCCCTGTGCTAAAAACCACTATTGTGGTTTAGGGGCCATAGTGCAAAATAGACAGCAGACATAAATTCTCAAAACGGACACATTTTGATCACTAAATTAAAAATAAAATCATTTTTCCTGCCTTTGTGTCTGGTGATTTCATGAGTCTCTGGTTACACTTCCTTCTGACTGTGCATACAATCTTTTTCTTCTGCATGCTTCCTCTCCTCCAGACCTCATCCTAAACAACATCTATTTCTGTCCTTCCACGAGTCCAACTTTTTCTTCCTCTCCCCTGCCCCCTCCCCTTTCTCATTCTCTCTGCCCCCTTATCTTTCTTTCTCTCTCTCCCTGCCCCCCCTTTCTTTCTTTCTTTCTGTCTGTCTGTCTTTCTCTCTGCCCACCCCCTTTTCTCTCTCTCTTGTCTCTCCAGAGAAGGCAGCACTGTTAATTGGTCAATGGAGGAACAGCAGCCTATTTAGTTCCAGGAAGCATAAAGCTGTGTCTTTCTTTCTCTCCCTCTGCCCCCCCCCCCCTACCACCACTGCCGCAAATTTCTCCCTGTTTCCCTGACACGCAGAAGCCAGGCCCGTGCAACCATTACACAAGCGTTCCCCCCCCCTCACCACCACCGATGTCAATTCTGACATTGGTGAGGAAGTTCCGGGCCAGCCAAGCAGCAATTGTCTAGCCCGAACTTACTCTCCATCAGAATCGACATCGTGGGAGAACGCTTGTGTAGTGGTTGCACGGGCCTGGCTTTTGCGCGTCAGGGAGAACACGAAGGCAACGTTGAGTCTATGCAATCGACTCGCGTTGCCCTTGCAATCTACTGGTCAATCATGATCGACCTTTTGGGCACTCCTGATATAGAGTTTAGGCAACATTGGCTCTATAGCTTAAATATGCAGCAAGCACTGAATGGTGGTTTGAAACCTAAGCACTTTTTCCGGGCGACCTGTAGGAGAGTCCACAAATCAATCTGTCAAGAGGCTAGGTAAATTCCAGCTTATAGCTCGATCGAATAATGTACCAAGACCCACTGGTCGGATATAATGTGCATCCAAGCAGGAAGAAATGCTGAGATCCGGCCCCCTATCTGACAAGGGGCATCCCTCAGCCTGACATCATTGTGCCTTTCTGGCAGAGGGTGCAGAGTGGGAGGTGGAAGACTGGGAATGCCTGTAACCCATATATCGCCTGGAGCCCTGTGAAAATATCTGCAATGTGGCACTCGCATACTGTCGGGATCGCCATGAGCCATGAAAATTAGAACCAGAACCCCCTGGAGGGTTTGGGTCTGCTATCTGGCAGTCTTAGGGCAACAGTCCATCTCAGAATCCATGAGGTCATCCAGACCTTTGCCAAACAATAACTGCCCATTAAAAAGCCTAGCCAAAGTAGACTTGAAAGTAGAATCATAAGAACATAAGAAGTTGCCTCCGCTGAGGCAGACCAGAGGTCCATCCTGCCCAGCGGTCCGCTCCTGCGGCGGCCCATCAGGCCTAATTGCCTGAACAGTGTCCCTGACTAATTTTGTAACTGCCTCTAATCCTCTATTACCTACCTCTACTCCTATCTGTACCCCTCAATCCCTTTGTCCTCCAGGTACCTGTCCAGACCCTGTTTGAAGCCCTGTAGCGTGCTTCTGCTTATCACATCCTCCGGTAGTGTGTTCCATGTATCCACCACCCTCTGAGTGAAAAAGAACTTCCTGGCGTTTGTACTAAACCTTTCCCCTTTCAATTTCTCTGAATGCCCCCTTGTACTTGTGGTTCCCCGTAATTTGAAAAATCTGTCCCTGTCTACTCTTTCTATGCCCTTCATGATCTTGAAGGTTTCTATCATGTCTCCTCCAAGTCTCCGCTTTTCCAGGGAGAAAAGCCCCAGCTTCTTTAGTCTGTCAGTATATGAGAGGTCTTCCAAACCCTTTATTAGCTTAGTTGCTCTTCTCTGGACTCTCTCAAGTACCGCCATGTCCTTCTTGAGGTACGGCGACCAATACTGGACACAGTACTCCAGGTGCGGGCGCACCATTGCACGATACAGTGGCAGGATGACTTCCTTCGTCCTGGTCGTGATACCCTTCTTAATGATGTCCAACATTCTGTTTGCCTTCCTCAAGGCTGTGGCGCACTGCGCCGACGCCTTCAATGATGTGTCTACCATCACTCCCAGGTCTCTTTCAAGGTTACTCACCCCTAGCGGTGATCCCCCCCCATTTTGTAAGTGAACATCGGGTTCTTTTTCCCTACATGCATGACCTTGCATTTCCCTATGTTGAAGCTCATTTGCCACTTTTTGGCCCACTCTTCCAGCGCTGTCAGATCCTTTTGGAGATTTTTGCAGTCTTCCTTGCTTTCAACCCTGCTGTATAATTTGGTGTCATCCACAAATTTAATAACCTCACATTTTGTTCCTGCCTCCAGGTCGATAATAAATATATTGAACAGGAGCGGTCCCAGCACCGACCCCTGTGGAACTCCGCTCGTGACCCATTGCCAGTCTGAGTAATGGCCCTTTATTCCAACCCTCTGTTTCCTGTCTGCCAGCCAGTTTCTGATCCATCGGTGGACCTCCCCTTGCACCCCGTGGTTCCATAGCTTCCTTAGCAGTCTTTCATGTGGTACCTTGTCGAAGGCTTTTTGGAAGTCAAGGTAAATGATTTCTATAGATTCCCCTTTATCCACCTGGCTGTTTACCCCCTCAAAGAAATATAATAAGTTAGTGAGGCATGACCTGCCCTTGCAGAAGCCATGCTGACTCGGCTTTAGCTGCCCAGTGTTTTCAATGTGTTCCCAGATGCAGTCTTTAATCAGCGCTTCCATCATCTTTCCCGGGACCGAGGTCAAGCTCACCGGCCTGTAGTTTCCTGGGTCTCCCATTGAGCCTTTCTTGAAGATGGGCGTGACATTTGCTATTTTCCAGTCTTCCGGAATCTCTCCAGTTTTTAAGGATAGGTTGCATATTTGTCTAAGTGGCTCAGCTATTTCGTTCCTTAGTTCCTTGAGTACCCTTGGGTGAATGCCGTCCGGACCTGGCAATTTGTCGCTCTTTAGCCTGTCTATCTGCCTGAGGACATCAACTTTGCTAACCTCTAGTTGGACCCGATTTTCATCCTGATCTCCTTTTACGATCTCCTCGGGTTCCGGAATGTTGGTTGTGTCCTCCCTCGTGAAGACTGAAGTGAAGAACTCATTTAGCCTGTCAGCTATCTCCTTTTCCTCTTTAACCACTCCCTTTCTGTCTCCATCATCCAAGGGTCCCACTTCCTCCCTTGCTGGTTGCTTCCCCTTGAAGTACCTGAAGAATGATTTGAAGTTTGTTGCTTCCCCCGCCAGTCTCTCTTCATATTCTCTTTTTGCTTTCCTAACCACTCGGTGACACTCCTTTTGGTGTTTTTTGTGCTCCTTTTAGTTGTCCTCTGATTTGTCCTTTTTCCATTTTTTGAATGATGCCTTCTTGTCACTTATCGCCTTTTTCACTGCATTTGTTATCCACACTGGGTTTTTTGTTCTATTCTTTTTGCACCCTTTCCTGAACTTGGGGACGCACAGGTTTTGTGCTTCGTGCCCTTGAGTAAGGTCCAGGCTTTTTCTACGGACTCCATCTTCCTTGCGGTGTCGTTGAGTTTCTTACCCACCATTTTCCTCATGGCATCATAATTCCCTTTTTTGAAGTTCAGTGCTGTCGTAGTTCTTTTCACCTTTGATGATCCAATTTCTAGCCTGTACTGGATCGTGTTGTGATCGTTGTTTCCTAGTGGGGCTAGTACCACCACCTCTTTAGCGGGTCCCCCATGTCCGGTGAAGATTAGGTCAAGAGTGGCATCTCCCCGTGTTGGTTCCGTGACCAGTTGTTCCATGAAACAGTCCCTCGTGACCTCCAGGAATTTGGTCTCTCTCATGCAGTTTGAGTGCCCTATACTCCAGTCTATTCCCGGGTAATTAAAGTCCCCCATCACCACTACACTTCCGCTTTTGCATACCTGCCCCAGTTCAGCCTCCAGTTCAGTCAATTTCTTCCGTTTGTCCCGGTGGGCGATAGTACAGACCCAATTTTATGTCTGTTCCAGTTCCTCCGGATAGCTTAACCCATAGTGATTCCAAGTCATCCGCCCTTGCTGTTGTTTCCATCCTGGTTGAAAGTATGGAATCCTTTATATATAGCGCTATTCCTCCACCTTTTTTGTGTGGCCTATCTCTCCTGTAGAGTTTGAACCCTGGTAAAGCCACATCCCATTTATTGTCATCAGCCCACCACGTTTCTGTGACTCCGATTATGTCAAGGCCCTTTTTGTTGGCTAAGGCTTCTAACTCTCCCATTTTAGCCCTTAGGCTCCTAGCATTTGTGTATAGGCAATGTAAGTCCCGGTTGTTTGCCTCTCTTGCCGGTTTTCCTCGTGGTTTGGCGCTCCTGGCGACCCCCTCATGAGTTGCCAGTCCCCAAACCTCGTCTCGGTCATCCTCCTCCTGTGGTGTGTCTGTTTCGTCCTCAGCCTGCTTCCCCATTTTAGGTTGTCTTTTTGGATTCCGTTTTCTCTGTTAGTCCTGTTTGCCAATTTCATTTGTGCCCTAGACCCCTGCAATTTGTCCTTTGGTCCTTCCTCCAAAAATTCCCACTCAGTTCTGAGTCCTCCTTTACAGTGTCTTTGTTCAATGTCCTTGGCCCTGGGCATCTGCATTGTGTCCTTAGGTCCTTGTCCCAAAATTCCCCACTCAGTCCCGATCCCTTTTTTACAATGTCCTTGGCCCTGGGCCCCTGTATTGCATCCTTAGGTCCTTTTTCCAAAAATTCCCACTCAGTCCTAAGCCCTCTTTTATAATGTCCTTGCTCAGTATCCTTGTTTGATACTTTTGTCCGATGTGTCAGATCGACTGTCAGCTTTCCCCTCTTTCTCAGTTTAAAGCCAAGTCTATGGCGCTCTGGACGTTGCGTGCCAGCCTACTGTCTGATCAAGAGCATTCTGTGGGCAGAGATGTAGTACACAGACACTTCTACCAAAAACTCACATGAGGTCATACAATACATCAGCCATATAATCTGTCCCAGCCATCAGAAGTTGAGGAGGATCCACTGCCTCACACTCCATGTACACAGTCAAGAGACAGGCATGTGCAACAAAAAATGTTGCCGAAACAGCTTTGATACCCAAAGTAGCTGCATCAAAAAATTTCCTAAGGACCACATCCACACAGCAGTCCTGCATATCCTTTAAACACTACACCACCCTCACTGGGGAGAGAGGTGCATTTAGTCACCTGTGCCAAAGAATCCACCCTGGGCTGACCCAAAAGCCAGAGGATATACAAGCATGACATAGCTCTAGCAATTTTCAGAGCACCCTCGGGAGAGTCAAACAGCTCTAAGACCAGAATGCATATCGGGGTGTCAGAGAAAGTTGCCGGTTCGTAGGGATGAGAGGAGGGACATCAGGGAGGGCCGTCATCTGCAGGGAGGTGCTTTTCTCTCATTTTTTTTTCATGGGGCAGATATTATGCATGTGTAACATGCACAGTATCTGTGCCCATTAAAAAATAAAATAAAATGCTAAACTAAGGTTAGACAGGTAAGCAAGCAACAGGTCTTGCCCAGTTGCTTTTTTTTGGATTGCTAAAAGCCATGTTAGCGCATCAATCGCGCTCTACTAGCTTACATGGCATTTCAATATTAATGAACTTATTTGCATGGTTGGATTGGTGAATGAGTGAATGTGCAGAAAACCACATGGTGAGCTGTTTTCTGCAATGGGTCAGCAAATGTGATCATCGCTAAAGCTGTTAAAATAGGTTTAGTGATGATCGCTGGGCTTTAATGCATCTGGGAGCCAGTGAAGTTCAGCAGAGGCAGAGTGAAAAATCTAGAGTGGATTCCTTCTGCAACAGCACATGGCTATGGGGAAATAACCCATCTGTCTAGAACAGTGGTTCTCAACTCTACCTCCCCAGCCAGTTAGGTTTTCAAGATATTCCTAATGAATATGCATGAGAGAGATTTGCATACCTGTCACTTCCATTATATGCAAATATCTCTCATGCATATTCATTAGGGATATCTTGAAAACCCGAATGGCTGGGGGGGTCCCCCAGGATAGGGTTGAGAACCACTGGTCTAGAATGTCTCACTTACTGGACTAGAAAATTTTATTTCTTTAGGAGTCTCTCAAAGAACTTTCATGCAAAATGTAGAAGTTTCAAGTGAAACTGATTATCCTGTAAAAAATAAATAAATCATTTTAGATAGGTCAGAGTGGTAGCCTTTGGTCTGAATTTTAGTCTTCCAATTCATGAGTTTACAATGTTTTTCCTATATGGATGCATTAGTGAAAAAGACTTCAATCAATTACTATATCTAAACGTTATTGAACGCCTCAAAAAAACAATTCAATTCAGATAAGTGCTGTGCCCAGCTAAACTACATACTGAAATCTATCTGAATGTTTTTTCTTGAATTTCCTGAAAACTACTGCCTTATTTTATCTGGCTTTGGACAAGTATATGAAAGCATCAAATACTGTGTGCAATCCTGGTTTCCATATCTCAAAGATATAGCGGAATTAGAAAACGTACAGAGAAGGGCAATAAAAATGATAAAAGGAATGGGATGACTTCCCTACAAGGAAAGGCTAAAGCAGCTAGGGCTCTTCAGCTTGAAGAAATGGCTCTGGGGAGATATGATAAAGGTCCATAAAATACCGAGTGGAGTGGAAAGGGTAGATGTGAATCGCTTGTTTACTGTTTCCAAAAATACTAGGACCAAAGAGCATACAATGAAGCTACCAATTAACAGATTTAAAATAAAACTGTGGAACCTTGAGCATCACATTCACATGCTGAAGATCCAGAATAGGCCTCCAATCTTTCTTTACTTAATGTGTAATTAAAATCTCTGGAACTCTTTGCTGGAGAATGTGGCAAAATCAGGTAGCTTAAAAGGGTAAAAAAAAGAAAAAAAAGGATTGGATAATTTCCTAAAAAGTAGTCCATAGGCCATGATTGAGATGGCTTGGGAAAATCTACTGCTTATTCCTAGGATAAGAAGCATAAAATAAACTGTACTGTTCCCTCAAGCTTTGTAGCTTCTTAACATTCAATGTTAGCTGCCAAATTTCAGACCATTCTTCAAGCCTCATTAGGTCCTTTCTTAAGTTATTCACACCATCAAGGGTGTTTATGCTATTGCAGATTTGGGCATCATCCACAAAGAGGCAAGTCTTACCTGACAACCCTTCAGCAATATTTCTTACAAAAATGGGGAAAAAATTTTTAAAAAAAAAGAGAGAACATGCTTAAGAGCCAAACCTAGAGACATGCCAATGGTTAACATCCCTTTCTTCAAAGGGACCTTCATTGACCAATGTCCTCTCACCTTCCACTCAACCAGTTCTTGGCTGAGGTTACTTTTGAAAGCTAATCAAACTACTGTATATTTAGTCCAATAATTTATTTTTTTTCTTTATGCTTTTATTTCTACATATTACCTTGAAGAGCAGACTAATATGGCCACCACACCATTTCACATTAAAAGCATGAAAATTTGAATGTTGGGGTAGAATTTTCTCTGACTATTCATTTTCATAAATTTTTTCTTCATAGCTACAAGCTTTGCCTTGACATGTTTTCTGTTTTTACCAATTTTTCAAATTCTTCTTACTTTGGATTTTTCTTGCATTGTTACAGGTCTCAAATTTTGTTAACTTCTTTCCCTTCACCCTCTTTTATAAAGGCAGGAAACCATCCCAGTCTCACCTGGGCCTACCAACATCAACACAAACTGGGCCAGCAGCAAGAATGAAGTTTTAGAAACCTAGATGACTGGGTTTTTCCAACCTTGTCTTGTGATTACCTACATCTGCTTTCATAGCTGTGGTTGGGCACATTCCATTTAAGGTGATGACATCTGCTTTAAACTATTTTTAGTACTAGAGAACAAGCACACACTAGATTTGTTTGCTTTCAGCTAAAAATTGAGTGCTGTTATTTCATTCTCTCAATATTAAGCTTGCAGTTGCTCAGATATGATCTTGAGGTTAGCCGTCCTTGTAAAATAAAGGTCTGCTGAGGTTCAGTCCCATTCCCTCACATGCAAGTAGATTAAATGGCAAAACCCATAGATCTAGCTCAAAAATATCAGAGCAGTTAATCAAATTATATATCACCATATGCTGCTGTTTTTGGAAGAGACCTAATCAGCCCTTGCAGGTGACAGTTAACTCATACTGCTGGAGTGGTATGAATGCCCATCTACAGTGCAGCTTTTCACATCTGGTAGCACAATTGTGTGTTCTATGATTAGTGCTATGATTAGTGCTGTTTCCTGCATCAGAAGATTAATAGTGTTCATTCTTTTCAACCTAATGCATCGTTAGGAAACTATGCCAAAGGGGTCAAAAATACTCCCGGTTTTGTGGTTTTCACACCAAGGGATGCATTTAGTTTTAAAAATTAGCCAGATTGGACAGGGGTTCCAGCAGAGTGTTGAAGAGTGATTAACTGTGGCAAGGTAAGGGTTTTAGTTAATTACCAAGTCTTAGAGCCATAAAGACTTAGGTTTTTACTTCAATGATCTTTCCTTATAGATGGGTGTAGAATTCCTGAATAGTTGGTTAGTCACCCTCAAACCACGTGTCTTTGCAGAAAGCATCAATCATTTTCTTCGCTCTGCTTACTTACCCAGTGAACTGTGCTGTATGTAGCCTCTCAGTTTGTACAAAAGCAACCTAATATCAAAGAGAAAGGGGGACACAGGGACGTACTCCTAATAACTTAAGTTCTGTTATGCTTTGTAAGTAACATGCCTAACACACATGACAGAAATATTAAAACAAAACAAGGTGTATCAAACAAGCCACCTACTTAAGGCAAGACATTGTCAGAAAAGGCCATCTTGCCAGTGGATGCAGCTGCAGTGTTCCTTTCAAAAATCTGGACACATCCAGGTATAGTTAAAAGAACTTTGTCCACTCGTGCTCTAAAGCACGAGACCCACTATTTGTACCTTAAGCTATCCAACTGCTAGGCCCTTTGAGGCCATCCTAGACAAATGCAAGGCCTAAGGTAAACTGTGCCTGAAAAGATTCCTCGTTTCTGGTATTGCACCAGGCTCTGAATGTCTTCCAAGCCTTTGCATAGGCAGCAACTGTCATTGGTTTCTTTGCCCTGAGTTGAGTTGCCACGCCTGAATAGCTTCCGTGTTCTAAAGTTTTACAGTCAAAAATGCCGTAAGCCCAAAGTGTGCCAGATTCTCCAGGGCAATCGGCCCCCTGTGACCGCAAGATGGGATGCAGAGGTAGCAATGAGGGTCCTGTGTCTTCTCAGCCAATCTGGGGTTACTAGAATCACCAATACTAGGTATATAACACTATCCTTCCAATGACCCTATCATGGGCCAAGGAAGAAAAATGTATAACAGGCCTGTAGTGGGCCACTGCTGCACCAAGACGGCCATGCCTGCACTTCCGGGTTCGCATCTTCAGCTGAAGAACCTTACTGCTTTCTTATGGGCTGCTTTTGCCATGAGATTGAAAGGTAAGCTGCCCCCAGTAGCATATAATGCTGTCGAACACCCTCTGGGATAGGACTACTCCATGGGAGCCAGGGTTTGATGGCTCAAATAATCTGCTTGAACACTGTCCACTCCTACATGAGCTGCTGATAGAGCCTCTAGGTCATGGGTGCCCATACTTTTTGGGCTTGCGAGCTACTTTTAAAATGACCAAGTCAAAATGATCTAACAATAAAATTTTATAACACACAAAGCACACTGTACACAGAGAAAATGTTAATTATCTTTTATATTCCGGGTTTTTTTTCAAAGAGATCAAGGCAGATGACTATATGCAATGCCACCTCAGTAACAACTATACAAAAATAGACAAATATACCCCCTCCCTTTTTACTAAACCGCGGTAGCGGTTTTTAACACAGGGAGCTGCACTGAATGCCCTGCACTGCTCTCGATGCTCATAAGTTCCTTGCGCTAAAAAACGCTATTGTGGTTTAGTAAAAGGGGGCCATAGTGCAAAATTTAGAAAGCAGATATAAATTCTCAAAACGGCCACATTTTGATCACTAAATTGAAAATAAAATCATTTTTCCTACCTTTATTGTCTGGTCATTATTCAAATCATTTTGGTCCCAGGCTCTGGTTGTCTTATGATAACTTGCTTGCCAGGGTCTCCTGCCCATTTGTTGTTTTCTTCTTTCTCCATGCTAACCATCAATTTTCCATCTCTGTCCTCCCCTTCTGTTTCCCTTCCCTCCTTGGAAGACTGGCATCTTTCCTTTTTTTGTCTCCATCCACAGATCCACCTTTTCTCAACTACATTACATTAGATTTCTATTCCGCCATTGCCTTGCGGTTCAAGGCGGATTACAAAATAATTACAAAAAATGTATACCCTTTCATCCAGCATCTCTCCCTCCTTCCCCACCACCCCAGGGTCCACCATCTCTCCCTTTCTTTTCCCAACTACCCTCCTATCCAATATCTCTATCCCCCCCCCTCCACACCATCCCCTTGTGTCCAACTTCTTCCTTTTCTGTTCTTTCCCTCCCTAAATCCCATTGTTCACAATCTCTCTCCCTCTCCTCTGTTTTTAAGACCCATTATTTCTCTCCCCCCAAAGTCCAGCATATGCACGTCTCTTTGAACCCCCCTTCCCTCCATGTACTTCTACACCAGGGCCCGCCCCCCCCAAAGGCCTGCATGTTCCTCCCTGACCTCCCACACATCCATTTACCTAATTCCAGCAGGGAGCAGTCTATAGAGAGGATCGCCAGTACTTTAGCAATCCTTGCAGGTTGCCATAGGCCTCAGGAACTGTCTTCCCTCTGCTGCGGTCCCACTCCTCCTCTGAGTCAGAGGCAGGATGGAGGTAGGATCACGGCTCCTGAGGCCTATGACCACCTGCAAGGATCGCTAAAGTACTGGCGATCCTCTCTGCAGGCTGCTTGCTCCCTGTTGGAATTAGATAAAGGGATGCGCGGGAGGCCAGAGAGAAAGCCGGACACTACAGCACTTCCCAAATGACCCCCCCCCCCCTCTATTACAGCCCCGGCGAATAGTATAAGGATTTAGCGTTTTCTAAGATTCTGAACCGCTCTGCTTCCTCCGTCCCCGACCCTGATGAAATAATGAAACGTGTCAGTGGGGATTGAGGCAGACTTGGTTTTAAACTAAGTAACTGTTTTGCACTAGCACTTGGATAGCTAAGTTGGAATTTTCAAATGAGCACTAGCACTTTATAAATTATTATGAACATAGATCAAAAGAACATTTAATATTGAAGAATCACACAATATAAAGTTCCTATGAGGACGGCTACCACACGATTATACAGTGTGGCATTCTAAGGAACATAGTCTGAAAAATCTCAAACTTAAAATATATAGGTGGCTACTAGAGGTTTGATGTTATAATATATTTGAAACATTTGTGCACATATTGAGATCTTGAGTGTTCATAACCATGGCCTCCCCCTCTAAAGCAGGAACTGCAGCAGCCGGCCAGCAAGAGGCAGTGCAGCCGATTCTGCTTTAGAGGGAGAGGGGGGGAAGAGTCAATCACTGAATTGAGAGGCCGATTTTTTTATTTATTTTTTTTTTTTTTTTGGGGGGGGGGGGTTAAATCGTATCAATTCACCCGATGTGAATCGATTTGAATTGGGCAGCACTAAGTCCTTGGCTCTTACCACAACAGGTGCTTCTGTCTCCTGTAGTAGTGTGCTAAGATCCATCCCCCGTCGACTTTCTAACCCCGCCCTGCCAGCACTCTGATTGGCCAGTGTTCAAGAGGCAGATTAATTGGACGCCAGTCAGGAGGGGAAAAAAGAGAAGGGAAACCGCATAGCTCCGCAATCGACTGGGGTTGCCTAAGCGATCGACCGGTCGAACAATGTATTGGGCACCCCTGCTTTAGGTGAAATTCTGTCCAACAAAATAACCTTGGGCTTCCAATTTCTGGGGGGGGGGGGTACTTTTGGTGCCTCTCTGCCCGTTTACATAGGCCACCGCCATGGCATTGTCTGAGAAGACCCTGACTGCCTTGCTTCAGATGCTGACGGCTCTCAGTTCTGGATGATTGATCGACCACTTCGAGTGTGCAACTATTTTCCCTGCACTGGATGAATGACCTCCCCAGCCATAAAGGCTGGCATCTGTCATCAGAATCACCCAAGACTATATGTAGTGGCATCCCCCTGGCCAGCATCTCTGGCAGGAATCACTACTGTAGGCTGCAGCATGCCTCTGGACCAATGGCCTGTGAAGAGAATCTGCCTCAAGCAACCAATCGCAACAAAGCGTCCTGTATGGGGCATAAATGTGCCTTCGCCCAAGGAACTAACTCTATGGTCTTCACCATAAAGCCTAGCATTTGGAGGTAGTGCCAGGCTGTGGGAGCCTGCTGTGCTAAAATTTCTGTAATCTGCTATCTGAGCTTCTGTTGCATTGCTCTGGAACAAACAATCCACCACAGTGTTGAATTGGACTCCCAGATATTCCAGGGATTGAGACTTGTTCTAGACAGCTTTTCCAGAAATGTATTATCCAGCCCAGGTGTTGGTGCGTCTCTATGACCTGTTCCATGTCAATCTCCCCCTCGGTCCTGGATGGAGCTCTGTTTAGTCAATCATCCAGATAAGGGTGCACCTGGAACCCGCACAAGGGCACTGCTACAAACCCCATCACCTTGGTGAAAGTCCAAGGCACAGTTGCGAGTCCAAAGGAGAGTGCTGAGAACTGAAAATGTCTCCAACATATGGAACCACAAGTATCGCCTGTGAGCAGGAAAGATAGGGATGTGAAGATAAGCCTGTCACATCCAACAAGGCTAGAAACTCCTCCAGCACCACTGAAGCAGTGACCAATCTTATGGTCTCCATGGAGAAGCACAGTACTTTTAAAAGTTGCTTTGACTGATTTTAGGTCCAGTATTGGTCTCCAGTCCTCTGAATCACTTAAGCACAATAAAGTATATGAAGTATCTGCCTAAGCCTGATTCTATGTCCGGTAAGGGATCTATGGCTTAAGTATCTAAATCACTTTATTGTTGCTCAGACCCCGAGTGCCTTCTCCGGTTGTCCAGTCGATGAATGCAAAAATAAATCCTGCAGAGAATGAAAAAAATTCTAGCTTTTAACTTACTCGAATTATGTCCAACACCCACTGATCCAAGCAATTTCCACCCAAGCATCCCAAAACTGATAGCCTTCCCCCATTCCCTGGCATCATTGCTGCTTCTTGGATGCTGCTGTGGCATGGGATCCGGAGGATTGAGAACACTTTACACCCCCAAACCCCTGCCTAGGCCCCTGGTAAATTGTCTGAGGTTCTTCTTGCATATTGGTGAAAACACCAAGAGCTTTTAATACTACCAGGCCCAGACTCCTTAACTGTCCTGGGGCGAGTATCCAGCAATGTATTAGGATGATGCTCCAGTGCACTGGCCAACAGACCTTTGAAAGGTAGCCTGCTCAAAGTAGCCTTTGATGAGGAATCACCTGCTCACTGCCTGATCCAGAGCATTCTTATGCAGACATTGTTCATGACCTTAAAAATGCCTACAGCACATCTGCAACAATTTACCTCTGCTAACACAAAGCAAGGTTAGGCCTCATCCTCCAACAAAGGAGAGCGACACATTCTAGTATGACATGTGCAAGCAAGAAAGGATGCTGCCACTGCTGCTTTCAGCCCAAACACTAAGGCCTCAAAAATTGCCCTTGAGAACAGAATCCAATCTGTGGTCCTGCAAGTCTAAACACTACTCCTCCCTCACTGGGGAGAGAAGTCTGCTTGGTAACCTGCACCACCAAGGAATCCACCTTCGGTGTGACAAAGAGCTGCTGAAAATCAGCCACCATGGGGTAAAGATTTGTCATTGCCTTAGCCAACTGCAAGGGTCCCTCTGGGGATTTCCATTGTTTAGATCCATTCATCACCGAAGGTAGCACAAATGAAGTCTAAGGTGGTTCTAGTTCAATTCCTATAGCTCCTCTGCAACAATGTCCAGCAGGTCTACCAGTTTAAACAGCCTGTGCACTGTTGGGTTGTCTCCTTGGTCCAAAGCCAACACAGCCTGCTGACCACTGGATTCTGACAGAGCCCCTGAAACCCCAAATATGAAAAAATCACTTTGGGAATGAAGTGGCATGGAGACTAAGCGCCATCATCCCAGCCCTTACTCAACTGGTTGTCCTGGCCTGCAACCGAACCCTGCATAGCAGACCCTGTGCTCCAGGAGGGCTTTACCTGCTCCACCAACAGTACAGGCAGCAAACTGGCGGACTGTTTATAATTCAGATAAGCATCATAAAGGAGACTGACAATCTGGTGTAAAAACCTGGACTGGAGGACCTGAGACCCCCTGAAAGGGTTCCGCCTGCCTCTTGGAGGGACCAGCATCTTCTGTTTGGTGCCTCTTCGCCGCAGATGTGGACTCTGCCTTTGACACCTCCGAGGACATTTTTTAAACCCCCAGAGTAGCCTGTTTGGCATTCTAACACCCTCAGGAGATTGGATAGAGCTGAACCCAAGGCCTCTGCCCCTCCCTCACATGTCATGTGGAACATAGGCACTTCTCACCATCCAGAACAAATCTGGCATGAATCCACTGTATCAGAGCCTGAGGAGACCATTTATGCTGAGTTATTGCAAAATCAAAGGATATTAAGGCAGATAGATGCTTTTAAAATCAAATTGAGAAACCAAAATGGCCACCAAAAATTCAAGTGAAGTTTTGTTTTTTTAAAAGAGGTAGAGACCCCCAATCTGGCCTCAGAAACCTTCAAAATGGGGGATTTTAAGGCCACCGCCCCCATCCATGATTATCCCCATAGGCTACAAAAGCCAGTTCTCACATGTGCTGGAAGTGCCTGAGCTGGAACTGAAGCTGAAACACAGGAGACTACTGCTTCAGGCAAGCACCAAAAATCAGATGTTTGCTTCTTTGAGCTGCTAGCTGAACCTTCACCAAAATGTAGGCTGAGAATATAGAATGGCATGGGGACAAATTTTTCCCCATCCCCGCAGGAACTCATTTTCCCATCCTGTCCCAACCCCATTCCTGTAAGCTCTGTCCTCATCTGCACAAGCCTCAAACACTTTAAAAAGTGTCCAAGGCTTGTGCAGTTAAGGCAGAGCTTACAGGAATGGGGCAGGGACAGCGACAAAACTCATGGGGACGGGATGGGAATGGGGCAAAAATTGTCCCCATGTCATTCTCTAGCTGAGAACTCGACCCCCACAGCTCATGTATCAACAGGGGGAGTAAAGTACGCAGCCAGCACCCTCTGTCCCTCAATGCCTGAACTCAAGCCCAGGACAAAATCTGGGGCAAGCCTCACTATGAGGGGGAACTGTCATCAAGCAACCTCAATTGTTAAAGCAGGCTGGCTAGGTAGGTACCCTGAAACCAGAGAAGCCTGCTAACACTAGACCTCTAATAAAAGTTTGCCTTCTTGCAGTCAAAGCCATCCAGGGGTACTGGGAACTTCTGCAGCACTAAAAGACTCAAGATCTGGTAAGAAAAACTTGGAAAAAAAAATATTCAGAGCAGATCTGAACATTTGCAGAAAATAAACAGGATGCTACAGCACGGCCCACTAGGGAGGAAGCAGAGCCAAAGAAAATGATCGCAGAAGGTGACTACCCAACTGTTCAAGAACTCCACACACCCATTGCACTGGAATATGTCAGTATCTGGATTGCAAGCTACCTGTAAGGAAGTAATTTCTTACCCTTTTAACAGTCTTTCATGACAAAACTGCAATTACTCTACTACCATATCTAATTGGCAGAAGTAGTAGTCTTAGGGCTCCTTTTATCAAGCTGCGCTAGCGGGGTTAACGCGAGTGATGTTTCATCACGCGCTAACCCCTGTGCTGGCCAAAAACTACTGCCTGCTCAAGAGGAGGTGGTAATGGCTAGCGTGGCCGGTGGTTTAACGCGCGCTAGCGCGGCTTGATAAAAGGAGCCCTTAATTTCTAAGGCTTTACTTCTTAATACCCCATAAATCATAACTTAATTCCACCGTAGTCATGAGAATTTCACACTGGAGAAAGATGTTACACTCCTGTGGTACATACACAACCATTTTGCTACCAAGTTCAAAATGGAGCACTCCATTATACCATTGCCTTGAGAGAAGTGTTTAGCATACAATTTATCAAACACTGAACAGTATTGAAATGTGATGTCTGAAGTTTCTGAATTTTGAATGTTGACTTATTTGGATCACAGTTTAGGCACATTTAATAAAATTGAATACTCTTGGCACCTGTTTGTGTTTCATACTGGGATGTGGTAATCTTAAACAAATTAAACTGTTTTTTTCTAACCAGTCAATAGTCATACACTTAAGTCTGTGCGAAAACGGAGTTTGAAAGTTCCCCCAGCATTAGTATCGTTTCCTACATTTTGAATACAACTGATAAAATACAAGACAGATGTCACAGGTGCTCATTCTAGTGCACCACAAGTGAGTTCTTAAGTTTTGGCTTATGCTTCTTTTGTCACATTTGAGTTATATTAGCATTATACAAAAGAGACAGCAACTTTTTCATGGTGGTTATTAGAAGGCAAAAGCACTCCAGGTGCAGCAATTCTAGGGTACCACATTAGTTTGGGAAAAGTTCTCCAGCAGCAGACCTTGATTCTAGAGTGATTATATAAGAAGAAATGTTCTCCAGTGGCAAGAACCACTCTTAAGCTTGTGTCACAAACCCATAGTCAGTATCAGTTCATCCATATACACATTAAAAAAAAAGTCCTATTGGGTCACAGCAAAGGTCTACTTAGCCCTATTTCCAAAAGGACCAATCCAGGACACAAGTACCTAACAGGATCCCAAAAAAAAATTTGCAAGATTACATGCTGCTTCGAGGGATAAGTAACTATACTCATATCTACATTAATCTATATATATATAAAATCGGAGGTATGTGTGTGTGTATGTATGTGTGTGTGTATGTATGTGTGTGTGTGTGTGTGTATGTGTGTGTGTATGTATGTGTGTGTGTATGTATGTGCCGCGATCAAGCAAAAACGGCTTGACCGATTTGAACGAAACTTGGTATGCAGATCCCTCACTACCTGGGATGATATGTTCTGGGGATCTCGCAGCCCACCTGCACACGTGGGCGGAGCTACAAACATAAAATCAGATTTCACCCATTCATGTCAATGGAAAAAATGTAAAAAGCTGCCATTCTCACAGTAATTCAAAAACGGCTTGACCGATTTGAACAAAAATTAGTATGCAGATCCCTCACTACCTGGGGTGATATGTTCTGGGGGTCTCGCGGCCCTCCTGCACACATGGGCGGAGCTACAAACAGAAAATCAGATTTCACCCATTCATGTCAATGGAAAAAATGTAAAAAGCTGCCATTCTCACTGTAATTCAAAAACGGCTTGACCAATTTGGACGAAACTTGGTATGCAGATCCCTCACTACCTGGGGTGATATGTTCTGGGGGTCTCGCGGCCCACCTGCACATGTGGGCGGAGCTACAAACTGAAAATCAGATTTCACCCATTCATGTCAATGGAAAATATGTAAAAAGCTGCCATTCTCACATTAATTCAAAAACGGCTTCACCGATTTGAACGAAACTTGGTATGCTGATCCCTCACTACCTGGGTTGATATGTTCTGGGGGTCTCGCAGCCCACAACTCTATGTTGCTTGCTCAAGGGTGGGTTCACCCAAGAATTTATATGTTCTTGCTCCAGGAGGTGAAACTAAAATTGTTGTTTATAATCACGTTTTGCGTTAGTTGTATTGTATTCATTTTGTCAAATATTTCACATTATTATTTGAATATTGTACTTTTTATTAAGCTGTAAAAAAATACTTTCATTCACCACTATAAAGTATCTTTATTTGAATCCATTTACAGTGTTATTGCTATAATTAAATACCCGTGCAACGCCGGGGCATCAGCTAGTGGTTTATATTCTTTTCTTCCAAGAATTTATCTAAACCTTTTTCAAACTAAGCTAACACTTCACCACACCTTCCAGCAACAAGCTCCAGACCTTAACCATTAGTAAAGTGAAAATATGTTCTCCCGGGTTTTTTTTTTTTTTTATGCAAATTTTACAATAATATCAAATGATACCAAAGAAAAAGGATTATTTCACAAAATTTAACAGTAATTACGCATACAATACAAAAATTCCTTTTTAAGCCCACAAAGTTGGAGAGTCAAACCTTACAACTAGAGAATGACACGGTAAGAAAATTCATCACTGTCCCCGTCCCCACGGATAACTGTGGGAAACCTTTGCATGTCATTCTTTAGTATTTAATCTCAACATTAGTCCTTCTATATCAGCATTCTTCAATGCAAGGCTTGAGGGACAGTGGCTGAGCCCATTCATACTCTGATTCTTCCCTCTTTCCTTAAAGAATGACATGGAGATGGTTTTCCACAGTTATCCACGGGGACGGGGACGGTGATGAATTTTATCACCGTGTCATTCTCTACTTACAAGTAAGACAAAATATAAAGAAAACAAGGAATTAGTTCCTGATTCATCGAATCCTAACCATTCCATTTTTGGGGACTTGACATTCCTCCAATTTCTCAGAGATGAAACATTAAACATTAAGCATTAAGGCGACAAGTCTCATTTCTTTTCTCGAGACATTAAAAATTGTTGCAGTTGAATGGGGTCCCAAAATACATATTGAATATCTTGCAGCTGAACAAGACATTTACAAGGAAATTTTAAATAAAATGATGCCTCAAGAGCTAAAACTCTAGCTCTCAATTTCAAAAATTCCTTTCTTAATTGCGTAGCTCTTGAGACATCAGGAAAAATCCTGACTAAATCTCCACAAAATTTTGTCAGCCTATTTTTAAAGTAAAGTTTCATCATTAATGTCTTGTCTATCTCACTCATGCATGTTATTACTAGGGTGGATCTATTCTGAATCACATCTTGACTATTTTCTAAAAATTCTGTCAAATTTATTCCATTAGTGACTAGATGATCCTCTTCCTGGTCGGATTGTATTTTTTTTTTTTTTGCGGAATGTAATAGTTATTAATTGGATAGGTCTCCGCATTGGGTAATCCCATTATCTCTTTAAAAAATTTCCTTAGCAATATTTCGGGAGATAATAAGTGAGTCACTAGGAAATTAACCAAGCGGAGATTCCTCACTCTATTCATATTTTCCAACATTTCAATTTTTGAATGTAACAGCATAGAATCCTTAACAGCAGATACTGAGACAATTTGCAATGTATTGCTTTGAGTTTCTACCACACTTAATCTTTTATCCAAACAGCTTAAATTGGAATCCACATTCAGAAACTTTTGAGAAACAGATTATGAATAGTCCAAAGTTTGTTTCATTGATTCTCTGAGGAACCCTTCAACTCTAGAGATACCTAACCACAAATCTTTAAAGGGTAATATCTTGTTTTTCCTCTGATAGTGGTTGATCCTTTGCGACACCTGAAAATTCAGGTGGTTTAGGTATATCGGAAAAAATTAATTTACTTGTTTGCACAGAGGGAACCCCATATTCAGTGGAAATAGCAGGAGTGATCTTCCCGCTATCACTAGATACTGGATGAAGGGGGGGGGGTGTCCTTTCAAGGGGACTCAGCGATGCGCCTGATATGGGAGAGTTCATATCATGAAAAGGTTGTGGTGGGTTCACTGTGGATAAAGACAAATGTCTATCCATAGGTCCAGAAACAGCAGGTGTTGAGCTCTTAGGCTTAATTTTTCTTTTCCCCATAGTATATCAATAAAGTTATACAACCTAATACCTCGCTTCCCGGCTCCACGTTGCTCCAAGGGGCTCCCAAGGGGCAGGCCTGCCCCTTAGGGCACGCCCCTTTGGCCTCGCCCTGCGGCCGCACGGCTGCGGCCACAACCGCGGCAGCGGTCTGGGTTTTAAGGCACAGGAAATCTCAGGGAAGAGACGGACCCGATGACATCAGGGGTCTGTCTCTGGTAATGCCTGCCCGAATCTCTCGCCAAGCCCAACGCTGCTGCAGGAGACACAGGGCACAGAACGAGTCTCCACCGATGTCCTCAACCAGTCAGAGAATGGCTCCCAGTTCAACCGCGGCAGCAGTCTGGTTTTTAAGGCACAGGAAATCTCAGGGAAGAGACGGACCCGATGACGTCAGGGGTCCGTCTCTGGCAATGCCTGCCCAAATCTCTCGCCAAGCTCGACGCTGCTGCAGGAGACACAGGGCACAGAACGAGTCTCCACCGATGTCCTCAACCAGTCAGAGAATGGCTCCCCATGTTCTCCCGTTTTGATTGTTACCTTGTAACTTTAGGGAGCTCTCATTTCTAGAAGGAGTAAACAAATCGATTCATATTTACCTGCTCTATTCCACTCAGAAGTTAATAGACTTCTTATATTTCCCCTTAGCCATTTCTTCAAGCTGAAGAATACCAACCTCTTAGGCTTGACTTCTTATATTTCCCCCCAGCCATTACTTCAAGCTGAAGAACACCAACCTCTTAGGCTTAACTTCTTATGAGAGGAGCTCCATTTTGGCTGCCCTTTTTGGTACTTTTTCTAATTCCACTTTTGAGATATGGCAACCAGAATTGCACACAATACTTAACATGTGGTTTCGCTTTGGAGCAATATAAGTCACAGTAGACATGTCTGAGGACCATCTAAAAGCTATGTGCTATATACCATAATCCATGATATATTGTAAGTCTAGAACAATTCTGGTCAATCTAGTCATTCTTTCATGGAGGAGTGACCTAGAGTTAAAAGCTGCCGCCTCAGTACCTTGAGGTTGCAGGTTCAATCCTAGTACTGCTCCTTGTAACCCTGAGCAAGTCACTTAAGCTTTCATGCCCCAAGTACCATAGTTAGATTGTGAGCCCGCCGGGACAGATAGAGAAACTACTAGGAGTACCTGCTTACTGTTTAATATATTGTAAACAGTTTAAATATCTGTGGAGGAAAGGCAGTATATCAAATAAAGATAACCATAACCATTCTTAAAGATCAGAATAATCAGCTATCCACAATGCAGAGCCGTGGTATATTCCACTATATACTGCCATTTTCTGTACTATTTAAACTCATCTGTACATTACTAATGAACCAACTTGGGTTTTATCACCATTTATGCATGGATTTTCTATTTTCTTACCTATCAAGGCAACCAAATAAACTGCTACTTGCCTGAAAATAGTTTTCCATCTGGATGCTTTTGATTAAGCTGGCACTAACTTAGACAGATCCTGTTCATGTGCTGCTCAGCTGTGTTGAATGTTCCAACTTCCATGCAGATCAACATTCTACACTTCAAAGAAATTTACATAAAAGTTTATTTATATACCGCAATACCTTTTGGCTCAATGCGGTTCACAAAAAATAAAAACTGAGCAATCCAGTGACCACCACATCAGTTAATGGAAGATTAGGTTTATACCTTCGATGTTAGTCCCTGTAGGATTCCATACGCTAGTTCAATCCCAAACCGCAATCTGAGAATTGCAGAAATCCACAAACTTTTCTGAGCATAGGCTCCACCCCCTTAACTGGATGTTTGCTAGCTCTCAGGCCAAGTGCCAAAGCCAAGCAACATACCTGGACAAATCCATGACAAGGGGGTACAGGAGAAGATCCCCAGCAACATAAGTAATTTTTGAACTGGCTTGCTCTGCAAAATATTAGCAAGTGATGAACAGGCACAAAGGCAACTCATACATCGAGGAATAATGTAGAACTGCTGTGTGTAAAGAGCACCTCAAGAAAGGCCTTCGGTAATGCATACTCACAGAAAACTCCCCAAAGGCTCCGTCAACGGGTTGGAAAGCATTCAAACCTGTAAGGAGAATCAAGGCAGAAAGAAGCAGGCTATTCCAAAAAACTGAGGGTACACAAAGGGCGGGCAATTCAGAAACCTATAGGGACTAACAGAAAGATCATCATCTAAGAAAGATCATCTAAGGTATAAATCTAATCTTCCATTCTGTTATGTCCCTTCCAGATTCCATATGCTAGTTGACGTACCAAAGCAATGGTAACATCTAGGAAGGGACAGAAGAGCCTGCTCTTAACAGCGAGGTCCCAAAAAAAGCAGCATCAGACCTAACCACCACATCCACTCAGTAAAAACCAGGTAAAAGTATAAAGAGAGGACCAAGTTCATCAGGATTAATTGCACAAGACTCTGCCCAAAGCACAGCCACACTTCGAGTAGGCGTTAGGCAAAATCAGTGGCTGCTTGCCATGGGCAATTGAAGTTCGAACTCAACGAACAATTGAAGCCTTGGTCACAGGTCGACCATGGCGAGGCACAGAAGTCAGGACAAATAGGTGATCAGACATCCGGAAAACCTTAGTCCTCTCCAAATTGTGGATCAATTGACAGCCAACTTGTGCAAGATCCGATCCTTTTGCTCCAAGCCTGCAAAAGGAAAAGCAGACAAACGAACTTCATGTTTGACATGGAAGGCAGAAACCACTTTCGGTAGAAAGGAAAGAAGGTACAGTAAGGCGAAAACTCCCATGTCCGGAAAACGGATAAATGATGCTCTATACCATTGATTCCCAAACCTGTCCTGGGGGACCCCCAGCCTGTCAGGTTTTCAAGATATCCCTAATGAATATGCATGAGAGAGATTTGCATATAATGGAAGTGAGAGGTATGCAAATCTCTCTCATGCATATTCATTAGGGATATCTTGAAAACCTGACTGGCTGGGGGTCCCCCAGGACAGGTTTGGGAACCACTGCTCTATACGAAAGAGCCCTGTACAAAAGAGCCTAAAGCCCCCAAAAAACATCATGCCCAGACAACAGCGACCAAAAGACAGTCTTTGACTGTCAGAGCCAGAAGAAAAGCATCCTTCAGTGGCTCGAATGGGCCTCTCCAAGGCCCTACAGAACAATGTTAAGATTCCACAAAGGGAAAAGAAAAGCAAGGGAGGTTGCAAATGAAGTGTTCCTCCCAGAAACCTGGACACAACAGAATGAGCAGTAAGCGAACTAGCTCCTCTGCGCGCTCTAAAACATGAAAAGCCTGCGACCTGAACTGTAAGGGAGGCCACTGCTAAACCTGTTTCTAGACTTGCCTGAAGAAAAACCAGGACCACCGAAAAGGGAGCCCTCTCAGGTTTCATGTGATTCTTAGCACACCACTGTTGAAAGCCTTCCAGGCTTTGGCATAAGATGCCATAGTAAAGGATGTCCTTGAGCATAAAAAAAATTTTTTAAAAAAATTTTAATCAACTAAATCCGAAAAACCACACTTCCTCCAAGCTGACCGCTCAAGAGCCATGCCATGGGATCTCCATGGGCATCAGCCTGACTGAACGGAGACGGGGCAGGAGTCTCTCACCCCATGAAAAACGGATGAAATCCGCATACCATGGTGCCGAGGCCAGTCTGAAGCTATTAGAGCAGTGGTTCTCAATCCCGTCCTGGGGAATCCCCAGCCAGTTGGGTTTTCAAGATATCCCTAATGAATATGCATGAGAGAGATTTGCATATAATGGAAGTGACAGGTATGCAAATCTCTCTCATGCATATTCATTAGGGATATCTTGAAAACCCAACTGGCTGGGGGATCCCCAGGACAGGGTTGAATACCACTGTACTAGAAGCACTGGGCCGGGATGCATTGCTATTCGGCGGAGAATCTGACCGACCAGAGGAATATCATACAGGAGCTTGTGAGCCAGCGAGGGCTAAACCAAGGCATATGGCCTAGTTTCCTTGCTGTTCGTCGACCGAAAAAGCACCTAGCCTTCGAGTTCTCTGCCAAAGCCAACAAGTCCCTCTGAGGCTGACCCCAGCTCTGTACGAGCAGACTGAACACCTCCTGTGAGAGGGACCATGCTCTTGGTTGCAGGAACTTTCGACTGAAGGAGTTTTCCTGAACATTGTCAACTCTGGCTACATGGGCTGCCGAGAAAGACAGAAGATGTGCTTTCATCCAGTGGAAAGCAGACATCTTTTTGGCCCAAGAAAGCACACTAGAGCTCCCTTGTGATGTATTATGCCACTACTATGGCATCAAAGAAACTTGCACCACTGGCCCTTTTAGAAGAGAGTGAGTAGCACCAGCTGAATTGCCTGAAGCTCCAGATGTTTGGTCAACTGTTTTGGACCAAGATTCCACTGCCCCTGAATGGAGCAAGCACCGCAGTGAACTTGCAACCCAACAAGATGGCATCTATCTTAACAGGCTGACATCTGTCCTAAAAGCCATCCACTCGGAAATCCGAAGCAGCCAGCCCTGGCCAAGAGCCTCCCCCTGAAGCCACCAGCTCTAGTTGCTGCTAGCTGGCACCGCCAGGGAGCAGCATCTGAAGAGGAAAACTCTGCAGAGACCGAGTAGGAGGGATTCCTGTAAATGGGCACATAGGCACTCTGGCCCAGGGGATTGCCTCCAAGGAGGCTGCCTGAGACCCCAGAACCTGCAGATAAAACCAGGCTGAGGGAGCCGGACAGTCCAGGAGGATTCTGATCTGTTGAAGGTTCTGTCTACAAGCCTAGAGAAGAAATACATGAGAAGCCCCAGAAACTCCAGGGACTGGGAGTACGCCAAGTGTCTCTTCCTGAACTTGCCAATGCCTGCGTTAGAGACACTACTGTCTCCACCGCACTTTCGTACACCCAACGAGACGGAGTCCTGATCAACCAGTTGTCTCAGGAAAAGTAGATTTGGATCCCCAGCTGGTGGAAAGCCGCCACAACTACCATCACTTTGATAACATGCGGGAGCTGTTGTGAGGCCAAAGGGCAGAACTGTGGACGGGAAATGCTGTTACACAACATGGAAATGTAGAAACCTGAGATGCTCCGGGTAGATTGTAATATGGAGGTAAGCCTCCGAGATCCAAAGATACTAGAAACTATCCTGGAGAGACAACAGGTATCACCGTGTATTCCATTGCCATTCAGAAAAAAGGAATTCGCAAGAAATGGATGACCAAACTTTAGATCCATAATGGGTCTCCAATCCTCCCAGTCTTTCTCGTACAATAAAGTAGGTGGATATACCTTATAAGTCCCAATTCGTGTTCTGGAAAAGGTTTCAGCATCTCGATGTCTAAGAGGCGTTGCAGAGTATCACGGACCCTGGACTGCGTTCCTGTCGACTTGCCAGAGTCCAGAAACCAAGCCAGAGGTGGGCAAAGAAGGACTAGTTAGTGTCCGATGAAAACTTGAGTCCATTCCTGGCAAAGCTAAGAAGTCAGCCTTCGAGATAAGGAAGCCACGCCTGTCTCTTAGTGTCATCGGGACACCTGAGGATGTCTAGAATTGGAACCATTGTAACGCAGGCATAGCCCTGGGAATGAATGTCTCTGGGAGGAAAAACCTGTGTATCCTCGACACCTGTGAACAGAACAGCTGCAAATGGATCCAGACTTGAAATCTTTAGACTGCCAGTCGGCCAGACTACGACTTCCGCCCCCAAAGATCCTCATCCATGCATGTCAGGCACGGGAAAGGCAGCCTGTGCTTGAAACCCCAAGCAGACTCCCAGGGGAAGGGACCCAGAGTCTAGAAATGGTGGCACGCAGCAGCCTGGCTCCACCAGAGTTTCTCTGTGAAGCAGCAGTCCGGCACCGCAGGACTGCGTCCTTTCCTCTGACAGGGGACCACCAAGAAGGGGTCTCAAGGCACTGAAGCCACCAAGAAAACTAAGTAAGTGAAAAATAAGAAAGAAGCATAGCAACTGCAAGAGACTGCTTTATGGATTGCTGCAGAAATTGTAACTGGATATGTTTGCTAGCTCTCAGGCTAAGGGGTGGAGCATATGCTCAGTAAAGTTTGTGGATTTCTGCAACTCCCGGATTGTGGGTCAAGATTGAACACCTAGCGCATGAAATCCGGAAGGGACAGAACATATTTTAACAGCTCATATCAATTACAATAAATTTAGCAAACCGATAAGTTTAATAGCTTTCTAAAATGCATATAAGATGAAGCCAACCCTAAAGGTCAAAACTCAGAATCCCAACTGGCAGCCTGCTAAGAAAGCTGCTGATCTATGTATCTTTTATAAGAACCCTTTGTAAAAGATAAAGTGAAAAAATGAAGGGTTGCGCAAAAAACAACCTGGTCAATCAAATAACTTGGTACTAAGCCATGCAAAACACTACAAAATGCATTCAAACATAAATAGCACCCTGGCCTCTACAGGAAACCTGTACAATCTTTAGTAATATGGTGTCACGTGATCAGATTTTTTCTTCTTCAAATTAAAAATAAAGTGCACAGTTGTACTCTGAATTGTGCACAATTTATGAAAATATATCTGCTGACCTGCTAGATATACAAAATATTGCAGTAGTCTCAACATACTAAGTACTAAAGATTGTTCCAATAATTGAAAAGGAAGACTCAAAATAATCTTATGATCCAAGCTTCCAAAGCAAGGAGATTCCTATCAAGATGCATACCCAGGATCTTAATAGTTGAAAGCAATAGGATAGGTAAACCCATTCAAATTTGTAACTTGGGTATTAAATATGATTCAGTCAGTTATAGCAGCCATTTGCAACTCATTTATAAGTTTTCAGTCTTCAGAGAAGAGCAACCATCAGTAGATTTTTAGACAATACTACATAAAATTATTTCACGTTAACTACAGTAATTCTTTCTGTCTCGGCATACCAGAACTTTATAAGTACTGTAGTTCAGAATACAGCAATCCTGTTTCTAACCAGTTGCTATTAATCCGAGTATAATCCCTAGCTTGCATGCCTTACTCTGGCTTCACACAACCTGACATTAATTTAAAGTGGTCACTTTTAAGAATACTATACCAGATGCCCCTGGCTACTTTAAATCTGCTCTTATGATACATGTACCTTAAGACCTGTTGAGCATATGCCATTAATCTCCCCCGTTAAAAAAGGCAAACCAGAGCACAGGTTGATTTACCATGGTAGTAGGATCTATTTTGTGGAATTTTGCACTCATATTAACCTAGAAAGTGACATGCTTCTATTTAAGAAAAGATAAGTTATTTTTCAGCAGACTTGCCTCCTTAATCTAATTCTGAAGTAGGCCCCTTGGCATGTGTCAGTAACATGCCAACATGATTTAGCTGATCATTTTTGTTAGAATGCTGCAACACCTTTTATTTTTGTTTTAACAATATGCTCAGAACAGCTGTTGAAAAAAAATAAATGGACAGCAAAGAAATTCTAGCTTTTGTTGGCAAAGTCTTGAGTTGCTGTCTATTTTAAACCTGTTGCGACAAAGCCTTGTGTGTATTTGCCTCATACTCCTTCCTCTTGGCCTCTGGGGAGCTCTGATTTCATTCTAAAGGCAAGTTATTAAAACTCCAATTTTTGATAGCAGTTAAGAATGAAATCTAATACCAAGATCAGTGTATTTTTTAATATCTGGTTTATGCTATTAGCGTGCAATAGCAGTACTTTGAGGTCCTATCTGAGAAGCAAAACAGAAGACAAAAAACAGTTCTGTCTGGTGCAACAGCTAACAATGCCACCGAACCAAGAATCCGCAGACCATGCAAACAAAATAACAGCATAAGACCTAGCAGACTTTTTCCTCAATAAAATCAAATCAGTCCAAGCAGAAGTCACCAAGGCAACCATTCCAAACAATCCCCAGCTCAACACTCCTGAGTACCACTCAAACTCATTAAAGCAGACGAAATCTGGACCTCCTTCATCAACCTCTCCATCCCCGATACCAAAAAACTTTTTATCAAAACTATATGCACAGCAGCTCCCTGGACAACTGCCCCACTTACCTCCTATTAGCCACTCACCACCAAATCATAGCCTGGCTCACTAACCTCCTAAATAGCTCTCCGAACCTAGGCCAATTACCCAAAGAAATGGGTAAAATCGCTCTCACATCCATACCGAAAACTTATAGCTTCAAACCACAGGCCCATTGCTGACATTTCTATTCTAACAAAAATCCTTGAAGCCCACGTAAGTAAACAACTAGCCTCACACATTGAGCGACATTCATACCTTCACCAATCCCAATATGGATTCAGAAAACAGCACCGAACTTATCACCCTAATCACCAAAATCAAAATACTAAGTATAGGTTGTCAAGTAATACTACTCCAGTTTGATATTTCTGCGGCCTTTGATTCGGTGGACCACCCACTGCTCCTAACCAAACTGAGATTGGAATAACAGGGACAGTGCTGAAATGGTTTACCAACTTTCTACAGAATCGTGAATACACGGTCAAAAAGAGTGGGGAGTTCTCCAACCCCTGGAAGGCATTCTGTGGAGTTCCACAAGGCTCCCCGCTATCCCCCATCCTATTTAACTTGTTCATGAGCTCCCACTCGGAAAAATTAAGTTAGAAGATGAAACCATACTAACCCTATGCAGATGACATTCTTCTCCTCATTCCCATAACCAACAACCAACCAACCAAACACTGATAAAAAAATCTCAAACATAGCAAGAATCTAAACCTGGGAAACCATCAACAAACTAAACGACACCAAAACCAAAGCTATCGCTTCCACACAGTTCAGCAGAATGCCCCGACGAGCATTACCCTTCTATCTGGCACCATCCTCACAGTGGAGAAATCCTCTAAAGTGCTTGGCTGCATCTAGAATGACACACTCATGATAGAACCACAAATCTCCAACCTCCGGAAAAAGACCATCTTCACCATGCATCAACTAAAGCTCATTAAACCATACTTTCATAGAAACATAAGAGTATGATGGCAGAAAAGGGCTAACAGCCCAAAAAGTCTGCCCACACAAGAACCCTCCCTCCTTCGAGAATCCATCTTTTAAGCATTTCTCTGGAGTGACCCCACCTGTCTATTCCATCGTCCCTTGAAGTCGAGCGTGGTACTGGCCTTAACTACCTGACGTGGAAGACCATTCCATTGATCAACTACCCTTTCAGTGAAGAAATACTTCCTGGTGTCCCCATGAAATCTTCCCCGAGTTTTAGCGGATGCCCTCTTGTCGCCGTGGGACCCGTAAAACAAAAGATTTCTTCCTCCACATCAATGCGGCCCGTGATGTATTTGAATGTTTCTATCATGTCTCCCCTTTCTCTGCGCTCTTCGAGAGAATATAAGCACAGTCTGCTCAAACGTTCTTCATATGGGAGATTTTTTAGTCCTGAGACCATCCTAGTGGCCATTCGCAGAATCAAACTCCATTCTCTTCACATCCTTTTGATAATGTGGCCTCCAAAACTGAACACAGTACTCCAGGTGAGGTCTCACCATTGATCTGTACAACGGCAGTATGACTTTCATCAACACCATTTTGCTCTGATCATCCAGTTGATGATTCTGCCTCAGCTGGATTATTGCAATTTTGCTTACATGGGAATCACCACCACCCTAGTCCACAAACTGCAGCTCATCCAGAACATGGTAGACTAAGTCTTATCTCAGCCTTCTTCAAATAACTGCACTGGCTACCCATCCTATCACAGATATACTTCAAAATATCATGCATCTTACACCACATAATCCATGGAAACTCAGCCATCCCTCTCACCCTACTATTCTCAACGGCCTGGTCTACCTCCAGGAGAATCATTAACAAAATTCAACTAAATCTACCTTCCACAAAAAATCTCCATTTTAGGAGAGTGTTCCACTCCATGTTTACATTTATGGGTGTAAAAAGTTGGCATGACCTACCAGAAGCGATCCAAAAAGAAACTAGTCACACATTATTCTGGAAGAAGTTGAAAACCTTCCTCTGACAACTGAACTTTCAAGCTTCTCTCAGAAAAACTAACCGCACCTCTACTCCGGAAGAAGATGTAAATTTCTCCCCTTTGACTACTGAACCTATGTGCTTCTCTCCTCTCTGTTTTTTTTAGCCCTCCCTAGTCACTCTCTCTCTGACCCCTCCCTCTATAAGTCACCTAAAACCTGCATAGGTATGAGTGACACACAAATGGAAGATTAGATTAGGATTAGGAGCATTTTATAAACTGCCTCCAGAAAGCTGCTTGACTGATTAGAGAGTCCTTAGCTGTTTAGACACCCAGGCCCTGATTCTATATAGGTTGCCTAATAGTGCAGTGCTAAGTGTGATTCTATAAGAGTTAGGTGCACTGTATAGAACCATGCTTATTGCCACTTAAGCATCCCAACTTTTAGGCACACCATATTTATGCCAGGGTTTTTTTGAATCAAATGCAGTGTCCAAGTTAGGCACCAATGGTGACAGTCAAAAAACACATCCCTAACTTGAACATACCCACCCCTAACCATGCCCAATTTTAGGTAGGCATCTATTTTATATAGAATTGTATTTTCAAGTTAGGGACCTAGTTTTTAATTAAGTTCAATTAATAGCAATTGAGGTGTTAAGTGCCAATTATCAGCACCAATTAAGCCTATCAATTAAGTTAGGTGCACTGATATAGGCACCTAACTTTAGATAGACTTTATAGAATTTGGGGGCTACTGCCTAGATTGAAGCAATCCAACTTCCCAGCAAGCAAATAGATTTCTACATGTTCTCACATTTTGCTCTTCCAAACAGGAAGAAACTGAAGACTCCAAATTTGTTAGCCACTATGTTTTTTTTCTCCATTTTGTGGTTGTATGTATAAGAAGTTCCAGCAGCATTTATTTGCGTTCCAGGCAGCTAGTTGAGATAAGGAGTTGCACTCGTTTAGAAGGTCCTCCTCATATATATTACAGAAAGTTACTGAAATCATTCTTGTTTGAAAAATTTCTAGAGAACTGAATGGATAGATGTATATTCTGTTATTCGCTGGGTATGTCCAGTTTTTTGATTTGAAAACTGTATTGATCCGTGAGGTTCTGCAGTCTAGAAATGTAATGTAATGTTCAAGCAATGCCCATATGCTCTATGCACATCCAGACACTGAAAGATCTGTAAATTCTTGTCTACAATTCCCATTCCTAAAAGCATGACTACCTCTGTTCAATTGCAAAGCTGGTACAATCTTTTGGATTAAGGATGGCACCACCTGAACTGAAATGCCAGACTTGGAGAATAGAGAAAAGGCCTTGAATAACTTCATCCACATGGTATTCAAGAGTGAAGGCCAAAACATGAGCCAGGTTAGGAGAATCTAATCTGGTAAGAACAAAAACCAGAAGATAAAAAATAGGAAAAAGGATGGGATTTGATATAACATCTTTCTGTGGTTACAATCAAAGTGGTTTTTATATTATATACAGGTACTTATTTTGTACACAGAGCAATGAAGAGAATTGCTCAGTCACAAGGAGCAGCAGTGGGAATCAAATCCAATCAATTCCCTGGCTCTCAAGCCACTCCACTAACCATTAGGCTGCAGTCTCTTTCATGAAACAAAAAAGCATCCTCAGATAGGCAGGGGTCAGCTTGTTGTATTGCATAAATAATATTTTATGATTCTTTGCTTTGCACAACTTCTCTGTATCTTGCCTTAACATTTATATTTTATTAAAATCAATAAAAATCTTTGAACTGGAAGATATAGGGGTAGAACAGCCTGAGGAGTCCATCCCAATCGTTGAGCCAAATCGAGGGGTTTTGAGGCAGATGAAGGCTTTTTTTTTTTTTTTTAAAGTACCAAAATGGCCCATGGGGGCTCCACTGAATGTTAAACTTGGAAAGGAATTTTGGATCTCTGGTCCTAGAAACCCTTGAAATCAACTTTCAGACCCCCTCCTCTGATTTTCCCCATAGGTAATAATGGGCTGTACTCACAGTGCTGCTGCTGCCGCCTGCCTTTGTCAGCTTTGCTTCAGCCTGATTGAAGTAGAGAGAATTCTGCCTCAGATCCTTGTGGAACAGTCCAAACCTGGAGATCTCTGAGCTGCCAGTGGGGGGTGCTGGAAGGGAGGCGGCAGAGAGGAGTGTCACTGGCGCCAGCTGACTGCCTACAGGATGTGCCTCTCCTCCTCCCCTGCATCTTCGGTACACACCTGGAATCTTGGGTGGCACACTGCTCTATGCCCAGAGTTAGTTACTACGGGTACACTATGGAGTATCTTGTATACCCTGCTAAAATGATTTTGATGCTAAATAATCTGATGCATACATTTACCTCTGTGCAAGATCTCCAAAAGTTACATTGAAATTGAAAGCAATTCAGGTGGTATGGACACAACAAAGTACATGCAAGAATAATCATAATTCCTCAGGCTAACTTGATCAAGGCACTCTTATGCTACACAATGTGTAACGCTATTGTCTAGTGCTTTCCAATTTTTGTGTATGTGAATATCATTTTCTCCTGCCTTTTAAAGTTGAGTGATCAAATACTAATAAGAGTGGACTATTGAATTTTTAAGTAAGCATCATTACAATAACTTTTCTACTTTGAGGAGAGCCTTTTTCTTTTCTTATAAAAGCAGCAGCTTGCTGTGGAGCGCTATAGTCATACGAGCCAGGTCTTATTATCAACCCCATTATATTGAAGTAGTAAAAATGCAACTCTTAACTGCCACTTGTTCCAATTTCTTAAGAACATAAGAAGTGCCTCTGCTGGGTCAGACCAGAGGTCCATCGTGCCCAGCAGTCCGCTCGCGCGGCGGCCCAACAGGTACAGGACCTGTGTAGTAGTCCTCTATCTATACCCCTCTATCCCCTTTTCCTTCATAAAATTATCCAATTCCTTCTTAAACCCTAATCCCGTACTCTGTCCTATCACGCCCTCTGGAAGCTCATTCCAGGTGTCCACCACCCGCTGGGTGAAGAAAAACTTCCTAGCATTGGTTTTGAATCTGTCCCCTTTCAGCTTTTCCGAATGCCCGCTCGCTCGGTCTTTATCTGCCGTCATCTACTATGTTACTATGTTACTATGTTTTTGAAAGTTTGTAAGTCTCTATCATAGCCCCTCTAATTCTCCTCTTTTCCAGGGAAAAGAGCCCCAGTTTTTCCAGTCTCTGTGTAAGAAAGGTTTTCCATACCCTTTATCAAACGTGTCGCTCTCCTCTGAACACTCTCGAGTATCGCCATATCCTTCTTAAGGTACAGCGACCAGTATTGGACGCAGTACTCCAGATGCGGATGCACCATTGCTCAATCAACGGCAGGATAACTTCTTTTGTTCTGGTTGTAACATCCTTCTTGATTATACCCAGCATTCTATTCGCTCTCTTAGCGGCTGCTGCGCACTGTGCCGACGACTTCATTGTCTTGTCCACTATTACCCCCAAGTCCCATTCTTGGGTACTCTCAGTCAATAACATACCTCCCATCATATAGCTGTACCTCGGGTTTCTGCTTCCCACATTCAATACTTTACATTTCTCTATATTGAACTTCATCTGCCATCTCGTCGCCCATTCCCCTAGCTTGTTCAGGTCCCTTTGTAATTCTTTGCAGTCCTCCTTAGTCCAAGCAGCACTAAATAGTTTGGCATCATCTGCAAATTTTATTATTTCACACTTCGTCCCTGTTTCTATATCATTTATAAATATATTGAGTAGTGGCCTTTCACTCCTATCCTCTGCTTCCTCCCCGCCAACCAATTTCTGATCCATCTGTGTACGTCTCCTTCCACCCCATGGTTCTTCAGTTTCCAAAGTAGGCGTTCATGGGGTACCTTGTCAAAGGCTTTCTGGAAATCTAAATATACGATGTCTAAGGGATCCCCTTTGTCCATCCGTCTGTTAATTCCTTCAAAGAAGTGCAGTAAGTTCGTTAGGCACGATCTCCCCTTGCAGAAGCCATGTTGGCTTGTGGTTAGAAGTTTATTTCTTTCAAAATGCTCATCGATGCTGTCTTTTATCAGCGCTTACGCCATTTTCCCTGGAACCAAGGTCAGACTCACCGGTCTGTAGTTCCCCGGGTCACCTCTCGATCCCTTTTTAAAGATGGGCGTAACATTGGCTATCTTCCAATCCTCCAGGATCACCCGTTTTCAGGGATAGATTGCAAACTTACTGTAGTAGTTCTGCTATTTCCTCCTTTAGTTCTTTCAGAACCCTTGGGTGGATTCCGTCCGGGCCCGGCGATTTGTCAGTTTTTAATTTTTCTAACTGCCTGCATACGTCGTCAAGGCTTACTTCCATGGATGTTAGTTTATCTGTTTGGGCTCCTTTGAAGATTTGCTCAGGTTCCGGTATGTTCGATGTTTCCTCTTTTGCAAATAGACGAAAAGAAAATGTTTAGTCTTTCCGCCACTTCTTTCTCCTCCTTCACCACTCCCTTCCTGTCTCCGCCATCCAGCGGTCCCACCTCCTCCCTAGCCAGCTGCTTCCCTTTAACATATCTGAAGAACGTTTTGAAATTTCGTGCTTCCTTGGCTAGCCTTTCTTCATATTCTCTTTTGGCTTTTCTAACCACATGGTGACATTCTTTTTGATACTTTCTGTGCTCTTTCCAGTCATCCTCAGTTTTGCCCTTTTTCCATTTCTTGAACGGGTTCTTCTTATCATCTATCGCTTTCTTCACTTCTTTGGTTATCCACGCCGGGTCTTTTGTTCGATTCTTTTTGCACCCTTTTCTGAATCTTGGTATATGTCGATTTTGGGCATCGATCACCGTGTCCTTGAATAAAGACCAGGCTTGCTCTACAGTCTGCCATTTCTTTGAGGTGATCCTAAGTTTCTTCCTTACCATTACTCTCATCGCTTTGTAGTTTCCTTTCTTGAAGTTAAAAATTGTCACTATGGTTCTCTTTTCCTTCGGTATTCCTACTTCAACTTTGAACTTGATCATATTGTGATCGCTGTTTCCCAACGGTCCCACTACTTCCACTTCCTTCGCAGGTCCTCTTAGTCCATTTAGGATTAGATCCAGAGCGGCATTCCCTCTCGTCAGTTCTCTAACAAGTTGATCCAAGAAGCAATCCTGTATGGTCTCCAGGAATCCGGTCTCTGTGGCGCATTTTGAGCTTCTAAGACTCCAGTCTATCCCGGGATAGTTGAAGTCTCCCATAATAATCGTGCTGCCGCTTTTGCATTCTCACTTCATCTCGGCTTCCATTTCTACATCGATAGCTTTGGTTTGCCCAGGTGGACAATAGTACAGTGCCATCTTTATCTCGAGCCCTTTCCTTCCCAGTATTTTAACCCATAGCGATTCCAAATTGTTGGTCGTTGCTGTATCCACTCTGGTCGAGTGTATGCTTTCTTTTATGTATAGGGTTATTCCTCCTCCTTTTTGACCTGACCTGTCCTGGCGATAGAGTTTGTACCCTGGCAGTGCTGTATCCCATTTGTTTTCTTTATTCCATCATGTTTCGGAGACCCCAATGATGTCTATGTTCTCAGTTTTGGCCATGACTTCTAATTCCCTCATTTTGTTCTGTAGGCTCCTTGCATTAGTATATATGCAATTTAGGTCCTGATATTTTTTTGTCTTCACTTCCTTTCGCTGTGCTTCAAATTTTATTTTCTTCTCCTGTGCTGCAATCCTTTTATCCTCTTCTGGGTTAGTCAACTCCTGTGTTTTGCCCGTTGTCTCTTCCCAGCAATTTTCCCACTTAGTATCTTCGCAGGATACCTTCTTCCAAATCATCGACACTTGGTCGACTGTCGGCTTTCCCCTTCTACTTAGTTTAAAGCCTGTTCTATTCCTCTCCTGACGTTGTTTGCTAGAAGTCTAGTTCCTGCCTCGCTCAGGTGCAGTCCATCTCTCCTGAAGAGCTTGTTCTTACCCCAAAACGTTGTCTAGTTCCTCACAAAGTGGAATCCCTCTTCTTCACACCATCTCCTCATCCATGCATTTATTGATTGTAGTTCCGTCTGCCTCTTCACATCAGCCCTCAGTACTGGTAGGATCTCTGAGAACGCATCATTAATTCCATTAATATCAAGGGTTCCAAAGCAGAGCCTCTTCCTTCATTCTAAAACGTCACTTCTCCATTTTCAGTCTTTTTATTCTTCAAATTATTCATAAAAGCCGTACTACAGCCAGCTTACCAGTAGATTGGAAACACTCCATTCTCTCTCTCATCATCAAGGACCCAAAAAATAATTCTAAGGATTGCGCAAATTACCATCCAATTGCTAATCTTCCACTTCTAGCTAAATTAACCCAAAAAAATTGTTTTTCACCAGCTTTCTGATTGATAAAACTCAAATTCTGTACCCCAAACGGGCTTCTGTAAAAATCACTCAACAGAACACTCTCTTTAGGATTCACTACAACCATTCATTACATAAGTCTGTGCTTCTTATCTCCTTGGACCTTGCCGCAGCATTTGATACTATAGATCACCAGCTCCTACTTCAAAGACTTGCCTCTATTGGAGTCTCAAACCAGGTTCGCGAATGGTTTAAATCTTACTTTTCTGACAGGGTTTCCACTGTTCATTTCAATAACTCAGTTTCTAAGTCTTAATACTAACTTCGGTATTCCACAAGATTCCATATTGTCCCCTCTACTTTTCAATATTTATCTGGCCCCTCTATTTACCTTCAGTCAATCGATTGGTTTTTCAATCTATGCTTATGCCGATGACCTTCAACTTCTTCATACCATTGATTCCACTAACTTAAATGATATTGCCACCATTAACCTTAAATTAGCTAAAATTCACGATTGGCTAAATTTAAATATGCTTTCTTTAAGCATCTCAAAAACAAGTATAGTTCTTTTCCCATGGAAAGAAGGTCCACAGCTAGTCGCACCGGTTTCCATTTACAATACCCCTCTTGAATCTACTTCAACAACCAAAATATTAGGTGTCATCATCAATAAACTCATTTCATCCCCAAATCAGTGCTTTGGACAAAAACTGCTTCTATAAACTTAGGATGATAAGATCTTTGGTCCCTCTTGACTCAAATTCTCTTAATATCCTAATTCACTCCCTTATAATATCTAAAATCGATTATTGCAATTCATTATATAAAAGGGTTGTGTCAAAAAGATATTAGGCGCCTTCAATTCATACAAAATAAGGCCATCAAAATCATCAAGGGTTCAAAAAAATGTAATCATGTTACCTCTTTGTTAAAGAAAGCTCATTGGTTGACTATCCCACACTGGATAACCTATAAAATTGCTCTTCTAAATTTCAAAACTCTACAAACTAATGCTCCTGTATTTATAGACAAACTATTAATTCCATATGATCCCCCCCAGAACCTTAAGATCAGCCTCACAACATTCTCTTAATGTTCCATCCTTAAAAATAATTGGTACCTGCCGTACAATTACTTTCCCAGTTACTGCCCCTTTAATTTGGAACTCTCTCCCCTTACACCTCAGAGCTGAACAAAACTTGGATAAATTCAAGAGTAGTTTAAAATGAATTCGTCCTGCACAATTCTATCAGCCCCAACTACAACATCATCACAGGGGACATAAATTTACACCTAGACGAAGAGAACAACACAGACGCAATAGAGCTTAAAAACTTCCTAACTCTACTCAACTACAACATCCCCGTACCCACACAAACTCACGAAAAAGGCCATCATTTAGACCTAGTTGCCATGTCCACAAAGGAAAACCTTGGCCCAATCATCTCTCTGACTGAAGGCACCTGGCATCACGACATCTGGTCCGACCACTTCACCTATTATTTTAAGCTGATCTGGTCACACCGAAAATCTAAAACACGTCTGATGATTAAAAAAAGATCAAACAAGAGGTTATATTAATCCAGAAGAATACTGGTCAGAATACAAACCGCATACAGTAATAGAGGAAGGAATAGACTTCTGGGACCATTGGAATACAACCAGTACTTCCATCCTAGATAAAATCGCCCCCATACATAAAAGCAAAAGCAACGCAAACAAATACAACAAATGGTTCGATACCAAACTATTAAAAACGAAACAAACAGCTAGGTGACTAGAAAGGATTTGGAATAAAACAGGAGAACTGACAGACCGCAACAAAAGGAGAGCATACATAAAAACCTACAAACAACTGATAAGACAAACACAAAGTGTTCTACTCCACCAAAATTAACTTATCATGCAAATGTTCACAAGGAATCAATACAAAAGAGTTATTCAACATAGTCACAAACCTATTTGACACCACCCGCTACACCACACCTGAGCACAACACGAAGTTACCCACCGCAAAGGACCTAGCTCTATATTTTGATTCCAAAATTAAAAACCTAAAAAAATAACTGTATAAGCAATAACGATGTAGCAATCATCCCCAGCAACTACCAAACAGCTAACTCACATGACAATGAAATACCTACAGACATGATCTGGAGTTCCTTTCTAGATCCAGAATGGAATACCTACACCAAACTCTACAACAAATACTCTAAATCTCACTGCATCCTAGATACGTGCCCTCCGGAGATTATGAAAGCAGCACCACCAGAATTCAAAATATCACTATTATACTACCTAACCTACAACCTAAAAAATGGGACTTTCCTCACTAACAACGGCCACATAATAACCCCCATCCCAAAAAATAGAAAAGAATCCTCAGCGCTAATAACAAACTACAGACCAATAGTATCTATCCCATTCATTGTAAAAATCATGGAAGGACTAGTAATGTAATGTAATGTAATTTATTTCTTATATACCGCTACATCCGTTAGGTTCTAAGCGGTTTACAGAAAATATACATTAAGATTAGAAATACACACCCAACTAATGGACTACCTTAATCAATTCTCTCTCCTGCATGAAACTCAATCCGGCTTTAGAACCCTATTCAGTACGGAGACAGTAATCGCTGCCATCCTAGACTATCTGCGCCTATTATTTAGTAAGGGCCTCAACGTCCTGATCATGCAATTCGATATGAGCTCTGCATTCGACTTGGTAGACCATGAGAAAATAATGCAATGCTTAGACGCCATTGGTATCAGAGCTGAGGTACTAAACTGGTTTTGTGGCTTCCTCACATCCCGTTCTTACCAGGTACGCTTTAACAACGAACACTCCGACACCTGGAGCAACTCATCCGGAGTGCCACAAGGGACACCGCTTTCCCCACTGCTTTTCAATATCTACATGTCCTCATTAGGTGTGAAACTAACCCAACTAGGAATAAAACTATTCAGCTACGCAGATGACTTTACGATCATCATCCCATTCACCAACTCCATCTCGGAAAGCATTCCCAAGGCATCCGATGCCATAAATGAGATGGAACAATGGATGACAGATTTCAAGCTCAAGCTCAACCCAGAAAAAACAAAATTCTTCGTTGCCTCCCCTTACCCGCTTGACAATAAAACCCCACTATACATCAATAAAATCAACTACTCTATTCAGCCCACCATGAAAATACTAGGTGTTATTCTAGACCAATGCCTAACAATGAAGGAACAAGTGGATTCCCTATTCAGAAAAGGTTTCCTTACTCTCTGGAATCTCAGAACCATTAAATCATACTTCGATACGTCAACATTCAGAATCCTAGTGCAATCCCTCATACTGAGTCACTTGACTACTGCAACATCGCCTATCTAGCAATCTCACAAAAGAATATGAGACATCTCCAAATAATGCAAAATGCTGCGGTCAGACTTAACTTCGGGCTGAAGAAATTCGACCACGTGACACCCTACTATCGGCAGCTGCACTGGCTACCAACGGAAGCCCGAGTAAGGTTTAAATTTGCCTGCCTCTGCTTCAAAGTACTATACGGCCTGACCCCCAAGTACATAACGGACCTTTTCGCATTTTCTAATAAGACTCAAGAGAAACACACACCCAAAACTCATTTCCCCTCCAGTTAGAGGCTGCAAAATGAAAACACCACAAACACCTTCTCTCTCACAAGCAGTCCTATGGGGCAAAGACCTAGACCAACTGCTTTCGCCCACTACATACGGGGAATTCAGGAAACGCCTAAAAACATACCTGTTCCAGAAATACCTAAACAATTGACCCGCTCTCCCTCTCCCTCCCCCCTCCCTATTCCACCTGAACTTAGAGCACTGTTATAAATATAATCTGTTATCTTCATCTTATCGTAACTTTACGTTGCTATTTATCCCCAACAGGTCCTGTCAGATATTACCTACTACAATGTACATATTACATTTTCGCTCAGCAAATTGTATTTCTATACTATTGCCTCCTGAGGTCTCTGATCTCTGTGTTTCCTCTGAATATCTACTTATTGTATTTCGCTGAATGTCCAGCACTCTTGATTGTAAACCGCCTAGAAGTCGCAAGATTGTGGCGGTATAGAAGAAGTTATTATTATTATTACAATTGATTTATCTTTATTTTAAAAAAATTATCGCTTGTCCTGTCATATCCTTCCTACTGTTCCTCCCTTTTATGTGCTCTTTCTTAACAAATTGTAGTTCTTCCCTTTTTTCCTATTGTTCTCATGTCGCAACCCCAACCAAGTATGTCAGAAGATGAAATTATTTGTGGCATCAGCTCCAATAGAATAATGTGTAAGCTTGCATCCTACACTGATGTCCTTTTTCTTTCCAAAGTGAGCAAGTCTACCAGCTGCAGTTTACCTAATCAAGATTGTCCAATGTGTCTTATAGCCTGAAAATTGAGACAGTCATTTGCTTTTGAATTATTGCTCTCCATGTGGTGTTCTAACCTTTGACTTTAAGTGGGCTGGTACTGGTATTAAATACTAGGGAGTGGAATTAACTTGAGATTTTTCCTTTATTTAAGCAGCGTGGCATGAATAGAACTGTACACTGACCGTTACTTTACATGGTCTTTAAATCATATTTCTTGGCAAGGCTACAGACTCAACAATAGCACCTCAAATTAACTGCATTTTGAGTATGACACTATTCCTATTTTCATCTGCTTTTCATACACGCATGCTTCCTCAATTTCTATGGTTTCACAAACTTGCAAAAATTGTTTTGAGAACATTGAAACAAGCTAGGAAGGCAGGTGCACTAAGTTTTCTAGATTTGTATCTATATCAAATTGCTTTTTTGTTGCACTACAGATTGAAATGACTCTTAACTCAGAGATGCTGTCTATGTGGTATCAGTTGGAACAGGCAAAGGAGTGTCTCAAACTCTGCTGGGGATTCCCACATTTAGCATGCTCTTCAACACCACTGTTTTGGTTAATAATAATAATTATTATTAATTTATAACCCACTTTACCTTAACAGTACAGAGCGGTTTACAAAGAATCTTGCCAGATTCAGATGAAATACAAATGGAATTATATAATTTGCAATTTTGGGTTTATCTAGCAAAAATTGTCATGCAAATAAAGATTTCACAGGTTTCCTTAAACATTTAAGGGAAGAATGCACAAAAGAGGTTTCTCAAACAAATTTGTCATACAAATAAAGATTTCACATTTCCTAAACATTTGGTAAGACAATGAATTCATAAATAGGGCATTTAAGGTTTTGCTTCAGACACTAACTAGCCTGATAAGCTAAAGTTTTGTCCAGGAATCTTTTTACAGTACATCCTTTTAGCGTAGGAAAAGAGAATAGAGAAACCTGTAATTTATCTAAAAAGTAAAGCATACTAAAATTAATTAATTAATGGTATGAGTTCTCTTAAGAATCCTTTTATCAAAATTGATCGGAATACAGTATGAGTATCTGGGTCATATTGAGCTTAATGTGGCACATGATTTATACACCATCTGCTTGATAATGACACGATTTGTGACTTTGCTCATCTTAGGTCTTCATATGCCTTGCCTCCTCAACAAACCTATTTTCAAATGGCTCCAGTTCAAACATTGCCATGCACTCGGATATGGCAAATTTCAGAGAGCCAACTAGTTAATTTGGTTAAAATAGCTGGTTTGTGTGTCATTCTACATCACTGTGCTATAAATGTTTATGTAAAAGACACCTACAGTGGTTCTATAGGTGTTAAAGATCTGTGGGTTGGGGAATCTATACACACTCAAAAGGGAGATGCCATGGCCTCAGCATTTTGTGACGCCAACACCCTGCTACACACAGACTGCTGGCTCTTAAAAGAATGGGTAAAAAATCTGCTTCCTAGATAATACAATGTTGCTATAGCAAAGTTGACCACAACTGCAGCAGGTTGGCGCCCACTCAAGGTCTAGACTGCCCTCAAGTCTGCTTTGACCGACAGGAGCCTTTATAACTCTGTGATTAACCTTCAGGGTGAAGCAAGCTTTTGGCTCACAGGGTATGAGACTAATGTCTGGGTTCCTGGGTAAAGGACAAAGCCACCTGGGCCCTGATTCTCTGCACCCCTACTACTTGGGCCATCTGCAAAGTGAGAGGAATTGGGGAAATGGAGCCTCCTGAGACTGACCCCCAAAATGTTCACTATTCCCATGCTGTACTGGGTTAGTGATATTCTGCTTTCTTCTCCTGGGCCCAGATCTGCTCAGACAACTCATGTGATAGCTAATTCCAAGGCCTAAAACTAATTAGGCAGAGCCTTATTTAGCAGACATTGTGCAGTGCGTCCCAGAATGTACCACTAGTTTCCAAGAAAGCAGTGCAAAGGTGGGAGAAAAGGGGCATTGTTCCTGCCTCCCATATGTTTAAGGTACATGGGGTGTTTTGGGGTAATCTGGTGAAGTCAGGGATGTACTTAGGCCCCTGGAGTTTTGAGAGGGAAGGGATGCAAAAAATGTTTGGTATCAGGGTGAGGTGCCAACCAAGGTGAGGAGACTACCAAGAATCTTTGTGGGGCTTGGTGGTTGGAGAATACAATAATGTTACTTCACCTAACATTACACTTTTGTTCCAAGATGCATCTTTATGTAAGCCCTGAGCATGAAGGAGGAAAAATTTTTGAAAAGACACTATTCTAAGCTTCAGCTTTTTTTTTTTAATATATCTGGAGCAATTTTTTCAGTCCTCTGCACTTATATTAAGTGCAGAGGTTTTACTTAGATTTTTCTGTGCTAGGTGGCTTTCTACATCAGGAAGTTAAGACTGGTATGGGAAATTTTGAGCAAACTGCTTTGTTAAAGCTTAATGCAGTTTACTATATTAGTCCATATAAAACTGAGGTAAGAAGAGATCCTAAGAGCTTTGGTGCTGAAAGTAATCCAGCAGATGACACTGTATCCATCTATTACCATCAAGTGTCCAGAACTGTGAAATTCAAGAGTGTTATCTGATTTAATGTGTCAAATGTCCAGTGGACTTATATGAACATAAAATTAGGGCTGCGTTTCAATTAAAAAAATTTAAACCCTTTATTTGGCATTGTTGCTCAGAAGCTCATATGGGAGATCTGCATCTCCAAATGCCTGTTACCTTGGCACTGTTGCTCTCATTCAACATCAAGTTACGTAAAATAGCCGTTTTACCATCTGCCAATTAAAGGATTAATTATGATTAATCATATGATTAAGGGCAGGGTATAGCCAGCAGTCCAATTTCTCTCCCCTCCCCAAACACATTACATGCCGGACCTTTGTTAATGGGGATGCTAAAGCCCAGCCATTTGAAGAAATCCACTGCCAAAGCTGTCCCTTTCCTCTTTGTACTGCCTCAGGAGCAAGTAAGTCACTGGGGTGCCTTTTGCCACTGATGCCAGCACTGGGAATACACTGTTTGTGCAGGGTAATATTTCTAAAAGTTTGCTGGCATCTGCATTGACCCCCTGATCTCCCAGCCACCCAATTTGACCTGACCCCGTTCCCTCCCCTATATTAAAATATTTCCCTGGTACCATAACTCTCCCACATCCTGACCTGCCAGGGCAATATTTAAGTAAGAATTTAAGAATAGCCATTCTGGGTCAAACCAACGATCCCTCTAGCCAATAACTTGTTTCCAAGAGATGCCAATCCAGGTCACAAGTACCTGGCAGTATCCCAAACAGTAGCAATATTCCATGATCCCAGGGCAAGCAGTGGCTTCCCCCTTGCCTGTCTCAACAGCAGACTATGGAACAGACTAAGGACCTTTCCTCCAGGAACTTGTAAAAACCTTTTTTTAAGACCCATCTACTTTAACTGCTGTTACCATATCCTCTGGCAACAAGTTCCAGAGTTTAACTATTTTTTGAGTAGAAAAATATTTCTATATAATCTAGTGGCACCCCTGTTTGTCCCCAAAGTTCATTTTAAGAATGTCCTTGAAGTCCAGTGGAGACCCTTTGCCCAGGACCCATACACCCCTATTTTAAAGACAGGAGCAATGCCCATTTGCTTCTATCTCCAAAAGGGATAGTTATGGTTAAGTTGCCCCCACCCAGTGCACCCCAAGATGCACCACATGAGTAAGGACATTGCCATTTTGAAGACGACAGAGGCAAGAGGGAATGGGCATTACTGCTGTCCATTTAAGGTAGGGGGTCTGGAAGGCCTGGGCAAAGGGTCAGCAGGGTCTGACTAGACAGCAGGACTTTTAGGAAAAAGCAGGGCCAGTCAGTCCTGTTGGGAAGGTGGCTGGTGCTAGCTACCAAGGATTTAGGTCAAGTTGGGCATAAGGGGGCTAGTCCTGTCAGGGGAGAGGCACCCACTTTTTTTTTTTGGGGGGGGGGAGGGGAGGAGCATGCCAGAGGGGCATTTTAAAATTTTGGTAGGGGCAGAGACCTGGTGGTAGGTTTCTGGAGTTGTGCACCATCTATGGGTCTCAGCTCTGTATTGATACAAGGTAGCTAATAGGCTCTTTAATATGCATTTTAATATTCCATGTGTGTCATTAATGAGCAGGTAAAATGCTTATTAACCTCATGCTGAAGCCCACAGTAGCTTTTTACATTGGCCTGTGTGGGAAAATTACAACCTGAGCAGACAGCAGCTAAGCAAGCAATGGCAAACATGTCTATTCCCTTACATCTGTAAAGGGCAAAGTACATTGAAAAAATATCTAAATCCCTGCATTCAAGTACAAAAGAACATTTTACTTAATTGTGTAATAGGGCTACCAAATTCTTTAATTTCAGTAGACATTTTTTCATTTTGAAATAGAAGCCATTTAAAAAGCAAATGAATAAGTATGCAGTGGAAATCCCCAAGTACTTAAGTCTAAAGTGGTTCCTAAATGCCTACAAAAGCATCCATTGCCTTCCCTTTCCCTTCCATGCCAAGAGTGAGGCAAACCAACCTGTTGCTCTCTCTTGAAGAGGGGGGGAAGAAGACATGGAGCAATCAAGAACTATTGCTTTTACTTAAAATCAATGCTCTTTATTTTAGAATGTATCTGAAATAAAGGCTTAATTATTTTTTAACAATCTGTGCTGCTCTTATTTGTGTCATATCCATCTAGGACAGTGATCTCAAACTTGTGGCCCGGGGGCCACATGCGGCCCGCCAGGTACTCTTTTGAGGCCTGCGGTATGTTTATCATAATCACAAAAGTAAAATAAAACAGTTTCTTGATCATATGTCTCTTTAGCTATAAATTATAATATTATTATTAAGACTTAGCTAAAAGAAAAATTTATAAACAATAAAGAGTTTTACCTCATGCAAAATTGTCATTTCTTTAATAAGACATTATTTTCTCTGCGGCCCTCCAAGTACCTGCAAATCCAAAATGTGGCCCTGCAAAGGGTTTGAGTTTGAGACCACTGATCTAGGATGCCTGTATCAATGTCTGTTAAGCAACCCCGACTTAAAACTCAGCTTTAACTGCACCTTTGCTTGGAGAGAGCCTGGCAAGAGTAAGCAATTTAACTTTCCCATCAAGAGCAAAACCACCCCTAGCTACAAGTACAGCTGTTAGTGACGGGGAGGGCGCAGAGCCTGCAAGCTAATGCTCCACCCCTTCTCAGTTGAAGCTAGGCAGCCAGATGTACCATGAATTTTCTTCCGCACAAGAACATAGGAGCCAACTTTTTTTTTTTTTTTTTTTTTATGACGAGGTATTTTTCATTGGGTTTAGCACCCCCTATCCCTGGACATGATTTAATTTGATCAATACTGGAGATGTTCAAGCACCCACTGAACTGGCTCCTACGATAACACCGGTCAACGAAAAAAAAAAAAAAAAAAAGGAAGCAGGCGAATTGCGGTATTAGTGACATCGAACCGGGACCTGCAATTTGGCTCGAGCCGACATTTATAAAGACATACTAAACAGAACAAGGACCATCTATTGTTAAGCCAGGATGTACTAAAAAGGCATGGGGGGGGGGAGCATTTTATTACGTCTGGCAAACAGGACCTGGCAAGGGAAAAATAGATCCTTCAGCCTAAGGAAACGCTTAAGTAAAACACTAGAATTCAGCCAAACCATCGGCAAACTCTCTCCTTAACCGTGATGTTAGGTAGACAGTTAAAAAAAACATTAATAAAAGGAATAAAACTCCCTTTTGGGGTTTCCCCCGCATCCGTTATTTTAAGAGAGTGTGTACCATGAACAGGGAAAGTTCTCAGGAAATTGACTCTCTGGGCAGTTTATACCCCCCAAAAACCTTATTTTAGCAATATAACAAAAAAAAAAAAAAAAAAAAAAGAGACTACTTTGCATTCTTTACAGAAATAGACAATACTGACCCCCCTCCCCCCAGCACCACCACGTACCCACTTTTCACTGCCTCTTATGGAAAGCCTCCCTGCTCGCCAAATTAGTCTACGTCGAGAGTAAGCGTGTTTAAAGAGAACGGGAATTGAATAAATAGAATTAAATAGCTCGCCTGGCTCTGCGACAAGAAGCTTGCCAATTGTGGTATTAAGTAAAAGAAAGTTTGCAGATACACTTGACAAAATAAAGGCGCTCAGCTACGCTATCGCAATTATAATCAGTGCGTCTATGTCTGCAAAGACTGGCTTCTCTTAAACCTCACTTAAATGACAGAAGAGACATCCACATCAGCAAACCTCCCCCCTCCCCTCCCCCAATTTCCTGTATTTCAAAGTGAGACCTCCTCACAGCCAAAGACTGTCCAGTGGAAAAGGAAAAAAAAAAAGAAGATATTGTTTACTCAGTAATCTTGCCCCAAAAGCTCTCCGGTCGAGGGAGGGGGCCAAGATCTGCTGAGCCCTGATAATCTGCACACAGCCGGTCCGCTGAGACAGAGAAGCAACAGCTCTGCTTTGGCAGCCTTCATATCCATATCAGCTTATTTGTCAAGATTAGAATTTCCATTCGACCTCGACAAGTGCTTTTTTTTTTATTTTAAATATATATATAAAAATCCCGACTCCTACCCCCTCCAAGTTCATGCTTGATCGCCATGCAATTAAAAAAAAAAAAGTTAAAGAGACGGAATAAAAATAAAATGGGCACAAGCCAAAGAGATAAAAAGCGACAGCTCAGCGAAATCTCCCTTCCCCCTCCCCTTTCTCTGTCAGCAGAGTTTGGTTCAGTTTTGTGGCCAATCTAGAACCCTGGGTTATTCGATAACCAGGAAAAAGAGCTACACAAATAAAACCTACGTAGAAATTAAAACAAAACAAACACCCAACCTGTGGAGAACATAAAATACAACCTCTCTCGCCCTACCCCCAACGCACCGGGTCCCGAACGCCCCACTTCTTTAACCCCGGGGAGCTGCTAACGCCCTCCCCACGCCTACAGGGGATGAGGAGCTGCCATCATCAGCTTGGCAGCCACACAGAAAAGAAGGGGGCTTCTCAGGGGAGAGAGAGGAGCATTTTGACTCTTACCATCCCTTCCCTCACCCCCCCCCCCCGGGTCCCATCACAGCTACTTCTTCCATACCTTAGTATTTTGATAGTTCTCCAGCGCCCGAAGCGCGGTCTCGGTGAGCTTGACATGCAAAACGGTGATGTTATCCTGGTTCAACCTCCCGCAAGACAGCCCATACCTCCCTTCCTCACCGAGCACCGCCATCTTACTCTCCCTCTACTGCCATCCGCCTGAGAGTCACTCATATACCCAGCAACCTAACCCTCAGCCAGCTCGCGCTGACACCGCCCCTTACAAGCACTAGCCCGACTAATGATTGGCTCCGGTCCGGCTCCGACCCCGCCCACCCGGCCCTATCCGGACTTGAGGATTGGATGGAGGACTGCCCCGCACAATGGTGGCTGCCTGGCGGCGCCCCCCAACTGGTCGCCTCGCCTTCATTTCCGAAATTGGGAGGTGTAGGAGAGGGACTGACGTCGGGCGGCGACGTTGAATTAATCATTTTTTACATCACTGGTGACGTCTCCGCTGGCTGTTCCTGGGCATCTGGTACTGAAAGTGTTACTGCTCCTTCACTTCATGTTTTACGTGTTTGCTTTCGTTTCCTGACTAGAAGTAAGCTGAAGGTCTGAGAATTTCCCAGGACATGAGGTGTTTGGTTGCAGATAGTTAAAGTGTTAGTGCCACTATAGTAGAACTGCAAATTATCATTTTTACAGGTAAATGGATGTATGCTTACAGCTTTGTAAATATACATGTAAAATAAGATAAGTGTATTTTATTCTCTTTTCTTGCAATATTGCTATGGACAAGTGTGATGATTGAAAATGGTGCTTTAGTGTCTTTGATTAAGAAATAAGCACAAAGAGCTACTTTTTCTGGGCACTACAGTATATAATAATAATAATTTATTCTTATATACTGCCAGACCATGAATGGTTCTAGGCGGTTTACAGCAGATAAGGCATTACATCCTGCGGATATGCAGTTCAAAAAGAGCTGGACTTCGAATCTTCTGACTGGCCCACTATAATAAGATTGAAAAGAGGTTGTATGGATAATACAAAGAAATGTCATTGCAATAAACAGTAGCGTAGTAAGGGGTGAGGCAGGGGACAGAGGGAGCAGTCTGCCCCGGGCGCTGTCTTGGTGGGGGCGCCAGCTCCCATCCTCCTCTCCTCTCTCCCTGCCCCCCTCCACCCCACTATTGTACTATTGTACACATGCACCCCTTCCCTTTTCCTCCTTAACATTCCCAATGCAAACAGCAACCCCAACTTAACCTGCTGCTCGTTTCAGCATCAGCTCTTCCTCTCATGTTACTTCCTAGACCTGCGCCTAGGAAGTGACTCAGAGGAAGAGCCGAAGCTGGCGCGAGCAGCAGACTGGGGTTGCTGCCAGGGCAGGATTAATTCATCGAGAGCCCCTAGGCACACAAGTCCATTGGGCCCCCTGCTAAAAAATGCCCCGCCCCCTTCCACACACCCCTGCCCTGCCCCATTTATTTACTCATTTTCTTATTTCTTTATTTCCACTTTATTTCTTTTATTTTAAAAGTCAAAACAAACAACAAAGATTATCATACCAGTGCAGTTTTTCTTCAATGCAACCTCCAAACCTCTCTGACCAAATCCCCCCTTCCTTCCTAGAGGAAGAGATCTTGAGCTGGCAGGGCTTTGGGAAGCCTGCCAATTTATAGTTTGCATTTGGGTAGGAGGTATGGGGCATGGCAGGAAGAAAATTTAGTGCCTGCCAATTTATTGGACTAATACATTTCTCAATTAGCTTTGAGAGGTTAAAACCGATTTCTTCAGGTCAGTAAACTATACTGCTGTTACAGTATCCCTGTCCTGACCTGAGGGACAATCCATCGGCTTCACTACATTTGCTTACGCCGATGATGTGCAATTAATCCACCCCATCGATCTTAATAACATAGAGGATGTTGCTTCCATCAACCACAAACTAGAATAAAAATCAAATTGTGGTTAGATTCAAATAGGTTGTCCCTCAACATCAATAAATCAAAACTAATGATCTTTCCCTTTAAAGAGGAAATAACTCTTCAGGCCCCCTTGAAATCTGAATCGCTCCCAATTAAAGTCATACCCACTTTAAAGCTGCTAGGAGTCACTCTTGACTGTAAATTTTCCTTTCACAATCATATTAGTACTGTGGTCCAGAAATGCTTCCACCGCCTTAGAATGATACGTTCCCACTCCAAACTACTAGACCCAGCTTCTTTGAATACACTGATCCATTCTTTGGTAATTTCTTGTATAGATTATTGTAATGCCCTTTATAAGGGCATTACAAAAAAGGAAATAAGATGTCTTCAGACAGTGCAGAACACAGCTATCAAGATCATTTATAGCGCAAAGGAATATGATCATGTTTCTCCTCTTCTGTTCAACGCACACTGGCTACCCGTTGAACATAGAATTAGCTACAAAATCTTACTATTAACTTTTATAACTCGCACAAACAATCAACCAGAGTTTATTGATAGACTCCTAATTCCTTATAATCCCACTAAATCTCTTTGTTTTATGTCACAGAATCTCCTTGTCGTACCATCATTAAAATTAATTAACACGTTAAGATCCAACAATTTTGCTGTCACTGCACCTTCTCTCTGGAATTTGCTGCCTAATCATTTACGGATCGAACATAAGAATTGCCGCTGCTGGGTCAGACCAGTGGTCCATCGTGCCCAGCAGTCCGCTCACTCGGCGGCCCTCTGGTCAAAGACCAGCACCCTAACTGAGACTAGCCTTACCGTGCTAAAGCAATTTAAAGCAAAATTAAAAATATTCTTATTCCAAGATGCTTTTGGATAACAACTGTCCTTTTAAGGACAAAAAACAAATTATAGCTTTTACCCTCACCTATTGTTTTTCCCTAAGTGTGCTTTTTTTCTCAAAGATTGTAGTTCTACCCTTCTTTCCTAACTGTGTGTAGTTGGTATATATGTTTTTGTATGTCTTTACTAACCTAACTTGGTTCTGTTTAGTATTTTAACTCTAACTTGTTTTGTTTCTTTTTTAAGATATTTTTTATTTCTGTACACCGCCTAGAAATTTAATTAAGCGGTATAAAAATTTTTTAATAAATTTGAAACTTGACTTATGGTCTCTGAATTAGTAAAAAATGTATTAAAATTAGGCCAGTAAACAGTATCACCTTATTTCCATTTTCTGTTAATAAACGATTATCAACACAGCTACAATAATACTTTATCCTAAAGCAAAAATAAATAAATAAAACAAATAGAAATTTTTTTCTACCTTTGTTGTCTGGTTTCTGATTTCCTCATCTTCTTATCATTTTCTTACTTCCATCCACTGTGCCCTCTCCATCCAGTGTCCGCCCTCTCTCTCTTCCATATGGCATCTTCCCTCTTTCTATTTCTCTTCAATAAACTATCTATCTTGTGCCCCCTTCTCTCCTTTGTAGATGATTCATCTCAGCTTGACCCACCTCTCCATTGTTCTAGTCTGGCATCTCTATCTTCTTTCCTTCCCCCATGCCCTAGCATCTCTTTCCTCTCCTTCTATCTCTGCCTTCCCCTCCATGGTCTGGTATCTCCTTTCCTTCCCTCCAATGGTCTTGGCATCTCTCTTTCCCCAGGCCTCCTTCCCATCTGCTATTTCTTTTCTCACCTCATTTCTTTTTCAGTACCAAACAGACAGATAAAAGGTAGGAATGGATCTTTCACTTTCAGATTTCTTTAATTTTTCTGCCTCCTCCTCAAATCTGTTTACTGTTTCTTCTTCCCTTTCCTTCATGTGCAGTACATCTCCCCTCTTCCTTTCTCCCTCTCTCTCCTCCCCCTCTATATGCAGACTTTCTCTCTTCTTTCCATGTGCATTTCCCCTCTCCCTATCCTATCCAATTGCAGAATTTTCCCCTTCTCCCCATTCCTCTCTCTCGCTCTTTACCCCACCTAGCATCTTCCCCATCTCTCTTCCACCCTCTCCCCAACACCCAATTTTGGGTAGCCAGAAATCCAAGAGGGTAGGCATAAGAACCCCACCCCACAGGCAATCTAGTCTCTTCCTCTCCCACCTGGGTGATCTAGTCTCTCAACTCCTCTGTTGCCACCATGGCCGTGTACCTTTTAGGATTCATATCTTCATTGGCAGCAACCAGCGTGACCAATACAGTACTCACACTAGCCCTATAGCCTTTGTTTCTGACATAATCTATACAGACAGGAAGTTGCGTCTGAAGGAAAGCTGTGGGGCTGGTTCGAACAGTGCATCAGTCATGCTGCTTGCTGCTGGTGAAGATCTGAACTTTAAAAAAATATGCAGGAGGGAGAGGTGTTTGGAGTTTTTAGCTAACAGGGCCTGGGGATCCCGTCCAGCTAGATCAGAGATGTTCTGCTCCTGGGTAGGCCTGGGCCAACCCATGGCTGTGCCACTAGGTCTGTGTCTTTTCCTACCTTGAGGGAACTGCTCCTGTTTCCCTGCCCTCCTTTGCTCCTGTCTCTCTCTCTGACCCTCTTGCTCCTGTTTCTCTTTCTGCCCTCCCTTACTCCTGTCTATCTAGTTTCCCTTCCCCAAGCCCCCAACCAGCATGCAGCTGTTCTTTGTCCTTTCCTCACCCCATTGCCATTGCTGCTAGTCAGTATTAATTATAAGCAAAGCTGCACAGGATTGCAGCTTTCTTCGTGCTGGCTGGTCCTGTTTCCTCTGCTGTGGCCACTTTCTATGCCCTCCACCTCCTCTGCCACACAGAACCACGGCTGCTTGCTCCAGGCTGACCCTGTCTGTTATTAAAAATCAATAAAATGAAATGGAAACAAAAAAAGGAAAGCCTCCCCCTCTCCAAATCACAACAGTAAACTAAACTTTCAAGGCACATAGACGGTGGCCCTTTTACAGGAGTGTACAGTGCCATTTAGGGCTGCGCAAGACACTTTGTAGGCTTGTGCTATCCTTTCCCGGACCTGTGTGAGGTCAACGGCAAAGTTGGGACTGGACAAGAGAGGATTCGCCGGGGAGCCCCAGACACAGAGCCATGGCGAGAGACAGCCATCAGGCACGGCTCCCGCTGGTTCGGCTTCTCAGAAACCCAATCTGCTTCCTTCTCCAATCTTCTTTGTCTTTAAAGTCACCCACATCTACCACGGCAAAGGAAGTTGCGGGGGTTGGGTAGCTAGCTCACTTCCAGTTGGAGGCAACTTGTTACTTCCATCTTTGAAGACAAGCTTTGGGCTAAGCGCTGAAGCCCGGGCCCACGTTGCCATCGATGTTGGGTGGGGGCCCATCGCTGTCGAGTCATCTGTTTGCCCTTCTTCAGCGGGCCCCCATGACAGTTTCGGGCCCCAGTCATGTGCCTACTGAGCCTACCCGTTAATCCGGCCCTGGTTGCTGCTCATGCCAGGAATATTAATGAAGTACAGGGGAAAGGGAAGGAGCGGATGGGGTGGGGGGCAGAGAAGAGGACAGGGAGGGACGCCCCGAGTGCCTTTCGCCCTCATTACACCACTATCAATAACAATATTCTGAGATTTTGAGACTATATATATAAAATGCCTGTCATTTGCCCCAGGTAGATAGATTGTGAGCTCGCCAGGACAGATAAGGAAAAATGCTGGAATACCTGAATAAATCCATGTAATCCATTCTGAGATCCCCTGGGAGAATGGTATAGATAGATAGATAGAAAGAATAAATAAATTTGCTATGGAGCTTACAAACTAAGGCAGATGAGAGAATCAGGCAGTCTGATTTAGTGAACAGCGGAATTAAGTATTAAAATGTAAAAGCAGCCTCAAACAGGTGAGCTTTTAGGCGGAGATGATTAAGATAACAAAGGGCATGTGACATACCCACTCAAGAAATCTATTCTGGGCACAGTTAAAAGTGACCCAACCAGAAGAATTTCTATGACAGGGATAAGGCATTGTTGTAGAACAATAACACTTAAAAGATGAGTTAGGGAAGATTGGCTCTGTATCTGATCCATGTAAAGTTCAATGCAGTGACTTAAAAAGAGGGATTATTTGAGTGACCATATAAATGGCTGCCATGAGATCCCGTGGTCTCACTTCAGACATTTATGTTTGCAGCTCTGCATGGGGCAGGAGTATAGGAAGATTGTTCCTGGCCCACTTCAGGGCTAGACCACCAGGCTTTAAAAAGTAAGTGGTGGAGGGATCCTAGAGGCAGAAGGGAGATGAGGGTGGTTCAGAGTCATCCCCAAGTAAGTTGTGGAGGGGTCCAGGAGGCAGGGGGAGAGGCGGTAGCAGGAAGAATGCACGAGTAGCTGCCTTATTGGATCCTGTGGAGGAAAGGAATGCATGGGGGGGTTGCCAAGGGATTGGGGGGGCAGGGTTAATCATTAGAGAAATGCCGGACTGCGGGGATGGAGAGGAAGAAAAAGAGATGCCAGACCTCCAGGGTAGGGAAAGGGAGGACAGAGATGCCGGTAGGAAGGAGGAGGAGGGAAGGAGAAAAGAGGAGATACCAGACCACAAGAAGGAAGAAAGGAAAGGAGAGAAATAATCTACTATAATAAAACGCTAAGTGCGCATGCGCAATCATACCTGCGTGATCCATGATCTGTGATCCATAGGTCCCTGGCTATATGTCCTTAGCTACATATGCTTAGCTGTGGTCTCCCTGCTCTCTACCTCACGCAGTCCTCCATCCAGTAAATACAGCCCTACCGGTCAAAGTTTATTTTTAAGTTAAAAGCCGCTGCGGCGGTTCCTCTCACGAGCCGCACCTGCGTCGGAGAAGGCTTCCAACACAGGTGGCGATCGTGAGAGAAGCCGCCACATCAAGGCTCAAACTAATCCTGCAGGCTAGACCGCGGGAAGGGAAGGGAAGGGGGGGGCAGCAAGGGACTAAGGGAGCAGTCCAGACCATGGGAAGGAAAGAGGGGGGGGTGAGGGAAATGCTGCTGCTGCTCAGGGACGTGGAGAGGAAGGGAAATACCGCTGCTGCTGCTGCTGCTGCACAGAGAAGTGGAGGGTGAGGGAAATACTGCTGCTGTTGCTGCACAGGTAAGTGGGGTGGGGGGAGGGAAATGCTGCTGCACAGGGAAATGAAGTGGGAGGGAATGCTGCTGCGGCTGCTGCACAGGGAAGTGGAGGGGGGAGGAAAATGCTGTTGCTGCTGCACAAGGAAGTGGGGTGGGAGAGGGAAATGCTGCTGCACAGGAAAATGGAGGGGAAAGGAATGCTGCTGCAGCTGCAGCACAGGGAAGTGGGGGAGAGGGAAATGCTGCTGCTGCACAGGGAAGCGGGGTGGGGGGGAATGTTGCTGCACAGGGAAATGGAGGGGAGGGACAGAACATACAAAAAAAAAGGGAAAGAAATACAATTGTTGATAGTAAGACAAGTAAAAAACATGATCACTCTCACTTCCCTGTTTCCAGGGTAAGAAAATATCAGGGGAAATCTCTCCATTCATGGATGGGGCCCCAAGAACAAGCAAACAGGGTAATATGAGAAACTATGAGGAAATGGGAGGGGGCACCCTCCTAAAATGTTAGTTTTTGGGAAAAGAGTGGGTCCGAAATAGGGAGCATCAAACGATAAGAGACGAGTTAAATGATCCAGAGCAGGACTGTAGAGAAGACAAGATGAGTTGGGACCCCATAGAGGGGAAGTAGGGAAATCCCATGGAAGTAACTGATATGGGGAACCAAAAAGAAGCTATGGATATACAGTACAATCCTTATATTTTGATTTTAGAGCAGAAGCCAATGGAGGCCAATGGAGAGGTGGCCAATGTGATGGGCTAGTGGGTGGGTGGTGACACCCTAAAGCATTCTATATTTTAGTGTTATTATTTTATTCCCTTGCCTTGTTCCCCGAATGCCAGAAAAGAGAGGAGGGAGAGGTTTCAGAAGGGGACAGACGGAAAGGACTTCTTGATCTTCTAAAAGCCTTATGGCTTTTGAGACTCCTAAATGACTCAGGGTGATCTCCAGATTGAATTTGCATCACTTGTGCCTTGGAACTAATTGGCATATTTTTGTGATAGACCTTGTTCCTGGAGACCCATTTATTAGAGACCTTTAGACTTTGGAAAGGAATTCTTATGAACTGTGGGCCCATCTTAGTTAAGGAAAGACAATAATTTCTTCTCAAGCAATTGATATAATTTCACCCTGAATGCAATAGGAACACCCATGTAGCATCTGGAGGCTCCCGGCAGGTGGAAGGAGTGGAAGAATTTTGCTCTAGAGGTTCCTGTGTCTCTTCTCTTGAAGAAGACTTCTTTCTGTTGGAAGGATGGTTATAAGTGGTAAATGTGCCAAACTGATTGGAGGAGGACCAGATTGACAATATTGATTAATTTTCAATTGTTCTAATGCTTTTCAACACAGATTATAAATTTACTTATTTTTTCATGATGTTGGTTAAATAAAATAATTGAAACAACAATAAAAAGTCCTCAAGTCTTAACATACAAAATTGGTATGAGAGTGCTGCCTGCAAAATAATGATTAGTGCTTAATCATATTATTAATGTGTATTTGAAAGATTGTCACTTTCAGAATTTTATTATTTATTTTTTTAATTTGTTTAATTCATTTTCTATCCTGTTCTTCCCAACAAGCTCAGAACAGGTTACAGGTTAACATACATAATATACAGTCAAATCGGATTACAATTTGCCATACTTACAATATAATCTGTTCATCCTAACTTGACATATACAGAGGAGCTAGTTCTGATTTACATTTCTTTTTAATCATATGGCAATAGGCAGGGGGATAAAGTGAAGAAGTAAGTTTTTATTGCCTTCCTAAATTTCAGGAGCCCTTCGAGGGATCTGATCTGTGGGGCAGTTGATTTCAGTAACTTGGTATGAAATGGGAGTAGGATTATCATCTGGCTTTCTGTAGTTGAAGGGCATAACAAGGGGGTGTTTGGAGACATGTTTCCTCCTGGGAATGGAGTGGCCTGGTTGGCACGTATGGAGGGAGCTTTGATGACATGTAGCCGGGCACCATGTTGTTCAAGGATTTGTATGCTAGTATCAAGCCCTTAAAGACAAAGAGAGGCATAATAAAAAAAAACGTCTAAGTCCCCTTTTGGCCTATGGCTTTAAACATTGAAAGTAGAAGCAGGGAAAATGTCCATTATCAAAAAAAATGTCCAGCTGTTTAAACGCCCAGACCACCACTATGTGTAAACTTATACCATATAATCAACCTAAAAAAAGCCTAAGCCCCAAACGTCCAAAGCAAGAGCTTTTAGGCGAAGGAGGAGCCAGTCCTTCGCCTAAAAGCTGGATTCTGTAACCGGTGTCTGTCACAAACAACACCGGTTACAGAATCCACCCCTCTTGACAACATCGGAGCAAGAGGTAGCCCAAACCCTCTTGCCCCGCCAGCCACGACCCTCCCCGACAACATCAGGGCAAGAGGTAGCCCAAACCCTCTTACCCCGCCAGCCGCGACCCTCCCCGACAACATTGGGGCAAGAGGGAGCCCAAGCCCTCTTGCCCCGCCAACCACGACCTTCCCCGACAACATCGGGGGGCTGATCGGGGGCTCGGGGGGGCGGTTGTGGGGGGGTTTCGTCAAGGGCAGGAGGGCCTGGGATCCCTCCTGCCTGTATTTTAGTGCGGGGTGGGGGTTAGAGGGTGTCGGGGGCCAGGAGGGCTTGGGCTCCCTCCTGGCCAGATCATGTGGGGGGGGAGGGGGGAAGAAGATCACTGGGCCAGGAGGGTTTGGGCTCCTTCCTGGCCGGATCGTGTGGGGGGGAGGGGGGAGATCGCGGGGCAAGAGGGCTTGGGTTCCCTCTTGCCCCGATGTTGTCGGGGAAGGTTGCGGCTGGCGGGGCAAGAGGGCTTGGGCTCCCTCTTGCCCTGATGTTGTCGGGGAGGATCGCAGCTGGCGGGGCAAGAGGGCTTGTGCTCCCTCTTGCCCCGATGTTTGGGAAGGTCGTGGCTGGCGGGGCAAGAGGGCTTGGGCTCCCCTTGCCCGATTGTTGTAAGGGGGAGGGCTCATCGCTGCAGGAGAGATGGCTCCTCTCTCCTGCCACAATGATGATCGCCTACATCCCTCTGAACCGTGGCCCTTCGTGGGTGAGCATCGCTGGAAGGGGAGATGCCCTGCCCCGATGCTCACCCTGAAGTGCTGCGGTTCGGAGGGGTGTAGGTGATCATCATCGCGGCAGGAGAGATGAGTCATCTCTCCTGCAGCGATAGGCAGGTTGCTGGGGCTGCTGAGCTGTAGCAATTAGCTCAGCAGCCCCTTTTTCGGCACTTATACCTGTTTTGACTTGGTCTAAGTCAAAACGTATAAGTGCCGGCTAGGCAACCTGCCTAAAGTTTTGCTTATACCTGCTGCACGCCTAGGTCTAGGTCAGCCCACCTCCCGCCCGCCGCCCGCCCTTTCCCCTCCTCTAAAAACGCCTCTTTTCTCTCTGTGCGTTTAGAGGCAGGGGAAAGGCCTAAGCTGGTTTAAGATATGTCTAAAACCAGCTTTGATTATGGGTACTTGGACGTTCAGGCTTTTTGATCGTCCAAGTAGCCATTCAGGCCACTTTTTAGACGTTTTTTTTTTTGTTTTTTTTTATTATGAGTCCCACAATGTTTGCCTATGGGTAGCAAGTGGGCTGATGATAGGGCCTGACAGACAGGGTCATGGGTGTGAAGGTTCTTTAGCAGTCTGATTGCTGTGTTTTGTACACATTGAAGATGCTGTATATTCTTTGCTGTGAGTCCGATGAATAGCGCATTGCAGTAGTCCATACGGGAGAGGACGAAGGCATAGAGAAGTTGAAGTCAGATTCAGATAATTAGTTCTGTAATTTTCAGAGTTGTTGCAGGTAATAGAATGAAGAAGAGACCACCTAAGAGATTTGGTTGGAAAGCAATAGGTTGGAGTTGAGGAGTATCCCTAAGCTAGGTGCTTGGTCTTTTGCAGTTATGGCAGTTGATTCCTAGAGCAGAGAGGGATGGGTGCAGGTACAGTATTCTTTGAGGATCCAAAGGTATTCTGCTTTGGAGGCATTTAGTTGTAATTTGTTGATGGACATCCAGTTTTTGATTTCTGAGATGCAGTTTAGAAGTTTTGTGATCTGGGAGTCACGGATTTCTCCCAGTGGTAGATTTAGTTGAATATCATCAGGGAAGGAGTGAATTTGAATTTGGTGTTTGTGGGCTATGTCTAGGACAGGTCTAATGTAAAGATTAAATAATAGAGAGGATATTAGATCCCCTTGGGGAACACCATATTTGATTGATTTTGGTTTGATAGAACGGCATTTAGTAATACACTTTGGGATCTATTACTCAGGAAGGATGTGAACCAGTGTAATGCAGTGTCTTGGATGCCAGTTTTGGAGAGATGTGCATTGAGGAGAGGATGGTCAATGGTGTCAAACGTTGTGCTGAGATCCAGTAGCACCAGAAGGACATCATTATCCTTATCCATGAGTTTCCAGCAGTCGTTGATGATGTAAAGAAGGATAGTTTCAGTACTGTGGAATTTCCTGAATCCCAATTGGTAGGTGAATAGGGCTCTTTGTTTGTCGATGAAGGAGTGTAATTGGTTGAGCACAGTTTTTTCCAGGATTTTGGAGATAAAAGGTAGGTTGGAGACAGGTATAAAGTTGCTGGGCAAGCTAGGGTCAAGTGTGGGTTTTTTAGAATTGATCTGATGATTGATGATTTCCAGTTTGTGGTCACTGAACTTGATTGTAGAGAGGTGTTGATGAGAGGAAGGATATAGTTTATGAAGGTGTCTTTCATGGCCACTAGTGACTTCATTGTCAGTTGACTCAGTGCTCTGCATTTCCAATTCACTAACTTCAAGTACTTGCATCCTATCATTGGTCGAAAGCTCATATAAAACCATTGGCAACTCTTATAACAATACTGGCATCTCTCACAGAGTTATTCATTTTTCCTTAACATAAGAATTGCCTTACTGGGTCAGACCAATTGTCCATCTAGCCCAGTGTCCAATCTTCACGATGGTCAATCCAGGTCACAAGTACCTGGCAAAAACCCAAATAGTAGCAACATTCTATGTTACCGATTCAGGGCAAGCAGTGGCTTCCCCCATGTCTGTCTCAATAGCAGACTATGGACTTTTATTCCAGGAACTTGTCCAAACCTTTTTGAAAACCAGCTACATTAACCGCTCTTACCACAACCTCTGGCAATGCAATCCAGAGCTTAACTATTCTCTGAATAAAAAACTATTTCCTCCTATTGGTTTTAAAAGTATCTCCCTGAAACTTCATCGGTTGTCCCCTAGTCTTTGTCATTTTTAATAGAGTAAAAATTCAATCCAGGATTTTGTAGATTTCAATCATATCTCCCCTTAGCCGTCTCTTTTCCAAGCTGAAGAACCCTCGCCTCTTTAGTCTTTCCTCATATGAGAGGAGTTCCATCCCCTTTAACATCTTGGTCGCTCTTCTTTGAACCTTTTTGAGTTCCTCTAATTGAACGCAATACTTAAGGAGAGTTCGCACCATGGAGCAGTACAGAGACATTATAACATTCTATGAGTGTCAGAGCAGCATCAAAGCATTTAGTGCTCCGAGCCACAGTAGAAACCCTTTTTACCTAATAAAATTATCCCCCCTCCCCCCTCGTAATTGAACCTGTAAATCAAGGGAAAAGAATCATTTAATCATTGCAATATTTTGTTAATGGCTCCCACACATCTCGAAATTTTCTAAAACATTATTTTATTAATGTATATTGTTGGGGAGGGTAGGGGTTAGTAGCATTTTATGTGTACTCTTGATGACTAATAAGTGATATATTTATGATCTATTTGTTATATTATATTGATGCACTTATTGTATGTTAAAAAAATGAATAAAGAATAATAAAAAAAAAGAAACCCTTTTTACCATGGCTTGGTAAAAAAAGGAGGGGGGGGGGTAAATTTCATCTGCTATGTAACATCTGTTTAAAATATTAAGTCTCCTTGTTTGAAGTTACTTTGACAACAGTGACTTCAGTTCAAATGTGCACAAAAATGTGAGCTATGACTGTCTCATTTTTTCAGCAGCAGTTCTTTATAAGCTTTTGCCTTTGTGCATGCTTCAGGTTTTGAAAGAAACCAAATACATTTCTCAACACTGCATCTTTAGCCAACTAGTAAATTTCCTCAGTCCTGTTTATTTCTCTCTAGCGGTGGATAACACCCTCATCCTCTCTGTCTCGTCAGCTCATAACCTCGGGGTCATCTTTGACTCTTCGCTCTCCTTCTCTTCTCATATACAACAGACTACCAAAACTTGTTGTTTCTTTCTTTGTAATATTGCTAAAATCCATCCTTTCCTTTCTGAGCCTGCTGCCAAGACCCTCATCAACGTCCTCATTGCCTCTTGTCTGGATTATTGCAATGTGCTTTTCACCAGTCTACCGCTATGCTATATCTCTCCACTTCAATCTGTTCAGAATGCTTCTGCATGCCTCGTATTTCGCCAGGGTCATTATACATACCTTACTTCCTCTCCTCTCAAGTCGCTTCACTGGCTCCCAGTCCGTCTCTGCATACAATTCAAACTCCTCTAACTGACATTCAAGTGTACTCGCTCTGCAGCTCCTCAGTATCTCTCCTCTTTTGTTACTCCCTATACTCCCCTCCAGGACTCCACTCATCAGCCAAGTCCCTCCTTTCTGTACCCTTCTCCTCTACCACCAACCCCGTCTCTGTCCCTTCTACCTTGCTGTGCCGCTTGCTTGGAACAACCTGCCTGGCTCGCTACATCAGACTGCATCTCTGGCGGTATTCAAAGCCAGACTGAAAGCCCACTTATTTGAAGCTGTGTTTAAACACTGACCCAACCAACATATCTGCCTGTTATTCCCTTAATAGTCCCCTACCACATTTTACACCCCCCCCATGTCTGTAATAATAGTCTGTAAGCTCTTCCGAGCAGAGACCATCTCTTGCATGTACAATGTAGGGCACTGCGTGCGCCTGGTAGCACTATAGAAATAATAAAATGTTGGGTTTTTTATGATGAATATCCTGGCTAATATTCATGCTTTAGTATGACATGAGAATATTGTTTATTTTTATTTAGCACATCTCTTTTCAATAGTAGCTCAAACTAAGATATATACTACTATGACTCCCTTTTATCAAGCCATGTTAGGGTGTTTTATCACCAGCCACCGCAATAAAAGCTCCAACGCTCAAAGAATTCCTATGAGCGCCGAAGCTTTACCAAAGCAGCCAGCGATAAAAAAAACCCTAATGTGACTTGATAAAAGAGGGTCTATTTTAGGTATTTCTCTCTCATTATATGGTTCAAAATTTCTTTACGTCAAGACCTAGTCACATTAAGGAACCTGCTCTCCTGGCGCATTTTTCCTGTGTTGCAGTTTTGCGATTTCTCATTTTGCAGATAAGTACTTGATTTTTGTTTTGTATGGTGTATTTTGATTTTTTGGTTGTATTTTTTTTTTGGGGGGGGGGTCGGCTGGCAGGGTTCGTTCAGGGGTCACTCAGGTTACATCGGTTCACTCACCTTTTGATTTATCGGTTTAATTGGTGGATATTTTCACTTTGATTTTCAGCACACTTAGGGTGCTCTATGATGGTGTGCGGGTGGGGGTTTATCACCTCTACCTAGAAGTGAAGTGTTGGAGCTGGACTCCTATCGCTGGTGGTTCACACTGAGAGCACCCTTCATTTTGATATTATTCACACTAGATTGTACGTGGTTTGTGTGGTGTGCACAGCCTGTGTTCCTGAGCGTCCCCGCAATGATCCTTGATGTGACTAGGTCTGCCGTATTTTAAAACAGAGCAAAATTATTTTATAAGTAGTCCGATGGGATATTGGCAATTAGTGGGCATTCTGTAGAAGGGGCGTCACATTTTTGTTCCCATGACTGCTGCTACTGTTCTCTAGACCAGTACTAGCAGCAGCAAACAACTCAAAGCAGGGCTGCAGTCTCAAAACTTACCATGCCCCTAATGATGTTCACTAAACCCGTTCCAGCCAATTTAGCGTGCATGTATTTTAGTGGCCGATTATCAAAACGGCTCATTGTGGTCTTTTCCGAGCTTTCTAGCAGTCTCTGACTCTGCCATGTACATGTAGTGCAATGAGGTCATTAATTTTAAAATTAGCACTCCTGGGCGATTCTCTATCATTGCCAGGTGATTCCCTAACCTCGTTGTAGTACATTTGAGGACAAATTTTTCTGGCAGGATTTGAGCTGTCGTAGTCTTACTTTCTTATCAGTGCCTGAGCGCTGATTGGCTTAGGCACTAACAGGAAAGTAAGGTTTGACAGGTCAGACACTCCTCCCCCCCCCAGCGCAAATTAAAAACAAACAAACCCCGAAACCCCCAAATCGTTCAGTAACAACACATACAAATAAAGCATACACACAAACCCCCCTTAAAAAAATAGAGGTTGCAATTCATGCCGAATAACTTAAGTACCAAATAACTATGGGCTAGATTCACTAACCTCCAATCCGTGTCTGTTTGCATGCAGGCCAACGAATTCACTAAAGGCCTGCATGCAAATAGGGATTATCATTGGCACGTCCCCCCACCCCCAACCGCATGGATCGCTAGAGAGCGATCCTTGAGCATGTGCAGCCCATCTTCCTTGCCTGTAGATGGTCTGTGCATGCTCTCAGCATTTTTTGTTTTTTGCAAGCCCTTCATGCCCGGCAGAGCTCTTTTTTTTGTTACTGTTTTTTCTACTTCGTGAGCCTGTGGTTTTAACCCGCTTTAAACCCATGGGCTCGCACTGCAGGGAAGGGAAGGCGAATCAGGGGCTGGAAAGTTGGGGCAGGGTAGGAGATCAGCTGGAAAGTCGGGGGCTAAGAGCAGGAGATCGCGGTAGAGAGCAGGTCATGGCAGAGAGCAGGAGAGTCGGGGAGGCAGAGAGCAGGTCATGACAGAGAGCAGAGGCAGAGAGTGGGTTTAATTCAGGGCTGCAGGGCTGGCAGGAGAGTCAGAAAGGAGGTGAGCGACTGGTCCTCAGCAGTCGCTTCTTGTTGATTGGCCAGCCCAGTCAGTGTTCAAGATTTTTGTTTAGTGAATCGTGTCTCTGTCTACTTTGCATGCCGTTTCCCTCATTTGCATGCACGGCTCAGAATTGGATCGGTACACAGGTTAGTGAATCGGGTCGGAGGGAAATCGGGTCGCAAAGGGCTCGCAAACCGATCAATACACGATCGGTTTGCTTAGTGAATCTAGCCCTATAAGTGATGCATTTTAAGATTTCTCTTGAATTCCAGCAGGGTAAGAGAGTTCCTAATTTGCAATGGTAGGTCATTCCAAAGTTTAGGATTGATGTAACGAAATGCGGAGTACCAAGAAGATGACAAATTAATCTCAGATAAGAGAGGAAATGCCAACAAGTTTTGTGGAATGTAGAAGATGAGAGGGTTGATATGGGATGATCAGTCTATGAAGCTATGATGGAGCTGATAAAGTACGAGATTTGTAAACCAGCATAAGCTGGTTACATCTCTGGAACCAACTCCCCTTTCAACTCAGACAACAGAACTCATTATTAACATTCCGTAAAATGGTAAAGACCCTCCTCTTCAGCTAAAGATCACACTCAGTCTGCTCCCCCCCTTAAGCCACCTCTCTCCTCTCTCCCCTGTCTATCTTCTCCCTAAATTTCAGTATAGTCCTCTCTTAGTCTATACTCTGACAAATTGTATCTAAACTCAAATAACTTGTACTTAAACTAAACTACTTATTCTTAAACTCTGCTCTTAATTTGCTGTATACTCCCTGTATCTAAATTATGTATGTAAATCTCGTATGTCCAAACACTTAAACCTATTGTACTTCTTATATGTCTAATTACTCTCCATTGTGTATGTTCACTTGTAGACCGTTCTGAGCTACTGGGAGGACGGGATAAAAATCTAAATAAATAAATAAGCAGTTTAAAGGTGATGCGACAAGAAAGAGGGAGCCAGGATTCCTGCTTCAGTGGTGGAGTAACATGATCAAAGTCTTGTGCTGATCAACCAAATGTAAAGATAGATAAAACTGAATAGCTGATCAATTCCCACTGCAGTTCCTTCTGACATTGGGCAAGCCACTTTACCCTATATTGTCCAAGATAAAACAAAAAAACTTAGGTTGAGAGCCCACTAGGGACAACAAAGGTACCAGTGTGTATTGTGTACAGTGCTGCATATATCTAGTAGAGTTGTAGAAATGAATAGTAGTAATCTGCCCAGTAAAATGGCAAGAGTTGTAATTGCTGCTTTCTGCAGGTTATCCCCATATCTTCTTATCAGCACAAAAAAAAATTGCTTGTTTTGAGCTGAAGTGTCCAAAACTTGGGTTCAATCTTCTTGTTATTTAAGGCATCTTCTATGTTTATCTCATACTTTTTGACTTGGGTTACCATTTTTGACTCATTATCCATGTGTACCATCCTAGGCCTTTCATTTCTTGACAGGCGGGGCCGATGGAGTTTGACCAGCAGCTCAGAGCTGCTCTGGATTATCACAGGATGCAGAGAATCCACCAGCCACTCTGAATTGTTTTCTACTCGTTAGCCATGGGACCTGTAGAACCCCCAACCCATTTAGCAATTCTGCTCTTGACTGCTTAACATCTGGAGAATTCTGTAAACCACTTCACTCCTGGACCTCCACCTCAAAACTTTTTTAAAATGATAAAAGGAGGAGCTATCTGCATGTGTGTGTGAGAGAGCCTGTGAGTTGGAATCTCTGAGAATCTAACTCTTACCCTGCAGGTTCCATGAAAATGATTATAATGAGGTACAAGTTGGGGAATCTAATTGGTCTTTAGCCAGAAAGTCTCCATAGTTCTTTTACCTTGGGTCATAATTCTATTTTTGACAATAAGCAAGCTTGTCCATCACTGGTGACGTAAAAAATGTGGCCTATTGCTGGACTTTTCTATGACAAATTGTTTTGTTTTCACCATCACCTTTGTCTCTGTATATTCTGGAAAAAAAAGAAACCAAATTAAGTAATAAAAATTAAAAATGTTGTGACTGCAACCTTATGCAGAGTAGCAATATTTAGAAGAATTATGGATCAATCTTTTGTTAGCAAAAGTCTTGTCTGAGTAATTCTAATCTAAGCATTTTATCCTGTACAATACAGAAAACCAAGCTGACTAGGAAAAGTTTTCATAAATCGGGTCTTTCTGTGTGTCTGTGTAGTGCTGCATCCACCTACTATTGCTCTAGAAATGATAATATTAGAAAATATTAGTAGTCAGCAGCAATGTATAAATGCAGCTCGGAAGTAGGGTACAGAGGTCATTGTCCTGAGAGAGCTAAGAAATAGTGTGGATATAATTTACCCATACTTTATAAATGTATCAAGTGAACTATTGCATGAAAAACTACGGTAGTTTAAAAACTCATTCAACTTTCTAAATGATATACAAATAGACTGGCAATTGATAGGATACAGAGGCTATGGATAAACAATGCATATTCTGACTGATAATATATGGAAGAAAATGGAGTGTGATATATATCTGCACTGGAGTCAGGCCTTTCCATTTGCTCTAAATAATTTACATAAAGAGATGACAGTAATATTTGTAAATGTAGTATAACAAGTAAATCCAGTATCTCTGGGCTGTAGGGAGTCTTCATTAGGTTAGGAGATTAAGTTAATAAGTGGCTATTGAGATAGACATGGGGAAAGCCAATGCTTGTCCTAAGATAAGTAGCATGGAATGTTGCTACTATTGGGGATTCTGTCAGATACATGTGACCTGGATTGGTCACTATTGTAAATGGGATACTGGGCTAGATGGATCATTGGTCTGGCCAAGTATGACTATTCTTATGTTCTTATGGCTTATACAATTCAGTACGGAAAAATATACTGTAAGATGATCCACTTGGGAAACAAAAATTGTAAGACTGCTGCTTATCAATTAGAAGAGGATGTCAAAAGGCAAGCGTGTAAGAAAAATCTCTGATAAAACATAAACTAAGAATGATGAAATAGGGGTAATTTTATAAAGCAGTTTTGAAGCAGTTATATAACACGGTGATTCCATTTAGGTAGCTTAATAATAAGAACATAAGAAGTTGCCTCCACTGGGTCAGACCAGAGGTCCATCACGCCCAGCGGTCCGCTCCCGCGGCGGCCCATCAGGTCTATGACCTGTGAAGTGGTTCCTGACCATTTCTATAACCTACCTCTGTTTCTATCTGTACCCCTCAATCCCCTTATCCTTTAGGAACCTATCTAAACCTTCCTTGAACCCCTGTACTGTGCTCTGGCCTATCACAGCCTCCGGAAGCGCATTCCATGTGTCCACCACCCTCTGGGTAAAAAAGAACTTCCTAGCATTTGTTCTAAACCTCTCCCCTTTCAATTTCTCCGAGTGCCCCCTTGTACTTGTGGTTCCCCACAGTCTGAAGAATCTGTCCCTGTCTACCTTCTCTATGCCCTTCAGGGTTTTGAAGGTTTATATCATGTCTCCTCTAAGTCTCCTCTTCTCTAGGGAGAACAGCCCTAGTGAGCCTATTGTATAAGGATACATGAGTGCTCAAGAGTCCTTATAGAATACTAGTGTAAACCTGGCATCAGTGTGCCAAAATAACAATACATGACACTTTATTTGTATTCCACAAAGCCTTCCAGTTCTATGCAGATCACAGAATAAAAAAAAGAAAACTGCACAAATGTAGGTAGGTGCAAACATTTATAACAGACCTGTGCCACATGAATGACAGTGCCTAAATACAATAGAAATGTTTGCAACTTACAGTATACTGTAAGTTGCCTATGTAAATATTGGCTCTACCTATGTCCTGCCCATATTCCTCCCCTTTGAACATCCCCCCCCTTTGTTTTGTGCTATGCCATTTGAGTATGTAATTACATAATGGTGATTAGATGTGATGGATAGCAATATTCTATAAATGTATGCACATAAAAGGCATGGAAATTTAAGCAACCTGTTATATAATGTGCTTGCAAAGCTTGCTTTCCATGCAGAAAAAGGCTATTTTAAAACTGCATGTCTGAATATGCAGAGAGTAGTATGCAAGCCAGCAAGAGCAAGCACACTTTTTTTTACAGTCTGTTACTAGGCATGGCATAGGCTGGGGCAAAGTAAATGCATATCTTATAATGCAGTGTTTTTCAACCGCTGTTCCGCGGCACACTAGTGTGCCGCGAGATGTTGCCTGGTGTGCCACAGGGCCGCCATCAGGGCAGTATTACCAGTCCTGCATTCAGGGGCCCGGAGCTGACAGGGGGCCCGAGGCAGGGGCGCCAGTAGCTCGCCAAGGCAAAGTGAGTCGATCACCCAGGACTCACTTTGTCTTGGCGATCTAATCTATCGAGCCGATAAGTCTTCTCCCCGACGTCAATTCTGCAGTCGGAGAGGAAGTTCGGGCCAGCCAATCACTGCCTGGCTGGGCGGAACTTCCTCTCCGATTGCAGAATTGACGTCAGGGAGAGCATGCGTCGGCGTCGGCTTTGGGGCCTGTTAGCCATTGGTGGGTCCTGTTCCCCGATGGCAGCGGCAGTGGCAGTGGCTTGGGGAACGGCAGGGAGAAAGAAAGAAAGGGGGCAGGCAGGGAAACAGAAGGAAAGAAGAGAAACAGAAAAAAAGAAAGAAAGGTCAGGGAGAGAGGAAGAAAAAGTTGGGGGAGGGAATGAGGTGTGGAGGAGAAAAAGCATACAGGCTGATAGAAGGGAAGAAAGATTGGATGCACAGTCAGAAGAAGAAAGTGCAACCAGAATTCACCAGACAAGGTAGGAAAAATGATTTTATTTTAAATTTAGCAAAGTGGAGGCAGTATTACCACAGTTTTCAAAGGAATTTGCCCAAATAACTTAATAGTTAACTGGGTAAATTCCCAGAGATGAAAACTTCCCTTCACTTACTATGCACAGTTCTGAATTTATATCTGCTGTCTATATTTTACAATATGGTCACCTTTTACTAAACCGCAATAGTGGTTTTTAGCGCAGGGAGCCTATGAGCGTCAAGAGCAGCGCTGGGCATTCAGCGCAGCTCCCTGCGCTAAAAACTGCTATTGTGGTTTAATAAAAAGGATGGAGGGTATATTTGTCTATTTTTGTATGCTATAAAAACCAAATACAGAGAGAGACTGAGAGCTGTTGACGAAGAGCTACGTGTGTGTCTTTCTTCGATTCCAGCCAGAATATCAGCTTTGTGTTCAGCCAAACAGGCCCAGGTTTCGCACTGAATAAAGTATTTTATAATTTTTCACTATTCTGTTTACTTAATATTTCATAATAAAGTAATTATAAAATACTTTCTTTGTGTTTATTTGATTCCTATTCAAGAGAATTACTTTATATATAGTCAATATAGGCACAGAGTTAAATTTTTTAACATTTTCTAATGGTGGTGTGCCTCGTGATTTTTTTCATGAAACAAGTGTGCCTTTGCCCAAAAAAGGTTGAAAAACACTGTTATAATGTATAGAATACATGTACTTAGTGGCATATGCCTTGCAGCACAGGTAAATTGTGTGAAAGCATTTGTGCATTTCTGGGAATATCTCTAGGATCCCATTTTATAAAGGCAAGTAGCTTCCTTTGTTACCTTTCTAAATGAGCATGTTTATGGAAATGTTTATAGGTGTCATAAGAAGAACATAAGAAGTTGCCTCCACTGGGTCAGACCAGAGGTCCATCGCGCCCAGCGGTCCGCTCCCGCGGCGGCCCATCAGGTCCATGACCTGTGAAGTGGTTCCTGACCATTTCTATAACCTACCTCTACTTCTATCTGTACCCCTCAATCCCCTTCTCCTTTAGGAACCTATCTAAACCTTCCTTGAATCCCTGTAATGTGCTCTGGCCTATCACAATCTCCAGAAGTGCGTTCCATGTGTCAACCACCCTCTGGGTAAAAAAGTACTTCCTAGCATGTGTTCTAAACCTGTCCCCTCTCAGTTTCTCCGAGTGACCCTGTTATAAAATTACCCCACAATGTTAGGTTATAAGATCACAAAAGGGCCTTGCGTATTTGCAATCAGAGGTAAGAAAAGGTAGCTCTATTTAAAGTAAGATGTAGTACAGCTTTGTTTTCTGTAGTACTGGATGGATTGATGGAGTTTAAGGAAGAACAAAGCTTAAAGGAGGGATGGAGCAATTCTCATGTCAGGTAAGGATAGGACAACAGATGTTCACTGTGGAGAAAAGAGTTTCCAGAGAGATAACATTATGTAAATATTTAATAGAACAATGCTGGATTTATGGGAGAAAATAATTTATAACACATATTCTATTAGTATAAGACCAGCAGGCATCAATGAAACCTGATCAAGGATAAATTTACTTTGAGATCAAATAGAATAATTTTCTAGAATATCTAAGTATAATAGAAAGATACAGTACATATAATGGCTCATCCACTTTGCTCAATTTGCTTCCTGTTGAAAGGCTACATACCCCAGTTGATCTCTGTCTTTCCATGCCTTCACAAATAGGGATTTTCAGTGCTCACTGCTTTTTAAAAATTCTGCCTCATCACTTCTACTGGTAGTGTGTTCCATACCTCTTACAGCCTTTAAGGGTATATTGATATTTATTTCTTTATTTGTATTCATTTATACCCCACCTACAACTAAGCAGCTTACAATCACATACATACACAGCACTGTAAAACAAATGCTGTTAACAGTATCTTGTATGACATGATGTTGGAAATACCATTCACCACATAGGCCTTATTCCATGAAGATTCTTTTTTTGCTGTGGGGCTCATTTTTGAAAAATGCAGATGTCCAAAAAACAGCATAAACCAGCACTTGGACGTCCTAATCGCCAGAACATCCAAGTGCCAAATTTTGAAACCATCTTTCTGGACATGTTGCGAGACGTTCTACCTGCTATGCTTCCAAGAGTAAAGGTGGGCATGTTGGAAGCATGCTCTGGATGGGCTTTGGGTATGTTTAGACTTGGACATCTTGAGGCGATAAACCTTTCCCAGGACGTCCTGGATGGAACGTAGACATTCTGAGCTAGACCTGTTTTTAGAAGCATCTAAATGCCACAAAGGTTCCCAAACTGACCAAATAACCACTGGAGAGATTAAGTAATGACCCTCCACACTCCCAAAGTGGTCACTGACCCCCTCCCACCCACCAAAAATCTTCATCTGGTATGGGAAATCCAAGTAGAGCATCACACAAGTGTCTTAGGTAGCCTGGTGAGTGGGATAGTGAGCCATAGAGAGGAGGACCCAGGCCCATAAGCCACTCTAACCACTACATTTATGGTTGGAAGTGTAAGCCAACCAAAATCATACTATATTGCTGTAATCTTTTGTGTTTTCTGTTTTTGTATTGTCTAGTCTATTTTGGGTCATGGAATCGGGCCTCAGAGACATTGGGAAGTAAATTAACAAGACAAAATCAGGTGGTGCAGAAAAAGTAGGTTATATAGAAATAGGGTTTCACAAATATACATGAATTGGATTTAGAGCTGCTTCTGTGTGTGTACAAGGAAAATGTGGATGTCCTGAAAATGGCTGAGGAGGGGGTGTACGTCGGGGAGGGGGGGTTATGAGAGAGCAGAGCAGAAAGAGCCTGTGTCCTACCTGAATGAGTGCGGTATGTGTGTGTCTGAATGGTTGATGTATAGGTGTGAAAGGCTGAAGAAGAAGCGAAAGAGGGGGCAGAAGGTTTGAAGCGCATCTTTATAGATTTGAGTTTGTTTGAAAAAATAGTATCTTCCAGTATCTTCCTTTGTCACAATTTGGTATTTGTTTGAAACAATGACCCTTAATTGACAAGGGGTGTGTGACTCCTGTGGAGACCTGGTGGATGGAATCAGACTGTCTGGGACCCTTTTTTCTTCTCAAGCACCTGTCGTCATCATATCTTTTGAAAGTCTAGGGCTTTACAGGAAACTCCCAAACATTGGACTTAAGGCTTGTAGATTGGCAGGAGCCATTCAGTCTATATGCAGATATTCCCAGGATCAGATTGTTCAATATAATCTTTGTTTGCACTCTGGATTTGCTAGCACACAAATGCTGACAACTGCCATAAAGTTGCCACCTGCAGCTATAAGAGCTAATGGGGTGTTAGTAGGTTTTGGGTGAGTTTTGGAGGGCTCACCATACATTATAAGGGGGTTATGGTGAGATATACTTCTGGCACCCTATATATGAAGTTCACAGCAGCGCCCTCTAAGGTGCCCCATTGCTCTATTGGTATGTCTGTGTGACCAATCCAATACAATGTTGACCCCTCCCACGTCCAAATGGTCTGAATTTGGACTCTTTGAACTTGAATGTTTTTGTGGTTGAAAATGGCTAAAAAAGTTAGGCATCCTAAGGTTGAATATCTTGGTGGCCAAAGAATCCAAATACAGTATAATCTCATTATAACGGACTTCAAAGGACCTGGAAAAACAATCCATTATATCCAGAGTCTGTTATATCCAGAGTTGCATTTTTTTAAAAACTTTATTTACGTCAATTTGAAACAACGTACAATCAATGAACAACAGTCACTACACAAGCATATCAGCAACATCAATAATAAATAAAACATTGGTATGTCACGAAATGATTGCAAAACCAGAACACTAAAAGATGTTCTAAAGCATTATGTCGTACTGTACTGGAAAGAAAAATAATCCGTCATTTTCTTCTGGGTTGCATTTTGATACTATATCACTGGCACGCCATGTGCCATGTAGGCTGAGCCTGCATGTCCGTTATAGCCGAATAAAACTACAGCTAAAAGCGGCTCTGGTGACAAAATTGGTTGTCCGTTATATCCGAAAGTCTGTTATATGCGAGTCCACTATATGCGATGATTTTCTGCATGTTTATAAAGGGGCCCAGCTGGGACCAGCGGACCTTGTCCGCTGTAGAGGTTCCGTTATAAGTGAGTCTGTTATAACGAGATTATACTGTAGATGATTTCTGAAAAAAAAACATTTGGACATCAAGTGGTTTTGGAAAATGGACGTTTCTCCACAAGTACAGAATATAAAGAAGTCCTTTCTTTCTAATGTAACTTTTCATTCATTTGGACAAACAAAACTAAATAACACTTGGACCTAATGGGTAATATTATACAACACATATATCAATTTAAAAATAATGAATGAAGTGTTGAAGATAAGGGTTTGCAACAAGGGCCACAAGCAAGTCTGGGTTGCAGGGTATCCATAATGAATAACAACTGATCAAATGTATTTTCATTCATGCATTCTAAGAACAAAGCTAATTACTTTGCATGGCCTGGTTACTTTAAAAGCCACTTACGGCCCTTATTGAGAAAAAAGGCTAAAGCAGTGGTTCCCAAACCTGTCCTGGGGGATCCCCAACCAGTCAGGTTTTCAGGATATCCACAATGAATATTCATGAGAGAGATTTGCGTTCATGGGAGCGATTTGCATGCAGATATCTCTCATGAATATGACTGGCTGGTTAGCCCCCAGGACAGGTTTGGGAACCACTGTGCTAAAGGGTATGGGCAAATATTTATTTGTTCAGTCTAAAAGCCCTATTTAATCAACACTTTTCCCATGTACCCAAAATGAAAGAAAAGCTTTAGAGGCATTTAGTAGAATTGTGACAGGCAGTAGTTAGATCAGTACTAGAGAATGACACGGGGACCATTTACCACGGTAAACTACGGGTCATTGCAGAAAATCTGCAGGAATGGAAACATTTGCAACTGGTTTACCACAGGAATGGGGACAAGACCTTTTATCGCCCCGTGGGAGCGGTGAAAAGTCTTACTCCTGTGGTAAAAAAAATTGTGCCTGTGTCAGACTCGGCATCTTCTCCCCAGCTCCTCTTGCGCCTATTTTACCTTCAGGAGCCAGCTATGCCACGTTAAAGACAGAAGGGACCTAAAACCAAAGCCAATGTGATTTGAATGAGACCAATGTGATTTGAATAAAATTACCAGACAACAAAAAGAAAAAAAATAAATTTATTTTATATTTTGTGATTAAAATATTTCAGATTTGAAATATGTATCCTGCTAGAGCTGGTATTAGACATAACTGGGGACCGCAAAGTCCAGACTGTGCTTCTTTAGCTTCCAGCTGGCTTAGGGCTCTCTCTCTGACCAGGGGGCAGTTGCCCTAGTTGCACTCCCCTAACATTATTCGTGCCATGTGTGACTAAAGTATTCTGTTAGCTTGATTTTTCTATGTAGCATTCTGTAGTAATTTGGTTTGTTCAGTTTTCATAATAGTGAAGGGGATATTTGTGAAAGGGAGGGGAGATGGGTTTTGTTGAACCTTGTCTCTGTTTTCTTTGTGTCAATTTCTTTTCTAAAGTGCATCAATTTCTTTTCTAAAGTGCTGCAAAGGTAAGGGGGAGGGAGGGAGATAGATTTGGCTGGAGGGAGGGAAGGAGCCGCACGTGTGATCGGTGACCACGCCCCTTCCCTCCCTTAAGTTTCTTTACGTCGCGAAGGTAAGTGGGAGGGAGGGAGATTCTCAGTCCACTGAAGGGCGGTGAGGTGGCAAGAGGGAAGGTTGGATGTTGCAGGGACGGGGGGGGTGAAGAGGACGACGGGGACGGGGCGGTGAAGGGGACGGTGGTCCGGTGACGGGGACAGATTTTTTTTTCCCCGTGTATTCTCTAATCAGCACTATTCCTCTCTTCCTTGTGCCCCCCCCCATACTGTTTAGGTAAAAGTATGTATCATTTACAGTTCACATAGGGTTACCTGTTCAGAACAAGGAGCAGAAATAGGTCAGTGAGGGAAACTGTGTGTAGAGATTTCTTATTCAAAGCTCTGCATACAATTTCTGGCACATCCTTTGTGCCTGTTAATGCAGGCACAAACTGTACTTGTGTTCTGCACACTGGTCACATTTATGGAATTTTTCCTTTGAAAATTAACTTGCAACATTGTGGGGAAGCTCATTATTGCCCCCTCCATTCTTAAAAACAAAAGGGCTTATTTGTTAAACTGTATTGGGTGTGTGATGAGAAAATTACTACACTTTAACAGTTACCACAAGCCTGTGATAAGAATTACCACAGTGCATTATCAGATACTGTGCAGTAATTCCTGTGTTAAACAGCTAATGTGGAAATTAGCCTTTTAGAAAATGGGTGGACATGAACTGTACCTCACAATCCATGGTGTAGAAAGAACTAAATGGGTCCTTGGTGAAAAATTAAGATGGGCTCCTCTAAAATGCCAAATCTCCCAAGGTGGTAGGGGCTGGAGTGGGGTAGAGGAGGAGAAACCCCTTCAAAGCTGAAGTAAAAGTAAATAAATCTTGCAAAATCAAATATTTTCCAGATAAAAACCTGTCATAGTAATAGAAATAGAAACTGAAATGCAAGATATCAGAGGAGCCCATTTCCTAAAGCTGACAAATGAAAATAACATAAAGCACACTGTACGCAGAAAAAATGTTAATTATCATTTATATTCAGGGTTTTTTTCAAAGAGGTCAAGGCGGATGACTTTAAAATATGCAATCAGCAACAACTATAGAAAAATAGACAAATATAGAGCAAAATATAGGCAGCAGATATAAATTCACAAAACTGACACATTTTGATCACTAAATTGAAAATAAAATTATTTTTCCTACCTTTGTTGGCTGGTGATTTCATGAGTCTCTGTTTGCATTTCCAGTATTTATTTATTTCTGCCTCCTGCATGCTTCCTCTCCAAACCCCATTCCCTTCCCCAACCCTCTCTCTCTGTCCCTCCAACTTTTCTGCCTCTCTCTTCCACCCTTATTGGCAATATGTCTCCCTCTCTCACTGTGCATCTTGTTTGAGAAATCCAGGCATCTCTCCCACCCCCTCTACTGCCACATCCAACATTTCTCCCTCTCTCATCCCCCGGATCATGTGCAGTATGTTTCACCACTACCCACCAGCCCATTTCTCCTATCACCCCTCTCCAGCACAATGCCAAATTTCTCCCTCCATCACTATGTTCAACATTCCTCCCCCTTGCATCCCCTTCAATCTGCCCTATCCACCATCATATCCATATCCCTCTCCACCACCATATCCAACATTTCTCCCTCTCAGCCTTCTATTCCCTCACTCCTCTCTCTATGCCCAATTTTCCTTTCTTCCTTTCCCCATGTGCACCATCTCTCACTCACACACTCATGACCATCAATTCTACTTTTCTATTCCCTCTCTCCTATGTCCCAAGTTAATTCCCCCATGTGTTATATTTGTGTGCCCTTCCCCCCAAGCCGACCTGTCCACAGAAGTCACAGGTGCCGCCAGGGATCCCTGCCTGCCCCTTGCTGAAGCTGAAGCTGTCGCCGCCGTGGATGCCTTCCTGTCTGCCCGCCCACTGCCCCACCCCCACCCCCGAAGTTGACCTTGCCATCAAGCTGGAACCGACACGCTCCACCCCACCCATCCCCAGCAGCAACTCTGTGCAGGGATGGGACACAACAGCGCATGCAGCGACTCACAAACCTCCCCCCTCCCCACATCAATTCTGACATCAGAAAGAATTGACGTCGGAAAGAATTGACATTGGGGGGAAGGCTTGTTGGTAGGCAGTGTGTGAGTCGCTGCACATGCTGTGGCCCATCCCTGTGCGGAGTTGCTGCTGGGGGGGGGGGGATGGAGCGTGTTGGCTCCGGCTTGGTGGCAGGGGCAGCTTCGGGGGTGGTGGGTGGTGCAGCAGGCGGGCAGACAGGAAGGCAGGGAAGGATCCCCAGCGGTGACTGCTTCAGCGGAGAGCAGGTAGGGATCCCCAGCGGGAGGCAGGGAGGGATCCCTGGCAGCAGCCAGGCTGCGTACCCCCAACAGGTGCCTGCGTACCCCCAATAGTATGCAGGCTGCGTGTTGAGAAACACTGATTTAGACTTTCTAACTCTTTCAACACAAGCTGCCAGTACAAGGCCCAGAGATTTTAATGTTAGAATTTACTGGAGTTACTTTTTTTTGAAAGAATACTCTTTTGATATTGTTGGGTTTGTATCTGACATCAAGATTATAAAGTAGCGCCATTTTGTGCATGAATGTGAGTGGAGGCCTCATGGCACTAGAGGATCTGGAAAGCAGGAAGTTATATAAGTGTTATATGAGATGCCATATGTGATCTTATATTCTGCCAAATCCTCCAAAGTGGAGTTCAGGGCAGGTTACAACAGCATTATCGTTACATAGAAATAAACATACAATACAGGTTAGAATCAGATTCCTAACAAAGATTTCTGATACTGTAGGTTACAGATTGCATATTTTCTTCAGCGGAGGTAGATATACAGTGCGAAATGAGGGTCTTCCTAGACCTTTATCCAAGATTTCTGTAAGAGCCATATTTTCATTTTTTTGCAGAACAGGGCATACCTAGTATTAGTATGGATTTCCATGCTTTTGTAGTTTGATAGTTAAATGAGTGGGTATAGATTATGTTTTCTGGGTTCTACTTGGAAAGAATAGAAAGGTTATTGCCTTTTTTTTTTTCTTCTTCTGCAGGTTTATCCATTGTCCTGAAGAAGTGCAGCAAAATACCATGGGCTTCTGACTGCTGTGGAGAGAAATGAAAAATAGAAACAGGATGGCAGATAAAGGCCAAATGCCCATCCAGTCTGCCCATCCACAGTAACCATTATCTCTTCCTCTAAGAGATCCCACATGCCTATTCCATGCTTTCTTAAATTCAGACAATCTCTGTCTCCACCCCCTCGTCCAAGAGACTGTTCTACACATCTACCACCCTTTATGTAAAAAAGTATTTCCTTAGATTACTCCGGAGGCTATCACCTCTTAACTTCATCCTATGCCATCTCGTTCCAGAGCTTCCTTTCAAATGAAAGAGACTCGACTCGTGCATTTACATCATGTAGGTATTTAAATGTCTCTATCATATCTCCCCTCTCCCGCCTTTCCGCCAAAGTATACAGATTGAGATCTTTAAGTCTGTCCCCTTACGCCTTATGACGAAGACCACGCACAATTTTAGTAGCCTTCCTAAGGACCAACAATCCTTTTTATATCTTTTTGAAGGTGCAGCCACCAGAATTGTACACAATATTCTAAATGAGGTTTCACCAAAGTCTTATACAGGGGCATCAATACCTCCTTTTTCTTACTGGCCATACCTCTTCCTATTTATCCTAATATCCTTCTAGCTTTTGCCATCATATTTTTCAACCTGTTTGGCCACCTTAAGATCATCACATACAATCACACCCAAGTCCCGCTCATCTGTTGTGCACATAAGTTCTTCACCTCCTAAACTGTACCATTCCCTTGGGTTTTTGCAGCCCAAATGCATGACTTTGCATTTCTTAGCATTACATTTCAGCTGCCAAATTTCAGACCATTCTTCAAGCTTTGCCAGATCTTTCTTCATGTTATTTACACCATCCTGGATGTCTATTCTATTGAGATTTTAGTACCATCTGCAAAGAGGCAAATCTTACCTAACATCTCTTCAGCAATATGGTTTATAAAAATGTTAAAAAGAACAGGTCCGCCGCTGAACAGACGCTCTGAGAGCAATGCTCCGGACCGCTCCAGATATCTTACCTAATTTCCTGATTCAGCGGCTTCGTGGCCCGATTTCCTATTAGGATTCCGAAGAAAAGGGGTAGGAGCGTAGCTGGTGCCTCGCTGCGCTCGGATTTGCCTTCCCTCGCCAGAATTGATGAACTGCTGCGGCAGATGCAGGAGGCAGCATTCTCCATGTGGGTGAGCAGCCCGTTGGGAGCACCCGGACAGAGTGAGGCTGGAGTTGTCTGCTGGGCTTGAAACCACCCTAAGCCCCGACCTGAGAGCCCCACCCCCGCGACCTCGGTCTACCAGTTCTCCAGGGGCAGAGGAAACCCCGGAGAAAGGGGAGGTCCTTTCCCCAGAGGCAGTAAGTCCTATATTGGAGACTGTGGAAGCATTGCTCCCTGATCAGGGAGCAACTGCAGAAGAAACCGAGGTAGAACAAGCAGACGGAGGTGGATTCCAGTCAGAATCAAGCCAGGACAGCTTTCCTTCTCAGGACGGTGAGCATTTCTACACCCAGCAAAGGTTTCCTATTTGGGAGAAACCAGTACAAGTGACTTTAGACTCTCTATGGGATCTGATTGCAAATTTTACTAAAACTATCAGTCCCAATTTCCAATATATAGAGGGGAAATTGATTCAACATACTAGAGAGCTGAAAGATTTAACAGTGGATTTGACTGTCTCAAAGGCTATGATTCAAACACTTGATCAAGATATGCTTATAGTTAAAACAAGTACAAGAGTCCCTAATCAAAGATAATACTAATCTCAGGAAGAAAGTGGAAATACTTGAAAATAATTCCCGGAATAATAATCTGAGATTTATTAATTTCCCTAGATTAATCACCATTACTCCTAGGGAAATGTTAAGGAGATATCTGATTGAAATACTGCAAGTTTCTGAGGAAACTTTACCACCATTTATTCAAGTGTATTATTTACCAAATAAAGATGGGGCTCAATTGCAGTCTAAAATATCGAATCAAATACCATTGAATGTTTTTGGAATTTTAGAAATATCAGACAGAGAGATAGCAGTATCTTCTACAATGGTTGTGACTCTAGCTCTCGCAATAGATAAAGTATGGTTATTGAGATTTTTCTTCAAAAATAAACAGAAAGAGTTTCTTGGATGTAAAGTACAAATGTTTCCTGATTTTTCTAGAGAAACTCAAAAGCGTCGTAGAGAATTTCTGCTTTTGAAACCTGGAGTCACTTCACTGGGTGCGACGTTTTACTTAAGATATCCTTGCAAGTGTATTATTTCCTACCGTTCAGTTAAATATGTTTTTTTTGAACCTCATCAGTTAACTGCTTTTCTGGCTTTGTCTCGACTGGATAAAGAGGAATCAACAATAGCTCAATAGTTTATATAAGCTGTTCTTATATCTCGTTCTGTCTGTAATTTGTCTAATTTCTATAATAATTTTTCCTTTTTATTCTCGCTTAACGTAATCTTGGATCTCTTTTTTTTGAGGACTTGAGTTGGGTTAGTTGAAAGAATTTTCTTTATGTTTATCGTGATTCATATTGGTTATTTCACTAACCTACTTTCTGTACAAGTGAATACTTGAATATACTATTAAAATTATGCATATTTGTTTGTATTGAGCACCTTGGGGTGCCTGGGCATTGCATTAGATGTTGTTTGCATCAATAAAAATTGTTTGAACCTAAAAAAAAAAAAAAGAACAGATCCAAGAACAGAACAGTGAGGCTCACCACTGGTAACATCCCTTTCCTCAAAGCAATCTTCATTGATCACTATCCTCTGTCACCTTCCACTCAACCAGTTCTTCACCCAGCCCGTCACTTTGGTACCCATCTTGAGGGCACTCAGTTTATTAGATGTCTGTGTGGAACACTGTCAAAGGCTTTGCTAAAATCTAAATATACCACATCTAGTGCACTCCCTCTATCTAATTCTCTGGTCACTCAGTCAAAGAAATTGATCAGATTTGTCTGACAAGACCTACTTCTAGTGAATCTATGTTGCCTCCGGTCCTGTAATCTACAGGATTCCAGAAACTTGACCATTCTCTGTTTTAAAAGTGTTTCCATATATTTGCTTACCACAGAAGTCAGACTTACCGGCCTGTAATTCCCTATTTCTTCCTTACTTCCAATTTTGTGGAGAGGGACCACATCCGCCCTTCGCCAGTCCTCTGGTACCACTCCTGACTCTAGAGACTCGTTGAAAAGGTCAATCAGCAGAGCCACTAGATCTTTCCTAAGTTACTTCAGCACCCTTGGATATACACCATCTGGCCCCATCGCTTTGTCTACCTTTATTTTAGCTAGCTCCTCACAAGTACTGCTGTTGTATTGGAGAGAGAACTATCATTGGTGTGTATTGGATACAATTTGAGTTCATAACCCAATTTAATTTTCATATAGTGGATTATATTAGAACCTGTTCTACATAAAGGGGGGAAAACCTGTCTGTTTTCAAAGAATTCAATGTATGAGGCAAAGGGGAGGCAAGTTTATTTTATTTTGCAGTTACTATTTCACTGTTACTCAAATAGACTATGCTGACAATCCTGGATTTATGAATCATGTTTGGTTTTAAAAACCATTATTATGTCCCTCTCAAACCACATTCCTGTCTTGAGAAGCACAAACACAATGTAAGTTTGGAGCATGGGGAAAGAACTCTCCACAGAACTGAGTCACTCTTTGCTTTCAACATTCACAGTACAGGAGAAGCACATTGATAACTGTATAAGCATAGCACACACTGCCTCATACTTGATTAAATCATGTACATCTAAGCATTTAGACAGTATTATGGGGTTGTTGTTTTTTTCATACAATTGTATATTTTGCACAGCATAGTTTTTCTGAATTTCAGCAGTTTTTTTTCTTTATTTATTGATTTTATAAATATACCATTCCAGTATATATAGAGAGAAAAATGAGAGATTAACACACAATAAAACATGAAACAAAATCAAAAAGTAAATAAGACTCCTTATGGATTAAACAATCTCTCTAATAAAGTCCACAATATAGGAGAAGCAATTCACATTCTATCATGGGAATTGATAGATATCAAGGAAATATAATACAACTGTATCAATAAAGCGGTGTTACATCTTCTACATTATTAAGGACTAAGTCCGTGTGGGAGTACTGGGAGGAACAACTCCTTTCCCCTCTAGGAAAAACCATAACTGAATAGGGTAAAAAAAAAAAGTATGAATGTTGGTCCAAAAGGATCAAACATTTACAAAGATACCTAAGCTGAAATTTAGCACCCAAAGACAGTACGGATTGTCTCAATTGCAGGAACCTTTTCCTTATAGTCTGAGTTAACTTTGAAACATCTGGGAACATGGAGATCTTAGAATCCATAAAGGTCACCTCTTTAAGCCTAAAAAACAGCCTAAGAAGTGCCTCTTTGTCTTGTTGAAAGACAAAAGGCACCAGAAGTGTAGAGTACGAGATGGCTTCGTCCACTGAAGTTTCCAATATTCTTGTTAAGTCCATTAAGCCCGGTGGATCAGGTAATACCTCAGGTTGTGAAACTTTCTTTGATACTGGAATGAAATATATTTTATGTAGAGGTGGAAGTCCCAAATCAGGATATTTAAATACTTCCTTGAGAAATTTATTAAATAAATCTCTTGGAAACATTGCCAGTACTTTAGGAAAGTTTAGTATTCTTAAATTTAGCATTTTAGTATAGTTTTCCATATTTTCAACTTTCCTTACTAGCAATAGTCTGTCTTGCATTAAGGTGACTTGAGATTTTTGTATCTCTTGAATCTGTTGGTCCAAGGAATCCATTCTTACCCCCTGATTCTTCATTCCTTCCTGTAGAGCAGGGGTGTCCAATGTTGGTCTTCGAGGGCCGCAATCCAGTCGGGTTTTCAGGATTTCCCCAATGAATATGCATGAGATCTATTTGCATGCACTGCTTTCAATGAATATTCATTGGGGAAATCCAGAAAACCCGACTGGATTGCGGCCCTCGAGGACCGACATTGGACACCCCTGCTGTAGAGAATCAATTTTCTTTTCTTGTTCTTTGACTAGAGGTAGCATTCCCACACACAACTGGTATAAGGAGTCTAATGCCTTCCAGATAGACTCCAATGTTAACTCTGCTGGCCTTTCAAGTATGGGGACCGCTGGAATCTGTCCTCCTTCTGGTGAGTCAGTTCTGCCCTCTTCCTGATCACTTATGCTGCCACTCGAGAGTCCAGGGACGCCGGAGAGCCCTCCAACTCAGAAAGGGAAGTAGCTTCCTGTCCCTTCTGAGCCACTGTAGTTTCCCTTTCTCGTGGCTGCTGGGGAGAGAGTGGTCCTGCTGGGCTAAGCAACATCTCGCTCCCGAAAGCCGAAACTTCCCTTCGGTTCGGCAATGCTGGTTCGCCCCAAGTTGAAGATGTGAGGAAGCCGTCCATCGTCCCTTACCATCGCGGAGTGAGTTCAGGTTGCCGGGCTGTGGCAGCCGCTCTCCCCCTCCTTTTAGGCATCGAGAAAATCCACGATAGACTCAGGTAATGAGGAAAGTCGGCGTCCTAACAACACCGCGGCCATCAATGCTCAGCAGCAGGTTTTTTTTTAACTGGTTTTTATTTTAATTTACTTTGGTTTTCATGCACACACACACCATTATATGTTATTTTATTTTTTTTTCAGTTATTAGATTGGGTCCTCATGATAGGAATCCATTTCACTTTTGGGCAACTCAAGATGTTTTTACATCTCACAATTTTCCAAACTCAAAGGAGTTGTTTCATTGTCATTTTTCTATTTGCTCCTTCTACATACAATTAGTTTTCTTTGGATGCTCATTCAGCATAGTTTTATTGTTCGTAATCAAAATATTGTGTTTTAGGCTCTTATTTTTTGTTTTTGGTTCTAATACCTTTCTTCTTATTGTCCTTAGGGATTCCATGCCTTGTGTTTGGTACTGCACTAGGCATAGCTTGTTTTACCACTTTTATTGACCCAATAGTTTCTTATATATGGCTTCTTTTGCTAAATTTTTTTAACTTTGGCTTTATCCACAGTAATGCTGCTTTTTACAGTTTAACTTTTAAACATCTTATAAGCCCGGCTGTTTTTATATGTGAGATCTCAAATACAGCAGTGCTTTCATTTGGAGTTGTGTGATGTAATTTCACTGTACATGTATGCATTTTGGACAATCTCAAACATTTATATTTTTTGTTGGTATAATTTACATTGGATTGCCTCTATAATTTACTCTGTTTCATACATATCATAGTGAGCTTTTTGCATGAAATATTGTTTCAATCGAAACATTGCTTCAAGTACAGTGTTCATGCAACACATTTTTGGTTTCAATAAATGACCCTGTCTAATAGCAATGGTTTAACTTGCCTTATCCATCATGTCAATTTTAATTTTTAATTGTTAATTTTTAAATTGTTAATTTTCAATCCTCAATTTTAGCAACTTGTTTATTAGTCCTGATTTTGATTAGGTTGGTTTTCAAGTACATATACACTTACATATGTTATTTTTTTTCATGTTTGGATAGGGCACTCATGATGGAAATCCATTTTACTTTTTGACAGCCAGAGATGTTGTTTTCAAATCTTGTTACGTCGCAAACCCGCCTTATTTTAAATGGAGTTGTTTCTCTGTCTATGTTTTTCCAGAAGGATCACAGCATCTTTTGTTCCTTCTACATATTGTGTTTGCTTTTTATTAGTTTGTCTTGAGTTGTACTTAGTTTTGTTGTTCCGTAATTAAAATATTGCGATTTTAACTCTCACTTTGTACGGCCTCTTTTACAAAGGCACACTAGCGGCTGCGCTGTGCTAACGGCCCCGAAGCTCATAGAGATTTAAAGGGCTTCTGGGTTGTTGTTGCGCGGCTTTGTAAAAGAGGCCGTTAGTTTGGAATATTATATCTTTTTAATTATCGATCTTATGAGTTCCTTGCCTTATGTTTTGCATTGCATTTAGCAAGGGTTGTTTCAGGCCTAATGTGATTTAATTTCAATTTAGTCGGTGTTTAAATTATAAAGCCTTTTTTTACATAGAGTATGGTGCTACACTTTCTTAATTTCCAGCTATAGTATTTTCCACAATGATGTTACTTTTTAAACATTTTATCCATACATGCTTGACTTTTTTTAAAATATGTGTGGTTTCACTATTTTGAATTTGTAATTTCCCTGTATGCAACTTTTGGGCCAGCAAGCTCCCATGATGTTTTGCTGGGCAGAATCCCTTCTTCTGTCCCTGTTGGCAGCCCATGTGGCTGGAGTTGACAATGTGCAGGTAGCCTTCCTCAGTTGATCAGTCCTAGTTCCGGGAGCAGGGTCCCTCTCGCGGACAACTGTACATCTGCTTGTGCAGTACTGAAGTCAGCCCAGATGAGGTTGATGGCTTCAGCAGAGGACAAAGGTCAGTCGCTTATTCAATCACAGAACAGAGCGCTTGGTTCAGCCCTGGACAGCTCACAAGCTCCTTTATGTGTTACTTCTATGGCCTCTGGATGGTCGGGTCATCCGCTGGATGGTGATGTATCCTGACCTTGTGATTCCAGTTACTCCAGACTGGCCTCATTGTCCATGGTACGTGGATCTCATCCATCTTCAGCGGGACAGGAGGCTCCAACTCCCTCTTTGTCGCTACCTTCTCAGTCTGGGTCCAGTGCCCATGGAGCATCCACGGTACTTTGCTTTTTCAGCTTGGCTCTTGAGTGCTCGCCTTGCTATAGTGTGGTTCTTCAGATGTAGTCATCATGACACTTTTGAGATTAAAGATGTCCTCTACTATGGCTTCTTATGCTACAGTCTGGAAAGTTTTTCACAGTGATGTGCTAAGGACCAGGTGGAACCTGAGAGGGCTCCAATTTTATTGGTCCAGGCTTTTTTTCAAGCAGGCCTAGAAAGGGTTTTAGCAGTGGTCTCCCTTGAAGTTCAGGGGGCGGGCTGTTCATGCTTTCGAGCACGCAGAGGCTGAAGTTCACTTACTGCTTGTCCAGATATGGCCAGATTTATGAGAGGGGTGCTTCGTTTGTAGCCTCCTTTGCATCATCCTTTCCCTTCATGGAATCTTGCCATTGTTTTTTAGGGCTTTGGGAAGCCCCTTTCAAGCCACTGATGGCAACTACTCTTCTGGATCTGACGATCAAGACTGTCCTTCTGGTCGCCATTGTCTCAGTATGGCATATTTCGGTGCTTCAGGCTGTTTCACACAGGGAACCCTTTCTCTGTATTCCAGATGCAGGAATTGTTCTCCACGCTGTGCCTTCCTTTCTGCCGACGATGGTTTCCACCTTCCAGGTCAACCAGGAAGTTTGTTTGTCTGTGTTTCTTTCCTCAGGTTCAGACAGATAGGATCAGATCTTGCGCAAGTTGGATGTCAGGAGAGTCTTGCCCTTCTATTTGGAGAGGATTAATGATTTCAGTCTGTCTGATTGTCTATTTGCTCTGACTGCTGTGCCTCGCTTTGTTCGGCCGGTATTCAATTCCTTGCTCAATGGGTTTGACTGGACATTTTCTGCATCTTACATCGCCCGTGATAAGCAGCCGCTGGTTTCTCTTAAGGCCCATTTGACTAGAAGTGTTGCTGCATTATGGGGAGGCTCATTCAATTCATTCAGATAAAATTTGCAGGGTGGCTACTTTGTCCTTTCTTAATACCTTTCCCGGTTTTACCGAGCTGATGTGGCGGCTCGCTCAGATGCCATTTTTGGGACCTCGGTGTTAAGGGCAGGCTCTTCTGTCCTTCATTAGCTGCTACCATTGCTTTGGTACGCCACCTAGCATATGGAATCCGGAAGGGATGTAACAGAATGGAAGATTAGGTTTTTACCTTCAATAATCTTCTTTCTGTTAGTCCCTGTAGGATTCCATATGACCCGCCGTCTCTACATAAGCTCAGTTGTTTGAAATAGCCTTTTTTCTGCCTCAGTTATTGAAGATTTTCCAGCCAATTGCCAGATCCTGTGGGGAGTTTTCTGTGAGTATGCACATTGCTGAAGGCTCTTTCTTGGGATGCTCATTGCACATATCAGGTTAGTCCTACATTGTTCCTCAATGGTTTTCTGAGTTACCTTTGTGCCTGTTTATTACTTGTTCATGTTTTGTAGAGCAGACCATTTTAAGAATTGTGTATGTTGTTGGGGATCTTCCCCCTTAACCCCTTTGTCATGGATTTGTTCAGGTATGTTGCTTGGCTTTGGGATTCATCTGGATATGGCTCTAGCTCTCAGTCTAAGGGGATGGAACATGTGCTCAGAAAATATTTCTGCAACTCCCAGATTGCAGTTTGGGATTGAACATGTGGAGGGGCATAATAAAAAAAAAAGTCTAAGTCCCCTTTTGGCCTAAGGCCCTAAACGCTGAAAGTAGCAGCAGGGAAAATGTCTATTCTCAAAAAAAAAACAAAAAAAACCCATCCAAAATTAGGGTTTTTTTTGAGAATGGCCTACCTCTATATTCAGCAGTTTAAACGCCCAGACCACCACTACGTCTAAACTTACAACACATTATCAACCAAAAAATAGCCTAAGTCCCAAACACCCAAAACAAGACCTTTTAGGCGAAGGAGGGGCCAGTCCTTTGCCTAAAAGCTGGATTCTGTAACCATGATGGCCACTACTGCCTCATTGCTAGCAGACACCTCTGAGGATCTTACGGTTTTTTCCTTACTTTGATTGGAAACCCTTCATGGATGCCGAAGAGATGGGGGAAAAGCGTTGGTGGAGTCTCCAGACGTTCAGAGACCCCTCTTGTCACAATTTATGAGTTCCTCAGAAGACTTCAGCAGGAGTCTGTAATGTCGGTGAGTCGCCCGCTAGAGACGCCGCTGGGGAGTAATGCAGCGGCGTCTATCCCTGGGCTTGATGTGACTTTGAGCCCCGACGCCAGAGCACCTCCCACACGCCAGAGCACCTCCCACCTCTGCAGCCGACGCTGCAGAAATCCAGTTCACCAAGAGGAGAGAACACTCCCGATGTAGAAGTGCTCTTGACTCTAGAGGCCGGTTCTTTGGTGAACTCGCAACTGGAGAACTCCCAGAGTGAATCAACCTCCAGTGATGAACCTGTGGCTGGAATATCTCAAGCTGTGGGAGAGAAGGTCGTTGGTGAGGTAAAATCGATAGCTGCTTTTCCATTAACAATGCTTGCTTCCTCTTTTAACCCAGTGAAACCCCCGGAGGTAACATTAGAAGCCCTGTGGGATTTAGTTGTGCACCTTGAGAATGCTTTCAATCCACAGATAAAAAATTTGGAAATTGAAATGAAGATACAGAAGGAAGAGATTCGTTTGTTGAAAAATGAATTTACTTTATATAAAACAGATATTCAAAAAACAGACAAAGAAGTTAAAACTTTAAAACAAAATCAAGAAGCGATAATTAATTCTGCGGAGGAAACTTTAGGCTCTTGAAAACAATAGTAGAATTAATAATTTGAGATTGATAAATTTTCCTAGGATCCTCTCCGTTCCTCCCAGAGACATGGTAAAATGGTATTTTCTAGAAATTCTTAATATTCCAGAGGCCTCTTTGCCTCCTCTTACAAGGGCATATTACCTTCCAACTATGGCTCAAGACCACATTGAAGTACAAGAAGACCAACGAGAGACTCCTTTAGATATTTCCGCAATGTTAGAAACTTTTGATCATGAGGTAGCTAACCCAGCTACTCTCTTAATTACAGTGGCATTTTCCCCAGATAAAGATTGAATACTGAAGTTATTTTTTTTAAATAGAATGAAGGACTTTTTTGATCTCCACATTCAAATTTTTCCAGATGTTTCGAAGGAAACTTAAAAAAAAAATGACACCAGTTTCTGTTGCTGAAACCCGGGGTGATACAGATTGGAGGAGTTTTTTTCCTCCGTTATCTATGCAAATGTATTGTTAGGTACCAATCATTAAAATATGTTTTTTGTTTGATCCAAGACAGCTGATGAAATTTTTATTTCAAAAGCAACCGGAAAATGAAGGACAGTTATTTTTTCTTTATTAACATAATCTTAGTTTAAATATTATTCAATAATTCTTGGATCCACTTTTGAGGACTTGAGTGAGATTAATTTGTATTTAATTTGTATCTAAATAGTTATATAGACTATTTCTTGTTTTCATTATTTCTTATAAGTTTAATTGTGATTCCTACTATTATTTTTATTTGTTAGTTCACTATCTGTACAAGATATTTTTATGCTTGGAAAATTTGAAACAATAAATAAATAATAATAAAAAAACCCAACACTGGTTACAGAATCCACCTTCCCCCCAACCCAGCCCATGTGCCTAAGACCCCGCCCACAGGAGGGACTTAAGGCAAATGGGCCCATTCCAGTTGGCCAAGGCGCCTAAGGTCCCTCCTTTGGTGCCTGGCCCAATCAGGCCCTAAGGCCTGCCATTCAGAGGATGGCAAGCCTGCTGGGCAGACAACCTACTGTAAGTCAAGGGGGGTGTCAGGGGTGGGGGAGTGGTCGGGGGTTGCGGGGTTCAGAGGGGTTGATCTGGGGTTCAGGGGCATTCATGGGGGTTGCCGTGGGCAGGAGGGCAAGGGATCCCTCCTGCCCGTATTTTAGGGGGTGGGGGATTGTTGTGGGCAGGAGGGGTTGGGCTTCCTCCTGCCCATATTTTAGGGAGGTGGGGGGTCACCGTGGGCAGGAGGGGTTGGGCTCCCTCCTGCCTGTATTTTAAGGGGGGTGGGGGATGGATCACGATCACGGCAGGAGAGATTGGGCATCTCTCCTGCCATGGGTTGCGGCAGTTCAGGGGGGGTGATCGTGATCACGGCAGGGGATATAAGCCATCTCTCCTGCCGCGATCATTGCGGGGGGGGGGGGTAGGTGGGCAGCTCAGCGGCCTCTATTCAGAACTTATACCTGTTTTGATTTGGTTTAAGTCAAAACGTATAAGTTCCGACTAGGCAACCTGTTAAAGGTTTTGATTATACTTGCTATATGACTAAGTGTAAGTCGGCCCACCTCCTGCCGTTTCCCCTCCTCTAAAAACGCTTCTTTTCGCTCTAGGTCAGTGGTCTCAAACTTAAGCCCTTTGCAGGGCCACATTTTGGATTTGTAGGTACTTGGAGGGCCTCAGAAAAAAATAGTTAATGTCTTATTAAAGAAATTACAATTTTGCATGAGGTAAAACTCTTGATAGTTTATAAACTTTCCTTTTGGCTATGTCTTAATAATAATATTGTAATTTATAGCTAAAGAGACATATGATCAAGAAACTGTTTTATTTTATGATAAACATACTGAGGGCCTCAAAATTGTACCTGGCGGGCTGCACGAGGGCCACGAGTTTGAGACCACAGCTCTAGGCATTTAGAGGCAGGGCAAAGGCCTAAGCTGGTTTTAGATAAGTCTAAAGCCAGCTTTGATTATCGGTACTTGGACAATCTTGCTTTTTGATCGTCCAAGTACCGATTTAGGCAACTTTTTGAATGTTTTTTTAATTATTATTATTATGAGCCCCCTAGTGTATGGAATCCTGCAGGGACTAACAGAAAGAAGATTATTGAAGGTAAAAACCTATTCTTCCATTTTACATGAGTTCCGGCAAAATCCGTTGTATCTAGCCCATTCTTAAATTGATGATAATCAGGTAATTTGTCCATTAACCAAATCAGCTCGGTTAGTGGCTTGAGGTGGATGTTGAACAGAATCTTTCTCTGCACCATTGCCCCGAGCACTCCTCACCCTAATGCATTCACTTCATCTTTCCTTGTATTCTTCCCTTCTTCCTTTTTCTTATTTATTTAAAAAATTTCTATATCAAAGTCTCAAGGATTTAAATGGTTGCAGTTGAAAAAGGCCATTCAGAAAGGGTTCCCTGATTAGCGCAACTTAAAAAATCAGTATTACTTACCAGGACTATGTTTCCAGATAGATTTGCAAGGGCACCAGGCTGCCAAGTGGTATAAATTAATATTGGAATATTTGAATAAAAAACCTAAAACAAGTCTAAAAGACATTTGGAGCATTGAGACAAAACAGCATATTTCTGCTACTCAATGGCCACGAATTTGGACTTGGAGAATGAGATGTACAGTGTCAGCATCTATGAGACAAACTTGTTTTTTTCTTGTTGTCCAGAATTTTTTTGACCCCTGATCGTTTGCAAAAGTTAGACAGTTCAAAATCTAATAGATGCTGGCACTGTCATCTTGACATAGGGACACTGGATTACTTGCTATTCTATTGTTCATTGATACTCAATTTTTGGAAGTCTATTTGGGGCAAAATCAGCATGATTTTGGAAGCTTTGATTCCATTGTCCTATGACATAGTGTTATTTGGAACTTTATTAAAACCTAAGAGTCCAGTTACTGCAAGCAAGAACAGACTTTTTCTTATAATGACAGGGATAGCTATGCAGTTGATAACCAAAAATCTGAAAAACTGGGACAGACTAAATTTCAATTTTTGGTGGGAAACTGTGTCAGTTTTATAGATACGAGAGAATGAATTCAGAACAACTGGGACATTATAAAAATTTAAAGAGACTTGAGGTCCATTAACGGAATTTGTAAAAATTGACTGAACAAATAAGCCTTTGATTCCTAACTGATTTTCACAAACATCCAGGGAGGATGGGAGGGGGAAAATGTACTTTATATTATTATTTGTTTGGATGTAAGTGCTGATTATTGTATTAAGAACATAAGAACATAAAAATTACCACTGCTGGGTCAGACCAGTGGTCCATCATGCCCAGCAGTCCGCTCACAAGGCTGTCTTCTGGTCAAAGACCAGCTCCCTAACTGAGACTAGCCCTACCAGCACACATTCTTGTTCAGCAGGAACTTGTCTAACTTTATCTTGAACCCCTGGAGGGTGTTTTTCCCCTATGACAGACTCTGGAAGAGCGTTCCAGTTTTCCACCACTCGCTGGGTGAAGAAGAACTTCCTTACGTTTGTACGGAATCTATCCCCTTTCAACTTTAGAGAGTGCCCTCTCGTTCTCCCTACCTTGGAGAGGGTGAACAATCTGTCCTTATCTACTAAGTCTATCCCTTTCAGTACATTGAATATTTCGATCATGTCCCCTCTCAATCTCTTCTGTTCAAGGGAGAAGAGGCCCAGTTTCTCTAATCTTTCGCTGTACGGCAGCTCCTCCAACCCCTTAACCATCTTAGACACTCTTCTCTGGACCCTTTCGAGTAGTACCGTGTCCTTCTTCATGTACGGCGACCAGTGCTGTACGCAGTACTCTAGGTGAGGGCACACCATGGCCCGGTAAAGCGGTCGACTGTTGGCATTCCTATTCTGTGCATTTTTGTTTGTGATTTGAAAAATTAATAAAGAATTTTAAAAAAAAATAATTCTATACCGTTTTATATCAAAACGGTTTACAAAATGGTTACATACATAAAATGTTAAATCAGGATAAGTAGAAACAGACAGAATTAATTCTTACAACAATAATGATCAATACTCAGAAAAATGTATCAACAAATAATTGTGTTTTTAACAGTTTTCGAAATGAACTCCTATCACTGCATTTCCGAATTTGGCCAACAAGGACATTCCATAATTCTTGCCATTGTATTCATTTCACTTTCTTATTTCTTTTTACCAGCCTTTCTACTTGTGCTATAGAAACTGCTGTTCTTTATTTCCTATTTTTTCTGCCAGCAGTGGTAGAATTCAGTGGCGTACCAAGGGTAGAGCATTGGGGGCAGTTCACCTCAGGTTCAGCCAGTAAGGAAGTACAGAGAGAAGCCATGTGGACCATGGTCTGGTGTGGGCGGCTGCTGACTCTGCAAGCCTCTGTCACCTCTGATGTCAATTTCCTGTTCTAGGGCAGGGGACCACAGAGTTGACAGCTGTGCCCACCAGACTGCAGCCGTGTGACCACTCCATGCAACCCCCACTGCCTTGGGGGGGGGGGGGGCTTCTCCACCTGGAAGAGGGGAGCTGCACACCAAGTGGCAACCACTGCAGGTACACCATTGGTAGGATCCTTTCCAGCATGCTGCAGTTTTTAACTAAGGCCCAGTCTGCTGCATTTCTTCTGCCAGTGGAGCTGGTTCCTTGTTTGCATGCATCAGTTTTCACTGCATTTCTTCTGCTGTATGTGGGGTTGGGTCAGATTCCCACTTCCCAGCAGCATGCTGTGGTTTCTAACTGGCTCAGCCTCCATTTCTTCAGCTTCTGTGGGCTGGGTCCCTGCTGGTATGCTGTGGAATTTCACCAGGGCCCAGTCAGCCTCCATTTCTTCAGCTAGTGGGAGTAGGTTCCTGTCAACAGACTGCACCTTTTCATCACACAGCCTGCCAGCATTTCTTCTGTCAGTAAGAGCTGGGTTCCATCCAGCATACTGAGCATTCTCTTGGCCATTATTTTATTTGTAGTTACACTTTGTTCTTCCTTCATTCTGCTTCTTCCCACTCTGGATTCCTCCTTCATCTTCCTTCAAGCCTATAATACAAACAATAGGCATGATTGCTTGAACGAGCTGTACCTAAAAAATGGTAGGATAGGGGAGATAAAACCCCGATACTGTATCAATGTTCTTGTTCTCATGGAACAAGGATGTGCTGAGAAGCAGTTCTCTCCCATAGTGTCAGTTCAGGTCTCTGACTTCAGAAGAGGAAGTTGGCTGCCACTGTGTTACAAGAAAGGCCAGCCCAGAACACAACCATAAGAGGGAAAAGATATAAGATTAAGGAACCCATACTCCTCCCTAAGGCAGAAGAGCAGCAGCAGTACCACAACAGAAGAAAAGCTAAAGGATTCAAATCAGTTCTGGCCACAGGAAAGAACAGAATGCTAGGAGTGATTAAGAAAGAGATCACGAACAGATCGGAGAAGGTTATCATGCTGCTGTACCGGGACATGGTATGCCCTCACCTGAAATACTGCGTCCAGCACTGGTCACCGTATATGAAGAAGGACACAGTACTACTCGAAAGGGTCTAGAGAAGAGCGACTAAAATGGTTAAGGGGCTGGAGGAGTTGCCGTACAGTGAGAGATCGGAGAAACTGGGCCTCTTCTCCCTTGAAAAGAGGAGACTGAGAGGGGACATGATCGAAACAGTCAAGATAATGAAGGGAATAGACTTAGTAGATAGAGACATGTTGTTCACCCTCTCCAAGGTAGAGAGAACAAGATGGCACTCTCTAAAGTTAAAAGGGGATAGATTCTGTATAAACGTAAGGAAGTTCTTCACTCAGAGAGTGGTAGAAAACTAGAATGTTCTTCTGGAGGCTGTTGTAGGGGAAAACACCCTCCAGGGATTCAAGACAAAGTTAGACAAGTTCCTGCTGAACCAGAACGTACACAGGTAAAGCTAGTCTCAGTTAGGGCACTGGTCTTTAATCAAAGGGCCACCGTGTGAGTGGACTGCTGGGCACGATGGACCATTGGTCTGACCCAGCAGCGGCAATTCTTATGTTCAGTATAAGAAGCAAAACAAAACAAATAAACAAAATGAAATCCTTTTTGACTGAGAAGGTGCTCAGAACCAATAAATGGTAAGACGAACCCCTGTAAGTGCTTTCAAAAGTCTATCATCGAACCATCTTCAATCGGTAGAAAGGTTTAAATTGAGTCTGAATAAGTATATCATTTTAAAGTGTCCATTTCTTAGTGAAACTGTTATCTTCTATAAATTAAAGTGCAAGTTTGTAGAAAAACTTAACTTGACACTAAAGGTGAGGTAGTTAGGAAGTTGTCTCACTTCTGTGGGTCCTGACGCGTTTCGCCAGTGGCTTCCTTAGAGAACCCCCTGACGCTGGCTGTAACAAATGAGTAAAACTCCTTCCTCACTCTTCGCCCATAATTACTACACTTCCTGGTGATTTTGGGGACATTTTTTGTCTAAACTTCATCCAGCAGTTGTATTGGAGATCCAGTATAAGAAGCAGCCATTTGAGCAAGCATATGTCTGCCAAAGTGGCAGCTTTACAAATTATGGGAGTATTTGAGGCAGTGGAAGCAACAAGAAAAGGGCTATAGCTGTGAACAGGAAGGAGGAAGGAAATTAGACAGGGAAATAAGGATCTCATTATGCAGGGAGATGATATAGACCAGGGGTGCTCAAAAGGTCGATCGCGATTGACCGGTAGATCACGAAAGCAATGCGAGTCGATCGCGTTGTCTTTGCGTTCTACTTGCTTCCCGACTCAGAAGCATTGAGCCGACCAACTTTCACCACCCGACGTAAATTCTGACATCGGAGAGGAAGTTCCTGGCAAGCCAATTGCTGCCTGGCTGGCCCGGAACTTTTTCTTCGACTTCAGAAATGACGTCGTGGAGAGGAAATCTGGTTGGCCCAACGCTTCTGTGTGGGGAAGCAGGGAGAGCTTGGGGCGGCGGTGGTTTGGAGGCCTGTTCACCAATGGTAGTGGTGGTTTGGAAGCCTGTTCCCTGATGGCGGCGGCAGTGGCTTGGGAGCAGGCAGGGAGACAGAAAGAAGGGGGAGCAGGGAGATAGAAAGAAAGAAGGGAAAAAGAAAGAAAGAAATGGGGGACAGGAATTCAGAATGAAAGGGGGCATGGAGAGAGAAAGACAGACAGAAAGAAAGGGGGCAGGGATACAGAAAGAAAGAAAGAAGAGGGGGCAGGTAGAGAGGAAGAAAAAGTTAGTGGAGGAAATGAGGTCTGGAAGCATACAGCAGGCTGAAAGAAGGGAGGAAATATTGGATGCACAGTCAGAAGACTAAAGTGCAACCAGAGACTCATGAAATCACCAGACAACAAAGGTAGGGAAAATGATTTTATTTTCAATTTAGTGATCAAAATGTGTCCGTTTTGAGAATTTTTATCTGCTGTCTATATTTTGCACTATGGCCCCCTTTAACTAAACCGCAATAGCGGTTTTTAGCGCAGGGAGCCTATGAGCATTGAGAGCAGTGCAGGGCATTCAGTGCAGCTCCCTGCACTAAAAACCACTATCGCGGTTTAGTAAAAAGGGAGGGGTATATTTATCTAATTTTGTATAGTTGTTACAGAGGTGACATTGCATAAAGTCATCTGCGTACAGTGTGCTTTGTGTTTTTTAAAATTTTATTGTTGGTAGATCATTTTGATTTGATCATTTTAAAAGTAGCTCGCAAGCCCAAAAAGTGTGGGCACCCCTGATATAGACCAAAGGCTAAAGAGGTTAGGGCTCTTCAGCTTGGAACAGAGATGTCTGAGAGAGGATTTGTTAAGATCTACAAATTCCTGAGTGGTAAAAGTGAATCAAATTTTTACTCTTTCAGAAAGTACAAATACCAAGGGACACTCAATGAAATTGCATGTAAAAATCATTAAAACAAATAGGAGGAAATATTTTTTTCACTCAACAAACAGTTAAGATTTGGATCTCATTGCCAGAAGTGGTAACAGTGATTATGTTTCTATGTTTCTATGATTAGTGTATCTAGGTTTAAAAAGATTTGGACAAGTTCCTGGAGGAAAAGTCCATAGCCTGCTATTGAGATAAATATGGGGGAAGCTCTTCTTGCTCTGGGATCAATAGCATGGAATGGTGCTACTATTTGGGTTTCTGTCAGATACATGTGACCTGGCTTGGCCACTCTTGGAAGAAGGATACTAGGCTAGATGGACCATTGGTTTGACCCAGTATAACTATTCTTATGTTCTTATTAAGATGAGAAGAAGTCCACGGAGTTCTTATGTTCTGGAAAGAATATTATTGACTATTACTGAATAGTCTTTGACTATGTCTAGGGCAAGGTCAAGCCCCCCCCCCCACACACACAATTGCCTTGAAGTCTTTCCATGTACTCAAGCACACTCATATACTAGGCAAAACCATTTACTAAACTCATTAATCAGTTTGGAGTGTATCTAGAATGTTGAGCTTCCAGAGTTTGCTTAATTCTTTTTTTTCCAGTTCAAAGATTTTTATTGATTTTAATAAAATACAAAAATACAATAAATGTTAACAAGACAATATACAGACAAGTTGTACAAAGCAAAGAATCATAAAATATTATCTACGCAATACAACAAGCTGACTCCTCCCTATCTAAAAAGAGCGTGTCAGCACAACCTGCAGTCATAACCATATACAATATCCAAAGCACAGAGAAACACCGGAGTTATACCCCATATAAATATGGGTAGTGAGCCATGATATAATGCATAAGTTTGGTTGTAGATATCTATATCCTAGTACAATAACAATGCCATCAGTCTGTATTGCAATAAGAGTTGACTGGACTCCAGATTTTGATAAATGAGCTCATAGACTTGTGCCTTTCTGCTAAGACATTTTCATATTTTACTATAAGGCATAACGTATTCCACCAATTAATATAATTCACCTTAGATAGGTCTTTCCAACAATTTAAGATATTTTTAAGGGCCAAAAATAGCAAGACATTAAGCAGCCTCACTTTATGATCTAATTTGTGTAGGGCCATTTTCGATAATGCATCTAAGTATGACATTGGACATCCTAAGAAGGACATCCAAAATCCTAATATCCATTTTCAAAACTGTTGGACGTCCACATTTTTTTCCTCTGAAAATCATCTATTTGGACATCTTGGCCATCAGGATATCCAACCTTAGGACACCTAACTTTTTTTGGCCAATTTTGACCAAATGTCCTAAGTTCAAAATGTCCAAATCCAGACCATTTGGACATGGGAAAGGTCAACATTGTAATGGACTGGCCACAGAGACATGCCAACAAAGCAGTGAGGTACAATAGAGGGCACTGCTCTGAATTTTACATAAAGGGTGCCAGAAGTACATCTCACCATAAACCCCCCTATAATGGATGATAAATTCTCCAAAATTCCCCCCAAAACCTACTATACCCACTTGTCTATTATCCCATGGCAGTGTAATAGAGTTTTGTGACCTCACACCTTTTACCATAAATTTAGTGTTTAGAAAGGCTTATGGGCCTGGGTTCACCTTTATCTTTATTGGAAGCTTCTATACCACTACTAATGACTGGGGATCACTAGCCCACACACCAGACTACTGAAGACACCTGTGTGATGCTCTTCTAGGCTTTCCCATACCAGGTGCTGCTATTTTAGAGATGGGTATGTACTGTTTCTTTCAGATTTTGGGGAGTGGGAGGAGGTCAGTGACCCCTGTAGGAGTGTGGAGGTCATTACTTAATCCCTCCAGTGGTCATCTGGTCAGTTTGGGGACCTTTTTGGCACTTAGATGCTTTTAAAACACATCTAGCTCCGGATGCCTAAGTTTCGCCTAGGATGTCTTGATAAATGTTTGATTATTGCTGTAAGAAGTCCAAGTCTAAGCTTTCCCAAAAGCCCATCCATAGCACACCTCCAACATGTCCTCCTTGACTTGGATGCACAGTGGCTAGGTCGTCTTTCAAAGATGTCCAGAAAGATGATTTTGAAAATCGGCACGTGGACATCCTGATGATTAAGACGTCCAACTGCTAGTTTATGCCATCTTTGGACATCTGTATTTTTATAAAATGAGACCCATAGTCTTTGAAGTCTAGAAGGAACATCTAAAAAAATCCAGAATACAGGGATTTACCAGAAGGAATCAAGATCCTTTGAACCATTTAAGTGGTACATTTAATTTTAGTTTGATACATTGTAAACCGCTTAGGTCAATAAAATGCAGAAGTGGTATATCAAATCTTAAATTAACATAAACATACATGAGGGGTTAATAGATTCAGGTTTTTTTAAATTTGCATGCCCGCTTAGGGACACAAGGTCCATACAAATGGATTACAATAAAATCAGAAACTTGAAAAGAATGCTAATTACTGAAAGGAAAGAGAGGCAGAAATAGTTTGTCTCCTAAGCATTCTTCTTGGCCCCCAGCCCGAAAATAACCAACTGGACCAATAAATTAACACTAATACTTATGTTTCTATGTTCAGCAAAGGAAAGATCTCCTTATAAGTTGTTGAATGGAGGCTTTATTCCATAGAAGGAACACAGAGCATGTTAATAGGTTGTTGTCTGTCAAAGAGATCAAGGATAAGTATGTATTTCTTTGAAGCCTGTTTCTCTACTGAAACCAGAAAGTGGTGTTTAAGCTTGGTAAATTTGTTAATGACTGTGAAATGTGTTCAAAATCTATTTTGTTGGATTTTAATGATAAATTTGGGTTTTCTTATCCTGCTTTCTGTTTATCTTACCCAAATAAATCTGTTGAAGAACTACCTTTATTTGGTTATTGCCTACTTTCCTATTCTCTTAAAAGAAACCTAACTTTATTATCTTGATATTATAGCATTGTCTTCACTCCCCTACCAACATGGTTATTACATTACATAAATTCTTATATACTGTAGCTACCTTGCGGTTCAGTGCGGTTAACAGCTAAGAGATACCAAACATATGTAGCATTTGTAACAAATTAATCAATATTTACCAAACAAATGGGTTTGCATCAATTTTCTGAAGACTAGGTAAGAGGTTGAGATTGATATATAAGTACTAATTTGTTTGTCCCACATAGCAGCCAAATATGCCATAGTTTTACTAAGAAATCTTTTATAAACACATCTCTTTACAGATGGAAAATAAAAGTCGTATCACACACAAGTGTTTTCTAGTAGCAAAATTGAAGCAATCTAAAAGATAGCTGGGTAAAAGTCCATTCAAGGCCTGGCTTAAAACATACACAACCAAATCTGAAAACTCTTCTAGCCTCTATTGTCAACCAATGCAGACTGTAATAATACTGTGACACGTGATCTGATCTTTTCAATCCGAAAATCAGTCATACCGCAGTATTCTGAATGATCTGCAGCCTTTTTACATTTTTCTTCATGATGTGAAGGAGTGATATTTCTGTGTTCCACCCCACAGAAGGGTTGGCGCCTAGCAGTCCTAACACTAGCATGGAATGCTAGAGAATCAATGCTGCCTTTGGAGGCATCGGCATGCTTGGTGAAGGGCCTGAAAGTTCTACCTCCTGCCCCTGCTAAATAAAGTCTTCAGTCTTCATAGACTTTTTTTTTCAATAAAGGCAGACAATGGTGAGCACAAGTATAGTGGAACATAGAGCATACTACGCATATGCCCTGTAATGTAAGGTTACCAGATGTCTCCAGGTAAAGGAGGATGGATTGAGACATCCGGGTTTTTTTACATTTGTTGCTTTCAGTGGAAGTAAAATGGCTCAATCAGTCCTCCTTTTTCTGGAGCCTTATGGTAACCCTACTCTAATGCTTCGTACACTTTGACCAGAATCAACAAAAAACCTTCAGTGTAATCCAAACAGAAAAAGTAGCTGCAAATTATCTTTGGATTTTCCAATTTTTAAAAATAAATATTTAGCAGCATGAGGAATTCAGCAATAACATGTGTTTCCTGAATCCTCAGTGCTTCTACTATAGCATAAAACCCTCTGATTGGCCTCACATCTAGGCAGGCAAACTGTTGTGCTTTGGGTGAACTTTCTAACTTCCTGTCTTTCCAGAAAGGGATAGAAGATGCAGGAAACTTGTAGAACAATAGGATTAACTAGTATAATCAGTTGTAGGCTCTAGTGGCAGCAAAATTCCTCCTCTGACGTAAAACAGAGGCATCCTTGTAACAGTTTTGCTAGTTTGAATCTCTTGCCTGATCATTCCAAAGTTACGGAGAGCCTTCCAGCCTGCCCTCGCTCACTAGAACTATGGTACTAGTTTCAGTAGTCCTTATTCCAGTATAAGTCCAGAACTATTATAAAAAGTGTGTACTGGATAAGAATCTTAATAGTCCTTAGCTGTTTCTTGAGTCTGCAAGGTTAAGATTCTTATCCAGTGTACACTTTTTATAATATTTACCAGTACGGAGAGGCATTTTTGAAAGCATGTCACTAAACCAAGCACACATTCAGCTTGAGAGTGAGTATTTTTAACTGTTAACTTCCTTCAATGCATTGGCACGTAGGATTATGATGTTCTGCAGCAGTTCTGAACGTTTCTCCCTTACTACACAATGGACCTCTGAAGGGCTGTTTAAGAGCAGTGGCTGCCCGGGATCTGGATGTCTGAGGATGGCTGGAATTGGGAGCGTTGTCACAGGGAATATCTTTGGGAGGAACATAAGAATAGCCTTACTGGGTCAGACCAATGGTCCATCAATCCTAGTAGCCCATTCTTACGGTGGCCAATCCAGGTCACTAGTACCTGGCCAAAATCCAAAGTGTAGCAATATTCCATGCTACTGATACAGGGCAAGCGGTGGATTCCCCAATGTCTTCCTCAATAATAGACTATGGACTTTTTCTCCAGGAACTTGTCCATACCTTTCATAAAACCAGCTACGCTCTTACCACATCCTCTGGCAATGCGTTCCAGAGCTTAACTATTCTCTGAGTGAAAAAAAAATGTCCTCCAATTGATTTTAAAAGTATTTCCCTGTAACTTCATTGAGTGTCCCTTAGTCTTTGTAATTTTTGACAGAGCCCAATGATCTTTGATGAAAATGGCAGGAGGGACGAAAAGTACTACTATCCCCTCCCAAAGTCCGGCAAGACTTGTTCACAGGTGGTAGTACAGAATTGACTTGTAATACTGGGTATTCACAGTGTGTCCATCACAAACTGGATGACACACAAGACAACCTGGGAGACTACTTTGAAGGATGTTAATAGTTAAACAGTACTTGTACTTTGTTGATGTTGTAAACTGTATGCCATAATAAAATGGTGATTTCAAATGTCATGTTTTTTTGCTTCTCCCCTACCAGAGACCACTGCACTTATCTCTCATCTGGTGGCAACATTAAGAAGTGCATGTTGCACACTTTCAAACCTATATACCGTATTAGATTTCCAGTGTTGGCATATTTTTGAGAGAAAAAAATAGTTGCCATGACATGAGTTAACCCTCATATCACATTTCAGTCAGCACTCATACAGCGCTATGCCTAATCTTCACTGTGACTCCATTTTGAAGATTAGGTACTTAGGGGTCCTTTTAATAAGGCATGCTAGCCATTTTATCATGTGCTAAATATTAGCGTGCGTTAAACGCTAACACGTCCACAGACTATAATGGACGTGTTAGCATTTAGCATGCGCTAATATTTAGCGTGCGCTTAAACGTCTAGCGCTTCTTAGTAAAAGGACCCCATAGTGTTGTATGAGTGTCAACTGAAATATGATATTTAAGATAGACACTTAAAAATTTGATCCCCCATGATGATGCCATGGGTGAAATGGGTCCCTTTGAGATCGGAGCTCTAAGATAAGTGTGGGACATTGTCACTGATATCATTATTTTAATGTTAAGGATGCACAGGCGTTAAAGTAAAAATATTAAAAAGAGGATTTGATATTTATTTAGCTTCATATTGGCAAATTTAATAGGAATTAGAATGTGCTTGTAACATATGAGGGATCTTCCATACCTTTATGTTCTCATTTTTGTGTGATGGAAGGGGGTCATTAAGAACTGGGGGAGTATGTTCTACCTTGATAAATGGAGTGGTCATCTGGTCAGTTTGGGCACCTTTGTGGCACTTAGACACTTCTACAACAGATCTAGCTCTGAATGTCTAACTTCTGTCCAAGACATCTTGCAAAATGTTTGATTATTGCTGCAAGGTGTCCAACCTGACTAGATGACCACTCCATTTATCAAGGTAGACCCCCCCATCCATCACACAAAAATGAGAACATAAAGGTACATACCTAGCTCTAGAACAAGAGCATCTGGTATGGGAAAGCTTAGTAGAGCAGCTCACAGGTGTCTTAGCCTTGTGGATGAGCTAGTGAACCATAGAGCGGAAGACTCAGACCCATAAGGCACTCTAACCACAACATCTATGGTATTAAGTATGAGTCTATCAAAACCAACCCAAACTCTATTATACTGCTTTATAGGTGCCACCTGCAGCCAAAAGGGCTAACGGGGTGGTACTCAAGTGGGTATAATAGGTTTTAGGGGGCTCACCATAAAGTATAAGGGGGTTATGATATACATCTGACACCCTTTATGTGAAGTTCACAGCAGTGCCCTCTAAGGTGCCCCACTGCTCTGTTGGAATATCTATGTGGCTAATCCACTACTATACTAGTCCCTCCCATGTCAAAAATAGCCAAAAATTATAGATGGCCTTAGGGGCTAAGATGTCCAAATTTTTTATTTAAATGACCTATCTGGACATCTAGCAGTTTCGAAAAGGGATGTTTCCCAGCCCCAATTTTTGGACGTCTTGTGAGATACGTCCAAAGTCAGACTTAGATGCACTATTGAAAATGCCCCTCCATGTATCATGTTTTCTTCTTCTTTCACAAAAATCAAAGAACTTGAAGAGACATATCCAGAGCTCCTTCTGAATGTTTGTTACATCTTTATTGTTCAATGAAATATGTCCTAACATATTAGCTAGTTCTTCAAAGAGAAAAGAAAAGATTTTATGTGGGGCGAGCAGGCTAGAGTGGGTTGAATATAAAGAGTGTTATCTTATTTCATTAAGTGCCAATTTGCAGAAACAAAATTCTATATTTTGACATTGTTTCAGATCATTGATTGAACCATATCCACGTCATTCTCTTGGATGGGCTGAGAACTTTTCAGCACCCCCTCATATAGACTTCATTCAGATCACCAGAATGAACTGCTTCTGTATTTTCTTTGAGAGCTACTATATGTTACTGTTTTTAGAAATAAACTTTTGTCTCCTCCTTCCAATATTTTCATTCCATTGAAACGAAAAGTGTCAAAAAAAGTGTGGAATAACTTGTAAATTTCAAGGCTCCACATCATTCTCTTCTTGGTTGGGCTGAGAACCTTTCAGGGGCCCCTCATATAGGTTTTCAACTGTTTTCTATAACTTATAATCAGAATTCAATCTAGTGCCAAAAGGCAGAAAATTCCAAATTCTCATTGTTTAATATAAGAGTAAATTAGAATATACTGCTCATATATTTTACATTCATTGCAGATGGAAAATGTAGAATCAGTGTAGAATATTTATCAAGCTGGATTGTCCTATCAGGGACTGGGTATCCCTAGTGGATTGCTGATGTAAATGAACAGTAGATCCTCTGTGAGTGTGTCCTCTTAAAAGCATCATGGTTTGCAGGCCAGTAATATAGGAATAGCTAGCAGCTCCTGAACTCTTGTGCCCTTAAGAGGGCAGACTTGGAGGGGATATACCACTGCTGAAATTTGTAAAGAGAGGAGGGACTAGGGAAAGAATCCTTATATCTGACTGGGCCAATTTTTGATCATCTATGTAGGTTAAAGTAGGGATAAGCAGCCCAAAAATTTTTTTATTGCCCCCCCCATTTTGAAACAAATGTCATTAAAAGTGTGCATTATATGTAAAAAGGCCACAGTCTTTTTTTTTTTTATACTATGCGCATACATGAACCATCACATAAGCACAAACTATCAAGAAAAAACATGTATTCTTTATGAAAAATACACCCTCTTTGCATGTAGTGCACACTCATTAATGGGGTCTTTACAAAAGGTACGAGTGCTACAAGATCCATTTTATTCCTATGGGCCCTGCTGCAGATATTGATTTGATTTTTGCATCGCGTCTCACGCGGAGCTCCTATAATTTTGTATTTTTGGACTGTTTAGCTTCTCCATGTATCTTCCGCCCTAGGACTAGCAGAGACTCCTCAGGAAGACTCTATTGTCAAAATACGCACCGTGTAGGGTCCAACACTCCTAGCGGACTAGGTCCTTAAGGTTGTTTATGTGGAATGCTACATTGATTTTTATGTTTCTTAATACTTTTAATAAAGTCCATCTCAGGAACATCGTCTTTCCACAGTGTTTCTTTGGTTTTTCTTGGAGTGTTGCTCTCTGTGGACTTTCCAGGGTCAATTTCTTTGCCCCTGCTCCAGATAACATGCACTAATCTTTAGTAAAACAAACAAACCAACCAACAACACTTTAAAAACTCTTATCAGAGAACATTTTGTCACAAAAGCCCATCTCTAGTTTATAGCTGAGTATCGCCATTTCCAGAAAGCAGTGCTGAATATATGGAATAGATTTAAACACCACAGCCAATGTTTGGAAAGCATGCTTGGCCATAGGATTTGAATATTGACCCTTACAATTTTTTATTTTATTTTAGAATTTCAAGGTTTACAGCAAAGATATTTTTTTAAAACCCAAAAAACAAGAATGAGGCAAAAATAAATAAGGCCCCCTTTTACTATGCTGCATAGAGGTTTCTACCATAACCTGGAGCGCTAAATACTCCGATGCTCATAGGAATTCTATGTCAGCGTCAGAGCATTTAGCGCTCTGGGCCTTTTAGAAACCTCTATGCGGCTTAGTAAATGGGGGGGGGGGGATAAAATTACATTATAAATAGGAAAAAAACCAAGAAATAAGTTTCCTTACTAATGATCAGCCCCCTTAATGAGGAATTATAAAGCCATTAATAGGAAAATAAGCAATAAGAAAAAAAAAACCATGCCCTTAACTAAAAACAAACAAAAACTATCTTAATCAAATCTGAGTGCTTCTGGCCGCATCTGAAAACATCTGTACTCTTTGGCCACAAAATGGAACTTCTTTTGACTGAAATAAGCTGGAAGTAATATAATCTTATCTAGTTCAGATGATAAGGAGATGGGTGAAATAGAGAGGGCAGATATATCATCCTGACAGGATTCTAGGAACATTAACAAATCAACACTCATAACAGATGTTAGAACATCTGCGCCATCTTCTTGCTCAGAACCCAGCTGAATGTTCCCAGATACATCATATGTATCTCGTGATCTTGGATATACTGTACTTACTCCTCTTTTAGGCAGCTTCAGAGTATGTCATATATATTTTGAAACGCTCAAGAAGCGACAGTAGGTTGGTATTAGGAAAATTACATGCCCTAGCCAAATTTTCTATGGACTCCAATATAAAATGAATATTCAGACTCTCCTTAAGGTTGCTAGTCCCAGTAGTTTGCAATGATGTTAATTTGGAACCCATACAAGGTTTCAATTGAACTAATCTCTTTTTCTATTCATTAGTGTTAGCAACAACCTGTGTAGAAAACTCACATACTGGAGTCACAATGTATCAAACCATTCCCTTCTTCCTACATCTTATGAACTCCATAAAGAAGCTCTTTTTGGCATAGGAGCTGACTTTTGAAACTCATAACTAAACAACAATTTTCTCTTGACCTGGTAAAGAAAAAAATGACCAGCCTGTATAAAAATGTCAAGAGAAGGGCAAGTAATGTGGACTGGGGAAGATTCATGTGGCCAAATAAAAAGCGAGGGTCCTCCTCTCCTCCTTGCTCCCTGAAGCTTGTCAGCATCATTCTCTCTCATTCTCCATTCAGACCAACCAGTCTTTCTCTCCCCTCAGCCCAACTACACTACACTTTTCCCTCAGTTTCTTCACTTTCCCCTAATTTCTTTTTCCTCCTCTTTGTCCTCTATTCCTCCTCCCTATGCCCTCTGCATTTTTAAATTTTTCTCCTCTTGCATATGCATAATTTGATGTTTTATATTTGGGGGAAGGGAGCTTACTAGCTCTCTGAATTCTTTTCTCCCTATACCTTTTTAGCCTGTTCTGCATCTCATTTCCCTTTGACCAAGCCTTCTATTTCCCTCTGCTCCTCAGCAAACTCCAATGTTCTTTTCCCTAGCTAGTTGCCATTCCATGCAGGTTTGGCTCACCCATCCCTTCCCTGCTAACCACTCGTCACTCTCCTCTACAGGTAAGACTTCCTTTCATTGGCACGGTTAACTCATCTTTAATTTGTGACTCCCCACTGACCTCAGGCTTGGATCATTTCCCTACTCTGCTTTCCCTGGATCCAAACACATTTGTTTTCTGAGAATGGTTCCCCAATCTCTTTTGTAGTGCAACACTTCTCCTGGTACTCACAAATTCCAGACAACTGGCCAACCTCTGCCTGCAGAGTCCACTTGAGATTCTTTGTCACATGCTCACCCTGAACTCTGGAAGCCCGGCATTTGTCACAATTTGAACTTTCAGAGGTTACATGCTAAAAGCCCAAACTCCGCCCCAAATCCACCTCTATACCAAAGTGTTGGTGCTACCCCCTCAAAAACAGGAAGCGACTTCAGAGAGGGGTGTGATTGGCATCAACATTGGCAGAATATATAGCATCAGCAGAATGTATAGCATTATGGAAGGTCCCATGGCATCTGTCCACTTTAGTGCCGCTGCTGCACATCACAGAAAACAGCAATGGCGGAGGAAACAGGGCAGAAAAGCAGTGGGATATGCTTGTCAGGAGGAGGGGTGGGGATGTACTGGGATGCCAGAAACAGGCTGCATAGTCAGATGATGAATAAGGATTGGGGGGAAGATAATAGCTTGTAGAGGGAGAATGACAAACTAATATTTCCAAATATAAACTAGAAAATGTAATTCATGTAATCCATTTTTCTAGCTAATTTTAAAGTTATATTATCTTTGACATTGATTTTGCCTTGGTTAAATAAAATGTTTAAACTTAAAAAGCTGCATCATAGAAATCGAATTGTATCAAATCAAAAAATCAATTCAGTTGGCCAAATCCAATTTGAATTGAAATTTTTTTCCCTGAATCGGACAGCACTAGTAACCATAGAAAAGCAGTATATCAAGTCCCATACCCTTTCCTGTCACTAAACTTGGCTGGTCAGCACCACACTGAATATTCACAGCTAGGCGCTGAAATGCTATTTAACCGGTCAGTGTCCATTTCTGGACAGTTAAATAGCTTTGAATGTCGGGGGTGGGCGGTTAGGTCCGACTCTTTGGATTCCCTCTATAGCATTGAATTTTGTATAGATATTTGAGACATTGCACGAGCTGTTTGGGACTTACAGACTGAGTTTGCAGGTCTCAGAGTTGGAAGATCATTTGGAACTTTGGCTGAGTCTGAATGTCTTGGAGCTGACTCTGTAGCTATGCCATAGGTCTGCGGGAACAGTGAGACAGTGCCTTCAGAAGTTGGTATGATGATGGATGATAAATGAAGTGTCAGTCTCTCTAGTCCCTAAAAGTGTGCTTTCAAAATCATGGATCATCACCCTGCAATATATCTGGAGTGCAATCCATAATGTGAAATCCTTATTTACTGACTAAACCAGGGGTCTGCAACCTTTAAGACATAAAGAGCCACTTGGACCCGTTTTCGAAAAGAAAAAAAAAACTTGGAGCCGCAAAACCATTATAAAACAAATCTAACACTGCATATATTGTTTCTTATCTTAATGCTATATACAGGATCACTAAATTGAAAATAAAATCATTTTTCCTACCTTTGCTATTTGGTGATTTCATGAGTCTCTGGTTGCACTTTCTTCTTCTGACTGCATCCAATCTTTCTTCCTTTCTTTCAGCCTCCTGTATGTTTCCTCTCCTCCAGACCTCATTCTCTCCCCCAACTTTTTCTTTCTGTCTCCCTGTTCCCCCTTCTTTCTGTCTCCGTGCCCTCCCCCAAGCCACTCGGTTTGCTGCCACCGCAATCGGGGAACAGCCCCCAAGCCACCGCCGTCCCAAGCTTTCCCTGCAGAAGTGTTGCGCTGACCAGCATTCCGCTCCCTTACGTCAATTCTGACGTAGGAGAGGAAGTTCCGGGCCAACAAGGCATTTCTCCTCATTCCATCCAGCCTGAGCCCCATCTCTCCTTGATCCAGCATTTCCCTTCTGTGTCTGTCAGAATTACCATTCCACCTATTTTCCAGCATCACCCTTCTTTGTGTCCATCTCACCTATATCCCTATCTCACCACTTTTTCAGAATCTTCATTTGTCTCTGTCCTTATCTTTACGCCATGTTCACCATTTGCCCTTTCAATGTCTTTATCTCCCCCCCCCCCCACTTTTTCAGCATTACTTCTATGTCTCTATTTCACCTCCTCTTCATGTCCCCTCTGTATCTCTATCCTTATTCAGTAGGTCCTGCTTACCCTTTCTCTTCTTTGTGTCACTATCTCCATTTTCAGCTTTCCCCCCCTTTTCCTTTGTTACTGCACCCTGTAGCTAGAATCTTTCCACCCTCCCTCCACTCCGGCCCAGCCCAGTATGAAAGATTTCCTTTTGTTTCCCTCCCCTCTCTCTTTCTCTCTCTCTTCTGCTCCCTCACCCACGAGTCCTGCATCTGGACCTCTCCCTTCTACCTGCACCTGGCAACACCCCCCTGCTCCGCGGCTCTTTTCAGCAACTCGTCAGCAGCAGTGATCAAGACAAGCTGCCGACATCGAGGCCTTCCCTCTACGAGTCCTGCCTTTGTGGAAAAAGGACGTTGAAACAAGCGGGACTCGCAGAGGGTAGGCCCCGACGTCAGAAGCTTGTGTCGATCGCTGCTGCTGAGTTGCTGAAGAGAGCCGCGGAGCAGGGGATGTGGCCGGAAGCAGGTAGAAGGGAGAGGGAGATAGGAAGGCTGTAGATCTCCGGAGCATGACACCGACCCCGGCCAGGATGATTTCTTTTTCAGGCACCTTACAAGTCCAGCGTCGCGGCGGGAAATAGCCATGCTGAGCAGTGAGCTCAGCACTACACAGATGAAAGCCTTGCTTGCTGATTGGTCCGGCGGCACGGCGGGGCGGGGCCGCCGGACCAATCAGCAAGCAAGGCTTTCATCTGTGTATGTGCTGAGCTCACTGCTCAGCATGGCTATTTCCCGCCGCGACGCTGGACTTGTAAGGTGCATACCTGCGTGACACACTACCGGAGCCGCAGCAAAGGTGGAAAAGAGCCGCATGCGGCTCTGGAGCCGCAGGTTGCCGACCCCCGGACTAAACAGTACAGCTTGTATCTTCTACAAAAGTTACTACTCACAGCACACTGGGCCATATTCTATAAACAGTGCCCTAAATTAGGTGGCAGTAGGCGGTGTACTGCTGCCTAACTTAATTGTTTTAATTGGCTTTAATTGTTATGGTAATTGACTATGTTGTTTAAAACCAATTAAAAATTCGTCAAAAAAAAGTAGGCTCTGGGAGGTGTCTACATTGTAGGTGCTGGAATCACCTCTACAGCTGGATGCCTAATTTTGCCTTATGCCTAAATGCGTGTGGTTGGGACAGAGCGGGACTTAAGCGCCGTTAGGCACGATTCACTATAGAATTTAAGGGCAAATTCTATAAGAAGCGCCCAAAAGGTAGGCACCTAATTAGGCACTGTTCAGTGCGATTCAAGTAAAATTGGGTGCTGTTTAATGAATCACGCTGAGCGGAACCTATTTTGGAGGCGCCCAAGAAATAGGCCAGCTCTAGGCACAGCTAAAAGTTAGGCGCCTAGCTGAGCGCATAAGTACGCTTAAGAGCAGTGATTCTGTAAGAAGGCGCCTAACACGTAGCACGCCCACGCCTAACATGCATAGCGCCTATTTTTTTGAAGGCCGCCTAAATTTTTAGAGGCGCCTTGTTACAGAATTACGCTTTCTTGATAGGCGCCTAGGTTTCAATCAGTGCTGATTAAAAAGCTTAATTGAGCTTGTTATTCAATTTAGACAGATGCCTATCTAGTTGGGCGTCTCCGAAATAGGTGCCTAACTTTAGGCGCTGGTTACATAATTTGGGCCTTAGACACCTGCAATGTAGGCCAGTAAAACGCTAGCCTACATCGCAGGTATCTAAGTTTTTTTTCTTAGGTATTGTTAGCTGTGATTCTGTTAACAGTGCCTAAGCATGATTGACATGCGGCTGGTGTCCACTTTTGGAGATGCCGCAAACATAGGCACCATTTACAGAATCCAGCCCACAGTGTCCAGAGTTGAGTGTTTGGTATCTGAGGTCTCTATTTCTAAATCATTGCATATTTCCCTTCTAAAAGGTTCAGTTGTGCTGCATAATAAAAGCGAGAGACTAGATAATGCTGTGAGAAAAACTAATTTAAGGTTCATGAACATTCCCAAACAGCTGACTATGCCACATACGAAGGTGTTATTTTGCAGAAGTTCTGTCGATACTGTGGGAAGTATTCCCACCATTATGTTCTGTGTACTTCTTGTTAGTAGCTAGGAGACATGGAACTTACCCAGATATGACTGAAACTGTCCCTCACAGGGACACCTTGAACATTGAAAAAAAAAAAAAAAAAGAGGAAATTACTACCTTTAAGAGTGAGATTTTACAGGTATTGTTTGGGGGTATAAATCTAGAAAGATTTAAGTGTTGCATTGCTTTGTAAATTAAAGAAGCAATAGAAAATGGCAGCTTTGTTGCCTCTGAAATGATATACGTATATAGACAGAATGGAGGCATTCGCCTGGGTAAATTCTCTGGACTGAAGCTTGTCCATCATTCAGTGGCTAAAAGTATGCACACAGGCACTTGTGTACTTCAGTGACTCAAATTTGTAAAGGGAAAGTATTTATGGCACATTGTTCACCAGAAAAAGACAGATACCTAAATGCATACACACTTTGAAGAGGTCATTGTGCTCTTCTCAGGCAACAAATTGGAGAGAGAGCATGGAGTGGCCATAATGAGGAGCTTGTGGGTTAAGACTCCTAGCTAGAATTTAAGCCTCCAAGTTATCAGAAGCCAAAAGTGATGGGCCAGAAAGGAGTGGGGAGGTTTGATGTCCTGTATTTTTTTATATTCTCTTTTTGTGAATGTCAGTTGTAACCCGTTCTGAGCCCCCGGGAGAACGGAATAGAAATTGAATTAAATAAATAAATTGATGACAGTATTTTGAACTACTCGTAATCAGAGACTCTTGAGGTTGGACAGCTTCAGCTCTTTATAAAGAGAGTTGCAATAAATCAATGGGCTAAGCACAAAGCCTGGGGCCAGAAGTTCCAAGTAGGAGATCTGGAGCAGGATGAAAGATGTGAATATTGTGCATATCGTGCATAGAACTAAAATGGGCCTGAACAACAGAATAGATCTGGTATTTGAAGGTAAGATGTATAAGTGAATCCTAAGAGTCACAATGAGGCCCTTAACACTAATATGAAAAGCTTACAGGCAAGTTCCATTAGATGTTATAACCCCTCCCAACCCAACCTCCCATCCCCCCTCTCCCCCTGCGTCCCAGGATTAGTGTTATAGAGTGTTTCTGCTGACACATGTGGTTCGGTTGTTTTGTTCACTATACCTTTTTGTATTGCTTCTGTGTCTTGTTCCTTAATAAATACATTTTCAAAAAAACCCCTAAAAACCAATGAGGTCCTGAAGAGAGTCAGGGGTGGAGAGGACAGAAAGTAAGATTTGGAAACGGGCTGATGGCTTCTGACTTTGAAGAGTTCAATAACAGAGTCTAAGCACCTGTTCAAGGGAAGGAGGTCAGTATCTGAGGGCTCAAAGCAGGCAATAACTTGGACGATGTCAGTGCAGCTGAAACAGTTAAAGCTGTACCACAGTGGAACCATGAAAATACTACAAAGGACTAAGGTTGAGCCAGAATTTTGAGGATCCTTAAGAGGATGAGGAAGTAGGTCCTCGCGGATCTAAAACTGCACATCCTTAAAAATCTGAGGTCCACGCCATTTGTAGTTTCTGGCTCCGACAGACCTCGAAGACAATTTAGCTCTGACGGATCCGTCTCAGCATAGGGAGGGAAAAATATTAGGATCCGTCAGCGCTAAAATGTCATCGAGGTCTGTCAGAGCCAGAAACTAGTGCTGGAACGGCTCTAAAACGAATCCTTTAAACCGGTTTCCTGCAGCCCTAGTAAATTAAAAAATCTGAGGTCCGTGGCTCTGGCAGACCTCTATGACATTTTAGCGCTGACGGATCCTAATACTTTTCCCTCCCTATGCGGATCTAAAACCGCACATCCTTAAAAATCTGAGGTCCGTGTCCATGCCGCTCATAGTTTCTGTCTCTTACAGACCTCTATGAGATTTTAGCTGTGACGGATCCGTCTCAGCATAGGGAGGGAAAAGTATTAGGATCCGTCAGCGCTAAAATCTCATAGAGGTCTGTCAGAGCCAAATTCTATATTGGGCTTAAAGGATATTATATAAACAAGAGGAGAAAAAAACTAAATTAAGCAAACCCTGTTTTTCTAAAAGCTAAGTGCATACATTTTCAATCCACTTATGCAGTGACTTTTTGCATGTTTGATACAAGAAAAAGAGAAAATTATCATCATATTTTGAATTAGTGAAAAACTTTCTAATTTTACTCTGAATTACCCAGTCTTTGAGCGTGATCAAGAAATATTTATGAAATTGCAATGACTGGAAGGTGAACTCTTCACACAGGGAGGTTTTTCAGCCTTCCCTTCAGAGTTTCATATCTCTGAGCGTTTTATAGAGTTCTCTGATCACCCTCTATAGACAGTTTATTTTCAAGGGTCAGTTCTTTTGTTTATATAGTAACCTTTTTCTGACCTTGGTGTCTCATAATATATATCCCTGAAATTACTTAAGGGCTTAAAGGATAAGCAGAGCGCAAAACGGTTAAACAGCCCTGTTAAGCGCCGGGTTTTCTGGATCTCCTGAAAGAGACCTCCAATTTGCAATCCAGGAAGCCTGATTCACTATAGTGTACCCTTACTTTAAACTATAATAAGATCCGGCAGACTTAAACCTATACATAAGAAGGCTTCTGCTCTGTCGCTCTGACAGACCTCGATGAGATTTTAGCGCTGATGGATCCTAATACTTTCCCCTCCCTATGCTGAGACGGATCCGTCAGCGCTAAAATCTCATCGAGGTCTGTAAGAGACAAATTATAAGCGGCACGGACATGGACCTCAGATTTTTAAGGACATGCGGTTTTAGATCCGCGAGATCCGTCAGGTCCGCTTTAACCCCTTCCCTGAATTCTCTGCTCTTCTGACTGAACTTTGATTCTGCCCTTCGACTTCTCATCGTCTGCTTGCTTAGATTACTGCTTCTCTTTCAGGTACATTTTAATACTCAGGTCTGACTTCTGTCCTTTACTTGTCTGAGCTGCACTCGCTTGGGCATTTTGCTTAATTTAGTTTTTTTCTCCTCTTGTTCTGTGAAGGGAGAGTGTTTCAGCATGGCTGTGTAGTTAGTCAATCAGAAACAATTTTAGGTGTCAGAGTTGGAGTCGGAATTGGTAAAAATGTATAACATATTTATTAGTACTTTAGATCCAGGATAAAATATTTAGAGCTTATCCCCTCTTTTACTAAGGTACGCTAACCGATTAGTGCGTGCTAAATGCTAACGTTTCCATTGTAATGTAGTAAAGACTGCAACATAAACAATATCAGCAACTCATTTCTTAGTATTGCAACGGAAAGTAGTTCTCTATGTAAAGATCAATATCCAAGAGACTGAAATGCAAGGGACCTGGGGAGAGGAAGAAGCGATATGGATCGCTCTGAAAAGAGAAGATGGAACTTCTATCTACATGGGTGTAGTCTACAGACCTCCAACTCAATCGCAGCAAATTGATAAGGATCTGATTGTGGATATCCAAAAGTTTGGAAGGAAAGAGGAGGTTCTGCTGTTGGGAGATTTCAACCTGCCGGATGCGGACTGGAATGTTCCGTCTGTGGAATCGGAAAGAAGTAGGGAGATTGTGGATGCCTTTCAAGAGGCTCTGCTCAGACAAATGGTGACGGAACCCACAAGGGAAAAAGCGATATTGGATCTGGTCCTCACAAATGGAGAGAGTATCTCTAATGTTTGAGTGGGTGCTCACCTGGGAAGTAGCGATCATCAAACGGTTTGGTTTGATATAACGGCGGACTTTAATGCAATGGGAGAGTACCTGAAATGGGAGGACATAAGAGAAGTAGAAAGAAAGTGGTCTAAGCTGAAAGGAATGATAAAAATGGCTACGGACCTTTATGTGAAGAAAATCAATAAAAACAAGAGAAAAAGGAAGCCGATATGGTTCTCCAACCTAGTGGCTGAAAAAATAAAGGCGAAAGAGTTGGCGTTCGTGAAATATAAAAAACCCAAGAAGAGGAGAGCAGAAAGGACTACAGGGTGAAACTGAAAGAAGCCAAGAGAGAGATACGTCTGGCGAAAGCACAGGTGGAAGAACAAATGGCTAAAAATGTAAAAAAGGGAGACAAAAATTTTTGCAGATATATTAGTGAAAGGAGGAAGATGAAAAATGGAATTGCTAGGCTAAATGATGCTGGGACCCAATATGTTGATGAGGAGAAAGCAAATGTGCTAAACAAATACTTCTGTTCTGTGTTCACAGAAGAAAATCCTGGAGAAGGACCGAGATTGTTTGGCAAAGTTACACGAGAAAATGGAGTAGATTCTGCGCTATTCATGGAGGAGGGTGTTTATGAGCAACTTGAAAAACTGAAGGTGGACAAAGCAATGGGACCAGATGGGATCCATCCCAGGATACTATGGGAGCTCAGAGAGGTTCTGGCGAGTCCTATTAAAGACTTGTTCAACAAATCTCTGGAGACGGGAGTGATTCCTGGGGATTGGAGGAGAGCGGTTGTGGTCCCTATTCATAAAAGTGGTCACAGGGATAAAGCAGGAAACTACAGGCCGGTGAGCCTCACTTCAGTTGTTGGAAAAATAATGGAAGTGTTGCTGAAAGAAAGGATAGTGTACTTCCTTGAATCTAATGGGTTACAGGATCCGAGGCAACATGGCTTTACAAAAGGTAAATCGTGCCAAACAAACCTGATTTAATTTTTTGATTGGGTGACCAGAGAGCTGGATCGAGGACATATGCTAGATGTAATTTACTTGGATTTCAGCAAAGCCTTTGATACAGTTCCTCATAGGAGGCTGTTGAACAAACTTGAAGGGCTGAAGTTAGGACCCAAAGTGGTGAACTGGGTCAGAAACTGGCTGCCGGACAGACGCCAGAGGGTGGTGGTTAATGGAAGTCGCTCGAAGGAAGGAAAGGTGAGTAGTGGAGTCCCTCAGGGTTCGGTGCTGGGGCCAATCTTGTTCAATATGTTTGTGAGTGACATTGCTGAAGGGTTAGAAGGAAAAGTGTGCCTTTTTGCAGATGATACCAAGATTTGTAACAGAGTAGACACCAAAGAAGGAGTGGAAAATATGAAAAAGGATCTGCAAAAGTTAGAGGAATGGTCTAATGCCTGGCAACTAAAATTCAATGCAAAGAAATGCAGAGTAATGCATTTGGGGATTAATAATAGGAAGGAACCGTATATGCTGGGAGGAGAGAAGCTGATATGCACGGACGAGGAGAGAGACCTTGGGGTGATAGTGTCCAAAGATCTAAAGGCGAAAAAACAGTGTGACAAGGCAGTGGCTGCTGCCAGAAGGATGCTGGGTAGTATAAAGAGAGGCGTAGTCAGTAGAAGGAAGAAGGTGTTGATGCCCCTGTACAGGTCATTGGTAAGGCCCCACTTGGAGTATTGTGTTCAGTTTTGGAGACCGTATCTGGCGAAGGACGTAAGAAGACTTGAGGCGGTCCAGAGGAGGGCGACGAAAATGATAGGAGGCTTGCACCAGAAGAAATATGAGGAGAGACTGGAAGCCTGAATATATATACTCTAGAGGAAAGGAGAGACAGGGGAGATATGATTCAGACGTTCAAATACTTGAAGGGTATTAACGTAGAACAAACTCTTTTCCAGAGAAAGGAAAATGGTAAAACCAGAGGACTTAATTTGAGGTTGAGGGGTGGTAGATTCAGGGGCAATGTTAGGAAATTCTACTTTACAGAGAGGGTAGTGGATGCCTGAAATGTGCTCGAGAGAGGTGGTGGAGAGTAAAACTGTGACTGAGTTCAAAGAAGCGTGGGATGAACACAGAGGATTTAGAATCAGAAAATAATATTAAATATTGAACTAAGGCCAGTACTGGGCAGACTTGCACGGTCTGTGTCTGTATATGGCCGTTTGGTGGAGGATGGGCTGGGGAGGGCTTCAATGGCTGGGAGGGTGTAGATGGGCTGGAGTAAGTCTTAACAGAACCCAAGCACAGTACAGGGTAAAGCTTTGGACTCTTGCCCAGAAATAGCTAAGAAGAAAAAAAAAAAAATTTTTAAATTGAATCAGGTTGGGCAGACTGGATGGACCATTCGGGTCTTTATCTGCCGTCATCTACTATGTTACTATGTTACATTGACTAACATGCACATGTTAGTGTTTAGCGCATGCTAATTGGTTATCGCACCTTAGTATCAGTAGGAGCTGGAGCTAGAGTCTGACTGGACAGTAGCAAAATAGAAGAATCTGAGTCAGAATGAAAGGTTTGGTGAACTGACTCTACAGCTCTGGCTCCAAGAGTCCCTTATCCATTCTGTCATTTCTTTTTTTTTTCTCCTTCTGTCTTCCTCCTCTACATCCATCTCTGATATTGACTGTTCACTTTCTGCTTTCCTCTATTTATTTTTCTGCTTCTTTATTCATTCAAATCTCACCTCTCCTCGGCAGTCAGTCTTCAATCTCCCACTTTTTTTTTTTTTTTTTACTGTATTTACCTACTGATTTTCATCTCCTTTACCCCAGCCCTCCCATTCTATATCTTTCTCTTCTTCCCTAGCTTCTTACTCTTCCCTTCTCCATGCTGTTTCCCTCTTTCCTTTCTTTATGTTCCTTCTTCCATGTCCTTTAATCATCATCTCCCCTTCTTTTCCTTTTCCCTGGCCCTTGTCCAACACCTCCCCTTTTTATTCCACCCCTTCTCCAGTGTTCAGCATCTCCAATTCCCTTTCTACCTCCTACTCCTTGTGTCTAGCATCTTCCTCTGTCTTTCATCCTTTAAGGCAGGGGTGTCAAACTCAAATCACAAAAGGGGCTGAAATCTAAAACATAGGCTACGTCACAGGCCGGATTTTTTAAAATTAAGATTCCCCCTCCTTTGCTGATGCACAGCGTGGGTCCCAGTGCCGGTGGCTATTCTGACGCTCACAAGACTTCTGTGAGCGTCAAATCAATTGCTGCCACTGCCAAAACCCACACTGCGCACTAGCAAAGGAGGGGGTTAATCTTAGTAGAAGTATAGGGATACAACCTCTCCAACCCTAAGCCGGCTACAAAATAAATAAAAACTTTTCCTCTCTTATAGGTCCTAGTTCACGCTTGCTGTCTAACACCAGCTCTGGCATATCTGACATATTGTAATCATAAAATAGAAAATAAAATTATTTTTTCTATCTTTTGTTGTCTGGTCATTTTGCTTTTAGTCCCAGTTTCTCATTCTGATTTTGTCTCTTTCCAGTGTCTGCTGTCCATTTTTTTTCTCCTCTTCTCTCTTGCTCCAGTCCCTGTCTCCAACATATTGATTTTTTCCCTTTCAACTTTTCTCCTTTTTTCTTTTCTGCCTCTGTCCATTCAAATCTCGCCCTCTTTTTCATCCTTCTCCTTTTCAAATTTTCAGCTATCTATCAATTTTCCATCTTTAGATCCAACTTCTCTCCCTTTCTCTTCCCAACTGCCCCATCCCATCTCTCCCCCTGTCTGCCTGTATGCCTCCCTCCCTCTCCCCAGGTCCACCATTTTTCCCTTTCTCTTCCCAACGGTTCTCTCTCCAAGTATCTTTTTCCCTCATCCTCAACACTACCCCAGGTTCAACCTTTCTCCCTTCATCTCACTCTCTTCACAGCCCAGCTTGCCTTTCCCTCCAGCACCAGTCCCTCTCTCCTCACAGCCCAGCTTGCCTTTCCCTCCAGCGCTGGTCCCTCTCTCCTCACAGCCCAGCGTGTCTTTCCCTCCAGTGCCAGTCCGATGTCGCCACCAAGCCGAGGAGTCCCCTCCTACTTTTCACCTGCTACGGTCTGTCTCTAATGACGCGCAACTTCCTGTTTCTGCCCGGGTGGGCCGCGACGGACAGAAGGCAGGAGGGGGAGCCACGGACAACCCTGCCGAATCATTGCTGAAGCCGGCAAACTTTCCGGCGTGATGGCGACATTGTGTCCAGCGCAGGAGGGAGGACACACTAGGCTGTGAGAAAGGGAAGTTCAAGAGCGGTGCTGCGGGCCACATAAAAAGGCCAGGCGGGCCTTGTGTTTGACACATGTGCTTTAAGGCATAGTCAAACTAGATATGTGTCTGGAGCCCAAAGGTTGGAGGGGAGGGGAGGGGTGCTGTCCTGTCAGTTGCGCTCAGGATTCTGGAGATTAGGATTGCTAACTATCTGTAGTTTTCCTGGATTCAACTGATTTGTAAATTAACTATCTCATAGCCAGAAGGATGGCTAAAACATCTGGATATGTTTTAGTGTTTAGCCCTGTAATGCTCTCCAGTCCCTTCTTCTTTCTATTCAGAGACTGTGGTAGAACCCAGCCATTAGGAAAGGTGCGCTACATACATGAAGGAGGTGCTAAGGTGCAAGTGCTAGGGGGGGAGACTGAGCTCCGTAGGGGACCTTAGAGAGAATCCATGAAACCAGTGGCATAGCAAGAGAAGCTTGTGCCCAGGCCAGAAGGAAGATGGTGCCTAGCATCCTTCCCATGGGTGATGGGTAGGTCTCCTAACTGCCTTTCTCCCCCCTCCCCAAACCTCTTAAATTTGCAATTCTTCACTGGCAGTGAGCAGTGTCTCCTACCTACTGAGGAATGGCCTAGTGGTAGAGCTGCTGCCTCTGAACCCAGAGATTGAGGAATCAAATCCCAGGGCTGCTCTTTGTGACCAGATACAAAATAAGCACCTGTATTTATGTAAACTGCTTTTGAGTGTGGTTGTGTAACTACAAAAAGGTGTTACACAAATCACAATCCCTTACTGTTTGCACCAGCTCAAACCTTTCATCTGATGTAATTTCCTTGCCTCGCAAACAGGAAGTTGTCAGAGGGAGGGCTCAGAACCTGTTTGAGCAGTGGGTGGGAGTTGTTGAAATTAGATTGTAAGTTCTTCTGAGCAGGGACCACCTATTGTATCTTAAATGTAAAGCGCTGCGTACATCTTTCAGTGCTATCGAAATGACAAATAGTAGTAGCTGCTCACTTCTGCTGAAGAGTAGCAGGATTTAAGAGGTACCGGGGGGGGGGGGGAGGGGGAGGGATAAGTGCAGGTATGAGACCCCTCCCATTGCAATGGGGTACAGAGGAGAACTGTGCTACTGCTGGTTGGCACCCCTGCCAACAGCACCTGGGGGTGCTCCATCCCCTTTCTATGATATTGACTAGTGAGTGTGTGTAGGGAGGGCAGGGAAGAGCTGTTGATAAGGGGTAGGAAAATGTAAGGGAAATTGCAGACTTAGGGCTAGATTCACTAAGCAAACCAATTGTGTACCGATCGGTTTGCGAACCCTTTGTGACCCGATTTCCCTGCGATCCGATTCACTAACCTGTGTACCGATCCGATTCATGCATGCAAATGAAGGGAATCGGCATGCAAAGCAGGAAGGATGCGATTCCTAAACTTTCTTCTGGGGCACCGACTGGCTGGCTGATCAAAAAATTAGCAACTGGTGAGGCCCAGTCGCTTGTGCTAAAACCCTGCTCTCTGCCCCAATTCTCCTACCTTTTGCTGCCCTGCTCAGCCCCGATTCTCCTGCCTTTTGCTGCCCCTATACTCTCCTGCTCTGCCTCCCTTCCCTGCAAGCCCATTGTTTTAATCTGCTTTAAACCCACGGGTTAAAACCATGGGCTCATGAGTAAAAAAGTAAAAATAAAAAAGCACGGACTGCAAACACATGCGCAGACCATCTACAGGCAAAGTAGATGGTCTGCGCATGTGCCGGGATCGCTCTTCAGCGATCCATGCGGTTGGTTGGGGGCGTGCCTCCAATTGGCCTGCTTTGCAGGCAGGCGCATTCTGAATCGGTCTCCCGGCCTTCGATCGCCCACGGATCGGATCGGATCCGTGGGCTTAGTCAATCTAGCCCTTAGGGACAATGCTCATACCTTCACTCCAAAGCCCACAGCACAGAACCCTATAGCATGACAACAGCGAAGAAAAATAGATAACCAATCCTTGAAGATAACTATATTTACATTTTATGCATGGTGAAATCATGCTATGAAGCTGAACGTAGATGGAATTACACGTTTGGAATATGTGCACAAGGGTTTTGTGGCAAGCAAGGCTCTTGTGTGCATGTCCAGATGAAACTGGAGCTGCGCCTGCAGGCCACACAGCAGCCCTTTTAAATATGAGCCTTTAAAAAATGATTTGCCTTTTAAATATGAGCCTTTAAAAAATGATTTGCCTTTTAAATATGAGCCTTTAAAAAATGATTTGCACTTTAGGCTCACATTTAAGTGCAGATAAACAGGCGCCAATGTAAGCTTTCACTTTTTAGTTCTGCTTGGGTTCACACACATTTGTTTTTCAATATTGGTGCTTAAAACTTGCATGATGTTCTTTTCCTTTACAAAAGAGGACAGAGCCAGCACTTTAATGTGCCAAATCGATAAGAAATCTCATATAAATCTTTAATGCTCAAGCTGGCATTAAGTTTTCAGCATTAAAGCCAACATTTATTTCTGTGTGCTATCTGAACTTTGGGAGGGAATAGTGACTGACCTCATTAACAGCCCTTTGAATGCATACAATTTGCAGCCATCTTTGGTGCATATGTAAATAGTTGCGTTAGAGCCCTCTGAACATTGAACTGGTCTGGCATTAAATGCCAGAAAAATCCAAGAACTTAAGTAATAGTAGGCAGAGATGGTGGGGTGGGAAATACTGATTCAAGGGCCGATGCAGAAAGCCTTGCGGTACAGCTGTGACTCTACTGCAATACTGCATGCTATAAGCAATGAGTATGCAAACTGCTGTCAGGTTAAAATCACAGCAGTAATTTGCAGCTTACTCAAAATGTCACACTTTCTGTCAGTACCCGAGTGATGATTGGCTCAGGCAGTGACAGGAAGGGTAACGTTTAAAAACAAAATTGTACTAGTGGCTGGCATCTGCATTGGCTCCATTCCTTCCCCCTTGATTGATGACCTGACCCCTCTTCAAAATATTTTCCCTGGTAATTTAGAGGCCTTCTCCTCTCTCACCTGACCCAATCAACTTTCCATGACTAAAAAAAAAAAATATAATAAAATAAATTCCTGTTATCTAATGGCACACTCTCACCTCCAACCCTTCCTCCAGCCCACCCGAGCTCACCTGCCATACCTTAAAACAGGAGTCAGGAGCAATGCCCACTAACTCTTGCCTCTGGCACGGCTATCTTGAAAAATGGTGATGCTCTGCCTTGTGTAGTGCATCCTGAGATTCACCAGGATGGGACTGGCCTAACATATGAGAGAACTGCAGCAGCCAAGCCCTCCTGAAAAGCCCCCTCCCCCCCCCCCCCGACCAGGAAGAAATCAAAGAAGCAGAGTGTCCCTGATGTGCTCAAAACTGAAGGCATGAATGCTTGGTGGAGGAGCAGAATAAAATCCATGGAAAAGGTCTAGAACAGGGATGCCCAAAAGGTCAATCACAATCAACCAGTAGATCGTGAAGGCAACACGAGTTGATTGCAGAGCCCATTCCGAGCTCCGTGATAGACTTGCATTGCCTTCACGTTCTACCTGCTTCCCGACGCAGTAAACAGGGCGCAGAAGCACCGGGCTGAGCAGCCTTCCTCACCCGACATCAATTCTGACGTTAGAGAGGAAGTTCCGGGCCAGCCAATCGCAGCGATTGGCTAAAAATCGCTATTGTGGTTTAGTAAAAAGGGAGGGGGTATATTTGTCTATTTTTGTATAGTTGTTACTGAGGAGACATTGCATAAAGTCATCTGCCTTGACCTCTTTGAAAAAAACTCGGAATATAAATAATTAACATTTTCTCTGCATACAGTGTGCTTTGTGTTTTTAAAAAATTTATTGTTGGTAGATTTTGGCTTGGTCATTTTAAAAGTAGCTCACAGGCCCAAAATGTGTGGGCACCCCTAGTCTAGAAGCGCATCTGAGCCCCATCCTTCTACCCCCACAGAGCTGGATATTACACCCATTTTGTGAGGGAGCCCCTTGGGTACCTCCAGCAGAGCAAGAGGGCCAGAATCTGGCTCTCCTCACATCATGTGCACCAACAAAATGGTGGCCATTCCCACACAATTCCAGAGCGGAGGCACTCCTCCTTCTAATTCTTGCTGCCTGCAGAAGCTTCTAAAATATACTCAAGTGCTTCCAGTGAATTCCCTTGCTGCTCTTTATTGCCCAGAAACTGCAACTCCGCACAGTCATGGCACAATCCACACATCTCCAAGCATACTCTCCTCCCAACATTGGTTGGCTGATTTACCACCTCTGCCTGTCTGTGATGAGATTGGAGAGATAGATAGAAATATGTCAGATTTGAAAAATGCTTGAGTACCTGAATAAACTCATTTAAACCGTTCTGAGCTCCCCTGGGAGAACAGTAAAGAAAATTGAATAATAAAAAAAAATGTGTATCTGCCAGAGCTAGTGTTAGACAGCGAGCATGCGCTAGGACTTGAAAGAGAGAGCAAAAGTCTTTTTTATTTGTTTATTTTGTTTATACCACAGCACCGGCGTGGGTTGGAGAGGGCAAAGGAGGGTGGGGTGGGTGAAGAGGCTACAAAATAAACCTGCCAGGATGTTTGGAAAAAAAAAAAAAATCCAACAACAACAACCCCAAAACACTCAATTGGATAGGAAAAGCAAATTGAATCGAATCAAAAAAATTTCCTTGAATCAGGCAAAACTATTGGACAGACCATCTAGATCACAGGTGTCAAAGTCGGTCCTCGAGGGCCGGAATCCAGTCGGGTTTTCAGGATTTCCCCAATGAATATGCATGAGATCTATGTGCATGCACTGCTTTCAATGCATATTCATTGGGGAAATCCTGAAAACCCGACTGGATTACGGCCCTCGAGGACCGACTTTGACACCCCTGATCTAGATAGAGGAAAAGTCACTTGGGGCTTCCCACAATTGGACTTCTATAGAATAATGACATATAGGCATGTACGTGTTCACCTAATGCACATGACACCAAAATTCCTTATAAGCACTATTCTATAAATAATACAGACTTTATTTGCAAGGCAGGTGAACACAAAGGTGGAGCTTGGATGGGGATCACACTTACATGCCTAACTTACATACTCCTATAAGCTACATGCATTTCTATCACCATGGCTTCCACTGCATGCAAATCTCTCTCATGAATAGTCATTGCGGGTATCCTGAAAACCTGACTGGGAACCACTAACATAGGTACTATTATACAATGTAAGACAAGGTAGCTAAGACAAGACTGTGTTTGTATGTGTATTTGTTTTGTGGGTTTTTTGTGTGGGTGGGGGTTGTTGGTTTTTTTGTTGTTTTTTTTTACTATGTATGTGTTTTTGGAACCCACTTTGTATAAAGCAGGATATAAATAAAAACCATAAACCATAATTCTAGCATATTTCGGTACTGATGTGCCCAACTTTTAGGTGCCCGCACTCAGACCAGTCATAGAGCTGAGGTAAGTGAAATGAAATGTGTCAAGAAAAGTGTGGAATAACTTGTAAGTTTCATGGCTCCACATCATTCTCTTCTTGGTTGGGCTGAGAACTTTTCAGCGGCCCCTCGTAGTAAGCTTTTCATGGATGTGATTGTACATATTAATTGCTCCTTTTAATTTCATCTTTTCAAATTCACCGATATACTGTGGATAAGGACTCCTGTTTAGATTGTAAGCTTTTTCGCGCAGGGACTGTCTTCTTTGTGACTCTATACAGCGCTACGTACATCCGGTAGCGCTATAGAAATAATTAATCGTAGTAGTCCTGTTGTTTCCCAAGGACTCATATTCTGCAAATATCTTTGGGACTCATTTATATATTATTTTTCATTGGTATTGTTGCTATTTAATAAATTTATCTTTCCTCCAGTTCATGTCCCACCTTGTTTTGTTTGTTTTTGTATTTTTTTTCTGGTGTGGGTCACTTGTTTTTGCTGTTTGGTATGGTAACATTCTAAACATTTATTTGCGCATCAAACACATAAATTTTAGCACCTCGTTTACCCCTCCCCCTTTTTCTACAAAACTGCGCAAGAGGTTTTTAGCGCTGGTCGGCGCGCTGAATGCTTTGCCCTGCTCCGACACTCAGAGGAATTCTATGGGTGGCGGAGCAGCATAGAGCATTAAGCATGCCGGCCGGCGCTAAAAACCTTTTACTCGGTTTTGTAAAAGGTGGGTTTTATAGTTGCTTTATTGCCAGGGCAGGATTAATTCGCTGAGAGCCCCAGGCACACAAGTGCACTGGGCCCCCTGCCCCGCCCCACCCCACCATGCGCCCAGGCGGAAACAGAAAGCTGCGTCAGAGGGAAGCTTTGGGCAAGCAGCACCGCTTGCACAATTACAGTTCCCGTTGCCTTTCTTACCCACGTTGCTTGCTTGTCTTACTTTCTGTCGATGGGGGGGCGGCCGCGTTGCCAATCAGGGGGGGGGGGCGATCGATGCTGGAGGGGCCCATTGCCATTTGGAAAAAACAATGTTGATGCCCTCCTTCATCGGGCCCCCCTGACAATTTCGGGTCCCAGGCACGTGCCTACTTGGCCTTTTGGTTAATCCTGCCCTGTCTATTGCTCTCTATATACCCACACATCTGGACTGGTCTGGTTAGGATGAAGAGGAAATATACTGTATATTTGGCAGCAAATATTATTTTAGAACAAACTGACAATAACATATACTGTAATATTGTCCTAGCAAAGTCTGTGTAGGTCTCCCTGTTTATCTGTACTGTGCAAATGTATTAAACAGAAGCACTGCATATACATTCTCTTTTGTCGTGCAGTGTGCAGCTCTTTTGTCTGCACTTTGTAGATCTGGCAGAAGCAGTGTAGCTTGTTCTTTGTTCTGTTCTATCAAACCAGTAATTTCACTTGTAAGGTTGCAGTGTGTCACACTTTGAGAGCAGATTTTCAAGACTAAGGACAGTACAAGAAACACTAGATCCTATAATTAGACTGAATAGATCCGTGTCCATCCTGCTCTGGCCTCTTTCAAGCAGAACTAGGCCTCTGCAGGATATTTTTAGGAATGTGCTGCTGACTATCATCTACTCCTCCTCCAGTCCTGCCTCCATCAAAGTTTTTTTTTCTGGAGTTAGGAATGAGGGTTGCCAATCGGCTCCACTTTTTTAGGACAGGCTGACCCTGCTCTAGTTTATTCTATTGCATGCACAGACTATTAAATATTACCGTCAGTCCTGTTTTCCCTTAAAATAACAGAATGCTTTTGGAGTACAATCTAGATCACACCAGTCTCTCCTAAAAAAAACATGGAGCCAGTTGGCCATTTTGCACAAAAATGTAAGAATTCTGAGCATATTATGTTAACATTCTGCAAAATGTCGCATACTATATATATGATCTTTGAGTAATAAAAATGCACTGAAACGAGAGCTTCTAGTGCTTTAACTTTAGTGATGTATAGTCCAGAGTCCAAGGGGAGCTCTTATAGGTTGTGCTGGTTTCTTGCTTTGGACTTTGAAGTCTTCCAAATAAAAATCTCCAAAATCAAACGTTCTAATAATATTCCTCGAATATAACACTGACCTGCAGCCAAATGGGAGAACAATGCAGAAAGCTTCCTGCATGGTCACTGCAGATTTAGTTTAGTTTTACCATGGGATAACAATGCAGTAGTAGTTTCATCTTGATTGTTAACTCACACAGAAACCCTGACTAGAGAATGATGAGGGGGGAAAAAAATTGTCCCCATCCTCGCAGACTCTGTCCCCGTCCCGTCCCCGTAGATTGTCTAATCCCATCCACACAAGTCTTGAACAGCTATTTTATATTGAAATCATTTTATTAAAGTATAAAAAGGAACAATATGCTGTACAACTGTCATTTTATTGTATTTCTTCCCTTTTTCCTTCATGTGTCTTTTGTTCGTTCGTCCTTAATTAACCTAGTATGTGTAGTAGTTCGTCTTAAAGTTTTTTTTTTTTTTTGAAAGTATGTTATATTGTAATTTATGTTTGTTGAAATGTTATTTTATTTAATGCTTTGTACAACGCTTTGTAGAATCGATAAAGCGTTTAATCAAAAAACTAATTAAACAATAAACAAACAATAAACAATTTTATAAATCACAAATACAGAAAAAGGATCAACAAAGCCCATCTCCCCTCACAATTTCCCTCCACTATCAGGAAAACTGAATGCTATATAGAAAATTCATCCTAACAGAATACCTTGGTCACACACACAGAACACAAATGCCAAATACCGTATTTTTCGCTCCATAAGACACACCAAACCATAAGATGCACCCTAGATTTAGAGGAGGAAAAACCAAGAAAAAAATATTCTGAACCAAATTGTTCCTCTGAAACCAGCCCCCTAGAAAAATAGACAAATATACTGCAGCAGACAGATTTTGATCACTAAATTGAAATCCTACCTTTGTTGTCTGGTGATTTCTGGTTGCACTAGATACAGTACTCCCCCGAAATTCGCAGGGGTTACGTTCGCGGAATGACTGCGAATAACGGAAAAGTATTGTAATCGGCACTCCCAGGGCAGGATTAATTCGTCAAGGGCCCCTAGGCACACAAGTACACTGGGCCCCCTGCCCCGCCCACCCCACCATGAACCCAGGTGGAAACAGAAAGCTGCGTTAGAGGGAAGCTTTGGGCAAGCAGTACCGCTTGCACAATTATAGTTCCTGTTGCCTTTCTTACCCACGTTGCTTGCTTGTCTTACTTTCTGTCGATGGAGGGGGGGGGCCACGTTGCCGATCGGGGTGGGGCCCGTGTTGCCGATCGGGGGTTTAGCCCGCGTTGCCAATCGATGCTGGAGGGGCCCATCGCCATTTAGAAAAAACAATGTTGATGCCCTCCTTCATCGGGCCCCCCTAACCATTTCGGGCCCTAGGCATGTGCCTACTTGGCCTATTGGTTAATCCTGCCCTGGGTACTCCCCCTCCTCCTCCTCCTCTCTTGCTCTGGCCTGACCGCACCTCTGGGCAGAGTAGGATAGCCCGAGAAACCATCATTTACTGGGGGCATCACTAGGGATGAACGCACAACCCTGGGGGGTAGGGAGGGAAAAAGATCAGCACTGAGTGCCAAATACCACCAGATTCATCCTGCTTTGCAATTTTCCAACCCTTGCTGCAAAATGACACCCTGCCCTGACCTGCCACTGAAAACAGACTCTGGATGCAACATTTTGGAAATCTGAAGTTGCTCAATTCATGTTGAGCCTTTCCAGCTTCTAAAGCTTCTTCAAACAGGCAGGATTGGTGTTAGATATCCTGGGGCCCAGGGCAGAAATTTTTGAAAGGAACTCCAAAGCCTGCCAGCAGACTGTGCCTTTTTCACCTCAGATCGGACAGGCTTAGATCCCCTGTAGCAAGGAAACCAAGGCAACTGTCCTGTTTACACACCCTTAACACTGACCCTAAAATTAATTAATTCCTGAAATATTAATATTCTGAAATTAATATTCCTCTCATTAGTACCTTCTTGTCCCATTATTTTTAGTTCAATCTCTCATTGCCATGCCGATTCCTCCTCCCTGGTCCACCGCTCATCCACTGCTGCCGTAACTCCATGAAGGGAAGGGCCGATGGCGTGCAATCGGGCCCACCAGCCTTATCCTGATGTCAATATTGACGTCAAAGAGAAGGTCCAGGCCAGAAATTGGCTGGCGCGGACCTTCTCTCCAACATCAGAATTGACGTCGGGGCAAGACTTGTAGGCCCGATTGTCGCCGCCGGCTCTTCTCTTCCTTTCCTGTGGGTAAGAGTACAGTGAGCAGCACCGTCGGGGGCTTTCCTGTAGTGATGAGCGGGTAAGAGGGCAGTGAGCAGCACAGGAGGGGGTGGGGGTGGGAAACAAGAAGCAGCAGAACACCGGGGATGGGGGGAAGGAGGGGCGGAAGTGTTTTTGCTCCATAAGACGCACCCCCTTTTCCACCCCCTTTTTGGGGGTGGAAAAAGTGCATCTTATGGAGCGAAAAATATGGTTCATAATAACTGACCAAAAGTGATAAACATAAATTAAACCAAAATCCCAAGAAGCCATAACATATAGTACAACACCAAATAAATAAAAAGATTAATTTTCTCCTATACTGTACAAAATATAAAGATCACACATGCCAGGGATGGTGTTAGGCCAAAGAGTGCAATTAGAGCAACTGACCCTGGCTAGAGAAAGCCCTAAGTCTGCTGGAGGCTGAAGATGGCACGGGCTAGTAGAGGGCTTTGGGGTCCCTCCCAAATTTCTGCCCTGGGCCCTACCCATATCTAACACCAGCACTGGAAGGATAAACATTTCAGTTCATATATATTCTAATCACAAAATACAAAATAAAATTATTTTTCTACCTTTTATTGTCTAGTCATTAGTCAAATCATGTTGGTCCCAGGCTCTGGCTTCTGCTTGTCTTCTGATAACTCAGTACCGTAACTAAAGCGCGCGGGACAAAAATGCGCCGACAATCGCATGCCAACAATCGCATGCAGGAATTATGCACGCGGCCTTAAAACAGTTTCTTTTAGAGCTCTGAGGGGTGTGTGCTCACACTTCCGTTGGGGGTGTGTGGGGGAGGAAACCCCCCTTACAGTGAGGGGTATTTTTGGGTATTCGGCAGTTTTCAGTGTAGTGGGGGGTCCCCCCTCCACACACCCCAACGGGAGCATGAACCCTTGTAAGATTTTTTGGGGGGAATTTCCCCTCCACATACCCCATCAGAGCACTATAAAGAAGTGTTTTAAGGCAGAGTGCATAAGTCCTGCGAGGGATTGTCGGTATGTTTTTGTCCCACACAGTTTTGACGTGTTACTGATAACTTGCTTGCCAGGGTCTCCTGCTCCTGTCCTCCTGTTCCCTTTTCATTCCTTCCCCTGGAGGTCTGGATTCTTTCCTTTTTTTCATCTCCATCCCCACAGTCCAAGATTTCTCTAATGACCACTCACTCCCCCCCCTCCCCCGCAATCCTCAAGTGATCCCCCCTGTGTTCCTCTCCTCCATGGGATCTGATAAGGCAGGACTCTTGCGCTCTTCGGGCCACCAGCAGTGTGAGTGAAGCTTTCCCTCTGCTACTGCTTCGCGCCTAAGCAGGGTCAGGAAGCAGTAGCAGAGGAAAAGCTTCCAGCTGTGGAAGACAGCATGTTTACTTCACTCACACTGCCAGTGGTCAAAGAATGAAAGAGCAGCTGCAGCGATGGATCCCACCATCCCCAGATCTATCATCTCTCCTTTCATCCATCATCTCTCCCTCCTTCCCCACCACCCCAGGGTCTATCATATCTCCCTTTCTCTTCTCAACTGCCCTCCTATCCAGTATCTCTATCCCCCCTCCCTGCACACCACCCCTTGAGTCCAACTTATCTGCCTTTTTTCCCCTCCCTCTATCCCATTGTCCACCATCTCTTCCCAAGGAGTTTTTGAATTGCTCTCAGTACCATCATCGGTCTCTCTACCAGATGCCCCAAGCCCTGCCAGTCCCACTGCCAATCAGCTACCTGACCCCCTCAGTCTTGGACTCTGCCAGCTCTTCCAGCTGCCTCCTGTGGGGGGCCAGTCTTCACTTCCTCTCCTCTTGGGTCCCTATCACCTGGATCCTTCTTCACTGATCCCACTGCCGATCATCAAGCCTGAGCCCCTTCCATGACTCTAGGCACTACTAGGCCCTCCGGCTACTTCTTAACTCTTTCCTGCTTGATTCTAGATCCCCATGGACCCTCCCACCACTGAGCTTCACTACAGGGTCAGATCTCTCTCCCAGATCTCTCCCTGTCAGTGTATAGGTTCCCATGGACCCTCCCACCACCAGGTCCCCTGTCAGCACCAGTCAGCCATGGCCTTATTGAGAGTTAGGCCAGAGGTGAACAGTCCTCCTCCAGAGTTACCTAGTTCCTGAAGGAGCTCCTTGCCTTTTGAGCTCTCTGTACTGGCAATTGTTTTTTTCAGCACCAGAATCCACTCAGGATGAGTGGACAGTTCCCAGCAACACTTGCAGCTCTTATGCAAAACAGCTCCCCTCTCAGGCTCAATGAGCTCCACTACTCGGGCTCCCTCCGCTAGTCAGTGACAGATACTCTACCCTGTCACAATGCCCTAAACTGTACTGTTCCCTCGGGTTTTTGCAGCCCAAATGCATGACCTTGCATTTATTAGCATTAAATTTTAGTTGCCAAATTTCAGACCAAATTTGACTAGGTCTTTCTTCATGTTATTCACACCATCTGGGGTGTCTACTCTTGCAGATTTTGGTATCATCCGCAAAGAGGCGAATCTTACCCAACAGCTCTACAGCAATATTGCTCATAAAAATGTTAAAAAGAACAGGTTCAAGAACAGAACTTTGAGGCACACCACTGGTAACATCCCTTTCCTTAGAGTGATCTCCACTGACCACTACCCTCTGTTGCCTTCCACCCAACCAGTTCCTGACCAATGTTCCCTCTAAGGATTGATAAGGTGTGTGCCAAAAAAATATGCATGAGCGACAAGTTACATACTCCACAAATTTATGAGCAGGCGCAGAGGACGAGTGCCCGTGAGATTGTGGGAGGGTTAAATACTCAAAACTTAGAAGAATAACAATTTACTTAAAGTTTTTGCTTCGCCAGCTTTCTGGTATCTTTACATACAGTGGCGTACCAAGCATATGTGACACCCGGGGCCCATCATTTTTTGGCACCACCCCCATCTGTACGAAAAACATGATTTTTAGTAACAAGCCACACGTCACACATGAGTACCTAGGAAAAGGCAGCATCTTACATATTGCAGTGAGCAGTACATCAATACACCCATTGTAAAACTAAACAAGCCAGACCAATCAATCCTACACCGTCAATCCTAACAAAAAAAACATGTCTTTCGAACACACAGAACACAGAAAACACCTTCGCCTAGTATGGAATATGTCATCACAAACTAACCCCTCCCCCTTTTACAAAACTGTAGTGTGGATTTTAGGCATGGTGGTAACAGCTCTGACGCTCATAGAATTCTGAGCATCAGAGCTGCTACCATCACGGCTGGCACTAAAAAACGCTCCACAGTTTTGTAAAAAGGGGGATAAAATAGAAATACACAGCTTCAACGCTCTAGCTCAGGGGCGCCCAAACTTTTTGGGCTTGCGAGCTACTTTAAAATGACCAAGTCAAAATGATCTACCAACAATAAAATTAAAAAACACAAAGCACACTATACGCTGAGAAAATGTTAATTATCATTCCTATTCTGGGTTTTTTTCAAAGAGGTCAAGGCAGATGACTCTATGCATTGTCACCTCAGTAACAACCATACAAAAATAGACAAATATACCCCCCTTCCTTTTTATTAAACCACAATAGCAGTTTTTAGCACAGGGAGCTGCGCTAAATGCCCAGCACTGCTCTCGACGCTCATAGGCTCCCTGCGCTAAAAAACACTATTGCGGTTTAGAAAAAGGGGGCCATAGTGCAAAATATAGACAGCATATATAAATTCAGACACATTTTGATCACTACATTTAAAATAAAATCATTTTTCCTACCTTGTCTGGTGATTTCATGAGTCTCTGGTTGCACTTTCATCTTCTGACTGTGCATCCAATCTTTCTTCCCTTCTTTCAGCCTGTATGCTTCCTTTCCTCCAGACCTCATTCCCTCCCCTAACTTTTTCTTCCTCTCTCCCTGCCTTTTCTTTCTTTTTTCTCTCTTGATGCCCCCTTTCTTTTTTTCTGTTTCTCTTCTGTCTCCCTGCCTGCCCCCTTTCTTTCTTTCTTTCTTTCTTTCTCCCTACCCTCCACAAAGCCACTGCTTTCTCCCTACCCGCCACAAAGCCACTACTGCCACCATCGGGGGAAACAGGCCCCAAAGCCACCGCCGCGGCTGCCCCAAGCTCTCTCTGCTTCCCACCGTCGGGCCGACCAGCATTCCCCCAACGTCAATTCTGCCGTCGGAGAGGAAGTTCCGCCCAGCCAGGCAGCGATTGGCTGGCCCAAACTTCCTCTTCGACGGCAGCCTTAGGGGGGGGTGCACAGCCAGCCAGATCCAGACCTGGCCGGCTGTGCAACCCCCCTAAAGCTGCACCCGGGGCGGACCGCCCCCCCTTGGTACGCCACTGAAGACGTGGCAGTGGCTCCTCTCACGATCCCCAGCTGCGTCGGAAATGCGTCGGGATCTTACTGTGCAGTCCTCAGTTTCCCACTGCAGTATTTTAGTGAGCGACACGAGAAAAATTATGAGCGACGCCAATGAAAATAGTGAGCGATCGCTCATGCGCTCAGCTTAGAGGGAACATTGTTCCTGACCCAGCCCATCACTCTGGGGCCCATCTTGAGAGCACTGAGTTTATTTATTAGACGCCTGTATGGAACACTGTCAAAGGCTTTGCTAAAATCTAAATACACCACATCTAATGCACTCCCTCTATCCAATTCTCTGGTCACCCAGTCAAAGAAGTTGATCAGATTTGTCTAGTGAATCTATGTTGCCTCCAGTCATGTAATCCACAGGATTCCAGAAACTTCACCATTCAGTGCTTCCTGCGCCACGGTCCTGCCCCTCTTCTGACATCAGAGGAGGGGCGGGACCGCGGCGCAAGAAGCAGCGCCCAAGCAGCTCAGGGATCGCTACCCTGACGTCTCAATCCTGCTGCGGGCTACTTCATAGGTGGTGCGGGGAGGCCTGGGGGGCGAGCGGTCCTTCGGGGTGGGTCGGGGCATCAGGCCTTCAGGGTGGGGCGGGCGAGCGGGCAGGCAGGCAGGCTATCAAGGGGGAGAGGGGTGACAGGCAGACAGGCCTTCAAAGGGGGGTGCAGGCCTTCAAGGGGGGGTGCAGGCCTTCGGGGGGGTGCAGACCTTCAAGGGGGTGCAGGCCTTCAAGGGGGGGACAGGCCTTCAAGGGGGGACAGGCCTACAAGGGGGGGACAGGCCTACAAGGGGGTGGGACAGGCCTTCAAGGAGGTGGGACAGGCCTTCAGGGGGGTGCAGGCCTTCAGGGGGGGTGCAGGCCTTCAGGGGGGGGAGTGCAGACCTTCAAGGTGGTGCAGGCCTTCAAGGGGGGGACAGGCCTTCAAGGGGGGGACAGGCAGGCAGGCCTTCAAGGGGGGGACAGGCCTACAAGGGGTGGGAGTGGGACAGGCCTACAAGGGGGTGGGGCAGGCCTTCAAGGAGGGGACAGGCCTTCAGGGGGGGTGCAGGCCTTTGGGGGGGTGCCAACCTTCAAGGGGGTGCAGGCCTTCAATGGGGGTACAGGCCTTCAAGGGGGGGGACAGGCAGCAGGCCTTCAATGGGGGAGACAGGCCTTCGGGGGGGGTGCAGGCCTTCGGGGGGGTGCAGGCCTTCAAGGGGGGGGACAGGCCTTCAAGGGGGGGACAGGCAGGCAGGCCTTCAAGGGGGGACAGGCCTACAAGGGGGGGACAGGCCTTCAAGGGGGTGGGACAGGCCTTCAAGGGGGGTGCAGGCCTTCAAGGGGGGACAGGCAGACCTTTAAAGGGGACAGGTCTTTGGGGGGGACCCTGGTTTAGAAATACACAGAGGGAAGGGGGTGTTCAAAGAGACGTGCATATGCCAAACTTTGGGGGGGGGGAGAAATAATGGGTCTGAAAATAGAGGAGAGGGAGAGAGATGATGGACCATGGGATTTAGGGAGGGAAGGAACAGACAGGGAGAGAAATTGGACACAAGGGATGGTGTGGAGGAGGGATAGAGATACTGGATAGAAGGGTAATTGGGAAAAGAAAGGGGGAGATAGTGGATTCTGGGGTGGTGGGGAAGGAGGGAGAGATGCCGGATGAAAGGGTAGTTAAGAAAAGGTGGATCTGTGGAGGGAGATGAAAAAAAGGAAAGATACCAGATTTCCTGGGGAGGGGAGAGAAATGGAAAGGGAGGACAGAGTTGGCAGATGGATGGTTAGCATGCAGAAAGAAGAAAGAAGGAGACCCTGGCAAGCAAGTTATCGGAAGAAAACCAGAGCCTTGGACCAACAAGATTTGAAATATAACCAGACAACAAAAGGTAGAAAAATTAATTTTATTTTCTGTTTTGTGATTATATGTCAGATTTGAAATGTGTATCCTGCCAGAGCTGGTGTTGGACTGCAAACGTGAGCTAGGATTTAACAGAGAGAGGAAAAGTCCTTTTTGTTTCTTTATTTTATTTACACCACAGCGCCAGTGTGGTTAGGAGAAGCCAAAGGGGGTGAAAAAGCTATAAAACCCACCAGGAGTTTTGAAAAAAATCACCCAACTGGGCAGGAAAATCGAATTGAAAAACCAATTCAATAGGCTGAATCGAATCGAAATTTTTTTTTCCTGAATCTGGCAGCATTAGTTTGCGCTACTGTCTTAGACTTTAGGACCTGGGATTGGGGAGAGATGGCATCTTCAGTACTTTATAATGCAAGTGAAACGAGGATTTGGTCAGACTTTTGAAGGGTCTGCAGAAAAAAAATATTGTATAGGCCGGGACATGAGACAGCAGGAAATGGGAACTTTTCTTCCTTCTATTTTTGTGAATGGAAAGGCTGAGGATGTCAGAGAGTTCAGTTAAAATATGTGCTTTATAAGAAAATATAATAATGTGTTTTATAAAGTTTATAGCATAGCTGGCCTACCCAGTGAGGTGTTCCTAGTGGTGGTGGTGGCAGTGTGTCAATGTGTTGAGAGGAAGAGGTTGTCTGGGAAATTCTGCTGAGCAAATTCCGGGCCCATTTCCACCCCCCAGTTAGTCCACTCCACTCAACTGGTTCACACACTGAGTGGGTCTTTGGGTGTTGTTTTGGAATAATAGAAAAATTGAATAAATTGAAAATTGAAATTGAATCTCTTCCAGTGGTTTATCAGTATCTCCTTCTGGTCCAAGGAAGGAAACTTTGTTATCCTTAGCATTGACCTACAGAATATGTTTGTAACAGCGCTGCTTGTGTGGCATTAGGCTATGTAGTGATCGAAAGAAAAAAATAGACCTTTGCACATTTTTGCACTATATGGTGGGTGTATGAGGAGATTCACATTTCCTGCACAGCTAAGTCCATGTGAAGTTACCTTGTGCTGTATTTGACATCTAGCTAGGTCTCTGTTTGAAAGGAAAGATCTAAACTTAAAAATGAAGTGGCCAGAAGTTATGGTAAAAGCAGATAGTGTAGCTGGTTTTAAGAAAGATTTAGACAAATTCCTGGAGGAAAAGTCCATAATCTGTTATTAAAGACATGGGGGAAGTGTCTGCTTTCCCTGGATCGGTAGCATGGAATGTTGCTACTCTTTGGGTTTTGACCAGGTATTAGTGTCCTGGATTGGCTACCATGAGAATGGGCTACTGGGCATGATGGACCATTGGTCTGACCCAGTTAGGCTATTCTTGTTATGTTCTCATCTGTAGGGGCCTTTGTTTTCACTTTTTATTTTAATGTATTTTTTTTCTGGGAACTTATCAATGTTTTTTTTTATAATGAAAGAGAATTAATGTGTGTGGGATGAGGGGGTAACTAATTTCTTCAGCTAAATAATTCAATCCACTTCAAACAGACATAGGAGAACTCACGCACCATTCACACACCCTCCAACCAAAAACGTCAAAAGAAAAAAGCTGTTCGACAACCTCCTAGCCATTCGAGCTGCAACACTCGACCCCCAACTCTACAACCAATTGACATCGACCACAGACTGCAAAACCTTCAAAAAGAAATAAAAACCCTTCTATTCAAAAAACACATAAAACCAAACTAACACAATCAGAACTGTCCCAAGCATCACCTGCAAATACTCCATATGTACTTCTGATGTCATGACAATTCAGACATAATTTATGTTATGTTATGTTTGGAATATAAGAAAATTTTCATTGCCTGTTTCTATTCTGACTATTTATTCCGTTTCATGGTCATTACAAAAAATAATTTTTTACATAGGGGGGTGTGTGTCAAAAAATGATGGGCCCCGGGTGCCACATACCCTTGTACGCCACTGCTTAAATGCAACCTAAAATACAGATCTAGAGTAAATGAACTGATGGGCATTAGAAGAGCGTAAATTTAGAATTGGTCTGTATGGGACAAGGAGTTTTGTCAAATAATCAGGTTGCCCAAATATAACACCTTAAATGTTTAAAGTCAAAGCTTTATGCATTAGCCAGAATCTCACAGGGAGCCAATGAGACTCTTTAAGAAGTGAGGTCACCTAATCATATCTACGGCCATTAGTTAAAATTCTAATGGCAGTATTTTGAACTTTTTGTAATTTTTAAAATTACTACTAATGGAAGTCCAGTGTAAATAACATTACAGTAGTCTAACTTATTTATTTATGTAAAACATTTTTAGACCGCCAAAAGTCTCAGCAGTTTTCAAATTAACATACATAAAAACACACATGCACTTCTCCCCCCCCCCCCCTTTCTGCTTCAAGATAGTGTTCTGCTAGCTTTGTGGCCTCTGCTAAGGAAGAGGGGGGCTTTCCTAGAGACCCAAAGCTGTAACAGGGTTGGCAACACATTCAAGAACAACACTACTTGATTGACTGCCTCAGTAATCCAAAGGCATAAATAAGATACAATAGGATTTATCAAGATAAGAACGGACAGATTGAGAACAAACAGGATCTAACCACAGAAGTTAATTGCGATTGAAATGTCAATGCCGAATCTAATTGAACGCCTAAATATTTCATAGTTCACTAACTGGATAGGCTGAGTGCAAAAAAGGAGTAACAGATGAAGAATTATGTGTGCTGGTAATCCACATTCCAGTAGTTTTTTTTTTTCAGATTTAAAACTAATTTATTATTTGTAGCCCTCTCTTCAATCGTGTCAAAACAGGATTATAAAACAGGATTGTAACGGGGCTAAATTGGGAATGTCCAGATTTTGTGGAAAAACTAGCAGAATATCGGCGGCATAAAAATAACTTTTGATTTGGTGTTCCTGAATCCTTAAAAATATTTTATCAAATGGGAAAATGCTTGATTTTTCATGATTGCAACAATCTTTTAGCATGGCATAGTCTCAAATATACAAATGGTTGCAGTTGAAGCAGGCCATTCAGAAGGGGTTCCCTGATTGGCGTAATCTATAAAATCATTATAACTTGCAGGTCCTGTGCTTCCAGACGGATTTCCTAGGGCATCAGGCTGCTCAGTGATATAAATTAATATCTGGTTTTATGAATATGAAACCAAAAACTAGTCTTAGAGACATTTGGAGCATTGAGATAAAGCAGCAAATTTCTGCTACTCAATGGCCACGAATTTGGACTTGGAGGATGAAATGTACATCTTCAGCATCTATGTGACAAACATGATTTTTCTTGTTACATAGAACTTTTTGGACCCCTGTACATTTACAGAAATTGGATAGTTCTAGGTCTAATAGAAGCTGGCACTTGATATAGGAATACTGGATCATCTGCTGTTCTATTGTCCTTTGATACTCAATTTTTGGAAGTCGATATGGGGACAGATTAATGCTATACTTGAATCATCAATTCCATTGACATATGAGGGATGATATTACATCTGAAGCCCTCATTGAACAGATATAAAGGTCGGCTTTTCCTTATTATGACTGGGATAGCCATGCAAATGATTACTTGCAATTGGAAGAACTGGAATTGCCTTAACTTTACTTTTTGGTGGGCAAATTTATGTTTAAGTTATAGATATGAAAAGATGAATGTGGATTTGCTGGGGCATACTAAGAGATTCAAGTTAATTTGTGGCCCATTGACGTCTTTTATGGATTCATTATAGTTGTCTTTTCATTTATTTCTGTTGGTATAACCCATACACACCCAGGGGGAGGGAGGGCGGGAAGGGGTATTTCTTTTGTATGGTTCTATTCCCTTATGAAAATGTTGGTTGGGTGTTTTTTTTTTAATGTTGTATGTTGGATTCTGATTGATTATAAGTGCATATATGATTACTATTATTTGTATAGATATTGTATTGCATTTTTGTTAGCTTTAGAAACTCAATAAAGATTTAATAATAGAGGTGAAAGAACAGAATCCTGAAGTACTCCACATGAGAGTTTACAAGAGGATGAAAGTAAAGAAGAAAGAGATACTTTAAATGACCTGTCCATCAAGAATGACTCAAACCACCTAAGTACAGTACAGAGATTCCTAATGATTCTAAATGAGATAGAAAAAGATTATAATTATAATTACATAATTTGTCTTATTGTTGTAATGTGGTAAGAGGTGGAGAAAATGATTGTTCTAAGTATAAATTGTATGTTTAATAATGTGTTTTATGAAATATTTATGTTCAGATAATTGTATTGCATTGTCAAAGTTTAAAAATCAATAAAGATTTATATAAAAAAAAAAGAAAAAGAGAATGACTTACTAAGTCAAAGGCTGCAGTAAAATCTAGAGATATTATTAACACCGCTTTCCCTTAAGCTACAGAAGTATAGCAATCATTCAGCAAAGATACTAATATTGTTTCAGTTGAATGAAATTTTCTAAAAACAGATTGAGAAGGGTGGAGCATATTAGAAGTTTCTGAATGTTGTGAGAGCTGAAGAAAAACTAAACATTCCATAACTTTATAAATGAATGGAAGATTAGAAATAGGATGAAAATTAGATGCCTGGCCAAATCAAGAGAGCATTTTTTAACAATAGGGTAGATAATAGCAGTTTTTCAAGTGGTAGGGGAAACCCTATTCAATAGACTATTCATAATCATACTCATTAGTAATGGTGACAGACAAATCCAGGACACTGGTATTGGGACCAAAGGACAAGTAGTCTTCCTCATAGTACTAACTGTTGTCTCTAAAGTAGTCAAGGATGGTAAATTAAGAGCTCCTTTTACTAAGGTGTGCTAGCATTTTTAGCACGTGCAAAAGATTAGTGCGCACAAACCACGCGCTAAATGAAAAATACTAATGCAAGCTCTATGGAGGCGTTAGCGTTTAGTGCACGTAGTATTGTAGTGCGAGCTAAGCGCGCTCTAAAACCGCTAGCACACCTTAGCAAAAGGAGCCCCACATTTTGACCAAGTAGAATTAGCATTGTCAGAAGGCTCACAAGATGGAGAAAAAAATAGTTTGAAATGAACCGATCAGAGGAGGTGAAATTGGGAAAGTGACACAAAGTAGATATTTTTGTAGTAATCAGCCAGATCCTGAGCTGTTAAAGTAGGACTGTATGAGGATATGGTATTAGTATTGGAAAGTCTATTGAGTGCTCATTTAATTTGTTCAATATAATAACTATGAGTGCGTAATTGGCATTTGAAAGAGGGGCATTTTCAATAGGACTTCTAAGTCCAAGTTTGGATGTTTTGGGTAACACGTCCAAAAATTCTGTAGAAAAAATTACCATTTTCAAAACAGCAAAATATCTATCTTTTATTTTTGAAAATGACCATTTCTAGTTGTTTTTGCCCTTAATGTATATATTTTTTATGATCATTTTGGGGAAAAAAAGGTCGAAAAGAATTGCACAAAAACAAGCCATTGGGACATATAAGCAGCCAACATTCTTAGCAAGCACACTGTTTGCACAGACATAGCTCAGCAGAGCAAAGGGGCACTTTAGGGCAGTGTTCTTCAACCTTTTGATACCTATGGACCGGTGGAAATAAAATAATTATTTTGTGGACGGCAGTTGAAGAACACTGGGCTGTCCTGCCCATCTTCATCCCAAACCCCCGCCCCCATAATAGTACTAATTGTAACACCATTTTTTCCATCCATTTTTTATATATACACACAGACAATATAATCGTATTAACAACACATAATAGTTAACCACAAAATTAAAATACACAAAGCACACTGTATGCTTTTCAACATTCATTCCTACCAGAAAACAGATAATCCCATGCAAAGGCAGGATCAAAAACTAAAGGTACTAATATTTACAATCAAACCCTAAGATGCAAGACTCTGCAGCAGTGCAACCCCAGAGGAAAAGAAACAAATGCATTTCTTCCTGAACAGACAGCAGATGTAAATCAATCACTAAATAAAAAAATAAAAGCATTTCCCCTACCGTTGTTGTCTCTCTCCCTCCATGCTGTGACTTGCCTTCTGGCCTGCCTCTCGATGTTATCTTCAGGCCGGTCCACGGTGCGATCAATGTGGCATCCTCGGGCCAGCTCCCTGAGTGCTGCATTGCAGAAAGCTGTGGGCAGCGGCTCCTAACGCGCATCCTGCACCTCATCTGGAAGCCTTCCCTCTGATGTTGCGACATCAGAGAGAAGGCTTCCGGTTCAGACGCAGGCTGCGCGTAGGAGCCTTTTCCCACGGCTTTGTGCACTGCAGCACTCAGGGAACCGGCCCAAAGATGCCAAGTTGATTGCACCATGGACTGGTGGCAAGAACACTGTCTTCTGCCTTGCTGGCGATCCTCACCCCAAAGTGCCGCAGTTCGGAGGGGGGTGGGTGATCACCATCGTGGCAAGACAGATGAGCCATCTCTCCTGCTGCGATCAGCCCTCCCCCCTACAACGATTGGGCAGGAAGGAGCCCAAGCCCTCCTGCCCAGGTGAATCCTGAACCCCCAACACTATCAGGGCAGGAGGGAGCCCAAGCCCTCCTGCCCTCGACGCAAGGGCCCCTCCAAACCCCCGATCGCCCCCCCCCACTGACCCGTGACCCCCCCCCACCAACCCCACGACCCCCCTCCCTCCCCATACCTTCAAAATCGTTGGTTGGATGGATGGGTGCCAAGCCTGTCCATCCACAGGCCAGCCATCATTGAATGGCTGGCCTTAGGGTATGATTGGCCCAGACAGCTCAAATCCCACCCACAGGTGGGGCCTGAGATGCCTGGGCAACCCGGCTCATATGCCTAAGGCCCCACCCACAGGAGGGGCCTAAGCCTACTGGACCTATTCTGGTTGGCCCAGGCATCACAGGCCCCACCTGTGGGCAGGATTTGAGCCGCCTGGGCCAATCAGGCCCTAAGGCCAGCCATTCAACAATGAATGGCCTGTCGGATGGACGTGCTTGGCACCCGTCCGTCCGACCAATGATTTTGAAGGTACGGGGAGGGGAGGTGGGGGTCATGGGGTCAGCGGGGGGGTTTCAGTTCGGCAGGGGGGGGTGATCGTGGGTTCATGGGGGGCCCTTGCATCGAGGGCAGGAGGGCTTGGGCTCCCTCCTGCCCTATCTTGTCGGGGAGGTTCAGGGTTCGCATGGGCAGGAGGGCTTGGGCTCCCTCCTGCCTGATCGTGTCGGGTGGTTCGGGGTTCGCCTGAGCAGGAGGGCTTAGGCTCCCTCCTGCCCCGATAGTGTCGGGGGGTTCGGGGGTGCTGGGGCAGGAGGGCTTGCGCTCCCTCCTGCCAGGATCATTGTAGGGGGGAGGGATTTTGTAACCGGTGTTGTTTTTGACAGACTCCGGTTACAGAATCCAGCTTTTAGGCAAAGGACTGGCTCCTCTTTCACCTAAAAGCTTTTGTTTTGGGCATGTAGACGTAGTGGTGGTCTGGGCATTTAAACAGCTGAACTTAGAGGCAGGCCATTATCAAAAAACCCTTCTTTTGGCTTTTTTTTAATAATGTACATTTTCCCTGCATTTACTTTCAATGTTTAAGGCCAAAAAGGGACTTAGACGTTTTTTTGATTATGCCCCTCATAACTTTTAATTAGTCCCAATTAGCATCAATTACAAGGTGTTTATTGCCAATTATGCCAAATAATCAGTGAAGTTGTGCATATACATTATATATACTGATATATGCGCACAACTTTAGGCACCATATATAGAATTTGGAAGAGTCTATTCAAAGATTTACACCTGGGCTTGATACCAAGAATTGACTCCAATCACTTGTTTTGAAATGGATTAGATTCTGTCTGTGATTATACAGTATACCCTTCTCCCAGAGAGAAGGAACTACCAGTGACTAATGCTTGAAATACTGAAACACAGTATTAACAGTACCACAGCAATCACACAGCCATACATCACTATGAATTACTACCCTGAGGAGATGAAAAACAAGCAGCAGTTTACTGCCTGAGCTTGGAGAGTTCAAGTCCTCTATATGTTGGATCTATGCTCTACTACTTGGGATCTAGCTAGGCATTTGGGACCTGGGTTGGCCACTGTTGGAAATAGGATACTGGACTTGATGGCACTTCGATCTCTTCTAGTATGGCAGTTCTTATGTTCTTACCATCTCTCTTAATTTTCCTAAGAGAGCAATTGGGAAGGAGGGAAGATCAAGACGGCATCGAGAACAGACTTCTGAGCGGGCGGTTCCGCTCGTCTGTTTGTTCCGGCGGTTGTAACGGCTCTTCCCAATTACATGCATTGGGAAGAGGAAGGGAGCCTCTCGCCCTTGTACTCCGGCGACGGAGACCCCACAACAGATGGTGTAGACGACGATTACGGGTGCTTTAGCCCGCTCAGGGGAGAATGCCCAACCTATTTTGGAGGAGAACCCGAATCGTACGGGTGATCTTAGTGCAGGAGCAGACCATGACTCCTTGAGTCCGGAGCAAAGACTGGTTCCTTTCCAACCCAGAAGTGATTCGGTGGAAGGAGCAGCTGAAGTTTTGTTACCCCGAGAGGAAAGTTCAAACTCCAGCTTAGGGAGGGCATCTGCACTGGACTTGGAAGAAAAAAGTACAAACAAGAATTGCCAGCACTTACTCCTCACACCATAACAGAGGTGAGAGGTGCTTCGGAGGGAACATCATGAAGTTTGGGGTGTTGGAAAAAACAGTGAAGATAGACATGGAAGCATTGTGGCAAGCTATATCAATAAATGTATTCTAACCTTAAACTGAGCTTTTCAACGCTTAACACTGATTACGGGACTGTTTTCTCCAAAGTGGAACAACAGGGGTTGTTACTAACTAAATTAAATGAAAAGTTGGAGAAGCAAGAAGATAAGCTTAATGAGATGAATTCTTTGGAATTGGAATTGGTTAAAGAACAATCTTTTATAGCATTATGGAAAATGGAGAGTTTTGAGAATCAATTAAGAAAAAATAATTTGAGACTTTTAAATTTTCCATAATGTCCTATTATATCACCTGTTGAGATGGCAAGAAAATACTTACGTGAAATATTAGCTATTCCATTAGAAAATCTTCTTCCAATCGTGAGAGCACATTACTTGAATATCAAGAGACCTCCAGGGGCCTCGACTCCTATTGCGACCCCAGGAGATAAAGTTGTGGACATGAATTTGTCAACATTTTTGGAGAATTTCTTCGAAGTTATAACAGACAGAATAACTACCGGTATGTTGATAACTTTTGCTTTGGAGAGTGATAGAGAATATATTTTTCATTTATATTTCCGTTATATTAATGATCAGTTTCCAGGCTTTAATGTCTGTATTTTTCCTGATATTTCCCCAAAATCTCAGAGGCGAAGGAAAGAATTCTTGGCTTTAAGACCAAGAATCTAGCCTTTGGGAGGTATATTTCTTTTGAAATTTCCAGCCAAATGTTATCTATATAATAAAACCGTAGGCGGCGCATGCGCAGTCTTATCAGCGTGCTTCCATGATCCGTATGTCCGTGGCCGCCAAGACTGCAGCATGCCCCGCGCTTACTACGGCCCCATGCGCAGCTCAGTTCGGCACGGCGGTTTCCCCAGATAGGGGAAGTCGAAAAACTCACTCCCGACGCGCAGCTGAGTTCGGCACGGCGATTTCCCCGGTTTCCCCAGATAGGGGAAGCCGAACTGCTCACTCCCGTCTCAGCGGCCTGCACATCGACGATTCAACCCCCCCCCCCCCCCCCCTCCCGGGGCTGCCTAAATAAACAAAGTTTCACGGTGCTTGGCCCGCAAAACAATTCCTGCTGTTGCCGAAATTTGCCCCACCGTTCCTTCCCTTCCTCCATCAGGTCAGTTCAACTCCGCCTATGTTAAAAGGAGCTGCTTTGAAATTGGAGCCCTGCCGCCACCGTAACACGTTCCTCTCTGCCAAGGCAGAGGGGAAAGTGCTACGGCAGTGGCAGGCCTCCGATTTCGACGTGGCTCCTTTTAACATTGGTGGATTCACTACACCTGATGGAGGGAGGGAAGGAAAGGTGGTTGTGCGGCGCGGGAAGGGGGCGGCAAGGGACTAAGTTGGCCGGTAGTGCTGTTTTTCCATGAAGGAGGAACACGTGAAAAGAAAACAAAATAAAGAAAACGTTGGCCCCCGCCGAAGAAGTGGAATGTGGAGGAGGGGCGCGAGGAGCCGGAGAGCTGTATGTAAGTGTGTGCGCGCGCGTGTGTATAGCCAAGGAGGAAGTGCAGCAGGAGCAAGGAGGTGGGGAGAGTGGATTTCCCCTACTTGGATGTCAGTAAAAGCTTTGGTCCTGTGATCCTCACTCTTTTCCTGGGGCTACTGCTGGACAGAGGGGGAGCAGGACATAAAGGAGAAGAGCTACTGCTGGACAGGGGGAGGAGGGAATGGGAGGGGTGCTGCTGGACAGGGGGAGATAAAAGGAGAAGGGCTACTGCTATATGGGGGGAGCAGGGAAAGGGGGAGAGGTGTTGCTGGACAGGGAGGAGGTAAAAATAAGGGAGAAGGGCTGCTAGCACCCGTTAATGTAACGGGCTAAACAACTAGTATTTCATATCAAAATAAGAATTTTCTTTTTTTTGAGCCAATTTAGCTGTTAGAAATTTATTGGGGCAAAAGAAGAGTTGGTAACTAAAGCTAATGATGTATGACTTACCACATGTTGCACATACCAGCTGTAGGATGGGTTGAATCTCGCTACTACTCGAATATTATGTTTAACTAATAATATTTTATTTGCCTTATTGATCTCTCTAATATTGTGGGCTAAATATGAGGAATTATTTTTCCTTTTTTGTGTCATTATTATGATTATCTGATCTGATTCAAATTGTAATTGTTATACTTGATTGTAAAATTGAATATGTTATAAATAAAAAGTAAAAAAAATAAAATAAAAAATAAGAGAGCAATTGGAGGGAGGAGAAATTCTGCTCCTCCCAGGATGCTCTGAGGCAGGCAGTAATTACAAAGATCCAAAAGGCATTGAGAACAGAAGGCAAATGTTTATAAAGACTAATCACAGAGGACTGAAGAAATGCAGGGACCTGGTCCATTACACACAGCTTAATAAATATATAGACATCTAATCTGTTACATAAAGACAGCACAAGCAGCTCCATATAATGGGGGCAGAACAATAATAGTTTCTATCATTTTACTCATATTAAACTGTGTGTGTGTGATATTGGCAATGGTTATGTAAGCTCTGCCAGTATCATGCATTAATGTTTTTATAAAACAAATATTGTCATGTGATCATGGCTTTACAAAAGACTCTTACATATATAGAAAAAGGTTAACAAATTAATTGTAGGTGATATCTTTTTATTGGACTAGCAATGCATTTATGGGCAGCTCTTCAGAGCTATGCTTTCCTTTATTTATTGGTTTTGCTCAAATATATTAAAGTGCTATGCAATTAAGAACATTAATTTAATTTTTTTAAATAAAAAGTAGAAACAATGCAATAATCATACTGTAGAATTATTTGCAAACATGGTATAAATTATCTTTATCCCTGCTGTGTGCTTGGACAGTGTGAATGTCTGACCTATTAAAGCAAAGAGATGTTAATGAGAGACAGTGGTATGAATCATTAGCACTCGTACCACAAGTTCAAGTATGCCAGAAGGTTAATGAAGAAAGAGAGAGAGGTAGCTGAAAGCATTGTATCACCTCATCTATAATAAGCTTTGTTAAGTTACTCTGGTACCCACCAGCCCATTCATCTATAGAACAAAATGAAATGAGCAAGCATAAAAGAGGGCAGGAGAGGCACTTAGGGCTAGATTCACTAAGCAAACTGATCGTGTACCGGAAGTTTAGCACACGCTAGTACGCGCATTAAACCGCTAATGCGGCTTCGTAAAAGGAGCCCTTAGTCATACTGCATGTATAACTGAAAGTTTAAGAGCACTGCCTAGACGGAACTTGGACTTTGTGACTCAGGCCATCTAAAACCAGGTCTAAGTCACATGAAGGTATCCAAAGTGACTAGATAACCACTGCAGGAACAAAGTACAGACCCCTACACACTCCCCCAATGATCACTGACACCCCCCCCCCCCCATGCCATATAATTCATAATAAAAACATCACATATCTGCCTCCAGAACATCATCAGCACCTGGCAACCTGGCATAGGAAAGCCTAGTAGAGCCGCACAGAGGTGGCTTAAGTGGTCTGGGGGGGGGGGGGGGCTAGTGAGCCATGGAGAGGAGGACCCAGGCCTATAAGCCACTCTAATCACTGCATGCATGGTGAAACGTGCACCTCCCAAAACCCCCCAAACCCATATAAGCGGCACCTGCAGCCATAAGGGCTATTGGGGTGGTAGACAGGTAGGCCTAGTAGGTTCTAGGGGGTGTTTTGGGGGGCTCACCATGACCTATAAGGTTGCTGTGGTGAGATGTGTATGTGGCACCCTTTTTTGTGAAGTTTACAGCAGTGCCCTGTAAGGTACCCCACTACTCTGGTGCAATGTTTGGGTGTTCAGTTCATCACTTTGCTGACCACCCCCATGCCCAAAAGGTCTTTTTCTAGGCGTTTTTGGCTTGGACAAAGTTTTGCATGAAAATGGGGTATAAAGATAGATGACTTAGTGGTCTGGATGATCAGACGGCTGGACATACAGTTAGACGATTTTTGAAAAAAATATTTTGGGCGTATTTTTCGAAAATGGACTTTTTCCATGTCCAATTTTGGACGATTAGTGACTTAGGCCCATAACGGACTTAGATGTATCTTCTGATTATTCCCCTCCATGCCTATTGCAGATTGGGGAGTGTGGGGCACAGTGGTTAGAGCTATAGCCTCAGCACCCTGAGGTTGTGGGTTCAAATCCCATGCTGCTCCTTGTGACCCTGGACAAGTCATTTAATCCTCCATTACCCCAGGTACATTAGATAGAGTGTGAGCCCACTGGGACAGACAGGGAAAAATGCTTGAGTACCTGAATATAAGCCACTTAGGCTATAAGTGGTATATAAATACTTAAATAAATAAATAAATTGTGCTACCCAGAGTCAAAGATGTAGGGACAGAACAATGTTGATTCCTACAAAAAACAACAGCTTGCACTTTGGCAACATTCAGTTGCATCTTATGTTGTTGCAACCACTCAACAATATCCACAGGTAAAATCTGAAAGGGTTTGATTATTGTTGTCATAGTAACTCTGAATAAAAGTGTGAAAGCAAGGTGTTTCTATGGTTTTAACACAGTCCATAGGAATAAAACCCTCATCATTCAAAATATGGCAGGAGTCTCTGCTGGAATCAGTTTGGTAATGTATACATTATTATTTTTTTTACTATTTATCTTTATTTAACATCAAAGAAGAAAAACCTTTAAAAAGGAAATTAACATCCAATAATGAAATATTACATATAATAATAATAAGTGTACAATGAAAATAGTCCTTTACTAAGGAGAGAGATTCAAGCTCTGTCAAGGGTAGTTGAATTTCAAGGAAAAGAAAAAAAAAACCCATAACAATATACAGAGCAATAATCAGTTGTATAAATTATTAATCAGTCCGGACAGCAATATCAGTTGGCATCTCTGGGGCTACAGAAGCAGCTTTGCCCTCCAAGAAAAATTGTAACTGATCTGGTTCATAGAAAACATATCTCTTAGTTTGATAATTAATACAACATTAACAAGGAAAGCGCAGCTGGAAAGTAGCTCCTAAACTCAATACAGATTGACGTAACATTAAAAACTTTTTCCGTCGAGACTGCGTCCACTTAGAAACATCAGGAAAAATAGCTATTTTACTACCCCAAAATTCAACATTCTCGGCTCTAAAGAATAGACGAAGAATGGCTTCTTTGTCTTGTAGAAAGACAAAAGTCACAAGAAGTGTAGCCCTTGCAGAAATTTCAGATTGTGATGATTCTAAAATTTGTGTAATATTCAGTTCTGCTGCTTGATGTTCCAAGTCCTGTTTTCCTTTAGGAATATTTAAGTAATACAATTTCTGTAATGGGGTATAACTGTCTCCGGATATTTTAGGACAGAAGACAAAAACTGTTGAAATAGTTCCTTTGGTGACTGTAGTCTGGAGACTGGAAAATTAATCAATCTTAGGTTTAAATTCCTGTTTGCATTCTCCAGGTTCTCAATCTTCCTAGCCAACAATGCTTTATCTTTATAATGTAAATTAGAGGAATTTTGTAGCTCAGAGACCTGCTTCTCAACTTTGGCCATTCTTTTGTCCTGATGTTGAATTTGTAAGTCTAAATTTGTTATTTGAGTTGAGGAGGTTTGTGAAGCAGAAATAAAGTGAGAACATACCTTGTAAAGGCTTTCAATAGCCTCCCAGATTGCCTCCATATCTATCACTGGTGGTTCTTTCAGCGGGTTCAGGAAGGGAGAAAAAGTCATTGAAGAACTTGCAACCATCGGGTCCAATTTAGAATTTTCACCTCCCTGGCCTAGCTGAATTTCAGGTCCCCCAGTAGCTGTAGAACGAAGCTGGAATTCCAGCGAAGGTAACACTGCCTCTGGGGTCAAGGGTGAGCTATTCAGCGCTGGTGGAGTAAGATTCATCTCCGCCGCTTTCTGTAGCACCGTTGGCATCCCTGACAACATCCTGGGTCGTGGGGGAACTTGCGGACCGGCTGGGCTCAGCGAAACTTCGAAATCGAGGTCAGCCCTCCTCGATCAACCGAAACACCCCATACAACTGGGACAGCATAGGTAGTTATTGTTGACTGGCGCATTAGTGGTGTAGCAGAGAGGGCAGGAAGTTCACCTCTCTGTTTTCCTCTTCGCTTCGGCATGAAGAAATAACAGGAAAAGGCAAGTAAATAAGTGTTATTTTGCCGGCATTGCAGGAGCTTCCTGCTTTGCAACTTGCTCCGTCGCCATCTTGAATTATAATGTATACATTTTTTAAATAATTGCAATGCTTGGTATGTGAAAAGTTAGGAGAGAATGGATTTTGTGAGTTGAATGTCAGGAGAAAAAAGATGATTCTATGCTTTGAATGTGGAGCGTGTGGAGAATGATTGAAAAGCAAAAAATTGGAATCCATCCCTTGTAGACTCTGAATATAGTGCTCCCTTTTCTGGACTCCTTGTTTAAAAGAATATTGTTATAAGTTTGTGCTCTTTGCTCCTTTCTGCTCCTGATACTTTGGGCTCTGTGTGGTGTGTGCTGTCACCAGCTGGTGTATATCCTACAATGGTTGCTGGGTGTTTGCTCTCGGTGGTTTCACCCCTGGCACGCCAACATTCATCCATTTGATGGAGTTCAAAATGTAACTCATTGGAGAAGGCAACCCTCTGCCAGTCAGTGCAAGTCCAATGTCAGTACTCCTGTGCAAATTGGAGCCATTTTTTTGCAATAAACCTCATGAGCATGGGTGCAGTCACCAGCCATCTACTCTGGACTCTGGAGCCCCATTTGCAACAAGGTTCGCTGCACAGTCATTTTGGACACACATCTGGAAGCCCCTTGGTTCATTTGGATGGTGAGTTGCTCCATGATAGCATGTCGATCGGCCTACACCAATCTGCACAGCCAACGTTCACTTTGCACATTGATGGCTTATGCTGCCCCACAGTTACCACGTTGGGTCATCAAAAAGGTCCCATCTGTCCATTCATAGTATACTTTAATCACAAACTCCATCATTACCGCCCTTGGCCTGGTAGCCTATGATCATGCCTTTTTCAATGTCTGATAAATCATGCTTATTTCCCATGACAGCCATGGTTGCTATATTGGCAACTTGCTGACATCTCCACCTCATATACCCACAAAGTCTGTGCGCGACACATGCATTGGCTGTGCGTCCCTGATGTCAGAGGTAGGTGGTGGTCATAATAATGTGACTCGACCGCGTATACTTTAATAAGGTGATTAATTAAACATAAATGTATGTTGGAGTCAGATATATAATTCAAAATGTATAATTACATTCATATATACAACACTTGATCAAGAAATTATTTGGATACAGAAAAAGCAGCACTCGTCAATAAGTTCTTACAGGGGATTTGTCTACATACATAAGCACTTGTTAATATACAGTTGATTAGATAATTACTTAATTAATTTGTGAAACGGGGTATTGTCAGTGTGAAGGGTCAGCGAAGGGAGAAAATTCTCCAACGCTTAACACAACTAGGAGCGAGTTAAAAAACCACTTACCTGCACACCATCACTGGACATCTCACGTGTACTCAAAACAATTAATGAGTGTTCAAGAAATGAGTGTTGCAAGAAATTATTTGAACATTATAATAACATTATAATCATAGATTCCTCAATCTTCCTTTTTTATTATTTTAAGAAAATCAATTGCAATGTTTGCTTGCATCACTGAGAACCAATAAGGAAAGATTAACCATTTGAAGAGGTTTATTTCCTCTCTACTACAATTACAGAAAGCTTAAGGACAAGAAGAGAAAAACAAAAAACAAATAATGACTCCAGACTCAACAATGACTCCTACTTATTAAGCAGAAAAGCCTCTAGCTGCCTTGATATGTAATTAAACATTTACATGGAAAATGAAGAAAAACCAGTTGCACCGATGGCTAACACAAAGCTTTCTCCAAGCTTGAGCAGGTGTAGTTCAGGAAAAACAATAACTTACTGACAAAAGAGAGCATATTTCTTTGAAAAATAAGCTTCAGGCACAGCTTATCTATTCAATTATACCCCCAAAGAAACCACTCACAATCTACTTTTTTAAGCTTAAAAGAAAGTGTGTGTTTTACATGCCTGAAAATAAGAAATGATAAATGTTCCTTTTTCACTTCTGTACAACAAAATCTTTTCTTAAAGCAGATCATGGGAGCTATAGTTATAATTGCTACATTAAAATGATTTCTTGATCATTATACATAGGAATGTTCCTATGCATTTGTAATTATATAAAGAGACCCGGCACACATTGCTGTTTAATGAGTCATCATATTAACTTTCAGACTCATTGTTGCAAGAGCCATCTACAAATATGACAAATATGCGTGTATAGTATAAAATGAATACGACAAGTATGAAGTCCAGTTATCATATAAAGCTTAGTCATAAGTGTCAGAGCCAGAACATAAGAGAATATTCCATTCGCACCAAGGCCAGAACGATTCCTGTATAGAGTTTTCAATTTCCAGTCAGTCATGAAAGTGAACACTACAAAGCTGTTGCAGCATGATGACGTGCTCATGAGATATTATTTCATGCAGCAGCGGCAAGCTACAAGACTTCAAGAAAAAACCCCACAAGAACTGTACAAGGAAGGTCATTAAGTAAACAATATCCTTCCTTATAGTAGATAATGATTGCATTTATTTGAGACTTAGCAGGCATGAATAGACCTGTTGAAAAAATGCAGCATTGTTAGTACTGACTAGTATTTAGCAAATTTTATATAGTCTGCCTAAAGTTAGGCCTAGCTGATGTAGGCACCTAACTTAATTGCTTAATAGCCAGTTGATATGGTAGTTCACAAGGGTTTCTACACTTTGTGGAAACTGCGGACACTCGGAGCTTATTTTGATATCTCTGCATTTAAGTCACTGGTGCAATTTTTGTTGTTAGGACACCTAGACTATTGCAATATTGTCTATTTATCAGGGGTAAAGAAGAATATTTCCAGACTGCAACTTATGCAGAACACAGCAGTGAGATTGATTTATGGTTTGAAAAAACATGATCACATATCCCCCTTCTATCATGAATTGCAATGGCTACCCATAAATTCGTGTTATTTTCAAGTTTGGTTGTATCTATTACAGAATTATAACAGGTCAGCCGCCTTCATTTCTGTTGGATGTATTCACGGTCTCTAAGCTAAAACACTCTCGTAAAGCTGATACTCTTTTCATCAGTAAAAGGTTGTAAGTTAAAAAGATATCACGAACGTATGCTTTAATATCAAGCTGATGTCTGGGATAAAGATTTTAAGCAACTATTCTCGGTATCTGTTTCATACTTGGATTTCAGAAGACATCTAAAGACTTATTTGTTTTCTAGATTCTTGGTATTAATTTCTCTAAGAGTTTCAGTTGTGATTATAGGTTAATCTTTTGTAGACTGCATAATTCTTCACGGTAAGGCGTTCTATAAGTTGATTTTATGTTATGCTATGATAATCAGTACCAATAATGGGCACACAACACTTCATAATTGGCTTTAATTGGACTTACTTCAAAGTCGGGTGCATATGTAAAAAAAAAAATGTGATTCTATAAAAAGAATGCGCCTAGTCCAAAGTTCCTACCTAATAGCGGGCATGGTTACGGGCACATCATGGGTGTGTTATTGAGTTAGGTGCCTCTTTTTGAATTAGACGCCTAACTTAGATGCAGGTATTTAGGTGAAGAAAACCTTGACATAAATATAGTGTAGTTAAAAACCCTCAAGAATAGAAACATAGAAACATGATGGCAGATAAAGGCCAAATGGCCCATCTAGTCTGCCCATCCGCATTAACCATTATCTCTTTCTCTCTCCGAGAGATCCCACGTGCCTATCCCAGGCCCTTTTGAATTCAGTCACAGTCTCTGTCTCTACCACCGCTTCTAGGAGACTGTTCCATGCATTTACCACCCTTTCTTCAAAAAAGAATTTCCTTAAATTACTCTGGAGCTTATCACCTCTTAACTTCATCCTATTCCCTCTCATTGCAGAGTTTCCTTTCAAATTAAAGAGACTCGACTCATGCGCATTTACATTACGTAGGTATTTAAAAATCTCTATCATATCTCCCCTTTCCTGCCTTACCTCCAAAGTATACAGATTGAGATCTTTAAATCTGTCTCCATACGCCTTATGATGAAGACCACATACCATTTTAGTAGCCTTCCTCTGGACCGATTCCATCCTTTTTATATCTTTTTTGAAGGTGCGGCCTCCAGAATTGTACACCATATTCTAAATGAGGTCTCACAAAAGTCTTATACAGGGGCATCAATACCTCCTTTTTCCTACTAGCCATACCTCTCCCTATGCAACCTAGCATCCTTCTAACTTTCACCATCATCTTTTCAACCTGTTTGGACACCTTAAGATCATCACATACAATCATGACCAAGTTCCGCTCTGATGTAGTGCACATAAGCTCTTCATTCCTTAATCTGTACCATTCCCTTGGGTTTTTGCAGCCCAAATGCATGACCTTGCATTTCTTAGCATTCAATTTTAGCTGCCAAATTTCAGACCATTCTTCAAGCTTCACCAGGTCTTTCTTCATGTTATTAACACCATCCAGTGTGTCTCCTCTATTGCAGATATTGGTATCATCCGCAAAGAGGCAAAGCTTACCTGACAACCCTTCAGCAATATAGTTTATAAAAATGTTAAAAAGAACAAGCCCAAGAAAAGAAACTTTGAGGTACACCACTGATAACATCCCTTTCTTCAGAGTGATATCCATTGATCATTACCCTCTGTCGCCTTCCACTCAACCAGTTCTTGACCCAGCCCGTCACTTTGTGACCCATCCTGAAAGCACTCAATTTATTTATTAGACGTCTGTGTGGAACACAGGCTTTGCTAAAATCTAAATACACCATATCTAGCGCACATCTGCTATCCAATTCTCTGGTCACCCAGTCAAAGAAATTGATCAGATTTGTCTGACAAGACCTACCTCCATGTTACCTCCGGTCCTGTAATTCACAGGATTCCAGAAACTTGAGCATTCTCTGTTTTAAAAGTGTTTTCATTAATTTGTTTACCACAGAAGTCAGACTTACCGGCCTATAATTCCCTACTTCTTCCATACTTCCACTTTTGTGGAGAGGGACCACATCTGCCCTTTGCCAGTCCTCCGGTACCACTCCTGACTCTAGAGCCTCGTTGACAAGGTCAGCCAGCGGAGCTACCAGAACTTCCCTAAGTTCCTTCAGCACCCTAGGATGTACACCATCCGGCCCCATTGCTTTGTCTACCTTTATTTTAGCTAGCTCTTCATGAACACAACCCTCTGAAAATCAATCAGGGTCTATTACTCCTCCATCCCTATTCATGTTTGTCTTCTGCGGTCCCGTTCCCAGTGCTTCAACCGTGAACACAGAACAGAAATATAATAATAATAATAATAATAATAACAACAGTTTATATACTGCAATACCGTTAAGTTCTATGCGGTTTACAAAAGATTATTGGGGTACAAGTTGAGTTGACGTACAAGTTGAATTAACTTAAGGGATGTGGGGAACAATTGGGAGAAAGGGCAAGAGAGGGGAAAGAGGGAAGTGGGTCAGCTGTCTAGGTCTTTCGGGAATAGGTGGGTTTTGAGGCGTTTCCTGAATATCTCATAAGTGGTGGGCAATAGGAGTTGCTCTAGGTCTTTACCCTATAGAGCAGCCTGATGTGAGAGAAGATGCTCATGGTGTTTTTTTAGTTTGCATCCTCTAACTGGGGGAGAAACAAAGTGCGAGTGGGAGCTTCTCTTGTGTTTGTTGGCTGAGAAGGAGAATAGGTCAGTGATGTATTTAGGGGTTAGACCGTAGAAAACTTTAAAACAGAGGCAGGTGAACTTAAACTTTACACGAGCTTCCATCGGCAACCAGTGTAGCTGTTTGAAGTATGGCGTCACGTGATCGAACTTCTTTAGACCGAAGATTAGTCTGACCGCAGTGTTTTGCACTAGTTGCAATCGTCGCATATTCTTTTAAGGGATTGATAAGTAGACGATGTTACAGTAGTCGAGTTGACTTAATACGAGGGATTGTACCAAGATTCTGAAGACAGAGTTATCAAAGTATGCTTTAATGGATTTAAGTTTCCAGAGGGTGAAAAAACTCTTTTTGATTATGGAGTCCACCTGATCTTTCATGGTGAGGCATTGGTCCAGAGTTACACCCAGTATTTTAATGGTGGGCTGTATGGGGTAGTTATGTTTGTTGATGTCTAGTGGGGTTTTGGTGTCAAGAGGGTGCGGTGAAGCGACAAAGAATTTTGTTTTCTCAGTATTGAGCTTGAGTTTGAAGTTTGTCGTCCAATGTTCCATCAAGTTTATGGCTTCTGATGCTTTTGGAATTGTTTCCGAGATAGAGTTGGCAAATGGGATAATAATTGTGAAGTCATCAGCGTAACTGAATAATTTTATCCCCAGCTGGGTTAATTGAACGCTCAGTGAGGTCAGGTAGATATTGAAAAGCAGAGGGGATAGTGGGGACCCTTGCGGAACGCCGGATGGGTTGCTCCAGGTGTTGGAGAGGTCATTGTTGAAGCGAACCTGATAGGACGAAAGGAAACCATGAAACCAGTTTAGCACTTCGCCTCTGATGCCAATAGCGTCTAGACACTGTAGCAAATTCGCATGGTCTACAAGGTCAAAGGCAGAGCTCATGTCGAATTGCATGATCAGGGCACTGAGACCTTTGCTTAAAAGTAGGTGCAAGTAATCTAATAAGGCTGCAATTACCGTTTCTGTGCTGAAAAGCGGTCTAAAGCCGGATTGAGTCTCATGCAGGAGTGAGAACTGGTCTAGATATTCCATTAATTGGGAGTGTACCAGCCCCTCCATGATCTTTACAAAGAGTGGTATGGAAGCAATTGGTCTGTAATTGGAAACTAGGGCTGATGATTCTTTGCTATTTTTTAGGATAGGGGTTATTATTATGTGGCCTTTGTTGGTGAGGAATTTTCCGTTTTTCAGGTTATGGGCTAAGTAGTGCAGTAGAGATAGTTTAAATTCAAGTGATGCCACTTTCATGATTTCCGGGGGATATGAGTCCAGGAAGCAGTATGATTTGGAGTATTTGTTGTATAATTTGGTATAGTTATTCCAATCTATGTCTTGAAATGAATCCCAGAACATGAATGCAAGGGTTTCATTTCCTTGTGTGTTAGCTATAATGTGTTCATTAGGTTCTTCTGTTGGGCAATTATTTCTTAGTTTTTTAATTTTTGAGTCAAAGTGCAGGGCTAGGTCGTTCGCCGAGGGTAATTTAGAGTTGTGTGTGGGTAGAGTGTAGCGGGTGGTGTCAAATAGGTTAGTAACCAGATTGAACAGCTCTTTTGTATTAACACCTCGTGAGTTGTTGCAGAATGAATTGATTTTGTTTGAGTAAAATGCTTTGCGTTTAACTTTTATTAGTTGTTTGTAGGTTTTTATATTGGCTCTCCAATTGTTATGGTCTGATAAATCTCCTGTTTTTTTCCATTTTCTTTCTAGACGTCTGGCTAACTGTTTCATTTTTAGGAGATCGATGTCGAACCATTTGTTATGTTTATTTGCATTACTTTTACTGGTATGTTTAGGTGCAATGTTGTCTAAAATAGAGGTGCTGGTAGTGGTCCAGTGATCCCGAAAATCAACTTCTTCCTTTACCTCTGCTTGAAGTTTATATTTCACCCAGTAGTTATCTGGGTTGATGTGGCCTCTCGTGAGATATTCTTTTTTTATTTTTGGATGGGTAATTTGTTTTCGTTGGAACCAGATTAGCTTGAAGTAGAAAGTGAAGTGATCGGACCAGATGTCGTGGCACCAGGTGCCTCCTGGTAATGAGATGGTGGGGTCTGGGAGTTCCTTAGTGGACATGGCTACTACATCTAGATGGTGGCCTTTTTCGTGAGTTTGTGCGGAGGGAGGGAGGTTGTAGTTAAGTAGGGATAGGAAGTTTTTGAATTATTTTGTGTCTGTGTTGTCCTCTTCATCGAGATGTATGTTTATGTCTCCTGCGATAATATTGTAGGAGGAACTAAAAGAGTTGTGTAGGACGAATTCGCAAAAGTCCTCTTTGGCTTTTGACCAACTTTTTGGTGGGACGTAGAATAGTATGCATGAGAGGGAATCTTCTAAGTGGATGTTACTGATTTTACAGGCAAGGATTTCTAGTTGGTTGGATGTTTTGGAGTCCATAAGTTCGAACTCGAATCCTTCTTTGAGAAGAATTGCTAATCCTCCTCCTTTTTTTCCCTCGCGGTTTAGTGTAAGGATTTTGAAATTGTCAGGAAGGAGATCGGTAATTATTGGGTAATCTTCAGACAGTAGCCAAGTTTCAGTTAATCCCATGGCTATTTGCTTGCTGATGATCCAATCTTTGATTAGAAAGGCCTTGTTCCTGACTGATCTAGTGTTAAGATAAGCACAGGGGATAGTAGCTGATGTGATGGGATTGGTGTGGGTAATGGTTCTTATGGGTTTTATTACCCTTGTTCTTTTTTTTGCGAGTGCGTTGATGTGTTCTTGTGTTTGAGATAATGCTAATGTTATATGTATTGTCTTCTTGTGGAATTGGGATGTGCGTGGTTGATAAAGCGGGGAAATGGGTAAATTGTAGTTGTGGGTAGAGAATGTAAATCTCTTTGATGCTAATACTTAGCATGTAGAGTAGTAATGTTAGTAAGAGGTTCATGGTTGGATTGTAGATGGGTTAGGGTGGAAAAGGAGATAAGTTAAGTGGAGGTTGGTTTTGAGACGTCTCTGACGGTATAGCGTCTAACAGTGCATTCATCTAACAGTACATGCGTCTAATAGTACATACCATTAAGTTCTTCATGCACCTAACAGTGCATGCCATTAACATTAACAGTACTTGTCATTAATAGTTTTCATGCGACTATCAGTACCTGTTCCTAGCGACACATGCGTCTAACAGTACATGTCGTTAATATTAACTGTGCATGAGCTTATATCTGTTAAGCAAGTCGGCCTTTTCTTTATCAGCTTCTACATATTCCTCTCCTTCACCTTTGAGTCTCACAATGCCATTTTTGCACTTCTTCCTATCATTAATATATCTTAAAAAGTCTTGTCTCCCAATTTTACCGTGTCAGCTATTTTTTTTCTTCCATTTGCATCTTTGCTTCCCTGACTACAAGACCAGCCTCTCTTAATTTTTCCAGATATTTTTGCCTGTCTTCCTCTTTCTGCGATCTTTTGTAGTTTATGAAAGTTAACCTCTTATTCCTTACTTTCTCAGCTACTACTTTTGAGAACCACAGTGGCCTTCTTTTCCTCTTACTTGCCTCACAAAAAGGTTTGTCGCCCTTACAATCACTCCTTTCAGTTTTGCCCACCGCATTTCCACTCCTTCCAGACACTCCCACCCAGACAATAATTCCTTAAGAACCTTTGCTTTTGAATGAGCCCTCTCTATACCCATCTTAATATTAAACTGTACCATGCAGGGACCACTGGATGCCAGATGATCACCCACTATAATATCAGAAACACTTTCCCTGTTTGTAAGCACCAAGTCCAGTATGACCCCATCCCGTGTGGGTTCTATTACCAACTGCTGGAACAGTTCTTCTTGTAGAGAATCCAGAATCTCCCTACTTCTAGAAGACCCTGCAATAGGGATAACCCAATCAATATCCGGCATGTTAAAATCACCTATTAGCAAGACTTCCCCCTTTTTAGATATATTCTGAATGTCTACTATTAAATCTCTATCTACTTCTTCCATCTATGAAGGAGACCTGTATATCACACCAATGTACATATATTTACCATTTCCTCTTTCCAAATTGATCCACAGTACCTCTTCCTTGCCCTGCAGATCCTGCAACTGTGTGACTTTAATATGTTCTTTAACATATAACTCTACTTCTCCTCATTTTTTTCCTACCCTGAATTCCTGAACAGATTATAGCCCAGTATAACTACATCCCAGTCATGGTTCTCTGTGATTGCCACTATATCCAACTCCTCTTCTTCCATCACATCTTCTAGAGGTATTAAGTGATTTACATACCTGAGGGCTTATACTCACCTGGGAGCTTTGATCACCCTGTCCCATCACTTCTAGTTTAAAGCCCTCTTTAGTAGATTAGCCAGCCTGCTGGCAGACACATCTTCCCTTCTTTGATAGATGCACACCATCCCTGCTCAGCAGCCCTTGGAAGATCATCCCATGGTCCAGGAAGCCAAAACACTCTCAACAACACCATCCACGTAGCCAAGCATTCATCTCCAGGATGTGAGCTTCTCTGCCCTGGCCTTTACCCTCGACAGGGAGGATGAACGAGAATATCACCTGTGCACCTGACTGCTTCACCTTCTATCTCAGAGCCACAAAGTCACTTTTGACACATTTGCAGGAGTACCTGGCCAATGTGGATGAGCAGCATTGGACAGTAGTCATCAGGTTTGATGAGTCTTGGCAAACTCTCCGTAACATTTTGGATGGACGCTTCTGTACCCTTCAGAAGGGAATTGCCAACTATCACTACCTTACGCCTCCTAGTAGTTACGGATCCAGTATTTTTCGGAATTTCAAGCTCTGGTCCTTCCTCTCCTTGGGATGCTCTCATCTCCTCCAGTTCCAGCACAACATACCGGTTCTTCAGTTCAAGGGCGGGGGAAGTCACAGCACCAATCTTGCAGTGTTCCGTAATCTGAGTCCAGCTGTCTTCCCTCAGCACAGCCTCTTCTTCCCCACTACTGGAAATCTTTGACACCTCATGAACCATTTCATCGATGTACATCTCATTCTCACGGATGCTTCTCAATCTTGCCACCTCCTCTCTCAGTTCTTTTACTTCCTTCATGAGGAATTCAAGCTGAAGACAGCTTATACATGGAACTACTCCCTTCTGTCTACATATAGACAGAAGTTGTAACCTGAGCAGCAGCTTTGGTGATACGATGTTTCCCAGCCATACTGTAGTGCAAAGAACTTACACCTAGAAGAATAATAAAAAAAAAAAGAATAGGGTAGAAAATAATATCTGCTTCCAATTATGCCAGTTCCACTAATATAAACTCACATTCTTCATGCATAAAAGCACAATAAATGGTGAAAAGTGCTCAGAAAATGGCTTCAACGTAGCTTTTTGTGCAATTTCTTATTCAAAGACAGACAGCACCATTCTCTATCATCACACTTATTATACATGGTATTATACAGTAAGAGAAGGGAATAAAGTGCATTTATCGTCTCAAACTATAGCTCCTTTTTCTCTGAAGATATGCAATGCAATATGAGACTTTGGTGTTTGTTTGATGGTTGTTGAAAGTAAGGTGGTGGCGTTTACACTGCGTGCACCATAAGAATATTTTACCCTTGAAGAAGCTTCTTAGGTGAAACTGGGATCCTAGTTGGGACTTTGGCACCACCGTAGAATATGCGCGAAAGCTAATGGACAATAATTTTTTTTAAAAAATCTTTGACAGCACCAAATATTGCATCGCATCATCTTCAGAGAAGAAGGAGCTACAGTTTGAGAAGATAAGTGCACTTTATTCCTTTCTCTTACTGTATAATACCATATATAATAAGTGTGATGATAGAGAATGGTGCTGTCTTGTCTTTGAATAAGAAATTGCCCAAAGAGCTACGTTGAAGCCATTTTCCAAGCACTTTGTACCACTTATTGTGCTTATATGCATGAGAGAATGTGAGTTTATATTAGTGGAACTGGCATAATTGGAAGCAGATATTATTCTGGGATTTTTAAAAACTATATTGAATAAGAAATCTGGAATTTAAAGATACAATATTCCTTTATTATTAGTGAAAATAAATAAAGTGTGCCTAAAGTTAGGATGCCTAGCGATGTCTAATTTTGCTTAGGCAGGGCTACGTATGATTCTATACAGTGCCTCTAATTTTTATAGAATTGCGCTTAGTGCCGTTCTAGTCAGCGTCAATTAGAATCAGGCCCCATGTGTATAAAGATACAGAGCAATGTAAATGATTGCCAGGATGTGGCTGAGCTTATGTCTGGTTAAAAACTATGAGTGAACCTTGATAATCAAAGAATCTTTTCCTTTGGTTTTGAAGGATCAAAGCAGTTGTAGGATAAGGTAAACAATGAACATTCATGGAGCCAGACAAAGGTTTAACTTTTCTTTTCTTTCTAGTGCAACCATTACCATAATTTCTATATTTCATGAGTAGAAAAGAAGTAACTGTGTAAACTTTCCAAAAATAAAATATTTTTATTTATTTATTTATTTTCTTCATTTCTATTTCAGACTATCCAAACGTTCTAGGTGGATTTCAACAGATGTGCACAGCATTAAATGAAACAATAGACAATGAATAGTTAGTGATAATTAACAAAAATACCGAACCAAGACGGTTAGACAGTGGGTACACTCATGAAGACCCCATAGGCACGAAGAAAAATAAAAATCTTGAGCTTTTTCTTGAAAGATCCAAAGTTGGACAATGTATGAAGAACTGAAGGCATAGTTTTCCAAAGTTTAGGTCCCACAACACTGAAGAGAGATCTTCTATAAGCTTCTAGCCATACTAGTCGTAAGGAGGGAGCTATCAGAAGATCACCAGAGGAACGTTGCATCCTGCTAGGCTGGTAATGCTGCAACAATGCAAAAATTGGCGGGGGTGGGGGGATGGGGGGGAAAGGGCTAAGTTATGAAGGCAGAGAAGCCAATGAAGTGAAATTAACGTCGGAGTTATATGGTCAAATTTCCCAGTACTAGTGATGATTCTAGCTGTGGCATTTTGAGCAACTTGTAGGGCTCTCAGATGTTTCTTTGAGGTTCCCACTAAAAGGCTATTACAGTAGTCAAAGCAGGAAAAAATGCAGGCCTGAGCTACTGAGCGAAAGAAAAGGATAGGACCTCACATAAACATAAATAAAACAATGCAAAATATTTCATGCCATGGCACAACATGACCAGGTGTTCCAATGCATTATTTGGATTTACTTTGAAATGGAGTTTATTTTCTTTCTTTCATTAATATTTTATTGTGATTCATTCCTTTAAGATGTTGCCTAACTGTTTATGAAACTCTACATGTGTTTGTTTAAGCTGCTAGAAAGGACAGTAGTTGCGTTATTTTTTGTGCCTTACCATCAATCGAGTGGCCCTTTGTCAAGATCTTTTGCATGCCACAACACTCGTTTGACATGTCTGTTGCTATCAGTGAACCGAGGAATAGTATGTAACCTTTTAATTTTGGGTGGAGCCACCTGGTCTAATCATTGTGTTAAAGGCACCCACAATTCTACGTCTATCATCAAGGGGTAAACTTCAATAGGGAATGGTTGCTTAACTGTTCAGCTACGCATCCAACCTTCAAAAATATATATAGGCTACTGCAGAATCACAAATCCAACATCTCATTCAGTAAGATTCCTTGAATGATTTATAGTGGATCTCAAGTGTTCACAGTTATACCGCCACTAGAACATGTCTTGGCATATAACTATCTTGTGAACTATCATCGGTCCATTGACTTATTTATTACTCTGTTTGCTCTAATTTCATTATTGTTATCTTTTAGTCATATTATACATTAAGATTATTTAACTTAAATAATCTTCTTATATCAATATTGTGATAGTACTTAGCTCAGGTATAGGTAAACTACCTGGCCAACCCAGGGCCATCCCGGGATGGCCGGGTAGTACTAACACAATATTGATATAAGAAGATTATTCAAGTTAAATAATCTTAATGTACAGTATAATATGACTAAATGATAAAAAATATAATAATAATGAAATTAGAACAAACAGAGTAATAAATAAGTCAATGGACCGATGATAGTTCACAAGATAGTTATATGCCTAGACGTGTTCTAGTGGCGGTATAACTGTGAACACTTGAGATCCACTATAAATCATTCAAGGAATCTTACTGAATGAGATGTTGGATTTGTGATTCTGCAGTAGCCTATATATATTTTTCAAGGTTGGGTGCGTAGCACAACAGTGTTTAAGAAGTATTTACCAACAAAAGAAGAGAACACTCCATGAAGTTTTTTGAGGTACAAAACATATTAAGTATGTCATGAACAAGATTTGTCTTACCTGTGGAATTCTAAATGTGGTGTGCCCCAAGGATCCAAAGTACCATTTTTATTTATTTTATTTTAATGTATCTTTAATCTATCTTCATTGTAAACCGCTTTGAACCTCATGGTATAGCGGTATATAAGAAATCAAATCAAATCAAATCATTGTCACCCACATTGTTTAATGTTTATAGGCCCCTATTACAAAGCCATGCTAGCGAAGCAGCTGTGGTAAATGCACCGAAGACCCTTGTGCTTTCAATTGCTAGAGACAGGCACATTCCCTGGTTCTGCAGAGCTTGCCAGTCTCTCACTATTGAAAATGTGATAGTGAAACAGCACTGCCCTCTGGCAAGACTGTAGGTGGAGGACTCCCACCTAGCTTAGAGGGAAATGGTGATGCCTGAATACATAGTGATATATTGAAACATACTGCTAGGGGTCAACATGCCCATTAAATATTCTACTATACTGCTAGGGGTCAGGAAAAGCCATTGCCTAAGACAGCAGTCAAGGAAGAGAAACATAGAAACATGACAGCAGATAAAGGCCAAATGACCCATCTAGTCTGTCCACTATCTCCTTCTCTTCCTAAGAGATCCCATGTGCCTGTCCCATGCTTTCCTGAATTCAGGCACAGTCTTTGTCTCCACCACATCAAGTGGGAGACAAGAGGATTTTGCAGGATAGTTCCCAGGAGCAAGTTAAGTATTATTGGTCAATGGGGTCTGCCACAGCTTTGGAGATTCTCTGGTTGAAAGTCTCTTTGTGATGGGTGCTGAGCCAGGAGTGCCTTGGACCTCATAACCTCTTATAAATGGAGTGTGAGGGTCTTTTTTATCCTTCCCCTTTTCTATCAATGCTTTCAACACTGAATGGGGATTGGCATGTCCCTCACCATCAGAGAAAATAACAAAAGACTTCCACCCATTATGGAAAGCCGCATGGTAGTGTAGCAGTATGTGCACATTTTTGTCTGCACACATTGTTTTAAAATGCAATGATAATTTGCATTAGTTTAACTATATCAGTTGTAAAATAGTTTTAGTATGCACATTAGGGAATTGTGAGCTCATGTTAATGGCACAGTTCTGAAACAGGCTCAATACATTGACTCCTAAGTAGGGAAACATTTAGAAAGCTGACGTTCCTCACCTTTTATTAAGAAGGAAATAAAAATTGTAATGGGAAAACTAAATGGGCAGGTTTGTCTTACCTGCTGCTTAAACAATCAACTACTTCATTGTTAAAGTAGAGCCAGGTCTCTCATAATTAAATCTGAATGGCTTAAGCTAATTGCTTGTGTTTTATTTGGCTACATGTTTTCATTACAAATGGTCCTATAGAGGCTTTTGAGATAAAGTATTATTAGCACATTCTTACCTACAGTCTTGCCTTTCAGTCTGCCAAGTTGTGTAGTAGATTAGCGTATTACAGGCTTTCACTAGAAGGGAATGGGGCCTGCAAACAGGTTTGGTTGAAAGAAATAGTCTGGAAATTCTTTGACATAAGCTACAGAAATGAACTGAGGGCAGTTTTAAGAATATTTCATCCCAGTTTTATATCATTGCTGATAAACCAAAATTCAAGAAATGCCACTTTCTACTACTACTACTACTATTTATCATTTTTATAGTGCTGAAAGGTATACGCAGCGCTTTACATTTAATATTCAATAGGCGGTTCCTGCTCTGAAGAGCTTACAATCTAATTTGGCAGAGGAGAAGGGTACAGATAAGAGGGACTTAACCAATGAACGGAGTTCACGGGGTGAATCCCTCCATAAAGTTGGCCGGCAGGCCATAGGAGGGGCCTTAAGCAACCTGGGCCAATCAGAACCTTAGGATGCACCGGGGAGGGGAAGGTCTGCCATTTTCAAGAGGCAGGCCTGCTGGCTGGAGGTAGGAAACATCCCTCCGACTAGCCTTCATAAACAAGGTAAGGGGGAGTCATTGGAGGCATGTGGGGGGTCGTTGGGGATACTACAGCAGTGACAGGAGGGAGTGGGCATCTCTCCTACTGCCAGAGGGTTGTCGGGGGAGGGGGGGTTGCTTAACGTTAGGAGCAGGAGGGAGTGGGCATCCCTCTCACTGCTGGTGGGTTGCTTGATGGCAGCAAAATTTTCAGGCCGGTCTGAACTGTCAAGCCTTACTTTCCTGTCAATGCCTGAGCCAATCAGCTCTCAGGCACTGACCAAAAAGTAAGGCTAGGACAGCTCAAACCTGCTGGAAAACTTTGCTCGCAAATGTAGGACAGCGAGGTTAGGGACTCTAATAGAGAATCGCCTGGAGTGCTCGTTAAATATTAATGACCCCGTTGTAATAAAGGTCAGTTGACCTATGAAGTTGAAATATTTTGACAAGTCCCCAAACAGCCTATGGAACCGGTTTAGAGACCATGATAAAGTTTTGAGAATCTTCCTCTTAGTTGTAGAGTCCCACAGGGCTCCGTCTTAGCCCCAATACTATTCAATATCTTTCTTAGTCCCTTAACAACCCTGTTGAACCATTACGTAAGCAGGTAGGGCTGGTCTTTGACCTGGGGGCCACCGCGGGAGCGGACTGCTGGGCACAATGGACCTCTGGTCTGACCCAGCAGCAGCAAATTCTTATGTTCTTAACCATATATGCCTTCTACTATGCAGACAATATTTTTCTTGTATATGAAACTTCCCCAATAAATCCAGATCTCTCCCTATTAAACACAACCCTTTTTCATATTGCTCCTTGACTCACTAAAAACTGTCTTGTTCTAAACCCATTCAAAACCATTGCATGCTGGATCACAGGGTTTCTTCCAGTTCCCTCTTGTTCCCTTAGGCTCAAAAACACACACATTCCTTTAGTCACACAATTCAGATATCTTGGAATTATTTTCGATCAAGAGCTCTCCTTCCTGCCTCAAATCTATGCTGTTTCTTTCATCTGTTTCTACATCAGTTTGTCAATATGATCTTATTTTGTTTTTTTTTATTATAAATTCTTTATTCATTTTCAAAATTACATTAAATGTATATATATATATTTTCAATCACATTAACAATAAATATATCATTTTACATTCTATCATTTGTACAGTACATAAATTTGTATCCCTCCCCCTTCCCACCCCTCCCTACCATATATTCCATAATCATATAAAAAAACATATTAATAAAATATCCCTCACCCTACCCAAATTAATTGATACATTAAAGGGAAACAATTTTCAACTAATCCTTACAAAATTCTGCTAATGGTTTCCATACATCCTGAAATTTCTTGAAATACCCTCTTTGTACTGCAATAAATCTTTCCATTTTATAAATATGGCACAAAGAGTTCCACCAAAAACTGTAATTTAGTCTCTTCCAATCCTTCCAATTATATGTAATTTGCTGAATGGCAACCCCAGTCATTATAAGTAACAATTTATTATTGTTTGCAGAAATCTGACTTTTTGCTCTCATTTCCATACCAAAAATCACAGTATCATAGGATAATGCCACTGGGTTGTCTAATAAATTATTAATTTGGTCCCAAATTGATTTCCAAAAATTCATAATATATGGGCAATGAAATAATAAATGATCTAAAGTTCCTGCTTCTAGATGGCAGTGCCAACATCTATTAGATAAAGAACTATCCAATTTTTGCAATCTAACAGGGGTCCACAACGCTCTATGCAACAGAAAAAACCAAGTGTGTCTCATAGATGCTGACACCGTACATCTCGTCCTCCAAGACCAAATTCGTGGCCATTGAGATGCAGTAATTTCATCTTATGATCTTATTTGGATATTCCCTCACCTTCCTGCACCTTTAAAAAGATATAAAAAGGATGGAGTTGGTCCAGAGCAAGGTTACTAAAATGGTGTGTGGTCTTCATCATAAGGTGTATGGGGACAGACTTAAGGATCTCAATATGTATATTTTGGAGGAAAAACGGGAGAGGGGAGATATGATAGACGTTTAAATATCTGTGTGGTGTAAATGTGCATGAGTCGAGTCTCTTTCATTTGAAAGAAGCTCTGGTATGAGAGGACATAAAATGAAGATAAGAGATGATAGGCTCAGGAGTAATCTAAGGAAATACTTTTCTTACAGAAAGTGTGGTCGATGCCTGGAAAAGTCTCCTGGTAGAAGTAGTAGAGACAGAGACTGTGTCTGATTTCAAGAAAGCCTGGGATAGGCTTTTGAGATCTCTTAGAGAGAGGAAGAGATAATGGTTACTGCAGGTGGGCAAACTGGATGGGCCATTTGGCCTTTATTTGCCATCATGTTTCTATGCTCTCATCTTATCCCATCTTGATTACTGCAAAACTATTTATGCTGGTTTACCGCAAACATCTCTCCAGCCCTTGCAGACCATCCAGAAAACGAAACTAAACTAAAGCTTAAATTTGTATACCGAGTCATCATTCTGAGAAGGCTCGACTCGGTTTACAACAATTAAATAAACGTTTGATTCTGAATTATTGTCCCTCACAATCGATATTGGAATACTCATTAAAGATGTTGATGCCCGCCCTACTTTATTTCTTTCTCTTTGATATTGCTTTTTCCTTCCTAATATCTAGTATGCTCATCTCATTCTATCTGATTTCCTTCTCTCCACTATTTCCTCCTCCTCTCCAGGATTAGGATATGTTTGACATTGAGATATCATATTACAGTATTATTATTAAGATTCTCTACTTCACTTGTTTTTATATGGCTCTAGAATGTACTGAGGCACTAACTCTGTTAGTGCATATATATATCTCTCAATGCATTCCTTACTGTACACTATTTTTCTTTGTTTATTGTATATTGAAAATCAATAAACATATTTGAACTCCGAACTTATATTGTTGAAATTATGATAAATGCTTAAATAAATTAATAAATAAATAAATAAATAAATAAACAGGGAATGATTTATAAATGATAAATATAAGATAATAGCAAAATTTCAAAAGAATTAATTTTCAAAATGTTTGGCAAATAGAGTAGTTTTTAAAGATTTATAGAAAAATTGAAATGAACTGGAACTCCTTAAAAAAAAAAAAAAAAGGGGAGATCGTTCCAGAGTTGAGAGAGTTTAAAGAGAAGGGCACTTCCCAATGACTCTCTGAAGTTTTATTATCTAGGTCATTAAGGATATCTGTGGTTGACATCACTTTCATGTAGTCTTATTTTTAAATGAGATTATTCTGTACCTGTGGTTAAATGTTTTGAATTAATTGTTTAATTACTTAGCTATCTCATTTCTAAACTAAACTAAACTAAACCTTAAGTTTATATACCGCATCCTCTTCACTGAAATGGAGCTCGGCACGGTTTACAAGAACTTAAAATATAAGAAGAGAAAGGAAAAGGTTTACATGAGCTTATATATAGAATGGAAGAGTAAGGGGGAAAATAGAATTACATGTTGGAGAAGAGCCAAGTTTTCAGTTGCTTGCAGAATAGTTGGAGAGAGCCCAGGTTCCGCAATGGGATAGTAAGATCGTTCCAGAGACCTGTGATTTTGAAGAGAAGAGATTTTCCCAGTTTACCTGCATAGAGAATACCGCGTAGAGAGGGGAAGGATAGTTTCTAGTCCACCAATATCTAGGCAGATTCCAGGGTCTTCTTTTTTATATTGTAAATAGATCTTATGGTATTTCTTGCTGTACATGCGCAGTGTTGACCTTTACTCCTGGTTAGAACTGACAAGGTTTGAGCCTGAAAGCATATTGCAAAGTACTGTATTTGCCGACGTATAGGATGCACTTTTTTCCACCTCAAAATATACTTAAAATATGGGGTGCATTTTATGCGCTGGTAATCAAAATTATGAGTTGAAATTTCAGACAGTCTAAAACTTCTGGTTTATATTAATATATAGTCACGTTGTTTCTGCTCTCTCTCGGACTCTGTGAGGTCTCACAGGTACGTGCTGTACACGCGTCTCGTGTTGTTTCTGCTCTCTCGGATGCTGTGAGATCTCACAAGTACACACTGTACATCCGTGTCACGTTGTTTCTGGGTTTTGAGGATGAAGATTAAAAAGTACCTAACTAGTGTGTTCCCTAGTTACATTTTTTGTAGACATAAATAACTATAAAATTAGTATATTAAATCATTATGGAAATTCATGAAAAAATGTAGAAAATTATTATTTTTCTTGAAAATATGTATAAAAAAGGGGGTGCGTCTTATACACCACTGCATCCTATATGCCGGCAAATACGGTATGTACTTAGCTTATACTAATGATAGCGTCTAATCCGTGTGTCTGTATATGTTTAGGACATTGTTTTAAGTCATGATGAGAACTTCCTAAGCATTATAGAATGAAGATTGCCATCATTTTTGGTGTATCTTATCATGATGCTAAGAATTATTTAATTTTATTTGCACATATAAACTGAGAAATGAAAATGCCATTAACTGGTTTTATTTTTTTTCCCTTTCTCAGTCCTCCTCCTCCTTCCTAATACATTTTATGCAATTTCTGGCTTGACTATCCAGTTGGCTGCTTGATCTCTCTCTCTTTATGTTTTTTTGCATACCACAAAATCTGGATGACACCCCTCATCTCTAGTTTCAAATTTTCCTTTTGGATTTAGGTCAGTTCAGCAGTGTCCAACAAAGAACAAGTTCTCTACTTACATGAAGAAGGAAAAGTTAATAACAAAAATGTGCCAAATGTCCTCTTTGCCCACTGAACCAAGACAAACATAAATATTGAAAATCTGTTAACATTAAGATTTGGCCAAGAGTTTTGGATGTGGTTCTGTTGCTGGGTTTCTGGTTAAAGGTTAGGATTCCTATGAGATAAAGGACTCTCTGTATGAGCTTGGTTGCTGAGGGTATGGTGGTATAGCCTTCATTTTTTTTTTTCTTTGTACTAATGTCAAAGAAGCTCTTCAAGCACACTCAGTGGAGCTGTAATGTAATCCTCTCAATGAGCTGTCATATTAATGTAATGGATCAAATCATTGCTTGGTTGATGACATCTTATTTTGCTTCAATATATGAAAAGTAACACAGAAAAACAGAGAATGATGCCAGCTACTACACAAGACTTTGTTTCTTTTGGGAACAGGGACCTAAAGTTTTTATAGTACAGATTAGGAGTTTCAATAATTTTGTAATTCTATGAAGCACAGGGTAAGTTTTCTGAAATAAAGAGCAGATGGCACAGATAAAAAAGACAGCAGATAGATAAGGAGATAGAAGGATCTTAGGCCCGAATGCACTAAATTCACTGTGAGTTTAATGATCGTCACTAAACCGGTTTAGCATCAAAGTAATCTACCGACTGATGCACACAAGAGCTCACCACGGGCTTTTACGTATGCTGGTTGCAGCCTCCAACTCCACTATGCAAATGAGCTCATTAGTATTAAAATGAAGTTGTTAAATATTAAAATGAACACTTTGACCAATGCCCCAACATTGCTTAGGCATGCACAAAATCTAGTGCCGACTTCTAATGACATGTCTGCCATATATGCTGTGTTGAAGGCATGTTTTATGCACTCCCCTCTTGTCAGTCACAGAGCCCCAGACCTCCTGACCCCCCCCCCCCCATGAAGATTGGCACAAGGGTCACATATATTTTTTAATGGGGACAGATATTGTGCATGTGTAACACACGCACATCATCTGTGTCCATTAAAAAAAAGAAAAAAAAAAGTCTTTCTGCTCCAAACAGCTGAGTGGCAGGAGGCTGCTTCAGAGCTTCTCCCGCTGTCTTTATGCATGTGTAAAAGTCACTTTTCCAATGACTGAATGTAATTTTCAAATTGGACAATTTATTGACCCAACAGTCTAGGGAGGAGTGTGAGGACCTGCAAAGGGACCTGGACAAGCTGGAAGACTGGGCAAACAAATGGCAAATGCGCTTTAACGTGGAAAAATGCAAGGTCATGCATATAGGTAAAAAGAACCCGCTGTTCAAATACAAATTGGGGGGGGCATTATTGGGAGACAGCAGTCTTGAGAGAGACTTGGGTGTGCTGGTAGATGCATCACTGAAGCCATCTGCACAGTGCGTAGCAGCCTCGAAAAAAGCCAACAGAATGCTGGGCATCATAAAGAGGGGCATAACAACCAGGACGCGGGAAGTCATCATGCCATTGTATAGAGCTATGGTGCGTCCACATCTGGAATACTGCGTTCAATATTGGTCGCCGTACCTCAAGAAGGACATGGCGGTGCTTGAGAGAGTCCAAAGGAGAGCAACGAAACTGGTAAGAGGGCTGGAACACTGCCCATACGCCGAGAGGTTGGATAGGCTGGGGCTCTTCTCTCTGGAAAAAAGGAGGCTCAGGGGAGATATGATAGAGACCTTCAAGATCATGAGGGGCATAGAGAGGGTGGATAGGGACAGATTCTTCAGGCTGAAGGGGTCAACAGGCACGAGGGGGCATTCGGAGAAACTGAAGGGAGATAGGTTCAGAACAAATGCAAGGAAGTTTTTCTTCACCCAAAGGGTCGTGGACACTTGGAATGCGCTACCGGAGGAAGTGATCAGGCAGAGTACGGTACAGGGATTCAAACAGGGATTGGACGGATTCCTGAGGGATAGGGGGATCGTGGGATACTGAGAGAGGTGCTGGGATGTAACACAGGTATAGAAAGCAAACCAAGTAATAAGTATAGAAATCCGACCAGGTCGTGCATGTGCAAGACCGGAGGGTTAGGACTTCGATGGGAAGATAAAACTCAATGGGAAACCAAGGTGGCAAGGGGGCCCCTTCTGGTGTCTCAGACAGGCCGTGACCTGTTCGGGCCGCCGCGGGAGCGGACTGCTGGGCAGGATGGACCTGAGGTCTGACCCAGCGGAGGCACTGCTTATGTTCTTATGTTCTTATGTTCAGTGACCCACAGGATTATAACGATGATTTTAGTGCAACCGAGCCTGAGTGTTCCTGAGGATCAATGGCCTAGCAGACTTATTTTTTTTTAAAATTTGATCAGTTGGAGGCAAAGCAATGTCGTCTGTTTTCTTTGCCTAAGACAAAAGACTTTAGAGCTGTATTCTCATAAAGGTTTATGGTAAAATGTATCTACGGCAAATTTGAGCACTTGGTGAAGGGTTCAAAAATATTTGTGCACACATTGCAATAACTATTCTAAAACAGTGGTTCTCAAACCTGTTGTGTGAGACCCCAGTCAGTCGGGTTTTGATGATATCCCTAGTGAATATACATTAGAATATCAGTAAGAAGCCTTTTGAGCAATTTTTAATAAATTTATTGTCAATCAATTTTTTAAGCTTTTAAAATTACATACATTTATAAATACCATTTATATAACCACACCGTGCACATAAATAAATTCACCTATTCCTTATAAAAGTCAAAAGAGAAATTAAAAAAAAATCCCCAATAAGATAGAAAACCTGGAATTGATTTGAGTTCTTTCAACCACTGCTCCTTTCACTTTATCACTACCAGTTTCCTAAAGTCTCAATATTGTATGGTGTATGCTGCCTCAATGATAAAATTTCCAATGATCTTAGCTGCAACTGATGTCCTGCTTCTCCACCATTCCAATCCTTAATGAAAATTTTTCCTCAGCCAGCTCCAGGAGGTTTTTCTGGGACCTTTGAAGGAAAATGGAATCAGAAGAGCTGACAAATTTTCAGTACATTATATAATCTGCAGCAGTGGTATTCTGAGGTCCCTTTTCCTTCTTTAGTGTTCTTACTGTCTGAAGCAGATCCTGTATTTATTGTGAGAGTTTAAGTATGATCTGTAGATATATCATTTTGTTTGGTGTATTTCTTTGAATTTAGCTCACAGCAATTCTGTTAGCACTCACTAACCCCTAAGGTGCACTAACCGATTAGCGTGCGTTAAACGCTAACGTGTCCATAGACTAACATGCTAATCGGTTAGCGCACCTTAATAAAAGAGGGCCTAAGCTTTAGTACATGGGCCCCTAAATATTTTCTTCCTAATATATGTACTCTGTATGTCATGGCTTAACACTTTGGAATGCTATGTCCACTGATTTACGTGAAGAAATATCATTAGAATGGAGGAAGCATCTCCTGGAGGGCGCAGAGAACAAACTAGGGAGTGGAGACTTTTGAAATTGTTATATTACCTGGCTGCTTCTTCCCCAGAGCGCTTCCTGGACAACTTGAGTGCCTATTGCCAGCAGGCACTGAAAGAGGACACCAACTACCATCGGGTACTGAGCCCGGGAGATAAGAACGTGCTTCCTCCTGTGGCAATCTGAGGAAGCATCTCCTGGAGGGCGCAGAGAGTGAACTAGGGAGTGGAAACTTTTGAAATTGTTATATTACATAGCTGCTTCTTCCCTGGAGCGCTTCCCGGACAACTTGAATGCCTATTGCCAACAGACACTAAAAGAGGACACCAACTACCATTGGGTCCTGAGTCCGGGAGATAAAAACATGCTTTTTCCTGTGGCGCGGCCACAGGCATGCGGCTTCAGGGCGTGGCTGCAGGGTGTGGCCTTGGGAGCCACTGGAGCTGTTGGAGTAGCAAGATAACCTTTTGTTGACTATATTGGATTTTGTTATGGGTAAATTGGACCTATGGATAAACATTTGACATTACCAGGGACTCCAAAACATCCAGATAGACTTGCCTCAATTTTAGGAGCTTCATTAAGCTCCCCAGATCGTACCCCTCCCCTCCCTCCTGATCTTCCTAGGTGCTTAGAGCCAAACGGCTCACAAGCAGCTTCTTTTGAAGCCTCTGACCCTCAACTGCTTCATAGATTGTTTTTTCTCAGATGCCTCAAGTTTTTGTTGAAACTGTTAGCCAGTCTGAAAGTTTGGAAGAAAACCCAAAGCAAGTTACCTTAAAAGACTTGTGGATTTTAAATACCAGGATGAAGGTAATGTTGAAAAAAGTTACCAATCAGGTACAGGTTTTTTCCAAGGAAGTAGCAGACAAGTTAGGGAATGTAGATGCCAACATTGGGAATCTAGATAAACATACACTTGTGATGGAAAAACAGATAAAGAATTTGCAGTCCTCTATATTAGCATCTAGTAAGGATTCCTTGAATATTCATTATAAGCTAGAGATGAATGAAAATCAGGCAAGGGCAAAGAATTTAAGGCTGGTAAATTTTCCCTCCACTCATTTGTTATCTCCTGAGATACTTTTGAGAAAGTATCTTAAGGAGATACTTGGGGTAACTAATTCAGATACTATGATGTTTTCAAATTTGTACTATATACCCCAAAAGAAAAAATTCCCAGTAGAAGGAGGCTTGGATCAATTGAGTGTTGTGGATTTTGATCTGACAAAATTTTTAGAAGATACCCAAGATTTGATCCAAACTGGGGTTACCTTATTAATTACCTGTTTAAATGAGTCAGATAAAGCTCTTATTTTGAAACTTTACTTTCAAAATAGAGATGCAAAATTCTTTGGAGACAAAGTTTTGATGTTTCCCGATGTGATGAAATCTACACAGCTTAGGAGGAAGGCTTTTTTGGCTTTACGCCCTAAGGTTCTTGAAATAGGTGCTACTTTTTTTCTAAAGTTCCCCTGCAAATGCCTACTACATGTCCAAGACAAAGATTATATTTTTTGGGATCCACTTCAATTAGATTTATTTCTTAAGGGGAAAAAAACTTGACCTGTTTTGTGTTGTTTTTTCAAATTGGGGTAATAAATAAATAGCGCTTATTTGTATTTAATAGGGATGGAAAGGGGGGAAGGTTTTTCCCCTTCCTTCCTATTTTTTTATTTCTTTCATGGTTTCTAAATTAATGAGCTGTCTTCTTCCAACAATAATGTGGGCTAGATGGATTTGTAAGTTTAGTTTGTTTAACTAAATTGTTTGCATATTATTTTCTTTTGGATCCATATCCTAATTATGTGAATGTAACATTGTGAAAAATATTTCAATTAAAAAAAAAAGAAAAAAAAAATCATTAAAATGCTTTAAAACAAAATTTAAAACATTTTTATTCAAACACGCCTTCAACCTTTATTCCCAACCCAATCTTACTTAAAGATCCTAGCTAGCAGAAGGATCCCTTCCAACTGTGGTACCCTTTCTTGGCTTTCTATCCTATACGACATGTAATTCTCCCCCTTTTCCTTATAAACCCGTATATCTGTTTGTCAAATTGTTCATGTCCCCTGATTTTTAGTTCATGGGATGTTGGCATACCCATTACCTTAAAAGGCAGGGAATTACTTTGGGTATCTCAACTCCAGACTTCCCTTGCAGCTACTTCCAAGCAATCTCTAATTCTGTAGAAAAAAAAAACCTTCAGGGGCTCTCTTTTGCACATAGAATCATTTTCTGAATTATTGACAATAGGTTTTCTGGGTATACCTTACCCACTCCAAAATGATGGAACTTCTCTCGTACGAGGAAAGAGATGGCTGAGGGGGAGATATGATTGAAGTCTACAAAATCCTGAGTGGAGTTGAATGGGTACAAGTGGATCTATTTTTCACTCCATCAAAATTTACAAAGACTAGGGGACACTCAATGAAGTTACAGGGAAATACTTTTAAAACCTATAGGAGGAAATTTTTTTTCACTCAGAGATTAGTTAACCTCTGAACATATTGCCAGAGGTTATGTTAAGAGCAGATAATATAGCTGGTTTTAAGAAAGGTTTGGACAATTTCCTGGAGGAAAAGTCCATAGTCTATTATTGAGAAAGATCGGTAGCATGGAATGTTGCTACTCCTTGAGTTTTGGCCAGGTACTAGTGACCATGATTGGCCACCATAAGAATGGGCTATTGGGCTTGATGGACCATTGGCCCGATTCCGTAAGGCTTTTCTTATGTTCTTATGGCCTTAACCTCCTCATTGGTGACCTTGCTGTCTGGGTTAGCATCTTGAAGTGTGGCTTGACTGCTGTTGGTTAGCAGGATTTCTAAATAGGTAGTTCATATTACCTCCAGTTAGCCAGCTATTCAAGCAGTTCTTTCAAAGTTCACTAAGATTAATCTGGGTCATCTTTGGTAACACAGGGACTCTAGGGTGTGTATACAACCTAGCATTCTGCAACACATCAATTACTTGATCGAGGAAGCTCTGTTGCAACTTCAAAGATTTCTAGAAAGTTTGCTGTTGACATTGCCCTTGCACAATTTGCTGTAGCTATTTGCATTACATTAGTGATTTCTATTCCGCCAATACCTTGCGGTTAAAGGCGGATTACAAAAGAAGTTATCTGGCCATTTCCAGAGGAATTGAAGAGTAGAGCGATTTGCTACAGAGAATTGGGATGAGTCTTGCGGTGTTAGCTTGTCTTCAAGGATGTCTTGAATAGGATGGTTTTTATTTCTTTTCTAAACGATTTGTAGTCTGTAGTCGTTTATCAGTAAATTGGAGAGTTGGTAGTCTAGTTTTGATGTTTGAGTGGCTAGAAGGCTGTCGTACATTTTTTTTCATTTGATGTCTCTGTTGTTGCCCCTCTATTAGGACCTAAAGTGGTCTATGTGCACACTGTAACTAAAGAAAGGGAGAGAACCACCCTGCATGTTCAATACATTCCTTCTGATCCTTGTCTAGGGCATAGCTAGTCTCTTTAGTCCAAATTCCTGGTTTGGTGCGGTCGTAAGGTCCAGAGCCGTGGCGGTTAATGAATTTAGCTTCTCTCAAATGGAGATGCTCAGATCACACCACCAAAAACCGCTTTTTTTTCTTTTTTCTTTCTCAGTCCCTTTTTATCTCCTCTCTTCTAATGATTGCATACTCCCTCCAACTTGCTATCTAGTGCTGCACCTCGTGCCCTTGCGATTGCCACTGTTGCACTGCCACAGAAACAGGACTTTCTCTTTTGTCTGAACAGCAAAAGAGCATCTCGTGCTCTAGGATACAACTTTTAGGCACTCTAGTATCCAGGCAGCATGGATTTATGAAGCCCTACCATAAGTGTACTCCTACTCTCTGCCTTTCCTATTTTCACTACATTTTTACAAATATAATACTGTATTTTGTCTTACTTTTTTCTTGGTTTATTTATCTTTACACATCCAGGGAGAGTGGGGGGTTGGGGGTTGGGAGGAATTATTGATAATGATATTTTAGGTAACTTGGTTTCATTTTATATTATTTACTTGGTTCTTATGTTATTACTACAGTGGTGCCTCGCATAACGGACGCCTCGCACAGCGAACGCTGCGCATAACGAACTTTTTGTCTTGCTCCCTATAACGAACTTCGTTTCACACAACGAAGTCGCCCGAGGGGCCCGGGGGGGGGGGGGGGCGGAACTACTCTTGCCGCTTCCTAATGTGAGCCGGGAACAGCAGCACCCTCCTGTCTGAATGCAGTGTTCCATCATCTCCCTCCACCTTACCTTAGATGCCGAGTTTTCCTGCTTTCTTTTTCGGCCAGCCACACACTTTCAAAGAGCAGCACATGCGCGCATGCTCTGTTGTTCAATCTTCTCCTCTGACGCAACCGGAAACCGGAAGTTGCAGGAGAGGAGAACATTGATCAACTTCAGCAGCTGCGCGTGCACAGCTTTTTGAAAGCGTGCGGCTGGGTGAAAAAGAAAGCTGGCAAACTCTGCATATAAGGTGAGGTGGAGGGAGGGAAATGTAGGGCTGCAGAACGAATTATTTTGTTTTACATGTATTCTTATGGGAAAACAGGGCTGCAGAACGAATTATTTTGTTTTACATGTATTCTTATGGGAAAACGCGTTTCACACAACGAACGTTTCACATAACAAACTTGCTCCTGGAACGGATTAAGTTCGTTGTGTGAGGCACCACTGTATATGCAAAATAATGTAATTATTGAAGGATAGTTCTGTTATCTATATAGATATTAGTGTTATGACTGAATGCAATAATATACTGTTCTTTTATTTATATAACACTGTTCTTGTTTAAAAATCAATAAAGAATTATTAAAAAAAAAATTCCTTTAGATATTTTAAACTGCCTTGTTTTGTTGAAAGAAAAGTGGTATATTAAGTCTAGAATAAGCATAAACAGATTGGCTTAAGGTTTCTTTCTGTATCCAGTTTAAAGCACATTTTCTAGTCCATAAAGTCCTGTATCAAGATTGCCCTCCATACCTAGGGCTCCTTTTACTAAGCAGCGATAGCGTTTTTAGCACGCGCAGAATTTTAGAGCGTGCTAAACCCGCGCTACGCGGCTAGACCTAACGCCAGCTCAATGCTGGTGTTAGTGTCTAGTGCGCGCTAAGCGCACGTTAAAATCGCTATCGCAGCTTTGTAAAAGGAGCCCCTAGTCTCCTTTTTATGCTTCTTCTCATTTTTTATGGTCATCATCTAGATTTCGACTGGCTCTCCCACCTGTCTCTGCTGGTCACTTAGAGGGGCAATAATCAAAAAATACATCTAAGTCTGTTTTGGACCTAAGTTGCTAGTTGCCCAAATTTCAGGTGAGAAGCGGAGTCCCCCAAGGATTGGCGCTTTCAGCGTTACTATTCAATATTTATATGGCCACAATTGGTCAATTATTCCAATCTTTAGGGGTTGAATACTACATATATGAGGATGATATCATCTTCTTCTTCCCAGTGTGTATGGGGGGATCGGTTCGAGAAACTGATTAGTAATTATATGAGTGAAATTACTGGATGGATGGAAAGGCAAGGCTTAAGATAGAACATAGAAAAGACAGAGGTAATTGTGGGTAAATCTGACCCAGTCAATTGGCCAAAAACATTAACTGCCTCTTTTACATAGCTGCGCTAGCGGCTGCTGCATGGCAATGGCCCCGAAGTCCTTTAAATCTCTATGGGCTTCGGGGCCATTAGCGCAGCAAAGCCGCTAGTGTGGCTTTGTAAAAGAGGCCGTAAAAGTGATAGATGAGGTATTGCTGGTGAGGTAGTCAATGACAGTCCTGGGAGTAAAATTGGACCCAGGACTTACAATGAGTTGCCAAGTGGTAAAGACAGTGCACATATGCTTTGCACAGATATATTTATTGTATTGTTTAAAACCAATGCTGTCACCAGTTGACTTTCGTGCTGTTGTACAAGCAATGATTTTGTTGCGGCTGGACTACTGCAATGGCCTGTACCTGGGAATAACTAAAACCAGGTGCAGGGCGTTGCCAGTGATCCAGAATGATAATTGGAATGCCAAGATATGACCATATTACCCCATATCTCCGACAACTGCATTGGCTACCAGTTGTATTTAGAATCCAATATGAAGCAATTATGCTATGTCATCAATTTCTATATACTGTTTACACTCGACAGTGATCTTAACCATCTGAGATAATAAACACCTGTTACCATACAGTTTTTTGGAACCTCAGGCCACCACTCAGAGCTCAAACTCGTTCATTGCTCTAAGCTTTATGTGGAAGCTCCTCATTGGATCCTTTTATATTTTCTAACCTCTTTTTGCTTTTGTGATGTCACAAAAGCAAAAAGAGGTTAGAAAATATAAAAGGATCCAATGAGGAGCTTCCACATAAAGCTTAGAGCAATGAACGAGTTTGAGCTCTGAGTGGTGGCCTGAGGTTCCAAAAAACTGTATGGTAACAGGTGTTTATTATCTCAGATGGTTAAGATCACTGTCGAGTGTAAACAGTATATTATTGAAAAAATCACCTAAAAAATATCACATAATAATTGTGCATTGTAAGATCAATTTCTATATGGCACGATTCCCAAATTTTTAAAGAGATTGATGGCTGGTTACCAACCATCAAGATCATCGTGTCCTGAAAATTCAGCACTGTTGAAAACAAAGGCCAATCCCAAGTATGTGGAAACGAATGCTATGACCTTTTCATGTGCAGGAGTAAAACTGTGGAATAACCTTGTTGGCCAAATTCGGAAATGTGGTGATAGGAGTTCATTCAGGAAACTGCTGAAAATGCAATTATTTGTTGATGCATTTCTTTGAGCATTTGAACTATTGTAAAGACTGAATCGTTCTGCTTTTGTTTTTATCTGTTCTGACCTTTTTCAATATTTTATGTATGTAACTTTATTGTAAACCGTTTTGGAATAAAAACGGTATAGAAATTTTAAATAAATAAATTTTCAAAAAATACTTCCAAATATTTTTTTTCGAGAATCATCTACTTGTACATCCAGCCATTTGTTCGTCCAGACCGTTAAGTCGTCTATCTTTAAACCCCATTCTCGTCCCATAATTTGTCCATGTCAAAAACACCTAGAACAAGATCTTTTGGACATGGGAGGGGTCAGCAAAGTGATGGACTGGACACCCAGACATGGCAACAGAGTAGTGGGGCACCTTACAGGGGGCACTGCTGTGAACTTCACAAAAAAGGTGCTAAATAAACATCTTACCACAACTCCCTTATAGGTCATGGTGAACCCCCAAACACCCCCAAAACCTACTAGACCCAACTGTCTACCACCCCATTAGCCCTTATGGCTGCAGGTGACATCTATATGGCAGTACAATAGGTTTGGGGGGGGGGTTAGGGTGAGTGCACCTTTCCTATAGCAGGTGCTGATGTTCTGGAGGCAGGTATGTACGTTTTATTCCAATTTTTATGGCAGTGTGGAGGAGTCAGTGATCACTGTGTGTGTGTGTGTGTGGGGGGGGGGGGGGTCTGTACTTTGTGTCTGAATTGGTAATCTGGTCACTTTGGATACCTTCTGTACATTTAGACCTGTTTTTAGATCGCCTTAGTCACTATGTATAAGTTCCGTCTAGGCAGTCTCTTTAAACTTTTGGTTATACTTGCAGTACGACTAAGTCTAGGTCAGCCCACATCCCGCCCTCACCACTCCTCCTAAAACGCCCCTTTCAGCTCTGTGTGTACAGCGGCACTGAAAAGACCTAAGCTGTTTTTAGATACATCTAAAACCCGTTTTGATTATCAGCATTTGGACGACCTGTCTTTAAGGTCGTCCAAGTGCCGATTTGGGCAGAATTTTAGACATATTTCTGTTTCGACTATGAGTCCCTTAGAATCCACCAGAAAAGGAGCCTTTTTTAAACTTAGGGCCTTCCGTATGGAACTTGCTCCCTATGGAATTACAGTTGGAGTTCTCCTATATAAAATTTAAAATGGCTTTAAAAACATACCTGTATTATTTGGTTTATGAGGGCACTGTCTGAGGGTCTTACACTGCCACACAATAGCTTGATGCCCCCACCTCTCTCCCCTCTCTTATCACTGACCTATCCTATAATTGTAGCTCCGTGACTTTTCTAATTTTCCTTTATAAATTGTAAATCACCTTGTTTTGTGGAATGAAAGGTGGTATATTTTGGCCAGGTACTAGTGACCTGGATTGGCCACTGTGAGAACGGCTACTGGGCTTGATGGACCATTGGTCTGACCCAGTAAGGCTATAATAAACATAAACACTATAGTAAGGCTATAATAAACATATACATAAACAATAAGTCTGGAATAAACATAAACACTTTCCCTTCTATTACAACTGTCTGAAAATATCCATTGTTCTCTTCAGTTAGCCCTGATTTTGGAGACGTTTCTGGTCCTAAGCTAATTTTCTTTCTTGCTGCAAAATTTGCACATGTGCGATGGTTCATGCACATTCGCTTGCACTATCAGGAAAGAGTGTATACTCTTTATAAAAGAGTGCACCCTTTTTGCAAAATGTGTATACTAGTATTGGCAAACAAAAGAAAAATCACAAGATGTGCTTTTTCTGCTCTTTTTTGTTTGCTAATGATATCCAATGACATGAGCTGTGTTGTAAACATATCCTATGTCATTGCAAATGACTGTCCATTCATAGACACATATAGTCTTAATGTTACAGCAAAATGACAAAAATTAAAAGGAAGAGGAGAAACCACACAGAAGGGAGCTAGGGAAATAAGAGACGTCAGTTCAGAGCTCACTAGAGGGAAATTGCTCAGTCTCAGTCAGACTATTATACTCATGCGCCTTTCTAACATAGGATTTGACACTGGATACTGTAGAGGAAAGAGCCACCACCCCCCGCTCTCAGGCAACCACAGTGGTTGACTGCCAAAAACTCAAAGTAGGTAGTAGCAATCCCAAACTGCTAAATTAGGAATTAGCCCTCTCACAACCTCTCATGAAGTGTTCCCAGAGACGGGCAGGAAGCAGAGCCAGCCACCGTGGTAGATCTGCTGGATCATTTCAACAGCTGCTATGTGGTCATATTTTCTGTAGGAGCTGACTCATGTCTGCTAGTGCAGTCTGTAGCAACATACCAGGGCACTCTGAGGCTTCAGTCCTAGTGGGACATGTAGAGTGTCGCATCTGCTTGGTCAAGCTGTTTATCTTTCCTAAATGGTTGTATATCAGGGATCTCAAAGTCCCTCCTTGAGGGCCGCAATCCAGTCGGGTTTTCAGGATTTCCCCAATGAATATGCATTGAAAGCAGTGCATGCCCACAGATCTCATGCATATTCACTGGGGAAATCCTGAAAGCCCGACTGGATTGCAGTCCTCAAGGAGGGACTTTGAGACCCCTGAAGTGCTTACAAATAGGGAGATATTTCTGATGTTATAGTGCAGGGATCTCAAAGTCCCTTCTTGAGGGCCACAATCCAGTCGGGTTTTCAGGATTTCCCCAGTGAATATGCATGAGATCTATGCACATGCACTGCTTTCAATGCATATTCATTGGGGAAATCCTGAAAACCCGACTGGATTGCGGCCCCCAAGGAGGGACTTTGAGACCCCTGTTGTATATGTTACAAATTTTGCTGTTATGTTTACTGAAGAAAGATTTAAAGATCTTTTATTAAAAAAATTACTCGTTTTTGTTGGGTTGCTAAGAAACCTAAACTAAAGTTGACATATTTACTAGGTAATTGGAATAGAGGAGGGTTGGGTTTGCCGGATATGCAGGTCTATAATTATGCATGTTTGTTTCGTCATTTAGGTGATTGAGTAAATGTGACAAGCATTTACACTCCACTTCAGATGGAACAGGAGTTTTTAGCTCCTTATGATATTTTTGCATTACTACATAGTACGCAGAATGCATTACCATCTCTTATTCGTTCAAGTGTTGTATTTAATACTTTACAGACGGCATGGCGTTGGCTTGTGCAATTATTGGGAGGGAATCCGATGGTTACTGATCTCTTGCCTTTGCAGGGTAATCCGGCTTTTCTTTCGGGTAGAGACTCTAGGGAGTACAGATTATGGGGAGCAAGAGGAATTTCAAGACTGGAACATATACTGGGAGATGAGGGGGAGCTATTGACCTGTGCAGAATTGTTAGCTAAGGTGGGAGAGACTTGGGGAGCGCAGTTTGCATGTATACAAGTGGAACATTATGTGAGATCCCTTGACAGAGCACAGTTGAGTTTGCATTTGGGGGCTAGATTGAGAGAGTTGTTTGTTCAGGAGGAGGGGATGTCTCTTTCGGTGTCTAGTATTCATGCTAATTTGCAAAAACTACAACCAGATAAGGACTATCAGAATATTCGGGAGAAATGGGAGAAAGATTTACAGCTTAATTTGAGTCATTGGGATGCTGCCCGTACTTTAAGAGCGATACCTGGGGTGACTTTGTGTACATGGTTAAGAGAAACGTATTATAGGGTTACATTACGTGCCTATTATACGCGTACACAATTGTTTTATAGTGGAGGTCTTCCTACACCATTATGTCATAAATGTGGGAGGGAGGGTCATACTTTAGGTCATGCATTTTGGTTTTGCCCCATAATTCAGCACTTTTGGAAGCGAATAATAAATTATATGTCAAAGATAATTGGAAGACCTTTGCGCTGTTTTCCTTCCCTCTTTATTTTTGATTTGCCAGAAGCTTATGGCTATTTGCCTAAGGGACATAAGGCGCTGTGTAGGAAAATGAGTCTATTGGCTAGAAAATGTATACTTCAATATTGGACGATGCCTGACCCTCCGAGGTTTTGGCATTGGCGGAACCAGTTACATCAGTTGGCCATTTGGGAAGTTAGAGATGCTGGAATTACTAGAAAGCGAAAGATGTTTCTACAAAACTGGGATTCATATTTGCAAGACTTACATTCTAAGGGCCATAGTGCGGTTTTAAGTTGGGTCTCTTAATTGGGCTTTTATTTAAATGAATGAAAATAATTCTGGTATGTTTTGATAAGGTAGGGTAGAGAGTACCATTGGGTGGGGTGGGGAGGGTATGGAGAGGGGTGGTAGAGGTTATTGAAAGGTTCAAACACATAGTCACATATAGATAAAGTGGGGGTTTATTGAAAGTGGAATATGTATATTATTTTATTATATTTGATGCATTATTGTTGCAATCAGTGCCTTGATGTTGCATTTGTTGTATTTGATGATGTTTGCATCAATAAAACCGTTTGAATCTAAAAACTAACCCGTTTCACAACAGTCTGTTATAACATATAGACCTAACCAGTCTTCATCAAAACTCTAGACAGGGTCAGATTTAGGATTTTGATGCCCATAAGCAGAACTGGAGAGAGGTGAGGAGGGAAGGGTTTGAAAGGAGGTAAAAATGTGAGCTGGAACTAGTGAGTGGCCGGAGAATATTTAATTGCGTGGTTACTTAAGGCTGTTGAACTACTGAGTATGTGTGTGCATGCATGTGAGTGAGAGAGTGAGTGAATGGAAAAGGCTTCTGAAAAAAATGCCATTCCAATCGGAACTGGAGAGGTTTGTTGGAAATGCGGGATGGAAGTCTGCATACAGCTAGCATATGCGGGGTTTAGAATGATTCTGGAACTGAGGTCGCCAGAAAAAAACATTGAGACTGTTGAAACTGGATTAAAGCCTAGGTTGGATGTGAGTGAGATATGAGCTTGAATTTTGGGAGATTTTGAAGGGAAAATTAGTTGAAAGTGCTTAATTTTAAGAATTTTGGTGGTTTGGATATAAAAGAAATTAAGAGTTGAGTGCAGGAATAAGAAACATAGAAACATAGAAACATAGAAATTGACGGCAGAAAAGGGCTACAGCCCATCGAGTCTGCCCATACCAATGACCCACCCCCTGACTCCTACTCTCCCAGAGATCCCACATGAATATCCCATTTTCTCTTGAAATCTAACACGCTGCTGGCCTCAATCACCCTCTGAGGCAGCTCGTTCCAATGATCTACCACCCTTTCAGTGAAGAAGTACTTCCTCGCATCACCCTTAAATTTCCCTCCCCTGATTTTCAGCGAGTGACCTCTGGTTACTGAGGGCCCTATAAGACTGAAGATATCATCTTTCACCTCTATACGCCCAGTAATATACTTAAAGGTCTCAATCATGTCCCCTCTCTCTCTTCGCTCCTCCAGTGAGTACATCCGCAGTTTTTTTAACCTTTCTTCATACGTGAGTTCCCTGAGCCCCAAAACCATCCTGGTAGCCATTCGCTGAACCGACTCAATTCTCAACACATCTTTTCGGTAGTGTGGTCTCCAGAATTGAACACAATACTCGAGATGAGGTCTCACCATGGATCTGTACAGCGGCATTATGACTTCAGGTTTTCTGCTGACAAAACCCCTACGGATACAGCCCATCATTTGTCTTGCCTTGGACGATGCCTTCTCTACTTGATTGGCAGCCTTCATATCGTCGCTAATGATCACTCCTAAATCACGTTCCACCGTGGTCCTGGACAAGGTTTCACCATTTAGTGTGTAAGTTCTGTGTGGATTTTTTTTGCCTAGGTGCATTACCTTACATTTTTTAGCATTGAAGCCCAGCTGCCAAGTTGATGACCACTGTTCAAGCTGTCTTAGGTCCTGCGTCATAAAGTCAGGCACACTGCTTTTGCCAACTATGTTGCATAGTTTGGCATCGTCGGCAAACAGTGATACTTTTCCTCTAAGTCCTTGGGTCAAATCTCCTATGAATAAATTGAATAGAATCGGCCCTAAGACGGAGCCCTGAGGTACTCCACTCATCACTGCTGACGTTTTGGAGGGGGTACCGTTTACCATCACCCTTTGAAGCCTACCATCTAGCCAATCCCTTACCCATGTTGTGAATGTATCCCCTAATCCCATCGATTTTAGTTTGTTCAACAGCCTGCGGTGTGGAACGCTATCAAAAGCTTTGCTGAAGTCCAAGTATATCACGTCAAGGGACTCACCGGCATCCAGATGACTGGTCACCCAATCAAAGAAGTCAATCAGATTAGATTGGCAGGACCTTCCCCTGGTGAATCCGTGTTGCTGTGGATCACGTAGATTTTCTTCATCTAGAATTTTGTCAAGTTCCTGTTTGATTAGTGTTTCCATGAGTTTGCACACTATGGATGTAAGACTCACCGGTCTGTAATTTCCTGTCTCCGTTCTGCAGCCCTTTTTGTGGAGTGGAATTACGTTAGCTGTTTTCCAGTCTAGGGGTACTATTCCCGTGCGCATGGAAAGATTGAAGAGTACGGATAGTGGTTCAGCCAGAACTTCACTCAGTTCTCTGAGTACCCTGGGGTGTAGATTGTCTGGCCCCATAGCTTTGTCTACTTTGAGTCTTGAAAGTTCGTGGTAGACATTACTAGGTGTAAACTCGTAATCACGAAACAGGTCATTTTGGCTGTTTCTTATTTGTAGTTGCGGACCATCTCCCGGTGCTTCACAGGTGAATACTGAGCAGAAGTATTCGTTTAGCAGTTCTGCTTTGGTAGTATCAGATTCTGCGTAGTTTCCATCTGATTTCCTAAGGCGTTCTATTCCATTTTTGTTTCTCTTCCTGTCGCTAATGTACCTGAAGAAGGATTTGTCCCCTTTTTTAATGTTCCGTGCTAGATCTTCCTCTGTTTGAAGTTTGGCTTCCCTGACTGCCTTTTTGACAGCCTTAGATCTGGCCTGATAGTCTTCTTTTGCCTCCCTTTTCCCAAGATGTTTGTAGGTAATAAATGTTTCTTTTTTCATTTTAATGAGGTCAGAAATTTCCTTGTTGAACCATTGTGGTTTTTTGTTTCTCCGGCGTTTGCTTACTGTTTTTACGTAGCGGCTAGATGCTTCGTTCAGGATGGATTTTAGGTTTGACCACATATTTTCCGGGTTGTCAGTTTCTGCATGGTTTTGCAGCTTTTGATGGACAAATTCTCTCATGTGGTCGAAATCTGCCTCCCTAAAGTTGAGGACCCTTGTTGCTGTGTTTGATTTAGAGAAGCCTTTCCTGAGGTTGAGCCATACCATGTTGTGGTCGCTGGAGCCCAGCGTGTCTCCCACTGATACTTCCGAGACACTGTCTCCATTTGTGAGTACCAGGTCCAGTATTGCTTTTTCCCTGGTGGGCTCTAATACCATTTGTTTTAGTTGTGCACCCTTAATGGAGGTTATTATTCTCTTGCTACCGCTCGTAGTTGCTGAGAGGGTGTTCCAGTCTGCATCTGGCATGTTGAAGTCGCCTAACAGTACTGTGTCACCACGCAAAGTGATGTTCTCTATGTCCTCAATCAATTCTTTGTCTTCGTCTTCCTTTTGTCTCGGAGGCCTGTATACCACACCGAGGTAAAGGCATTTTTCGTTCCCTCTGGTCAGGTTTACCCAAAGTGATTCCCCTGTGTATCTAACCTCTGTGATCCTGGTAGTTTTGATATTATCTTTAGTGTATAGTGCTACCCCCCCTCCTAATTCTATTTTTGAAAAAAACATTTGTTTCTTTCATAAGAACATAAGAATAGCCTTACTGGGTTAGATCAATGGTCCATCTAGCCCGGTAGCCTATCCTCACGGTGGCCAATACAGCTCATTAGTTCCTGGCATAACCCCAAAGAGTCACAATATTATACGCATTCAAAACAGCCCAGTTAGGTGCTGGGGCTGTAGACTTGATAAGGTTGACAAAGGCTCTTCTGTAAATCCAGCTGCTAGTGGGATTTTAAAAAGATTACTTTAACTTTGGATATTTTTCCTGAGCTTTGAGTTGTGAAGGACAAAAGCAGGTTTTTTGAGGCACAGCCTTATGAGAAGTCTCTGACAGGGTAAATTGCTTAAGAGATGAAAGAGGACTTTCACTGGAGTCCACTTTCAGAATCTTTTTTTTTATTGCCTTCAGAGCAGGGGTGTCAAAGTCCCTCCTCGAGGGCCGCAATCCAGTCAGGTTTTCAGGATTTCCCTAATGAATATGCATGAGATCTATTAGCATACAATGAAAGCAGTGCATCCAAATAGATCTTATGCATATTCATTGGGGAAATCCTGAAAACCTGACTGGATTGCAGCCCTCGAGGAAGGACTTTGACACCCCTGCTTTAGAGGTTCGCTGAATTTTTGAAGAAACCATTTTTAGAATTTTCAGGAATAGCTGAAGGAGAAAAGCAGCAGAGTTGTTCAAGTCTGGGTAGCCCTAGAAAAGGAAGAATTTGGACACAGGTACTTTGAGAAAACAGCAGCTGTTCTAAAACAGGATTGGGATTTCCAGAGTGTGACAGCTGTGCTGGAGGCTGTGCAGAGTTACTAGTGTGCAAGCAGTTAAAGGGTGGTAACTCAACCTAATAAAGACTACGCAGGGTCTCTGAATTGAAGTGTGGCTAAGCTGAGTTGAATGAAGCAAGAAGTTGAGCTTTTTACTGGGAGGGTTAGTTTAGGGCAGTGGTTCCCAAATCTGTCCTGGGGGACCCCCAGCCAGTCAGGTTTTCAAGATATCCCTAATGAATATGCATGAGAGAGATTTGCATATAATCGCTGCCTGGCTGGCCCAGAACGTCCTCTCTGCCATTAGAATTGATGTCGGGTGGCGAGAGTTGGTTGGCCCCACAGGGAAGAGCAGGGAGAACTCGGTGCCGGCCTTTTCCCGATGGCGGCGGTGGCACTCAAGTGGCTAAAGAGCCGCAGTTTGCCGGCCTAGGGAGAACAATGGAGGGTGGCCAGCTATGCACCCCCTTGGGGCGTGCACCTGGGACGGACCTCCCCCCCCCCTTGGTACGCCACCGTGGGCCGCAACATGGCAAATGAGGTTTAACTTGGATAAGTGTAAGGAGATGCATGTCGGTAACAAAAATCTTATACATGAATAAAGGATGTCTGGTGTGGTACTTGGACAGACCCTCCAGGAAAGAGACTTGGGAGTACTGGTCGACAAGTCGATGAAGCCGTCCGTGCAATGCACAGCAGCTACAAAAAGGGCAAACAGAATGATAAGAATGATTAAGAAGGGGATCACAAACAGATCGGAGAAGGTTATCATGCCGCTGTACCGGGCCATGGTACGCCCCCACCTGGAATACTGCGTCTAGCACTAGTCACTGTACATGAAGAAGGACACTGTACTACTCGAAAGGGTCCAGAGAAGAGCGACTAAAATGATTAAGGGGCTGGAGGAGTTGCCGTACAATGAGAGGTTAGAGAAACTAGGCCTCTTCTCCCTTGAAAAGACTGAGAGGGGACATGATCGAAACATTCAAGATAATGAAGGGAATAAACTTAGTAGATAGAGACAGGTTGTTCACCTCTCCAAGGTAGAGAGAACTAGAGGGCACTCTCTAAAATTATAAGGGGATAGATTCTGTACAAACGTAAGGAAGTTCTTCTTCACTCAGAGAGTGGTGGAAAACTGGAACTCTTTTCCAGAGGCTGTTATAGGGGAAAATACCCTCTAGGGATTCAAGACAAAGTTAGACAAATTCCTGCTGAACTGGAACATACGCAGGTAAGGCTAGTCTGTTAGGGCAATGGTCTTTGACCTAAGGGCCGCCGTGAGAGTGGACTGCTGGGCACGATGGACCACTGGTCTGACCCAGCAGCGGCAATTCTTATGTTCTTATGGAAAGGTGAGATGTGAAAAGAGGGAGAGTGAAGATTGCAGGATGAAAGAAGGGGATGATGAGAAGTAAAATCTAGCTGAGAGTGAAGAGACAGAGAAGAAAGAAATGGAAAAAATAATGAAGTGAAAGAATTAATGGGAGACTGCAGGGCTGGCTCAACCTAGGGACCAGGTAAGAACATAAGAATTGCCATACTTTAACTTTGGATATTTTTCCTGAGCTTTGAGTTGTGAAGGAGAAAAGCAGGTTTTTTTGAGGCACAGCCTTGTGAGAAGCCTCTGACAGGGTAAATTGCTTAAGAGATGAAAGAGGACTTTCACTGGAGTCCACTTTCAGAATCTTTTTTTTTTTTTGTTAGTTTTATTGTCTTCAGAGCAGGTGTCAAAGTCCCTCCTCGAGGGCCGCAATCCAATCGGGGTTTCAGGATTTCCCCAATGAATATGCATGAGATCTATTAGCATACAATGAAAGGTCCATCAAGACAAGTATCCTGTTTCCAACAGTGGCCAACCCAGGTCCCAAGTATTTAGCTAGATCCCAAGTAATAAAACAGATTTTATGCTGCTTATCCTAAGAATAAGCAGCGGATTTCCCCAAGCCATCTCAATAATGGCCTATGGACTTCCTGTTTAGGAATTTATCTAAACCTTTTTTAAACCCCGCTAAGCTAACTGATTTGACCACATTTTCCAGCAACAAATTCCAGAGTTTAATTACATGTTGTGTGAAGAAATATTTTCTCCGGTTTGTTTTAAATCTACTACTTAGTAGCGTCATCACATGCCCCCTAGTCCTAGTATTTTTGGAATGAGTAACACGTAATTCACATCTACCCTTTCCACTCCACTCAGTGTTTTATAGACCTCTATCGTATCACCCCTGAGCCATCTCTTCTCCAAGCTGGAGTCCTATCCACTTTAGCCTTTCCTCATATTGAAGGTGTACCATCCCTTTTATCATTTTCTTTGTCCTTCTCTATACCTTTTCGAATTCCATTATATCTTTTTTGAAATACGGTGGCCAGAATTGCACACAGTATTCGAGGAGCGGCTATACCATATAGCGATACAAGAGAATGATAACATTTTCATCTTTGTTTTCCATTCCTTTCTTAATAATTCCTAACATTCTATTTGCTTTCTTAGCCGCCGTCGCACATTGAGCTGAGGGTTTCAACGTATCCTCAACAATGACACCTACCGTATTTGCCGGCGTATAAGACGACTTTTTAGTACCTTAAAATCCTCCCCAAAGTCGGGGGTCGTCTTATACGCCGGGTACAGTTTACATGCCCTTACTTGCGGGGCTGGATGTACTCAGTCGCGCGGCTCTTCTTCTCCCTACCTTCTCTGCTTGCAGCACAGAGCCGAACGGAAGTCTTCCCGACGTCAGCGCTGACATCGGAGGGGAGGGAGGGCTTAAACAAAGCCCTCCCTCCCTCCGACGTCAGCGCTGACGTCGGGAAGACTTCCGTTCGGCTCTGTGCTGCAGGCATGGCAGGTAAGGAGAAGGGGAGTAGCCTCGCGGTACCAAGCGAGAGGGGCGGCCGCCCCGCCCCGGTTGCAGCACAGCCGGCCAGGTCCCCTTACTTTTATGGCACTTCCCCGACCGACCGATAACAGCCTGGGTCCGACAATCCTCCCTGCCCTGTAGCCGCGAATCTAAATTACCTTCTTACAGCAGCTGTAAGAAGGTAATTTAGATTCGCGGTTAAGGGCAGGGAAGTTTGTCGGACCCGGGCTGTTGTCGGTCGGTCGGGGAAGTGCCACAAAAGTAAGGGGACCTGGCTGGCTGTGCTGCACCCGGGGCGGTAGAGAAGGAGGGGGGGGGGAGAAGGACGCTGAAATGCCATGGTGAAGACAGGGGGGGGGGGAAGGACTCTGAAAGCACTTGAAGACAGAGGAGGGAGAAGAACGCTGAAAGCACATGGGGGAATACAAAGGGGTGGAGAAGGAAGAAGGGGTCGTCTTATACGGCGAGTATAACACAAAACTCTATTTTTTAACTAAAAGTTGGGGGGTCGTCTTATACGCCCAGTCGTCCTATACGCCGGCAAATACGGTAGATCCTTTTTCCGAGCAGTGACTCCTAACATAGAACACAGCATTACATAGCTATAGTTCAGATTCCTCTTTCCCACATGCATCATTTTACACTTGCTCACATTATGCTTGTTTATTAATAACTTTCTGTACCGGATAATAGCCTAAAAAGGGATCCAAGTGGTGTACAATATATAATACACATTCATCAAAAAAGGAACTCCATTTAAAAATAGGATAGAAAAGAGTAAAAGCAAAAGTTAAACATTTTTTTCCTAAAATACTAAGCAATCAAGATCTCCATAATAATAATTCTAATAGCAATTCTAATAAAAACAATCAAATCTCAGTAAACCATTATCTGCCATTTTGATGCCCAGTCTTCCAGTCTCACAAGGTCCTCTTGCAATTTTTCACAATTCTCTTGCAATTTAACAACTTTAAACAACTTTGTGTCACCAGCAAATTTAGGGGTTCTTTTACAAAGCTGCGCTAGTGGTTTTATCGCATGCACCGGATTAGCTTGTGCTATAGTGCGTGCTAGCTAGAAATCTACCACCTGCTCAAAAGGAGACGGTAGCGGCTAGCGCATGCGGCAATTTAGCACACTCTATTCCACGGTGTCAGGTCAAAAGCGCGCCCGGACAAAGGCGCGCGCAGACAACTAAGCGCAATGTGGAGCTGCGCACCGAAGAAAATGACTGTTTTAAAGGGCTCCGACGGGAGGTGTGGGGGGGAACCCCCCACTTTACTTTATACAGATCGTGCCGTGTTGTGGGGGCGTTGTGGGTGGTTTGGGGGGTTGTAACCCCCCACATTTTACTGAAAACTTCACTTTTTCCCTAAAAAACAGGGAAACAGTTAAGTTTCCAGTATAATGAGGGGGGTTACAACCAGTGCTCCCTCTAAGCGGGCGGGTGGTGTGAGCAAAATTTTTTCCCCGTGCGCTAAAAATATCGGGCGCCAGCACCAACTCGCCCGATTCTCCTCTCGCCGCGGCCTGCCATCTCCGTACGCCGTGCGCTGTGACGTGACATTGTGCGCTGCGAGGCAATATTTTGTGCGCCAGCGCACGCCAGCGCAGCTTAGAGGGAACACTGGTTACAACCCCCCAAAACCCCCCACAATGCCGCCGCGATCTGTATTAAGTAAAGTGGGGGGGTTCCCCAACAAAACCCCCGTCGGAGCCCCTAAAAACACTCTTTTTCTTCGGCGCTCGCTTCCGTCTTGCGCTCAGTTGTCGGCGCGCGCCTTTGTCTTTGGCGGTTTTGTCTATGAACCCTATTCCACGCGTTAAGGCTCTAGCGTGGCTTTGTAAAAGGAGCCCTTAATTATCTCACTAGTTATTCCCATCTCTAGATCATTGATAAATATGTTAAAAAAACCAGCGGTCCTAACACAGACCCCAGGGGAACCCCACTATTTATTTTCTCCATTGAGAATATTGACCATTTAAACCTACTCTCTGTTTTCTGTCTTTCAACCAGTTCTTAATCCCATGACTTTCTAATTTCCTCAGAAGTCTTTTATGATGCACTTTGTCAAATGCCTTTTGAAAATCCAAATACACAATATCAACTGGCTCACCTTTATCTTACATGTTCATTCACCCCTTCAAAGAAATGCAGTAGATTGGTGAGGCAAGATTTCCCTTGACTAAATCCATGCTGGCTTTCTCTCATTAATCCAGTGCTAAAGGGTGCCAAGATTCCAGTCTAGCATCTCTCCCTCTCTCTTCTTTTTCCTCTGCAGGTGGGGAGAAAGAGATGCCACATATCCGCGATTCAAAATTTTGGCAACCTTTATCATCAGCATTTGGGGTTGGGGGGTGGGGGGAAGACTTGAGATGAATGGGGAGCTACTTGATAATGGGGAGGGGCGCTGATGCAAAAATTGGCTGAGGATGCCTCAGTCCCTTGAGCCGGTCCTGAGAGACAGATGTAGAGAAGAAAATAAGGCAGCAGAGGAAAGATGGAAATAAAATCATGGAAAAAACTTAGAAGAAAAGTGGAAAAAAATGACTGGGAACAGCACTAAAATAAAATGTCCAGGCAACAAAGGAAGAACAAGTTTTGGGCTCTTTTTACTACACCGCTTTCCGCGGGCCAGCAAGGTAAATGCTCCGACACTCATTCAATTCCTTTGAATGTTAGAGCAGTTTAGTATAAGTCAACATTTGTTATCAGTTAAATGGCTCGTGGTTGATAACTTTGCATTTTTCACAGGATAGAAGGAACTGTATTCTGTTTATCAAGTGCTGCATTGCATACAGGCTTCTAGTTTATGGTTGGCTTATTTCTAGTTTATGTTTAGTTTATTCTGCATTTGAGGCTGCTTCTGTATTCTGCAGGAGTGATAGAAATGAGCTGTTCTGCTAGTGTTTAACTTAACATAAAAACTTATTTCTGTACCGCAACACTGTAAAGCTCTTTGTGGTTTACAAAAGATATTCAAGTTACAATTTAATGGAAGTTTCAGTTACCCATGGCTAGCAAAGGGGTTTTTAGATTTCTCCTAAAATGTTGGTAAGTACTAGAAGACATTACTAGAGATTGCAAGTCCCTATCCCATGATGCTGCTCGGTATGACAAGAGGCGTTGATGATATTTAAAAAATTTCCATCCTTTGACAGATGGAAAGACAAAGAGAGCATGTGTACGACTTGAGCGTTTCGATTCAGCGAATGTGAACGAATCCTTTAGGTAATTGGATGCGAGGCCAAACACACCTTAAAACATAGGCAGCCAAATCTGAACTTCACACGGGCCTCCACTGGCAACCAATGGAGCTCTTGGAGGGAAGGAGTAACGTGATTGAACCTACTCAAGTTAAAAATCAATCGGACTGCCGCATTTTAGATAATATGCAATCTGTATAGATATTTTTGATTGGCAACCAGATAAACTATATTGCAGTAGTTTAATTGACTCAGTACCAGAGATTGTACCATATCGGTACTCTAGGGTGTTGTCTTTTATAGGCAGGGTTGTTGCTACTGAGTCCTTCCTGGATGTTAGTGCTGTTTTATTATGACAGGTTTTCTGTATAAGTGCTGCAATTGTTGTTTGTTTATTCAGGGTTTGGTTACCTCCAAAGTACGTGCAAGTGGAGAGTTGTTAACTGAAATGATTCCACAATTTCTAGAATATATACATTGTACTTATGAAGGTACATGCATTCATAGATCAATAAAAAATAAAGTCTAAAAAATCATTTGGGTGTCAAAACTGAATTTCATATTGTTGATACAAATGGATTTATTCCTGTTATGTAAAGTTTTGTGAAATAATAGAAGTAGGTGTGGCAGTGGTAATAGAACACGTGCATATAGCAAGGCAATTGACTCTCTTAAATTTGTCCACCCTAGTCATTTCATTAGAAGAGGCTGATTCTGTATACAGTACTTACTTTCGCTGCTCCACCCCACCCTGCTCCGTTCCTCTGCTTTAGCTTCTCCAAACAAGTGAATCACCAGCTGCCTATGTTTGGGCTGTGTAGATACCTGTTGCTTCATTTCCAAATCAGCAAGAGATCAGTTGATGTTTATTTATTTATTTGTTTTAAAATTTATACACCACCTAAACCTAGGTAGTTTCTAAAACAATATAACATAATTGTGTGTGTAGCACAGTGTCTCTCAAACTGTGTGCAGTGGCACAGTGATGTGCCACAAGAGATTCCAGAATTTTAGTTTTCTGTGTTCTGTGTTCAATATTTTTATTGGTATATAATAACAGAACTACATATCAAATAAATGGAACAGCAATAATGGGAAAATCCAAGACACACTAGAATAGATGACATGTATGAGAAGGTACAATTGTGAGGAATGGGACTTATGGGAGGAAAGAGGACTGGGGGATGGGGGACATTGGGGTTCACACCTTAAGGATTTTAACTTGGACCCCCCACACTCCATATCACCACATCCCAGCCCCTCCCCACTTTACCCTCCCCAAACATCTGAGTTTCTGACTGCTTATGAGAGAGAAAGAGAGAAGCTGGAAGGATTGGAAGCTGAAGAACAGTGGATCTGGTGAGCATTTGGCTTCTAAATATTTACTGGGTACTATACATTATGCAGGCATGGTAGAGAGTGTTTTTCAGTAGCTGGTCCTGTATTGTGGAACAAACTCCTGGGTTCTATTTGCTTGGTAACAGCTCTGAAGCTCATAGAATACCTATGAGCATTCAAGCTGTTACCACTGTGGCTGGCACTAAAAACACTAGCACGGCTTTGTATAGGAGGGGGTAAATTGGGTTGTTTTATACTTTTCATTAGCCCTCTATTTTTCCTGTTAAAGGATTAGCATTTGATCTGTCTACAAGTTTGGTCTAAATCAATAAACCACTTTCAGGGTCTCTGACTTGAACATGAGCTTGGGAGAAGGACTTTAAGGAGTTTGATATATTTTGGTCACAGACAGTTTTTGACATGGTGACTATTCCAATGGTTCCAATACAGTTAAAAATCAGTTGCAGTATCCATTCTTAATATCAAAGAAAGTAAATAACAAAAATATTAAGTTATTTCTGTATTTCTCCAAACTTTCCAAATCGAGGTAAATAATAAAAAACACACCAATGTCACAGTTTCCATCAGTATAATAATTAGTTCATAGGTGCTTCTTGAGATGACAGAAACTCTTTAAGTCTTTCTGGATCCTCAAATTGATGAAATTTATCTTTATATGTAACTCTCATCAGTGCTGGATAATATAACCCATATTTAGCTCCAATATCCCTTAATGGTTGTCTTAATTGCAAGAATTGCTTTCTCAACTGAACAATCTCTTTGGCAAAATCTGGGACAAAGAGTAATTTGGAATCTTTATAAGCCAGATTTTTTGTTTCTTTTGCAACTTTTAAAATTTCAAGTACATGTTGAAATCTCATTAGTCTGGGGGCGCTGGTGAGCACTGATGAGTGTGGATGCATGTTAATCGCGCTCCAGCGCTAATCTTTTATAACTCGAGAAAACATCGATTTCTGATTTGATATTTTGCTCTAATCATCAGCAAATAATATTGGACTATGTCAGCTTCTAAACCGAGTAAGCGCAAGAGCGCTGAACCTTCCACCCCGCAAAAATCGGGCGTTGAAAAACCGGAAGACATATCCACGGCCTCTATAATGGAGGAACTGCGATCTATACGGGACCTGATTTTGGATAACAAACAGGACTTATCCGAACTGAAGAGTGATCTCTCTGCCCTAAAGGAAGATTTTGGCGCAGTTAAACAACGAGTGGAGACGCTTGAGGTAAAAGCGCAATGTTCGGAAGACTCCATAAAATTGCTTCTCAAGCAATCACAGCGTATAGCACAGTTGGAGCTGGCTCTGGAAGACACGAAAAATCGAGCGAAAAGAACCAGCTTCAGAATATTGGGTCTACCGGAAGGGAGGGAGGCTTGTGACCTTACCGATTTCCTTGCGGCACTGCTTCCTGAGCTGCTAAAAATACCTGCAGAAGTTAAATTGCTCTTCGACACAGTCTACCGAGTGCCGCAGCACGTGGCGCGCCAGAGCCGATATCCGAGGCCCATCGTGGTCACCATGCAGCGTCAACATCATGTGCAACTGATATTACAAAAGGCTAAAACTCATTCACCCGTTCTCTTCGAAGGATCTAAATTGATTATGGTTCCTGACCTTTCCAAGGAATCGGCAAAAAAACGGAAACAACTCCTCGCTTTCAGGCCCAAATTAACAGCGATGGGCGCTAAATTTGGCCTCCTCTATCCAGCGCGTATGCGGGTCACTCACAACAACTCCACGAAGGATTACACAAATCCAACTGACCTCGCTGATTTCATTGAAAGCATTCACCCGACTGCAATTGACAAAACCTGAGTATTTTATAATGCTGTAGTTGCCTGCTTGCATTGCTGCATGTACTAGCATTTTCATCTTCCTGTGTTAGTATTTTCAACCTTTAATATTTCATGGATGTTTATCAGATGTGTATTGCACTAGTTTCTCAATGTTTTCTAATCATAATTTTACTAGCTGGTGTTGATGGACTTGTGTTCTTGCTTATCTACTCACTGACCCATGGTGAGTTGGTGGTTTTTTCCCCTCATTATTATTTCCCTTCTTGCAGTCAATCTCTATGTTATCTGTTGTGTTCTAAGACAAACCACATTCCTGAGTATATTTCTTACTTTATTTTCTATTCTTTGGTACATGTTTCTTTACGGTTTCCACTGGCAATACCCCTTTTCTGATCTTCCAACCCTGCAGTTGTTGGTGGTATCAAGCTTTAGTATTATACTATGCTATATGAGTCAATTATCTAGGTTTTCCTTTACCTGCAATGACTTGTCTATTGGACATTATATCCTCATACCAGAAAAGGTAGCAAGCTATTCTTATTTACTAAGGATTTACTATGTATGGTGCTTTAAACTATTTCAGTTTTTTCTTTTGTTTCCTATGACATGGGGTACTACTGCTTATAACATTACAGTTATGCTGAAACTTCTTTTCCATTTTATTAGATATGTGTTATCTACATGCATTTGCTTTCTGTATTTACATGTCCTGATTGATGCTCAATGTAGTAGTCATTTTCATCCAGTGGTACATTTCTGGCAACTAGGTACTTCCTATATCATTTTATTTAGATTACATAGGACTTTTAATCTGGTCAGTTGTAAGATCCGAAGTTTCATGTTAGTATGTATAATCACCTATGTATATCTTGACCTCATATTACATATATGTCTTTAACATGCTTCTCCTTAAATGTGAAAGGTTTTAATAACCCGATTAAACGAGGTAAAATATTAAGATATACTGAACAATATCATCCTGATGTTGTGTTTTACCAAGAGACTCATTTAAATGACATTGAATCAAAAAAGATATCTCCAAAATGGGCATACCCTCCTATTTACTCTCCTGCGGTGGGGAAGAAAAATGGGGTGATTACCCTGATTCGACGTCATCCTGATATTAATATTGTCTCACATTCCATAGACGATAAGGGCAGATGGATTCACATCGTCTTGTCTGTGGCTGAATTGACACTATCTGTCATAAATGTCTATGCACCCAATGTCGATGAACCGACATTTTTTCATGCTGTTGCTGACTTAATATCTTCTCATGGAGACGCTCCTTGTATTTTGGGCGGAGATTTCAATCAGATACTTGACCCTTTACTGGATAGGAAATCTAATGCATTATACAGACCCTCCAAATCCTGGTCTGCTATACAGGATCTAATGTGTCAAACTAAAATGGTGGATATGTGGAGACTATTGCATCCCACTGATTATACATTTACCTATTACTCACCGCCACATTCATCCTACTCAAGAATAGATTATTTTTTATCTACCAACTCGTTATCATCGAAACTGGATGTGGCAGAAATACATCCCATATCCATATCTGATCACGCCTCATTTTTGCTTACTTTTAAGGATTTGGGCCCTGTAACCAATAGGACTATGTGGAGATTTAATTCTTCATTACTTTCAGATGAAGTTTTTTTGGAATCCACCAAACAACATATTATACACTATTTTGATACGAATCAACCATCTGACATCTCCTGGCAAATTACGTGGGATGCATTCAAAGCATACATACGTGGAACTATCATATCATATGTAGCTACTAAAAAAAAAGCCCACCGTACTACCTTACAATCATTGGAACGTAAAATGAAATTGGCTGAACAACTTCATACTCAAGATCTATCTAACACTGATGCATATGTGGCTCTTAGCAAGTTGAGATTTGAATACAATCTTCTATTAAGCAAAGAGGCCTCTAAAGAGATCTTCCGGAATTCTACTTCTTACTATTCTACCATGAATAAGTGTGGTCATCAACTTGCTTCCTATTTGAAATTAAAATCTGAAAAGACCTCAATCCCGGCTATTAAGGATAATATGGGCACCCTCTACCTGAATACTGATGACATTTGCTCACAATTCCATGCTTTTTATGGAGAACTCTACGCAACGGAACAACCAGATCCTGATATGTTTGACTCCTTTCTACAACATATACCTCATCCAACCATCACTAAAGCGGAAGCCGAGCTCTTATCAGAAAAGATCTCACTGTCGCAAATTGAATAAGCTCTTCACTCCATGGCTATACATAAATCCCCTGGACCAGATGGATTATCAGTGGAATTTTATCTTGCCTTCCAAGAACATATTTTACCCTTTTTGACACAGTACTTTTGCTACTTATCCGAACAGGGCATTGCTACTGGCACGATAACAGAGGCCTTGACTATAGTTCTTCTAAAACCAGATAAAGATCCTCTTTACGTACAGAATTATAGACCACTCTCTTTAATAAATGTGAATGCTAAATTGTATGCTAAACTATTGGCAACTCGTCTACAATCTGCTTTGACCAACCTTATTCATACGGATCAAAATGGCTTCATGCATAACAGACTGTCTAGTGATAACACGAAACATGTGCTCCACCAAGCACAACATATTCCAGAACCTATTGTGGCCATGGCCTTAGACGCAGAAAAGGCCTTTGACAGAGTGGAATGGTCATTTCTATTTAAAACTATGAGTTGGTTTGGCATGCCGGAATCCTTTTTAACAATGGTAAAAGTGCTCTACTCAAACCCATCTACTAGATTACGTATCAACAACAAGTTCTCATAAGTCTTCTCTCCAACCAGAGGAACCCGTCAGGGTTGTTCCTTGTCACCCCTGTTATTCAATATAGCTCTGGAACCCTTATTGATTGCCATCTGCTTTAATTCTAACATCATTGGAATTCAGCTAGGTGATTTATCTGTTAAACTCTCTGCATATGCGGATGACGTGCTCATTTATTCTACGTTGAAATCCATTCCTGCTATATTATAAACTATTGAACAATATGCGTCTTTATCTGGATACAAGCTTAATCCTACTAAAACGGAGGTGTTGCCATTAAATTTTGTGTCATCTGGTACTGATATCAAGGATTTAGGTCTTCAACCTGCACATACACATTTAAAATATTTAGGAGTTTACTTTGCCAGTTCTATAGAAGTTACAAGAACACTAAACGAAGAATATATCTTTGCCCTGATAAAGAAAATAACATCACAATGGTCTCCTCTGAACCTCACTTGGTGGGGAAGATTGGACTCTATAAAGATGGTATTATCTCCAAAAATCACCTACATCTTCTTGATGCTTCCCTTTCTGTTCTCTAATCGTACATATCACAAGATAGAATCTCTGTTGTCGCATTTCTTATGGAAGAACAAAGTTCCGCGTATAGCTTTAAAGAAACTGAAATGTACCAAAGATAAAGGTGGAGTAAATTTTCCCAGTATGTATGACTATCATGTGGCATTTTTAAGCAGAGAAGGGTCTCAATGGATTCATGATTCTGATGATGGCAACTATCCTACATGGCTGGTATTTGAACATAAATTATATGGTCAAAATTATTTGAAATATATTTCTTTTATGCAGCCCTCAGACAGTTATCTAGTTAATCCTATCTTGAAATCCACTGTGACGGCAATACGTGAACTGGATAAATTAGCAGAAGTTCGTTGGAATGCCACTACTCTTTCACCTATTTGGTTAAATCCTGAAGTCCTTATTCAGGGGAAATATATTGAATGGAAGTCCTGGATAAAAGCTGGTCTCTGGTCAATATCACAGTTACTATCCAATAACAAACTAATTGACTTCGCTACTGTATCAGACCTCTTTCAGATTCCTCCGAATCACTTCCTTACATGGTATCAGTTGCATCATTGTCTTTCAAAACTACTAAATCATAGACCCCTTCTACCAGACCAACCGTCTATTATCGAATGGTGTACTAGCTTTTGTAATAAAAAAGGTGCTGCTTCAGAATGGTATAAACTAATAAAAAAACATAAATTCGTACATCCTCAAGCTCTTTATGACGTATGGGCCCATGACCTCTCCTACACGTTAACTCCAAAGTACTGAGCACTAGATGTTAAATGCCAGCATTGAACATAGCGCGTGGTGTAGTACGTGGTAATATCCTGCATGTGCTAAAAACACTAGTGCACCTTAGTAAAAGGAGCCTTTAATAAGGTGCAGTAATCACAATTCAGATTTCTCATCGAATATGCTTACTAGTAAAGCTTCAGAGGAAAGCCTCCACATACAGTTATGTCTTTAATAATGGCCTGAAACATTAACATACTGTACCCTTCTCCTCTACTGCCAACTCCCAACTCTGCCCCTTCTGCCTTGCTGCACCATGACTGGAACAATCTTCCTGAATCGGTATGCTAGGCTCCATCTCTGGCGGTATTCAAATCGAGGTTCAAAGCCCACTTTTTCGAAGCTGCGTTTAGCTCCTAAACCTTCCAACCTGTAATACACTATATCTGTTTCTCATTCCCTCTGCAGCCCCTACCCTCTCTACCCAGTGGTGTAATAAGGGGAGGCGGGATAGGCAGCCGCCCAGGTGCCATGTTAGTGCGGGCACCAGCACCCCTCCTCTTCTCTGCCCTCCCGCCTCTTCCCACTCCTTCCCTTGCCATGCACATACCCCCTTCCCTTCCCCCCGTATCTTTAGTTGTTCACTGCTGCGAGCAAAAACTTTAATGTGTTCCTCGCAACCGCATCAGCTTTCCACTGACATCGCTTCTGGGTGCCATGCAAAGGAAGTGACGTCAGAGGGAGTGCCGAGGAGCATGTTGAAGTTGTTCTCGTGGCAGTGAGCAATTGGAGGTATGGGGGAAGGGAAGGAGGTGGGATCGGGAAAGGAGCGGAGGGGGGGTGCGGAGATGAGGGCAGGGGAGGGGCACCTCTTACCCTCACTACACTATTGTCTCTACCTCTTCATTCCTTTGTATCCCTCTTCATGATCAGTATATATTGATCCACCTTGGGTCCTTTGTGTCTGTTATAACTAAATTGTAAGCTTTTTTGAGCAGGGACCGTCTCTTGCATGTTTAATGTACAGTGCTGCGTGCATCTGGCAGCACTATAGTAATAATAAATAGTAGAAATAGTAGTAGGCGACAATGCCTCTGCCTCTAATTAAGTCTCTGGTGAGGTCTCATTTAGAGTACTATATACTGTACAGTTCTAGAGATCACACTTTCAATAAGATATAACAGGATAAAGTCGGTTGAAAATCTTTTTCCTAAAGCACATGAGAACAGACTTAAAGATCTCAATATGTATACTCTGGAAGGAAGATGGAGTGGGGGAGACATGATAGTAAACATTTCAATATCTCTATGCCCAGGAGGTGAGTCTCTTTCAATTGAAAAGAAGCTCCATAACGAGAGGGCATTGAATGAAGCTGAAAGGGGATAGACTCGGAGTAACCTTTCTTTACAGAAAGAGTGATGGGTGTGTCGAATGGATTTCCAGCAGTGTTGGTGGAGATAAGGATTGCACCTAAATTCAAGAAAGTATGAGAAAGGTACAGGGATCTCTAAGAGAGAGGAAGGGATAGAGTAGAGCAGTGTTTCTCAACTTCTTCAAGCTAAGTAATATAACATAACAATATGCTTGTATACCGCAGCTACCTCTCAGTTCTGTGCGGTTTACAGAGTAAGATACTGGACATTCACAGTGAATTACAATCCATTAGTTAAAAAATTACCAAACAAATATGTTTTTAACAATTTTCTAAATGCCAGATAGGTGTTGGAACTTAATATAAAATTACCAAGATGATCTTCCACCTTCTCATGATCCCCTTCCATGGCCTCCTCACCTAGCTAATACAGTGAGGGAGAGTGCAAGACTGCTGGTCTCTCTGGCCAGCTTGCAGCTGGTACTGCCTCCCACTGGTGCCAAGGGGATGATGGCTCTTCTCACTGATCTTTGCGGGATGGAGGCTCCTCTGCCTCTTCTCCCAGTGGTGGCGATTCCTCTTGCTGCCCTTGGTCTGATGTCTTTTCTGGCTGCCCCTCAGGTGGTCTTGCTGCCTGAAAGTGCCTGCTTCTGATGCCCCTGCCGCTGCCGGAGCCTCGGCCCTAGGAGCTGTCCGCCACTCGGTGCTGAAGGCGTCTGGCCAGCGGTTCCTGGCTGCGGGGAGAAAAGAGCGGCATTCTCAGGTGCTTGTCCTGCTCCTTCCAGGCTGGTTTCATTGCCCATGGCGTTGTCGCCGTGCAGCAGAATGCCTTTCACCCAAAGACCCGTCAGAGCGAGAAGAGACAGGCTGTCTCTCAGGCGCTCAATGGTGAAACCGCTTCCACCATCACGCAGCTCGAGCCATCGCTCTCACCACTCGTGCCTGAGAGACAGTACCCCCTAAGTCTAACCAATATCGACTGACCCTCGACCACCTAAGCTCTGCTTACAACCTGCTTAAGCTCCACCCCAGACACCGCCTCCATAATAACAGTACTAATTATAATGCCATTTCTTCCATTCATTTTTCATATACATATAATACTGTATAATCTTATTAACAATACATAATGGTAACGCCAAAATTAAACTACATATCTAAAACAGTTAACAAACTTGGCAACATGTTTAATACATGTAGTTCACTGGAAATGGCACTTAGAAAAAGACACAGTTATGTTTCACTCCCATAAAGTGTCTAGCCTCTTGTCAGCTGCTGTATTGTTCTTACAAACCGACGGCCCCTTTTACAAAGCCACGGTAGTGATACTGCTGTGGTAAATGCGCCAAAGCCCATTCAATCCCTGTGGGCTTCAGTGCATTTACTGTGGCTTTATAAAAATGAACAAAGATACTTAGAGATGGGGCCTATTTTATAAAAACAAGAGGAAAGAAAATTATTCTCTGGTGATCCTAGTGACTAAGATTCCTAGTTTCATTTTCACAGAGAAATAAAAGATGAAGCTTAATTGGTCACTATGTGGAGAAGTTTTGTTTCAGGCGCCAATGAATCAAGGCACTTTTTATGCACATTACAAATGAAAATAAAAAATAAATAGCACACACAATTGCAAACCGTCTTCAGAATATGCAAGGAATGAAATCAGAGCCACAAACGTAAAGTGTGGCCTGTTACCTCTTTTTAGCATTCTGTACTTTCTATGATATAGCATTAAAATTAGCTGTCAGGTTTATTTTGCAGCCCCTTCACCCCTCATCCCCACCCTCTTTGCCCTCCAACCACATTCTGGTGCCATCATGTGTAAACAAAGCAAACACTGTTAACTTGTGCTCATTGTCTGACACTAGCTCTAGCAGGATACATATTTCAAATCTAATGTATTGTAATCACAAAATGGAAAATTATTTTTTCTATCTTTTGCTTTCTGGTCATTTTATTATTCAAATCATGTTGGTCTCAAATTCTGATTTCTGTTTGTCTTCTGTTTACAAGTTTTTATTTACAAGTTTTATTTAAGATTTGTTGTACATACAATGTCTTAATTTCAAAGTGTTTTACAAATTATAAATGGGGAAAACTTTACATATAAAATATAACAATAGACAAACCTATGGGTGACAAGACTGGTACAAAATGGAAGAGGGAGGAACTACACTAGGGTCTCCTGCCCTTATGACATTTTCTTCTTTCTCCATGCTCACTATCCATCTTCCATCTCTGTACCTTCCCTTCCCTCTCCTCCATCCTGCAGTTTCAGCACCCACCAAGGGTCTAGCAACCCCTCCATCCCATATAGCCAGCACTCTCTCTCTCTCCTCTTCCCTTCCCTCCAGCCCACCCCAACCCCTGGTCTGGCCAACACCCTCTCTTTCTTCCAGCCCACCCCCACTCCATGGTCTGGCATCTTTCTCCTTCCCTTCCCACCCCATGCCTTGATATCTTTCTCCTTTCCTTTTCCATCTCTCTATCTACCCCTCCATGCTCTGGCATCTTCTCTCCTTTTTCTGTCCCTCCTTCCCTTCCCCATGGTCTGGCATCACTTTCTCCTCTCCCTTATTTCTCCTTCCCCTCTAATTGGACAGCTTTCTTCCTTATCCATCCCTCCCTCCCTGTCATGCAGCATCTGTCATTCCCAACCCCCTCCTAGCCCTTGCAGCATCTGAACTTCCCTACCTTCCCAGCTCTCCCACCCCCTTAGCCCATGCAGCATATGTTCTTCCCTCCCCACCAGTGGGATCCTGTGGCACAACCTCTCTCTCCAGCTCCAGACTTCCCCATCTACCTCCTCCTTTTAAATCTTTGGGCAGCCAGCACCAGCAACGAGGTGAGCCTACTGCCAGCCTGCCCCAGAAGTCTTCATTCTGCAGCAGATTCCTGTTCCCATGTAGGTGGGACACTGCAGAATGAAGGGATCTGGGGCAGGCCAAAGGTAGCAGGCTCACCTCACTTCTACTGTTGGCTGTCCAAAGATTTAAAATTACAGTGGCCGTAAAGGAAGTAGGTGGGGGAGTCAGGACAGCTATAACTTAACTGACTCTTCTGACCTCCATCCAACAATTTTTGGAGGGTAATGGCCCCTGTACCTCCCCATTCCAATGCTTATGCTTCCACACATCTCCCCCCAGCCCATGCAGTATCTTTTTCACTTCCTTCCCACATGGCTCCTGTGGGTGTACTACCTTCTCCTGGGTCCAGCTGCACTCACTCTCTTCAGGCCGACGGCAGCATTCCTTCATACATGCAGCCGGTGGTTAACCCAGAATTCTTCCCTCTGACTCCGCGGGATTCCCGTTGCCCCCAATTCCCATGCATCTCTCTACTTCCTCTCTGCTGGTCCCGCCTACTTCCTGTTTCAATAAAGGCATGACCCAGCAGAGAGGAAGGCTCAATGCTGGGTGAAGGTGGTGCTGCTGCCGTCGGAAGGGAAAGTTTGGATGCCAATGCCACTAGCGTGTACACGTACCCGTGGGAGTATACGTAATGCGGGTTGAGAAACACTGGAGTAGAGTTTACAGAATTAATTAATGTGGATTGGTAGAATGAATAGGTTGCATTGTATTTATCTGCTGTCGGTTTCTTTGTTGCAAAGCTTCTTCACTGATTTCAAAAGCTCATTTCTGGGGAAAGTTCTGGTGCAACAATTAGGGGTTACTCTAACTCTTCAGATTAAAATAAAAAATCTACTCTGCTCTTGATTTCATTCACTGAGGAGTTTTCAGTTGCCAAAGTAAATTTCTCCATATTTCTGCCAGTAGGTGTTTGGAGGGCAGCCAAGAGAAGGCATTAATTGTGAGTTTGTGTGCTGTGCCACGAGTTACATATATGCTGTAAGGCAGAAGGAATACAGTGTGAATTATACTGCATCAGCATCTTGCAACAGCTGTATAATTGCTCTAGAATGTCTTTTATTCCAAATTGGCATGACCGCATACTTTATAGATCTTTATAGGATATTTTATATACTCGTTTTGAAATCATTGTTTATCCAGGTTACATGAAACATTTGAGGCTAATATGTTTGACACACGAAAAGAAGCAATGCAGGATCCAATAAAAAGCATGCGTCTGACTTGAGTTTGGTTTTGTTTAGTGGAAGAGAAGTAGATTATCTGCTGACATTCTATCTGGCCTCTATAGGTAGGGTTACGAAACATCCGGATTTCCCCAGACATGTCCTCCTTTTGAGGATATGTCCGGGGGTCTGGACAGCTTTTCAAAACTCAGCACTTTGTCCAGGTAGGAGGGGATCTGCACATGCACGTGTTCACGTGACATCATTGTGTCACATCTGCACATGCGTGGGTGTCCTGCCCGACAAGAGAAGGCATGGAGGGGGGCAGGTCTGGGGCGGGACTTGTGGATGTGACAGGGCGGAACAAGAGCATGATGGGGCATGGATGAGTAGGACTGGGCGGATCTGGATTTTCCAGACAGAAAATCTGGTAACCCTAGTCCTGGTTCTATAAGTCCACTTAAAGTTAGGCTCTGATATTTGCGCCTACTTTAATTGAACAATAAGCTTAATCAGTGCTGATATTGGCCCTCAACATCTGGCAATCGGCCTTAATTGGACTTAATTGAAACTTAGGCACTTAACTCAAAAATGTGATTCTCAGGACAAAGAGTTTGGATTTATCCTGATGTATCCAAGATAACACAGGATCGTAGAAAATAATTCCTGGCTATGCGCGATGAGACAAAAAGTTTGGGAGCTTCTTTTTTGTTGGCATATCCTTGTAAATGTTTGATTCGTTACCTGGGAATTAAGTACACTTTCTTTTTACCATTACAATTGAGAGCCTTTCTGAACCTTAAAAAGATCTCTAGAGATAAATAATGTATTAGAACTGCTGGAAGTAATAATTGGGGCTGTTTAGCGTAGTCAGCTTTCCTAATAATAGATTGTTTATTTATTTTTCTCTCCATGGAATTATAGATCTCCCTCTCCTTTATAGTGGTCTAAGAAGGATAATAACTGAAACGCCACATTTATAATTTTGTTTCCTTTTGATGTTTTTTCATTTTCTGTATTTCTGTAACAAGTGTATTACTTGTGATATTTTTCAAAACTAATTAAAAAAAAAAAATGTGATTCTGTGAAAGTAGGCGCCTATCCTACAGTGTCTACAATAAAAGTGGGCTTGGTTAGAGGCAGATCATGGGCGTGTTTTTGAGTTAGGCATCTTTGTGAATCAGGTGCCATTAGACTCTGACACTGGTGCCTAATTTTAGGCATAGAAAACCCTGGCATAAATTGGTGATGCCTAAATGTTAAGATGCTGAGCATTGCCTACGCATTATTCTATAATGGGCGCCTAAGTTTCATAGAATTGGTGCTTTTGTGCATAAGTGTAAGGCATACCCTGGTGTACTCATGCTCTCCATGTCCACAATTCCCCTTGCATCAAAGGAACTATGTATTACGGTTCTAGAATACTGACTAAGGCCCTGATGCACAAAAGGTTTTCCATGCCAGTAAGATTTGTTAAAGCAGTCTTACTGGCATAGAAACCCTTCTCTTGATGCACAAAAGGGTTCTCCATGGTTCACCGATCCTTGTAGCAGCTACCGAGAACCCTATGCAATTGCATCACAAACAGTTCATTAGTATTTAAATGAGCTCTATTTGCAATGCACTCTCCCCAACATTAAATAATCAGTGCCAAAACATTCCGGCAGCTTTGGAGCTGCTGGGCGCTCACACAACACATGCACAACAGCTGCGCCCCCCCCCCCCCAAAAAAAAAAAATAAAAAAAAAATTAGGGAGAGCATCTGATCAGGGAAGGGGAATCCCTGATAAGCTGAGACATCAGGATTCCCTGAAGCCTCCCATTGGTGACTTGGGGTTGCCCCTGCTGCTCAACTGTTTGGAGCTCTCCCTGCTAGCTCAGCCACTATCAACTGAGCCAGCAGGAGAAGTCCCAAAGTCACTGATTGGAGGCTTTGGGGAGTCCTGCTGGCTTAGCTGATTGTGTATTCCCCTGCCCCAATCAGATGCGCCAGTAGGGAGAGTTCCCCCCACCCATAAATCAGAACTTATTCGATGATTCCTCCCTCCTATCAAACCTCCCTGGTAGTCGGGTATGACTCTCCCAGTTCAAAGACCCCCCCCCACCTGTTGAAAAGATTGGCAGGAAGGATGCCTAGTCCCTCCTGCCTCAGAGCAACCCCCCCCCAAAAAAAAACCCAACCCCTAGGACCTGCCTGATAGCCCCCTGCCTAACTCTCTCATACCTTATTTTGAAGAACGGCTGGAGGGATAACCACTCTTTCCTGCCTCAGGGCTTACCTGTTCAACAGGGCAGCCCTACCCCTCCTGGTGCATCATGGGATACACTAGGAAGGGTCCTAAGGTCCCCATTGGCTATCAGCTGAGCCATGAGGGGAAGACAGAAACAGCTGAGCGGCAGAAGAAGCCCCAAGCTGCCGATTGGTGGCTTCGGGGAGTCCTGCCGGCTCAGCTGACCATGGATTCCCCTGCTTCGATCAGCTGAGCTGACAGGGAGAAGCAGCAACTAAAAAAGCCCCAAAAGAGCTCTTTAAATTTTCTTTTTTCAGTGACTGGAGGGATGGGGGAGGGGGAGGAGTTGTGTCAAGCGATTGCTCTTCTGAACAAGCATATAATTTGCATGCTTTTGTGCTGAGCATTACCCGGTAAAAAAAGCACTCCCACCACAGTAATTTTTTTTACCAAGGTGTCAGAGCTTTGTGCATTGGCCCCTTACATGTGTAACTACAAATTAGTGTCAATTAGCAGCCATTAACACTAATTATAACCAATTAGCACCTACTTTAATAATTAAATTTTCTGTGTAACTAGCAGTGTTCTACAACTTGTGAGGCTGATATTCAGTGCTTTTTAGCTGGCAAGGAGCTGTTCCTGGCTGGCTAAATAGCACACAGTCGGTTATCCAGTGATATTCACGGAAGATAGCCAGCTTTCTCCCACTGAGTATCCAGTGCAACAACAGCCCGAATTGCTATGTGATTTAACCCGTTTGTCTTATATTACCCTGAGGAAGCCGCTCAAGCGCGGCGAAACGGGTTCCCGTTGGTTGGGATACACGGGTTTCCTACAGCCGGATGAATGTGCCGTTTTTCTGATACATCATGTTTAACAGATAAGTGCCAGTCTTAAGGCCTCTTCCATGATGTTCTATTCTTGCTATTTTGCTATTTTGCACAGCATATTTAGATAAATAAGCTAGATTTGCACCAGTCACTTTAGGAAATATTTGCATTTTTGCACAAAAATTAAGAATAAAACCAAGAAAAAAATATATAGGATAAATACTCCTTAAAGAATATAAGTAAATAGTTTAGAGTGGTAATATTTAATAATTAACAATTTTAAAGTGGATTTAAAGAATAATTCAACTACTATAAATTAATAATGAAGGTTGATCAATGAATGATACCACAAGCCACAATTCCCTTTTGGACAATAATAATATTATCCTGGGAGTGGCAACTCTGAGATCTTCCCTTCATTTGTAAAACCACCATTATATTTAATGGTTTATAGTTTTCGGTAGATTGACTTTTTTTGTGGAGGGTTTACCACCCTGGGGAGGTGGATTTCACCTTTTTTTCAGGGGTCCATCACTGTCACTCCCATCTGGATTATTTTTTACTCCCCTCTCGTTCCATTGGGCGGACGGTGCGTACCCACATATTGGATGTTCCTTTTAGTGATCATGCTGCTGTGACATTGTCTCTCAAGTAGGGGAGCGGTTCCCCAGTTGATCGCATTTGGCGCTTTAACCCCTCCTTGTACTTAGATGAGGAATTTCACGCCTATCTCATCGAGGAATGGTCTAAGTATAAGCAGACGAATGAGGGGACTGAGGTCTCGGATACCGTGTTTTGGGAAGCAGCGAAGGCCTATCTCCGTGGGTGTGTTATAGCCTACTCTATTCGTAAGCGTAAGCTACGGGATGCTGAACTTACGTCGCTGGCAAAACAAATGAGGGAATGCCGGTTATATCACTTGCGGCACAGTTCTGAGGAAGCTCGACAGTCGTACCTCCGTTTGCATAAACAAATTGATGCCATTCTCTCTGCGCGGGCTTTAACTCATATAGATGTTTACAAGTTTCAACTATATAGGTGGGGCAATCGGGCGGGGAAGCTCCTGGCCAACCTGGTTCGACCATTCCGCCGTGCAGCGCGCATTTCCCATATTCGGGACTCCTCCAATGTGTTGCATCGGACGGAGATGGCTATCCAGTCCCAATTTGTATGTTTTTATAGCGACCTATATAGCGCGGGCGTGTATGATACTGAAGCTCGGGACCTTTTCTTTCGAGACATGAATCTTCCATATGTCTCGGAGGAGCACCGCGAATTACTCAATGCCCCTATTACTTGGGAGATTTCCACGGCCATCGGACGTTTGAAACTCGCCAAGGCTGCATTATGTGGGCCCTGCCTTATGTGCCATGTTTGGTGATATGCAGGCCTCGGATAGAATTCTTCCAGAGCAGAACCATGCTCACGTCATGGTGCTTCCTAAACCGGGCAAGGATCCCACGCTGGTGGGCTCTTATAGACCCATATCTCTGCTTAACCAAGATATGAAACTTCTTACGGCTATTCTGGCTAAGCGTTTGGCTCAGGTTGTCTCTTTGCTTGTACATCCTAACCAGGTGGGTTTTGTGCCTGGTCGTTTTTCCTCGGCTAACATTCTCAAGGCACTGGTGGCTCTGAGGGAGGGCAGGGGACGCCCTGGGGACGATTTGTTGGCTAGCTTAGATGCCGAAAAAGCCTTCGACAAGGTCGTTTGGCCTTACCTTTTCTGGGTCTTGAGGCGCTTTGGCATTACCGGCTCATTCCTTGAATGGGTGGGCCGTTTGTATACGGCTCCTACCGCTCAGCTCCTTATAAATCGTCAGTGCACGGCTCCTTTTCCTATAAGGAGAGGGACTCGGCAGGGGTGTCCTTTGTCGCCGTTGCTATTTATACTTTCGCTTGAACCGCTGGCGGCTAAGATCCGAGACGCTCCGGGAATAGAGGGCATCCAAGTGGGGGCAGAGCTATGTAAGATCACCATGTTTGCGGATGATATGCTGCTCTTTGTCGGCAATGCCCGGGTTTCTATCCCTTGCATAACTTCCTTTATTGACTCTTTCGGGGCTTTTTCTGGACTGTGTATAAATTTCAGTAAGTCTGAGGTGCTCCCTGTCACTTCGCCTTGTGCGTCGCGAGCTCTGCCCACTTTCCCTTTTAGATGGGTGGTGGGGGAGCTTAAATACCTAGGGATCTTCCTTAGCGCTGACTGGGCCGTGGTTTATCGGAGCAACATTGTGAATCGTCTTGCTCAGCTCCGGGATGCTTGTCATCGATGGGGGGACCTCCCTCTGTCGCTCTTTGGTCGTATTGCCTTAGTGAAAATGGTTCTGTTGCCCAAGATTCTTTATCCTTTACAGATGATTCCCCTGTGGCTGCGGGCGGCCGAGGAGAGGGCCTACCGGTCCTTTGTTGGTTCCTTTATCTGGCGGAACTGGAGGGCCCGCGTTGGGTTTTGGAGACTCACACAGAGCAGAGACCGAGGTGGTTTAGCACTTCCGGATCTCCGGTTATATAATGTGGCGGCCCTGATGCGCTGGGTGCATGAACTTTACACGCTAGGTTCTCGCTTTGCTCCTCCGGGCCTGTTCGATTCTTGGGTGGCTCCGCACTGTGCGCTGGCTTGTCTTGACGTCTTGATGCCAGCGATCTCTGCGCTGCTTCAGTGCTGCTTCCTCCGCCGCGGTCCCGCCCCTCCTCTGATGTCAGAAGAGGGGCAGGACTGCGGCAGAGGAAACATCGCCAAAGCAGCGCAAAGATCGCTGGCATCGCAATCCCGCTGCAGGCCGCTTTTCTACCGCAAACGGTGCGGGGGGGCCGGGGGGAATCTGGACACCAGACGCCAGGGGGGAGAACCAGATGTCGGGGGGGGGGGAACCGGACGCTAATGGCTTCAAGGCTGGGAACATCCCCTCAGGGCTTGCACCCGGGGCAGACTGCCCCCCGCCCCCCCACCCCCCTTTTGGTACGCCACTGGATTAGGGCAGTACATGGGCAGGATGTGGGCCGACCTAGACTTAGTCATCCTGCAGGGATAATTGAATGTTTTACTAGATATCCTGAATGGAACTTATATGAAGTGAGTTAGACAATGTAAAAACAGGTATAAATGCCCAAAAGATTTCCAAAGTGACCAGATAACTACTGCCGAGACAAAGTAAAGACACCCCCACTCCCCCAGTGTTCACTGGCCCCCTCAGCCCCCCTTCCCACAAAGATCGGAAGAAAAACGTACATACCTGTCTCCAGAACATTAGCACTTAGTATAGGAAAGCCTAGTAGAGCTGGAAACAGGTCTCTTATATACCTTGGGGGGTGCGCTATTGAACCATAGATAGGAGGACTCAGCCCCATAAGCCACTCTAACCACTACTTTCATGGTGAAAAATGTGAGCCCACCAAAAAACCCCAAAACTCTTCTGTATTGCCATAAGAGCTGTTGGGGTTGTAGACAGTTAGATATACTGGGTTTTGGGGGGGGGGTGTTTTTTTAGGGGGGGCTCACCATATCCTACAAGGGAGTTCTGGTGAGATGTTTATGTGGCACCCTTTTTTTGAAGTTCACAGCAATTCCTGTAAGGTGCCCCATTGCTCTGTTGTCATGTCTGGGTGGTCAGTCCATCATAATGCTGGCCCATTCCAAGTCCAATTGGTCTTGTTCTGGGTGCTTGGGACCGAGACAAATTTTTGGTAAAAAATGTAGTATAAAGATAGGCGTACTGGCGGTCTGGATGATCAATGGCCTGGATGTCCAGATAGATGATTTTCGGGAAAAAAATGTTTGACATATTTTTCGAGAATGGACATTTTCCCACTGCTGTCTTTGGGCATCTAGCGCCATACGACCAAATTCGACTTAGACATTTGTTTTTATTATGCCCCTCCACATCTTTAGCAGGGCAATGATTCTGTACGATCAGAGAGCCTTTCTGGAAGCAGGGAGCAGTCCCGGCACAAGCTTTCATGCCCTGCAGCTTCCACACAGAGCTGGCAGAAAAGGGCAAGCTGAAAACTTCCAGAGAGATAGATTTTATGTGATTAGTTCTAGCTGCGTAGCGTGGGTTTAGCGAGCGCTAAAATCCTGCTTGCGCTAAAAATGCTATAACAGCTTTGTAAAAGGAACCCTTAGTGCTGAAAGGCATATGCAGCACTGTACATTTTGACATTTAATAGACAGTCCCTGCTCAGAGGAGCTTACAATCTAACTTGGACAGACAGGCATAACATATAGGGCTCCTTTTACAAAGGTGCCTTAGGGCCTTAATGTGCGGAATAGCGCGCACTAAAATGCCCCACATGCTAGCCGCTACTGCCTCCTCTTGAGCAGGCGGTAGTTTTTGGGTAGCGCGCACTAATCCGGTACATGCGCTAAAAACGCTAGTGCACCTTTGTAAAAGGAGCCCATAGGGTTGGGTATGCAGAACCTATGGCGAGAGGAGTCGAAAGTTTGCGATTCACTGTTGTATATAGTGCTGACTTGCACTGTATGATGTTTTGTACTTCTCTGTTGTGTTATTGATGTCTTAATAAAAAAAAATTTTAATATAAATACCCGTTTGCTGTTTGTTCATATAATATTAGTTTTGTTTGTTTAAGGTATAATTAATTAATATTATTTTGTAACCTTTTCTGTATGCTGTTGGGAGGATGGTTACTAATAATTTCCTGGATTACCCTTGGAGGGATTTTTTAAAAATCGGTGCAATGTTGGCTACCCTCCAATCTTCAGGTACTGCAGACAATTTTAGCAATAGGTTACAGATCGCCAACACCAGATCTTTAATTTCATGTCTGAGTTCTTTCAGTACCCTGGGATATATACCATCTGGTCCAGGTGATTTATCACTCTTTAACTTGTCGATTTGGCTCCTTATGCCTTCCAGTTTCACTGAGATTTCTTTCAATTCCTCCACATCATCACCCTTGAAAACTATTTCTAGTTCAAGTAGGCCCCTTATATCTTCTTCTGAAAAGACCAAAGCAAAGACTTCATTCAGTCTCTCTACTATGGCCTTATCCTCCATGAGTACCCCAGGCTTGGGGCTGGTCAAGAGGGGCATGAGGTATAATAAGGCATAATAGGCCTGGGTTCATACCAGGATCCTAAGGAGAGTGTGGAGATCAGTGTTCCCTCTAAGCGGGCGGGTGTTGTGAGCAAACTTTTTTCACCGTGAGCCAAAAATATCGGGCGCCAGCAAGTTATGAGCCAACTCGCCCGATTCTCCTCTCGCCGCCCTGCCATCTGCCGTACGCCTCTTCCGATCGTGCGCTGTGACGAGAAACGTGTGCGCTGCGATGTAATATTTTGTGCGCCAGCGCACGCCAGCGCAGCTTAGCGGGAACACTGGTTCAAATGGTTTTATTTATTTCCCCTAATTTATTTTTGTTATACGCATTGAAAATATTTGATATTGCGTTTAAATCAAAATCTCAATAAACTTGAAACGAGTGCCCGTGAGATTGTGGGAGGGTTAAATACTCAAAACTTAGAAGTTTTTGCTACGCCAGCTTTCTGGTATCTTTACATACAGTGGCGTACCTAGCATATGTAACATCCGGGGCCCATCATTTTTTGGCACCCCCCCCCATCTGTAAGAAAAACATGATTTTTAGTAACAAACCACACGTCACACATGAGTACCTAGGAAAAGGCAGCATCTTACATATTGCAGTGAGCAGTACATCAATACACCCATTGTAAAACTAAACAAGCCAGACCAGCACAGATCAATCCTACACCGTCAATCCTAACAGAAAACCATGTCTTTCGAACACACAGAACACAGAAAACACCTTCGCCTAGTAAGGAATATGTAATCACAAACTAACCCCTCCCTCTTTTACAAAACTGTAGTGTGGATTTTAGCTACGGAGGTAACAGCTCTGATGCTCATAAAATTCTGAGCATCAGAGCTGCTACCACCAAGGCTGGTGCTAAAAACGCTTCACAGTTTTGTAAAAGGGGGGATAAAATAAAAATACATAGACAAAGGTTAAATTGAACCAGCTGGACTCTGCATACAATGCTTCACAGAAACAGTGACACATGTCTCCTAAAGCAATAAATAAATAGAAATTTTTTTCTACCTTTGTCTTCTGTGGTTTCTCCTTTCCTCATCTTCTTGTAACTCTCTTCCTTCCATCCACTGTCTGCCGTCTCTCTTCCCCTATATGGCATCTTCTCTCCTTCTATGCCCCTTCCAGAAACTGTATGCCTCCCCCTTCCATCTCTCCTTTCACCCCATTGGTCTGGCATCTCTCTCCTCGCCTTCCCTCTCCCACACCTCTCCTCATAGTCTGGTATCTCCCCTTCCCTGATTCTCTGGCATCTCTCTCCTTTCCTTTTCTTCCATCTTTCGCTCCCCCTCCATGCTCTCACATCTCCCCCTTCCTTTTCCCTTAGACTGGCATACCTTCCTCCTACGCTCCAAGCCCTGGCATCTCCTTTAATTCCCTCCCTCATCTTCCTTCTCCCTCCAGCTGGGTACCGCAACACTCTTCCCTGCAGCTCTGCACTTCCCCACAATTGCCATGCTTCGGTTCCTCTTCTTCCTTCCTTCCTCCCCCCCCCCCGCGGGACCCTGCGGCACCATCAACTCTTACTCCCTCTAATGTCGGCCCTGCAGCTCCAGACTTCCTCGCACCTTCTCCCCTCCCCCTTTGGATCGCTATTATTTTAAATGTTATAGCCGCGGAGCTGTATCCATCAGTGGAGATGTCTAACCTCGGCCTGCCCCGGAACTCTTACTGCAGCAGCCGCCCATCTAGGCAGGAACAGGAAGTCACTGTTGCAGTAAGAGTTCCGGGGCAGGCCGAGGTTAGACATCTGCACTGATGGATACAGCTCCGCGGCTATAACATTTAAAATAATAGCGATCCAAAGGGGGAGGGGAGAAGGTGCGAGGAAGTCTGGAGCTGCAGGGCCGACATTAGAGGGAGTAAGAGTTGATGGTGCCGCAGGGTCCCGCGGGGGGGGGGGGGGGAGGAAGGAAGGAAGAAGAGGAACCGAAGCATGGCAATTGTGGGGAAGTGCAATCCCCCCAATGCGTCCCCTTACCTTACCGACGCGTGTGTGCGCTGTGAAGAGAAACTTTGCGCTGCGATGTAATATTTTGTGCGCGAGCGCTGGCCAGCGCAGCTTAGCGGGAACATTAGGCCTGCAGAGATCCGAAGGTCACACATAAAGGTGGTTCTCATAAAGGTGGTTCTCATATGTGAACCTCATGAGGACACTACATAAAGAAAGACCAGTTCTAAAAATAATAAAAGTAATAAGAAGAGTGGACTCCAAGAGGACGTTGTAGTGGTAGTACCTTTCAGATGCCTTGTGGTGCTGCTGCCATCTGCAACGGTGTGTTCTTTCACTGCTATGGATAAGACGAAAGGTGCTTCTCAAACAGCTCAGTAAGCCCAGAGCCCCCTTCCAACTGTAGCAGTTAACTTTGGAGCACTTTCAGTTGGCTGGAGGTTCCAGAACCAGTCCTTCACATTATATTTTGCCTAGGTTGGTGAACTCAGACAGCAGTGAGAGGGCTTCGTTGAGTCCTGAATCTCAAGTTCAAGTGAAGCTTTCCTAAGAGGTATATTACTGTAAGAATGGGCTGAAGGAGGGGTAATGGTTAATTTTTAATTTCTAGTTCTTTTTCCTTTATTTAGTTTTGGAGTCCATGTTTCCTTTTTTAACCTGTTTTAACTAAAAATTTGTGTGAAATCTCTCCATTGCTGCGAACACACATTTTCTGTCTACTAAGAATGATCTAAACCATTTCCACACTGTTTCAGCAATCCCAAATTGTCTAAGTCTCAGCAATACCATTTCATGGTCTATGGAATCAAACGCAGCAGAAATGTCAAGAGAAACCATACAAAAACACATCCCTTGATCCATGCCTAAGTGTAGCTCATCCATTGTGGCTAACAATCAGGTCTCCATACTGTGCGCTTTTCTAAAGCCAAATTGATTTTTATCCAAACAAACATTTTGATCTATAAACTCCTCTAATTGTGGTACAACTGCCTTTTCTAAAACCCTGGCCAGAAATAGCAAAACTGACATGGGTCTAAAATTACACATTTGGTCTTTGTCTAACCCCTCTTTCTTAAGCACTGGTTTGACAGTACCAACTTTATAACCCTCAGGAAAGATTCCAGTAGAATCAGGAAAGGAGCAATTTCATCGGAGATTTGACTCAAGATGCTTGAGGAACATGGCTCATTACAAGCCCTAGTTACAGTAAGAGTATGGATTCCTCCAGAGCAAGACAAATGATGGGGTGTATCCGCAGAGGTTTCGTCAGCAGGAGACCTGAAGTTATGATGCCGTTGTACAGAGCCATGGTGAGGCCTCACTTAGAGTACTGCGTTCAGTTTTGGAGACCTCACTACCGTAAAGACGTGCTGAGAATCGAGTCGGTACAGCGAACAGCCACCAGGATGGTCTTGGGGCTCAAGGATCTCACATATGAAGAAAGACTAGATAAATTGCGGATGTACTCACTTGAGGAAAGAAGGGAACGGGGAGATATGATTGAAACGTACAAGTATATCACGGGGCACATCGAGTCAGAAGATGATATCTTCCGGCTCATGGGACCCTCGACCACCAGAGGGCATCCGCTAAAAATCAGGGGAGGGAAGTTTCATGGCGACTTCAGGAAGTATTTCTTCACCGAGAGAGTTGTGGATCATTGGAACAGACTCCCACTCCAGGTGATAAAGGCCAGCAGCATGACGGATTTTAAGAGAAAATGGGATACTCACGTGGGATCTTTAAGGGAGTAAACTCAGGGGGGAGGATACTTGGAATGGGCAGACTTGGTGGGCTATAGCCCTTTTCTGCTGCTTTTTTCTATGTTTCTATGTTTCTACTCTTGCAATCTCTAAGGTAGAAATATCATGAAATTTATCCTATATTACTGTACTCTCTAATACCGGAGTCTTCATCTCTCTATTATCTTCTTTCCTTCCCCTTTACCCATTTAATTTTTTTCTCTAAGTAATCTGCAAAATTCTTTGCAGGAGGTCAATATCTCCTTCTCTCCAACTCTTCTCGGTCAATCCTCTCACAATATTATACAATTCTCTAGAATGATTTCTAGCCGATCTGATCCTCTCCTGAATATATATACGCTTTTCATTTTCACACAATTGCAAATACTTTTTTAGCTGTATCTCATAATTCTTGTAATCATCTGTGTCTCTAGATTTCCTCCAGTGTCTCTCCACTTGTCTAACTTCCTGTTTAAGCTTTAGTACAGGAGCGGAATTCCATCTCAAAAACTTAATCTGAATACAGGAAGCTATTTACTGCAATATAATATTTTTAAAAATATATACTTTTATTATAATTTATCAAAACTGAGTGATCCTTTTACTAAGGTGTGCTAGGGCTTTAACGTGCGGAATCGCGCGTGCTACAGTGCCATGCGCACTAGACCTTAATGCCAGCATTGAGCTGGCATTAGTTCTAGAAGCGTAGCGCATGGTAATTTCCTGCGTGTGCTAAAAACGCTAGTGCACCTTAGTAAAAGGAGCCCTAATACACACAATAAATTTGTGTTCAATAAACAGATAAATAATAAACAGATCATGAATAATAAATAATAAACAAATTTGTTTACAAAGATCAGTATCCATAAAACGGTAGTACTAAAAAGCTACCACAAACTAACCAAAATAGCACAAGAAACTAACAGCATGGCTGTACATTACCAATAATGAAAAAATATATATATTCATTTTAAATGTTATATATCACTGTATTTACAAACAATACAAACTATCATATATAGGATCCTTCTCCTAATTTGTTCATCCCAAAGTTCAAAATTTCATTGATACAGTTATTCTCCTTGCCAATTGCTGCAATTTGGCCCTGACCTATGTCCAAGCTTGAGAGACTACTACTACTCCTACTATTACAGTATTTATCACTTCTATAGCGCTGAAAGGCATACACAGCCTTGTACATTTTGACATTTAATAGAAGGTCCCTGCTCTTAACTTAGACTTGAACACTGCCACCCGAGGCAGAGCCTACCTTAGGAACTATAAGATATATATATATATATATATATATATCTTGTCACCGTATGTAACCAAGCCGGGCTATGGCTGAAAGAGCCCAGAACACATGGTGCTGACCGAGCGACTAATCAGTTCCCAATTGGAATGGTGGCTCAAGTAATAAAAACACCTGGATTGATTCCAACTTAAAGTACTTTATTCCTTCAGGAACTTCAATTTTCAGAAAAACTCAAAATAACATTCATGATTCTAAAGGAAAACTGGGCTTTCAAAAATAGATTCCAAAATGGCCTCCCTTGGCCTGTGTCCCTCCTGGTCCACTGAAACTTCTGACACCAGGAACTGCTTACAGCTCCCAGTACTATATTCAATTGGTTCTCAAAAATGCTTTCACACAGTTTCTATTCAAGATTATCACTGGCAGCGTCAGACTGGATCTTGCCCCTGAGCTCTTCTGACAGCAGAGCTCAGGGCAGAAGGGACCTCCTCCAACAAGACTCACAATCCAGTCAAACGGAAAACATATTCAAAAAGACCACTGCCAGGGCCATGCAGTGCTAACTGCCACAGCCTAGAAAAACTCGAGTTCTTTCAAAAGAAGCTTGCAAAAACCTACACAAGGCATTAAGGCTCTACAGTAAACTTTCCAAACTTGAGTTTACTGGGGCAGCCAGTCCCTTTACTTCCTCAACAAACTAGCAAACCGTTTTAACTTCTAAGTTTGCTATTTGGCAAAGTCCCAGCATAACTAACGTGATCATTTATTTTTTTCATCAAAAGGGGACATCTATTAATTGTCAGTCCCGCCCCCAATCCCGCCTAAACCCTGCCCTAATCCCGCCCTATCCCTGCGCCCAATCCGTCCCCAATTTCTTCCATTCATTTTTCATGTACACATAATATCTTATTAATTCATAATGGTAACCATAAAATTGTTAAAAAAGCATACTATACGCAGAGAAAATGTTAATTATCATTTATATTTCAGGGGGTTTCAAAAATGTCAAGGCAGATGACTTTAAAATATGATGATATTATTTTAATTTTATAGATTAACTAGAGCTAAAGACATTAATCTGTATCCTATTTCCATACTCATATTTTTATGCCCCATATAAGGAAGTTATATAGTGATGTTTTAATAAATCTAACAAATTAAATAGAGCTAAAGACATTAATTTGTTTCATTTTCTAATACCATATTTCACTTTCATCCCCCAAAATAAGAACAAATGAGGTATACATTATAAAAATTAACTACCCCTAGGGAAATGAATTGAAGAAAAATTATATGTTGTTATCTTATCTTAATTTAACAGACTAAATAGAGCTAAACACATTAATTTGTTACATTTTCCAATACCATACTCCTCAAGCCCAGGCATTTAACTGTAGGAGTGTGTGTCTTCTATAATCGTTGCCCCTTGTTAGTGTTTGTAAACCATGTTGGAAATGGCAGCAATGCGGCAGGGAAAGTCGGAGAAGCCATGCACATCAGGTGTAACAACGAAAAGATCGAAATTTACCCAGCTGTCTCCAACGAAAATACCAATCCAGCTGGAAGTTGAAGAGAACTCTGAAAAAGCTGATATAATGGCAGAGTTGCTTAAAATCAAACTAATGTTGCAAGACAATGCAAATAAAATATCAGCGGTAAAGGAGGAAGTAGTGAGCCTAAAGCAGCAGATTCAGATTGAGAGTCAGAGGATGTCGTTGATTGAAGAGAGAGTCGAACGGGTGGAAGTGATCACACAAAAGTGTGAATCTGAAATGAAATCTGTGGAGCTGCTAAAGAACCAACTTGTGGATATGGAGAATCGAGGAAAGAGGAAGAATATAAGACTTCTTGGTTTGGCTGAAAATCTGGAAGGGGGAGACGCTTTAGTTTTTGGAAAATCTACTGCCCAAGCTGTTACAGTTAAACTCGAAGTGGCCGTTGGAAATAGAACAGGCACATAGAATCCCTTCAAAGCGCTCAGCAAACCAGGTTGGCCCAAGACCCTTGATTTTCAAAGTTTTACGTTTTCAGCAAACTTTGGAAATTTTAAAATTGGCAAAAGCTAATAAAAATTTAAATTATAAGGGCTCTAAATTGTTGCTGGTTCCTGATTTTGCAAAACCAATTGCAAATATAAGAAAGCAGTTCCTTATGCTGAGACAGCAGCTGAAAGAGAAGGGTCTAATGGAAACAAGTCCTTATATTTTCTGGATCCTGTAAAACTAAAAGAGTTTCTTTCACAGAAAGAACTAATGTCTATATGAAAGATTATGTTGTAAGAAGAAAAGAAGAAAAAGAAGACTCAATTTTTGGATATTATGGAGTAGAGTTTACAAACAAGATTTTGGGAAAATAAATTTATGAATGAATTTCACTTTTGCAAATGGACTATATTAGTAAAATGGATTTTATTTATTGTGGAAAAGTTTTAGTCTATGAAATTTTTATCTAGCCTTTGTGATAAAAAATGCAGTGTTTCTTTTCAAATCTATATATGTGAAATGTTTTATGGGATTAGTGGTACTGGGTCATTATATCTTTAATGAATTTTTAATTGCTTTTATAATGTATTTTTCCTGAATTAATGACATTTTTAGAATATACATTAATATGAAATTTTAAAGGTCATATATTAGATTAATATATATTTATATTAATAGATATGATATTTTTTAGATTAAAAGATATTGATTATTGAGAAATATGGATTATTGTGATGAATTTGGGAAGGAAAGAGATGTTTTTGGTGATATATTACATTCTTTAGGGGAATTATTTTATTTTTAGGAGTTTATTATCATTATACATTTGGCAGATATTAACTGATATGATTGGTAATATTTATTATGTATGGAATAGTTTTTAATAGGAAAATTGTACGTTATTTTAATATTGGATTAAATAGTGGGATTATGAAATGAAGGGAACTGAGGTATAAGTGGGTATGATGATTAAGGAATGAGATATTTTTGGGGTAATTAATTATTTTTATGAATATATTTATTTGAGGGTTTTATTCACAAATATTCTTATATTTATTTGTATTTGGATGATATTTAGGTTAGGATATAGAAAATGAATATATTAATATTATTATCTATATATATTAATTGAAGGATTTGGATTTATATTATAAATTGAATATGTAATGATTATTTAGGTAAATGAGATGGTTTTGAAGAATGATTTTATAACTATTTGATAATTTTTCATGAATTTTTTTAGAAATGTTTAAAATAATAAAGAGGAATAATAGTTGGCTGGAGGATAGGGTTTGCTATTCCAATGTGTGTTCTAGATCAGTCATTGTGTTTGGGGAGTTGGGGAGGGAGTGGGGAGGGTGGTATATATTTGGAGGTACAAGGAGGAGATAAATATATTGTTTTGAGGGGGGTTGGATTGGGGGGAAAGTTGGGATTGGGAGGGTTAAAATGGATTATGTTTTGGATTGTGGGTTTTTTTTAAGGAAAATGGTGTTTACTATGGAATTTTATAAGTCTTTTATGTATTTGAATATGAAGAGTATTGTTGGGTTTTATATATTTTATGATATCTTTTAAAATTTTTTCACTTAATGCTAATGGCCTTAATCACCAGATCAAAAGGAAGAAAGTGTTGTCATTTTTTAAAAAACAGAATGCAGAAGACCCATATGAACTTTGCAGAATCAAGAAAGCTGGAAGGGGGATGGGTGAAACAATGTTTTTTTGCTCCTGCAGTTGGTAAAAAAGCAGGGGTGGCTATACTTGTTAACAAAAAATGTAATGCCAATTTTCATTTAGTAAGAGCAGATCCTATGGGTAGGTGGTTGCAAGTGGATATGAGTATGGGAAATAATAACCTGACGTTGTTTAATGTGTATGCTCCTAATTCGAATCAGCAAGAATTTTTTAAAACATTGCAGAAATTATTACTCCCACTGGCTGCTTCTAAATTAGATTTTAAAGCTGTTATGGATCCTTTATTGGATAAGAAACCTTGTAAAAATATAAAATCTTTAGGGCTAGATAATTTGGTTAATTCATGTGATTTAAAAGATATTTGGCGTATTCTTCATTTTAATGAACAGGATTTTTCCTTTTGTTCACAGGTTCATAAATCTTTTTCTAGAATAGATTATATTTTTCTTTCAACTCAAATAGTTCATCAAGTGATTAAAGCTTCCATAGATTCAATCATTATATCTGATCATGCAGGTATATGGATTGAATTTCAAATGGATCAATAGGAGTATTGTAGACCTGTTTGGAGATTTGATAATACATTGTTGGTGGATACAAAAATTCTTGAGGACTGTAACACACAAATTAGTGAATTCTTTCACTTTAATTGCTCAGATGATAGTTCTATGGAAAATTTATGGGATGCCTTTAAGGCTACCATGAGAGGTTCTATTATTTCATATTCTGCTTATGTTAGAAAACAATTTAAAAAGCAATATTATGAGTTGGAAAAATAAATAAAAATATTAGAATCTAAATTGATTAATAAATGGGAGCATAATACTTTACAGGCTCTTATAAAAGCAAAAGGTAAATATAATGAACTATCTTCAAAATTAATTAGGAAAGATTTGTTTTCCAAACAAACATTGTATTATGGAAATTCTAATAAGGCGGGAAGATTGTTGGAAAATTATCTTAAAGCAAAGAAAAGATGAAGTAATATTATAGCAATTAAAGATGATAAAGGAATTACACATAATCAGATTGAAAAGATATTAAATCAATTTCTAACTTTCTGTAAAGACCTTTATTCTTCTGAGCCTTATTTAGAGAGGGAAAAAGATGGTTTAGAATTCTTAAACTCAATTATTGGTCCTAAGGTTCCTGTTCATATAAAAAGAAGTTTAGAAGAACCTATATCTCTAAAAGAATTAGAAACAGCGTTGAAGTCTCTTAGAGTTGGATCCACTCCAGGTGGGGATGGTTTCACGGTAGTTTTATAAAGCATTTCAAATTATTATTTTACCTCATTTGTTAAATTTATATCAGTCACAACTTACTAATGGTTGTATTACAGGTACTATGGCTGAATCATTAACTATTATTTTGCCTAAGCCAAATAGAGATCCTACTTTGGTTTCAAACTACAGGCCTATTTCTTTAATAAATGTGGATGCTAAACTTTTGGGTAAGTTATTGGCTTTGCGCTTAGCTAAGGCTCTCCCTTATTTTATTGATATGCACCAAACTGGATTTGTTGCTAAAAGACATTCATCTAACAATTCTAGATTAGTGTTTCATATGTTAAATTTAACCAAAAAAATGAACGATCCGGCTTTTTCTGTATCTTTGGATGCAGAGAAAGCTTTTGATAGGGTTGAATGGAAATTTATTTATCAAGCATTAGATTGGTTTGATATAGGGCCTGGATTTATACAAATGGTTAAAATGTTGTATAGCTCCCCGTCTGCAAAATTGAATATTAATAATAATTTATCTGAGAGTTTTATTTTGCAGAGGGGGGTTAGACAAGGTTGTCCTCTATCTCCTATGTTGTTTGATGTTGTTTTAGAACCCCTATTATTAGCTATTCAACAGGCAAAGGGGATTCAGGGGATTCCTCATTCTGACTGGGAATATAAAGTCTCAGCTTATGCAGATGATATTCTGCTTTATTTAAGAAATCTGGAATCTACCATTCCATGTTTGTTGGAGTTGTTTGATAATTTTGGAAAATTTTCAGGATACAAAATAAATTGGAGTAAGTCTGAAATTCTTCCTTTGAATGTGTATTGTTCTAAAGGATTGTTTGATTCCTTTCCATTCATTTGGAAAGAAGATGGATTAAAATATTTGGTATTAAGATTAAAAATAATTTGGATGACACAATTAAAGAGAATGAAAAACTTTTATTAAAAAGAGTTACAGAGTTGTGTGAGCAATGGAATCCTTTACACATTTCTTGGTGGGGGAGAGTGCAAACTATTAAAATGATGATATTGCCTGTGGTTTGTTATCAAATGAAATTTAATGAGTCCAAAACAAGACTTCTTTGGCTTGGCCCAAAACTAGACCACCTACCCACCTCCATCCCACTACCCTCTGGCTCCTCTCTGCAGCTTGAGTTCTTGAGCAAGGTCTTGGGCGTCATCATTGATTCCACATTGTCCTTCAATGACTACCTCCAATCCTTGGTAAAAAAATGCTTTTTCAGCCTTCACATGTGGAGGAAAGTTAGATCCTGCTTCCATCAAAAACATTTTACCCTTCTTGTCCAATCCATCATCCTTTCCAGATTGGACTATTGCAACTCTATCTACTTAAGCCTAACTAAGAAAAACCTCCACAGACTCCAACGGATTCAGAATGCCGCGGCCAAGCTCATCTTCGCTAAAAGTAAATTTGACCATGTCTCTCCGCTCCTGGCCAAGCTCCACTGGCTTCCGATAATCGCCAGGGTCCACTATAAATGCGCCTGTTTAGCTTTCAAAATCCTACACGGTATCCTCCCTCCCTTTATCCCTCTTTCTTGGAATTCCTCAAACCCTAATACCACCAGATCCTCCCACAAATTAAAACTATCCTTCCCCTCGCTAAAAGGCATTTCCCACACAGGAAAGCTAGGGACCTCCCTCCACTTCAAAATCACTGAGCTCTGGAACAACCTTACCTCCCCTCTTCGGAATTTGAGCTCTCTCCAAGTTTTCCGCAAACATCTGAAAACCTGGCTTTTCTCAAAAAATGTAAGTCTCCCTCCAACTTAGGAATCAAGGAAACTCTTCTATCTTGGCATCCCAAGTCCTCTAAATTTTCTTCACGCTTCTACCTCTAACCCTCTGTTGTAGTTCCTTCCTATTTTTCCTACTGTAAACCGCGTCGAACTCTACAAACGTGGAGATGATGCGGTATACAAACTTAAGGATTAGATTAGATTAGAAATGAGTATGATACCATTTTTTTTTCATGGGTCCTTTTATAAAAAGCTTAATGGTATCCTTACGAAATTTATTTGGCTTGGTAAAATGCCTAGAATTGCCTTAGTATCTCTTCAAAGACCAATTAAGGAGGGTGGGATAAATTTTCCTAATTTTTATAGGTATCATCAAGCCTATATTTTACATCAGGGTATGTATTGGGTCCTCCCAGAACTCATGGAGAATGCCCTGGACTGGTTATATTTAGAATGGCGTCTCTTGTTTCCATTAAACTTGGTTCATGTTCCTAGTATTACATTGCCTAGAATACATAAGGAAAACAGAATTTTATCAGACACATGGAAAACATTGAGACATATTAGTAATTTAACACCTATTCCAATAAATAAATCTACAAATCAATCTTTATGGATAAACTCCAAGATTCAAATTGGCGGATCTAAAATCTTATGGAAAAATTGGATAATTGCAGGCATTCGAACTCTGAAGGATGTTATTTCTGATGGTAAACTGCTTGAATTTTCACAGTTGCAGCATAGATTTGGTCTTAATAAATCACAAAGTTTTAAATGGTTGCAGCTGAAGCAGGCTATTCAGGTGGGGTTTCCTGAATGGAAAAATTGAATAATCAATATAGTTTTGAGATCCTTTGTTTTCAAGCAGATTTCCTGGGACATCAAGCCGCAATGTGATATAAATTACTTTCTGGATATGTGAATAAAAAGCAAAAAAAATGGTCTTAGAGACATTTGGAGCATTGAGATCAAGCAGCAAATTTTTGCATCTCAGTGGCCACGAATTTGGTCTTGGAGAATGAGATGTACAGTGTCAGCATCTATGAGACAAACTTGGTTCTTTTTGCATAGAGCGTTTTGGACCCCTGTTCGTTTACAAAAATTAGATAGCTCTAAGTTAGGGATCTCAAAGTCCCTCCTTGAGGGCCGCAATCCAGTCGGGTTTTCAGGATTTCCCCAATGAATATGCATTGAAAGCAATGCATGCACATAGATCTCATGCATATTCATTGGGGAAATCCTGAAAACCCGACTGGATTGCGGCCCTCAAGGAGGGACTTTGAGACCCCTGCTCTAAGTCTAATAGATGCTGGCATTGTAATCTGGAAGCAGGGACATTAGACCATTTGCTTTATTATTGTCTCTGTATTAAAAATTTTTGGAATTCAATTTGGACTCAAGTAAATAGTCTATTAGAAAGCCATATTGCGTTATCCTATGATACTATTCTGCTTGGTATGTCTATGAGGAAAAGAAGTCAAATTTAATCGCATAATAACAAACTTTTATTAATAATGACAGGGGTTGCAATCCAGCATATTACTAATAATTGGAAAAATTATTCTAATCTTAGTTATTCTTTTTGGTGGAATTCACTTTGTCATATTTATAAATTGGAAAGAGCAATCGCAGAAAGGAAACTATGATAATTTTAAGAAGTTCTGGGGGTCATTAGAAAGTTATTGTAATGAGTGAACATCATTTTCCTTTGTTTGGTATATATATAAATTTTTTTTGGGGGGGTGGTTTTAGGGAAGAAATATTTTATCTATTTTAATTTGATATGTTTCTATTTGAAATATTTTTATTTGTAGTAGTTGAGGGTGGAGGGTGAATGGGTGGGATGGGTGATAAATTATTTTTATATTTTATGATTATATGAGAAAGAGTTTCAAGTGTGATATGTTTGTTATGTACTGTTATAATTTTGTACACTGTTGATAGATTTAAAATGAATAAAGAATTATAAAAAAAAAAATAGAAATTTATATTCAAAAGAACAAGTATAAATTGGCAAACAGTGGCGTACCTAGGGGGGGGCTGGGGGGGGGGGGCGGGCCGCCCCGGGTACCAGCTCATTAGGGGTGCTCGAGCCTTGGAGTCATGGCCCGGGAACTTCCCTGCTATGGCCCGACTCCAAGGCTTCCGCGAGTCCCCGAAGTGATCCTGCCTGAGCCCTCTCTCAAATTCCATTCACCCACGGCCACACCCCCCGTCGCCGTCGGAGCTTGGTCAGCAACTTCTGGTTTCCGGCTGGGTGGAAGCAAGAAAGGGAGCCCGAGCCGCGTGGGACACTGCAATTAAGGCAGGAACTGAGGGTGAGTATCGCTGGGCTGCTTGGTGGTGGTTTTATTGTTATTTTATTTCTGCCCTAATCAATTTTTTAAAAAGCCCAAAATCGGCCTTCCGAATCATCAACTGACCCTCCCCCCCTAAAGCAGGCTCCTGCTTTAGAGGGCGAGGGGGGAGGGTCAGTTGGGAATTGCTGCAATGTCCTGCTTCCCCTCTGGCCTCCTGACCCGTACCTAATTGCATTAGACAGTACTAGATGGGGGGTGTAGGCCTTAAGGGGTGGGGTGTAGGCCTTAAGAGGGAGGTGTAGGCCTTAAGGGGGGGACAGACCTTTGGGTGGGAGGTAAAGACCTTCGGGGGGGTATAGGCTTTCAGGGGGGGACAGATCTTCGGGTGGGGGGGTGCAGGCCTTCAGGGGGGGTGCAGGCCTTCAGTGGGGTGCAGGCCTTCAGGAGGTACAGACCTTCGGGGGGGTGCAGGCCTTCAGGGGGGTGCAGGCCTTCAGGAGGTACAGACCTTCAGGGGGGTGCAGGCCTCCAGGGGGGTGCAGGCCTTCAGGAGGTACAGACCTTCAGGGGGGGGTGCAGGCCTTCAGGGCAGGCCTTCAGGAGGTACAGACCAGGCCTTCAGGGGGGTGCAGGCCTTCAGGGGGGGTGCAGGCCTCCAGGGGGATGCAGGCCTTCAGGGGGGTGCAGGCCTTCGGGGGGGGGGGGTGTGCAGGCCTTCGGGGTGGGTGCAGGCATTCGGGGTGGGTGCAGGCTATGTAGTGATCGAAAGAAAAAAACAGACCTTTGCACATTTTTGCACTATATGGTGGGTGTATGAGGAGATTCATTTCCTGCACAGTTAAGTCCGTGTGAAGTTACCTTGTGCTGTATTTGACATCTAGCAAGGTCTCTGTTTGGAAGGAAAGATCTAAGCTTAAAAATGAAGTGGCCAGAAGTTATGTTAAAAGTAGATAGCGTAGCTGGTTTTAAGAAAGGTTTGGACAAATTCCTGGAGGAAAAGTCCATTGTCTGTTATTAAGACATGGGGGAAGCATCTGCTTGCCCTGGATTGGTGCACTCAGCAGCAACAAATACTAGTTTTGGCTGGCTCTTTCCCCGCATTTCTCCTCTCTTCCCCACGATTTAATATCCAGTTCAGGCAGTAAGTAAATACATCGGCAGGGGGGGGGGGTCTGGTAAGTCTTGGGGGCTGGGGATGGAAGGTAAGAATCAGTTCTGTAGGCTATCAGAAATTTGCTTAATTATCTACTCACACAGAAAAGCAGTAAAGTCAATAGGTTCTCTGAGTGGGAACTACCTGTTTGATCTTGCACTCTTGTGATTGACCAATTGTTTATTACTGTTTAATTTATCACATTGATTAATTTGAGCACACCTGAGGTGTCCTATGATGGTGTGCACTGCAGGCAAAGGGTGATTAACCTGTGCCTTATTGTGTAAAGCGCTGGAGAATTCTCTCCTCTCGCTTACCTCTCACGCTGAGGACACCCTGCTTCAGTATAATCATTTATATGATTTATCTTATAAACATTATTACGTGGTCTTTTCCTCAAGTGCTGAGACATCAGGTTGTTCCCACTTGGAGAACCTATTGACTTTTACTGCTTTTCTGTGTGGCTTTAACATTTTTGCTATTCAGTATACCTAAACTATTATTCAGTAGAAAAAATTTGGTTTGTTCAATCAAATCCTGTGTGGACATTGGACTTCTATGAGTGAATGTTCTGCTTGATTGAACAAACTAAATTTTTTCTACTGAATAATAGTCTAGGTACAATGAAAGTAAATAGCAAAAATGTTTTAATGTTTTAATGTATTTTTTTCCTGGGAACTTATCAGTGTTTTTTTATAATGGGAACAAAAATGGAAGAGAATTAATGTGTGTAGAATGGGGGGGGGGGGGGGTAACTAATTTCTTCAGCTAAATAATTCAATCCACTTCAAACAGACATAGGAGAACTTATGCACCATTCACACACCCTCCAACCAAAAACGTCAAAAGAAAAAAATTGTTCGACAACCTCCTAGCCATTCGAGCTGCAACACTCGACCCCCAACTCTACAACCAATTGATATCAACCATAGACTGCAAAACCTTCAAAAAGAAATAAAAACCCTTCTATTCAAAAAACACATAAAACCGAACTAACACAATCAGAACTGTCCCAAGCATCACCTGCAACTACTCCATATGTACTTCTAATGTCATGACAATTTAGACATAATTTATGTTATGTTATGTTATGTTTGGAATAATGGTTACATATATGAGGTTCAATAAAAGAAAATTTTCACTGCCTGTTTCTATTCTGACCATTTATTCCATTTCATGGTTATTGCAAAAAAAAAATTTTTTTACATGGAGGGGGGGGGGTGTCAAAAAATGATGGGCCCCGGGTGCCACATACCCTAGGTACGCCACTGCAGTGAAAACTAACTTTAAGAATCGAAGAATATTTTTTGATGAATTGATTTCAGAACCATTATAAGGATGTATGTATGAATATGTGGAATTTTAGTTAGAAAATCTCCTAATCCAATTGAATTTTGGAAACATGTTGATTTATTCTTAGAAGATAATATCTCTGAATTTCTACTCAACTGGGAAAATGGATGTAACATAATTTTGGATGAAATTGCTCCCAAACATATTATAAAAAGGAGATTAGATGATTCTAAAAAGTGGTATGATTCTGAAATGCTTGAAATGAAACGTTCAGTACGATGCTTGGAGAAAAAATGGATAAAATCAAAAGTAGCTGAGGATAAAATAAAATGGAGACAAGAAGTTAAAAATTATAAATTAGTGATAAGGGATAAACAAAAAACTTATTATTCAGCTAAAGTTGGTGTTACAACTATTAATGTTAAAAAGCTATTTCAACTAGTTAATAATACATTTAATGTTACAAAAAAGACGCAATCTTTTTGGCTACCCCTTCCATCTTCCGATGATTTCACTAATTTTTTCAGTTCCAAAGTACTATCTCTGAGATCTTTCTGCCCATCTTGCTTTCTGAATACAGACTTTAATTCTAACCCAATAGAAGAAGAGTTCATGTAGACTTGTGTTGGTCTACATTTGATAAGCCAGATTGGCATGATTTTTCTAAATTGTTTCAAAGATATGCACAAACCTATTGCTGGCTTGATTCTTGTCCCCCTGATTTGATGGTTGTTGTACCCCTAAATTTTAAATTGAAGTTATTTGAATGGATCACTGATTCTTTAGATGCAGGGAAATTTCCATCAGAGGATGGCAATATAATTATCACTCCAATAATTAAAAATACTAAAGAATCTATTTCATCTCCATCCAATTATAGACCAATAGCATTGATCCTACTAAACTCAATAAAATTTTTGGAACTAAAAAAAAAATTACTGAAGGTTTGGTCCATATCCAACTGACTAAATACCTTGAGCTACACTCATTATTCCATGACTCACAATCAGGATTTAGATCTTACTTTAGCACTGAAACAGTAATAGCTGCTCTGCTGGATTAAGTTTATTAAGTAGTGCCCTGATACTCCAGTTCGATCATAGCAGAGCTTTTGACCTTGTGGATCACACTAATTTACTAATCTGCTTGGATGCTCTGGGTTTTCAAAGAAATGTTTATTCATGGTTTAAGGGATTTTTAGAAACTAGACTTTACCAAGTTAGGTTTAGGGCTCAACTTTCTCCTACCTGGAAGAACCCATGTGGTGTTCCCCAGAGTTCTCCTCTCTCACCTACATTATTTAATGTTTACCTTTCATCATTAGCTTTGTGTTTGAATAATCTGGACATACGGATGTTTAGTTATGCCGATAACATTACAATTGTCATACCTTTCAAATCAGCTTTGTCGCAGATCACTGCTAAAATTGAAACCGTAATGTATCAGATGAATGCTTAGATGCAACAATTTAAGCTTAAACTCAATTCAGACAAAACAAAGTTTTTTGTGGCATCTTCTAGTAAAGTTCCTTTTGAATCCTCCATTAGTATAAATTAAATTTCTTATATAATCCATCCAACGATTAAAATATTAGGAGTTATTTTAGATCAGCATATTACCATGAAAACCCAAATAGATGCAATAGTATGTAAAAGTTATTTTACTTTATGGAAGCTACGAACTATTAGAGCTTACTTTGAATTTGCTGCCTTTAGATTATTGGTTCAATCGCTATTACTAAGGGCTCCTTTTATCAAGCCACGCTAGTGGTTTAACGTGCATAATAGTGCACATTAAACCGCCGGCTGCGCTAGCCGCAAATACCTGCTTTGAGCAGGTGGTAGTTTTTTGGCCAGTGCGGGGGTTAGCATGTGATTAAAAGTCACGCACGCTAACCCCGCTAGCGTGGCTTGATAAGTCTTCTTGACTATTTTAATATTATCTATTTGACAATTACCAAGAAAGAACTGGCAAGACTTGTATTAATACAAAATACAGCAGTTAGAATGATTTATGGCTTGAAGAAATATGATCATGTCACGTGCTTTTATTGTGAGGTACATTGGCTGCCTGTGGAGGCTCGGGTGTTGTTTAAGCTGGGTTGCTTCTGTTACAAGGCTCTCTATGGTACAGCTCCTCTTTACTTGGTTAATAGATTTTCTCTAGCTTCTTAAAGACAGACAGAGTAGAAAAACTCATCCCTTGTTTAACTTTCCTTCTGTTCAGGGCTGCAAAAGTAAGAAATTTTTAAATCACACGTTAGTGTCCCAAGCAGTTCTTCATGATAAAGAGTTTCGAACATTCCTGCTTACAGCCTATTCTTACAAACATTTTAGAATACAATTGAAGACCTATCTTTTTTTCTAAATATCTGACTATTTAACTCATTTAATTCCATGCATTGTGACTATTGTTAGTAATCGTTTGTAAACAGCATTAAACTTACGTTAATCGGTCAATAAGTACTATGTAATGTAATGTAATGAATTGAATCACCAACTGTCACACCAGCATTTAAACTAGAGAATGACACGGTGGCTGTTACCTGGGGTAAGCGGGTAACCTGCCAAAATGGTGGGGGGTGGGGGAAAACAGTGTTCACAGTGGCTAAGGGGACAAGGCCATTCACTGCCCCATGGAGCAGCGAATGGCCTTGTCTCTGCAGTTAAGGGGGGAAAGCGTGCGGTCACCAATTGTGCTCCCTCCCTCCTTATTGATAGCCGCCGCCGATGCCACAGCCCAATCACCGTCGCCACCCAAGCATCTCCCACCCTCTCTCCTTACTGAACGCTGCTGCCCGATTGCCGCCACTGCCTGAGCATCTCCCTCCCTGCCCCTTACCTTTGCGGCAGGCAATTTCTCTAAATTTGCTCCCTACGAGTAGCCGGAGCATTGCCATTTTAAATTTTTTGCTTGATTAGCTGCCTCCAGGATCTCCATTACTTGCTGGAAACATAAAAATCTGAATATAAGTAGCCTAGGTCCACTTTGCATATTCAGAGAGCGTGTTGGAATCCGATGAGTTCTCTCTATTTCTAATGGGAAAGTAAATTTGAGAGAGAGAATTTTTGGAACAAAATCAATAAGAAACCCAATCGAATCCATGCCCTCAACTCCTTCTGGAAGACCCAGCAGATGAATATTATTCCGTCTGCTGCAGTTATTATCATCTTCCAGCTCCTTAGTGAGTCGTGCGACAGTTTTATGATCACCGTGGCACTGATTCAAAATGTCTTCAACGCCAGACACATGCTGTTCCAACTGCTCCGTGTGGGTATTACATACCATCAATTGCTGGGCTAAATTAGAAACCTCTTTTTGAACTGAATTAAGCTTCGCTGTGTTTTCTTTAATCATATCTTTAATCGTGCGCAGATCCATTATTAATTGTTCAAGCAACTCCACCGAGTCTTTCGGGAGCGGCACTTTCGACGGCATGGGAGGATCCAGCATAGGCCTCTTAGCCATTCCCACTGCTGCAAATACCATATCCAGCCTGGCTTGTCTTCTAGAAGTGATGTTTCACTTTTAAATGTGATCTTCCTTCAAAATCAAGGGAATCAAAATGCTCAGAATTCCTTTAAAATTATCAATAATGCAAGGCAGAGGGAGAGCAGAGCAATCACACATCCATAATGCTACGCAGCCAAGCTTCCCCCCCCCCCCCTCACACTGCAGCTCCTTGAGACTCTGGGCAAGTCACTTAACACTTCATTGCCCCAGGTACAAAATAAGTACTTGACTAAATACAAGTGTAAACAACTTTGATTGTTTAACCACACAGAAAAAGCAGTATACAAGTCCCTTATGCCTTTCAATCTCCAACTGGGGCTCAAAAGAAAGATCTAGTATCTTTAAAAGCCAAGAGAACAGAAAAGCAATCACATCCAAACCTTTGTTTTTTCCTGGCAAATCCAAAATTCTGATGTTGCTTCTTCCATTGTGATAGGATAAGTCCTTCAAGTCAAGTTGAAGCCATTTGTATATCCATTTCATGTTGTGCAGTTGTTTCTAAAGTCAAGGTTCTCTGTTTCAGATTGTTTAATTACTGTTGTGAGAGGTTAAACTTTAAAGTTCAAACTTACCAGGTCGTTTTTGCAGATTTTTAGTCAGTTCTAGTTAAATCTTATGCATATCCTTCTGCATTTGAATTTCAAGGATCAGATGGATTCAATTTCTCTGTCCACCATCTTGGCCAGTGTTAATTGATTAGTTTTGGTCTTTTTAAACTGGAGGATACAGAAAACTGTTGATCATACTTTGAAGATTTGTTCTTTGCCATAACCAGATAGTGGTAGTTTAGAATTTCCAAGTAAAAAGTAGTAAATTTTGGCTACGATATTCACACACAATGATCTTTCTGAGGTACTCTTCACGTCACACGCCCATTCACATCAAACTCCAAGCTCCACTCCCTGGCACCCATGGATACTTTTTCCATGGGAAATATGTGTTCAAAATGCAACACTATGTTCATTGCTGCTGCCTGCCTCAACCTAACCCCAGTCTTAGTACACATGCCTTAAGCCACATGGAGAATGGGCAGTTTTCCAAAAGCACTTTTACCTGTATAAATGATACTTGAAAGTTATCCTAACATAGTAATTAGTGTGCTAACTGCAATGAATTTTTCTGAGAATGAGCACATCAATATCCCAGTTGATTTAAAAGTATTTAATAAATCTCCAAGCAAATTCATGTTCAAGCCAGATCACAAGTACATATTCATAACAAAAACAATGACTAAATCCCCTGGATAAATCCAGCTGAATATCCTCTCTATCTATCCAAAAGCATTAGTAAATGGGAAAGCTTTCAAATAGTTCAAAATTTGAACATAATTTGCTTTCAGTCATATTGCCTCTGGCAAAAAGTTTTGTAACATGGGCTTAGCAACCAACCACATCATCACCTGCTTCCTCATCCACATTTCAGCAGGGATGGTAGAACAAACATCATGATTACAGAGTTTAGCAATCAAAATTTCAGGAGAGGGGGGACGACACATACTAGAGCCCTGAAACTTATTTGAGGAGAATGCAAAGCTTAAGTTTTGCATTGGGCACCTGAATCCTAGCACTGGCCTTGCCCAGCAAAGGATTAATCTGCCTTGGATGTTTCCAATGCAATCAGACAATACAATAATATAATTTAAGCTGCATATAAAATAAATGCTGTCCTACTATGAATCTTCTTATGGGGTTGTCGGGTAAGATTTGCCTCTTTGCAGATGATACGAAAATCTGCAATAGAGTAGTCACGCCAGATGGTGTGAATAACATGAAGAAAGACCTGGTGAAGCTTGAAGAATGGTCTGAAATTTGGCAGCTAAAATTGAATGCAAGGTCATGCATTTGTGCTGCAAAAACCCGAGGGAACGGTACAGATTATAGAGTGAAGAGCTTATGTGCACGACAGAAGAGTGGGACTTGGGTGTGATTGTATGTGAAGATCTCAAGGTGGCCAAACAGGTTGAAAAGGTGACGGCGAAAGCTAGAAGGATACTAGGTTGCATAGGGAGAGGTATGGCTAGTAGGAAAAAGGAGGTATTGATGCCCCTGTATAAGACTTTGGTGAGACCTCATTTAGAATATTATGTACAATTCTGGAGGCCGCACCTTCAAAAGAATTGAGTCGGACCAGAGGAAGGCTACTAAAATGGTATGTGGTCTCCATCATAAGGCATATGGGGACACACTTAAAGATCGCAATCTGTATACTTTGGAGGAAAGGCAGGAGAGAGGAGATATGATAGAGACGTTTAAATACCTACATAATGTAAATGCGCAAGAGTCGAGTCTCTTTAATTTGAAAGAAAACTCTACAATGAGAGCATATAGGGTGAAGTTAAGAGGTGATAGGCTCCGGAGTAATCTAAGGAAATGCTTTATTATATAAAGTGTGGTAGATGCATGGAACAGTCTTCCAGAAGAGCTGGTGGAGACAGAGACTGTGTCTGAATTCAAAAGGTCCTGGGATAGGCAAGTGGGATCTCTCAGAGAGAGAAAGAGATAATGGCTACTGCGGATGGGCAGACTAGATGGGCCATTTGGCCTTTATCTGCCATCATGTTTCTATGTTTCTATAATCTAGAATAGTTATGGGTCAGGTGTAAGATTCTTCTAGAGACCAAAACCATGGTCAGCGATAGTATTAAACATAGAAACATGATGGCAGATAAAGGCCAAATGGCCCATCAAGTCTGCCCATCCACAGCATCTTGACATTGATAGATCTATTGGACTTGGTATTTAGGTTGAAATCTATGCTATTTAAGAAACGTGAAGGCAGTCATAGGCACAACATTTTTAAAGCTTCCTCTGCTATAATGGCTGAAGTAGTATTATCCTTTTCATTTTAGAACAGTTCTCCTGTAGTGCTTCTACCTTTTTTGACCATTAAAAAACCACATCCAAATGAGAAACGCACAGAACAAGCAGGAGGTGGGAGATTCTTCAAGGAGTCACTGAGTGGATATGTGGACAGAAGAACTGTATGAGAGGAGTTGAAGGACCCTGACCTGATTGGGATGGGGGGGAGTGTATAAAAGGTTTATGCTAAGAGAGAGTAGGGCTTTTGGTTATCCTAATATCCTGTATAAAATCTTTTCATCACCACTACTTATCTCTGTTTTCACCTTTAAATTATTTAGAATTTTAAAAATTTTTATCTAGGGTTAGGGGGTTGGGAAGAGAGGGAGGACAGATGCTGCACAGGCTGGGGGTGGGGGAAGGCAGAGAAGGGCAGATGCTGCATGGATGGGGTGCTGGGAAGAGAGGGAAAGAGAGATGCAGCTAGTGGGGGAGGGAAGAGAAAAAGAGAATTATTAGACATAGGTGCATGGAATGAGAGGGAAAGTAAGATGGTATACATGGGGGAAAGGAAGAAAGAGGTAGAATTGTTGAATATGATAGTGGTGGAGAGGAGGGAAGGAGAAATATTACACTGGGAGGCAAGTGAGATGACTCAAAGAAGGGAGAGATGTTGAATTCTGGAGAAGGGTGATGAAAGGAGAGAGAGTTGTCAGACTATTGGAAATGGAAGGAGGGGAGAGAGAGAAAACAGACTGCAGGAAGAAGAGGATAGAGATATGCCAGAGTGTGTGGTGCGGTGGTTAGAGCTACAGTCGCAGCACCCTGAGATTGTGGTTTCAAATCCCGCACTGCTCTTTGTGACACTGGGCAAGTCACTTAATCCCTAAAACTAATGAATTATGCCCTATTGGAAACCATAGGAGGAACCTACCTAGACACTACCAGGTCTACCCACTGCACTCATACAGAGACCCGCTCATTCACTTAACACACAAACAACAAGTGGAGAAAAAGCCTCAGTTCATCTTCATATGGCAAAAAACTCCACTTATAAACAACCATTAAACAAGGTCCAAAATGTATCAGTTCACTTAGCAGTGAGAAACACTATAGTAGCCCTCATAGGAACCACCTCAAAAAAAATCTAGCACGCCAAATTATATAACTTCAAAAAATGTGAGTAAAGCAAGTAGCACATATATGAGTCTCAAACACAGTCAATGGTAAGCAGGAAAAAACAAACAAACACTTAGCTGCAGACGGTGTCCAGGCTGTCTTCCATGCATCCAAAAAGTGCAAGCCTGCCTGGCCCCGCAGCCACTCTTTCCCGAAGGGAAAACCTCCGTTTCGCTGAGCTGCTTCTATCTATGTCATGAAGAATGCTTATTTGATTTGATTCAATTCCCTCTTTAATATATAGTGCAACCCCCCTCCCCTCCGATTTATATAGTGCAAGCCCCCTCCCCTCTTTAATATATAGTGCAACCCCCTCCCCTCCTTGTGATATAATTTGTACCCAGGTAACATTCAGTGCTGTATACTCTTAACTCTCCTATTTTATTTTTTAGGCTTTTAGCATTTGTATACAGACACTTCAAATTATGTTTTTTCCTTGTTATTACAGGCTGCTGAGAGGGAAAATTTTGAGTTTTTTAATCTCACTTCCTCTTAAACACTCCTGGCTTTCTTTCAGCATTATTGAAATCGCTCTGCTGGGACTCCCTAAATATCCTAAACATAGAAACATGACGGCAGATAAAGGCCAAATGGCCCATCTAGTCTGCCTATCCACAGTAACCATTATCTCTTTCTCTGAGAGATCCCATATGCCTAGCTTCTATGTGTGTGGATGTGAGCAGTTGGAGCACTTGGAGAGCCTCTACAGTTGCTGGTGGAGTAGGCTGGAATCATTCCCCTGAAGCAGCTCAGCGAAATGGAGGTTTCCCCATCGGAAAAGAGTGGCTGCGGGGCCAGGCAGGCTTCCACTTTTTGGATGCATGGAAGACAGCCTTGACAATTAATCTCTCTGCTGTGGCCTTGTCTTCCCTGAGAGCCCCTTTTATACCTCAGTCATTTAGCGGTCCAATTGTTTTTAATATACCTAAAAAATGTTTTACTGTGTTTTTTTCTTCCAGCGCAATCTTCTTTTCAAGGTCTCTTTTTGCCTTCCGTATTAGCGCCTTGCATTTGACTTGACATTCCTTATTTAGTTTACAATTATTTTCAGTCGGATCCTTCTTCCACTTTCTGAAGGATTCTCTTTTAGCTCTACTACTGCTACTTATCCCTTATATAGCACTGAAAGGTGTAGGCAGCACTGTACATTTTGACATTTATAGACAGTCCCTGCTCAAAAGAGCTTGCAATCTAACTTGGACAGACAGACATGACATATAGGGTTGGGGATTCAGAACCCAAGGTGAGAGGAATTAGGAGTCAAAAGCACTCTCGTAGAGGTGGGCTTTTAACTGATTCTTGAACATTGACAGAGATGGAGTCTGCCATAGGGATTTGGGCAGCTTGTTCTAAGCATAAAGCATAGCAATATAGAAGGGACAGAATCAGGAGCTGGCCGTTGAAGAGAAGGGCACAGATAGGAAGGACTTACCAACTGAGTGGAGCTCATAGGGGGAGGGGGAAGGAACACAGGGGGAGATAAGTGAAGAGAGATTGTGAAGGGCAGCTGAGTGAGTGCATTTGTAGGCCAGTAAGAGGAGTTTGAATTGTATTTGGAAATGGATGGGAAGCCAATGAAGTGACTTTAGGAGAGGAGTAACGTGAGTAAAGTGACTCTCCCGGAATATGAGTCATGCAGCTGAATTCTGGACGGACTGGAGGGGAGTGATATGGCTAAGTGTAAGGCTAAAGAGTAATGAGTTGCAGTAGTGTAAGCTCTAACAGCTTCTTTCACCTCACTCGTTAACCATGCCGGCTGTCGTTTGGCCTTTCTTCCTCTGTTTTTTTAAACATGGAATATATCTTGTCTGGGCTTCCAGGATGGTATTTTTGAACAACATCCACACTTGATGTATAATTTTGACCTTTGCAACTGCACCTCTAAGTTTCTTTTTTACCATTTTCCTCTTGTTCATGGTCACCTTTTTCTAAAGTTAAGTGCTGTTGAATTTCATGTGCAAACTTATTCCAGTGATTATATCAAATCTGATCATGTTGTGATCACTGTTATCAAGTGGCACCAGCACCATTATCTCCTGCACTAATTTTTGTAACATAGTAACATAGTAGATGACGGCAGATAATGACCCGAATGGTCCATCCAGTCTGCCCAACCTGATTCAATTTAAATTTTTTTTGTAATTTTTCTTCTTAGCTATTTCTGGGCAAGAATCCAAAGCTTTACCCGGTACTGTGCTTGGGTTCCAACTGCCAAAATCTCTGTTAAGACTTACTCCAGCCCATCTACACCCTCCCAGCCATTGAAGCCCTCCCCTGCCCATCCTCCACCAAACGGCCATACACAGACACAGACCGTGCAAGTCTGCCCAGTAACTGGCCTAGTTCAATATTTAATATTATTTTCTGATTCTAAATCTTCTGTGTTCATCCCACGCTTCTTTGAACTCAGTCACAGTTTTACTCTCCACCACCTCTCTCGAGAGCGCATTCCAGGCATCCACTACCCTAAGAACTAGATCTAGAATTGCTTCACTTTTTGTTGGTTCCTGAACTGGTTGTTCCATAAAGCAGTCCTTGATTTCATCAAGGAATTTTATTTCACTAGCATGCCCTGATGTTACATTCACTCAGTCAATAGCGGGGTAGTTGAAATCACCCATCTGTGGTAGTTAAAAACAGCTCCTTTTGCATTAGCTTGAATTCTTTTTCCAGGTCCTTGGTTAGAAAGTCAAGTAAGGTGTGGCCTATTCTAAAGTATAATGAGATTCTTTAATCAGAGCCCCTGCCACATTGCAGCTCTATGGATTCAATGTCTAGCTCACATTTCAGTTGCTTTAACAACTTGCTGTGAATGAGAGCTTATTATCAGGGTGTTGCTCTTCAAACAAGCATAGTTTATATTTAGCTTGGTCTGGATCAAAACTGAGAAGGTGTGATTAAGCAGCATATAATGCCCAATTCTTCGGTTGTATCATGGGATGAAGTGTATTCTGCAGCAGACTGGCTGACCTACTAAAGAAAGCTTTAATCATTGGGGATGGGTGAACAGAAGTCTCCAAGTAATTAAAAGCCCTCTAGTAAGTAAAACATTAAATATCTTTATAGAAAAGTAGAAAAAGGGAAATATGGGAAATAAGGTTCTAGATCTAGAGGCTCTGATGGAAGAGACTTGGTTCATGGAGAACCTTAACTTGGATACAGGGAAAGGGATTGGGACTTGTATACCGCCTTTTTGTAGGAAAGGATACAAAAGAAAGGGAAGAGGAGTGGCATTTGCTAAAGGTGCTATTAAAATGAGAGGAAAAAGAATTGGGGGGTTAAGCTGGAATGAGGAGGGAATTAAAATTCTATTTATATTGGTGTGATATACCGGCTTCCTTCGCAGGCAGAAATGGACAGAGATTTAACTGAAGATATTCATAATACAGCAATGAAATGGGAAGTACTACTAATAGGCAATGTTCCCTCTAAGGATTGGCCGGGTGCAGGGCAGGATTAATTCTTCTGTGGCCCCTAGGAACACAAGTACATTGGGTCCCCTACCCAAGGCCCTACCCACTCCCCATTCCTCTCACAGCACCGCCCACTCCCCCATGCTTCCTATAGCCCTGCCTACCCACTCCCTACCCAGATAGCACTGTAAATATTACACTGGGCCCTAAAACACTATTACAGCACCTAATGAAAAAAAACAACAACACATGGAATTGCCACAAGATCTCTACACAGAAACTACATGCTAGAAAAATATCACATTCTGGTCACACATGCAAAACATAGACCCTCAACAAATATGAAACTAGGGACCACAGATCAGTAACAGCGATATTAAGGCAAGAAACTGAATTGGAAATCTCAAGAAATCAGACTCATGTACAGCAATACGAGGGAAATAGAAAGTGTAATACAAGGTATCAGAAATGGGCATTTCTAAAAGCTTTTTAGTATTACAGTACTACTCTTCCATTGAATAATAATAATAGTATATTACCCACCCATGAGTTATCTAATTACTTTCTTTTATTTATATTAGGTGGAGAATTAGCCTCAGACTTTGGGCTCCTTTTATCAAGCTGCGCTAGCGGGGTTAACGCGCGCGACTTTTCATCATGCGCTAACCCCCGTGCTGGCCTAAAAATTACCACCTGCTCAAGGGAGGCGTTAGCGGCTAGCTTTTTAATGTGAGGTATTACATGCGTTAAACCGCTAGCGCAGCTTGATAAAAGGAGCCCTTAGAGTGTCTACATCAATAGATGTTAGTTGCCAGCGTTTTGCTCGCTCTTAGTTTCAATCACTAGTTTTCAACCACCATCAACCCACATTAATATTTTTATTTTTATTGGTTTTTTTTATTTTTATATATATTTAAATCTTTTTCCATTTTTCTGTTATAACTTCTTCTAAAAAGTTTTTTTTAAATAATTCCTTGCATGTCCACTTTAAAACTATCATTTGCAGGCATTCTTCTTCTTTCTTCGTTCTCATAAGGGTTTCATAATATTATTCATCCCACGTTACTTTCTCACATTAGTAGGCTGTATAATATTATTATGTACGAGAAGCACTTGCCAGACATTAAGCACATTTTTATACTTCTATATTTTGCATTTTTGGTACTTATTTTCTGTACTTATCGGAAGTGTTTCAGTTTTCGCAGCTTTTATCTATTTACAACATTACAGAGGTTTTTTGCCAGTGAGGTTATCGCCTAACCACCTGTAAACCACCATTGTGGTGGCAGGAGGGCCTCAGTCAGAGGCTTTTTCCTCTGTTTGTTTGTTATTTATGATTTAGGTTGCAAGGAACCACAGACATTCAATAGATGTCCTTTTAATCTTTGTGAAAGTGTTCATTTGATATATCAGTTATTTACAGTACTTGAGTTTTTGTGCTCAGTTTTCGCAGCATACATCTCTAGCTGCTTTGTATCAAATGAACAGCAGTCCCAGTACTAAAGCCGATTCAGTGAATACCAACGCGGCCAGCGTTTCGCGGTTCAAAAATCTTAACTGCTGATTCAGGGTTTTCTCAGAATGGTTATCTAACTCTTTTCACTCCGGACCTGCAGTATGCCCCTTCCCTAAGGATGCTTCCTTGCATTTATTTGCTATGGGGTCCTTTTACAAAGATGTGGTAGAAAGTGGCCTTAGTATTAAGGACATTTTCACCGCTGCCAGAAAATGGCTGATTTTCTATTTTCTGAATTAATGGCCATGCACTAATGTTGCCATTAGCGTATGGCCATTGCCCAACATTAGTGCATTAGTTCTTACTGCCACCCATTTTGTAGGCTGTTATGGCTCACATGCAGGTGCTGATTAACAAAGAAGTGCCCAATCTCTGCCCACAAGCACAACACCCTCAGAAAAATGTAAAAAGAAATTTAGTGCATGCTTTGTACATGCACATTTCAAACTTATTATGGGATGCCTCAGGGCGCACCCCCTGCTAAGCATATGCTAGTGCCTACCATAGCTTAGTAAAAGAATCCCTAAGTGACTTACAAGCTTACATTATTAAATGCCACTGAATGCAAGCATAGTTAGGGTTACCATATTTAGAGCCTCACAAACACAAATAGCCCCGCCCCATTCCACCAAATCCCTGCCTTGTTCTACCTACAGCCCTGCCCCATTTTACCTCAAGTGCCGCCCCATTCTGCCCCCAGCTCCACCCCCTCAAAACCTCATCTTCTTCCCTGAGCTCCGGCCATGTCTGGAGGGCCTTGAGCATTCACACATGCTCAGATGTCCTCCAGATGTGGCCGGAACTCGTTGGGGCTTTCCAAAACACGGACAAGCTGCTGGATTTTGGAAAGTCCGTCCGAGAACCAGGACAGTCCTCTAAAAAGAGGACATGTCTGGGTTTTCCTAGCTGTGGTAACCATAAGCATAGTACTTACACACATTATTTTTATTCAGCCTATCTCTACTTGGCATTTTTTTTTTCCTAAATTGAAAGCAAAAAAGGTTATAATTTAGAACAGCCTTATCAATTTCAGCCTCTGGAATGTCAGAGTTTCAGTAAACAAACTGAGGTACCTTGTTTATTAGCTTTTATTAAAAGAGGCAGGGCTGGTATTAAACATTCTGGAGCCCAGGGCAGCCACTGGAGACAGGGCCCTAAAACCACCTATAGGCTATGCTTCCATCAGCCTGAAGCAGGCTCGGGGTCCCTATGGCATGAGAATAGTGAGTTTTCTGGAATCCCTGTTTGTAACCCCATAACACCAGTCCTGAAAAGAAGGTCTCACAGTTAAACAAAACCTGTAAGAAAGAATTTTGGAAAAGAATGATAAGTCTGCCTACTGTCCGTTCATTGTCTTCTGCCTAGTCTGCTACTTAGTCAATAAGCTCTAATCTGAGTGCATCTTTGCTGTGTACTCTCCTGGTTTTCTCTATGCCTTGTTGCAGCATATTTTCTGTGTGTTTGTTTGTGTCAGTTTACTGTTAAAATGGCAACGCAGCACAGAGAACACACAGTTCTCCATTTTTTTCTTGAGGCAAATTAACTGTCAACAGTATTTAGCATGTTGAAAAGGCCTTTTCAAAAATTGCCTGGGGTATGTGTGTTACAATTTGTACACATAAAATTATTTGATCTGGGTGGAGGCATTCTCAGAGGATAAAGTTGTGAGTGCCAGGGATTAGGAGAATGGTTATGAGTGAGAACCTTGAAGATACAGGAAATCAGCTTCCTGTTTTTCTAGTCCCAGAAATCGCCTGAGCAGGTTTTCCACCTGGGAGTCCCTGCATTAGACTCAAAAAAGGTGACAACCTCATTTTAAGAAAGGGAACATGCTCTTCCCTTGCTTTGCATTTTACCCATCACTGTAAACCAGGGGTGTCAAAGTCCCTCCTCGAGGGCTGTAATCCAGTTGGGTTTTCAGGATTTCCGCAATGAATATGCATGAGATCTATTAGCATACAATGAAAGTAGTGCATGCAAATAGATCTCAAGCATATTCATTGGGAAAATCATGAAAACCCGACTGGACTGCAGCCCTCGAGGAGGGACTTTGACATCCCTGCTGTAAACTGATCCTCTACCCAATAGGTTTATTCTCAGGCCCTGAAGCTCTTCACATACTGTGCCTTTAACGTTCATCACTAAACCAGTTCTAACCAGTTTGGCATACAAGCATTTTAGCTTCCGATGGGCAAATGGGTCTATGTGGACTTTTCTGTACTCCATAGCAGCCTCCGAGAATAGTATGGAAATATAGTAGAACAAGCTCATTAATATTAAAATGAGCACTCCAGGTGATGCCCAGATATTGCCAGGTGATGCACAAAATGAAGCTCTGACTTTTAATGCTCTAAGGTCTAGAGCTGCCGATAGCCTTGAACCATGTGTGTTAAAAGTGTATACCGGGGCTGCCAATTGCATGAGAGGTGGAAATAAACCCCCCCCCAAAAAAAAAAAAAAAAAAAATACAGGTTACGTTTATCATATTTTTATAAGGTTGAAGGTATACCAGTAAAAGCATATATATCTTGCTGTATGTGTATGTTAAAAGCAAGTGTTAAAGGCGCGTCTCAGGCATGTTCATTAAAACTGTATACCAGCAGATCTCGGGCTGCCGATCGCATGAAGTTAAAAAACCCCTAAAAAAACAATTTGCATGGTTTCCTGGTAGTTCTCTGACCCTGCTCCCCTCCCCCCCAAGGATGCTTATGACAAGCACCTATGATGTGCCACAAAAAAACACGCCTATGATTTGCATGCTTACGATATAGCTTTTCCTGGCAGATGTGCACATCTATGTTTCTTTCCGTAAACTACTCTGCGCATGTATCAGTCACTTTCTTCAATGACTGATCGGATGGCATTTCCGCAGATCTCATTTGCATGCAAAGTCTTTGAAACATCGTTGTTTAGAAATAGAAAAATTTACTGGCACTACAATGGCTCACGGGATTTTGCAACTTTAGACCATCGGGGCCTTAGTCTCTTGCACTCACCTATTAAAATATTTTTTCTTGGTGATACTGACAACACAATGCTTTACAGAAAGCATTATTGTTCTGGTGTACTATATAGATTTTCACTATCTCCTCTTATCTCACCTAAGTCCTCAGTGAGACCAACCCAAATCTTGTTACTTATTTACAGGTATTGATCAAGTTTCTTTCAAATCCTTAGCCAAATTCTGTACTTGTACACTCCACACCTGCTGTCCCTCCTTTGCAGACAAGTTTAACAAAATCAGGAACTACAGCTGACAGTTTTTCCATGGGGACATGCCTAACATATGTAGTTAACATCAGAGTCAGAAGCAATTTTGGGTAGGGTCAAAGTATGTAAAAATGTACCGACTCCAGCTTCAAAATAAAAACTTACAATATTATAATATATGGTAAATTTATCATTATATTGGGCCCTATGCAAACATATATTTTAATTTAAAAACTTGCTGTACCACATTTTCAAAAGAGGGAACATAAGAACATAAGAAACGCCTTCACCGGATCAGACCGAGGTCCATCCAGTCCGGTGATCCGCACACGCGGTGGCCCATTTAGGTACTCCTTTATGGAGACCCGGATTTACCATATCCCTCAATATGATATGCAAGAAGGTATGCATCCAACCTGCGCTTGAATCCCAGTACAGTAGTCTCCTCCACAACCTCCTCCGGGAGTGCATTCCAAGCATCCACCACGCGCTGTGTGAAAGAAAACTTCCTGACATTTGTCCTGAACCTGTTGCCACTCAGTTTCAGGCTATGACCTCTTGTCCGTGTCACATGTGAAAATGTCAGTAATGCTGCTTCTTGGTCTATTTTATCAAATCCTTTTAATATTTTGAAAGTCTCAATCAAATGCCCTCTCAGTCTTCTCTTCTCGAGGGTAAACAGTCCCAGTTTCCTGAGTTGATCTTTGTAATCCAAATGCTCCATCCCTTTGACGAGTTTCATGGCTCGCCTCTGCACTCTCTCCAGCAGAGTTATATCTTTCTTAAGGTATGGAGACCAGTGTTGAACACAGTATTCCAAATGCGGTCTGACCATTGTTCTGTAAAGCGGCATTATGACCTCTTCCGATCTACTCGTAATCCCCTTCTTAATCATGCCCAACATCCTGTTAGCTTTCTTCGCCACCGCCACACATTGTATTGATGGTTTAAGGGTACTGTCAATCAGTACCCCCAAATCCCTTTCTTGTGTGCATTTTGCTAACTTCACCCCCATCATCATATACTCATGTTCTTTATTTTTTTTTCCTAGGTGCATCACCTTGCATTTGTTTATGTTAAAGTTCATCTGCCACTTGTTCGCCCAAGTTTCCAGCTAGTTCAGATCCTTTTGGAGGTCCGCACAGTCCCTTTGAGTGCCAACCTTCATAGATTAGAAAACTAGAAGAGTCAGAGTCAGTGTTGGAGTCAAAAACTTGGTGTACGAACTCCACAGCTTTAACTCTCATCCTGCATAATTTGTGACAGAATGGACACCCCGGAGGGAGTGGAAAACATGAAGAAGGATCTGCAAAAGTTAGAAGAATGGTCTAATGTCTGGCAACTAAAATTCAATGTGAAGAAGTGAAGAGTGATGCATTTGGGGGGGTAGAAATTCGAGGGAACCATATGTGCTGGGAGGTGAGAGGCTGATAAGCATGGACGGAGAGAGAGACCTTGGGGTGATTGTGTCTGAGGATCTAAAGGCATCTAACAATGTGATAATGCACTGGCTGTAGCCAGAAGGATGCTAGGCTATATAGAAAGAGGAATAACCAGCAGAAGAGTGTTGTTGCCCCTATATAGATCATTAGTGAGGCCACACTTGGAGTATTGTGTTCAGTTTTGGAGGTCGTATCTGGCAAAGGATATAAAAAGACTTGAAGCGGTCCAGAGGAAGGTGACGAAAATGGTAAGGGGTTTGAACCAAAAGAAGTATGAGAAGAGACAGGAAGACCTAAACATGTATACTTTAGAGGAGAGGAGGGACAGGGGAGATATGATACAGACATTTAAATACTTGAAAAATATTAATATAGAACCAATCTTTTCCAGAGAAGGGAAAATGGTAAAACTAGAGGGCATAACTTGAGGTTGCATGGAGGAAGACTTAGTATTAAAGTTAGGAAATTCTTTTTCATGGAGAGAGTGGTGGATGCCTGGAATGCCCTCTCGAGGTGGTAGAGAGGAAAGTAGTAATGGAATTTTAAAAAGCGTGGGATAAACACAGAGGATCTCTAATTAGAAAACAAATGGCATAAGCAGTGGAACGCTTTATTGTTTGGGGGGGTCCACAAGCTCTGCCCCAGACCCCTTAAAGAACTAAGGTGGTATTGGACAGATTTGTATAGCTTATGTCCCATATATGGTGATTCGTTGTAGGATGGGCTGGGGAAGGCATCAATGGGAACTCCGCTAACTTGGAGCATGAGGTCGTTATTGGCCAGACTTTACAGTAGATAACCTGCAAACTAAACTAAACTAAAGCTTAACTTTATATACCGGGTCATCAACCTAAGGAAGCTCAATTCAGTTTACAACAATTAGATAAAAACTAAAGAAAGTTTACAATGGTTAAATAAAAGCTAAAAAAAGTAATAGCAAAGATTTCAAAAGAAATTAGTTTTCAAAATGTTTGGCAAAAGGAAAAGTTTTTAGAAATTTACGGAAAGATTGGAAAGAACTGGGGCTCCTCAGAATTAAGTGGAGTTCATTCCATAGTTGAGAAAGTTTAAAAGCTAGAGATTGACTGAAGATCTTAACTCCTTTAATTCTTTTTCTAGAAGGAAAGGAGAGTTTGAATTGTTGGATGCCTCTTGCAAAGGAAAATCTGTAAGCATTCCATAATAAAGGAATGAGGGGAAAAAAATGCCATATAAAATTTTGAAAGAGATGCAAGCACATTTGAATTGAATTCTAAGATAAACCGGGAGCCAATGAAGACTCAGGAACAAAGGGGCCACATGGTCAAATTTACTTTTTCCAAAAATCAGCTTCACAGCAGTATTCTGGATTAATTGTAATCTTTGGAGACAAATCTTTGTGATGCCAAGATAGATAGCGTTGCAATAATCTAGTCGAGATAATATGATTGATTGGACCAAAACAGAGAAATGTTGATGATGAAAAAGATGTCTAATCTTCCTCAACATTCGTAAACTAAAAAAACATTTCTTGACCAGGGAATTTATTTGATCCTTAAAGATAAGAGAGGAATCAAAAAGGACTCCCAATATCTTAGAAGATAACTCGATCTGCAAAGAGGCCCCAGATTCCAAAGCTACAGTAGGAGGAAGACAGTCCAATTTTGGAGCTAACCACAGAAGTTTAGTTTTAGTTGTACTAAGCTTCATCCAGACAGAAAGAGCCTAGGCTTGAAGTTTGGAAATGCAGTGATTACCTTAGAAATTAAATTGGTAATATCCGAATTGATCTCAGTCAGTATAAAGATATCATCTGCATAGGTGAACAGCGTGGTCATATAAAGATTAAATAAAATTGAAGAAAGCGGAGAGCCCTGGAGAACCCTACAAGCAGGCCGCAAGGGATTGGAGATATCACCTTCAATATTCACTGAATAAGAACGAGACAATAGAAGTTTACAGAACCAATCCAGAACAACTTGATGGAGACCTATATCTGAAAGTAAATGAAGTAAAATGTAGTGATGTACTACATCAAATGCCGCAGATAAATATAACTGGAGCAAAATAGAACATTTATTTTGAAGACGTAATTGTTGAATTTGTGAAAGAAGAGAGATCAATAAGGTTTCGGTACTAAAATTAGTACGAAACCCATGTTGAAATGACTGGAGTATTGAGAATTTCTCCAAATAATCAGTAAGTTGACCAGTTATAATTGATTCTAACATTTTTGTTAACAAAGGTATATTGGTGATTGGTCGGTAATGAGAAGGGATAGTAGGATCTAAATCTACTTTTTTTTAGAATAGGAATAAGTGTTATTTGTCCCATGGATTGTGAGAAGTATCCATTTGCCAAAGAGAAATTCAATAAAGTAGTCAACCATGTTAAAGCTTGAGATGAAATATTAAGAATTAGATATGATGGAAAAGGGTCCAGTGAACATTTACACTTTCTCATCTTTTCACACAGTTTAGAAACTTGATGTTCAGATACTAGATTAAATGAACACCAATAACGATCAGCTGGTATCTCCTCTGTAGAATTTTTGGAATATGAAGGGAAATATCCAATTTCACCTACAGGAAAAGATTGCCTGATAAGAGAGAAAGAAACAAGCTAAAATATCAGCAGAAGGAGATGAGGATTGGTCAGATTTGGAATCAGAGTTAGTCAAAGAACGCCAGAGTTTAAAAAAGATACTACTCTGGTTATCAGACTTAGCTATTTTACAACCATAATAAGTTTCCCTCGCTTTTCTAAGTTCAAAATTATATTTTCGAATTGTACATCTCCAGTTTAATTTGTCCAGATTTAAGTGAGATTTTTTCCATTTCTTTTCTAACTTCCTACAATATTGTTTTTAGGGCTCTATGAAAGGGTAAAAAACATGGTGCATTCCGAGCATAAGAAATAGTTTTAGTAGTTACTGGTGCCAAAGAATGATAAACAAGTTCTGTGGAAGATCTCCACTTATGCCAACTCTCATTGATAGGATATTCCCTAGAACAAGGGAGAGAAGCTAAAACTTGGTTGGATAAGCTGGAGTGAGTTTAGATGGCAACTTCATAAATTGGAACCTAAGACAATACCAGGTGGACTTTAGCCTATGGCCCAAAAATATTAAAAAAAGAGATTAATTTAATCATGTATTTTTAATGAGAATAACTAATGGGCAGACTGGATGGACCGTTCAGGTCTTTATCTACTGTCATTTACTATGTTACTATGTGCTGTGCTTCAGTCCAGGGGCCATGCAAACTCTAGGGAAAAATGATCAGATTAAGAGATGGGGCTCAAAGCTTTTAAAACTAATTTTCTCTATAGAGAGCTGATAGCCTGTAAAGTGCAGATTGATGTATAAGGCCACTTGTTTTCATGCTGAAAATTGGTAGAGGCTAACATGTTTTGCTAGCTTTTCAAGAAAATACACTATTAATGTTGAACACATTTGTAGGAATGAAATAATTTGCATCAGCCCAGCGCAATAACTAGTGATGTTATAGAGCCTGGACCCTTTCAGGGATAGTCTTTAGAAGAAACAATGGAATGGAACAATATCAAATACATTTTCTACTTTTGGGAATGCTTTATTAAAATATCCAAGAAAATAAGATAGAAAAAAACAACCAAAAAGCACAGAAATCAAAACTGAGACTGGTGTAAAAAATGAGCATAACAGAGATTATAAAGGCACAGGTTCAACAGAATGTATAAAAATGTGTAAACATGTACGAAGTTGACTCGTAAGTTTGACTTGATTTTAGTATAGTATAGGATGTAATATGAAAAATACTGGGACTGGGTGTAACAGTGGTTATAGAATAAGAAATGAGTGACAACTACAGCTAATGTTTCTGCACTATTATTTTATAACACTATTGGGCTCATAATTGAAAATGAAATATGTCTAAAAACCAACCCAAGTTGGCACTTGGATGATCTAAACAACATGTAGTCCAAGTTCCGATCGAAATGGCTTTTTAGATGTAGCTAGGGACTTTTTTAGGTCTCTGAATCCCGCTGTGTGCCCAGAGCTGAAAGGGACATTTTGGAGGAGTGGTTAGGGCGGGATGTGGGCCGACCTAGACTTAGTCATCCTGCAGAGATAATTGAAGGTATGACGAGACTGTTTAGACGGAACTTATATGTTGTGACTTAGACGATGTAAAGACACGTATAAGTGCCCAAAAGGTATCCAAAGTGACTAGACAACCACTGCCGGGACAATGTAAAGGCCCTCCTACACACCCACACACCCGTGTTCACTGCCCCCATCACACCCCCACAAAGTTCAGAATAAAAATGTACATACCTGCCTCTGGAACATCAGCACCTGCTATAGGAAAGCCTAGCAGAGCTGCACAGAAGTGGTTTAAGTAGACTGGGGGATGAGCTAGTAAACCATAGAGAGAAGGACCAGGCCCATAAGCCACTCTAATCACATCAATGGTGGAAAATGTGAGCCCACAAAAACTCTACAGTTGGCTCCTGCAGCCATAAGGGCTATCGGGGTTTTGACAGTTAGGTATAGTGGGTTTTGGGGGCTCACTATGACCTATAAGAGAATTGTGGTGAGATGTTTATATGGCACCCTTTTTGTGAAATTCACAACAGTGCCCTGTAAGGTGCCCCACTGCTCTATTGCCATGTCTGGATGGCCAGTCCATCACAATGCTGGCCCCTCCCACATCTAAAAGGTCTTGCTCTGGGCGTTTGGGACTTGGACAAATTTTTGGTCGAGAATGTGGTATAGAGATATTTATTTATTTATTCAATTTTCTATACCGTTCTCCCAGGAGAACTCAGAATGGTTTGCATGAGTTTATTCTCAAGCATTTTTCTCTGGCCCAGTGAGCTCTCAATCTATCTAATGTACCTGGGGGGATTAAGTGACTTGCCCAGGATCACAAGGAGCAGTGAAGGTTTGAACCTACAATCCCCGAGAGCTGAGGCTGTAGCTTTTAACCACTACACTACACTCTAGTGGCGGTTTGGATAATCAAACACCTGGATGTATAGATAGATGATTTTTTTTAAAAAAATTATTATGACATACTTTTCGAGAATGGACATTTTGCCGCTGCCGACTTTGGGTGACTAGTGCCCTATGTCCAAATCAGACTTAGACGTTTCTTTTGATTATGCTCCTCTATTTATTAAATATCTTAAAACACTATCTGCAAAGTGAGCCAGCTTGCCTTACTGACTAATCACATGACATTCTATGACACGCCCTCTTATCACTTCTCCTGCCCCAACCATTTCCCATGAAAATATGAAAGTGCGTAAACTTTTTGAAGAACCCTTGTATATAGGTGACCTATTCCCATAGGCAAATTTGTATTTATGCTTGTTGAACTTTTATCTGTAGATTTGGGGCTTCCTTTACTAAGCTGCAGTAAGCACTAGCATGTGCTTCCCACAGCTTTAAAGAGTTTCCGATAGATGTGCTCAGGCATTCCACCGTACATTCCAAAGGTGCATGTGCAAACCACAAGCTAAAAAATATTTTAAATTTTTTCTGGGACAGGAGTGAATGCTTCTGCACTAATCAGTTCTATATTGCTTCACACTAACTGATTAATGCAGGACTAATGCGTGAGCCCTTACGGCTACAAAAGAGGAGGCGGTAAGGGCTCATACATTAATTTTTAGTAATGGTTGAGAGCTAATGTTAATTAACATTAGTGCTAGCGTTGTACAGACTATTCATAATCAATTTAATTCAACCCCAAATACATTATTCATATTCAATTGAATAGTGATTTAAATTGGAACGCAATCTGAAGCACTACTGTGCTACATGCTACTGAAATAAATACTTGGGACTTGATTCTTTAAGTGGCACATAGTGGTGCCAAGCCAAATTGCACGCGGATTCTAAAATGTTTTAATTTACTTAATTGGCCTGATAATTGATAATGCACAAGACAAGAAAAAGTGGGGAAGGGACATGATGCATCAGCCTCAAGGACAATCAATTATTTAAAACATATAAATATATTAAGTTGGTTTTTTAAAAAAATATGCATATATAACCTAGCTATGAACTTATTAACAAATGGCCACACTGCTTTTCAATTATGTAAAATAATTACCTCTTCATCTTCAACATATGTGGGAGCAGGATTGTGGACATAAATTGGATGAGTCAAATTGGTTCTTTTTCTGGACCAGAACTATGAGGCGCCTAACTTCAGCAAGTTCCATACAATCTATGTTCTTTCTATATCATAAGATAGTATGGACTCCGCAAAATCTTTCATTGGCGGGCTTAGGGCTCCTTTTACTAAGCTGCGATAGAGGTTTTAGTGCGCGATAAATTGCCGCGTGCACTAGACACTAATGCCAGCATTGATCTGGTGTTAGTTCTAGCCGTGTAGTGCGGGTTTAGCATGTGCGTAAATTCTGTGCGCACTAAAAACGCTATCGCAGCTTAGTAAAAGGAGCCCTTACTATCATCTAATGTATGTTGGAATTGTAAACAACTCTCATATGATGTATGAATGTTCTATTGTTAATTCCTTTTGGAAAGAAGTTTGGATAATAATACAAAAGATATTTGGCATTGCGGTTTAGATTTCTCTTTCAGTTATTATATTCAAATCTCATTCTCCAGACATTAGCATTTCTAAGAAGAATTTGAAGTTATTTGATATTATTATTACAATTACTCAAAAGCTAATTCTTTCCAATTGGAAAACTTCGCATTTTCTTAATATCTGTTTGGTGGAGCTCAATCCTATTTCATCAGAGATGCGAAATGGTCATAGCAGAAAATTGGGAACAATTAGAACATTTCACAAATATCTTCTTTTTGTGATCCCTCATGGAGGGGCATAATAAAAAAAAAACGTCTAAGTCCCCTTTTGGCCTAAGGACTTAAACGTTGAAAGTAGAAGCAGGGAAAATGCCCATAATCAAAAAAACGTCCAAAAGGAGGTTTTTAAAAAAAATAATGGCCTGCCTCTAGGTTCAGCTGTTTAAACGCCGAGACCATCACTACGTCTAAACTTATACCCTATAATCAACCAAAAAAAAGCCTAAGCCCCTAACGTCCAAAACAAGAGCTTTAGGCGAAGGAGGAGCCAATCCTTCACCTAAAAGCTGGATTCTGTAACCGGTGTCTGTCAAAAACAACACCGGTTACAGAATCCACCCCCCCCAACAACATCAGGGCAAGAGGGAGCCCAAGCCCTCCTGCCCCGCGGCAGCCCTGAACCCCCGATGAAGATCGGGGCAAGAGGGAGCCCAAGCCCTCTTGCCCCGCAGCACCCTCGAACTCCCCGACGACATCGGGGCAAGAGGGAGCCCAAGCCCTCCTGCCCCGGGCACCCCCGAACTCCCTGACAGGATCGGGGCAGGAGGGAGCCCAAGCCCTCCTACCCCGCGATCCCCAACCCCCCTGATTACGATCGGGACAGGAGGGAGCCCAAGCCCTCCTGCCCCGCGGCCCCCCCCCCTGAATACGATCGGGCCAGGAGGAAGCCCAAACCCTCCTGGCCTCTCGCCCCCCACCCCCTACAAGATTGGGCAGGAGGGAGCCCAAACCCTCCTGCCCAGGCAGACCCCCTACCCCTCACCCCCCACTACAATACGGGCAGGAGGGATCCCAGGCACAACCCCCCCAATGACCACCCCCCAAACCCCCGATCGGCCTCCCCCGCTGACCCGCAACCCCCCCACCCCCTTCCCCGTACCTCAAAACGTTGGCCAGATGGACGGGTGCCAAGCCCGCCCGTCCGGCAGGCCAGCCGGCTCCGGAATGGGGCCGGATTGGCTCAGGGGCTGAAACCCCGCCCACAGGTGGGGCCTGCAGCGCCTGGGCCAACCAGGAGGAGCCTAAGGCTCCCGGGCCTATTCTGATTGGCCCAGGTGCCGCAGGCCCCACCTATTCTGCACGTTAAGGCCCTAGCGTGGCTTTGTAAAAGGAGCCTTAAATTATTAGGCACTGATAGGCGTGATTCTATGACCAGTACCAAGCAGTTGACAACCGCTCCTAGCAGTGACTACAATTTAGGTGTAGTTACATGCCATTTATTGAATCAGGCCCTTGATCTCTGTTTTCACATTGCTTCTTTTATTATTTTTATTTGGCTGAATCATATTTTTCATTATTTATGTTCAGCCAAACAGTAAAATATGCTGTTTGGTACAGCTCTAGCACATGGCTATTAATCCAGAAAATGGAAAATATTATTTGTTATGTTAAAGCTCAATGCCCATTATTCGTATTCGGTATTTATAGTCAGCAGAATAATATTTTTCATTATTCGTATTCAGCTGAATGGTAAAAAATGCTATTTGGTACATATCTAGCAAATGACTATTGAGAAAATAGGAGAAAAACCTCCACAGTTTAACCAGAAACAAACCAACAACAGCGGAGATACTTAATAATGTTAGTGTGCAAATTTATTCCACAACTACAGAACATGGGAAACCTTGTGTAAAGGCCCACTAAGGCCACTTTCTACCACAGTTTTGTAAAAGGACCTTTTGTGAAAAACAAAACCTGGAATGGATTTTCCTTCTTTACTATTTAAGCAAACTTCTTTCTTTTTTTGTGTGTTATGCTACTTCTGGTGTGAAGATTCTTTTGTTGAGTAAACATATGTGCTCCCTTTTACGTGACTGAATTCAATTTCTTTACTTTGCAGCACTCAAAAATCACATCCCCTGGGGAGATAGAGCTGACATATAAAAATGAGCCTATAATGTAAAATAAAAAATTAAAATAAATAAAACTACTTATTAATATAATTACAGTTCATATAATAGATTGCTATACAGGTGCTTTCAGGAAAAAAAAGTTGAAAACCTGCTTGTTCAATCAATTAATTGCAAGAAACTAAGGAAAATTGTGGGCAGAAGATCCTGAAATATTTTAAGTTATTAGGGTTTAACGATGTCTTTTATCATTCTAATAACTTAGGAATTCAGAACACTTGCATTAGAATTTCAGAATGCCACGTAAAATCAAATGCATTTTGTAAAGATATGAAGAAACTTTATCATTTTATGTCAGTACTTGAAGCCTTGATTTTTCTTTTTTAGTGCTGTATTGCCACCTACCTCTCTTTCTATGAATATTTATTTATTCAATTTTCTATACTGTTTTGCCAAGGGAGCTCAGAACGGTTTACATTAATTTATTCAGGTACTCAAGCATTTTTGCCTGTCTGTCCTGGCGGGCTCACAATCTATCTAATGTACCTGGGGCAAATGGAGGGATTAAGTGCCTCCCAGTGTCACAAGGAACAGTGTGGGTTTGAACCCACAACCTCAGGGTGCTGAGGCTTTAGCTTTAACCACTGCGCCACACTCTCCCTACTCTACGGCATATGAATTGTTGAAAATGAGTTTAACCCAAATATAAAATTTTAAAAGTTATGAAAAAAACAAAAACAATGAACAAAGACAAAAATGAAATTCTAGCAAACATTCGCTAATTCTCAAACAGTTGTCTAAAGTTAGGCTCCAGGATGATGTATGCTAAGCGTAAATTCTATATTGCCAATTATGTGTATAATTATTGTTATTATTAATTGATTTGATATACTGCCTGTATCAACATTCACCTCCAAGCACTCCCACAGCACACAAAATATTCCTTATTGTTAGCGAATCATTACCTGCTTGCCATTCTACCCCCAAGTGATGACTAACCCAGATGAACAGCAAGAGAGAAAAATGAACATTCAGAAGAAGGATTGTTCTGACCTGATGTGAGTAGGAAGAGAATTCCATAGGGAAGGTGCCAAAAAGTAGAAAACTGTGCTTGTCTTGGACTTGTAGAACTATCCTATTTGAGTCAAGTGAACATAAAGGACAAGAGGGTATATAGGGCATAGTGGATGAAGAAAAATATGAGAGGATATCTGAGTGAAAAGCCTTGTATGCAAACTGCAAAATTTTAAACTTAACCCTACTGGACAGGTATCCAATGAGGATGACACAGGAGAGGAAAGACATGGTCATATCTTGAAGTTCTGAAGAGAAAACATGCAGCACAGTTCTGTAAGGTCTGAAGTTACTTAATATGAAATAGGGGAAGCCCCTCGTAAACTAGGTTACAATAGTCCAATTAAAAAAAAATATAAAAAGCATGAATAGCAGTATGCAGTGTGTCAAAGTCCAAAACATTCCTAAGAGAACCAGAAAACCAGACTTTACAAGGGTGGAAATCTGCTGAGTAAAAGACAATTTGTAATCAATTCAAACACCCAAATAATGGAAACTGGAGACAGGAGAAATGGGGAGTTCAAGCAGAGTTAATGGAATTGAAGGTTGGTTTAGTGATCCTGAAATCCAGCATTGCTATAATAAAATACTAGTAAGTCTTCAGTTATGTTTCTAACTTTTGGTGCAAATCTGCTCACTAGCTAAAAGGCTGGTGTAAAATCTTTTGCTTAACTGCAGTCAATTAAGCATATAAGAGTGGTTAATGTAGCTGGTTTTAAAAAGGTTTGGTCAAGTTCCTGGAGGAAAATTCCATAGTCTGCTATTGAGACAGACATTGGGGAAGCCATAGTTTACACTAGATTGGTAGCATGGAATGTTGCTACTGTCTGGGTTTTTGCAAGGTACTTCTGACCTAGATTGGCCACTGTGAAGACGGAATACTGAGCTAGAAGGGCCATTAGTCTGACCCAGTAAAACTATTCTTATGTTCATATGTGACTACTAGTATTCTGTAATCCACGCATGTAAATGCTAGGCACACCCCTGAACCACCTGTTTGAAAATCAACATGGACGGATTTTCTACTCAGGCCTTTCTTCCATCTTTGAGGGAGGCCAAAGAATAACAACCAGACACAAATTGAAGTTTAAAACCTAAAGGCCTTAATGGGAGATCTCAGAGGTCTGCTAATTGGCTGAATCCAACCTAAGAATCTCTCCGAACCACAGGTGACAGGCCATTTTATTAACTTTATTATTACATTTTCCAATCACAATTCAATTACTTCATTAAGGTTCAATGATAAATTGCTTATGACTGCATTTTGCCACTAGGTCCATATTTGGTTCATTGATCATATGATTTCATGTCGATCTTACTTCATTAGTAATTTTCCCTAACATTAGCAACTCCACAATGGTTTAGTTAATTAACATTTGCCAGTAATATTACAATATTATTTTTATACTGTAACCCTTAAAATATTTTATCTATCTTTAAACTTTATCTTTTATTTATCTATATTGGTGTCTTTCTTCAGATATCATAGATATTGGAGTATGAGCCCCTACCTAAATTCTGTGTAATACTATTATTTCTATCACACCCATGTCCCTTCCCCTCTTTGCAGTTGCATATAGATTTTGCATGCACAATTTACTGAATCCCAACTAAGGGAAGTTATGTGCATAAGTGCTAATTAATGTCAATTAACGCCAATTAACATGAGTAACTGACACTATTCTATAATTTGTGTACACAGTTTTGCATGCGAGTTTATAGAATTAAGGGAAAATTGTCCATGTGTTTTGGTTTTTTTAATTTCAGTGTCTTATGGAGTCATGCAGTCTACTGTTAGGAAGTTCCAGAAGGCATATTTCTACTAAGGGAAGATGTACCTAACTTGCTAGCAAAAAACACACTCAAGGAGTGACACCGACACAACTTTCTGTTTTCAGAAGGGTGGAAGGGGTCAGAGGGAAAGACCTGGTGCAGGCCAGAGGCAGCCTATAAGTTTTCTGCTGGTACTTTAGCATGGAAGACTTGGTTACTGATAAGGTACTTTGGGGGTTGGGCTGGACAGTGAGAGAAAGAGCCACAGGCAGGGCCAGGAAGGGAGGGAGAAATGCCGGACCATGTGGGGGAGGGGGGGGAGTAGCCAGGAGGGGGACTTGTAGACTTGGGCCTTCTCCTTTGGGATCAGGCTACTAGGACACCTTCTGTGGGCTCTGACACTTTATTAAGCTTCAGAGACGGATGGAGAAGAGAGATACTGGATGGGGCAGAGAGATGTTTGATGGGGAAGAGAGACAGCCAGAGAGGGAGAGAGAGAGAAATGCTGAATTTTAAAGGTACTGCCTGAGTAGGGTTATCAGACATCCGGGAAAACCCGGACATGCCCTCTTTTTGGAGGACTGTCCAGGTACCTGGAGGGATTTCCAAATCCCAGCAGTTTGTTCGGGTTTTGGAAGTCCCCAAGCTTGAGGCCACATCTGGAGGCTCTCCGCACATGTGCAGATGTCAACATGATGACATCATACATGTGAGCATGTTTGTGATGGCATGGCATCGATGTCCACACATGTGCAGAGGCCCTCCAGACCTTGGGGGAAGGAGACAGGAGGTTTGGCTGGGGGCAGAGTTGGGGATGGAATGGGGTGAAGCTGGAGGTGGAATGGGGCAAGGCTGGGGAAGAAAGGGATGGGGTCATGTGTCCTCTTTTTTAATGAGGAAATCTGTCAACTCTATGCCTGACAATCCAGGAAATCTGAAAATCTGGACTGACCCAATCCCTGAGCTGTTTGGATTTTTGGACTTGTACTTTAGTGCGCAACTCAAAAGGGGATATAGGCTTGGGTGGGCCAGGGATGTTCCAAGAATTTAAGTATGTTGCTGTAGAACAGGGTCATTTATGCATCTAACTGCCTTTAGTTGTGTGCCAAAATGTTGATGTCAAACTCAGAATAGTTCCAGAACCACTGCTATTACTATAAATAATGTTTAGTTGTGTGCCAGCATTTCCACCAGGATTCAGCAGGCTTAAGGTCTTGCGCCCAAAGTTAGGTGTGGTTAGGGGCAGAGATGACCTTAGGCACTGTTAGACATGAGTTTCAAAAGAACTTAGGCGTTTGCATTGTAGGCCAGTAAATCCCTGGCCTACGTTGCAGATGCCTAAGTTTTGTAGCAGGTGCCGTTAGCTGCAATTCTTTAAATGGCTCCTAAATGTGATTGACGCACAGTCAGTGCTGTTTTTGTAGACATATTTAGGCATCATTTACAGAACATAAGAACATACTAGGTCAGACCAGTGGTCCATCATGCCCAGCAGTACACTCATGCGGCAGCCCATAGGTCACAGACCAGTGCCCTATATGAGTAGCCTTACCAGCATATATTCTGGTTCAGCAGGAATTAATCTAATCTTTTCTTGAATCCCTGGAGAGTGGTTTCCCCTATAACAGCCTCTGGAAGAGCGTTCCAGATTTCTACCACTCTCTGGGTGAAGAAGAACTTCCTTACGTTTGTACGGAATCTATCCCCTTTTAACTTTAGAGAGTGCCTTTAGAGGGTGAGCAATCTCTCTTTCTCTACTAAGTCTATTCCCTTCAATATCTTGAATGTTTTGATCATGTCCCCTCTTAGTCTCCTCTTTTGAAGGGAGAAGAGGCCCAGTTTCTATATCCTTTCATTTTACGGCAACTCCTCCAGTCCCTTAACCATTTTTGTCGCTTTTCTCTGGACCCTTTCAAGTAGTACTATGTCCATTTTCATGTACGGCTACCAATGTTGGACACAGTATTCCAGGTGGGGGCGCACCATGGCCCAGTACAGCGGCATGATAACCTTCTCTGATCTGTTTGTGATCCCCTTAATTATTACTAGCATTCTGTTTGCCCTTTTCACCACCGCTGCACATTGCGCGGACAGCTTCATTGATTTGTCTACAAGTACTCCCAAGTCTCTTTCCTGGGGGCCCCCTCCGAGTACAACACCGGACATCCTGGATTCGTGCATATGATTTTTGTTACCGACATACATCACCTTGCACTTATCCATGTTGACACTCATTTGCCATTTCGTGGCCCATTCCTCGAGTGTGTTTATGTCTCATTGTAGGTCTTTGCAATCTTTCTGTGTACTCACTACTCTGAATAACTTTGTATCGTCTGCAAATTTAATCACCTCACTGGTCGTATCAATTTCCAAGTCATTTATAAATATGTTGAAGAGCATGAGCCCGAGCACCGAACCATGCGGCACTCCACTCGTGATGCTTATGCAGTCCGCCTATTGTCCATTTACCCCCACTCTCTGTTTCCTATCCGCCAACCAGTTTTTAATCCACAAGAGTATGTCACCCTTGATTCCATGGCTCACAATTTTTCGAAGTAGTTGTTCATGCGGGACCTTGTCGAATGCCTTCTGAAAATCTAGATATACAATGTCGACTGGGTTACCCTTGTCTATCTGCCTGTTTACTCCCTCAAAGAAGTACAGTAAGTTTGTCAAGCAAGATCTTCCTTTGCTGAAGCCATGCTGGCTGGTCCTCATCAGATTGTGTCCGTCAAGGTGATCAATGATGCGGTCCTTTATCAGTGCCTGGCTAGAGTTACTAGACTCCAGATTTCCCCGGACATGTCCTGCTTTTCAAGGACATGTCCGGGGGTCTGGATGGCTTTTTAAACCTGGCACTTTTTCCAGGTTTTGAAAAGCCTCCTCTAAATTATGTCAGGCAGGAGGAAATCCACAGATGCACAGATGCCACGCGATGATGTCATACACACGCATGTATGCTCGTGATGTCATTGCGTGGCATCCGTGCATGTATGGATTTCCTCCTGCCCAACAAGAGCAGGCAGTGGGGGTTGGGGCTGAGGCATTGCTAGGGTGGGATTGGGGCAAGTCTGGGGTGTAATAGGGCGTGGCTGGGTGGAACTGGGCGGGTCTAAGGGGTCAGGATTTTACTCTAGTAAAATCTGGCAACCCGAAACCTGGCCTCATATGTATTAAAGGTTTGGGAGCAGAGCCAGACCTTCACTTAAGCAGAGATGGTCTCAGTTTAGATGTAGCCCCTCAAAGTAAGTCCTCGAGTATGTTTGAGTTCGTGTGATCAGAGTGAGTCTAACAGTTTGCCATGATTTCTGACCTATAATTTTTAGGGAGCATTTGTACTTCCCAGAAGGTATTTAAAAGTCAGGTATTTGTCCCCTTGTGTTAGGTATCCAAAGAATCTCTGTTTTGCTTGGGTTCAGGCAGTTTGCTCATTGCCAAGTTGTGTTTAGAAAGGCAGTTACTTTACTCAAAACTGTGGTTAGAGCTATTCAATGGATTTGATAGTTGCACATTATGAGCACAGATATAGAATTTTGTGGCCATCGCCTGAAGCAGCTGGGCCAGAGGCTTGAGGTAGATATTACAATAGGAGATGGTATGGTTCCCTGTGGCACCCCTTCTGATGTCAGAGGGAGAGCCGACGCCAACAGCAAATTGATGATGCTGCTTGCACCGGGGAAGTTAAAAGAGGTACAGGGTAGGGAAGGGGTGTGTGCGTGTGGCAGGGGGTGAGGAAGGGGGGACAGAGAAGAGGGCGGGGGAGAGAACCACTGACCCAGGTGCCTCACTCTTGCTATGCCACTGGCCAAGGTAATAATTTTGCTGAACAGAACTGATTGTTGTCTACATGACAAATAGGATTTGAAGCATGCAAATGCTGTGCTGCTGACACATGTATCTGCTAGTTTGTGTAAAGCAAAAAGCACTAGCTCTAAAACAGTGGTTCCTAACCCTGTCCTGGAGTACCACCTGGCCAGTTGGGTTTTTGGGATAGCCCTAATGAACATGCATGGGGCAGATTTGCAAGCCTGTCACCTCCAAATCTCTCTCTACTGTACTGCTCTAAAGTATTTAAGTGCTGGACAAATTTCCAGTCTTTCATACGGAAGTTTATACTTGGATTTCTAAACTTTTTTTAATCACTCCACAGAATAAATAATTTTTTATATATGTATGAATCTTCAGAGCGCAGTTGGGGACAAAATACTCCCAAGTACTGCTTAGGTCTTCATCTATCCAATTATTAATGAGTTTTTTAAAATATATGTAACTGATAAAAGAGTTTGATGTCTGGGTACCAACCATCAAGATCATTGTGCTCTAAAAACTCAGCACTGTGGAAAACAAAGGCCAATCCCAAGGATGTGGAAACGAATGCCATGACCTTTTCATGTGCAAGAGTAAAACTGTGGAATGGCCTTGTTGGTCAAATTCGGAAATGTGGGGATAGGAGTTCATTCAGGAAATTGCTGAAAACGCAATTATTCGTTGATACATTTCTTTGAGCATTTCACCTATTGCAAAGATTGAATCTTTCTGCTTTTCTTTTTATCTGTTCTGACCTGTTTCAATATTTTATGTATGTAATTTTATTGTAAACCATTTTGGAATAAAACGGTATAGCAATTTTTAAAATAAATAAATAGTTTCTGCGCAAATAAATATATAGTTTCTGCGCAAATCATCAAGAACTGTCTCATTTCTGTACCCAGGTCTGAAGCTAGACTGACATAGATCTAGCCAATTACCGTATTTTCACGTAGATAACGCGCACCCGTGTAAAACACGCACACGGGTATTAGCGCGCGGGAAAACACAAAATTTATGTACAGAAATTTTTATATACTGCGCACACCCGTTATACCGCGCATGCTGCCAGACTCTCCTTTCGCCCCGCCCCGACTCTCCTCTGGAGACCCCGACTCTCCTTTCCCCCTTGAAGTCCTGTCCCTACCCTGAAAGCCTGATGCCCCCCCCGACGTCCGATTCACCCCCCCCCGCAGGACCGCCTCGCACCCCCCACCCCGAAGGACCGCTCGCACGTACCCGCACCCCCCACCCTGAAGGACCGCTCACAACCCCAACCCTGAGGAGCGCTCGCACTCCCACCCCGAAGGACCGCTCGCACCCCCACCCGAAGGACCGCTCGCACCCCCACAGCCTCCCCCCTCCCCCATGGAGAAGCTGTCTACCCTGTTTTCAGATGCCAGCGAGCCCAGCTGTTTCCTCTGCCGGCAGTCCCGCCCCCTTCTCTGAGCCCTTCTGCGCTGCTTCCTCTTCCGGCGGTCCCGCCCTTTCTCTGATGTCATACGCGGTTTGTAAAAACCACATATAACGCGCGTGTTATATGCGTGAAAATACGGTACTTTTATTTAGCCAGTTGAGTTGAATACAGACTTTCTGTTCTGTAAGTTTTGCCAAGAAAGAAATATTAGGAGACAGAGTTGTATTGAGCTCTTTTTCAGTAGGAGGCGCATTGTAACTCTTTTTTAGGGTTGCTTGCAGCTGCCTTTCCACAAGTGAGGAGTTAGTAATTTTAGTGAAAGAAGACTTGATATATAGAGATCTCGTAGCCTTTTAAATGTCAGTTCTATTCACATTGGAAATTTGCATATTTTTTCTGAGGACAGAATGAACTTAACCTTTGGAATCCTCTATCACTGTACAAAATTATCAAATCAGTATTCCAGCAAACCTTGGTCTGGTATGTTTCCTCTGAATAAATTAGCATTGTAGCATTTTAGCATTCATTAATTAATGAAAATGACAATGCATATTTAATACTAAATTTACCATGACACAGTTAAAAAGCCAAAGTCTCAGAATTTAATAAGATTAATACAGTTACTGCAAAAAAGGAGTATCTGAATTCATGTATTTCTGTTAGGTGTGTATCAGGATACCAGTATTTGTGAAATTCGAGTGCGGTAGAAGAAGTGGGTAGAAGAAGTTTCAGACCAGTTTAATTGCCTTGGACAACTCTGCCAGCTGATATTAACTGTGCAGAGCCACTGATTAGCAGTTGTGTTGGCTACAGCAATATTCAGTTAACTAGTGTTTTAGCCTGTTACATTCTTTACAGTAACGGGTGCTAGAATAGCCCCTCCTATACCCTGACCCTGACTCCACCCATGCCCCGCCTCTACAATGCCCGGACCCTGCCTCTCACTGATCCCAGTCTCACCACCTCACCTTTCACCATTTCCTTAGTCCTCTGTACCCTTTTGGCACTCATCGATCCTCCACTGCATTTTATCACCCTTCCAGTCCCAGATCCATTCCTATCTATCCTTCCTTCCATTGCCTCCAAGGCCATTCTTCCTGTCCCTATATTCCACCCCCACCCAGCTTCTCTTCCTTTTTTACCCTTTCTCTTGTACCCCACCCCAGGACCAATTTCTCTGTCATCTCTCCCCCTGCCCCTTCCCACGGTATTGCAACTGTCCCCCTCACCATTCCAACATCTGCCACTTTAACCCTCTTCACCCAACACCACCCCAACACCAGAGCCTGCACCAATTCAAACCCCACCCCTTATTGGTATCCTCAGACCACTCTCTCCAGCTCCTGACTCCCCCACCTACCTCCTCCCCTGCCATTCTATTGAATCTTTGGGCAGGTTTGCAGTGGCTTGCCCCAAAAGCTGCAAAAAAAAACCCCTTGAATATTCCTAAATACAGTAGACTCTCAGTTATCCGGCATCCATGGGGATTGGTAGATACTGGATAACTGTAGTTTTTGGTTGCTTGAGAGTTACTATAAAAATAGTTTTGTCTCCCTTCCCACCTCAATCTCTTCCTCTTCCTTTCTTTATCACCCCCCATCCCCATTTGTAGGTCCAGTATCTGTTCCTCCCTTCCCACCCTCATTTATGGTCTAGGTCACTTTATCTCCCCCACTTCTCAACCCTCCCCCTCCACACTTATGGATCTAACATCCATCTATCTCCCTCCCCAGCCCTTCACCCTGATGGACCCTCCACACACACACACCTGGTCCACTACCCCCACAAGAATGCCCTCCCTCCATGTGGGTCTGGCCTCCTGGATCCCCATTACTTACCTGAGGTGGCAGCAGTGGTTCTGATCTACCAACACCTCCTCCCTCCCTCTGTGCCCCAAAGCAGCAGCGGTCATGATCCACCAACCTTATTCTCTCGCTCCAGCCCCAAAGCAGTAGCAGCAGCAGCAGCAGTCCTGACCCGCCAACCCCTCATTCCTTACCCAAAGTAGCAGTGGCAACACTGTAAACAGGCTGTTCGCAGCCAGCCCCGACAGGGCCTTTCCTCTACCGCATCCAAAGTAGTTGGGTGCGTTGCCAACCAAGATCTTAAAGGCAGTGATGCCTAATTTAAACTTGGTCCTTGTGGTTATGGGCAGCCAAAATAGTTTCATATACTAGTGATATAGGTGTTCCGATTTCCATAGTCCTTATACGAGTCATACTGCTGCATTTTGAACAAGTTGTAGATTACATTACATTACATTACATTAGGGATTTCTATTCCGCCTGTGCCTTGCGGTTCTAGGCGGATTACAATATAGAAAATATCTGGGACATTCCAGTAAAGTTACATTTCAGGATAAGAGTAAGTTACAGGAACAGTAATGAGTTATGATACTACAATTTCACAGAAGATAATACTTATTGTAGAAGATGATACATATAACAGAAGATAGTACATTTTACAGAGGTGATACATGTCAACTCGATCGGTTAAATCGGGTGTAGTGTAGAAGAATTACAGTACATTCTAGAATACAGGTAAAAAGATAATATAGGTGGGTATTTCCGAAGTTGTTGATTGGGAGCTCAATGGGTGGTGGTTAGAGTGATGGGAGATATTTTTTGAACAGTAATGTTTTTATTTCTTTGCGGAACTCTTTTATGTCTGTTGTTTTGGTCAGTAATTTTGAGATGTCAGAGTCTATTTTAGCTGCCTGTGTCCCCAGGAGGTTGTCGTAAAGTTTCTTACGAAGAGTACCGTTGAGTGGTGGGTAGGTGAAAAGGTTCTGTGATAGAATTGTTTTAGAGCAAAGAGCTAGTGTTATATTACAATAGTCTAGTCAAGATAAGATTAAGGATTGCACTAAGATTCGGAAAGCCTCAGTTTCAAAGTATTTTCTGATGGATCTTAGTTTTCTCATCACAAAGATCGTTTTATTGTTGATTGTACATGGGTCTTCATGGATAGCGGGGTTATCAATTTCTACTCCTAAGATTCAGGATTGTAGTTCTAGTGGAAAGTCTGTGTTGTCTACTGTAATCTTTGGGGTGGGTCATTTGAGGGTCCTAGCCAAAAGAATATATATTTAGTTTGAGGTTATGGGTTAAAGTGCAGTTTCTATGATGTGGACACATTTTTTGTCAATGATGAGGATGTTAGCTAATGCAACTGTTACAGACAGCATGATCATTTTGTTGGCTGCATAGGTGAAATGTTTTTTTCATGCAAGATCTAGATTTTCTCCCAAGGATTGCATTAGAAGTTTTAACCCTTCTGGTGAAAGTGAGAATCCTTGGGGGACTAAGCTGGGAGGGGGGAGGGGGTCAGAAAAATGCAGAAAAAGTTCCCAATAGGAGAGGGCCTACAGTTCAGAGACTCTTCTCGCCAATGAGATAGTGATCAAAAAGACTGCCTTCAAAGTGAAATCCTTAAGTGTAACTCACAGAAGAGGCTCAAAAGAGCTCTCTGCATGGCCCGTAGTACACGGTCTTCTCAAAGGAAGTCACAGGCGACTAACCTCTTTAAGGAAACAAACAATATTGGGATGATCTGCCAGCAAAGAATTTTAAACTCAAATCTCTCATTATTTTTTATTCCTCGCTTAGGCAATAAGGTCTGGTCAAAATCCTGAAGAAGCTGGGAGGCGAAATACTGGGCATCGTCAGTGGGACCGCATGACACTTAACCTTGGCATGAGAGTGAGATAAATGTCTTCAGTTTATTAACTGTTGTGGGACATTGAGTAAATTCACCCAATATTGTGGGACATTGTGAACTGTTTTAACATTTTTTGTATTAACCACTGTAGGACACTAAAGATTTATCCAACACTGTGGGACATTGAGGATTGTCTTAAGATTTTAAAAAATTTAAAATAGATTTAACAAGCATTTTCCACTGGAGTTTTTTTGGCCGATGACGTTATTACCCTCTCTAGTCTGAGAAGTTTTCACCAATGAGATTCTGAGGCCTTTTTCCTCCAGTTAGCAGAATCACATTTTCTGATATATAGCCTTTGGTGGGATGTCTCAACCCCACTATTTAAAACACTTTCACAACGTTATTCTGATGCTCTATGTCTGATGGTATGTTAATAACACAGTGTAGGCCAATAACAATTGTCAAACAGAGGAAAAAGCCTCAGACTAGGGCCCTCCCTTCTCCACAATGATAGAATAGCGGTGGTGGAGCGTTCACCTCATTGGCAAAAAACCTCCTTTAAATGAAATAGGCACTGTACTGTACTGTATTACAAATCGCGCTAGTGGTTTAACGCGCGTAATAGCGTACGTTAAATCACCGGCAGCGCTAACCGCTAACGCCTGCCTTGAGCAGGCAGTAGTTTTTTGGCCAGTGCGGGGATTAGCGTGTGATTAAAAGTTGCGCGTGCTAACCCTACTAGCGCGGCTTGATGAAAGGAGCCCTTAGGTTTAGACCTTTTGAGGAAGTTGTAGAGACCTTTTGAGGAAGTTTAGGCTACTGCTGTGGTTTTGGGGCAGGAAGGAGACGACAAGATCACTTCACAGCCTTTTTTAAAAAAATTATTTCTTTATTGAAATTTCAATTTTTCACGAGCAAATCAATCATTTGAGATTAATAGTATCAACAAAACAGAAAAGTAGAATAATAAAAATAAGGAAATGACAATTTTCTTTGTACTGTTAAGAAGAGGCAGCTAGAAAATAGAACAGAGATTAGAGGAAAAAACACAGCCTTAAGAGTTCAACAAAAAGCAGCACTAAGTTTTGTCAGTTTGGTACAGACTGCATTCCTGACATAGATTTGTTAGCATTTTGCACAAAAACAGTAACAGAAGATGATCTGTTAGTAGAGCACCAAGAAGCACTGGAAATCGAAGCAGGGGTGTAGCCAGACACCCAGTTTGAAGTGGACTTGAGCCCAAAATGGTTGAGCATGACAAGCCTACCCTCTGGCATCTGCAAGCAATACCTTTTTATTGGGCTAATCTCTTGAAAGCTAGTTGCAAATAAATTCAGTTGGATTGATAGGTATCACCTGTAATGTAGTTGTTGACCTTCATGTCTACTTATCTTTTTTTTATTATTAAATTTTCAACTTCAGCTATACTTTGCAAGATCTCCTCAAATGCATATTTCGTAAAAACATCCCTCCCACCTCTTCATAATGCTCCTCTCCTATCCCCCCTCCGCCTCCAAACAAAACTAATATTTCTCTTCATAAGATCTAGTGTGCGTTCTGTGTAAACATACTTTTCAGGTGTTCTGTTATATTATGTATTGTAATCTTATGAGCTGATCACCCCCTTCCATGCCCTCCCTTCCTTCCCCCTTTCTCCCATCTAATTCCTTATTGTAATATCCTTCCTCCATTTCAACCTTCACTCTTTCCTATCCACTAAAGATCCTCCTCAACCTTATCCAATCTCCCCCTTCCTCTTCAAATATACTCTAACATTTAGCTTTAATCATTGTGGGATTGTCTCACATGCTTAATGTACTGTACTGCATATGTCTTGCAGCACTATAGAAATGATAAGAAATAGCAGTAGAAGTAGACTCTGAGTCCTTAACAATTACACCTACACTGTAGAATGCCAAGTACCTGGACCCCAGGATATAACCTCCAACACCACTCACTCAAACTATTGTGTTTTGAGGTATGTCCACTGGATATGCATAAAGATACCAATTTTCTCACATCTCCACAAGCATTCCAGAGAAACATAGAAAGATGAAGGCAGAAAAGGGCTACAGCCCATCAAGTCTGCCCACTCTACTGACCCACCCCATTAAGTCTGAGTGCATATGACTTAGTTCCTTAGCTTGACCTTCGTAGGGATCCCATGTGGATGTCCCATTTATTCTTAAAGTCGAGCACGCTGGTGGCCTTGATCACCTGCACCGGAAGTTTGTTCCAATGATCCACCACCCTTTCTGTGAAGAAGTACTTCCTGGTATCACTACTAAATTTCCCTCCTCTAAGTTTAAGCGGGTGCCCCCTTGTGACCGAGGGTCCCTTGGGAATGAATATGTCGTCTTCCAGCTCTACACGACCTGTGACGTATTTAAATGTCTCAATCATGTCACCCCTTTCCCTGCGTTCCTCTAGAGTATAGAGCTGCAATTTGCCCAGTCTTTCTTCGTATGAGAGACCCTTGAGTCCGGAGACCATTCTAGTGGCCATCGGCTGGACCGACTCGGCTCGAAGCACATTTTTACGGTAATGTGGCCTCCAGAATTGCACACAGTATTCCAGATGAGGTCTCACCATGGCTCTGTACAGTGGCATTATGACTTCAGGTTTGCGGCTGACGAAGCTTCTCTTGATACATCCCATCATTTGCTTTGCCTTGGACGAGGCCTTCTCTACTTGTTTGGCAGCCTTCATGTCTGCACTGATGATTACTCCCAAGTCCCGTTCTTCTGAAGTCCTAGCTAGTGCTTCTCCATTCAAGGTGTATGTTCTGCATGGATTTCTGCTGCCGAGATGCATGACCTTACACTTCTTAGCGTTGAAGCCCAGCTGCCATGTCGAGGACCAGTTTTCCAACGTGATCAGATCCTGCGTCATATTATCCTTGAGATTGCTTTCACTTACTATGTTACACAGTTTGGCGTCGTCGGCAAACAGTGCTACTTTTCCCTGAAGCCCCCGGGTCAAGTCCCTTATGAATATGTTGAAAAGGGATGGTCCCAGTACTGATCCCTGCGGCACTCCGCTAGTCACCTCCGATGTCTCAGAGAGGGTGCCGTTGACCACCACCCTCTGAAGTCTTCCACTCAACCAATCATTGACCCATGCAGTTAGTTTCTCACCCAACCCCATTGATTTCATCTTGTTTAATAGTCTACGATGCGGGACACTGTCAAAAGCTTTACTGAAATCCAAGTACACTATGTCCAGAGACTCTCCCGAGTCTAGTTTTCCTGTCACCCAGTCAAAGAAGCTGATGAGATTGGATTGGCATGACCTGCCCCTAGTGAATCCATGTTGACAGGGATCCCTCAGATTTCCCTCATCCAATATCGTGTCTAATTTGCCTTTAAGTAGATCTTCCCTGGGAAGATTCTCTTCATTCAAATGGGTAATAAGTACTACCTTTACATTACTTTAAATGCATTTTCCCCGCACTAAAATGCAAACAGACCCCCTATTAACTTCCTCACATATACCCTCTATTGTTTTTCATTCAGTTCTTCTCCTGGGTTCCATTCTTATGCCAACATGTATTTAAACTTTTGAAATCCCCTACTCCATAATTTTTTTTAAAAAATATGGTTGTTGCCTTCTTCAGCCTTATATTGATTTCCATGCTATGTTCTCTATTTATTTATTTAATTCATTTTCTATCCCATCCTCTCCAAAGAGCTCAGGACGGGTTACAGGTTAAGATACATAATATACAGTTAACAGGTTTCAATTTGCCATAGCTACAGAACAAGTTTTTTTTTCTGGTACAAGTTTTATCCTAACTCAACACATACTATGGATCTAATACCAAATATCTGTAATATACTGTTTACAGGTTAAATTTATCACAGTTATAGTACAAGATTTTACAATACCAGTTTTTATCCTAACGTGACACACACCGAGGCTCTTGTATCAATATACATTTGTATTCCTCTCTCCCACAGCTCCTGAAACCTCATGCATGATCCCTCAACTTCTCAAAGGACTTCTACTCCTCATCATCTATGATGGGACTAAACCTGATTATTCTCAGAGCTGCCAACTTTCTGAACTTCTCTCTATCCCTGCCTTATATAATGTTTGGCTCATGTCATATGGCTGCCATGGAAGAAACTCTGTGCCCCCATCTCCTCCACACCTCCCACACATTTCCAGCAAATGCTGTATAAATGGATTTTTAAAAATAGCTTTCTGTTCTTTTACCTCGTTCAACCTCCATAGCGGATACATAATTGGGCTATTAGTAAAACCCTTACTGTTCCAATCTAATGGCTAATTTATCCTGTCCTATTTCTTATTCTGATACTTGTCTTAATTGTGGTACCAGATAATAAATACTGTCATAAATGAGGCCCCAAAATGTAATCTTTTGTGTTTTAAGTGCGTGTTTTATGTCTAGTCTTTTGTGGGTGTGCTGAGAGGTCCTGAAAGAGATGCAGCGGGAAGTAAATTAACGACAATAACAGCCAAAAGTGGTTGCATAAAAATATATTGTGTAGAAATAAGCTTAATATTACAGAGATGCAATGCTTAGAAGAAAGATAAACCATAATATGCATAACATAACATAACATTTTTATATCGCAATACCTTTCAGATCTGTGCAGTACCATGGTATTAGATCTATGCGTAACTAAGGTATAGAAAGATATTTTGTTAAAGAGCTGCTTCTGTGCTTTTGTGAATGTGAGAGAAAAGACAGTTTTTCCTTTCTATCTCTGAATAGGTGAGATGTGGAGAGGAAAGAGAGGGGCAGATAAGCAAGAATTCAGAGAGAGAGGCAGGGATTTTAACCTCCTACATTTTTAAGGCTGAGACTTGTTCTAAAAATAGCATCTATTGTTGTTAAGTACACATTTTTCCAGCATTTTTCTCTTCCATCCGTAATTGATAAGGAAGGTGCGACACTTATAGACATGATAAATGCAATTGGGGTTACCAGATGTCCGAATTTCCCCAGACATGTCCGGGGGTCTGGACAGCTTTTCAAAACCCAGCACTTTGGGTTTTGAAAAGCTTTCCTCCAGATTGCGTCGGGCAGGAGGGCATCCACCCATGTGCGGATGTCTTCCTGCCTGACGAGAGCAGGCAGCGGGAGGGTTGGGGGGGGGGGCGGGATTGGGGGGGGATTAGAGGTGGAACTTGGGCATCAAGGGGTGGGAATGGGTAAAACTGGGCCAATCTGGGGGCGGTTCTAGGGGGTCCAGATTTTCCAAACAGAAAATCTGGTAACCCTAGATGTAATCAATCTGTCTGACATCTTTTGTTACTGTGGTTAACATATCTTTTTGATAAACAGTCCAGGCTACCTGGATACTTAAGATATGTGGATTCTGTGCAGGGGCTTATAGGGTCTATCTGCATCAAAATTCCAGAGTTAGCTTGATATAATATCATATCCCATAGGCCTTTGCTGACATTGGTTAGGCCAACAGAAAATGCTGACAGCTAGCATTCAGCAATGTAAGGCTGACAAATACCATGTTAAATTAGGTAACACACTTCCCCCTCCATTCATATATTTGCTATAGAATTGCTCTCACCACCCAAGGTCTGTTTCCTCCCCATATATATTGAACGATATTTTGGTTCCCAGAGCTGGACAGGGTGGGAGCAGAGAAGGACTGCTCCCAGCCCAGCCACTGGATTACCGATGAAACCTGTTATGAAAGCCAGGGATGAGATAGTGAGGAGGGTTTCCTTCAAAACATGTAGGAGGTGCTTTGATTTGCGTAGTGGCTTATTAGAGGATCAAATTGGGAATCTGCTAAATTTATTTATTTATCTAGTTCGATTTTTATCCTGTTTTCCCCAAAGAGCTCAGAATAGATTACAGGTTAAACATACATAAAATACAGTTAACAGGTTACAGCTTGCCATGACAGTACAAATTTGCAAAACAAGTTTTTATCCTAACACGATGCATAAAAGGGGTCTAATATCACTATACATAATATACAGTTTATAGGTTACAGTTTGCCAAAGCTATCCTTACAGTGCAAGATTTTCAATACAAGTTATTATTCTAACTCAACACACATTAGAAATCTAATACCAATGTACAATTTACAAGTTAAATTTTCCATAGTTACCGCGGAAGATCTTTAAACCTATTCAAGGTAAAGTCTAAGGTGTCTTCTTTTAACTCCAGACGATGCAGAGGCTTACATTTTTAATCAGCATGAACAATTTAGAAATTCGGTAATTTTTGGTGCTCAAAAGATCCTATTTAATTGCTGAGCTACAGTCCTCTGAGGCTTTGGTTTAAGTGAAATTTAATAGTGTGGTTGCCAAGTTAGCCTGCTCAATAATCAAAAGGGTGACTGGCTTGCGAGAGTTGTGCTTCCTTCATCAGGTCAGTGCAAAATGACTGGGAATGACGCTGCCACAGCCTACAAGGAAATTACAGGGTGCTTTACAATAACTGCTTCATGGTGTTTGTTTTTCAGAGGTCCAAAATTCTAAAGCATAAGAATTTGCAATTTATTTTTTCTAACCTGTGATACTGGCAATTATATTTTTGGTTTTTCAGTTGAAGACCTATCTGTATTTGTTGAGTGATCATGAGTTGAAAATTTCACTTGTTTTTCACTGGAATGTCTCTTGCTTCACATTTAGAAAATGGATGGTTGAAAAATAACCACATGTGTTTACCTAGCTGCAAAAGAAATCTGCACAGATAGGCTTCAGCCAAGGGTACCACACCTATTCTGCTATGATTCAACTGGATTTTCTGCCTAAACATGGTTGTGGTTGATTTCTCTGTTCACTATAAAATAGAACACATCATTTGCTATACATTTTTAAAAGACTTCCAAGAAAGTTATGATGTTTATTTTAGAAATGATGTTTGGGTTTCAGATGTGCATAAATTGGTATTTAGACATTTGCATAAACATCTATATCCCGATTTTACAAAGCCAGGATGTACTCGTTTAAAACTGAAAAAAATGTGCATCTTGCATGGAGTCATTGTCTGAACATATTTTGGGCAGGAGTCATCATTTCCCCGTTTCAGAAGGGGAATGGCCATAAAGACTGACACAGAGCAGTGGTTCCCAAACCTGTCCTGGGGGAACTCCAGAAAGTCAGATTGTCAGAATATCTGCAGTGAATATTAATGAGATTGATTTGCATGCATTGCTTCCACTGCATGCAAATTTCTCTCATGCATATTCAGTGGGGAGATCCAAAAAAGTATCATATATTATAGAACGAGCTCTACATTGGCAGATCCGGTTCTACAATAGTATTGAAACTTGAGATGTCTCAACCTACGTAGATGTCTCAATTCTAATTTGTATGTCCTTTCTTAAATACCTGTCCACATGCCAATTATCTGCTCTTACTGCATACTGAGATAAGACACATAAAAACGGGAAGAAGAAGAGTCACTGAAGGGAGTGGAAGCATATGCACTGTGCTCCATTTGGGCTGAGTGAAAACTCCAAATTCCCCATAAAAATGTTTACTGCTTGCAGCAGTGAGGTGAAAGGAGGCCTGATGACCTCTCAAAAATGACTGGAGGAATGCAAATAAGGGAGGTAGAGAGCAGCAGACCCCACAGGAGAGAGAGTACATTGTAGCAAAGCCAGAATAGAAATGAGGTCTGGCAGCTCAGATTTGGAGGAACAGTGGGGCCTCAGCATGGAAGGAGTGAATGACTTTCTCATGAGAAGTGACATGAAGAGAAGTATGGTAAAGGGGGTGAGGAGACATGATGACATGAGGAAAGACATATGGAAGAGTTTCAAAGCTGAGGGGTTAGCTTTGTGAGTTGGGTAACCAATTGGAGCAGCTGGAGGATCGAGCCAAATATCAAGAGGCAGGCTTAGAGGAGGCACACTTGTTCGAGGCAGGCAGAGAAAGAGCAATGGGAATTGAATGAGAGGCTTAAGGACCCAGAAAGCAGGTCTCACTACTGTAATCGCTGTTGTAGAGGTGTGCTTGAAGGGATGAATTACTGCATGGAGGTGGTGGACACTATAAGTAAAAGTCTGTTGGCTCAAGATTAAGAAGTGTGTCCCCCTTCCCTCTAGGTGAAAATAGAGAAAGCACACCATAGTATTGGCCCACAGAGGTCCTTTGTACTTAAAAATATAATTGTATGCTTTCATTATTTCACTATAAAAGAAATTGTGTTGCAAAGAGTGAAGGAGAAAGAAGACATTGCAAGGAGGAACTGTAAAAAGGAAGTGTTCCAAGATTTAAGATCACCTGAATTACAAAAAAGGAGAGCCTTAAGAGAAGTGACTAGATTTGAAAAGAGAGAACCTGTGTTATAAATGGATCTTTCCTTTCACCCTCTGTATGACAGATCAGAAAACATCTAAAAACACTGGAGGATGCTTGGAACACTTTGGAGGATTTTAGAACTGTGCAAAAATGTAGTGATGCATCAGGGAAGAGAAGATATTGCAGGAGAGCAGGAACATATGAACATAAAAAGTTGCCTCCGCTGGGTCAGACCAAGAGGTCCATCGCGCCCAGCGGTCCACTCCTGCGGCGGCCCACCAGGTCCATTACCTTTAAGGAGATCCTTGTCTACACCCTTGGATCCCCTTTATCCTTACCCTTTTCATAAGCTGTCCCTACCTTTATCTGTATCCCTCAATCCCTGTATCCTTCAGGAATTTGTCCAATCCTTCTTTGAAGTCCCTTAATGTACTCTGTCCACCCTCTGAGTGTAAAAGAACTTCCTAGCATTTGTTCTAAACCTGTCCCCTTTCAACTTTTCCGAGTGCCCCCTTGTTCTTGTGGTTCCCAATCGGCTGAAGAATCTGTCCCTTTGTACCTTCTCTATGCCCTTCATGATCTTGAAAGTCTCTATCATGTCTCCTCTGAGTCTCCGCTTTTCCAGGGAGAAGAGCCCCAGCCTTTCTAACCTGTCAGGGAAACTACAGATCAGTGAGTCTGACTTCGGTACCAGAAAAGATGGTAGAGGCGCTGATAAAGGACCGCATCATTGATCATCTTGACGGACACGATCTGATAAGGACCAGCCAGCACGGCTTCAGCAAAGGAAGATCTTGCTTGACGAGCTTGCTACACTTCTTCGAGGGAGTAAACAGGCAGATAGACAAGGGTGACCCAGTTGACATCGTATATCTGGATTTTCAGAAGGCGTTCGACAAGGTCCTGCATGAACGACTACTTTGAAAAATTGCGAGCCATGAAATCAAGGGTGAAATACTCAAGTGGATTAAAAACTGGTCGTCGGATAGGAAACAGAGAGTGGGGGGTAAATGGACAATATTCAGACTGGAAAAGAGTCACAAGTGGAGTACCGCAGGGTTCGGTGCTTGGGACCGTGCTCTTCAACATATTTATAAACGACCTGGAAATTGTTACTACGAACGAGGTGATTAAATTTGCAGACGATACGAAGCTATTCAGAGTAGTGAAAACGCAGAAGGATTGCGAAGACCTGCAACGTGACATAAACACGCTTGAGAAATGGGCCGCGACATGGCAAATGAGGTTTAATGTGGATAAGTGTAAGTTAATGTATGTCGGTAACAAAAATCTTATACACGAATACAGGATGTCTGGTGAGGTACTTGGAGAGACCTCCCAGGAAAGAGACTTGGGAGTACTGGTCGACAAGTTGATGAAGCAGTCTGCGCAATGCATGGCAGCAGCAAAAGGGTGAACAGAATGTTAGGAATGATTAAGAAGGGGATCACGAACAGATCAGAGAAGATTATCATGCTGCTGTACCGGGCCATGGTACGCCCTCACCTGGAATACTGCGTCCAGCACTGGTCACTGTACATGAAGAAGGACACGGTACTACTTGAAAGGGTCCAGAGAAGAGTGACTAAAATGGTTAAGGGGCTGGAGGAGATGCCATACAGTGAGAGATTAGAGAAATTGGGCCTCTCTTCCCTTGATAAGAGGAGACTGAGAGGGGACATGATCGAAATATTCAAGATAATTAAGGGAATAGACTTAGTAGATAAAGACAGGTTGTTCACCGTCTCCAAGGTAGAGAGAACGGGAGGGCACTCTCTAAAGTTGAAAGGGGATAGATTCTGTACGAACGTAAGGAAGTTCTTCTTCACCCAGAGAATGGTAGAAAACTGGAACACTCTTCCAGAGGCTGTTATAGGAGAAAACACCCTCCGGGGATTCAAGACAAAGTTAGACAAGTTCCTGCTGAACCAGAACGTACGCAGGTAAGGCTATTCTCAGTTAGGGCACTGGTCTTTGACTTAAGGGCCGCTGCGTGAGCTGACTGCTGGGCACGATGGACCACTGGTCTGACCCAGCAGTGGCAATTCTTATGTTCTTATGTTCTTCTAACAGAGGATCCTTACTGGTGGGAGATGTATAAGTGACTCCAGCCTGAAACTGCAAAGAGAGATGAGAGATTGGGAGAGGTAGCACCGAACACCAGGAAGGTGACAAGGCAAAGCTTAACAATTTTATGGAACATATTCCTTTAAAGGTTACTCATATATAACAAAACAGAGGACAACGAGAGTGAATGTGATGTGATTGGGGAGAAATGGGAGGAGGGAAGAGACTGAAGGAATTACAGAGAAAGAGAAACAGGGGAGGGGAAAACAATAATAGAGACAAGTTTATCCCATCAGTGAGCGACTTCTTCAGGGAGACGAGCTGGTCAAGGAGAGGCCAACAAGAGGTTGGGGGAAGGGGGGTTACAGGGGCAAAAAGGACATTAGGGAAAATCAGGCATAATAGGAACCAGGAATGCAAATGGGCTGAATGATCTGGGGTAGAGAATGAGGTTGTTTATTGAATTAAAAAGAAATGGGTGGGATTTAGTTATGTTGCAGGAGATGCATTTGAGAGTGAAAGATGAGTGTTTGCTGAAGTATAAAGACTTTGAGCAGATATATTTTTGTTCCAGTAGAGGGGACATCAGGTGGCTAGGGTGGCTATACCTAATTAACAGGGTCTTTCCATTTCATATAGAGAAGCTCTATCAAAATGTGGAGGGAGATGTGTGGCGGTTAAAGGACATTACTAAAATAAAAAGATAAATTTCATAAATATATATGCCTAGAATACAAGGAAAGTGGTTATTTTTGGGGGGTTTTTCTAAAAACTAGAAAGGGAATTGTCGATGCAGTCTGAGTGCAAATTACCCATGCTCTTTACATATAGAGAAGCAGTAAGAAAACTATCCAAAAGGTTGTTTTCTCATTTTAAGCCTATTTTACATGCAAAAAATGGCTTTTATAAAGCTAGGTGTAGGCAGTTTAGCAATGTAACAACTTAGGACCTGATTCTGTAAACAGCGCCTAGTGACGCATGACTCATAGGCTCTCTTTAGTGTGGTTGTCAATCAACTGCTAGGTGTTGTTTAACTCGACTTAGGTGCCAGTAGGCATCATAATGTTAGGTGCTGTTATATTAGGCCAGGGTTTTCCTGGCCTAGTTTATCAGCACATAACACAGACGCCTACTGATGCCTAAGTCATACTATGCTTATTCTTCATCCCTAACCATGCCTACTTTTTGGGCCTCATTGTAGATGTCACATGGTAAACTGAGTTCCATGCAGAACTTAAATTGGAGTTTTTGGACCATGGTACGGTCAATTACCACGCCAATTAAGCCAATTTAACAGTTTGAGTTTTGTGCGGAACATGGCTAGGCACCACTTATAGAATCAAGTCCATAGTTTATTAAATACACAAATTCTTACATAAAGAGTAATTTTATAGCAGGTTGCCTAGGTGGGGAGGTCATATAAGTGCCTATGAGGCTTGTTTTCAAAAGAGAAAAATGTCCAAAAGCTGTCACAAGGGAGGGTTTAGATGGTTATGTAGACATAAAGGGCCAGATTCTATAAAAAGTGCTGTAAGTTAGGCAGGGGTAGGTACCGTAATGCTGCCTAACTTAATTGCTGTAATTGGTTTAATCAGAGTGGTAACTGACCACGCTGTTAAAAAATGATTAAAAACATTTTTAAAAAGTAGGTGCCGGTAGATGCCCACGAAGATAGGCATTGTAATCATGTCTAAGCAGGTGCCTAGTGGCGCCTAAGGTCAAAGTAGGCGTGGTTAGGAGCATGGGCCTTAAGCACCGTTAGACATGATTCTCAAGAATATAGATGTCCGCAATGTCAACCAGTAAAAACCTGGCCTACCTTTCAGATGCCTAAGTTTTCTGGTAGGTGCCGTTAGCCGTGATTCTTTAAACGTCACCTAAGCATGATTGACACACAGCCCATATGTCCTTCTCCTCCTGTGCCTCCCCTGCCCTTGCAAATGGTTTCTCTGCCTCCTAATGGATAGTATCATGCTCCAGGGGGAAGGCAGTGACAGCCAATTGCTGCTGCTGTTGATCCTGGAGCTCCTGCAACAGCATCTGCTCCTCTTCCACCTCAAGAAGTTCTTCCTCTGCGTGTGTCTCATGCTGCTGCTGATCCTACTTCCACTCAATTTGAACAGTGTATGAGAAAGGTTTACCATTAGGGTTTGTGCAGATGTAGTCTGGGATCCGCCACTCTCTTCAGGCTAAGGCATAGCATAGAAAAGCAGGTCTCAGGATTAGGAACCAGCAACATGGGGTCCCTTCTTAGAGAGTGGTTGCCAGGAACCAAGAGTCCTCCTGGGAGCTCATTTTATAGTCTTTTTGGGGACTCAGATCTTTTGTGTAAAGTTGCTGCTGTACACATCTCCTGTACTGACCTCTTGTCCTGGGGACTTTCCAGAGATGTCATTTTAGACATTATCTCAGAAAAAGTTTCAGGAATCCTGGCTTATCTTAGTCATCTCCAGAGAGTTTGGGTTTCAAATTGTCGAAAAGGACCAGCTTGTTTTGTTCTGTTGATATTTTTATGATGTAAATGGATTTTATGTGAGTTATATGTATTTATTTTAAAAATTTCTATACCTTTTAGAACTTAACGGTTTACATAATTTACATACATAAAATTATTTAAAAAATAATAAAACAGACACACAAACAATCCTCTTAGATCATATCTGCATATTAACACCAAGACTTATATAAAAAGATCATGAATAATTTAACAACTATTCCAGAGAAAAAAATTATTGACTAGAAAAAGGCATCTTGAGTAATTTTCTAAACGAATCCTTTTCACGGCAGTTTCGTATTTGGCCCACAAGGGAGTTCCATATTTTAATTCCTGCACAACAGAAAGTCGTTTTACCAGTGTCCACAAGCCTCGGGTTAGCATTTGTTTTCAGTAAAGCTAAATTCTCAGAACATAATGATCTGTTTGGTAAGTAACTAAGCATATTATTTTTAAATAATTCTGGTATGATTCCATACAAGAATTGATGACAAATCATTATTGAATTATATTGTGTTCTGAAAACAACTGGTAACCAGTGCAATTGTTGGAGATGAGGCAAAATGTGATCATATTTCGACAATCCCATTATCAATCTTGCTTCTGCGTTTTGTGCAACCTGCAATGCCCTGCACCTTGCCTTTGCTATTCCAAGGTACAGGGCATTGCGGTAATCAAGTCTTGACAGAACCATAGCCTGGACTACTGTATGAAAATCATATGGCGATAGCATGGGTTTTAATCGGTATAACAAATACATTTGTGCAAAATATGCTTGTAATTCCCCTGGGCATCAGGTGGGAGATAAATTTTAAAATAAATAAATAATTAAGTTAGTACATGTGACAATAACAAATCTCAATTACATCAGTTTAGTCCTAGTGTGTCACTGATAAGGCACTGTAGGAACAGAAGTGGGCCAGAGGTTTGCCCTGCTTCAGGCACAGCTGAATTTCAGAGGTGAAAGGTATTCTGTTTCTGTGTAAAAATCTAGGTAAAGGCCTAACTCCTCAGGTGGCCAAACAGATTGAAAAAGCAACAGCGAAAGCTAGAATGATGCTTGTGGGCAAAGGGCTCCTTTTACTAAGGTGCGCTAGCATTTTTAGCACACGCACAAGATTAGCGCACGCTATAGCACACGCTAGCCCAAAAATTACCACCTGCTTAAAAGGAGGCGGTAGCAGCTAGCGCATGCGGCATTTCAGCGTGCTCTATTCTGCGCGATAAGGCCCTAAGACATCTTTGAAAATGAGCCCACAGGGAGAAGAATGGCCAGTAGGAAAAAAAAGTTATTGATGTCCCCGTATAAGACTCTGGTGAGACCTCATTTAGAATATTATATACAATTCTGGAGACCACACCTTCAAAGAGATACGTATAAACCAGGGGACTTTTTGGGCTTGCGAGCTACTTTTAAAATGACCAACTTAAAATGACCTACCAACAATAAAAAATTTTAAAAAACAAAGCACACTGTACACAGAGAAAATGTTTATTATCATTTATATTCCGTGGGTTTTCAAAGAGGTCAAGACAGATGACTTTATGCAATGTCACCTCAGTGACAACTATACAAAAAATAGACAAATATACCCCCTCTCTTGTTAATAAACCACGATAGCGGTTTTTAGCGCAGGGAGCTGCGCTGAATGCCCTGCGCTGCTCTCGATGCTCATAGGCTCCATGCACTAAAAACCGCTATTGCGGTTTAGTAAAAGGGGGCCATAGTGAAAAATATAGACAGCAGATAAAAATTCTCAAAACTGACACATTTTGATCACTAAATTGAAAATAAAATCATTTTTCCTACCTTTGTTGTCTGGTGATTTCATGAGTTGCACTTTCTTCTTCTGACTGTGCATCCAATATTTCTTCCCTTCTTTCAGACTCCTGTATGCTTCCTCTCCTCCAGACCTCATTCCATCCCCCAACTTTTTCTTCCTCTCTCCCTGCCCTCCTCCCCTTTCTTTCTTTCTCTCCATCTTTCTTTCTGTCTCCCTGCCCCCCTTTATTTCTGTATGCCTGTCTTTCTCTCTCCATGCCCTCTTTCTTTCTTTCTGTCTCCCTGTCTTTCTTTCTCCATGCCCTTTCTGTCTGTCTCCCTGCTCTCCCCCAAGCCACCGCCGCTGCCATTGGGGAACAGGCTACCACTGCCATCAGGGAACAGGCCGCCACCGTAAAGAGGACACTGAAGCACTGGGCTGACCAACCTTCCCCACCCAACGTCAATTCTAATATCGGAGAGGAAGTTCCGGGCCAGCCAGGCAGCGATTAGCTGGCCCGGAACTTTCTCTCCAATATCAGAATTGACGTCGAGTGAGGAACGTTGGTCAGCCCGGTGCTTCAGCGTCCTCTTTACAGGGTCGGGAAGCGAGTAGAACGGAAGGCAACGCGAGTCTATCACGGAGCCCAGAATGGGCTCCGCGATCGACTCACGTTGCCTTCGCAATCTATTAGTCGATCGCGATTGACCTTTTGGGCACCCCTGATATAAACAGTATGGAGTTGGTCCAAAGGAAGGTGACTAACATGGTCGGTAGTCTTCAGTAAAAGGAGGCATACGTAAGGCTCCTTTTATGAAGACGCGTTAGGCCTTAACGCACAGAGTAGCGCACACTAAAATGCCACACGCGCTAGCCGCTACCGCCTCCTCTTGAGCAGGCAGTACTTTTTCGACTAGCACGCGCTAATCTGGTGTGTGTATTAAAAACACTAGCGCACCTTTGTAAAAGAGCCCTTAAAGCAGGGGTGTCCAATGTCGGTCCTCGAGGGCCGCAATCCAGTCGGGTTTTCAGGATTTCCCCAATGAATATGCATTGAAAGCAGTGCATGCAAATAGATCTCATGCATATTCATTGGGGAAATCCTGAAAACCCGACTGGACTGCGGCCCTCGAGGACCGACATTGGACACCCCTGCCTTAAAAATTTAAATATGTATACTTTGGAGGAAAGATGGGAGAGGGGAGATATAAAAGAGATGTTTAAATACCTATGTGGCATAAATGTGCATGAGATGAGTCTCTTTCAACTTAAAGGAAACTCTGGAATGAGCGTTCATAGGATGAAGATAAAAGGAAATAGTTTCAGAAGTAACTGCAGAAAATACTGTTTCACGGAAAGGGGGTGAATGTTTGGAATGGTCTCTTTGTGGATGTGGTGGAGACAAAAAGTGTATCTAAATTCAAGAAAGCTTGGGACAAGTACATTGGTTTTCTAAGGGAGAGGAAACAATAGTAGATGGAATGGTTAGGCAGACTAGATGGGCCTATGGTCTTTATCTGCCTTCATTTTTCTAAGTTTCTAACTCCCAGCCGGGTGTCTGGATAATTAGTGCTGGCACTGAATATCATGAATTAATTCAGCTTGAATACCCAGAGCTGCTCTCGTGAAGGTGACTGCCTACCTGAGAACAAACAGAGAGATATGCAAACATAGAAAAATGAAGCCAGATAAAGACCATATGGACTATCCAGTCTGCCCATCCATGACAAAGATCAGGAATTTACTGAAGGAGAAAAAGAAAGAGATTCAGAGAGTGCCGGGACCTCTGTAGACAAACAAGTCCCCAGGTTTAAGGGTGAGAAGAAAGCCTTAAAGCAGGGATAGGGAACTCCGGTCCTCAAGAGCCGTATTCCAGTCAGGTTTTCAGGATTTCCCCAATGAATATGCATTGATAGATCTCATGCATATTCATTGGGGAAATCCTGAAAACCCGACTGGAATACGGCTCTCAAGGACCCTGCCTTAAAGAGTAAGAACAAAGAGGGATGTAGAACTGTGGTATGGCATTCTAGCTGTTGCTGCAATAGGTTTTATTAGAATGAATGAACAGTAAATTTTCTAGATATATCTTCAACAAAGGTTTCCTGTTTTGGAACACAACTCGTGCATCCAGAGTAATTTATTGATAGAAGAAGGATAGAGTCACAGAACCTAGACTGCTTTGGGTAAATATTTTCAAAAAGTCAGTAAATTAATAAATACAGCAGTTAACCACTTCCACCCATCAAAAAATCCATGCCAGGTTTCCAGAGGAAAGGAAGGCAAATCTGAAAACTAATGGAACCCTGGCTTTTCTTAGTGGTCCCCAGAGTTTAGGTTTCAAGTTGTCCAAAAGGGCCAGCTTACCCCCAGATACGCTGGTACATGTGACAATAAAGTTTACACTTCTCCCTCCGTATTTGTGGTTTTGATTATTCACAGTTTCTAGCTTGTTGGCTCCTCCCCCCAAATTACATCAGCTTGCAAAGAGAAATTGCCGATTCCAAGTGTTTACAGAGAAAATCGTGGATTCCGGGCACTTTCTTCACCGTGTTTTGCCTCTCCTTCAGGAACAGGTCAGGTCTCCCACCATGTTACATAGAAATATAAAAACATAGAAGATGACGGCAGAAAAGGGCTATAGCCCATCAAGTCTGCCCACCCTACTGACCCATCCACTTAAGTCTATACCTAGCGACCGATATTCCAGTTCGACCCTCGTAGGGATCCCACATAGGTATCCCATTTATTCTTAAAGTCCAGCACGCTGCTGACCTCGATCACCTGCGCTGGAAGCTCATTCCAACGGTCAACCACTCTTTCTGTGAAGAAATACTTCCTGATGTCGCTATGAAATTTCCCGCCTCTGAGTTTGAGCGCATGCCCTCTAGTGGCAGAGGGTCCCCTGAGAAAGAAGATATCATCTTCCACCTCGATACGTCCCGTGATGTATTTAAATGTCTCAATCATGTCTCCTCTCTCCCTACGTTCTTCTAGAGTGTAGAGCTGTAGTTTGTTTAGTCTCTCCTCGTACGAGAGACCCTTTAGCCCCGAGATCCTCCTGGTGGCCATCCATTGAACCGATTCGATTCTAAGCACATCTTTACGGTAATGTGGCCTCCAGAATTGTACACAGTATTCCAGATGAGGTCTCACCATGGTTCTGTACAATGGCATTATGACTTCAGGCTTCCTGCTGACAAAGCTTCTACTGATACATCCCATCATCTGCCTTGCTTTAGATGAAGCCTTCTCCACTTGATTGGCAGTTTTCATGTCTGCACTGATGATTACTCCTAGGTCTCGTTCCGCCGAAGTACAAGTTAAAGTTTCTCCATTCAAGGTGTAATTTCTGCATGGATTACCGCTACCGAGGTGCATAACCTTACATTTCCCAGCGTTAAAGCCCAACTGCCAGGTCGAGGACCATCTTTCCAATGTAAGCAGGTCCTGTGCCATACTATCCTGTAAAGTACATTCCCTTACTATATTGCATAGTTTAGCGTTGTCGGCGAATAATGTTATTTTACCATGATCACGGTTTCACTATATTCACAATGGTTTTTAATAGAAAACAGCGAATAACATATGAAAAAGTTATCCGCGGTTTTTCTGTATATGCGGTTCTGTTAATCCCCTATCACAGTGAATACAGAGGGAGAAGTGTAGTCTCAGTGTGTCACTGATAAGACACTGTAGGAACAGAAGTGGGCCTGAGGTTTGTCCTGCAGGGAACAGCCAGATTTTTTTATTATTATTTTTTTTTTTTGGGGGGGAGAGACTATAAAAACTTTAACCAGATAATACTGATATTAATTTCCATCTAGTTAAAACAGATTGGTTCAATCTTTCCCCAGAAAATGCAGGTGTAAAAATAACTTGATAACTTTCTAGCTATTTTTATCTAGTTGTACAGTGTGGTACCAACATAGTCAGCTATCTTTCATTTACCCCCTCTTCTATTAAACCGCACTAACAGTTTTTAGCGCGGTGAGCCGTGCTGAACGGCCCGCACTGTTTCCGATGCTCATAGAGTTTCTATGAGCGTCGGGAGCAGTGCAGGCCATTCAGCGCAGCTCTCTGCGCTAAAAACTGCTAACGCAGTTTAATAGATGAGGGGGTTAGTACAAATTAAACAAGTTAACTCTAACTACATATAACACTTCAAAGTATCTGTCCCAATACTGTTAGTCCTCCATCTGCTCCAAACACAGTTATTGAATGTGTAGATATAATGCCAGACACAGTAAATATGGATAAAGATGAAAATAAGGATACTGATTTACTAAAAGGTATAAATATATCTTCTATTTAGATCAGGGGTGTCCAACCTTTTGGCTTCCCTGGGCCACATTGGCTGAAAAAAAATGTTTCTGGGGCCGCGCAAACACTGCAGCAAGACAGAGGAGGGAGCCGGCAAGATGGTAAACACCCGGGAGCAGCAGAGGAAAACACTGCATCGCCCTCGACCGGGGCCGCACAAAATACTTCATGGGGGCCACAGATTGGACACCCCTGATTTAGATCAATTTGAGGAGAAGCAGGCAGGTTGGCAAGAATGTAGTCTGTAGATCTGGAAACAACCACAGCAGAAACAATGTTAAACTATGAGATGCATATAAATATAGAAACACACATCTGTGGTCTGGCCAGTGCCTCTTTCCCTGGTTCCCACACAATATGAGTATTTTCTGAAACTATTTTTTTTTCCTTCTCTGTTCCTGGCAAGCCTACGCACACAGGGCAATTCTGGTCTGTTTCTCTCAACAACCTGGTTGATTCACAGCCATTATCTATTTTCTGTCCCTTTCAATGCAGGATAATTTGCAAAGACAAATCAGCAAGCTTCTTCCAATCGAGAGAGCTGTAAATTGGCCTGTATTTGTTATACAACATTATATGGTCTTATACCAAGTTACCTTTTAGATCATTTTGAACTAGTGTATTATGGACAAGTCATGTTGTATCATGACTATTGTTCACTGTTTTGTATTGGCTGCTTTATCAATAAAAAAAAAAAAGAAAACAGCCGTTCTTCACAAAACACAACCTTATTTCCCTCCCCTTCAATAAAAGGTTGTATATACATAAGATTTATTAATAGTTTCAAGTTTATTAAGATTTGTTATCTATGCAATATCATTTACTTCAATGCGTAGAACAATTTTTTTAAAAAAATGTAAAAATAAAAAAAATGGGGAGGACAAAACAAGACATTGTAAACAAATTATTTATGTTCTAATACAAACTGGTACAAAAGGCAAGGGGGATGAACTACAATCTTTAAGAAAAGAAAAAGAAACATTTAGGGAAGAACCCTATCCTTTCAGGGAGGACTTTGGAGCAAATGTTTTAGCGGTTTGATCTTAAATTCTTCTTACCAGACCTTTAGAAGATTGTTAAAAATTATCTGTTTGATAAATCTGTATAATCTAGATAAGTTAATAATTTCTTAATGTTATATCTACTATAATAAAACGCTAAGCGCACATGCGTACTCTTACCCTGTGTTACCTGATCCCTGATCTGTCGGGCTGTGGCTGGCATGAGTGTGCATGCGCGCATACTACGTCACCACACAACAGCCATAAATGGCCTGCACCTTACCATTTCACAGTCCAGCTCGCGAGACGCCATCGGGCCATGAGGAGACGCGGATGGCAGCGGAGGGAGCAAATGCGGAGTCCTGTTGTCCCCTTCCCAAGCCTCAACCGTCAGTCTCCTCCTTCTGGCCCGCCTCGACACCATCGGGCTGCGAGGAGACGTGGATGGTGGCAGAGGGAGCGAACGCGGAGTCCTGCCGTCGCCTTCCCGAGCCTCAACCGTAAGTCTCCTCCTTCTGGCCCGCCTCCGGCCTCTGTCCCTCACCATGGCAACTCGGCTACATTCTTTTTTTTTGGTTTTGTTTTCCATGGGCAAACCGTACATGTGCCAGGTGAGCACAGGAGGTGTGAAGGGCTGTGGTAGGAGAGGGCTTTTTCAGGTTAGTGCACAAGTCAGAAGAGGAGGGGTTACGGTAGTATACTCTCCAAGTGAATGGTTTAAGGAGGAGGGGTTTGATCAAAGGTTACACGGAGAGGAGGGGCTGGGATAGAGAAAAAGGGCTAGAGAACAGTTTTCAGGTGAGTACTGGGTGCAGAGAAGAGGGGCAAGAGATCTTTGCAGATGATGTCTGGGAAGGATTTAGGCAAGGAGTTTTAAGATGAGTACGGATTGGGGGAGTAGGCGAGAAGGGCAGGAATGTGCATGAGGAGGAACTGTAGCAACAGTTTCTCCAAGTGAAGCTGGTGACTTGCAGAGGTGCTGCTGCACAGGGAAGTGGGGTGGGGAGGGAAATGCTGCTGCACAGGGAAATGGAGGGGGAGGGAAATGATGCTGGTGAGAAAAGGGGGCTGGGCCTGAAAGGGAAAAGATGGGAGAAAGGGGCTGGGGGGTAGTAAAAATGGGTTTGGAGCAGGGGCTGAAAATAGGGAACATGTGAGGGAAGGAGGCTTTACTAGCACCCGTTATTGTAACGGGCTTAAACACTAGTTTTATATATAATGTATTGTGTTTTGTGGTGTAAATTCGCTGTGTTTTTACAGTTATTTATTTATTCCCAGGAGAGCTCAAAACAGTTTACATGAGTTTATTCAGGTACTCAAGCATTTTTCCCTGTTTGTGCCAGTGAGTTCACAATCTATCTAATGTACCTGGGGCAATGGGGGGATTAAGCGACTTGCCCATAATCACAAGGAGCAGCATGGGTTTGAACCCATAACCCCAGGGTGCTGAGGCTGTAGCTTTAACCACTACACCACACTTTCTTATTGTAAACTGCATTGAACCATGAGGTATTGTGGTAAATAAATACATTTTTTATTATTAATAAAAAACTTAAATCTTCCTGTAAATGGGGCAATGGTCTCTAATCTATACAGATCACTACAAGCAAGAATTTGCTGCTATAAATGCAGCAGCACTGGTGACATTCCCAGGGCTGGGGGATCATTTAGCAGGCAAGTGGTAATTTCGCAAATCCTCAGAAGTTGAAAGCAGAAGAGAAGAGAGATCAAAAAGATGACTTGGGAGATAGATCAGACACCTGTCCAATAATATGCTCAAACACCACAGCTACCGAAATAACTGGTATATCAATATGTACCATGTTAAAAATGTTCCTATCTTCTACACACAGATATATTTTCCTTTCTAGTCCTTCCCCATGACCAGTTATAAAGACCTTGATGAGTACTGAGCCTAGAATTGATCCTTGTGGTGCCTTTTTAGTCATGTTCTCTTTACCAGATGGGACCTCACTGGCTGCTGCCATCTGCATCCTGTTCCTCAATCAACTATTCACCCAGTTCCTAACTTTTCTTCCAATTCTAAAACTCTCTAACCTGCTTGTCAGTATTCGAACACAAGAATTGCCACTGCTGGATCAGACCAGTGGTCCATCGTGCCCGGCTGTCCACTCATGTGGCGGCCCTCTGGTCAAAGACCAGCGCCCTGAGACTAGCCCTACCTGCGTTCATTCAAGTTCAGCAGGAACTTGTTGAACTTGGTCTTGAATCCCTGGAGGGTGTTTTCCCCTATGACAGACTCTGGAAGAGTATTCCAGTTTTCCACCACTCTCTGGGTGAAGAAGAACTTCCTTACGTTTGTACGGAATCTATCCCCTTTCAGTTTTAAAGAGTGCCCTCTCTTTCTCCCTACCTTGGAGAGAGTGAACAACCTGTCCTTTTCCACCAAGTCTATTCCCTTCAGTACCTTGAAAGTTTCAATCATGTCCCCTCTCAATCTCCTCTGTTTGAGGGAGAAAAGGCCGAGTTTCTCTAATCTTTCGCTGTATGGCAACTCCTCCAGCCCCGTAACCATCTTAGTCGCTCTTCTCTGGACCCTCTCGAGTAGTACCGTGTCCTTCTTCATGTACGGCGACCAGTGCTGGAAGCAGTACTCCAGGTCCACTTTCATATACCCTCTCTATGAAGGCAAGTTTCCAACTGCATGTATAAGGAAAAAAAATCCTGCATACTTTTTACGCTAGGGTTTGAACTAGTTTTCAAAGTGAAAGTTGACCCATGCTTTTCATTTAAAAATTGCAGGGAATACAAAAAAGACAAGTCTGTAAAAGATTCCCATATATAAGCGCCTAGGGGGTGCCTGTTTGGAGTCTATCTTATAAAGGAAGCAGCCCAAAAATGTATTTATTTATTCAACTTTCTTTACTATCCTCCCAGGGGAGTTCAGAACGGTTTAAATGAATTTTGTTCTGGTACTCAAGCATTTTTCCCTATGGACTCACAATCTATCTAATGTACCTGGATCATTGGGGGGATTAAGTGACTTGCCCAGGGTCACAAGGAGTAGTGTGGGTTTGAACCCACAACCTGAGGGGGTGAGACTGTAGCTCTAACCACTGTGCCACATATAATTTAAGTGCAGCTTCTTATAACAGCCATAAAGCTGGTGTAAAATTATATAGGCAGATGGTATGGATAGGCAGACTAGTTAGGCTATATACCGGTAATCTTTATTTGCTTTCATTTTCTCTGCTTCTCATTGGGATATATTAACCGCCTTTATAAAGAGATTCACCCATGGCGGTGTACAGCAGGTACAGCTTAACTAATTGACCACTGAGCATAGATACAATCAATGAAGTAACCTTAGAAACAGCAAATTGAATCCTAGTTAGAGGGCTAACATAATAAAGTGCCCAAAGCCATGCACGCATATCAGTGTATACAGCTGATACATGCGCACAAAACTTAATTAATGGGACCAATCAGCTAATAAAACTGCATTGACCTCCAGAACAGTTAATTTCAGTATATCCAATAATAAGCATGCCTCTGTACAAATTATAATATTATATAATACAGTGGTGTATAATTTTAAGGTGTGTAGGACATACTTGTAGGACTATATGCCCTACACACTTAACTATGCACCACTACTGTATATTTAAACGCTCTTTATTAGAGAATGACACGGGGACAAATTTTTCCCCGTCCCCACAGGAACTCATTTTCACATCCCAGAAATTTATTTTCCTGTCCCTGCCCCATTCCTGCAAGCTCTGGCCTCATCTGCACAAGCCTCAAACATTTTAAAATCATAAGTATTCGAGGCTTGTGCGGTTAAGGCAGAGCTTACAGGAATGGGGCAAGGACAGGGACAGCGCCAAAACTCATGGGGACGGGATGGGGGAATTGAGTTCCTGCGGGGATGGGGACAAAATTGTCCCAGTGTTGTCATTCTGTATAGAATAGTGCACAGGTGTCAAAGTCGGTCCTCGAGGGCCGCAATCCAGTCGGGTTTTCAGGATTTCCCCAATGAATATGCATGAGATCTATTTGCATACCATGAAAGCAGTGCATGCAAATAGATCTCATGCATATTCATTGGGGAAATCCTGAAAACCCGACTGGATTGCGGCCCTCGAGGAGGGACTTTGACACCCCTGGAATAGTGCATTACCGGAATTTTTTAAAAAAAATATTTTAATTTCTCATATACTGCCTGAAAGTTATCAAAGCAGTATACATTCAGGCACAGCAGGTATTTTTCAATCCCTGGAAGACTCACAATTAGAGAATGACATGGTGACAGCATTCATCACAGTTCCCATCTATCTCAATCTAAGTCCTTCTACACCAGCATTCTTCAATGCAAGGGTTGAGGGTCAGTGGTTGTGCCCATTCATACTCTGATTCTTCCCTCTCTCCTTAAAGAATGATATGGGAATGGTTTTCTGCGGTTATCCGCAGGGAAGGGGACGGTGATGAATTCTTTACTCACAATCTTGACCTTCTGCCTAAGGCAATGGAGAGTTAAGTGACTTGCCCAAGATTATAAGCAGTTGCAAATGAATTTGAATTGGGATTCCCTGATGGTCTAACCATTAGGGGCTTCTCCCCTCATTTACACACATAGATGCACACATTCATATGTATGAGCAGTCCTGGCATTCTGGTCATTTCTACACACTTATGGTACCTAGTTGGCACCCTCCTTACAAAGTTACCCTCAAAATGCATAAATAGAATTTTGTTTGAAGATGCACACATAGATTTGGAAAATGCACATGAAGATTTGGAAAAGCAATATATATGCACCTTTCCTCTGTTCTTTAGAAGCAGATTCTTTTCAATGCAACAAAATATTTTTATTTATTAAAAAAAAAAAATGTATACCCTGCTTAAAAAACAAAGTGGTTTATAATATGAACACACACAAATTTTTTAAATATCTTTATTCATTTTGAAGCCATAAGTAAGTGCAACATATAATACAATCATATTACACTATAAAAGCACTTAAATACAATTAAAATTGTAATCTATGACAAATAGATATATCACCCCCCATAAGTATATTCAAAAAGTACACTCAAATTAAGAAATTAAAAATAGGTTCCAACCCACCCTGGACATGTATGACCAGGACATACACAATTTAAAACCCAATCAAAATTAAAATATAATGTAAAATAGCATGGAAACAAAACAGTGTGGGCCATATTCTGTTTTTAAGAACATAAGAATAGCCTTACTGGGTAAGACCAATGGTCCATCAAGCCCAGTAGTCCATTCTCATGGTGGCCAATCCAGGTCACTAGTACCTGGCCAAAACCCAAGGAGTAGCAATATTCCATGCTTCCGATACAGGGCAAGCAGTGGCTTCCCCCCATACCAGCACCTCCAAAAATGGTGCTGTCATATGTCAATCAAGCAATGGCGCCATTTGTCGAATCGCGGCTACCATCAAACATAAGTGCCAGAAATGTAAGCCAGGGTTTTGAAGGCCTATGTTTGATGTGAATCGTGTCTACAGGTGTGCCTAAGGTTGTTTCCGGCATTAACCACAACTACTTCGATCTTACACGTGATCATAGGCACCTACTTAAAAAAAAATAATTTCTTTTTAATTGTCTTTAAACAATGCAGTCAGTTACTGCACCAATTAAAAACAAACCATTTAAGATAAGCAGTGAAAAGGCGCTTACCGCTGCCTAACTTACAGCGCCGTTATTAAAATCATGCCCTTTGTGGCTCAAGCAACATGTATATGTTCCAACACATTGAGGATAGAAAATTTTCAGAGAGCCAGGTTGCTAAACTGCATTAGGGCCCAGATTCTCTATATGGTGCCAACATTAGCGGCTGCCTATAAATTGGCTGTCGATCACATGTCAATCATGCAACAGTACTATATAGAGAAATGCACCTCTGTGAAAGATAGATGGCAGAAATGTAGGCCGGGGTTTTCCAGGCCTACATTTCCAATGTCTATCTTTGCCATGAATTGCCCCACTTCTGAAATTAGCCACACCCACAATCACATTAGGTGACCTAAAGCGCCTCTGTAGGTATGATTCCAGTGCTGATATTTTAGGCACTAATAGGTGCCTTGAAACTCAGTTTAAAAAGTTGTTTAAATTGTATTTTTTACTGAGTTTGGGCACCTACTGGCGTCTAAAAACATTGGTGCCTTTTAAAGACTCCAGGCCTAGGTGTTTAATGCAGGTTTTAATGTGTGTTAATTATGGGGCCTTTATACTAAGGCGTGCTAGCCATTTTAGCGCATACTAAACGCTAATGCATCCATAGAATATAATGGACGCGTTTGCATTTAGCACGCGCTAAAACGGCTAGCGCACCCTAAACGAAACCTGCACCCAACATCCCCACTCCATTGACCAGGCAGCCTCCGCATGGCACTCCAACATCCAATCCCTCTATAATAGCCTCGCCCAGACAAAAACAACCCAAATAATCACCAACAAAGCACCTGCTCCCTGGTACACCAGTGACCTCCGATCCATAAAACGATCACTGAGGAAAGCAGAAAGGAACTGGATCAAACACCCGAGCTCAGAAACCAAAGCCCATTGGAATAACTTATCCATCACCTACAAAGCTGCCATCCTAGAAGCGAAAAAGACCTACTACTCTCGCCTCCTACAACTAGCCCCTTCTAGATCCAAACAACTGTTCACCCTCACAAACCAACTCTTCACCAGCGCCCAAAGAAAAAGTCACAACAACCAAACAGAACTTGATAGTGAGACTCTCTCGGACTTCTTTCAGTCCAAAGTACAAACCATCCGAGATAATCTTGACACCAACACCAAACCCACTCCTATTCAGCCCCAACTGATTCCAAATACCCCATCCTCCGTCGCTCTCTCCCAATTTCATATGGCCACTCATACCGAGGTCCTCGAAACCCTGAGAGAACTCAAACCCTCCAACACCATCCTCGATCCCTGCCCATCCAGCCTCCTGCTGTCCACAGAAGACGCCATGGCAGAATCCATCCTCCCCATCATTAACACCTCTCTAACCACTGGGACTGTTCCCCTCAGCTGGAAGTCAGCTATTATCAAGCCCTCTCTCAAAAAACCCACCCTTGATCCTAACTAGAGAATGACACGGGGAGCGATCCCCGCAGGGAGCTGCGGCGTGGCTGCGGTTTGGCTGCGGGTTATGGAGACTCCAAAGCCAAATCACCGCAGACAGGGGGACAAAAGTTTTCACCGCCCGCAAAAACGGTGAAAAGATTTGTCCCCGCAGGCCAATGTACCCCCTTCTAGGAACCGCTATTTACCTGTGTTTCACCGTGCTCCTCATTTGTCACATCAACCCTTCCTGCCAATAGAACCCGCCCCCCCCGACGATCGCCGGCAGGAAGGTGCTCAGCCCTTCATGCCGACAGAACCAGCCCTCCCCAACGATCGCGGCAGGAGGGTACCCATCCCCTCCTGCCTACCCCAACAGCCCCCCCGACGATCACAGCAGGAGCATATCCAACCCCTCCTGCCAGCTCCCCAACAGCCCCCCTATGATCACTGGTAGGAGGGTGCCCAACCCCTCCTGCCGGCCCCCCCAACGGCCCCCTATATCGCCAATAGGAGGGTGCCCAACCCCTCCTGCCGGACCCTCCCCCAACAAACCCCGCCATCCTGAAACACCACCCTTAGTCTTACTTTCCAAGTTGGACCGGACAGCTCCTCGCTCATCTGGCCAGCAGGCCTGCCTCCGTCCAAATGAGGCAGGCCCGTCCCTCCCCTCCCCTGCCTAACCCACAGGATCCTAGGGCCTGATTGGCCCAAGCACCTAAGGCCCCTCCTATAGCGGGAGTGGCTTTAGGTGCCTAGACCAATCAGGCCCTAGGATCCTGTGGGTTGGGCAGGGTAGGGGCGGGCCCGCCTCATTTGGACGGAGGCAAGCCTGCTGGCCATACGTGTGAGGAGCCGTCCGGTCCAACTTGGAAAGTAAGACTAAGGGGGTTCCGGGGTGGGAGGGTTCGTTGGGGGGGGTCCAGCAGGAGGGGTTGGGTACCCTCCTGCCGGCGATCTTAGGGGAGGCCATTGGGAGGACCAGCAGGAGGGGTTGGGTACCCTTCTGCTGCGATTGTCGGGAGGGCCGTTGGGGGGGGTCTACAGGAGGGGTTGGGTGCCCTCCTGCCGTGATCGCTGGGGGGAGGGGAGACTTGCAGCCGTAGCCGCGGTCACTATGCTAATCACGGCAGGGAGATCTTTGCCGCGATTAGGTACAGCGGCCGCGTCTACTTACCATGTAGGCTAACATTGTAAGCATTAAAAGTACATGTCGTGTTTGTTTTTGTATAGTTATTAACTAATATTTAACTAAGTTTTAAAGTTTTAAAGAATGTTTCCTTTATACGTAAATAAAGAAAAGTATATAAAATCGTACCCGTTTGAGGCTTTTATGTATGCAGCGGTGACGGTGACGGGGCGGTGAATGGGGTTGCAGTGGCGGTGACGGGGCGGTGAATGGGGTGGCAGTGGCGGTGACGGGGCGGTGAAGGGAATGGCGGTGACGGGGCGGTGCAGAGGATGGTGAGACGGGGACGGGGCGGTGACGGGGACCAATTTTTTCACCGTGTCATTCTCTAATCCTAACGAACCCGGCAACTATCGCCCAGTCTCCAACCTCCCATTTGTCTCCAAATTCCTTGAACGAATTGTGCTCCACCGACTACACCCTTTCATTGAAGAACAAGCTGCTCTATCCCCTGCCCAGTCCGGCTTCCGAAAAGGCCACAGCACAGAGTCAGTACTCCTTGATATCATTGATGACAGCTGGGCAATACTCGACAAAGGCAGTGATGCCCTACTAGTCCTACTTGACCTCAGCGCTGCCTTTGACACAGTCGACCACCACCTCCTCACATCCAGACTCTATGACCTCGGAACCAAGGACACAGCCCTCCAATGGATCACCTCCTTCCTCCATCAAAGGACCCAAACTGTCCTACTAGGGACACACAAATCTCACCCCAAGCCTATCAAATATGGTGTTCCTCAAGGCGCCCTTCTATCCCCCCTCCTATTCAACCTCTACATCAGGCCTGTCATTGATATAGCACAGAAATATAGCATTAAAATCCACTCTTATGCAGATGACATCCAGCTGCTCCTCCCACTAGGTGAGAATCGGTCGTCCCAAATTGCTAACCTACAACAATGCCTATCTGACATGAAAGCTTGGATGTCAAACAACAAACTTCAACTTAACGCCTCTAAAACCGAACTCTTATGGATCAGGAAAAAAAGCACCAAATACACACGTCCCACTCTAGCATGGGACTCCACTCTACTAACGGCAATAGATCAGGTGCGCAGCCTAGGAGTAACCTTATACGGACACCTATCCCTATCTGCCCACATATTCCAAGTACTCTCCACCTCCTTCTACTACCTCCGCCAACTGAAAAGGATCAAACCCTACATCTCCACACCTGACCTCGCCCAACTCCTTTACGCATATGTCCTGTAGGGGTGTTTCCGTATTCACACCTGTAGGTTAGGCCTCTCTGATGTCATCAAAGCCTGAACCATTGTCAATAAATCTTTCTGCTGAACAAGAGATTTTTCCAGCATGAATTGCAAGAAGAAAGAAGTACACAGCTTTACTGTTTCTGCCTGATGCATTATGGGTATGTACCAGAATGTTACTATGCAAGGACATCTATCTGTGCCTTCATAATGGGACGGTGTGAGTCTTGGAGAAATTTTCCTGTTCTTATCTGTCTAATAGCCCTGGGTCTAACAGCCTATATGATACTTTACACAGAAAGGCTATTCATCCAAGTTCTGTTTCTGGATTGGTCCGAGGAGGTCATCTGTTGAGATACAAGAAAGACGGTGCTAATTAATTAATTAGTTAGTCTGTGTTGAGGTGCGGGGTAGCTCACATCTTCACACAGGTGTTCTGCACGTAACCTTTCTCTTTTAATAATTAGACCTGTAAGTTACCTCGTGTGACTCTCTGCCTAAGAGAGAGAAATTCGGACTCTTTTAAACAGCTCTGAATTTAGCACTGAAAGGAACTTGTTTGCTGATGATTTATTGCCTTACCCAGGACGGACGAACACGTGTACTTTAACAAAGGACTTCTTCCATCTACTACGGCTGACAAGAAAAGTTTCCATTTCACCTAATTTCGTCGGAGAGGCTGATCAAAAGGTGAGGATACGGAATTTACGGTCTTATCAGCTGGGTTAGATAAGGATCAAATTGTGATAAAGGACAAGGTTCGTAAAGCTCCATTGGTGATAATATAATCATTTGCTAATCAGGGATTATTATTATTAAAAGGAATTGTTTAGTGTGTGTGTAACCAGTATTATTAATTAGTTTCTAACAATTATATTATGATACTTATGTACTGAGTTTCATTTATGTAATCAGATATTTTGTGATCAATATTTAAACATTGCAGCTGGCTTGTGAATTATATTTTTCTATTTTCATAATAAAAGTATTTCTCATTAGCCTGGGTCTTGTGTCGTGTAAACAGGCAATAGAGCTGAACCTGGATCAGTGTTTATGGTTTTCCCTAGACAAAAATGATCAGAGACGTAATTTATTTACGTAACTGCTTAGTATCTACCATAAATATTCCTACAGATTTGGGGGCTCGTCCGGGATATGAACCCGGGACCTCTCGGTTCCTACAGTCCTTTCCAGAATGGATTACTGTAACTCCCTATTTAATGGCCTAACCAAAAATAATCTCAAACGCCTCCAACGGGTCCAAAATACAGCTATCCACCTCCTACACAACCTCAACTACCATGATCCTGTCTCCCCGGCACTCCGCGCTGAACACTGGCTCCCAATTAGCCAGCGCTGTGCTTTCAAGGCCCTAGCAATAGCCCACAAAATAATTTATACCACCACCCCCTCCTACATAAAATCCAAGCTTCCCATCTACACACCCACTTGCACCCTCCGTTCAAAATCGGAAATAAACCTACGCATTCCCCCTGGAAGGTCCCTCCTCTCAGAAACTGCCCGCAAACGATCCTACAGCCACTTCATTCCACATCTCTGGAACCAACTCCCCCCTCAACTCAGACAACAGAACTCATTATTGACATTCTGTAAAATGGTAAAGACCCTCCTCTTCAACTAAAGGTCACCCTCAGTCCACACCCCCCTAAACCCCCCTCTCTCTTCCCTTCCCTGTCTAACTTCTCCCTAAATTTCAGTACAGTCCTCTCTCAGTCTGTACTCGGATAAATTGTATCTAAACTCAAATAACTTGTACTAAACTAAACTACTCATACCAAACTAAACGATTGATACTAAGCTAAACTACTTATACTTAAACTCTACTCTTAATTTGCTGTATACTCCCTGTATTTAACTACTTCACAGTCCTGTATGTCCAAACATTTAACCTATAGTACATCTTATTTGTCTAATTACTCTCCATTGTGTATGTTTATCTGTAGACCGTTCTGAGCTACTGGGAGAACGGGATAAAAATCTAAATAAATAAATAAATAGTAAAAGGATCCCTATGTTAATGTCTATTTCAAAGCTTGTTATACTGCTTTTTCTGAAAAATTAACAGGTCAAGGCAGTTTACAATTAAAATTTCAAAAATTAAAAATAAAGTGGTAAGGAACTACAATAATAAAACAGGAAAGTACAATCAGCAGAAACCACACATGCTTTAATAATTTGCAGCTCCCGGTCACTGAGAGCACTCAGCCTGAACTTAAAAGGGAAAACCCCACAAAAATATGGTTGTTTTTTTTACATAGACCTTACAATTTTTAAAGGACAACACTTTACGTATAGTTGTAGGTAAAGTATTTTATAGAGAAGGGGCCAGAAAGAAAAAAGCAGACTGTCAAGTAGCCTCAAGACAGCTCTATAAGTTGGGGGAAGGTAGAGATGCTGCTCGAAAGCTGAACGTGTTGAATAAGTTGATGAAACCAATGAAATGAGATCAGTCAAATAAGAGGGGTTATTATCACAAAATATGTGATGTGTCATTGTTAAAATTTTGTGATGAAAATGAAATGGCAAAGGTAGCCAATGAAGTGTGAGGAACAAATATATGATATGATCATATTTTTCTAAGCCATGGTAGAGATTTCTACCACAGCCCAGAGCACTAAATTCTCTGATGTTCTTAGAATTCCTTATGACATGTGTAAATATGTTTTGCCATTTGCATTCTGTTGGGTAGTATTCTAGAATTCTATTTTAGAAAGGCCTCCATTGCCCATGAAAGGCTTCATTGTACATGTAAGGCCTAAAATGGCAGCTTTTGGACTTCTCAGAAAAGAAAAGTTGTGGACAATGAAGTAAAAGAGGTCCAGAGGACAGCCAGAGGTTATGTGCATAATTTTATCAATTCCTTATCAGAGCAGCCCAACAAAAACCCAGCGCAGGACTGTGTTTTCTATAACCAAAGCCTGTGTCAGGGATTGAACAATCTTATTGCGCCATCCAGAGATATGTAAAAGCTTGATAAAAACTGTGTTAAGTAATAATGCTATACCTGAGTATGTTGTGATATAGGGAACGAGAACAAGTTTCATCCAACAGACTGAGCTCCGTCAAAATCACGGGAAAGTCCACTGATTGCAAATTCTTACCCTTTGACATAATTCTTGGTAAAAAGCCCCTTTTGCAGCAAGCAGTCATGAGTTGTTTAGGAAAATCATCTACCAACATTGCACAGAGTGACAATGTCATTTTGTCTATTAATTCTTGTCAGAATAGTTTAAGATCTTTCAGGTTGGCTGTAAGTTGTCTACTATTGCCTGCAGTGCTCAAATCTTGCCACAGATGTTTGGGGATTTTTTTGGTTATTTGCATGCAGATTTGGTTTGACTGGGCCACTTGACGACTTTCACTGTGCAGCTAACACATGTTGGTGAACTTTGTCCTGTATTAACTGCATGGTAGTTCTCCTCAAAGACATGAGAATGCCTCCAACAGTTCAGCATCTGGCATATCTTTTTTATTGCAGTAAATGTGTGTTAATTGCAAAGCCTCAGCATATTATAATAGGAACCTCTGTGTTTTTAAATTTCCCAGTGGCAAGGAAGCACATAAATTTTCATATTTTCATTTCTCATTTGTTTTACCTCTTATATTTGTTCCAGATGTACGACACATATGGATATTTATCACATCTGCATCTCATTAAGTTGGGTTTCAGAGCTATGGACTCAGTGATAAAAGAAAGCTGCTATAATGTTTTTATTTTATTATGTTTGTGAACCAACTATATATCAAGACTGCTTATGAAAGAAGGTTGCCAATATTCAGAGAATAATGCAAATGTGAAAGGTCTAAATTTGATGAACTAGACAGTGCAATTTAAAATGGATTTTCAAATGCTATATGAGGTAATTTTATAACTAGTCAGCTGCACAAAAGCTGCTGAAATCATAGATAAAATATAGGTATGTACATTTAAATGTTGGTAATATGTGTTTTACAACCTACATGTCTACTTTATGAACTCTGCCTTTGCTCTACCCTAACTCCTCCCCCAAACACACCTTATGTCAAAGGAGGATAATATTATACACTAGCTGATGCCCCGGCGTTGCACGGGTATTTAATTATAGCAATAACACTGTAAATGGATTCAAATAAAGATACTTTATAGTGGTGAAAGAAATTATTTTTTTACAGCTTTATAAAAAGTACAATATTCAAATAATAATGTGAAATATTTGACAAAATGAATACAATACAACTAACACAAAACTTGATTATAAACAACATTTTTAGTTTCACCTCCAGGAGCAAGAACATATACATTCTTGGGTGAACCCACCCTTGAGCAAGCAACATAGAGTTGTCCATGGGAAAAACAGGGGGATCTTAAATCCACTCCACAGTATGTAATAGTCTGTCCTTGTGATTTGTTGATTGTGATAGAGAATGCAAGTCTCACTGGAATTTGCAATCTCTTAAACTGAAAAGGAAGATCTGTTGGAATAAGTGGTATCCGCGGGATAAATACGGTTTCACCTTGTCCCTTTCCGGTTAAGATAGTCGCTTCAATTACATTGGACAGTAACCTCTTTACACAAAGCCTTGTGCCATTGCAAAGTTTTGGTGGGTCAAGGTTGCTAAGTAAAATAACTGGAGATCCCACAGCTTTTTACATTTTTTTCCATTGACATGAATGGGTGAAATATGATTTTATGTTTGTAGCTCCGCCCATGTGTGCAGGTGGGCCGCGAGACCCCCAGAACATATCACCCCAGGTAGTGAGGGATCTGCATATTGTCACAATCCTACCCCTGATGCTCTGTCTGTACCGGGTTTGGCTCTCGCTAAAGCTAGCCCGATCATACAGAGAGCTAATCATGGGGATAGGGTTGTGACCAGGAGAAGGGAAATAGCTGCATTCCCCTTTAATCCTGGAAAGGCTGATTGTCAGGGAGTAGAGGAAGGTGAGGAGAATAGCCTTGAACAGCCTCAAAGGGATCTCCCTCCCTCTACAAACTCCCAGCTGAAGGAGATAATCAGGAAGCCGAGGCAATCTAGGCAAACTTTGCAGGCGGCTCCTCCTCCTCAGAGAGCAGGGTGTGCTCGGCTGAATACTTTAGAGGCTGCTCTGAGGAGGAGAAGGGCAGTTCACTCTGGGCCAGCCCAGGAAGAGGTCTCTCTAGGCTGTTCTCCTGGGACCCAGGACATTGAAATGCAGGAGACAGACACTGACCCTTTTGCCAGCCAGCCAGCTCAGCCAGAACCGATGGACTATTTGGAAATTCCCAGTCTGCCTGAAGACATCCTGATGCAGGAAAGCTAAGTGGCAGGGCTGGGGAGTTTGGGGAGTTATAGTATACTCTGCCTGATTGTCTGTTGCTAAAGCAAAGGTTCTTTAGGTTGCAAGTTTAATGTGACTTGTGCTGCCCTGCTTATGTAAAAGCAGGAAAAAAACCGTGTTGTTTTTTTTTGAACTTCTAGGATCCAGCCTAGTTAAGCTGGCTTTGCTTTCTACTGTGTTATTGTGAATATGCAAGGGGCAGATCTGCATGCCTGTCACCTCCATTGTATGCAAATCTCTCTCATGCATATTCATTAGGGCTATCCTGAAAACCTGATTCTGCTGGTGGTCCTTCAGGACAGGGTTGAGAACCACTGCTCTACCTGATTGGCTGGCTACCTCAGTCCATTCTATGGCTGCCCGTTCCACCTGGAAGCTATCTTCTGATTAGTATGTTCAAATCTATTTTATTAAGCAATAGCAAATACAACAACAATAGAAAACATGGTATACATTTTCATCTGACAACCGCAGAGGCCTGGACTCTGATGTCCTCCCCGATCAATCAACACCCCCACCCCACAGAAAGAAACCCCCAGCCCCCCACCCTCCCCTCCCCATCCCCCCAAAGATACATACAACTCTCAAGCAGGGAACATCAATGGCAAATAGATGCACAGATTCAAAGGTGGAGTCTGTTCAAGATACGGCTACGACTCTCAGGGGTCAAAATGTTCAAGTACGGAGTCCAAGTGTTAACAAAGTCTCTGCTCCGGCGACGAGAGGAACAAGCCAAACGGGCCTCCCAGCCCATAAGTTCATGAAGGCGATTCCTCCAATGCCAAAAGGAGGGGGGTTCAGGAGAGAGCCAGCAACATAGAATACATTTCTTCCCCAAAATAAAACATTTACTAAGAAACAATTTTTCAGAAGAAGTATACATGGACAGGAAGGAAAACTGGGCAAACAACATAGAAGGCACTGAGACCGGCACAGGAGTCTGCACCAAGCCCTGTAAAAAGGAGGCCAGCGCCTTCCAAAAGGCCTGAATCCCCTCACAGCACCAGATACCATGAAAGTAAGAATTAACCTCCCTCGAACAGTGTACACATAACTGAGTGCCAATACAACCCATATAGTAAGCCTGACTTTGGGAAGCATATGCCCGCAGGACAGTGCGAGAGTGACATTCTCGTAATTCAGCACTATAGACCAGGCCCGCAGTACGTTGCAGGATGCGCAACAAAAAATTGTCCCCCAAGTCCCTGCCCAAGTCACGCTGCCAAGCCTCCAAAATCCCAGGAAAAACCCTAGATGGGCGCAGAGCCATAATCTGGCAATGAAAATAAGAAATGGAGACCCTAGTATCAGGATCTGCTGTCAAAAAAGTACAGAGCCGGGTCCCAAAATCCCCCTGCAAGGAACTCCCCGGGAGGGAAGCCACGTAATGTCTAAGTTGACAATATGCAAAAGGAAGGCCTAGCTCAGGAACCCCCCTCCCCGTCAACTCAGCACATGAAAGGAGAGACCCATCATCCTGCAGAACATGCCTCAACTGCTCCACCCCCCTAGCCCTCCAGCGACCAAAAACGGAGGGTCCAACCCCCGAAGGGAAAGCTAAGTTCCCTAACAAGGGCAAAAGGGCACTAGTATGGGAGTCCTGATTCCACAACCGAAGAGTCTGGTGCCACACTGTCCACAAGGACCGAAACAGAAGGCTACGCATACAGGTTCTCGGCAATTTAGATAAAGGGGCATGAAGAAGGTACAAAAGATGTAGAGGATAGAAATGATCCCGCTCCATAGAAATATCCGTGTAAAAAGAGGTGCCCAACACCCAATCACTAACATGACGCAGCAAGCAAGCCTGATTATAAACTCTGATGTCGGGCACCCCCAAACCTCCCTTGGAGGCAGGCCCCACCATTTCAATTTAGGTCTCTGCCCTCCCCAACAGAACCGTGACAACAAGGAGGTGAGGGACCGAATATCCCTCTGCAATAAAGAAAGGGGAAGAGTCTGGAGAACGTAAAGCCACCTCGGGAAAACAACCATACGAAATAAATGAATTCTACCCAACAGAGACAGCGGTAGCGCCTGCCATTTGGCTAGTAACAGTTTAGTGTCGACAAGGAGTTTATCAATGTTAAGGCGATACAGTTGGGCTACATCCATTGTCAACCGGATCCCCAGGTATCTAAAAGAGGAGTCGGCCCAGCGCAATGGAAAACGATCCCCCCAAAGCTGCTGAAGTTGAGCCGAGGAAGCCAAAGCCTCAGATTTCGCGAAGTTCAAGGCAAAGCCGGAGAAGTCCCCATATTCCCGAAGGCTCTCCAGCAACACGGGCAAGGAACACTGCGGGTCCGTCAAAAAGACCAAGAGATCATCCGCAAACGCCGCCAGTTTAAAATGAGAATCTCCCAATGCCAAGCCCCGAATATCCACATTAGCCTGAAGCTCACGAAGTAACGGGTCTAAAGAAAGCACGAACAAGAGCGGCGATAGGGGGCAGCCTTGGCGAGTCCCTCGGCGAATATTAAAACAACCTGAAAAGGTCCCATTAACCAAAATCCTCGCAGATGGATCACTATACAACGCCTGGATTGCACCAAAAAAGAAAGGGCCCAAACCGTACGTCCTAAGCACCGCAAAGAGGTAACCCACCGCATTCTATCAAAAGCCTTCTCGGCGTCAAAACTAATAAGCATGGAGGGGCTACCTTCCAGTCCCACTCGTTCCAGAGCCAACAAGATATGCCGGATATTCTTAGCTACCGGTCGATCCCGCCCAAACCCCACCTGAGAATCCGAGATCACCGAGGGCAAAACACGCGCCAGGCGGACAGCCAAAATTTTTGCCAGAAGTTTTGCCTCATAATTCAACAAAGAAATAGGACGGTACGATTCAGGTAAAAGAGGGTCCTTACCGGGCTTCGGGAGAACTATAATAGATGCGAAATTCACATAACGAGGAAGAAAGCCCTTAGCCACACTCAGATTATAAACTTCAGCCAACACCGGCGCTGTCTCCGTCATCAACAATTTATAGAACTCACTCAGATACCCATCCGGGCCCGGCGCCTTTCCCAACGGACTGACCCCTATCGCCCACTCTACCTCCTCTGCAGTAAAGGGAAGATCCAAAGCGGCAGCATCCCTCTGAGATAAACAGGGCAAGTCAAGACTGTCCAGATAGAGCTGCCCATCCAAAATCCCATCCCCTGGATCCGCATACACCTCAGCAAAAAACGCCCGCAACAACTCACAGATCTCCTCCGGCCGATGATGCAGCACCCCAGAAGAGTCCCGAAGAGCGGAAACGCTCTCAGGTCCGCCCCGCGGATGCGCCATGCGGGCTAGCAATCGGCTGCTCTTATTCGCAAATCGAAATAAATGAAACTTAAAGTATGCCCGCGTCCGCATAGCCCGGAGATGCAATAATTCGTTCAGTTCCTGCTGGACCTCCAAAAGCTGCGTGCGAAGCAGGAAAGAGGGTGCCCTGCTATATTGACGTCTCAACACAGTCGCCTTTCGTTCCAAAGCCAAAACTGTCCTATACTTAAGCTTCGACTCCCGGGCCACATAAGCAATGACATCCCCCCGTAAGACAGCCTTAGCCGTCTCCCAATAGAGAATAGGATCATCGCGATGCTGCTGATTATTGTGTTGAAAATCATGCCATCGCTGCACCAAAAACTCCTGAAAACGAGTATCTCGATACAGATAGCACGGAAACTGCCAGGTCCCTCTAGAAAGCGAGGAATCGCCCCAGGTCCACCGAAATCCCACCCAAGCGTGGTCAGAAATTTCAATGGGGCCCATTTCGACCCCCAACACCCGGGGAAGCAGTTCGCGGGAAATAAGGATAAAATCGATTCTGGAAAGCGTCCCATGCGCCCTAGATAAGTGTGAGTAATCCCTCTCCAAAGGGTGTAGCACCCACCACTCATCAAGCAACCCCAAAGTAGATTCCAGGAGCTGGGCACCCGTATAAAGTTTGGAGGTCTCTCCGCCAGAAGAAGCAGAGCGATCCAACTTAGGATCCGGTACCTCATTGAAGTCCCCGCCCACAAGCATCGGAACGTCACCAAACTGCAAGAGTTGATTGTGAAGCCCCCGAAAAAACTGGGCCGAAGGATTGTTAGGAGCATAGACATTGCAGAGCAAAAGGAGCCGATTATCGAGTAACACTAAAGCAACGATGTAACGCCCACGAGGGTCGCAGAGCACTCTCTGGGCCTGTAGGCGGAGACCCTTACGGATCAAAATAATAACACCTCCCTTTCCCCCAACGGCGGGCGCCTCCAAATGGGAACCCACCCACCAGGTACAGAGCTTAGCATGTTCCGCTGAGGATAAACGGGTCTCCTGTAAAAAGGCAATAGAGGTTTTAGAACGATTCAAACGCTTAATAGGGGAGTGGATCCCCCCAACATTCCAAGAAGTTAAAGTGTATTCCAGAGTAGTCCACTCAGTAGAAAAGTAGTACAAGAAGAAGAAACCAGTAGAGTACCAGAGAAGAGTCCCAGCCACCACTCCTCCAGTGTCAAGCATCCTCCTGCCCCAAGAATCGAGCCATACCCCTGCCACCAATTCAAACCCAGATCACACAGCCCCCCAACCCAACCCCCCCAAAATTCCACAAAGAACCCCACCGCAGGATCCCTGAGACCCTTCAAGACCCTCCCCCTTCCCCAACTACTCCCCTCCCCACCCCTCTATCCCCCCTCCACGACCAACCCTCACCCAACCCACACCCAAGACACCCCAAAAAGGGCATCACTTCCAGGAAACCATGTACACCCTCCCACAGGAACAATGACCATTAACCCCCGGCCCTCAGTCCCCAAAACTCATAAAATATCAAAGAACAAAACCCAGCAGCCAAACCCCCCCAGAGCACTCAAACCACCCATCCCCTCCCCGATCACCACAGCCACAACACCTACACTCAATCACACTCACCCAGCTAAGTCCCCAAGGCATACAGAACAGGATGGGCCAGGAACAGGCCAAAACTAACATAGGACAAACATGCCAACCCCCACTCCATCCTCACACACACCACCCAGGCATACCCTTATGGTGACCCAGAGTCCCAACTCAGATGGAGTGGAGAAAAACCATCAGTCCAAAATCGAACTACAGACCAATCCTCAGACATGGGTCGCCTCAGTCCACGACAGCTCCCTGCGGCGGATCTTCAGGCATCATCTCCGTCACAAAACGTTGTGCAGCCTCCAAGGTGTCAAAGTGATGAGCTCTACCCAGATGTGTCAACCTCAGGCGAGCCGGGTATTGCAGAGAAAAAGCAATGTGGCGCTGGATGAGACGGGTGCATAAAGGTGAAAACCGGCGCCGTGCCTGAGAGACCTCCGCTGAGTAGTCCTGGAAGCAAAGAATGGGCCGGTTGTCATACAAGAGCTTCTTGCCTTGCCGCAATGCACGTAGGACCTCCATCTTATGATGATAATTCAGGATACGGCAAATGACCACTCGGGGTCGGTCAGCATTCTCTCTCTGTTGCCCCAAGCGATGCGCCCGCTCCACCCGCAAAGGGCCCGAGGAAGATGGTAAAGACAAAGACTCAGGCAACCAGCGTTCCAACAGCGCCACCAGCTCCACGTCCCGCACCGATTCGGGCAGTCCAACAAAGCGAAGGTTATTACGGCGGGACCTGTTCTCCAGGTCATCCACCTTGGCTCGCAACACAGCTAAAGCTGTAGTGTGGGCGGACTGCTCCTGGGCAAGCTGCTGGACGTGATCCTCTGCAGCACTCACCCACTGTTGAGTCTCCTTGACCTCCGATGTGAGGGAGGCAAATTGCTGATCTAACGTGTCCAGTTTATCCAGTATGCGCTGCAGTTTGTCCTCCAGTGAGCTCTCAAGAGCAGCCTGAACCTCTGCCGTAACTGCAGTCACCCAGGAGGAGTGAGGAGCCTCCGGCGACGGGGGTGCCACGTGGTCCGCCATCTTGGTCTCTGGCAGCTTGCTCCGCTCCCGATCTTTGCGGACCGTCTTAGTTGCCATGGCGGTCCTATCCGAGACTCCCAAGTTGTGCCGCGCCACCAAGAAACTCCCCAGCACAGTGGAAGGACCGAACCAGGGGATTAGAGTGCAGAGTAAGTGCCGCGCTGCGTTCGGGTGTAGCGGAGCTGCAGCAGCACGCTGTCTACAGCGCCATGTTTCCGCCGGAAGTCTATCTTCTGATTAGTAAATTCACAATCGGTAACTCTGTCAAAAGTAATTACTGTAAAGTATTCATAAAATTTGGCATAATAGAGTTTAACACAGCTGTCATGGAAACTGAACTAATGTATTATTAATAAAGCGAGCCTCAGACAAAAAGCAGGACTGCAACATCACTGCTAACTCAACAAGTCATATTAGACTCACAGGTATGTAAATCATAGGCTCATCTTACCGTCTGGGGGAAGCGCAGTAAAAAAAAAAACCTCGAGGGCTAAAACGCCAATTGAGAAAAACCTGCGCTTCCAACCTAACCGAAGGCAGAGCAAAATTACACTCATAAGTTTTCAGTGACAAACAATGTAAACTGGATGTAGTACTCAATGCAATAACTTGATACTCAACACAAAAAGTTGATAAAGCTCTTCTTTACTTAGCTCAAAAAGGGTTGTCTTAAAGATTTCTTCTTCTGGAGTCCAAAAAGTGCACACCCGCAAGTGTGCCTCAGAAAAACATTTGCTCTCTTAGTGTGCTGGAGCAAAAAAAATAAAGTTTGCAGAACACTGCTGTAGTCTATACTCTGAAAATAGATTATAGGCACATCACTGGAGGCCTCTGTCAGGGCAGAGTCAGATGGGTGACCTTATAAATTGTAATGCAGCTTACAGAAGGTAACTTGCATCATAGCAGGGGAAGGGGTAAAACACGGACCTCACGGACCTCGCGGATCTAAAACCGCACGTCCTTAAGAATCTGAGTTCCGTGTCCATGCCACTTGTAGTTTCTGTCTCTTACAGACCTCTATGACATGTTAGTTCTGAGGGATCCGTCTCAGTATAGGGAGGGGAAAGTATTAGGATCCGTCAGCGCTAAAATGTCATAGAGGTCTGTCAGAGCCAGAGACTAGTGCTGGAGCAGCTCTAAAACGAATCCTTTAAACCGGTTTCCTAAAATCTGAGGTCCACGCCACTTTTAGTCTCTGGTTCTGACAGACCTCTATGGCATTTTAGCGCTGACGGATCCTAATACTTTTCCCTCCCTATGCTGAGACGGATCCGTCAGAGCTCAATTATCATCGAGGTCTGTCAGAGCCAGAAACTAACTACAAGTGGCACGGACCTCAGATTTTTAAGAACGTGTGGGTTTAGATCCGCGAGGTCCGTCAGGTCCATGAGGTCCGCGTTTTACCCCTTCCCTCATAGCAGTCCTCAAACACAAACAGGGTGTAGACGCCTACCATCCAATTAACCTTACTTTTTATGTTATTATGAGCTTGTTAAAGCTCATTAATGACACCATTAACTCAAATTTTGACTTCTTTTTATTATTATTATTGTAGGTGCTTACATTGTAGATGTCACTTATAGATATTTCCCCCTTACAGCCTGAGTACTAGCTTGGTAATTTTAAAATATGGCTATTTACTAATGCCAACTTTAATGAATGGCCAGTAATACAAAAAAATAGAAAATCAACCATTTTACAGCCACGGTGAAAAATAGCCTTAGCATACAAGAATTACATTACATTACATTACATTAGTGATTTCTATTCCGCTTGTGCCTTGCGGTTCTAAGCGGATTACAAGTTAGAGGACTGGACATTTCCAGTAGCATTGCAGTACATGTAATCAAGAGTGTGTCCAGTTACAATTGTTAGTCTGGACTTTTCCAGGAGAAATTGATAGTAGGTAGTAGATAGTGATAGGTTGTTTAGACGAATAGAGGTAATACTGTTCGGATAAGAATGACCCACGTAAGAGCACGCTAAAGCCATGTTTTGCCACACTTTAGGAAAGGGGCTGCAAAGGGACTTTGCTCTTTTCTTTTTTATTTCTATTGCAAGCATTAAACATATTTCCAAACACAATCCTCAGAAAAGGAACAGCAACCCTTAAACAAAAAAAAACATTCCAAGGAAAAATAAAAGCCCTAAGAAATGTGAATCAGTATATATAGGTAGCACAAGACCTTAAGATGTTATAGGAATCTTGGTCACAGCTTAAAGCTAAATAAGCCTGTATTTACCTCAAAACAGTAAGGCCCCATTTTATCAAGCTATGTTAGGGTTTTTTTTTTAAATCATCGGCCACTGCAGTAAAAGCTCTGACACTGATAGAATTCCTATGAGCATTGGAGCTTGCCTTTTACCACAGCAGCTGGCAATAAAAAAAACCCTAACATGGCTTGATAAAAGGGAGCCTAAATTAGGCAGAGATGTCTTAAAAATATACAAATGGGCAGCAAGAAGATATCTATAATGCCCTGTTCCCCATTTATTCTTGAAAAGACTACAAGTTCTCAAGAAGATCTTGTTATAGTTTTAATTCCCTGGGTTTTTAAAATATTATTTCCATTGATACTAAACCAAGTGTTTACATTTATTATGGGATTAAAGTCCTCTTCCTGTGGAAAGTACATCTGAGAGTGGAAGTAAGAATTTTCTTTACTTAACATGGGATCTTACCTTAAGAAAGGCCCTTATGTTATGCTCAATAAACAAGAAGATCTTTTTTGAAGAAAGCTTAAATGTTCATGTCTTTTCTGGCTCAAAAAGTAATAAAGCCATTTAAGTGACTTGAGACACCTCTTCATTTCTAATCTGAATGAAACCAAGATTGTCCAAGAGCAATTGGCCTTTGGATGTTAATTCCTGATTTATTTCTTTATGACAAGCCAGAGGAAGATAATGCAAAGATGAGTGGGGTAACATTGCTTCTTACAGCACAGTCAATGTTTTCAAAAGCTATCATTTGAACATTTCCACTGCAGATACTAATTAAGGTCTAGCAAAATTGATAAACTACAGATTGTTATTTCTAGAGGTGTTTTCAAGCACTTCAGGTTTTACAAGCCAATATCTCCTTTAATAAAAGAAATGCCGATACCTTTTAAATACCTGTCTTTAAAGGATCACAATTTTTTTTAGCATGTATGTTCAAAATCACATTCTAATTGTTCGCATAGTAGAAGCAAATTAATTATATAACCTGTGAGGACAGTTTAACAACCTCCTTCCACATTCCTGCCATTGTAATAAACTTCAGAGCAGTGAGGGAATTCTTCCATCCAGCTTGACCAGGAGGAAGGACAATTTGGGAAAGATATTCAGGTGTCAAAGCTTCCAAAGCCAAAATAGAAATAGTGCAAATGGCACGGTATACATCAACTGGGGATTAATGTACAGAGTTGAATGTGAATGTTAAAAAAAATATATACTTAATTGGTATAAATAGACCCAACACGGTCTGTGTTTCAGCTTGAAAGCCTGCCTCAGAGGTACATATATTATCAAGTGGATGATCTTGGAAGTTTACTAGTACGTAGAATCAATGAGTCAGGGTTGCTAAAGCAAATCTCATTACTGCACAGTGTGGGAAAGTTCATTCATGTGTTGTCAACTGCAGACATTGGAGAATCTGAACAAATGCTTGTTTCTAACCAAACACTCATCTGCAGTTGACAATACATGGAATGGACTTTCCCGCATCGTGCAGTAATAAGCATTGCTTTGGAAACTCTGACTCACTGATACAACATACCAGTAAAATTCCAAGATCATCTATTCTACTTGATAAGATATGTACCCTTGAGGCAGACTTTTGAGCCAAAACATGGACCGTGTCAGATCTATTTTTATCAATGTACAGAGTTGAATGTAAATGTTAAAAAATATATATATATTTTTTAACATTTACATTCAACTCTGTACATTAATCCCCGGTTGATGAGTACAGTTCCATCCCCGCTTTTTCTGGGGTTTTGCTTCCTTGTTTTATCTATACAAAGCTTCCAAGGCTCTAGTGAGGACTCCCTTTTTGCCTACTGCCATCACCATAACCTCACTTCAGAGGCCTCATAGTTATACTCATTCCAGCTACAGCAGGAAGACCAGTGAGATACATAGTAGGACCGGCATCATCTTCTTGCAGCAATCCTCAAGAATAGCCATACTGAGTCAGACCAGTAGTCCATCTAGCCCAGTGGTCTGAAACTCAAACCCTTTGCAGGGCCACATTTTGGATTTGTAGGTAATTGGAGGGCCTCAGAAATAAAATAGTTAATGTCTTTTTAAAGAAATGACAATTTTGCATGTGGTAAAACTTTATAGTTTATAAATCTTTCCTTTTGGCTAAATCTTAATAGCTAAAGAGACATATGATCAAGAAACTGTTTTATTTTACTTTTGTGATTATGATAAACATACTGAGGGCCTCAAAATGGTACCTGGCGGGCCGCATGTGGCCCCCGAGCCACAGGTTTGAGACCACTGATCTAGCCCGTATTCTACTTCCAACAGTGGCCAATCCAGGTCACACATACCTAGCAGAAGCCACTACTACTAATATTTTTCTCAAATAGTATCATAGAGTAATAATTGAAGTTTTCCCTTAGATTTTGCCATCATAAAAAAGAGATTATCTCTAGAATCACAGCCAAGTGTTAGTATCTAAGTGTGACAATGCAATCTATTTTTCACCATCTTTGGTTCTCTATACATAAATTTTCACTAGCAAAATTGTCTGTGATATCAGTAAAAAATGAACAATGAGATGAATGTCACCAGCACACAAGAGCTATCAAACCCTTAAGTCAGTGTATCGCAAACTGTGTGCCGCAGCACACCAATGTGCCTCCTGAGATTTCAGGTGTGCCATGACACACTGGCAAGGAGGAGAGTCATCCGCGCCGGCTGACTGCCTGCAGGACGGTGCCTCTTGCGGCGAGAGAGGATGACTCTCCTCCTCACCGGCATCTCTCTTCCTCTCTCTGTGCCTCCCCTCCTCCAAAATCCCTCCACTGAAGCGGGTCGCAGCCAGATGGGCCTCCACACATGTGTGCACATCGACATGATGACATCACGCATGTGCATGATGTCATCCCGTCGAAGACTACGCACTTCTGGGTGCCTTCTGGCTGGGGCACTGGGTCTAATGTGCCACCGGCCGGAAAGTTTGCGAGACACTGCTTTAAGTACTATAACCTTTGTGCAGGGCTAGTTAAAAATGTTGTAGGTAAACCTTTAACTTTATGCGCCTTCACTAATTAATTCAAAGGTTCGTCTGGCTAACTTGTTTTATGTTACTATATATTTTAAACTGTATTGTATGTATTCTTGTTTTATTTTATTTTTAAATTATGAACATAAGAATAGCCTTACTGGGTCAAACCAGTGGTCCATCAAGCCCAGTAGCCCGTTCTCACGGTAGCCAATCCAGGTCACTAGTACCTGACCAAACCCAAGATGTAGCAATATTCCATGCTACCAATACAGGGCAAGCAGTGGCTTCCCCCATGTCTTTCTCAATAACAGACTATAGACTTTTCCTCCAGGAACTTGTCCAAACCTGTCTTAAATACAGTATCCGCTCTTACCGCATCGTCTAGCAATGCATTCCAGAGCTTAGCTATTCTCTGAGTGAAAAAAAAATTCCTTCTTTTGATTTTAAAAGTATTTTCGTGTAACTTTATCGAGTGTCCCCTAGTCTTTGCAATTTTTGACAGAGCGAAAAATTGATCCACTTGTACCTGTTCTACTCCACTCAGGATTTTCTAGACTTCAATCATATCTCCCCTCGGTCGTCTCTTTTCCAAGCTGAAGAGTCCTAACCGTTTTAGTCTTTCCTCATACGAGAGGAGTTCCATCCCCTTCACCATCTTGGTCGCTCTTCTTTGAACCTTTTCTAATGCCACTATATCTTTCTTGAGATAAGGAGACCAGAATTAAATGCAATACTCCAAAAGAGGTTGCACAATGGAGCGATACAGGGACATTATGACATTCTTAGGCTTGTTAACCATCCTTTTTTTTTTTTTAAATAATTCCCAGCATCCTGTTTGCTTTTTTGGCACATGATCTACCTAGGTGTAGACAGAATAAAAAATGAGCCCACCATAATCCACCAAAACCCTACTGTTCTGTCATATAGGTGCCACCTGCAGCCATAAGGGCTATCGGGATGATAGACAGGTGGGTATAGTAGGTTTTGGGGGAGTTTTGGAGGGCTCAGCATAAATTATAAGGGGTATATGGTGAGATGTATTTCAGGCACCTTTTATATGAAGTTCACAGCAGTGCCCTGTAAGGTGCCCCACTGCTCTGTTGGTTTGTCTATGTGGCCAGTCCATTAGAATGGTGGCTTCTTCCATATCTAAATAGTGCTGATTTGAATGTTTCTAACTTGGACAGTTTTGTGGTTGAAAATGGCAATTAAAGTTTGATGTCCTGGTGGTCTGGACATTTTGGTGGCCAAGATGTCCAAGTAGGCAATTAAAAAAAAAAAAAGATTGGATGACTTGCAGTTTGGCATTCGAAAATGGATGCTTTTGTGCCTCCAACTTTGGAGGTTTAGCCGGAAACATCCAAATTGGACTTAGACATCCTTTTCGAAAATGGCCCTCCACGTGATTTGGGTGCCAAATCTTGTAGAATAGCGAGCAGCCAAATGAACGTGCAAATCCTGAAGCCAATTAACTGTAATAATAGTTGTTATTGCTAGTTAAAGGCTTGTTAATCAATTAACTTGTATGCATATCTTGGGCAAGCACCCAAATTTAGGCTTGCAAATTAAGGCACTATATATATAGAATCTTAGTGATAACGTGTGTTTGTGCAGTCAGCATTAAAAATTATGCATAGAATTGGCATCAACATCAATCATATCTTTTTAAGTAACAGGCTATAAGAGTCCAGGGCTCTTATTTTAGAAACAGCCTCACATGTAAATAGCAACATTCACACATGTAGATTAGCATATATGTATGAATGCCATTTTGAAAAGGAGGCTGTTTGCATATGGTGATGAACATCACATTTACATTGCCAAGAAGCATGGTAGGCCAGGGAAAAGGAATGGTTAAAGTGAATTTGACAATCAGCACGGATTCTCCATCTTACAAGGGGAATCCGCATAGATAAATTCAAATCTGGACATTAGCATTTACACCTGCTCACAGACATGCATAAGGACCTGCCTTTGGAGGCAAATGTCAGTGTTGAGGTCCAGTCCCCACAATCACCTCTTTCCCCCAGGCATCAATTCCTTCAATCATCCCTGTCAGGCTTCAAATGCCCCCCCCCCCCACCAGTCATTGGGTTTCTTCCTCAACCTCCCCCCTGCCCCCTTCCCCCTCCGGAACATCACCATCCTGTTTATATCTTTTTGAAGGTGTGGTCTGCAGAATTGTACACAAGATTCTAAATGAGGTCTCATCAGAGTCTTATACAAGGGCATCAGTGCTTCCTTTTTCCTACTGGTCATTCCTCTTCCTATGCACCCAAGCATCCTTTCAGCCGTCCATGCAATGTGTGGCGGCGGCGAAAAGGGCGAACAGAAGGGGATCACGAACAGATCGGAGAAGGTTATCATGCTGCCTCACTTGGAGTACTGCATTCAGCACTGGTCGCCGTACATGAAGAAGGACACGGTACTACAGGGCCGCCATCAGAAATTTCTGGGCCCCTTACTGAGCAATCCTATTGGGCCCCCCACGCACCCCTTCCCCTCCCCCGACGCCCCCCCCTTCTTCCATGGGCCGAATACACACATACTTTTCTGCTAATGCTCCACCTAAGCCAGTCCCGTAAAATCTTCTCACGTCCATTGGGTGATTTGGCATAGAGGAGATATTCATAAAAAGAACATCCGTCAAGATCTTTACTCATAGACTGTGCCATTTGCTTTAAATCATCTTCCATCATTAATCCAAATTGCACAATTCTTTCTCTGTCTTTGTCCTGAATGACATCTTGCCACTTTGCTGGATCCTTCCAGTCAACAAATTTATGAGCAGGCGCAGAGAACGCATTTTTAAACAAATGTAGTTTATCCTTGTACTCCTTATGTAATTTTAATCATCTATGGATATGTTTGTATGTTTATTGTTCAAATGGTTTTATTTATTTCCCCAAATTTATTTTTGTTATACGCATTGAAAATATTTGATATTGCGTTTAAATCAAAATCTCAATAAACTTGAAACTTGAAACGAGTGCCCGTGAGATTGTGGGAGGGTTAAATACTCAAAACTTAGAAGAATAACAATTTACTTAAAGTTTTTGCTACGCCAGCTTTCTGGTATCTTTACATACAGTGGCGTACGTAGCATATGTAACACCCAGGGCCCATCATTTTTTGGCACCCCCCCCATCTGTAAGAAAAACATGATTTTTAGTAACAAACCACAAGTCACACATGAGTACCTAGGAAAAGGCAGCATCTTACATATTGCAGTTAGCAGTACATCAATACACCCATTGTAAAACTAAACAAGCCAGACCAGCACAGATCAATCCTACACCGTCAATCCTAACAGAAAACCATGTCTTTCGAACACACAGAACACAGAAAACACCTTCGCCTAGTATGGAATATGTCATCACAAACTAACCCCTCCCCCTTTTACAAAACTGTAGTGTGGATTTTAGCCACGGTGGTAACAGCCCTGACGCTCATAGAATTCTGAGCATCAGAGCTGCTACCACCACGGCTGGCGCTAAAAAACGCTCCACAGTTTTGTAAAAGGGGGGGATAAAATAGAAATACACAGTTTCAACGCTCTAGCTCAGCGGTGCCCAAACTTTTTGAGCTTGTGAGCTACTTTAAAATGACCAAGTCAAAATGATCTACCAACAATAAAATTAAAAAACACAAAGCACACTATATGCTGAGAAAATGTTAATTATCATTCCTATTCTGGGTTTTTTTCAAAGAGGTCAAGGCAGATGACTCTATGCATTGTCACCTCAGTAACAACCATACAAAAATAGACAAATATACCCTCCATCCTTTTTATTAAACCACAATAGCAGTTTTTAGCGCAGGGAGCTGAGCTGAATGACCAGCGCTGCTCTTGACGCTCATAGGCTCCCTGCGCTAAAAACCGGTTTAGTAAAAGGGGGCCATAGTGCAAAATATAGACAGCATATATAAATTCAGAACTGTGCATAGTAAGTGAAGGGAAGTTTTCATCTCTGGGAATTTACCCAGTTAACTATTAAGTTATTTGGGCAAATTCCTTTGAAAACTGTGGTAATACTGCCTCCACTTTGCTAAATTTAAAATAAAATCATTTTTCCTACCTTGTCTGGTGATTTCATGAGTCTCTGGTTGCACTTTCTTCTTCTGACTGTGCATCCAATCTTTCTTCCCTTCTATCAGCCTGTATGCTTTCTCTCCTCCACACCTCATTCCCTCCCCCAACTTTTTCTTCCTCTCTCCCTGACCTTTCTTTCTTTTTTTCTGTTTCTCTTCTTTCTTTCTGTTTCTCTGCCGTTCCCCAAGCCACTGCCACTGCCGCTGCCATCGGGGAACAGGACCCACCAATGGATAACAGGCCCCAAAGCCGACGCCGACGCATGCTCTCCCTGCTTCGGGCCGATCAGTCTTCCTCTCCCCGACGTCAATTCTGCCGTCGGAGAGGAAGTTCCACCCAGCCAGGCAGCAATTGGCTGGCCCGAACTTCCTCTCCGACTGCAGAATTGACGTCGGGGAGAGGAAGACTGATCGGCCCGATAGATTAGATCGCTAAGACAAAGTGAGTCCTGGGTGATCGACTCACTTTGCCTTGGCGAGCTACTGGCGCCCCTGCCTTAGAACACTGCCTAGGACCCTAGGGGAGCCCGGGCCCCCTGTCAGCTCCGGGCCCCTGAATGCAGGACTGGTAGTACTGCCCTGATGACGGCCCTGCGGTACTACTCAAAAAGGTCCAGAGAAGAGCGACTAAGATGGTTAAAGGACTGGAGGAGTTGCCATACAGCAAAAGAAACTGGGCCTCTTCTCCCTCAAACAGAGGAGCTTAAGAGGGGACAAGATCGAAACATTCAAGGTACTGAAGGGAATAGACTTGGTAGATAAGGACAGGTTGTTCAAGGTAGGAAGAACGAGAGGGCACTCTCTAAAACTGAAAGGGTATGGATTCCGTACGAACATAAGGAAGTTCTTCTTCACCCAGAGAGTGGTAGAAAACTGGAATGCTCTTCCGGAGGCTGTTATAGGGGAAAACACCCTCCAGGGATTCAAGACAAAGTTAGACAAGTTCCTGCTGAACCGGAATGCATGCAGGTAGGGCAAATCTCAGTTAGGGCGCTGGTCTTTGACCAGAGGGCCGCCACATGAGCGGACTGCTGGGCATGATGGACCACTGGTCTGACTCAGCAGTGGCAATTCTTATGTTCTTATTATCAAATACTATCACACCTAAGTCCCGCTCCTCTTTCATGTACAAAAGTTTATCACCCCTTAAACTGACCATTCCTTTGGGTTTTTGCAGCCCAAATACATGACCTTCCTTTTCTTAGCTGCCAAATTCTGCAGCGCACACTAAAAACGCTACCGCAGCTTAGTAAAAGGAGCCCAATGTCACCTTAATAACAGAGGATATACACACCCAAAGCATCTCCATCTTTTAAAAATTAAGTAATGCCATATATAATTTAACAGTTATAGCAGATTATGTAACTGATTTATTTTTTGTTGCTTTCAGTAAACAATATGTATTTGAACTGCACTTATAAGTTAATTAATATGCACACCCATGAAACTTTATAATATCTATTTCCTGTAAGTTTCTTTTATATGTTTATATTGGTTTGGAATTATGTATGTTGTTTGTGAACCGCCTAGTTACTTAAGTGGTATATAAAATTTTTAAAATAAATAAATAAAATAAATAGTTATAACTGTCCTCTAGCTATCAATTATTGACATTACTTGGCACCAATTAGGATCTGCACATGCATCTGGTTCTCTGCTATTCTATAAAGCTTGGCATCCGAATCCCATAACAGTGGGAGTGGTCTATGCTTTAGTATGCCCCTGTGATTTATATTACTTTGGTCATACCACAAGAAGTTTGAAGACTCGTTTATTTGAACATCGTTCAAACATTGCTCATAAAAGGCAGATGGATATATTGACCCGTCATTGTTTTGAACATCAACACTCTCTGGACGAGTTTCGGTGTTTTGTTTTGGATCATATTCCATTGACACAGCGGAGAGGTGATATTAAAGCAAGACTCTACCGGAGTGAACAGCGGTTCATCTTTTTTCTTGATACGATTTGGCTGAAAGGTCTGAATCAAAAAATAGAATGGTGTGTGTTATATTAATTTGAATTGGCAATGGGGATTTCCCGGAAGTGACATCATGATGATTTGTGAGCTTAAATCTGGGTGTCAGTTTGGAGCCAGCAGTGCAAGGAGTTGGAATGTAACAAGTATTGAAAGTTTTCCCTGACGTAGCCATCTGTTAGCGAAACAAGAGCCTTGTTGCAATGCATTTCTTTATCATCGGTGTTCTGGACTGAGTGGAGGTATAACAGTGATACGAGTAACAATAGTTTTGTGGATCACAGGGTTCTTGGAAACACCATCAGCATGTGAAGATAAGTGTTCTGTATTTTTTCTTGGTTATTTTCCTGTGCACAATGATGGGTGGATAGCCCATTTTGAAAGTTACATTTTTCTATTGTGGAGTTTTTTGCCTGTGATATATAATTTAAATGGCTAGAAATCCAATCAGATTGACGTTTCACTTTGAATGCAGTTGAGGCTTTTCCTCCACTTTTGATTAAATGTGTGTTTCATTGGGCAGCCCCACCACTTGGATAGCAACATTATTTTTTGATTTTGATTTACTTAAATGTCTCTATCATATCTCCCCCCTCTCCTCTCTCCTACCTTTCCTCCAAAGTATACATATTGAGATCTTTAAGTCTGTCCCCATACGCCTTATGATGAAGACCACTGACCATTTTAGTAGCCTTCCTCTGGACCGGATCCATCCTGCTTATGTCTTTTTAAAGGTGCAGTCTCCAGAATTGTATACAATATTTTAAATGGGGTCTCACTAGTCTTACAAGGGCATCAATACCTCCTTTTTCCTACTGGCCATACCTCTCCCTATGCACCCTGGCATCCTTCTAGCTTTTACCATCACCTTTTCTATCTGTTTGGCCACCTTAAGATCATCACATACTTCCACTCCGAAGTCCCTCTCCTTTCTTCACCCCCTAAACTGTACTGTTCCCTTGGGTTTTTGCAGCCCAAATGCATAACCTTACATTTCTTAGCATTAAATCTTAGCTGCGAAATTTCAGACCACTTTTCAAGCTTTGCTATGTCCTTCCTCATTCTATTTACACCATCAGAGGTGTCTACCCTATTGCAGATTTTGGTATCATCTGCAAAGAGGCAAATCTTATCTGACAGCCCTTCAGCAATATCGCTTACAAACGTCAATGAAATATGGCAAAAAGACATGGTCTGCGAATACAACTTGCTCTATGTAGCCTGCAAGTTTCCTCAGTAATTTATAAAATTATATATTGATTAATGGATCAGAAAAACTTTTAAAATTGTTCTATCTCTTTTGAGAAAAGGACAGGAACTACATCACACATATCACTCTCCTGTCTAAAAATGACATTTTTTTTTCCCAGTTGCCCGCAGTAACACAGCTCATCTGTTGCCAGCCTGCGTCACCGTCATGACCACAGAACACCCTGCATCAGCAAAGAGGTAAGGTTTGGAAGTGTGAACAAAGGGAAGGGTTCAGGCTCAGTGTCTGAGTCATATTGTTTCCCCAGAGAATAGTTAATTAACATCAGGATCCCTTTTCATTGCATCTTAGAGAAAAATATATCCTCTGTAGTCAAAAGTGCAAGTCTGTGCATTCATTTAAATGAATCCAGCTCTGCCAAACGTCAGATGGAGCTACTTGTATAAACATCAAGGCTTTTATCTTTTTTTTTTTTTTTTTTACCTTGTCTCCAGGATGTTCAGTTCGTTACAACTCGTATCTGATAGAAAGAGCCATCATATGTAAAAGCAGACAGCTGTTATAAGAGGGTGATCAGGGAGCAGTGATTCACTCTCTTTCATGACCACAGAAGGTTTTCGGTAAATCCACAAAGCTGCCTTAAACTGCCATGCACACTGAAGAAATTAACAAAGGCTTATGCAGAATCTTCCAAGTAAAATCACAGGAACTGAATTAATAATTCACACCCCCCCTTCCCCTTTTATCAAGCTGAGCTAGAGGTTTTTAGCGTGGGCTGGTGAGGTATGTGCTCCAAAGCTCATAGGAATTATATGAGCATCAGAGCATTTACCGCGCTGGCGTGCGCTAAAAATCTCTACCGCAGCTTGATAAAAGGGGCCCTTAATTTATATCATTTAGTGGTGAATTCATTCAAAGGGTTCTCCCGTGGTAGAGCACGCTACACGCTAACGATGCCCTTAGAAATATAATGGGTGTTGTTATCGTTTAGAGCCCACTAATGAGGTAGCATCCTTTGATGAATTCCCCCCCCAATAATATTAATTAATTAGGATTCATTTACCATGTTTTGAAGAAATTCGCCCAATGAGGTGTACAGTATGAATAAGCAGAACATAAGCAATACTTAATACATCAAAAAAATATTTGATAATAGTACATATTCTGGCATGTCTTATGTTGTCCGCAGCTGAATATCAGCCAGGACCCACATAAGCTCTGGCAGCCACCCAGCTCTATTTAGCCTTGGAGCCCACAAATGACCCAGCACTGAATATCTGTGGCTAATTTATACCTCTTTTTACAAAGCTGCGCTAGTGGCTGCCGCTGTGGAAACTGCCCTGAAGTCCATAGGGATTAAAGGGCTTCGGGGCTTTTGGCATGCGGCAGCCGCTAGCATGGCTTTATAAAAGGGGAACGGGGTGTTAGCCAGGTTAGCGTTTAGAAATCTTTATATCTAATGTTAACTTCCCTTGAGTTTTAAGTTACTATCTATATAGAGGGCATTTTTATAAATAACATGCTATAATGCTTGAGTACCTGATTATAAAATCACTTAGATAACCTTGATAGGTGGTATATAAAATCCTAATTAAAAAAAACAAAAAACACTCCTTAATCACAGTGTACAAAACTAAATATAATTTTTTTAAAATTTTTTGTGAAGTACTCAGACCAGCAATCAGTGTAAAAACCAAACTGAAGTTGCTGCTGGGACTATCATTACATTCACTGGCCCGGCCGCCACAATATTGATGAAAATCAAGTGAAAAATAACATCTAAAGCAAAATGTATCTGTAATTGCTTGGCGGTCAGCCGGTCCTCACAATCAAGCAGCAACCGCAGTCGTGAAAATATTAGTGGTGTAAAAGGCTCCTAAAGCAGAATATAAAGTCAGCCTCCCTGGCTCAAGTTTTGTGACTTTCATCAGGAGAGAACACTGATTACGGCTACAGTTACCAGATAAGTTGGTAAGGCGTTGACTTCTCTATAAAGATGTTATATTGGACTTAGGGTTCCTTTTACGAAGGCATGTTAGCGGTTTAATGTATGTAATAGCGTGCGCTAAACCACCAGCTGCGCTATCCGCTACTGCCTCCTCTTGAGCAGGCGGTAGTTTTTTGGCTAGCGCGGGGGTGAGCGCGTGATGAAAAGTCACGCGCGTTAAACCCGCTAACGCGCCTTCGTAAAAAGAGCCCTTACCCTCTGTTTTCATGAGGTACTACATCTGCCAGAAATGGAGTCAAGGTTAAACCAAAAGATGAAACCAGGAGCATTGTCCTTTTACCTCTGCTTAGACATGCCAGTATCACTCCTTTCCCCTTCACTGTTGTTTAGCATGCTAACAACTAGATTTCCAGCCTCCACCTCAGTTGTAAAACTTTCAGAATCTGAGGGTTGTGGAAATGCCTTATGATGATTCGTCAGACTCTGTATCTGCCAAAATCTACCGTATACTCTCAGCAGAAAGTAACAGGGTGTGCCTCCTACCATGCTCTTTTTGGCAGTGGCTTAATCTAATTAGTCTTCTGCCCCTTCTTCCTCTCTGTTTTGCATTTGGCCCTCATCTCTGTTCCTCTCAACTAATGTTATTGAAGCATCAGCCTTCCTTCCTTTGCTTCCAGTACTACATTCACGCCTACCCCATCCAATCATTGTGAGTCAGGCTTGGACACCTAAATGAACAGACAGAAAGATGCAATTTTTTAAAAAACCCTTTACATTGTATTTTACTTGCTCAAATGTGTTCTATTTGCTGTACATCCTAGCATAGTATGAAAAATAAAACAACCCCAAGTCTTTTTCCCTAACCTTTCCACAATATAGCTCCAATAATAAAACAGAATCATGTCATACGGGGACTGATCTTTTCTTTCCCTATTCTCCCAAAATTCCAACGTCTCCCTTTTCAGTCCCTATCCCCAACAGTTCAGCATCTCCCTTTTCCTTCCCTACACCTCCAATTCAGCTTTTCTCTTTTCTCTCCTTTCTTCTCTCAGTATGCTCATGTTTACACTGCTTTTTTAATAAAAATTATTATTAATCTCCACCAATAAAATATATCACTCTCATAGAGAGGAATATATTTTATAATGAAATATTAATTTGGGGGTAGTTAGCTCGACTGATTAATAATTAAATATATATTTATCTATCTATCTATTCAAGGACTAAGACCCAAAACATTTATAAGCAAACTGAAAATTTATTTAAAAGCATTAAAAACCAAGCAGGTAGGCAGTTACAGATGGGACCTTTTGAGCAAATCAATAAGATTACACAAGACAAAGGAATAATTTATCTGGATTTAAAAAGTTACTCACAATGTGAATGGTCCTTAAAATGGAGCAGAGGCTGCATGGTCTAGTGAAGCAGCATGGTGATCCAGGGAAGAGACGAATTGTCGCTTGATCCAGGCTTGTTCCAGAGGGAGAATGAGCATTTTCCCTCCTGAGAAAGGATTTTGCTTCATTTTTATAGGTTTGAGACCTGTTCTAAAAATAAAATCCATTCTTTGTTCCTAGGTAAATGATGATTGAAGTACAATGGCTTAACATGGTGTCCCAATACAGAGTATTGTTACTGTCCTTGCTGGATGAGGTGTGAATCTATGTTTTAGTGGTTTAAAATGGAGGATAGGCAGATGAAGTCATCTGATCAAATGAGCTTCTATTGTTAGTTCAGAGATAAATTTGGTGTGAAGGGCTCTTGTTTGATCTTGCAGACCCGAGATGAATTTGGTGTGAAGGGCTTCTGTTTGATCTACATCCTGTTAAAGTTCTGTTTAGCTCTGGTGTCTGCCCTGGCCATGTTTTTGTCTTATCTGAATAGGTGTACTTAACACTTTTTGAAGGTGATGGCTCAGTCCTTGCTTTTGTGTTCTATTGAATGGGACATTTAACACAAAAATGAGCTTCTGTTGTTCAGACTGGGGTAATTCAAGATGAATTTGGTCTTCTGGCCTACATTCTGTTATCCACCCTGGCCAGGTACTTAACACTTTCTGAAGGCAGATGGCTCAGTCCTTCCTTATGTGTTCTAGTGAATTGGGCATTTAATACCTTTCTGAACAGATGGCTGTGCTGGCTCAGAAGTTCACTTTTAAATCCATCAAATTAATAATTATAAAACCATCTTAACTCCAAGCAGAATTATAAAACTACTTTAACTTCAAGTAGAATTATAAAACCATATGATTTTTACTTTTTGCCCTTCAAAATAAATGATCTCTTGCTTCAGGCAATAATTCGAATTCAAAATTCATAACACCATCAACGTTAACTATATCACGCTACATATTTTAAGATCATATCAGAATTATAAAATCATTTCATGCTACATTTTGTCTCTGAGGCCCCCTGCCACAGCCAGAGATCTTCAGACTTAGAGAAACATTCTGTTTTATTGTGGACATGCATGTCATCCTGATCAGATTCTGTATATGTGTATATATTTGATTGGTCATCCTGATCAGGTCCAGTCCCACCTGAGCTGGGTAGAGCAGGAGTATAACTGCACTATGCACTGGTATTTTAGAGGGGAACTTCTTTGGAGATTTTTTTTCTCTAGCTTTTTTCCTTGGTATTCCATCTCTGTGCACTGCAAACTCTGCAGGCCAGACCCCGTCTGTAACAAAAGCTGTGTGAGCTGATTATTCTGCTGGCATCATATTAAAGGTATCTATTGCATCCTATTTCCTGGGTCAGTGTGTGAATTTGTAGTCTATATGTATACATTTGTCATCCACAAATACAAAATAACTCACAAGGTATAATCTAGATCATCATGACTTGATCACATTATATGTAAGTTTGCATTATTGTGAGACCCATTAGAGCAGGGTTCCATAGTACTTGTTCAAAGTCATTGAACTGAGAATTCTCCCTTCAGATTCTTTCCTCTTGTTGGTTCTCACTCTCTCTCTCTCCTCTACTTTTCTATTGATCTTGTATCTGAAGCAGTAGCAACTTTCCCTTCAGCTTGCCTTTAGCACTTGAAAAAAGTGCCACCAACGGAGATAAGCTTAAAGGAATTCATCTGTTCTCCCCCAATAAGTGTAAGTGCAGAAATCCAGTAAGAAAATATACTCTCTGACTAGGAGGTGAAGGATGCCCCCGGGTAACAAATCACTTTCTACCACAGAACTGAGTTCTAAGTTACAGAATACAGATGAACTTAGGTGTTAGGTTGGGTGAGCTCCTTCGCAGTGCAGGTGTGAAGGAGCTTACCCAGCCTGTTCAGTTGTTCATGACATCGCTATTTCCAGTTGTTATCCATAAGGTTCTCCAGTATATGATACTTTTTTTGACCCCTGAGGAAGAAGTGTTTCTTCGAAATATATACCGTGTTGAGTCCAGGTTATCCAACTTCTTTGGATACAAACTGTTTCATCTTATACACCATTCTTGCAGTTTTTTCCTTTGTTCCAGGATGGAAGTGAGAAACAGAGTCCCAATCCAGCATTGGGACAAGTAATAACATAGAGTTAGTAAGAGATTGGGAAATAAGAGGATGTGAAGTAGGAGAGCCAAGGTAAGGAAAAGAGATGGCAAGCTGTAGGTAGATAGACTGTATAGTAGAAAAATATTAAACCTGGACAGAGGCAGAAAAATAAATTGAAGAAAGCTGAGTGAAAAAGCAGAAGAGAAAAATGACAAATTGACAGAAAATCTTGGCAACAGATTTAAGCGGAAAACAAGAAAAGCAGAAGCCAAAGACTTGGACCAACATATTTAGAAAAAGTAAATGACCAGACAATAAAAGTACAAAGTTAGAAAAAATGAATTTTATTGTTCGTTTAGGATAAAGTAGTGTGGTAACTGTGTTAATAAATGTTAATATACTGTATAATGAAAATTGAAATAAGATGATAACTTTTTATTGAACTAATTTTAATACAATTTTTTTAATTAATGTTGGGGACTAAACCCTCCTTCATGTGAGAACAGGGTACCATAATTTCTATACACTGTCCTGACCTGAGGAAAAAAGTTTTGGCCTCTAAAAACTAATAGAAAAATATATTTAGTCCAATAAAATGGTATCATATTGCCCAAATTTTGTTTTATTTGTATTTGTTAATCTGATCTGAGGAAGAAGGGGTTATCTTCGAAAGCTAATCATAAACTTTATTAAGGCCCCCTTTTATGAAGCCATGTTAGGTTTTTTTTTTATTGCCTACCGGTATTAGGTCTGATGCTCATAGGAATTCTATGAGTGTCAAATCTTTTACCTCCACAGCTGGTGATAAAAAAGCCTTACATGGGTGGGGGGGGATAAGTTAGTCCAATAAAAAAGATATTACTATTAATGATTTTGTTTTATTTCTACATATTACCTTGAAGAGTGGACTAACACGGTCACCACACCATTTCAGTTAACATATAACGTAATGATAGTAATATATCAGTTTTTGTAATTTACTTCTGCTATCTTTATATTTTGGGTCATTTTTCCTCTTTCTCCAGTGTTGCACTGTGGCTTCTTGGAAGAGCATCAGGGTGTAAGCTGGAGAACATGGGGTTAGGGCTGTAGAGTAGAGCATCAGGGAGGGGAGCTGTAAAGGAAAGCATGGGGGGGGGGTTATAGAGCATGAAGGGGGCTGTTCCAGATGTTGTTTATAGCCCATTATCAGTAGTAAAAGAAATATTTTAGTACTTTGACAATTTTCTTTTTCTTTTTTCAGGTGGCGCATGCACCTTTTTGAGTTAATTAGATATGGAATGGTGCAGCTGAATTAAATATTGTTAAACTAGTAGATGGAATTTCTATTAAAGCAGCAGACATTGGGGACCTCAGAAAGAAGAGGCTTTTTTTATGTGATGATCAGGGTGTTAGAGATTAGTACGACAAGCGAGGTGATTAAATTTGCAGACGATACAAAGTTATTCAGAGTAGTGAAGACACAGAAGGATTGCGAAGACCTGCAACGTGACATAAACACGCTTGAGAAATGGGTCGCTACATGGCAAATGAGGTTTAACGTGGATAAGTGTAAGGTGATGCATGTCGATAACAAAAATCTTATACATGAATACAGGATGTCCAGTGCAGTACTCGGAGAGACCCCCCAGGAAAGACACTTGGGAGTACTGGTAGACAAGTCAATGAAACCGTCCATGCAATGTGTGGCGGCAGCGAAAAGAGCAAACAGAATGTTAGAAATGATTAAGAAGGTGTTCACAAACAGATCGGAGAAGGTTTTCATGCCGCTGTACTGGGCCATGGTATGCAGTGGCATACCAGGGGGGGGGAGGTCCGTCCCAGGTGCAGGCTTAGGGGAGTGCACAGCCGGCCAGGTCCAGAAAATTCAGTGGTGAATTTGAAACAGCTCCCTTTCTCCCTCCCTGCCTCTTACCTTCGTGGCTGTGAGTCTAAATTACCTTCTTACAGCAGCTGGAGTTGCGTGTGGCTGCCGTAAAGGTCATCTCTTACGCAACCAGAAGTTGCATCAGAGACGACCTTTACGGCAGCCATACAGCAGCTGGCTGCTGTACGAAGGCAGTTTAGACGTCGCTGGCCACAGGGCAGGGACGTTTGTCGGACTGGGCCTGTTGTCTGGGGGGGAGGAAGAAAGTGCCACAAAGGTAAGGGGCAGGGAGGGAGAAAGGGAGGAAAGGTGGGGTGGAGAGGAAAAGACGCTGAAGGGAAATGGGTAAAACAGAGGGGAGAGAAGGACGCTGAAAGCACATGGGGGAAGACAGAGGGGGGAGAAGGATGCTGAAAGCACATGGGGAAGACAGAGGGGGGGGGAGAAGGACATTGAAAGCACAAGGGGAAGACAGAGGGGGGAGAAGGTTGCTGAAAACACATGGGGAAGACAGAGGGGGGAGAAGGACGCTGAAAGCACATGGGAAAGACAGAGTGGGGAGAAAGACGTGCTGAAAGCACATGGGGAAGACAGAGGGGGGAATAAGGATGATGAAAGCACATGGGGAAGGCAGAGGGGGAGAAGGACGCTGAAAGCACATGGGGAAGACAGAGGGGGAGAAGGACGCTGAAAGCACATGGGGAAGACAGAGGGGGGAGAAGGACGCTGAAAGCACATGGGGAAGACAGAGGGGGAGAAGGACGCTGAAAGCACATGGGGAAGACAGAGGGGGGAGAAGGACGCTGAAAGCACATGGGGAAGACAGAGAGGGAGAAGGATGCTGAAAGCATATGGGGAAGACAGAGTGGGGAAAAGGACGCTGAAAGTACATGGGGAAGACAGAGGGAGGAGAAGGACGCTGAAAGCACATGGGGAAGACAGAGTGGGGAGGACGCTAAAAGGACATGGGGAAGAGAGAGTGGGGAGAAGACGCTGGCAGGGAAGAAGACAGAAATGCCAGACTATGGGGGGAGCAGAGGGAAGAAGATGGGTGCCAGATCAATTTGGAAGGGGGGAGAAAGGGAGAGGCACAGTAACAGAGCAAATGGAAGACGCAGAGAGAAGAGAGACAGTGGATGGAAGGAATTGAATGAGAAGATGAGGAAAGCAGAAACCAGAGAAGACAAAGGTAGAACAAAAATTTTCTATTTATTAATTGCTTTAGGAGACATGTGTCACTGTTTCTATGGTGTTGCATTATATGCAGAGTCCAGCTTCTTGCTGGTTCAATTTAACCTTTGTCTATGTATTTCTATTTTATTCCCCCTTTTACAAAACTGTGGAGCATTTTTTAGCGCCAGACGTGGTGGTAGCAGCTCTGATGCTCAGAATTCTATGAACGTCAGAGCTGTTACCACCGTGGCTAAAATCCACACTACAGTTTTGTAAAAGGGGGAAGGGTTAGTTTGTGATGACATATTCCATATTAGGCGAAGGTGTTTTCTATGTTCTGTGTGTTCGAAAGACATGGTTTTCTGTTAGGATTGATGGTGTAGGATTGATCTGTACTAGTCTGGCTTGTTTAGTTTTACAATGGGTGTATTGATGTTGTACTCACTGCTCACTGCAGTATGTAAGATGCTGCCTTTTCTTAGGTACTCATATGTGACGTGTGGCTTGTTACTAAAAATCATGTTTTTTATACAGATAGGGGGGGGTGCCAAAAAAAGATGGGCCCCGGGTGTTACATATGCTAGGTACGTCACTGATGGTACGCCCCCACCTGGAATACTGCATCCAGCACTGGTCGCTGTACATGAAAAAGGACATAGTACTACTCAAAAGGGTCCAGAGAAGAGTGACTAAAATGGTTAAGGGGCTGGAGGTGTTGCCGTACAGTGAGAGATTAGAGATACTGGGCCTCTTCTCCCTTGAAAAGAGGAGACTGAGAGGGGACATGATCGAAACATTCAAGATAATGAAGGGAATAGACTTAGTAGATAAAGATAGGTTGTTCACCCTCTCCAAGGTGGAGAGAACGAGAGGGCACTCTTTAAAGTTAAAAGGGGATAGATTCTGTACAAACGTAAGGAAGTTCTTCTTCACCCAGAGAGTGGTAGAAATCTGGAACGCTCTTCTGGAGGCTGTTATAGGGGAAAATACCCTCCAGGGATTCAAGACAAAGTTAGACAAGTTCCTGCTGAACTAGAACATGCACAGATAAGGCTAGACTCAAATAGTACACTGGTCTTTGACCTAAGGGCTGCCGCGTGAGCAGACTGCTAGGCACGATGGACCACTGGTCTGACATAGCAGCAGCAATTCTTATGTTCTTATGTCAATTAGCCTTGTTGTATTAGCTGCTTTAAGAGAGAGAGAGAGAGAGAGAGGAAAAACTCCTTTCAGAACATGGCATTAAAGAATGCAGATGTTTGTGCGCTTTGCATAGTTTAATTTTGTGCCATTATATATTGTTAATAAGATTATATTGATATATATGAAGAATGGATGGAAGAAATGGCATTGCAATTAGTACTACTATTATGGGGGTGGGGTCTGGGGTGGAGCTTGGGCACCCCACAAATAAGAAAGCCTTCCGCTGCTCCTGGTATGGCACATTTCTGCAGGATTTCTTTTTCTTCTTCACGCTTGCAGTCATGGTCTGATTTAGCTGTACTGAATAATGGCACACACAAAAAAGAAGCTGACCTTGAAAAACAACTGCTGAATATACTGTGAATCATGCTAGAATGAACTGCTTATAAAAATAAAAGCATACTGTGAAAACAGGGCAACCATAAAATTGCTATATAAATAGACGTGAGGACTCTGCTCTTAAAATAGCCATCTTTTCATGTCTCCAAGGACTGTCTGAAAACAAAAGTCCCTTTTCAACTTTTTACTCCACATTAAGGAGGTAATGTTATCAACCTTTTTTATGCCTAAGACCTGATATGCAAACAGAAAGGGCCTCATATAAAATTAGGTCATAGAAACATAGAAATAGACGGCAGATAAGGGCCACGGCCCATCTAGTCTGCCCACCGCAATGACCCTTCCCCACCTAACTCAGTGAATAGATCCCACGTGTCTATCCCATTTGGCCTTAAAATCAGGCACGCTGCTGGCCTCAGTGACCTGAAGTGGAAGATTGTTCCAGCGGTCAACCACTCTTTCAGTGAAAAAGAATTTCCTGGTGTCACTGTGCAGTTTCCCTCCCCTGATTTTCCACGGGTGCCCTCTGGTTGCCGTGGGACCCTTGAGAAGGAAGATATCTTCTTCCACTTCGATGCGACCCGTGAGATACTTGAACGTCTCGATCATGTCTCCCCTCTCTCTGCGTTTCTCGAGTGAGTAGAGCTGTAACTTATCCAGCCTTTCCTCGTACGGGAGATCCTTGAGACCCGCGATCATTCGGGTGGCCATTCTCTGGACCGACTCTAGTCTCAGCACATCTTTTCGGTAATGCGGCCTCCAAAATTGCACACAGTACTCCAGGTGTGGTATCACCATGGATCTATACAATGGCATAATGACTTCAGGCTTACGGCTGACGAAACTCCTGCGTATGCAACCTATGATTTGCCTTGCTTTGGAGGAAGCTTGCTCCACTTGATTGGCAGCCTTCATGTCCTCACTGACGATCACCCCTAAGTCACGTTCTGCTTCAGTTCTTGTTAGGATCTCGCCATTTAGGGTGTAAGTCCTGCATGGATTTTGGCTGCCCAGGTGCATGACTTTGCATTTTTTGGCATTGAAGCTGAGTTGCCAGGACCTAGACCAGCGCTCCAGTAGTAGTAGGTCGTGCATCATGTTTTCGGGCATTGAATTTTTGTCTGTTGTACTCTTGGCCACTACATTGCTTAGTTTGGCGTCATCAGCGAATAATGTTATTTTACCTCGGAGCCCTTCTGCCAAGTCTCTTATGTAGATGTTGAACAGGATCGGGCCCAGGACGGAGCCCTGTGGCACTCCACTGATCACCTCCGTCGTTTCGGAGGGAGTGCCATTCATCACTACCCTCTGAAGCCTACCCTCAAGCCAGTTCCCAATCCATTTCGTCAACGTGTCTCCCAATCCTATAGAACTCATCTTGCTCAGCAACCTGCGATGTGGTACGCTATCGAATGCTTTGCTGAAGTCCAGGTATACGATGTCCAGGGACTTCCCAACATCCAGCTTTCTCGTCACCCAGTCAAAGAAGCTGATCAGGTTGGATTGGCAGGATCTCCCCTTAGTAAATCCATGTTGACGGGGATCCCGTAGATTCTCCTCGTTCATGATCGTATCCAATTGGCGTTTGATTAGAGTTTCCATTAGTTTGCTCACTATTGATGTGAGACTCACCGGTCTGTAGTTTGCTGTCTCCATCTTGGAGCCTTTCTTATGAAGTGGAATGACGTTAGCCATTTTCCAGTCCAACGAGACATTACCTGTACTAAGGGAGAGATTGAAGAGCGCGGATAGCGGTTCCGCCAAGACATCACACAACTCCCTGAGCACCCTGTGGTGTAGGTTGTCAGGCCCCATTGCCTTGTTAACCTTGAGCTTTGACAGCTCGCAGTAGATACTGCTGGGCGTAAACTCGAAATTACTAAACGGATCAGCTGAGTCAACCCTTGCTGCAGCTGAGGACCAAGTCCCGGCGCCTCGCAGGTGAAGACTGAGAAGAAGTATTCATTTAACAGTTGGGCTTTTTCCGAGTCCGTTTCTGCATAGTCTCCCTCTGGTTTCCTGAGGCGTACTATCCCACCTGAGTTCTTGTTCCTGTCACTGATATACCTGAAAAAGGATTTATCTCCTTTCTTTATGTTCCTTGCTAAAGACTCCTCCATGCGGAATTTGGCCTCCCTAACTGCTGTTTTGACTGCTTTTGACTTGGCCAGATAGATTTCCCTGGAGTCCTGTTTCCCTGATTGTTTGTAAGAGATGAATGCTTTTTTCTTCTCCTTGATGAGGTCCGAGATCTCCGCAGAGAACCACTGTGGCTTATTGTTCCTACTCTGTTTACTTACCGATTTAACATAGCGGTTTGTTGCTTCCTGTATGGTGGCTTTCATAGTTGACCACATTTCTTCCACGTTATCGGTTTCTGCTTGGCTTTGTAGCGCCTGGTGAACGAAGTTCCCCATGTCGTTGAAGTTTGTGTCCTTGAATTTAAGGACCTTGGTCAGTGTGGTAGACTTAGTGAAACCTTTCCTGAGATTGAACCATACCATGTTGTGATCGCTGGAGGCCAATGTGTCACCCACCGAGACCTCTGTGACACTTTCTCCATTGGTAAGTATCAGGTCTAGGATTGCCTGATCCCTTGTTGGTTCCAACACCAGTTGCCTTAGTCTTGCTCCCTTCAAGGAGTTTAATAGCCTCCTGCTGCTGCCTGAAGCAGAGGAAAGCGTGACCCAATCCACATCAGGCATGTTGAAGTCACCTAACAATACTGTGTCCCCACACCTAAAAGTGCATATTTTGCATAGGAAGCATATTCACGGGCGGAGTTTGGGTAGAATATGGACACGTATGTAAAGTGAAGGCTAACATTTACGGCTGCTCTTGAGCAGGTATGGGGTCCTTTTACTGAGCTGCGGTAAGCACTAGCATGTGCTTACTACAGGTTAAAATGTACTACTGTGGGGTGCGCAGAAAGTGGGTGTGACTATGCTAACTGGTTAGTACATGGGCTTTGCCAAACGCTAACTGATTACCATAGGTCCGCCTACAAAATAGGTGGCAGTAAGGGCTCATATGCCAATGGCCATGCACTAATGGGTAAATTAGTGTGTGGCAATACCCACTAAACAAGATCTCTATCTACCATATTAAAAATGGAGGAAAAAAGCCTCAGAAGTCCAGAGGTGATGCCTTGCTATCAGGCAATATAGCTAGGGTTACCAGATGTCTGGGAAAACCCGGACATGTCCTCTTTTTTAGAGGACTGTCCGGGCTCCTGGATGGACTTTCCGAAACCCGGCATTTGTCCGGGTTTTGGAAAGCCCCTACCAGTTCCGGCCGCATCTAGAGGGCTTCTGAGCATGTGCGGATGACGTCACACACATCCGCGCATGTTCCAGGCCCTCCGGATGCAGCTGGAACTGGTTGTAGAAGAGAGGAGGCTTGCCGGGGGTGGGGCTGGAAGTAGAATAGGGCGGGGCCAGAGGCGGAATTGGGTGGTGTTATGTGTCCGGGATTTTCTTTTTAAAAAATATGGTAGCCCTAAATATAGCCCTACAAAAACAAGATATACTTACTGTACCTAAATATTAGAGATACCTGCAAGTCTGAGGGCTACTGGTATGGTGCACATTCAAATACAATAAGTATTTCCTTGTTTCTGGAAGGATCATCATTTAAAATAAAAGTTACACTGTAGTAGTGTACCAAGGATATGGCGGTGGATGCGATCTGCCCAGGGTGCAGGCAGTGCAGGGGTGCATCAGTCATTAGTAGCAGTATAGAAACTTTCAATAAACAATAAACAGGGGCTTTGCCACAAGCTAAATGCTGGCACATAGAATATTATTTCAGTTACAACCTTCGATTCTTTCTAACTTGGTGTTATTTTATGCCCCAAGGCGTTTATTATGATCTTTGAATGACAATAGGGTAGTTGTTCCCCCATATCTCGAAGGCACATCTTGCTTCAACTAGAGATTGTGTGTTTTTTTATATTTAGTTCCACGGTTATGGAATAATTTGCCCATAGAACTGAGAAGAGAAGAATCATATATAAATTTGAAAAGACATTTAAAAGCACATCTTCTGGAAGCATTGGATGCAGGCAGGCATTCGTACATTAGAAGATGTTACATCAGATGGGAAAATGCTTGATTTTTTCATGACTGCAACAAACATTTGGTATTGCTAAGTCTCAAAATTGTAAGTGGTTGCAGTTGAAGCAAGCCATTCAGAAGGGGGTCCCTGATTGGCAAAATCTAAAAAATCATTATAGTTTGCAGGTCCTTTCCTTCCAGACAGATCTTTTAGGACATCAAGCTGCCCAGTGGTATAAATTAATATCTGATTCCTTGAATAAAAAACCAAACTCCACTCAGAGACATTTGGAGCATTGAGATAAAGCAGTATATTTTTTCAACTTAATGGCCACGTATTTGGACTTGGAGGATGAGATGTACAGCATCAGCATCTATGAGACAAACATGTTTTTTCTTGTTGCATAAATTGTTTTAGACCCCAGTTAGGTTACAAAAGTTAGACTGTTCTAAATCTAATAGATGCTGGTACTGCCATCTAGACATTGGGACACTGGATCATCTGTTGTTCTATCGTCCTTAGATACTTAACTTTTGGAGGTCAATATGGGGTAAGATTAACAACTTATTGGAATCATCAATTCCACTGATGTATGAGGCGGTCATATGTGGAACATTATTACCCCCTATGGATCGATATAAATGCCATCTTTTCCTTATCATGACCGGGATAGCCATGCAGATGGTAACCCAAAATTGGAAGAATTACGATCGTCTACATTTCCCTTTCTGGTGGGCAAATCTGTGCTCCAGATATAGATATGAATAAATGAATGCCAATAGTTTGGGGCAAAGTAATTTATTTAAATTGGTTTGGGGCCCGTTGATATCTTATATTACTTCACTAAAGTAGGTCTTTGATTATGAGTCAGTTTTTGTTTATTTTCGTACACATCCAGGGGGGGGTGCTATTTCTGTCCTAATTTTGACCTTTGAGTATTTACACTTTGGGTGGGTGGGAGGTTGAGAGGATATTATTAATTTGAATAGGGTAAGGTTATTGGGAAAATATATGTTTCTGTGTTTTATTGAATAATCATTGGGTGGGTGGGCGGGAGAAAATGGTTGGTTATGCATATTTGTAAGTTGAAAGTGCTTTATTGACTTATTATATGTTATATATTTGTGTATTGTAATACTGAAGCTTGGAAAATCAATAAAGAATTTTAAAAAATAAAATATAAGCACATATTTTCAATTGGCTTTTTCAAATTGAAGAAATGAGACTGGGATTGCAATCAGTATTCACATAGTGATTGATATTTTAAGAAACATTTTCAGTTTGTATCAATTAGTTATGATTTATTATTGATATTTTGATTGTTATAGAATTTTATGAATTTTAAAAAATAATCCTCTTGTTTTTATTCTTTCCTTTTCTATTTTTGAATGGAGTTCCTTTTTAATGGATGTGAAATATATATTGTAAACCGCTTGGATCCTTTTTCACTGTTAAGCGGTATATAAAGTTTTTAATAAACATAAACATTAGCATAGGCCCGCCTACAAAATAGATGGTATTAAGAGCTCTTGTGCCAATGGTCACGCACTAATGGGTAAATTAGTGTGTGGCAATATCCACTAAATAAGACCTCTATCCACCATATAAAAAATGGAGGTAAAAAGCCTCAGAAGTCCATAGGTGATGCCTTGCTACCAGGCAATATATGCTGACACCTCTTCATTGGAATAGATATCTTATATAAGCAAAAAAACCTCCATCACTTTAAACTCTTATATGAAATGTATAATTAAGCATAACATGTAATTTACTCATAAAATTCAAAATTAACTTATCTTATATCCCGTTGGGGACCCTTTTCACAAGTTGCTTCTTCAGGGGATCTAAGTACTGCGACTGCAATAAAAAAATGTATTCTTCACATGCTGAATAGAAAAACTGGTAGAGTATATATTAATGAAACAGGCACTTGGAAAAACTAATCCGCAGTCAGGAAAACAAAACTACAAAACATAAGAACATAAGCATCACCTTTGCTGAGTCAGACCACAGGTCCATCGTGCCCAGCAGCCGCTCCCGCGGCGGCCCCCCAGGTCAATGACCTGTAAGTTATCTATTACTCATTTCCAACCTATATTTGAATGCTTTATGACCTGTAAGTTATCTATTACTCTAAAGCATTTTGTACTGTATAGTACCCCTCTATTTTTACCCTTCAATTCCCTTTTCCTTCAGGAACTTGTCCAGTCCTATTTTGAAACCCCAAATCGTATTCTGTTCTACTACCTCCTCTGGAAGTACATTCCAGGTGTCCACCACCCTCTGAGTGAAGAACAACTTCCTGGCATTTGTTCTGAATCTGTCTCCCTTCAATTTTTCTGAGGGCCCTCTAGTTTTTGTCGCCCCTGCCAGTCTGAAGAATCTGTCCCTCTCTACCTTCTCTATACCCTTCATGATCTTGTAAATTTCTATCATATCCCCTCTAAGTCTCCGCTTTTCTAGGGAGAAGAGCCCCAGCTTCTCCAATCTCTCAGCATACGAAAGGTTCTCCATGCCCTTTATCATTTTTGTTGCTCTTCTCTGGACCCTCACCATAAATTGGGGGATCAAAAGCCTATGAAAGATATTTAGTGAAAAAATATTTCCTCGTTTTAAAAAAAAGTATTTCCCTGTAACTTCATCGAGTGTCCCCTAGTCTTTCTAATTTTTGATGTATAAAAATCAATCCACTTGTACCCATTCTAAACCACTCAGGATTTTGTAGACTTCAATCATATCTCCCCTCAGCTGTCTCTTTTCCAAGCTGAAGAGCTCTAAACTGTTTAATCTTTCCTCATACGAGAGGAGTTCCATCCCCTTTAACATCATGGTCGCTCTTCTTTGAACCTTTTCTAGTTGCGCTATATCTTTCGTGAGATAAGGCACCCAGAATTGAATGCAATATTCCAGGTGAGGTCACACCATGAGGCATAATAACAGAGGCAAAATAACATTTTTAGTCCTTTTAACCATCCCATTTTAAATAATTCATTGCATTTTGTTTGCTTTTTTGGCTGCCGCTACACATTGGTTAGAAGAACACACAGGGATGGGGCAGGAATGGAGATAGAGCCTACGTGGATGGAGTGGAGACAGGGACAGAGTTTGTGGGGATGGAGTGGCGGTGGGGACAGACTTTGTCCTCATGTCATTCTCTACTACAGAGCTACATGAAGCAGATCTAAATCACCTTTTGGCACAAAAAGAAAACGTCAACTTCCAGTAAAAAATATTACAAAAATGTGTCCACTTAGTTTTGTGACCAGTGACAACTCAGAACAAAGTAAAACTTTTACCAATTGGACCTCAAAATTCCAGAAGAATCCAGGCTCCTAAAGATGGATCAACCTCTCAAAAGAGTCACATCTCAGTAACTCTTTTGAGAGGTTGATCTGTCTTTAGGAATCAGTTTTTACAGACTGAAACAGTTAAGGGCCATTAATGATTCACTATGTTAGTACAATTGATTATATTGTCTCAATTAGATTATTATAATACTATTTATATAAATAGTTTAGGTATATTTGGGGAAAAAACTTCAAACTTTGCAAGATTAATTTTTAAAAGAAAAAGGTTTATTATGTATCCCCATTATTAGTCAATCATCAGGGAGCGAAGAATTTAAGGCTAATTTTAAAAATTGTACATGAAGTCAAATCAGTGCATGAGAATAATCTCAGTTATGGTAGGAGTGAATATGCAAGTCCTGCTGCAGGATGTACAGCTGGTGCTAATCCTTTTGTGTGTGTGTGACAAGCTAATTAGTTGCTTCCTCCATTAAAGGCTTGGGAGGAGATCCATGCTTTCATCTGGGTCCTCTAAATATTAGAAAGACTAGCAGAAATTAGACACAGAAAGGCAAATTTAAAAAAGGACTGGATGCTGCTACAGTCTGAAAATAAAACATCCTTTAATGAGAACATGAGTTGCCATACTGGGACCGAAGGTCCATCAAGCCCAGTATCCTTTTTCCAACAGTGGCCAATCCAGGTTTCATGTTCCTGGTAAGAGCCCAAAAGAGTATAACAGATTTTATGCTGTTTACTCTAGAAATAAGCCATGGATTTTCCCAAGTTCATCTTTATAATGGCTTATTGACTTTTGTTTTAGGAAGTTATCCAAACCTTTTTTTATGGAGGATCCAACATGTATATGTTTCATTGTAACCCGTTCTGGGCTCTTTTGGGAGGACGGGTTAAAAAATCGAATAAATAAATAAATAAGTATATTAAGAGTCTCAGGCCTCTCCCCAGATGCACTGGGAAGGGTCCTAAGGCTCTGATTGGCTCCTCATATGGGGTATCCGGGCCAATCAGAGCCCTAGGACCCTTCCTGATGCATTCGGGGAGGGGCCTGAATCTCTGATTGGCCCAAGTTGTTTAAGGCCCCTCCCATGGGAGGATTTAAGATATATTTGCCACTGAAGGCCAAGATTCTCAAAAGTTTAACACCGACGATCATAGAGTTCCTATGAGCGTCAGAGCACCACAGAGCATTCATCATGCCAGCTGGTGCTAAACACCTCTTGCGTGGTTTTGTAAAAGGGGGTAAATAATGATGCAAGCTAACATATGCTGCCATATGAACTTTTGAAGCACAGGCTATTGCAGAGTAAAAAATGGAATTGTCCAGATTTGCAAAGTAAGCATTTCCAGATCCATCCGAGGCCAACCTAACACACTGACACCAACTGAAATCAGGTTAGGAGACAAAACAACTAACCCTAGAAATTAGCATCTGGATGTGAAGAAAAATCACATTGATGATACTGACTTTATACACAAGAGGTCAGTATTGCCACATATTCACATTGACAGGATATAGACTCCCTCCAGGGATAAGCAAATTACTATAGAGAATGGTTAGTGAATCACAAACTAATTCATTGAACTTTCTGATTTGCTAATATAAGAACATAAGAATAGCTTTACTGGGTCAGACCAATAGTCCATCTAGCCAAGCAGCCCGCAGCATTCCATGCTACCAATCCAGGGAAAGCAGTGGCTTCCCCCATGTCTGCCTCGGTGACAGGTCAAAAGCGCGCGCCGACAAAAGCGCGCTGAGACAACTGAGCACAAAGCGGAAGCCCGCACCGAAGAAAAATAGTGTTTTAAGGGGCTCCGACGGGGGGTGTGGGCCTCAGTAACAGACTATGGACCTTTTTTCCAGGAAATTGTCAAACATTTCTTAAAACCAGCTATGCTATCTGCTCTTATGGCAGCGCGTTCCAGAGCTTAACTGTTCTCTGAGTGAAAAAATATTTCCTCCTATTGGTTTTAAAAGTTTTTCCCGATAACTTCATTGAGTGTCCCCCACTCAGGATTTTGTAGACTTCAATCATATCTCCCCTCAGCCATCTCTTTTCCAAGCTGAAGAGTCCTAACCTTTTTAGTCTTTCCTCATATGAGAGGAGTTCCAAACCCCTTTATCCTCTTGGTCACTCTTCTTTAAACCTTTTCTAGTACCGCTATATCTTTCATGAGATAAGGAGACCAGAATGGAATGCAATACTCCAGGTGAGGTTGCTCCATAGATATATACAAAGACATTCTTAGTCTTGTTAACCATTCCTTTTTAATAATTCCTAGCATCTTGTTTGCTTTTTTGGCCGCCCCTGCACATTGGCCAGAAGGTTTCATCATATTATCTTCAATGACATCCAGATCCTTTTCTTAGGCGCTAACTCCCAAGGTGGACCCTAGCATCCGGTAACTGTGATTTGGGTTATTCTTCCCAATGTGCATCAGTTTGTTTGTCCACATTAAATTTCATCTGCCACTTGGATGCCCAGTCTTCCATTTTCCTAAGGTCTGCCTGCAATTTTTCACAACCTGCATTCGTTTTAACAACTTTGAACAGTTTAGTGTCATTTGCAAATTTAATCACCTCACTCATCATTCTAATTTCCAGATCATTTATAAATAAGTTAAATAGCACCGATCCCAGTACAGATTCCTGCAGCACTCCACTGTTTACTCTCCTCCATTGAGAAAAATGACCTTTAAATCCTACCCTCTGTTTTCTATCTGATAACCAATTCCTAATCCACAACTGAACTTTGCCACCATGACTCTTTAATTTTCTCAGGAGCCTCTTATGAGGAACTTTGTCAAAAGCTTTCTGAAAATCTAGATACACTACATCAACCGACTTACCTTTATTCATGCCTTCACAGAAGTCAAGCAAATTGGTGAGGCAAGATCTCCCTCGGCTGAACCTATGTTGACTCTGTTTCATTAAATCTTGTTTGTCTACATGTGCCACAATTTTATTTTCTATAATTGTTTCCCCATTTTGCCTAACACTGAAGTCAGACTTACTAGTCTGTAATTTCCCAGATTTCCCCTGGACCCCTTCTTTAAAATTGGCGTAACATTGGCCACCCTCCAATCTTCAGGTACTACAGATGATTTTAGCGACAGGTTACAGATCACTAACAATAGGTCAGCAATTTCATGTTTCAGTTCTTTTATACCATCCAGTCCAGGTGATTTATCACTTTTTTAACTTGTCGATTTGGCTTAGCACATCTTCTAGATTCATCAAGATTTCTTTCAGTTCCTCCGCATCATCACCCTTGAAAACCATTTCCAGTTCAGGTAAATCTCTTACATCTTCTTCCATAAAGACCAAATCAAATAATTCATTCAGTCTTCCGCTATGGCCTTATCCTCCCTGAGTGCCTCTTTTGCTCCTTGATCATCCAACAGTCCCATGGATTCCCTCACAGGTTTCTGCTTCTGATATACCTAAAAAAATTGTTATGAGTTTTTGCCTCTTTGGCAAGTTTCTCTTGATATTCTTTCTTAGCTTTCTTTATCAATGCTTTGCATCTAACTTGCCAGTGCTTGTGCATCTTCTTATTTTCTTTATTCAGATCCTTTTTCCATTCTTTATAGGATTTTTTTTTTACTCTAATAGCCTCTTTCACTTCACCTTTTAACCACACCGGCTCTCGTTTCCTCTTCTTTCCACCTTTGCTGATATATGGAATACATCTGGTCTGGGCTTCCACGATGGTATTTTTAAATAACATCCACGCCTTAACCTTAGCAACTAATCCTTTTAGCTTCTTTTTAATCATTTTCCTCATTTTATCATAGTCACCCTTTCGAAAATTAAATGCCTCTACAGTAGATTTCTTTTGCGATGTAACTCCAGGTATCAGCTCAAATTTAATTACGTTATGATCACTGTTTCCCAGAAGCCCCAACACAGTTAACTCCTGTACTATGATTTGCATTCCACTAAGGACCAAATCAAAAATAGCTCCACCTCTTGTCAGTTCCTGGACCAGTTGCTCCAAGAAGCAGTCATTTATGATGTCTAGGAATTTTACCTCCCTAGCACCATTTTGAGGTAATTGAAATCAATAATATCCACTAACTTAACTACATACAAAACAGGAGTCTAGTTTAGCACTGTAATACTGCTTCACTCCTGCTTAACATTCTTATGAAACCCTTCTAGAAAAATATTTGTGAGAAAAAAGACCTCAGATGGGCTTCTTAGACCAAAAAAACTCCCAATACATACACAGTTTAAATCTTGTAGAAAATTTGGCTGCTCTGACTGTCTCTTTTTGGATGTGGTAGATTCCTGAATCTGCTTTTGTCTCTATACGAAAACTAGACTTGCGGTTTGAAGTGAAGATGCCACGGGAAACAGTCACTGAATGACCAGCAGATGACAGTTTGGAGCCAGAGCAAGCTAAGTGCTTTTGGTTTTCTATTCTTGCTATGGCTTTGAGAACGACTTGCCTGCATTGTGCTGCTATGTTGAATTTAAACCCTTTGAGACTTTGGAAAATTGTGCTAGGATTGGTGTCTTCAATACAACTAAAAGATTTAAACTCCACAGCACATTCCCTCTGCCGCAGTCCCGCCCTTCCTCTGATGTACGGGACCAGAGCAGAGGGAGCGTGCTGCTGAGGTTACAGCAGCCTGCTAGGATCGCTACAGCCGACCAGCGATCCTCTGCAGGCTGCTTTAATGTGAGACTGGAAAGCCGCGTGAACCTGCAGCTGATGTGGCGCTTGTACCTGATTGGGTAAAAAAATGTCTGCTGGCAGGCCAGCTTAAATGCAAATTTGTAATTGTCCAGTGGGCCAAATTTTATTACACCGCGGGCCAGAGTTTAACATGTTTGTCCACTCTGTGTGCTTGGGTGAAGGGACAGTCAAGTAGTTTTAGTGCCCCTGCCTCTCTTGCACCCACTGCGATCGCACTGCTCACGCATATCTTGCTACGGCCCTGTAAATCACGGTAAGTGGGCCATTGATGGATTTTCTTCAACATTTAACCACAGAGTGCCACTGAAAATCTGATGTGGTTACTATGGCACTTGCCAGTTAATGCTGGGATGGTCCATGGGCGGAGCTAGGGAGTTATGCATGGACCAGTGATATTTAGTGCCAGCTTAAAAGGCATCTTAACCTTGCCCAGTTAGTTGTGTGGACACCTCACTGAATATCAACCATACCCACAAAACCTCCAAACGCTGCTGAAGAAAAGGAAAGGAATGTGCTATATTGCCTATCCGTTGTTACAATCAAAGTGGTTTAAATATTATGTACAGGTACTTATTTTGTACCTGGAACAATGGAGGATTGAGCGAGTTTCCCAGAGTCACATGGAGCTCTAGTGGGAATTGAACCCGATTCCCCTCATTCTGAGGCTGCTGCATTTCTTCACTTACCCATATAGTCAGTGCCAGTATCTGGATAGGTCCTGGTACTGAATATGTGGGTATAATGTGTGGGAGTCAGCGTTTAAAGATTCACAGGTACTCTCTCATGCAATCACCAAAACGTCTTTTAGGAAAACTTTCAGTGGTAATGATTCTCGGCTCCAAACAAGGTGTTATTGGAGATCCTGACATTTTTTTTTCTACTGTCAGAACATGAGGGTTTATGTTCTAGTCAGGAAAAAAGTGTGCAGAGGGCATAATATGAAGTTGAGGGGTGGTAGACTCAAGAGTAATGTTAGGAAATTCTTTACAGAGAGGGTGGTTGATGCCTGGCTTGCGCTCCTGAGGGAGGTGGTGGAGAGGAAAACGGTGACAGAGTTCAAAAAGCCTGGGATGAACATAGAGGATCTCTAATCAGAAAATAATGGTATATATTGAATAACTAAGGCCAGTACTGGGCAGACTTGCATGGTCTGTGTCCCGTATATGGCCATTCAGTTGAGGATGGGCTGGGGAGGGCTTCGATGCCTGGGATGCTTTAGATGGGCTGGAGTGAACTTTGACGGAGGCTCCGGTAGATGGAACCTAAGCATAGTACTGGGCAGAGTTCTGGGTTTCTGGTCCAGAAATATCTAAGAAAAAGAACAATTGAAATCATTAATTTATAGAGAGTGTATAGTTAGGCAGGTTGGATGGACCATTTGGGTCTTTATCTGCCATCATCTACTATGTTATTATGTTGTAGCAACCATTTAGTTAAATGATCTGAATTCTGAATTAGCTTTATCTTTATCTTTAAAGGAAGCTTCTATACCGCTACCAATGACTGGGGAGTCAATTCAGAGCGGTTTACAAAGACATCTGTAATGGATTTTAAAATACAGATTCGGATGGATTTTACTGTGATTTTTGTCGATCTCCTAGCTGCTTGGCTAGGGTCCCATGGTTGCAGTTGCATTATTAAACTATCATAGCTAATAACCCTCATGTGTGGTGTGCAATGCCATTAATTAAGGCCAAGTCTCTTGTAGGCTATTCCAACCAGGCACACAAGAGAAAGTTAATTATGTGTTGCTATGCCCACTTCAGACGTAGGCAAGTACAACACAGCTGGAGAGCAAATGGCAGCATATATTTATTGTTATCATAAAATCATTATCATTCGTTATCTGTTAATATGTATTTTTGCATTTTCTTTTCTTTTCACTTGACAACACACATTACAGATCACAAAACAACAAAATCTGATAATCAGTTTGGTACTAAATGAATTAATACTGTGGTTGCCATTGCATTTCCTTGGTTATTGCTTTTTTTCTTCTTTCTTTTTTTTTTACATACACCGAATGGGCATTTGTTTGAAAATGGATGTTAAATTCGGATGAATGAGACCAATCATCTTGACTACTTTAATTCCCTCTATGAAGGTCCGAGATGTTCTCTCCCCAGAACATAAGAATGTAAGAGTTGCCATTCTGGGACAGACTGAAGGTCCATTAAGCCCTGGATAATGTTTCCAACACTGGCCAATCAAGGTCACAAGAACCCCAGCGAGATCCCAAAAGAGTGAAACAGATTTCATGCTGCTTATCCAAGAAATAAGCAGTGGATTTTCCCAAGTCCATTTTAATAATAGCCTATAGACTTTTAGGGAATTATCTAAATTTTTTTTTCTACCATGCTAATGACATGTTGGGTGAAGAAATAGTTCTTAGGTTTGTTTTAAGTTTACTACTTAGTAGCGTCATTGCATGCCTCTTAGTCCTAGTATTTTTAGAAATACTATCAATATTTAAATTGTCCTTTTTCTTAGATATTTCTGGACCAGAAACCCAGAGCTCTGTCCAGTACTGTGCTTAGGTTCCATCTACCGAAGTCAAAGCTCACTCCAGCCCATCTAAACCATCCCAGTCATATCTCCCCTCAGCTATCTCTTCTCCAAGCTACAGAACCCTAACCTCTTTAGCCTTTCCTCACAGGAAAACTAACCCATCCCCTTTATCATTTTTGTTATCCTTTTCTGTACTTTTTCTGATTCAGCTCTATCATTATTGAGATGTGGTAACCAGAATTGCATTTGAGGTGCGGTTGCATCATGGAGCAATACAAGGGCATTAGAACATTCTTATGTTTGTTTTCTATTCCTTTCCTGATCATTCAATTGTATCAGGGTAATTTTTCTTAGATAATTGAGTTTAAAAATTGGTCTAATGTGCCTATCCCTGGCTTTGCAAAATGGGGACTTAAGAGGTTTGGGCAAGATAAACTTTTATGCACCAGTTTATGCACTTCTTAAACCGGAATAGTGCTTGTACGAGAAGGTGCTGAAATGTTCTCAGCCCGACCAAGATGAGAACGACGTGGATATGGTTCAATCAATGATATGGAACAATGTCAAAAACATTGAATTTTGTTTCGGCTGATTGAAACTTAATGAACTAAGATAACACTCATTTCAGCTACAGTGGCAAATTAACGCTCAGAATTTAAGAAGTTGGTTGGTTGGGCTGAGAATTTTTCAGCGCCCACTCATACATAAATGAAATGAACACCAATGTCTTATAGGAAAGGTTAAAACTAGCACACATTCAATCACCCAATCCATCAATATACTACTGCAGTAATGTTGTGTTCATTAGTGCCAAAAATCTCTACCACCATTCCCACTATCACTTGATCCTGAAGTCCTCTGAGATTTACAGTAGCTTTCCCTCTTATTGATCCCAGGGCCAGCTGTTGCATGAAGCAGTCATTTATAGTATTTAGAAACTTAACTTCTCTGACATGCCCTGAGACAATACCGAAATAAATGAAATCTTGCATTATTGATTTTCTACTTGTATTAGTCTATCTAACAAGTTAGTGTTTCACAGTCTGTTTCAACATCCAGTCTAGTTGAAATAGTAAATGCCAACTGCTATACAAGGGGCCGCTGAAAAGGTCTCACCTCAGCCACGAAGAGAATGATGTGGAGCCATGAAACCTACAAGTTATTCCACACTTTTCTTGACACTTTTTGTTTGATTTCATATCACTGAAATGAAAAGTGTCAAGGAAAGTGTGGAATAACTTGTAGGTTTCATGGTTCCACATCATTCTCTTCTTGGTTGGGCTGAGAAATTTTCAGTGGCCCCTCGTACTATTCTCTATCACACGACATTTCTATTCTGAGTTCACAAGGCGTTTCATACACGTTTGTATCTTACTTGACTGTCTGTAATCCTTATGATATGGTGTCGTAGCACTATAACATCCACTTGCTCAGTCATTCTGAATTATTTCTTTCTGTGTTACTTGTATCACCAACCATGTCCTGTTGGCTGTCAACACAAACCATGACTCAGGGATTAGCTTGAAGGCTTTTGTGGCTGGAGGGACTAGGCCTGACTTCTACTTTACAGAGCAGAAGGAAGTCTCAAGTCATCATACAATGGTGATATCTACTGTCTGGTCTTAGGCTAAGTGGGTTCTTACAGTATGAGAAAACCCTGGACAGTTGTGAATGAAAGCTGGAAGTCAGGTCTAATTGAACAGGAAGCCCAAAGGAGCAAGAAGAAATGTCTGGCACACACATACAAAAAAAATTAGAATAATTAAATGATTGCCTCATTTTCTCTGTAGCCTAAGGGATCAATATTGAAAAGAATTTAATTGGGCAGGAGAGGCTCCTACCTGGTTAAATCCTGCTGAGTTGGCCAATCACCAATATTCAATGAATTTAACTGCACAGTGCCACTAAATATCTCTGTTAACTGGTCGTTCTCTAACAGGCTAGGATAGGGGCAAGCAAGGGGTGGAGTTTGGGTGGAACCACAGCTTAGCCAGTTAGCAGCGATAATCACTTTGCTAACTGGTTAAGTAAGTAAATGAAGTTTCACTTTCAACAGCAGAAATGCTGTCCTAACTTAATGCACCAAGATAACCGGGCACCGGTCTGAATGTTAGCTGGTGCCCAGTTAACTACTGATTTAGCACACAAACCCATTTACTCCCCGATATTCAGACAACAGCAGTCAGCATTTTTTTTAGCACTGATCATCGCCAGCTAAATTATGCTCCGATATTTAGTGCTGGGCCATGTATGGGCACTGGCACTGAATACTGGGGCATTTTTCAGGTGGCCTGGTCACCCAAAGCTTATGCAGGCCTGGACAATATTCAGTTAGGTCCATATAGGTATTTTATTCTTTTTTTTTTTTAACCCCTGTGCCCTCTCCCAACCCCCATAAATGCTTCCTCTTTCCCCTCTCACCCTGCCTGTCTCTCAAAGTGTAGGTAGGCCCAGCAGGGGTCTTCGGGGGCAGGAGCACAATCCCCTCACTCCTGCCATATCAAGTGACCTTTCAAAATTGTCTCCATGACCATGGCAATTCGCAGTATTACAGGATGTACCATGAGTGGCCATGAGAGGTTGTAGAAGCCATTTTGAATGGCTGCCACAGGGGCAGGAGCGAGGGGACTGCACTCCTGCCCTTGAAAATCTCCACTGGACCTAGGAGGCCTACCTACACTTTAGGAAGGGGGCAGTTTGGGGATGGGGCTTTGACCCTGGTAGGGAGGGGTGGGAGGGAAGAGAGATTCTTGGAAGGGTAGGAGGGGGCATAGGGCCAGTCAAAGCCAATATTCAGCAGCACTGCCTTCCTTAGTGCCACCGAATACTGGCATTTAACTGCTGATCAGCAATTTAAATAGGCCATATCCTCTCTGGACTGCTTAAATCACTCTGAATATCAGCCTTCAATGTCTGGAGCTGCATTGAATATCTGGGCTTAGTTCAGCCTGTGGCTATGAGTGACTTACAAGCTGCTTACCATCATGGGCTGAATATTACCCCTCAATGTTTAACTTCTCATTTCCAAGAATTATTACAAATTCATTGCTATACTTTGTTTTCTTCAAAAATGTTAAGACCACACACTTGGGACTCTGCTAACATACTGTATTATACTCAATAAGACAACTGAAATTACTTATCACATCACATCACATACATTGTATGTTGAATTTGGAACATGCCCATTAAAAATACTTTTATTGGATGAAATGGTCTCTGTCAAGAAAATTTTGATACTTTCATATAATTTATTTGTACCTTCAAAATTCTGAGTTGTTTGATAAAAGTGTTAACATATTATAAATACCTGTAAAGAAAATAGACTTTAAAATTCTCAGACAAAATTTGTATATTATTTTTTTCCTCACATGTTCACAAAATTCACAATGTCACAAAGACTCACACAACATAAGAATTTTAGATCTTTGAAGTATACTCTCTGGGTTGGAAACATCCATGTAGCATATTTTTTTGTCAGTTTATGGTGACCATTAATTGACATTTGACTGATTTATCTTGGACAGCTGCAGTTTGATATTCAAATACTTCAGTGTATCACAGAAGCTGAATTTAGATTCTAGGGATGGGCAGCCACCAATTTTTCATGTTGATTTCCAAATTGTTATTTTTGTTGTTGTGGATAAATGTAATCAAATGTAATGTAATTAAATGTTTGCAAAAAAAATAAAATAAAATAAAGTGTGCACTGTGGGCTTGATTCTATAAATTGCGCTCAAAAATGGGAACCAGAAAAGTCCAGTCCTAAGCCCGATTCTAGAAATGGTGCATGCCTTTCATAGAATCATGCTTATTGCCGATTCCCATGTCAGACTTATGCCTGCTGGCACCTAAGTTGGTACATTGGCCCAGTATTCTATAACTACAAGTGCAACTTTTGGGGATGCCCCCAACTTGCTAGTGGCCCTCCTATGGCCATGCCCCTTTTGAGATACGCACTGTGGCCCAGATTTTCTATATGGTGTCAATATTGGTGGCTGCCTAAAAACAGGCTGCCAATCATGTGTCAATCACACAACGGTGCCATATAGTGAATCTCGCCTCTGGAAAAAGATAGGTGCCAGAAATGTAGGCCGTGGTTTTCCAGGCCTACATTTCCGAAGCCTATCTTTGTCATGAACCACACCTACATAGGCGCTTTACGGTGCCTAATGCCTCTTCTGGTGTTAGCCACGCCTATAGTGGCGTTAAGTGACTTAAAGCACCTACATAGGCATGATTTCACTGCGTATTATTTAGGTGCCATTGGGCACTTTAACTTTGCTGTTTTTTGCCATTTTAAACTGTGTATGTCAATTAACTTAGGTGCTGGTAGGGTGCCAATTGGCACTTAGGTTTAGGTGCCGTTTCTAGAATTTTCTCCTATTGGAGTTAAGCACTCAGTCTTATAGAATAGTATGCAGACAGATGCAGTAATTGGTGCCCCTGCCCCCTAAGACCCCTGCTGGGCCTACCTATGCAGATTCTAATTGGTGCCAATTAACTTCAGTAATTGGTTGTTAGCACAGTTATTGAGATGGTTATGAGCTTATATTCAATTTGCGCACGCATCTCAGGAGCACGTCTAAATTGGGCTGCAAAGCCGGGTGCCCTACCTAGGATCTGGGGGACAGTGTATACTTTTTAAGAAGACTGTAACCTCTTCACACATGGTGCACACTCATTTGCAAAAAGCGTGCACTATTAACAAACAACATCTCATTGTAAACAAGAGCCTGCCCCCAGAATCCTACATGCCTCTCCAAGAAGGAGATCATTATGGCAAAGTTTTAGGAGGAAATGCCACAGGCAGTGGATCTTTAAACAAAGCAGCATTTATGTGGCTCTAGATCAGTGATTCCCAACCCTGTCCTGGAGGACCACCAGGCCAATCGGGTTTTCAGGCTAGCCCTAATGAATATGCATGAGAGATTTGCATATGATGGAAGTGATAGGCATGCAAATTTGCTTCATGCATATTCATTAGGGCTAGCCTGAAAACCCAATTGGCCTGGTGTTCCTCCAGGACAGGGTTGGGAACCACTGCTCTAGATAGTAAAATGAACTCAAACTGACCACAAGGAGTGGCGTGTTCCTTGTACAGAATAAACCAAGGGTGACAGTGGGCCCTTGACTCTCATGGGCTTGTGGTACACCTTAATTGTGTCACCTGGCTTCCCATTTCACTCATAGCAGTTCTACTGCTTTGCCACTTCTTTCTTTCTTGCTGGTGAACAGAAGGAGGAAGCTCTTCAGACGTTCACTCTTTAAGCTTTGAACGCAACAGAGGGAGCTGGTAAAAAGAAGAGGCGAGGAGAAGTGAGAGAAACCTGTTCCAACTGCTGTGCCCAGCCAGAAAGCTTATCATGAGCATCTGAATGCTTCCTTCAGCCTTTTAAAATATTTTTTTGAGTCTCACAGTTTCCAATAACTTAAATGTTAAAGTGCTTCATGAGTGATGGAGGCCAAATATTTTGTGTTAAGATGCTGGAGTCCTCAGGATACTGAGGAACACACCAGAAAACTTGCTAAAGTTTGTTGTTGTTGTTGTTATGTTTTTAAAAGAGTGATTCTAATAGGACAGGACATTTATTGGCAGTGAATAACCTCCTTGAAGGTGATACAGGGGTAGTTACTAAGGTGCAGTAGATTTGCTACAGGAATCACTAACTTGCAGTGTCTCAGTATTACAGGTCAGTGACTCCCACAGTACATAAATAAGGATCTTGCAATCAACCTCACAAGTTACATTATTCATTCTGCCCGGGAACTTTGGGTTGCTAACAAATGGCCCAATACTCAGGTGGATCTGAAAAATCATGAAAACAGAAGTTGCCCCTCACTCTCCCTCTTCACTCCTCCCTTGAAAATACCCCCATTCACCACAGACATATCAATGTATTAGGCCAAGCCCTGCTGTCTCTCATCCCCAATTATGGTGACAAAGACCTAGGCCTCCCTACACCCCCTGTAGCCTTCCTTGGGCATTCCTAAGCCTATCCTGATGGCCTGGGGAAGGGTCCAAGCTGGAGATTGCCGTGAGATGTGGTAGGAACCATGTTGACTCTGGAGCCGGCGTGAGCAGCAGCGAATGAGGATAAATCTTGCCCCTAAGAGGTCACTAGATCAGTAAGACTTCTAAAGGGAGGCCTGGGGAGAGCCAGTAGGAGGGCACTGAACAGAGAGTGATCATGGAGGTGAGGGTGCGAAATTCAAACTGACATTTCGCCAACCTCTAACACAGGTTATTTTCAAGTACGTACTTTTTTTTTTTATCACCCTGCATATTTTAACATGTATAACCTATAGAGTAATTGCATATGAAGCCTTTTAAGTGCATAAAAGCAAGTTTAATCACAAAAAAATCCTTTATAAACATATCACCTTAAAGCAAAGCACTTATACGGTCAATGCCTGATGCTGGCTTCTTACATGCTTTTGAACACTGAACACCTTCCTTGGTTGTCTAAGGTGGATTAATGTCATTATAGGGGTCCTTTTACTGAGCTGTGGCAAGAACAATGATCTTAGTGCACCTTTGCCAGGTCTTTGATACATGTTAAGGCTACTGTATTTTTACTGCAGCCGTAAAATGACCAATTTTCTATTTTTTTGTGTAAATGGTGATGTACTATGTTGCCATGTGAACACTTACTGCCACCCAATTTGTAGGTGGTAAGGGCTAATGCACTATTCCTGCTCTAATCAATTAGGCCTACTGCTGCCTAACTTGTTTTAATTGGTGCTACACGACATGGTAATTGACCGTGTTGTGTAAAACCAATTAAAATGTAATTACAAGACTGGTGCCTAAGTCCCTGGCAGCTAGCAGTGAATAGTAACACCGAAGCCTGGAAATGGACATAGTTAGGGGCAATGCCAGACTTTGGTGTCACTATGCACCGCTAGCCACAATTCTGATGGGACCCTAGGCGTTGGAAATGTAGGCCTGTGAAACCCTGGCCTGCCTTTCCAGCTCCTAGGATCCCGCCAAGCCTGTCAGTGACTGACATGCAGCAGACACCGGTTCTGTATTATATTTGGAATGATAAAGTATGTGAGATTCAGCTCATGTAGAACACATGCTATATAACATCATTAATACATTAATTATATAACTTAACTTCTTACCTATTCAAGTATTGATCCAGGAGAACAATACATTGACATTACAGCTTCCATAGAGTACCTATGTAATAAACCTCAGATGGGAAGCAGCTGAGACCATAACAGAGTCTCAATATCATTGAAAAGTTATGAAAAAAAGATCTTTGGCACAAATATTTGCTTCATGTATAACTCAGCCCATTCCATTAGGGATAAGGATTTGGCAGCAAGTGATACATTTAAGTGAAACACAGTCCGTCACATCCCGTAAACAAAATCTTTTCCAATAATTGACCCACAGCAATTGTATCACTATGAAGAATGAAAACAGAAGGCACCTGACAAGTTTTCAAAAGCATTATAACATGAATGGAAGATTTTGGGAAACACATTGATGAGATTGATTCACCCAAATTCTTTTCTTTGATGTAGAAGGGCAGTAGTACAGTAAAAAAACAACCCTAAAATAGTCTAAAATACCAATAATATTCATTGCACCACTTCTATTCTAAGCCTTCCAGTCATTACTTGACACTATCTCTGACTTAAACCTTCATTCTTGCAAACTTCATATGATCACCCCTATACTCTGCACACTTTCTACACACTTTTAGAAGAGCTACAATGGCTACCATTGAAAAAGAGAATTAGATTTGATCATTTGTATGGTTCATAAGGCTATATATGGATTAAATTCAAGGGGGTTAATTTCTGATATTAATATTATGAGATCTTTTAATAATTCAAGATCAATGCAGCATTTCAAATGTAATTTTCCTTCTCCTTTAAATGTTTGTTGTAAACACTTATATGAATCAAATTTTGAATATCAAGGACACAAAGTCTGGAACAGTTTACCTTCAAGTTTGCATCAAACTGAGTTTTATTATCAACTTAGGAAAATATTAACGACATACCTCTTTTCAATTAATCTTTCTTGACTATCTGCTTAACTTGTGAAACCTAATTTTGAGGGAATCTATACTGTAAACCGCATTGAATCCTGCTTAAATTTGCAGGGTATAAGAAACTGTATGGTATGGCATAAAGGACATTCCACAGAAGTATGGAGTTGTAAATTTACATGGAAAGTAATAGACTCGTGCTATATTAACATGGACTTACGTACACAATTCATAATTTAAATAACATAGGCTTAAAATTGGCGTCTTTATGGACTTTTCACACAGGCTTCCTGTTTTAAAATCAAGCATATTTTGAGAAAGAGAAAGTGTGAGTGTACATATCTGTGATAGTAAAGTGCCATTCTATGTCCCTTCCCTCATTCCCCAGTGTTATATACAGCAGCAAAATTTGGGCTTGAAAATTGAACTTGGGTCTCTGAAATAGCAATGTGCAGCACTACCAATAACTCAGCCAGTTCAGCCCAATCTACTTAGTTTTATTTGACAAAGTTTGAGAATATCATGTGGCTATATATTTTTCAAAAGTCCTTCATTTGGGTGAATCAAGCTTTAAGTGCGTTATATTAGAATACTTTTGAATTATGGTTCTTGAGGCTGTCCAGTTGATGCTGTGTCTGAGTTTGCTTGACCGACATTTCAGCCATCTTGCTGTGGCTTTCTTCAGGGTGACTCAAAATGGCTGAAACGTCGATCAAGCAAAGACAGATGCAGGACCATCCATTCAGCTGAAATAATCATGACATCAGCTAAGGGAGCACTTTTGAATTATCTCAACATATATGTTATGTTCATTACAAAAAACCTTTAATTCCATTGATTGCTGAGGTTGTAAGGAATTGAACTGATATGAGATGGACACGGCAGCAGATTATGTTTGGTGTTTTGTAGCAGTTGAGGTGGATCAAATACCTCATTGCTGCTCTTTCTTAGGATACTGACTGCCTTAAAATGAGGGGAGAGTAGAAAGACTAAAAGAACAAAAGAACAGGCATGATGAAATAATATACACAAACATTAGAAAGGAAGAATGGAGAAAGATGGCAAAATTTCATGGAAATATTCATGAGTTACAGGAATGAATCTAATTGTAAAGGTTAGTATGACAAGGTAAGACTTATAATGTTAAATATGAACTTCACTAACCAAAATGCATGCACAAAAAGTATTTGAAAATAAACCCTTATTTTTGGTGTTAATAGGACATAAAAGTTAAAAGCTAGTGGTAAATGCTTATTTAGGGCTAGATTCTATAAACAATGGCTAACGCTGTCTAACTCCAAGGCACCAATCGGTGCAGTTGTCAATCACCTGCTAGGTGTTGTTTACAGAATCACGCCTACTGGTGCGTAACTCACTTAGGCTTCGCTAGGCATCCCAATGTTAGGTGCTGGTATATTCTCTACCCCTTAACCATGCCCACTTTTCAGGTAGGCACCGGAAGGCGCCGGATTATATTCTGCGCGCAACTTCAATTAGTGTTAAATTAATTGCTTTAATTGACTTTCAATGGCATGTTCAATTAAAATGCTAATTAAAGTCAATTAAACAATTTGGAGATGTGCACGGAATTTGACTAGGTGTACCGATGTAGGTGCCATTTATAGAATCTGACTCTTAAACCACTTCAGAAGTAAACTGAAAACTAATAAATATGTGAAATTTAACAATGATAAATGACCATTATTTTGTCCATCTTCCCACCCTTATTAATTCACAGGTCAAATTTCAGTTCCTATAGTTGGCTGGTTTTTGCAAATGCCAGCCATAGTGTTATAAAAAATAAACACATGTATATTCAGTACCACTATACATGTAGTCAGTATACACCACTGCCTGGTGGTGAATGTATGTATACACTGAATGTATGTATACACCACTGCCTGGTGGTGAGTATACGTAAGGCAATTCTTTAGACTAGGTGCTAACATTTACCCATGCATTACATGTGTAAATGTGTAGAATACTAGCATTTATGTGCATAAATCTGTACTTACATGTGTAAATGCTAGTCTATAAAATACTAAATGGAGTGGAAATGGTAGACGTGAATTACTTGTTTATTCTTTCCAGAAATACAAAGACTAGAGGACCCACAATGAATCTACTGAGTAGCAAATTTAGAACAAATTGGAGAAAATATTTCTTCACTCAACATGTAACTAAACTCTGGAATTTGTTGCCAGAGAATGTGGTGAAAGCGGTTAGCTTAGTAGGGTTTAAAAAAGGATTGAATAATTTCCTAAAAGTCCATAATCCATTATTAAGATGGACTTGGGAAAAATCCACTACTTACTTCTGGGATAAGCAGCATAAAATCTGTTTTACTCATTTGGGATCTAGCCAGGTACTTGTGACCTGAGTTGGCCACAGCTGGTAACAGGACACTGGGCTTAATGGACTTCTGGCCTGTCCCAGTATGGCACTTATGTTCTTAAAAAATTGCATTGGCTTCCAGTCGCCTTGAGAGTTCAGTATAAAGCAGTGATGATTTGCCATCAATTTATGTAAGGAAACATCCCAGAATTGCTTAAAAGTAATTTACTCAGCTATATACTAAAAAGATCTTTGTGTTCTGAAAATTTAGCTTTACTGACGACGTCTGTGAACCCAAAACTTGTTGAGACCAGTAAAATGACTTTCTGTTGCGCAGGAGTTAAGTTATGGAACTCCTTGGTGGGTCAGATACAAAATTGCTATGAAAAGGGTAGGTTTAGAAAATTACTAAAGATGCAGCTATAGTTACTTTTGATAAATATGATGAACTATCCATGATCTTTTTTATCCACTTTATGTTATTTCCTTGAAGATTGTTTTTACGTTTATTTTACTATATGTTTATTCGACTATGTATTTGTTTTTATTATATGTTCATTTTAAATACTGTGTATGTAAATTATGTAAACCGTTCAGTTTTAAACGGTATATAAATTTTTAAAATAAATAAATAAATTATGCTGCCTAAACACACTTGTGAAACCTGCAGAGCACATATTTGCAAATGGGGCATACACAGAAACAGAGCATGGGGCTGGACCCAAACTCATGCATGTCAGTTACGGAAACTCTGGAATTTGTTGCTGAAGAATGTGGTGAAATCATTTAGCTTAGCGGGGTTTAAAAAAGACTGGATAATTTCCTAAATGCTAGTATTCTATAAAGGAAAGTAGTCATCTATATTCCCCAATAGAATAGGTTCCTGCAAGGTGTCTTGTTATAGAATTGCCCCCTAATGGCAATATTTAGCTACTATACATATAGCTAAGTGGTATAATTAGGAAAACCTTTTCATTTTCCTAAATTAAACTGCTCTGCTCTATGGATTAAGGCAAAATATGACTACTCTCTGTATAGTTAGGCAGAACATCCTTGTTTTACCTTAACTACATTCTGGCTCTTTGCAGATAGAACTAGGGCTTTTAGAGGTACCTTAGGTAGCACTATCCATATAGTGGAGCTAAAAATCCACAGACAGGGGAATTAGATGATTATGTATAAGTCACTTTAAGTGTTGCCCTTCAACATTTGCAGTGTACCTCTGTATGACATCACAATCATACAGATCAAGGAAGAGAAATACGAAAATCAGGGTCATGAATATTTCCAACTCAGTAGCATAGTTTCAGTTTTAGCTTTCTTCTCTGATGATATCCTGTAAGGCTTGCAGCAGTCTGTCATCTCTATGCTTGTAGGATTTGCTGTTATAAAACTGGTCAGCGTAGTCACCGTACATGTTGTCTTCTGAATTTGGTAACTGTGACTGTTTATTTAATTTCTTCATGGCTTGGTAGAAAGATTCATAAGGAATTTGTAACTTTTCTGTAAGCGTTGACTTTGATACCGTTTTTTGGGGCTTCTGCACGCCGAAAACATTTTGCAGTAGATGAAGCATGGCTTCCTCTTCTGCTTTTTCATTGCCGGTTTTTGTAGTGCTTGAAGTATTTACTGTGGTCTCTGAGTTTTCACTAAGGCTTGTATGGTCCTAAAACAGACAAGATAATCATTATATTAATAATCACTTGGCATAGCTAGTGAGAGATTATCTGTAAAAGATTAGCTCAACTCATAAAACCATTTCCAAAAGGTATCTTACACAAGAAGTCCAATATTCAGATAATGCGTAATATGAACCAGGAAGTTGTTGCCTTTCAAGCCTCAGGAAATTCATAACTCAGTCATGCATAAACTGAGCACACAGATTGTATTGACTTATATTTTACTTTGTCTATATGCTATTGCATTTATAAACTCTTTGATGTAATATCCTGTGAATTATTTTTAAAAAATATATATAAGCTAGCATAACATGAATCCAGAAAAATGGATCCTGTGAATTATTGTTTTGAAAACACATTATTGCATTCCTCGCCGGAGGTGAAGTGAAAACGGTGCAAGCATACAGAGAGAGAGGAAGCTAAGCTGATATATGTGGCAGTCCACTATTCCATGCTACTGAAAAACAGAAAGCCTGGATGGTCAATATTCAGCCAATGGAGGTGAGCATTTTGCAAGCACTGAATATTAGTTGGCACCCGCTTAGCTTATGGGTACCAGCCTAAACTCTTCTGATCCCCCCTCCCTCCCTCTAACTCTCCAGAATAGCAACCCTCCCTTTCTCCCCCCCCTAAGAAACATCAAATTTTCTCCCACTTCAAATCCACCCTCCCTCTCTTCTACCCCTGAACTGCAAATGACTTTCTCATAGAATGCCCCCCACCCCTATAGCTTCCTACCCCGCCTACCTTCCCGATCCTTGGTTTAGCAGAGAACGGACAGAAGTGATGTCCACTCATATCTGCCCACTCACAGCTGGCTGCCATGACCTCTATCATTAGCCTCAAAGTAGTACCAGAAGTATTGCAAGAGTGACACTAGAGATCACAGCAGCTATTTTGTCTACCTGTTCTCTGCTAGACAACAGGAATCAGAAAAATAGGCTCTGGAGGGCCTACAGGGCGTGGGGAATCTTGTGGAGGGTCAGTTGCTGCTCCAGGGGTAGGAAAGGAAATCAAAAGGAGAATCAGTTACTCTTCTTGGGTGTGAGAGGGAGGGAGAGTGGATCAGAATCACAGGGGGGGGGGCAGGAATTAGCTAGATACCCTTATGTGGGTCCCAGAGGGTGTTTCCTATCTGGTCAGGCTTGGATATTCAATCCTAGTGCCCGCATATAGCCTGGTAATGAACACCCAGATCTCACTTAGCTGGTGACAGTAAACATTAAAAATAAACCTGACTGTTGCTGGCTGAATATTGACCAGTAAATAAATAAATGAACAGGATGCAAAGATGGTGCCAGGGCAGACCACCCTAGGGAGGTAGCATAAGCAGAGTGGGGGAAAAGGAAAGGGCATAAGGAAAGGGCTAGGGAAAAATAGACAGACTACACCAAAGTGGGAGAATGGGAGATGCAGAAGAAGAGGTTAACTGCATATATAGGACCGCATGATAGTTCTATCTTTACACAGTCCTCCACCTGCAGTCATGTCTATCCCTAGTTTTAGAAAACACAATATTAAAGCACTACCCTTCACTGGCATAGGATTACCAGACATCCGGCAAAACCTGGACATGTCCTCTTTTTAGAGGACTATCCTGGTGCTTGGAGGGATTTCCAAAACCCAGCAGTTTGTCTGGGTTTTGGAAGACCCCATGCTTGGGGCCGCATCTGTAGGCCCTCTGCGCACGTGTGGCCGTCTATGCAAAGACGTCACACACGCATGCATGTGATGTCATCATGTCGACATCTGCGTATGCGTTGAGGCCCTCTAGACGCAGCTCCAAGCTCAGGGAAGGAGACCGGAGGTTTGAGCGGGGGCAGGACTGAGAGCAGAACAGGGCGGAGCTGGAGGGGTGGGGCTGGGGTGGATCAAGGCAGGGTGGAGCCAGGTGCCCTTTTTTAAAAAAAAAAAAAGAGTTCCAAGTTTCCAAGTTTATTCATTATTTGATATACCATTTATCAAAAATATACCTAAACGGTTCACAATTAAGAAATATGCATTAAAATGTAAATAAAACCAAACCAAATAAAAGGTATTGTAAATAAAATCATGGGGGGGAAATACGTACCAAATGTACTAACTGGAACAGAAGGGAGAAGGGGGTGGAGAGGTTAAAAAAATACATCAAGATAGAAAATAAGATAAAAGGGAAGGGCAATCTGGTAACTCTACACTAGCAGGAATGCAGTGTAGCCCTCTTCTCAGCTTAGAGGGAACAGAGGCAGTAACTCAAAAAGCCGAATATTGCACTTAACCAGCTATGAGTCAGCTGGCTCTGGAAGCCTGCAAATTCAACGTTGAAGCTTGGATGTGATCCAGCATTGAATTTATGGGTTTAGCGTCAGCAGTGGTCACAAAGTTCTGAGCACTGCCAGCTAAAATATCAACCTCTAAGATTTTGGAGATAAGTCTTCTCTGAAAGGAATTCTACATTTCAAGTTGGATTGGGTTTATTTTTTATTTTTTTGGACTTAAATGTTAACATGGCAGATCAGTCCAAGCTTTTTTTTTTTTTTAGATGGATTTTGTTTGATATGATTTTTAAATTCTGTTCTCATAATTAGCAATTCCCTTACTACTCTGTAAAATTGTGGGTCCGATATTAAAAGGGTTTACGCTCCTAACTTTCAGAGTTATGGTCATAAATTGGCCTCTTCGAAAATGTACTAGGGCTGACTGCCTAAGATTTAATGCTAAGAACGCACAGCGAACGCTGCGCACAACGAACTTTGTCTTGATTCGTACAACGGACTTCGTTTCACACAACGAAGTCGCCCGAGCTGCATCCTTCCGGGGTTCCTGCGGGGTTGGATCGCAGCGGGGTTGGTCGAGCCGCGAGGGTAGTCTCCTTCTCCTTACCTGCCCTGTCGCAGCACACAGCCGAACGGAAGTCTTCCTGATGTCAGCGCTGACGTCGGAGGAAGGGAGGGCTTTGCTTAAAGACATGAAAGTGGGCTGCAAAAACCTGAGAGAATGGTACAGCGTACCTAGGGTATGTGACACTCAGGGCCCATCATTTTTTACACCCCCCCGGCCCATCATTTTTTCAACACACACCCCCGCCCTTGGTATGCCACTGCTACGGTTCAAAAAGGCTAAGAAGCCGGCGGGAGGGGCAAAACCATACTTTAAGGAACACCCTCCCGATCTGGCTCTATTCCGCCCCCTTTGTGATGCCATCGGATAGCATTCTCGCCATTAGTTGTCCCGCCCCGTCCTTGGTACGCCACTGCGGTACAATTTAAGGGGTGAAGAGCTTTTGTGCACAAAAGAAGAGCAATAGAATGTGACGATCTTAAGGTGACCAAACAGGTCAAAAAGGTGATGGCAAAAGCTAGAAGGATGCTAAGTTGCATAGGGAAAGGTATGATCAGTAAGAAAAAGGAGGTATTGATGCCCCTGTATTACTCTGGTGAAACTCTGGGGAGACTTCATTTAGAATATTGTGTACAATTCTGGAGACCGCACCTTCAAAAAGATATAAAAAGAATGGAGTCAGTCCAAAGGAAGGCTGCTATAATGGTATTTGGTCTTCATCATAAGGCGTATGGGGAACAGACTTAACGATCCCAATATGTATACTTTGGAGGAAAGGCGGGAGAGGGGAGATATGATAGAGACGTTTAAATACCTACATGGTGTAAATGTGGATGAAGCGAGTCTCTTTCATTTGAAAGGAAACTCTGGAATGATAGGACATAGGATGAAGTTCAAAGGTGTAATCTAAAAAAATACTTTTTTATAGAATGGGTGATAAATGCGTGAAATAGGCTCCCAGTAGAGGTGGTGGAGACAAAAACTGTGTCTGAATTCAAGAAAGCATAGGACAGGCGCGACGGATCTCTTAGGGAGAGGAGGAGCTAGTGGATGCTGTGGATGGGCCATTTGACCTTTATCTGCCATTATATCTCGATGTTTCTGTGTGAAATTTCACTAAATGCCTACACTTAGCAGCATCAAATAGACGGGGGCAGATTTAGGACAATGAAAAATGTTAGGAGTTGAGCGCCGAATTTTAGCACCAGATTCATAAATTAGGCTCATAAATCTCGGAAAATGAATGGCAGGCCAAAATATACAGTATAAGCATAACTTTAAAATCCTGAATTAAGATTTACTTTCACCTGAAAATCTAGACTTCTAGTTCTGGTTGAAAATTGTGCATAAATGTAGGATCATAACGTTAGAGCATAAATTTAAGACTTTACCAGGTCAATATTCAAAATGATTCAAGCAGCCAGGATGACATGAGGACAGAATTTGTCCCTGTCCCTACGGTTAACCACAGAAAACCATCCCCATGTCATTCTTATGGAAAGCAGGAAGAATCAGAGTATGAATGGTCTCCTTATCTCAAGAAAGATATAGCGGCACTAGAAAAGGTTCAAAGAAGAGCGACCAAGATGATAAAGGGGATGGAACTCCTCTCGTATGAGGAAAGACTAAAAAGGTTAGGGCTTTTCAGCTTGGAAAAGAGATAGCTGAGTGGAGATATTATTGAAGTCAACAAAATCCTGAGTGGAGTAGATTGGGTACAAGTGGATCGATTTATCACTCTGTCAAAAATTACAAAGACTAGGGACACTCGATGAAGTTACAGGGAAATATTTTTTAAAACCAATAGGAGGAAATATTTTTTCATTCAGAGAATAGTTAAGCTCTGGAATGCATTGCCAGAAGTTGTGGTAAGAGTGGATAGCGTAACTGGTTTTAAGAAAGGTTTGGACAATTTCCTGGAGGAAAAGTCCATAGTCTGTTTTGAGAAAGACATGGGGGAAGCCACTGAATGTTGCTACTCCTTGGGTTTTGGCCAGGTACTACCGTGAGAACGGGCTACTGGGTTGGATGGACCTAGTAAGGCTATTTTTATGTTCTTAACCACTGACCCTCAAGCCTTGCATTGGAGAATACTGGTGTAGAAGGACTGAGGTTGAGGTAGATATTAAAGAATGGCACAGGATGTTTTCCCGCAGTTATCCACAGGGACGGGACAAAGTTTGTCCCTGTGCCATTCTCTACAGAGTCCTGGCTGCTTAAATCACCTCTGATATTCAGCAGCATGTAATCTGTTAGTGCCGCTGAAAATCAGCACTGACTGCTAAACTGAAAGCCAACTATTTTATGGGTGATCTGGGGGCGGAGTGGGGCGTTAGTCGGTTAAGTGCCGATATTCAGCACTTAACTAACACTGGCTTTTACAAAACTGAGGTAGAGGTTTCTACTACGGGCTGGCGAGACAAATTCTCCGACGCTCATACCGTGGCTATGTGAAAGGAGCCCTAAGTTAAGTGGCCATATTGGACTGCACAACACACAGCCCTATCTTTATGTAGTATTGCTTACTTGGTTAAATGCTGAATATCGCACTTAACTGCATAAGAAGTGGTCAGCTGCATAGAAACATAGAAATATGATGGCAGATAAAGGCCAAATGGCCCACCCAGTCTGCCCATCCACAGCATCCACTATCTCCTCCTCTCCCTAAGAGATCCCACGTGCCTGTACTACGCTTTCTTGAATTTTGCAGCAATTTTTGTCTCCACCACCTCTACCAGGAGACTATTCCACGCATTTACCACCCTTTCTTTAACAAAGTATTTCCTTAGATAAACCTGGGGTATTCAATGCTGGTGCTTGGAAATGGCCAGGCACTGAATACCTAGGGATAATGTCAGTGGCTAAAATAAAAATTCACCATTACTGCTGAATCTATCCCTTATCATTTTTTTGAATGTCAGATCCTGTCTTTACATCTATTACCACTTGGTCATCATCATGTGGGGAAAGACTTGTAATTTTTATCCAGGAAGGTATGAATATGACTTCTATTGCAATGTATTCTAGGCATTTTTGATATTTTTGCATTCATTTGATGTCATTATGAGGACACTTCTAGTGAATTTCAGTGTAACTGGGTTTATACTTGCAGATGGTTTTGATGTGAGCATTTCCACCAGACTTAGAGCCGGTGTTACAGCTTACGCCAATTAGTATTTAAAATCTGTTCCACTGACACCCCATTATTTCTTAGTAAATTTTTAACACCCTACACTCCCTAAATCAAAATTGTCTAAGAGTTCCTATTTTTCCCCATTTAAATTTTTATTGTCAAATGCTTAGTATTTATGATTAGCGTTTTATCAATTTTTAATAAAACTTGAAACTTGACTTGACTCTGTAATCTGTTCAGGAAAGACAGGGTAGGAAAAAAGGAAGGGGAGTAGCGTTATATGTTAAAGATCACATTAAAGCCACACAACTGCGGGATCTGCAGGGCAAGGAAGAGGCACTGTGGATCAATTTGGAAAGAGGGAATGGTGAATATATTTACATTGGTGTGATATACCAATCACAGATGGAAGAAGTGGACAGAGATTTAATAGTAGACATTCAGGCCCTGATTCTGCAAAGTGCTCCCAATTGTAGGCAGCTGTAGGCATCCTACAGCTGTCTAATCAGCCAATCGGGAAGCACTTTTTCTAAAAAAAAAAAAAAAAAAAAATGCTCCCCAGGCAGGCCACCTATATTGAAGGCACCGCCAGGGAGCCTAGAGAGGCCCGCAAGCCCGCCTAAGGCTAGGCGGTAGCCTTAAGCGAGCCTAGGCAGCCCTCCTATAGCGGGAGGGGCCTTAGGCGCCTGGACCAATCAGGCCCTAGGATCCTGTGGGTTGGGCAGTGAAAGGGTGGGCCCGCCTCATTTGAATGGAGGCGGGCCTGCTGGCTGGATGGTGCGAGTTGCCGTCCGGCCAAATTGGAGGTAAGCCCAAGGAGGGGTTCTGGGGTGGGGACTTTTGATGGGGGTTGTCTGGCAGGAGGACTTGGGTACCCTCCTGCCGGTGATCTTAGGGGGGGCCGTTGGGGGGGTCCGGCAGGAGGAGTTGGGCACCCTCCTGCCGGCGATCTTCGGAAGTGGGGCCATTGGGGGGGCCAGCAGGAGAGGTTGGGTACCCTCCTGCCGGCGATCTTAGGGTGGGGGCTATTGGGGGTCCGGCAGGAGGAGTTAGGCACCCTCCTGCTGGCGATCTTCAGGGGGATGGGTTCTGTCGGCAGGAAGAGTTGAGCACCTTCCTGCCGGCGATTGCGGGTTTTGTCGGCAGGAAGATTTGGGCACCCTCCTGCCGGTGATCTTCATGGGGGGTGGCGTTGGGGGGGTTCAGGGAAGGGGTTGGGGCATTTTAAACCTGATTCTGTAACCGGCGTCTGCAACATGGACGTTGGTTACAGAATCGGGTTAACTTTGGGCGGGTGTAAGCCCGATTCTATATAGAATGCCCGGGTTGGCATCCTATGTATAAAATTAGAATCCAGGCCTCAGAATATATCTAAAAAAGAGGAAGTTTTACTAATTGGTGATTGTGACATGCTGAATGTTGATTGGGGTATCCCTATTGCGCGGTCTTCTGTAAATAAGGAGATCCTGGATTCTCTACAAGGAGAACTGTTCCATCAGTTGGTAATGGAACCCACGTAGGATGGGATCATACTGGACTTACACACGGGAAAGTGTTTCTGATGTTATAGTGGGTGATCATCTGGCATCCAGTGGTCACTGCATGGTACAGTTTAATATTAAAATGGGTATAGAGAGGGCTCATTCAAAAGCAAAGGTTCTAGACTTTTAAAAAATGAACTTTGTTCAGATGGGGGATTACGTCAAGGAATTGTTGTCTGGATGGGAACGTCTAGAAGGAGTGGAAATGCAATGGGCAAAACTGAAAGGAATAATTGCAAGAGCAACAAACCTTTTTGTGAGGCAAGTAAGTAAAAGTAAGAGGAAAAGAAGGCTGCTTTGGTTCTTTTTTCATTTTCATTTCATATTCCTTCATGTGAGACTGGCATAAGAAGGGAATGGAGACATTATTGCTGGGAAATCCAATCAGGATTAAATACCATGGCTACCACCGATATTGACCTAGTGTCCTTGCTTCAAACCTAATGCCCCTAGCCACGAGTGTGTGCTCATTCCACCCTCCCCCACAACATTTGATGTATATTCCCAATGCTTTTCCATTACACTGTAAATGCCCTCTGTCTTTCCCCCTCCCAGCAGTTTACTGTATACACACAATTACCATGTACCTCTATAATTATATTGTTTCTACCCTACAATATAGAATGTACCAATACCCCTGTACCCCAAACACTGTGAATATACTTCTGCAGTGGCATACCAAGGGGGGGGGGGCGGGAGGGGCGGTCCGCCCCAGGTGCCAGCCCTGAGGGGGTGCTCCCGGCCTTGCCGTTCAGTCCCCCCCCACCCCCGAAGGACCGCTCGCCCCACTGATCTTCCTGCACCACCTGTGAAGCAGCCCGCAGCGTCAGCGATCCCTGAACTGCTTGGGTGCTGCTTCCTGCGCCACGGTCCCGCCCCTCCTCTGACATCAGAGGAGGGGCTGGACCAAGGCACAGGAAGCAGCACCTAAGCAGCGCAGGGATCGCGTTGCGATCCTGCTGCGGCTGCTTCATAGGTGGTGCAGGAAGGTCAGTGGGGCGAACAGTCCTTCGGGGGTGGTGGGGGGGACTGAACGGCAAGGCCGGGAGCATAGGTAGTGCTGCTTCATAGGTGGTGCGGGGAGGCCAGGGGGGCGAGTGGTCCTTCGAGGTGGGGCGGGCGGGCAGGCAGGCAGGCTTTCAAGGGGGTGGGGGGTGACAGGCAGGCAGGCAGGCCTTCAAGGGGCGACAGGCCTTCAAGGGGGGAGGCAGGCCTTCAAGGGGGGGACAGGCCTTCGGGGAGGTGTGCAGACCTTCAAGGGGGAGGGACAGGCCTTCAAGGGGGGGGCAGGCCGGCCTTCAAGGGGGGCAGGCAGCCTTCAAGGGGGGGACAGGTCTACAAGGGGGGGGGACAGGCCTACAAGGGGGTGGGACAGGCCTTCAAGGGGGGGAAAGGCCTTTGGGGGGGTGCAGGACTTCGGGGGGTGCAGACCTTCAAGGGGGTGCAGGCCTTCAAGGGGGGGACAGGCCTTCAAGGGGGGGACAGGCCTTCAAGGGGGGTGCAGGCCTTCAGCGGGGGTGCAGGCCTTCGGAGGGGGTGCAGACCTTCAAGGGGGTACAGGCCTTCAGGGGGGGGACAGGCCTTCAAGGGGGTGCAGGCCTTCAAGGGGGGGACAGGCCTTCAAGGGGGGGGGACAGGCAGGCAGGCCTACAAGGGGGGACAGGCCTATAAGGGGGAGACAGGCAGGCAGGCCTTCAAGGGGGGGACAGGCCTACAAGGGGGTGGGACAGGCCTTCAAGGGGGGTGCAGGCCTTTAAGGGGGGACAGGCCTTTGGGGGGGACCCTGGTTTAGAAGTACAAGAAGGGAAGGGGGTGTTCAAAGAGACGTGCATATGCCAAACTTTGGGGGGGAGGCCCTCTCCTCTGAAAATAGAGGAGAGGGAAAGAGATGATGGACCATGGGATTTAGGGAGGGAAGGAACAGAAAGGGAGGGAAATTGGACACAAGGGATGGTGTGGAGGAGTGATAGAGATACTGGATAGGAGGGTAATTGGGAAAAGAAAGGGAGAGATGGTGGACTCTGGGGTGGTGGGGAAGGAAGGAGAGATGCCGGATGAAAGGGTAGTTAAGAAAAGGTGGATCTGTGGAGGGAGATGAAAAAAAGGAAAGACACCAGACTTCCTGGGGAGGGAAGGGAAATGGAAAGGAAGGACAGAGTTGGCAGATAGATGGTTAGCATGCAGAAAGAAGAAAGAAGGAGACCCTGGCAAGCAAGTTATCAGAAGAAAACCAGAGCCTTGGACCAACAAGATTTGAAATATAACCATACAACAAAAGGTAGAAAAATTAATTTTATTTTCTGTTTTGTGATTATAATATGTCAGATTTGAAATGTGTATCCTGCCAGAGCTGGTGTTGGACTGCAAACGTGAGCTAGGATTTAACAGAGAGAGGAAAAGTCCTTTTTGTTTCTTTATTTTATTTACACCATAGCGCCAGTGTGGTTAGGAGAAGCCAAAGGGCGTGAAAAAGCTATAAAACCCACCAGGAGTTTTGAAAAAAATCACCCAACTGGGCAGGAAAATCGAATTGAAAAACCAATTCAATAGGCTGAATCGAATCAAAATTTTTTTTCTTGAATCTGGCAGCATTAGTTTGCGCTACTGTCTTAGACTTTAGGACCTGGGATTGGGTAGAGATTGCATCCTCAGTACTTTATAATGCAAGTGAAACGAGGAGTTGGTCAGACTTTTGAAGGGTCTGCAGAAAAAAAATATTGTATAGGCCGGGGACATGAGACAGCAGGAAATGGGAACTTTTCGTCCTTCTATTTTTGTGAATTGAAAGGCTGAGGATGTCAGAGAGTTCAGTTAAAATATGTGCTTTATTAGAAAATATAATAACGTGTTTTATAAAGCATAAAACAGCATAGCTGGCCTACCCAGTGAGGTGTTCCTAGTGGTGGTGGTGGCAGCAGCATGTCAATGTGTTGAGAGGAAGAGGTGGTCTGGGAAATTCTGCTGAGCAAACTCCGGGCCCATTTCCACCCCCCAGTTAGTCCACTCCACTCAACTGGTTCACACACTGAGTGGGTCTTTGGGTGTTGTTTTGGGATCTCTTCCAGTGGTTTATCAGTATCTCCTTCTGGTCCAAGGAAGGAAACTTTGTTATCCTTAGCATTGACCTACAGAATATGTTTGTAACAGTGCTGCTTGTGTGGCATTAGGCTATGTAGTGATCGAAAGAAAAAAAACAGACCTTTGCACATTTTTGCACTATATGGTGGGTGTATGAGGAGATTCACATTTCCTGCACAGCTAAGTCCATGTGAAGTTACCTTGTGCTGTATTTGACATCTAGCAAGGTCTCTGTTTGAAAGGAAAGATCTAAACTTAAAAATGAAGTGGCCAGAAGTTATGGTAAAAGCAGATAGTGTAGCTGGTTTTAAGAAAGATTTGGACAAATTCCTGGAGGAAAAGTCCATAATCTGTTATTAAGACATGGGGGAAGTGTCTGCTTGCCCTGGATCGGTAGCATGGAATGTTGCTACTCTTTGGGTTTTGACCAGGTATTAGTGTCCTGGATTGGCTACCATGAGAATGGGCTACTGGGCATGATGGACCATTGGTCTGACCCAGTTAGGCTATTCTTGTTATGTTCTCATCTGTAGGGGCCTTTGTTTTCACTTTTTATTTTAATGTATTTTTTTTCTGGGAACTTATCAATGTTTTTTTTTATAATGAAAGAGAATTAATGTGTGTGGGATGAGGGGGTAACTAATTTCTTCAGCTAAATAATTCAATCCACTTCAAACAGACATAGGAGAACTCAGGCACCATTCACACACCCTCCAACCAAAAATGTCAAAAGAAAAAAACTGTTCGACAACCTCCTAGCCATTCGAGCTGCAACACTCGACCCCCAACTCTACAACCAATTGACATCGACCACAGACTGCAAAACCTTCAAAAAGAAATAAAAACCCTTCTATTCAAAAAACACATAAAACCGAACTAACACAATCAGAACTGTCCCAAGCATCACCTGCAACTACTCCATATGTACTTCTGATGTCATGACAATTCAGACATAATTTATGTCATGTTATGTTTGGAATATAAGAAAATTTTCACTGCCTGTTTCTATTCTGACCATTTATTCCGTTTCATGGTCATTACAAAAAATATTTTTTTACATGGGGGGGTGTCAAAAAATGATGGGCCCTGGGTGCCACATACCCTAGGTACGCCACTGTACTTCTGTGACCTGTTCTGAGCTCCTGGGTAGGACGGGATATAAAACTGAAATAAACAAATAAATAAGATGGTACCCCAAAATGTAAAGCCAGTATTGTGGTCATTTATGCACAAATTTGCCACATAAATATTAGCACCTTCTTTATAGAATAACACCCCTCCCACACACATGTCTTTTGGAGGGAGTAGAGATTTTGGACAGATGAGTGCGCATGCTGCAGATCCACAGCAGCGAACAGCAGAGGAGAGGCAACTTGGTGATCAAAAGCTGCTGGGTGACAGTTCAGAGGGACCCACACTAGCTAAGAGACCACCGCAAAAGAATAGCAAAAGCAAAGATCAGCTGTTTGTGGCCCTGCTTAAGCACTCGAGAACTGCAGCTGCTTCTCAAAATCAGAAAGCAGGACTCAGGATATGAAAAGCAAAAAGAAAAAAAGAGACTGTATGGCATTCAAAGAGAGGAGGAGGGGAGAAACAGAGTATACTGTGATGATTGTTCCTATTTGCAGAAACAAGCTAGAAGGCCAAGAAATGAAAAGGTTTAATAAACTGGATAATTACTTTGGTAAATAAAGGCATGAATAAATATTGAAGCTCCATTACCCTCTTGCCAACTGCAGTGGTGAAGCCCCACCCCCTTGCTAGGAAACATCATCAACCTGGGTCCATATCACCTATACAAGAGGGCTGACCCATTTCATGGCCCTTCACGTGAGACTAGTGTTGCCAGATTTTACGAATGTAAAATTCGGACACTCTAGACCCACCCCAAGGCCTGCCCATCTCCGCTCCATTCCCGCCCTAGCTCCGCTCCCCGCTGCCTGCTTTGGTCGGGCAGGAGGCTTTCCAAAACCTGGACAAAGTGCCAGGTTTTGAAAAGCCAACCGGACATGTCGGAACCCCAGACATGTCTAAGGAAATCTGGACATCTGGTAACCCTATGTGAAACGCGATTGAGAAGGGAATGGTCCAGGAGACATTATTGCTGGGAAATTCTGTTCATAAGCTAAATTGTTTTTTAAAATAAAAGTCAAACATTTTTTACTATCTTAGACTAATAATTTTATATTATTTTAACTGCAAAATACATTGCTTCTTACTTTGCCAACCTGAAGCTAGGCTTCAATGCTAAGAAATGTAAGGTCATGCACCTCGGAAGCGGAAATCCATGCAGGACGTACTTCTTGAACGGAGAAACTTTAACTAGGACTTCAGCAGAACGAGATTTAGGAATAATCATCAGTGCAGACATGAAAACTGCCAATCAAGTGGAGAAGGCTTCATCTAAGGCAAGGCAGATATTGGGTTGTATCAATAGAAGTTTCGTCAGCCGAAAGCCTGAAGTCATAATGCCGTTGTACAGGGCCATGGTGAGACCTCATCTGGAGTACTGTGTGCAATTCTGGAGGCCACATTACAGTAAAGTGCGCAGAATTGAATTGGTTCAGCGGACGGCCACCAGGATGATCTCGGGGCTCAAGGGTCTCTCGTACGAAGAGAGTCTGAACAAATTGCAGCTCTACACTCTTGAGGAACGTAGGGAGAGGGGAGACATGATCGAAACATTTAAGTACCTCACGGGACGTGTCGAAGTGGAAGATGATATTTTCTTTCTCAAGGGACCCTCGTCCACAAGAGGGCACCCGCTCAAACTCAGGGGTGGAAAATTTCATGGCGACACCAGAAAGTATTTCTTCACAGAGAGAGTGGTTGATCATTGGAACAAGCTTCCAGTGCAGGTGATCGAGGCAGACAGCGTGCCAGACTTTAAGAATAAATGGGATACCCATGTGGGATCCCTACAAGGGTCAAGATAAGGAAATTGGGTCATTAGGGCATAGACAGGGGGTGGGTAAGCAGAGTGGGCAGACTTGATGGGATGTAGCCCTTTTCTGCCGTCATCTTCTATGTTTCTATTTTTTTTTTTTATAGAAAACCTGGCATTTTTTTTCAAAACCTGGCATTTTGTCCAGGTTTTGAAAAGTTTCCAGCTTGTGATGGCATCAGGAAGGCATCTGTTCATGCGTGGATGCAACGTAGTGATGTCACACATATAGGTACATGCATGTGATTTCATCACCTCGCACCTGCGCAGATGCCCTCCCATCGCGGCTCCGAGCACAAGAACAGGTTGAGGGGGGTGGAGAAGGGGTGAGGCTGGGGTAGAACAGGGCATGGTGGACAGAATGGGGCTGGGCTGGGTGGAACTGGGGGCGGGGCCATGAGTTCAGATTTTACAGTAGTAAAATCTGGTAATCCTAATTTTGATTGAGGAACTTAACTGGAGATGCCCAAGTAAGGTTTACTTTTATAGTGCAAACTCATTTAACAGAAAAGGATAACCCAGTATTTGTCACACTGGGAATATAATTATTCACAAACGCCCAGATTCTCTAACTGGTACTGGTTTTTTAGGTGCTGGTAGGCGCCCAAACTTAGTAAAAGCCACCGTTGAAACAACATTTTAACTGAGATTCAAGGTGCCTATTGGTCCCATAAAAAAACTGATGCAGGAATTGTGCCTCCATAGGTGCTTTAGGCCACCTAATGCTACTGTGGGCATGGCTAACACTGGAAGTGGCAAAAGGTGGCCTACAACACCTATGGGGCACGATTCACATCATAGCTAGGTGCCAGAAATGTAGGCCAGGCAAAACCTGGCCTACATTTCTGGCACCTACCTTTGCCTGAGGTGCGATTCTGTACCCAGCACCGTTGCGTGATTGACACATGATCGGCAGAACAAACTGAAACTTAGAGCTATATGGTGCCTTCATTTTGGGATGAGGGAGGGAATATTAAGAAACCTGTACATAATTCCACCATTGTGCTTTGCTCGTTACTAAACTTTCCATTTCCCCAAATTAACTCAAAGCTAAAATGTTAAAACTAGCAATTGGTATCATACCTCTTTGGAGTCTGCAATCTTTTCCACACCCCGTCTGTCATTCTGGACAACGTTGTAAGATGTGTATACTCTAGGTTGCTTCATATGCTCCAGTTGTGTAGGGGTCCCGTGCAAAATCAATTTCCAGTTCACAATTTGACCTTCATTCTCTGGTCTTCCACCCTAGAGGTCAACCAGAAATCTTAGCACCACCACTTCACAGAAAGACAAGCAATCCAGAATAAATAGAAAACCTGGTATTTGTTCTTGCATTCAGCATCCCAGTTTTCTTTTGAAATATAAAACTCTAAGGGCCTGATTCTAAAAATTGCATCCTAATTGTAGGTGGCGGTAAGCGCCCTAACATCATCTAACAGACACATCTAACCATGACACACATTTTTTTAAAAAATCGATGGGGTGAAGGACACCTACAATGTAGGCATCCTTTGTTTATGTCTGGAGACATCTAGGCACACCTACGAGTGTGTAAAATGCTGGTCTACTTTTAAAGCATCTGTGATTCTGGACACGGTGCCTATCGGTGATTGGCATGTAGTGAGTGCCTGTTTTGCAGGTGCCTACCATGGCAGGCGCTGTTTCCAGAATGAGGCCCTAAATGTAAATACACATGCATAGGGTTGCCATAGTAAAATCTGGACCCCCTAGACCCACCCAGTTCCACCCTTCCCCGCCACATTATGCCCCAGTCCCGCCCCCAATCCTGCCCTAGACCCACCCCTGCTGCCTGCTCTCATTGGGCAGGAGGAAATCCACGCAAGTGTGGATGCCACGTGATGACATCATTGTGTGGCATCCATGCATGCACGGATTTCCTTCTGCCTGATGCAATTTAGAGGAGGCTTTTCAAAACTCAGACAAAGTGCCGGGTTTTGAAAAGCCGCCAGACCCCCAGACATGTCCTCAAAAGGAGGACATGTCCAGGGAAATCCGGATGCCTGGTAACCCTAACACATGTATAGCAAAGCGGCCCTACCAAACCATGACTAACATCCAGAACTCAAACAGCAACAGCCTTCCAACCCTACACGTGAAAAGGCAGCACTGCAGCTAATACACCAAGCCCTAGAACACTAATACACCTCCAGCTGGAAAAAACTGAACATGTCAGACTGCTGCAGATCCCTACACAGAAACTACCACATTTTTTGCTCCATAAGACGCACCTGACCATAAGATGTACCCTAGATTTAGAAGAAGAAAACAATAAAAAAAACAAATTCTCCCTGCCAGGCTTTGCACCCAACCCCACACTCCTTGCCAGGATCTGCACCCTGTCCCCCCTTCCCTGCCAAGCTCTGTACCCTGTTCCCCTCTGGTGGTCTAGTGGTGGGCAGGGACAGGGCATAGGGCAGGCAGGGATAGGGCACAGATGTCAAGGCAGATGACTTTTTAAAATAAGCAAAGTCACCTCAGTAACAACTATAGAAAAAAAGATAAATATAGTGCAAAATATAGACAGCAGATATATATTCTCAAAACTGACACATTTTGATCACTAAATTGAAAATAAAAATCATTTTTCCTACCTTTATTGTCTGGTGATTGATTTCTTTCTTTCTTTCCTTCCTCAGGCCCAACAATTGTACTTTCTCCCTCCCTCCTTCCTATGTCCCCCTCAATGCTTTCCAGCCTTTTTCCTCTTCCTCCCTCCCCGTTGTCTGGTGATTTTTTTCTTTCTTTCCTCAGGCCCAACAATTGTCCCTTCCTCCCTCCCTCCTATGTTCCCCTCACTGCCTTCCAGCCTTTGTCCTCTTCCTCCTCCCCTCAACTCAGGCCCAACAATTGTCCCTTCCTTCCTCCTGTTCCCCTCACTGCCTTCCAGCCTCTGTCCTCTTCTGACACCCCCCACAAGCCTGCCCGCCCGCTGGATTTAATTACCTCCAGCTGCTATTGCTGTGAGGACATGTCGACGAAGTAGCAGCAGCAGTGGAGGGGAGAGGGGGCTCCTGGCTTAGCAATGCAGCACCCAGAACAGAAGGAGTTGCTAGGAAGGGCCAGGCAGGTGCAGCAATTGCGAGAAGGTCCGGGCCAGCCAATGACGTCGGGGGTAAGGCTTCTGGGCTGGCGGTGTGCAATCGCTGCACCCACCTGGCCTTTTCCTTTCTCTACTTTCGGCTGCAGTGAGCAACCAGCAGCAGCGGCGGAAGGCGAGTAATGGCGGCAGTCTAAATAAGGTAACGGGGGGAGGGGGGAGGATTTGGGTATTCACTCCATAGGACACATCCTTTTTTCCACCCACTTTTTTGGGTGGAAAAAGTGCATCTTATGGAGTGAAAAATACGGTATATACAGCAGAATCCTTCACTTCAATCATACAGAAGACAAACTGGTCAATATTCAAAACAATTTAATCATCCAGCAACAGCTGGATCTAATCTAATCTAATCTTCTATTTGTGCATCGCTCATACCTATACAGGCTCAAGGCGACTATAAAGAGAGGCAAGAGGGGAGAGGATGGGGAGGGAGGAGAGGAGGGAGAGATGGGAGGTGGGTAGGTAGGAAATGGGGAGGGAGGAGAGGAGGGAGGTGGATAGGTAGGAGAGATGGAAGGGTAAAGGAGATTAGGTGTCGAACAGATGGGTTTTCAGCTTTCTTCAGAAGATGATGTGGCAAGGTTCAGTTCTGGTTCTTTCTGTAAGGTCATTCCAAGTTTTACTCCTAGAAAGGTAAGCATGGAGTGGAAAACTCGTTTGTAGTGAAGATCTTTTGTGGATGGAAGATTGAGTAGCATCCGGTTTAGGATTCTGCGAGAAGTAGACCACGCTATTGAGAAGAGCTGGATGAGTGGGGCCGCAGAGTTTCCATAAACTATGCAGTGAATGATGCAAGATATTTTGAATGTTATTCGTGATGGGATGGGTAGCCAGTGACTGAAGGGTGTGACTGAGTCGTATTTTGGATGAGTTGCATTTTGTGAATTAAAGTAGTGTTGATTCCCATGTAGATGGAGTTGAAGTAGTCCAGTTGTGGTAGGATCATCTACTGTACGATTAAGGCAAAGTGGTGTTGGTGAAAGTACGTATGATTAGCCTTAGTTGTCTCAGGTTGTAGAGGGACTTCTTTCAGAGACTAGATATTTGAGGTTCCATGGTAAGAGTGGAGTCCAGTATGCAACCTAGGATTTTGGAGGATTCGTCTATGGAGAGGGTTTCGCCTGATCGAAGGGTGATGCTTGTTGGTGCCATTTGCTGAGTTGTGTGGAAGTATAGAAATTTGGTTTTAGTTGTGTTTAGTTTTAGTTTGTTGGTTGTTACCCAATTTTGGATTTTTTCTATATTGTGTGAAATTTTGTTGGATAAGTCTGATTGATTTTTGGTTGTGGGAATAAGGAGAAAAATGTCATCTGCTTAGGACATTATGCTTTCGTCTTCGAATTTGATGTTACCTAGAGGTAGGGGGGTCCGTGGATAGTGGGGGGGGGGGCGCATTCGGGGGTTTGGGGGATCCGGGGGGATTGGTCTTCCAGCAGGAGGGTTTGGGCTCTCTCCTGCCGGTATTCATGGGGGGAGGTGCGCCTTCAGCAGGAGGGCTTGGGTTCTCTCCTGCTGGTATTTGGTGGTATTGGTGTTGGCAGGAGTGCTTGGGATCCCTTCTGCCGCGATCGTGGGTTCGGGTGGGGGTGCCGGCAGGAGGGCTTAGGATCCCTCCTGCTGTGATTGCGGGTTTCAGTGGGGGTGCCGGATCCTTCCTGCTCTGATTGCAGGTTCGGGTGGGGGATGCCGGCAGGAGGGCTTGGGATCCCTCCTGCCAGTTTGTGTCAGTTCAGGGGGGAATGCCGGCAGGAGAGATTGGGTATCTCTCCTGCCGGGGAGGTTAACAAGGATCGTGGCAGGAGAGATTAGGCATCTCTCCTGCCGCAATTGTTGCGGTGGGGGGTGGGCAGGTTGCCGAGGCTGCTGAGCTGATTGCAGCAGCCACGATCAGCTCAGCGGCCCCTATTCAGAACTTATACCTGTTTTGACTTGGTCTAAGTCAAAGCATATAAGTTCCGTCTGGCAACCTGTCAAACCTTTTTGGCTATGGCTGCTAGATGAATAAGTCTAGGTCGGCCCACCTCCCGCCCTATCCACGTCCAAAAATGTTCCTTTCGCTCTAGACATTCAGAAGCAGGATAAAGGCCTCAGCTTTGATTATCGGTACTTGGACGATCTGTTTTTTTGATCGTCCAAGTACCAATTTAGGCCACTTTTTGTACTTTTTTTTTTATTATGAGCCCCTTAGTCCAGTGAGTTTCCAGATTTTTTGTATCGTAGAAAAAAATAGCTTACAACAAAACTAGAAACTCGCTGGACTAAGTGTATAGCCCTTAATGAAGACAACATTGTTTAACTTGCTTTTTTACCAAACTTTTCAAAACCCCTAGGATAACTCTTATGTTCCTATAGGTTTCCATGGTTACAGCCCTCTGTTTTAATCATTAGGCATGGGATTCTTAAAGGTACATGTGCTTTTTTGCCTTCACCCCACTTCAGCTGCAAAAACTAATAGCAGGTGCAAAATGCATAGGTTCTTTTTATGCAGGTACTTGTATGTTGGCTCTTTTTTGCTAAAAGAAACTAATTCAGTGGTTTTATTTTAAAAATTTCCTGCAATTGCATTTGGTAAAAGTACTTGCATTGTTTGCAACTCTGGGGCCTATTTGAAAATTGCCAGTTTTTATGAAGTCACCCCTTATAAGGGGCTTTCCTGTGCACTAAGGCCACTTTTCCCATGGCTGGATAAATGGCTGATTTTCCAGTTTTCTGAATTAACGGCCACGTGTTAATTTTGCCATTAGTGCATAGCTATTATAAAGCCGGGGGGTGGCTAGTTTCCACTATTTTGCCTAGTACTGACACCAGGCTTACTAGTCTGTATTTTCCTGTATCATTTCTGCAACCCTTTACATACCCTTTACTGCAAGAGCCTCTATCACCTCCTATTTTGCAGGCAGTAAGGGTCCTTTTGCTAACTTCATGCTAATCAATTAGCACACAGCCAGAGGCTGTGATGCATAGATGACACCTGGGGCCCATCATTTTTTGACACCCTCCCCCATCTGTATGAAAAACATGATTTTTAGTAACAATCCACACATCACACATGAGTACCTAGGAAAAGGCAGCATCTTATATAATGCAGTAAGCAGTACGTCAACAAACCCATTGTAAAACTAAACAAGCCAGACTAGTACAGATCAATCTTACAGAGTCAATCCTAACAGAAAAACATATCTTTTCAAACACACAGAACACAGAAAAATACCTTCACCTGGTATGTAATCACAAACTAACCCCTTCCCCCTTTACAAAACTGTAGTGTGGTTTTTAGCCATGGTGGTAACAGCTCAGATGCCAACGCTAAAAAACGCTCTACAGTTTTGTAAATGGGGTGATAGAATAAAAATACGTAGACAAAGATTAAACTAAAGCACCATGAAGCTGGACTCTGCATACAATGCAACACCACAGAAACAGCGATGCATCTCCCCTAAAGCAAAAAATAAATAAATAAATATAATTTTTTTCTACCTTGTCTTCTCTGGTTTCTGCTTTCTCCATCTTCTCGTCACTCTCTTCCTTTCATCCACTGTCTACCCTCTCTCTGCCCCTTCTATATGGCATCTTCTCTCCTATTCCCCTTCCAGAAACTTTATGCCTCTCTTCACCCCCATTGGTCTGGCATCCATCTTCTTCCTTTCCCTCCTCCAATGGTCTGGCATCTCTCTCCTCTCCTTCCCTCTCCCACACCCCCATGGTCTGGTATTTCACTCTCTGCTTTCCCTTCCCCCCACTTCCATCAGCATCTGCCCCCTTTCTCACCCTTCACCATGCTTCCATACCACCCTGACCCCCTTTCTCACCCTCCACAACCTTCCTTACCACCCTGACCTCCTTTCTCTCCCTTCACCACCCTGCTATGCTCCTTTCTCTCTCCATCCAAATCAGCAAGGTCTCGCGATGACTACTTCTGCTGCCTCTGCTCTGGAAGAGGTAAGTGACATCAGAGGGGACTGGGCCGGCAGACGCGTCACTATTCTAACAAGATGGCGGACAGTTAAGTCATCTACTGTTCCATCTCCTGATTACTTTTTGTTCTTTTTTGGTTTTTTTCTTTTGTCTTATATAATTTTTGTTATTGATTTCTAATTTTTGCTTTTATCTTTGATATTAGTTTCTTTTTCTGAGTTTCTTTCCCTTTGTTCTATACTTATTTTTTTCAAATTACTTACTGTTTAATGATTTGACCGTTAGATCCAGCTCGGCAGTTGAAGGGCCCTGCACTCGTAGTTCGATAGACTTTATGGTGGCAGCTGGGAGAAACCGGACAGAGACCTGTCCTGGTTGAGATAGTGGAAGACCTGGTCTAAATCCTCTGCTCCGATGTGCAGATGGCTGCGTACTGCAATTTGCCCCTATTGTCTTAGGCCTACAAATACACCGAGAGTCACCTGCCAAGCTTCCAGCGGCATCAGCACACAGACATTCAGATCCGGGCGGCTTTCCCGCAGAGGAGAAAATCCTGCAACTACCGTGAACCTCATCTGGGGCAACTTCCTTGGAGCAGCTGGGACACGGACAGTGTGTCTGGGAAGGAATAAATGGATAGAAGACCATCGCAGGGGAGAAGACATACCGTGTTTCCCCGATGATAAGGCAGGGCCATCAAATAAGACAGCCCCCCTTTTTAGAAAAAAATGTAAAATAAGGCACCCCCCCGCAAATAAGCCACCCACCGATACCTGCGCTTACCCGAATCGGGTGGTACGGTGGGTGACTCCGTGTGGTCCCTCCGTCTACCGTATTTGCCTCCATGGCTGCATGCCGCGCCTCGTCATGAAGTGAAGAGGAGGAAGTGACAGGACTGCAGCGCGCGCACGTGACTCCGCGCAAGGAAACACAGGCAGCTTCCCTCATCCCTCCCTAACGGAGACTGCAGGAGTTTGTTCACGGCCAGAACATCCAATACAGGTAATAAAATTCTGTTTTTTTTCAACAATAACTGTGTACTGTAGTCTTCTTCATGGGTAAATAAGGCATCCCCCCGAAAATAAGCCCTAGAGCATATTTTGGCCTTCCAAAAAAAATAAGACAGTGTCTTACCATCGGGGAAACAGGGTAGGAATCTTGGTACTGTCAGCCCTTTTTTTGGAAACGTTATCCCTCCTCCTAAACTTACTTGCTCCACTTCATCAATGATGCAGAAACCGTGGATTGAAGACAAAGTTTTATTTTTATTTTTCTTTCCAGCTTATGATCTATCTTTAATCTTACCTATTGTTTTGCCTTTTATCTTTGTTTTGTTCTATTTCTATCATTTAAATTTCTTCAGAATTCTACTGTTCAACGGTTCTCCCTTCTATATCTATTCCTTTCTTTCCTCTCTTCTACCTTCCAAAGTATCTAGATTAAAGCTGTCTTGTTAAAATGTTTATCTATTTTATTTTTCCTCTATCTCTACTTTTCACTTCTCTATTACCCTCCAGGTACTTTAGATAGATTGTGAGCCTTCGGGACAGTAAGGGAATTTTTCAAGTACCTTTCTTATTTTAATCTTAATGTATATTTTCTGTAAACCGCTTAGAACCTAACGGATGTAGCGGTATATAAGAAATAAATTACATTACATTACATTACTTACCTCTTCCGGAGCACAGGCAGCAGAAGTAGTCATCGCAGGAACTTCCTGCACTTCAGCGCGGCTGCTGACTCTGCTCTGAAATATGTATGGCAGCCGCGCTGAGGTGCTGTTTTGAGCAGCGCGGGAGCTTCCGGACCCAGCCGGCTGTGCACCCCCTTGAAGCGTGCACTCAGGGCGGACCGCCCCCCCCCCTTGATATGCCACTGCACATAGCAATGCCCCATGAGGTAATTGATTAAAGCTGTCATGCCCACTCTCCACCCACCCCCAGACATGACCTTGTGCAGAAAAATCCAATTATTTTCACAGTGCTATACATGCCAGAGTGCGTCCTGCAATTAGAATTTTAACTCGCAGCAATTGCACCCTGGTGTTTCCTGCAGTTTACTAAAAGAACCCTACAGAACACACACATAGCTATTTCAACCCTGCATGCCCAAATTATACTTTTGGGCAGTGTTGAAGTAAGGGGGGGAGGGTCCTTCTCTCCACCTGCCCCACTCCTTTCTTGCCCCCACCACCCACTACAATGCATCCCTTCCCCCGCACCTCTTTAACATTATGGGCACGAAAAGCAACTTCAACCTGCTGCTCGCGCCTGCGTAGGCTCTTCCTGTGACATCACTTCCTGGACCCGCACCTAGGAAATGATGTCAAAGAGCCAACGCCTCGAACGTTAAAGAGATATGGGGGGAAGGGAAGGGGCGTGGGCGCACATGGCAGGATGGGGGGTGGGGAAGGAGTGGATTGGGGTGGGGGCAGCACCGCCCCAGGCACATCTCACCCTCACTACGCCACTGCTTCTGGGAATGTTTCTCGTGCGCGTGTATGTCTGAACACACACATCTATACACTTATATTTGTGTAGTGATAATACTGTTTGTAACTTGCCTTGAACTCCATTTTGTGAGGATTTGGCAGAATATGAGATCATATAAAACATAACATAATATATTCAGCCATTTTCCTCATGTAAAAATTGCTTTTTATGTGGAACTTGCTTTATAAAATGATCCCATTAATGGATTTGAAAAGTCGTCGTCCCCCAGCAAGATTTTCTACATTATGATAGTAAAGTGTTAACAGAAAGCAATATTCGGTGTATAGCCGTACATACCACATCAGTGATTTGTAAAACCCAGGTGCCTGTCGGATTTTCTCCCCATGTATGAACAGACATAAAGTCCCAGTTTTTGAAACCTCTGAGTGATGTGTCTTTTGCTCTTTCAGAGAGGAGGATAGCAGTAGTCCCTGCAAAAGAATAACAAGGATTTGTCAAAAAAAAACTTGGGGGAAAAAAAAATCTTTCCTCTGCGTTCAATTTATGTTTGCTTTTTTTCCAAAATGCTCTGATACCTTCTTAAGAAAGGAAAAATGAAATTGGTGGTGAATTTTATATGTCTTGAACAACAGTAATTATAAACATGAAGGGGAAAAAATATTTTTCATACATATAAATTGCCTTACTGATCAGAATATGGGATGAGTTGCTGAAAGCTGAAATATTTGGAGACTGATCCCCACCGTCCCATCTTCTTTTTCAACGTTTGCATCACTGACCTGTATGCATTTATTTGCTTGGGTATGTGCAAACATGTATTCTAAGTAAATTAGGCTGAAGCCAACAGGTGACCCCAGCGCATGCCAGTAAAAATCTGACCTGAACTACCACTATGACAGGAGAAAAGTAAAAGGTCCACTGGCCCATTAGAGGCTCCTCTGGACACACCCCAAGGAGATCTATGACCTCTGGTGGTCCAGAAAACTTCCCTCTCCTCTCTCCCTAGCTCTGATGCCCCAACTCTTATATTTTATACCTTAGTTCAGCCTGGCTCTCTCTTTCTCCCCCTGGGACCCTTACTCACTCCTAGGAGTGCGAGGGCAATGGGGGCAGGAGCAAACACATTTGTTCCTGTACAAATATTGTGCCAGCTGATTTCATGTAATAGTCTCTCGTAATGGCTAGTGATCACACTTCTAGATAAGGATGTGTTCCCTTATTTGGCGATCTCATCCTAATGTAATACCACAAGCCTACTGCTAGAGATCATCCAATGCCATATTTTTATAGACAACCACCAGGACAGGAAATAGTGGGGATTGCTCCTGCCCATTGCTTCTAGGGATGAGTTGAAGTTCCTGGGACAAGAACAAGAGGTAAGGGAACACAAATTGGCCCGAAAAAAGAGGTGAGGCTTTGATGGAAGGGGACTGATTTTCTAATTATACCCTGTATCAAAGCTGGGAAAGGAGGGGAGGGAAGGCTAATAAACCACCATGGATTGGAGGCCACCCAAGAGAGGGGCACTAGGGTTCTCCAATTTGGACCAATGGGCCCTTTAATTTTTTCCTGCCACTGTCATGCAAAGCATTGCTTGTACAATTCTTAGACCTTGCCTTTTCAACTTATTTTCACTTCCTTTATCTTTCCTATTCTGTCTTCTTCCTTATTGTTCTAGCTTTTCCCCTCATAACAATCTTGGCTGATAACTTATCTGTTTTTATTTTCTTATACAATTGTTGTTAAAAGAAAGAATCAATTATATTCACATATGCCTCTTTTGCTCTCTGATGGCTGTGGAAAACTTTGAGCTAATTATACTTCTTGTTAACTGTGTTTCATGTAATCCATTTTGTATGTTCATTTTTATGCATTATTTCTCAAAAAGAAAATCTCATGTCTTGGTCTTATTTATCCATCTGTGATCCTTTCTCTGCAGGGTATACCTCTTCAGGGTATACCTGGTGAAGGATCTATGACAGCAGTAGTGATGGACTGCAACTACAGGCGATGAAACTAGTAATTTATAACTGAGATGCACGACCTGGGAAAGTGGTCAAGTAGAGATGCTGGAGTTAAAGAGAAACTAGCCAACTAATTGTACATTGCCACTTAAATGTAAGCACCATCTGACTTGGAAAATGACTGATAGTTGGACTCTTGAGCACGAACTGCCATTGTCTTCATTACCACCAGTGCAAATGTCTTTTAGAAGACACAAGGCTTTTGTAATATTTGCTGCAGATACCGTAATCTCAGTTGTCATATGGAACTCTGTGAACAGATCAGCCATATTTCAACAATCTTCTCCCCAGTGTAGGAATGTTTAAGCCTTCAAATAGCCAAAACAAGGGAATAGCGTAATAAATGTTTCCATGTTTATTGTCATTCCAATAAAATTATGCTTCTGGCTGTTCTACAGATCTGTTATAAAAACATATTCGACCTGTTGTAATTCTGTAATAAGCAAGTTCTTCTGAATGGCATACAGTTCATTTAAGCTTTGTGTTAGGTTGTGTCTACTTGGAAGTTGGACAGTGGGTGTACATCGCTGGCAAAACATTTTGAAGCCACTTCGTTCAACTGTTGCAATCAGCATCATATCTTCTGCAATCATCAACAAGACTTCATGATCAAATTGTTTCTGGGAAATAGTTTCTTGTCTTTTTTTTCTGTGCATCCTCCTTGATAAGGTAATACCTTACTTCACTATCACTAATGATTCCCATTCCCACTATCTCTTTTGAATATACACAATATTCTTGTCTTTGCCTCATAATGGGTTAAATGCCCATACTGTACCTGAAGGGGAGGTGAGAGTAATATGTAGGTCTCCTCTGCGAGAGTATTCAATGGTTGTTTCAAGTTGCACATGCTCCAAAGACTTAATATAGCTATCCTGACCCTCACAGGCTCGTGTGGGAATTTCAATGATTATCTGACTTCCTGATCTTAGTGTCCTAGAAGGAATATGAGGAAAAAAGAAGAATTATATCACCTCTGTCTTTAGGAACAATAATGATATCTGCTGGTAATCATGTTCATGTTGAAAAAACATTAACAACTGGTCCAAAACGATGGTTAAATTTTGGCACTGACAACTGCACACTAAAAAGAGGATGGAAACCATCATAGCACATAATTTTTTGCACATTTGTCTCAAAATTCTGCATAGATCACCCAAATTGGGGACAGATCCCAGATCCAAGCATAAACTATTTAGTCAATTAAGCACTAAAAATCAATTACTGGCACTAATTAATTGACACTAATTAGAAATTATGTGTGGATCTGCCCTATGCCCTATTCTCTAATATGCACACTAAATTTCATAGCGTACAACTCAAAAGGCAGGGCCACAGTAGGGGCAAGGCCAGGTCAGGGGTGTTCCCAAAAATTAGGTGAAAAGTTATAGAATATCTGGATTTGCAGGCCTAACTGCCATCAGTGGCTGCAAGCATTTACTCCAGCTTTTAGCAAACATACAAGTTTAAAAGATATCACGAACATACACTGTCTTACCAGGCCGCCCTTTGGGCCAAAGATTTTAAGCAACTATTCTTTCTATCCATGTCATACTTGGATTTTAGAAGGCATTTGAAAACTTATTTGTTCTTTAGATTTCTGGGTAATTAATTTCTTCAGAGTTTTATTTGTGACTTAGGTTAATCTTTTGTAAACTGTATAGATCCTCATGGTTATGCGGTCTATAAGTTGATTTTATGCTATGTTACACATGTCCACATTGAAAGTTAGAGACAAGAAGAGTGCCAAGGTAGTACTCTAAAAAGGACGCTCTGTGTAGAGCACCCTTTACAGAATACAAGGGGCTGCTGAAAAGTTCTCAGCCCAACTATGAAACTTGCAAGTTATTCTATACTTTTCTAGACGCTTTTTGTTTCATTTCATGTCATTGAATCAAAAAGTGTCAAGAAAAAGTATGGAATAACTTGAAGGATTCATGGCTCCACATCATTCTCTTCTTGGTTGGGCTGAGAACTTTTCAGCGGACCCCTCACACTATCTTAGCAGAGATCATAATGGCTTCCGATGGAGGTGAGAATTTTATATAAATTGTGCTGTTTAACATTCAAGATTTTATATAGAGTAATGCCTGAGTACAAGCTTTCACTAATATGTAGATCAACTATTAACTAGTATTTTGCATCGAGAAATCTAATGCTACTGTCATTTCCAAATCCAAAAGGCGTTTCATCTAAAAAATTGTTTGTTTCCATGTTCTCTTACTAAGCAGCAAGGATTGGCCATCTTGCCTACTGTAGTTATGTGTCTAACAAGTTTAGATTTCTATTTCACTTGTACCCCATCTTTTCAGTCCTGAAGGACTGCCCAAAGCAATTTACAATAGGTCAATAATAACATTCATAACAATTTGTAAATACTGCAAATACAAAAAAGGGCAATGCAGTCAATATTTACATCAACTCTGCAGTTGGCGTTTATTTTACATGTTGGTTACAGCATTTACCCCCTCCCCTCCCCCTTTTAATTAAGCCTGCTAGAGGTTTCTACCTTGGCCTGAAGCGCTAAATGCCCCAACGCTGCTCTGATGTTCATAGAATTCCTATGAACATCGGAGCATCTAGTACCTTGGGCTGCGGTAGAAACCTCTACTGTGGCTTAGTAAAAGAGGGCCTTAAATTTTTAATGGGTACGCAGTACCACTATCCAGATAGTGAGTGATGCATAATACTCATGCAACCTAAAGGTCCTGCCACACTTTGGATAGCAGCAATGTTCAAACCACAGTCCAGACAGAAGTCCAGTTAACATGGCAATGTTTCTATCTTAACTTTTCTAGCTAGTCATTCAGATAGTAGTTTGAATATTATTACATTCCAAATAACTAGCAACTCCATTCTCACTCTTCCCGATAAAATCATACAAAACAAATTGAAAAACCATTCTAATAAAAATACAAAAAATCTTTTATTGAGGCGCGCTAACTGATTTAGCGCGCGCTAAATGCTAAGGCATCCATGATATTCTATGGGCAACTTAGCATTTAGAACGCGCTAATCTTTAGCATGCGCTAAATCGGTTAGCGCGCCTTAATAAAAGGACCCCGATATCTGTCTTTTGCCCTAGTTTTCTGTGCTGATTACTTTGTTATTGCATTCTTTGATTCATGCTCAGCACATGATGCAGATAATAATGTTGTAGTCTTGTAAGAAGAGAGTAATACTTCTACCACAGAACACAGAGCCATTCAACACCTGGCAGGACAGGAAGGGAACAGCAGCAGACATCTCCTCCAGGGAAGAGTGTGGCGCAGTGGTTAAAGCTACAGCCTCAGCACCGTGAGGTTGTGGGTTCAAACCCATGCTGCTCCTTGTGACCCTGGGCAACTAATTTAATCCCCCCCCCCAATTGCCCCAGGTACATTAGATAGATTGTGAGCCCGCCAGGACAGACAGGGGGAAATGTCTATCAAAGTTATCTTAGTGTATAATCAGGTACTCGAACATTTTCCCTATTTGTCCTAATGGCTCACAATCTATCTAACATACCTGGGGCAATGGAGGATTGAGTGACTTGCCCAAGGTCACTAAACCTTAGGTTTGTATACCGCACCATCTCCATAGTCATGGAGCTCGGCACGGTTTACAGGAATTGGGATGAGAAAGGAACTCCAAGGAAAGGATGAAGATCGGAGGAAAGAAGAATGTTTAGAGGACTAGGATAACAGAGGAGGAGGGAGTGTTACATTTTTGAGAAAAGCCAATGAGCAGCACAGGGTTTGAACCCACAGCCTCAGGGTGCTGAGGCTGTAGCTCTAACCCCTAGGCCGCTTCCTTCCTCCAGTAAGTCCTGCACTATTCAGCAGGACTTATTGAGTAGGAGAGGTTCCTACCTAGGGAAGTTCCACTTACTGGGTTATACCCAGATTTTCAGCGGCACTTACCTGGATAGTGCCGCTGAAATTCTGATCAGATCATTTCAGCGCTTCAGGCATGTTGGGGTGGCTCAAGGTTGGAGTCTGGGTGGAGCCAGGAGTTACCTGATTAGGAGCAATATTCAGTGCACTAACTAGTAATTATCTGGATAAATTTAGGGCGGCAAAAAAACAAATCCCCGTTCTGAGCTCATTGGGGAGGACAGGATATATAACAAAATAAATAAATAAAAATAGTCAGCACTGGCAACCAGGCATGGCATAGCACTGAATATCCAGGTTTTAAAAGCCTATGGCGGGCAGCATTCCTCATCTCCCCCCCACCCCCCCTGCTAATGGCATGTGCTCAATATTACCTCATTGGGAGCCTGACTGAGCCCCTAATATTTTAAGAACATAGTTATGCCTCTGGATCTTAGTTAGCTTAAATGGAAAAACTCATGACTCCAAGTTCAGCTCACTTCAAATGATCTTTGGGCACAACAATATCTATTGACTAACCCTTCATTAAAAATAATAGGGACCAGGAGATCTACTATTTTCTCGGTTATAACACCCCAGCTTTGGAACAATTTACCAATATATATTCGTAATGAATCCTCTTTAGAAAGATTCAAGCATTCCTTAAAAAGTTTCTTGTTCAAGGACGCATTTGGAAAATAGACAACATAATTTACAAATCACCAAATTTCTTAGATCTTAATCAGATTTACGCGTCGATTATAAATTTATCTTTTTTTTTGTGTGTGTTACCCACCATATGTGTTCCCCCCTAAATGTTTCCTTTTTTTCTTTAAAGATTGTAGTTCAACCCTTTCAACTTCGGTACCAGTCATGAATTAGAATGTATAGAATTTGTATGTAATTGTATAAAAGAGTTTTGTTTTGCCCCCCCCCCCCCATTTTTAAAAATGTTATACGCATTGAAGCATTTGATACAGCGTACATAACAAAATTTAATAAAACTTGAAACTTGATCTAAACTACAGTCATTCTACCTGATAAATTAATCTAGATTAGCCAGCATTCCCAGTTCTTTTTTTAGTGTTTGAATCTGAGAAAAATCAGATTCTGGAATAGCGGAATGCAAACCTGCTATCATATCTTCAAATAGGATGCTTAATTTCTCTTGGCTTCTCTGTAACTTCTGGTAACTTCCTATTTCAATTTCATATGAACCAAACGTGATTATGACAGACACAATAAAACACTTTGAGGGGGGTAATTCTATTACTTGCACCTATATAGGTACCAGCTCTGTGGATGCTGTGGCTATCTGAGTAGAGGAGTGGCCTAGCATTTAAGAGCTGCTGCCTCAGCACCATGAGGTTGTGGTTTTTATCCCAGTGCCACTCCTAGTACCCCTGGGCATGGCACTCCAACCTCCATTGCCCTATAGTTAGATTATGCGCTAAGCAATCTACTATAGTTAGATTGTGAGCTTGCCAGGACAGATAGGGAAAATGCTTAGAGTACCTACTAGTCCATGTGTTGTAAACCACTTTGATATCTCTGGAAGAAAGGCAGTATAAAAATAACCATAGCCATACCCCCAATGTTGAGAAAACTCCATTTGTAATGAGGGAGCATTCACTGGTGTTGTGTGTAGCACCCCTAATCATTGTGAAAGCGTAGCTGGTTTTAAGAAAGATTTGGACAAATTCCTGGAGGAAAAGTCCATAATCTGTTATTAAGACATGGGGGAAGCCTCTGCTTGCCCTGGATTGGTAGCATGGAATGTTGCTACTGTTTTTGGGTTTGGCCAGGTATTAGTGACCTGGATTGGCCACCGTGAGAACAGGCTATTGGGCTTGATGGACCATTGGTCTGACCCAGTAAGGCTATTCTTATGTTCTTATGGCTCCTATGGGCACCTCCAGTGAGGTGCACCAATGCTGCACAGTGAGCACCGATTCTCTAATAGCATCTGTGCGCTAAGATGCGGTTACAAGTTAGCCCCATATTGGCACACCTAAAGTGGGTGCAATTATTTACATCAGGCCAATGGCAGGCTTATGCCTAAGTGTGCCATGCAACACACATAACTCATTAGTATTCAATAAGTTATGAGACTGATTTTCTATATCATGCCTAAACAAAAAAGTTAGCACTGATTAGTGCGGCACTAAGCGCGATTCTGTAAAAGTTATTCCACCTTATAGAATCACACTTAGCACTGGTATGCATCATAACTTTTAGGCACAGCCATTTAGGCCAAAGAAAAGCTAGCATAACTGCCTGTGCCTAAGTCGTGTGCTTAGCGCATAACCTATAAACGTGTGTATAAAGAACGCCCACGAGCTGCCTCTAACCACGCTCCCTTTTCAGGCTCAGGCAAAATGCATAGCATTTTGGGCAGTGTGCATACTAAGTTGAGCATGTAACTTCCAATTAATTCCAATTATCGGCAATTATGAGATGTTAATTGCCAATTATGCGCACTGAGTTGCACACATAATATAAGGTGCCATATACAGAATTCAGAGGTATATGCACACCCCTTGTAGTTATGTGTGCCATTATAGAATCAGAAATGTATCCTTTTTAATTTGACCCTCGCAATACTACTCGCATTTTGCCACAAGTGACTTTTTGGGCACAAGTGACTCTTCTGGTATTTTTTATTTTAACATGATTCTTACTTTACCACATCACAAGTGCCGCCTGAAGTATGCGATTATAATCATTTTCATTTTTGGCTCTCATTAATTTTATTAGAAGAATTATGGAAGGACTGTAGAAGACTGAATTATTGTTTTTGGTGGAATTCAGTTTGTCATGTGTATAAAATGGAAAGAGCGTTGGCTGTTCAAAAAGGTTATTATAATAAATTTAAGGATGTGTGGGGATCATTATTAAATTATAGTAATGAATAAATTACACTTTTCCCAATCTTAATACACATGTGGATTTGGGGTGGGGGGGTGTTCTTGGTTTTCCATTAAGAATATATATATGATTGTCTTAAGATATAATATTTTCATGTGGTATATATTAGTTGTATATGAATTTGGGAAGGGGTGGGGGTTAAATCTTCTTGGTGTATGATAGTGAAGATTTTTCAAGTGATGTTGTATTATAATTGTTAGATATTTACTGTACACTTGATGTAAGTTTAAAAATGAATAAAGAAATTAAAAAAAAAAAAAAAAGAATCATGGGCTTAAGGGCATTACTGTTATTCTTAGCAAGATCCATCATACTCACATGTTCTTGTTTTTACCATTATGTCCTTTGTTTCATTTGTGTTTTGGAACTTATTTATAACATCCTTGTATTGATTTTGATGTAACTCTCTACATTTCCTTTTTATGATATTTTATTGGCATCATCTATATGGACATTGATTAAATTCAGAAGCATTCATTTGCATCTGGCATGGTATTGACTGTATTTCATTTATTGCTTGTGTTATATAAATGTGTCTTTTATTGTTTCCATTAGAATTTTATATTATTGTTTTTATTAAGATTGTATGTTTTAGGATTCCTGATGCAGGCACATTTGCCGCAACACGACCCGTGTCGAGTCCATTGTTAATCTAGATGATACTTTGTACATGCTATATTAGTTTCCATTAAAGTGTGGTTCATTTAAAGACCTGACTCACTCTGCTCCTTCTTTGGATTTCCTGGGATTTGTGCAGAGTGCACATTCTCTGTGGTCTGATTTATTGCCATTATAGAATAACATAGTGTTTGTGCCAATAACATAGTGTTTGTGCCAATTTTCTCAGCACATACTGCATAAGGTGTGCAGAACTGCAGAACTGCCCTTCATCAGTATGGCCTATTAATACAATAAGAAAGCAATTTTATAAGCAAAATTGTATCACATGTTTGTGCAAAGTCATATAATACCTTGGCTTAAATTCACTATCTGTCACCATGCATTCTTTCTTCTCTGGGACTCCCTTCCAGGTCTTAGGATTTGCTAAGTCCACCAGTGCTTTGGCGTTGAGTAGACCATACCCAAATCTGTCATTCACCATTAGTCCGGCTCCATTTTTCTTCCATTCTGGATTGTTGGCCAATGGGTCAAACTCAGATGTCCAGACTACCAGATGTTGGAGATCTCGCCATGTTAGGTTAGGGCTAATAAGAAAAGTCTGATTAATTAATACTGAAGTGCTACACATTTTTAATAGAATGCTTAAAAAGGTGTTTTTTTTTTCCATCCAATAAAAATCAGAAAATAAGTTTAACACACAACAATACATTTCCTATATATAAAAAGCTGCTTCTATACTTCTAAGTCTATCTGCAAGCCATAAGTGAATGTTTAAGGAATGTTTGAAACGGTTTTTAAAAAGACAATTTATTTTTCTTTTTGGGAGGAGGAATGATATTTATTTCTTAGCAGTTTCCTCGTGTGCCTTGTAGTTCCTCCTGGATTGCAAGCCAGCGTTGCCTTAAGAGTATCAAACACCTTAGGTGAACCCTCAGCTTGAGCCAAGAAAATCAAGCCTCTTCCCACCCCATATCCTGCATCTCACCCCTTTCCTTTCAATCCCTTCTCTATTCTACCCTTGCATAGTCCAGCATCAATTCCCCCTTGTGTCCAGCATCTCTCGCCTTCCCTACCTTCCCTTCCTCAAGGAATCTAACATTTCTGTTTGCCTAATTCTGTTTCCAAAAATGTCCACCATCTTTCCTATCTCCCTTCCCTCAAATATCCTTCATTTCACCTTCGCTACCTCCCCTCCCCTGAGGTGTCAAATATCTCTCCCCTTCTACTCCCCTACCCAAAGATATTCAGCAACTATTTCCTATTCTAACTCCCCACCATCAAATGTCCAACATTTCCTCTGCTGTCTAGCATCTCTCTCCTTCCACTCCTCCACCAAGATATTCAGCACATCTATTCCTTCCAATTTATTTACTTAAAAGATTTCTTAACTGCCTATAACTAGGTGGTTTTACAAAAAAAAAAAAAAAAACCAAACAAACCAAACAACAACAATTATATAAAATAAGAAACATACAGCACATATTATACAAATAACAACAGGTCCTTCATATAAGCCATATTTTACAGCACTCGACAGCGTATTGTGACCAGCCAGGCTCCGTGTCTGACATGTTCACAGGGAAAAACCCCAGGAGAGGCAGGACTAAGACTAGGAAAGCTGTTCCCAAGCCCCGTAAAGCCCACTAGGTTCCCTGTTTACACTAGGGATGATCTGACTGAAGAAGAGTTTCTTTCTGACCATTCAGAAGCTGAGGAGATGAAAACTCAGCCCAGCTCTGCAAGGTTTGTCTCCAAACCTGTAAATATTAGGTTTAGGCAAAATGCCCCTGTAAGAAAACCCTGCATTTACCCGACCATCCATAGGGGGATCCCAAGAGAGCCTCAGAGCAGTGCAGGCACACTGAGAGCAGGGTGGGGCTCTCACACTTAAAAGCCAGCTGCTTTCTCTTCAGAGTTAGAAAGGCCAAGGAAGGGAAAGGGTCCTCTCTCCAGTGCTCAGCAGCCAGCCAGACCAGAGCAACTTAATAATCTGGAGCCCATGGAAGTGGATAATTTAGCTCCATGCCAGGAAGCTGTGGCCATGCCTCAAGAGGAAGAAATGGAGGTTTTGGACCAGGTATTTCCAGAACAAGAAGCTATGGAAATAGGTATTGCCTGCAAAGTTCACTAACTGGAAAGCTGTGTTTTGTGGGAAGTTTCTAAAGCTATTGACTGCTCTGCACTGAACTGGTTTTTTGGGTTTTTTTTTAATGCTATCTTGGATTTTTGTATGGGCAATTAATAGGACTTGTGTTACAGCCTGTGGCCTAGCATGAAAGAGTTTTGATTTTTTTTTCCTTTTTGCTACATGGGCTCATAGCACCGCTGAGGCCCAATCCAAGGCCCCAGGTGGGGGCAGGGCTCTTTTCTGATGTTTCATAAAGGACTGTTGCTGGTGCTTTCTCAGTTTGTTTTGCTTGAGAAATGTTTTGCTTTATGGAACTATATTTTTTTGGTTTGAATGCAGTAATGCACAGGGACTGAGAACTGTTCTAAGTGGGAGAAGTTTGTAAAGATCTCGGGTGGGTTATATGAATGCTGTGTTTTGCTTGAAGACAAACTTGACAGTTCTCCTGCCCCAGCTCAGGAACAGAGCTGAGGGCCTCCTGAACATTTTGTGTTACAATTGATGTTTTGGGAAAACAAGGCCATGTACATTAATGCACTGTGATAAGTGGATTTAAAGCTCCTTTTTTGAGCAAGGCCCGATTTTAAGGTCAGAGTAAGGCCTAGGCCCAGGCGAGGCCTAGCTTCAGAAAGCTGTGCTGAACTTGCTAAAGCTGTAGCAGGATTTATACTTTGAGGTTTTTTTATTGTTTGTTTCTTGTTAGACATTCTGTTTTTTGCACCAGTGAGGAATAAAGAATTCTGAACCATTATCTGACCAGGAGTGATTGCACCACATGGTGCTATGACTAATTGCCTGGCTTACTTTTTGACTGTTTTTTGTTTGAGAATTTGCCTGTGGGGACTGTCTCCATATTGAGAAGCACGCCAGAGCAGTTTTCTTGTGAGACACCCAGGACGCTATCAGCCTAGGCGAGGGCATGGTGGCCACAGAAACATTCATAATCCAGAAAAAAAAACACATTTATTGAAATGCTTCTACAAATAATGTAGTTTTCAGAAGTTTCTTAAACTTCTGAAAATCTACAAGAGCTCTTAGTGGTCCAGTCAATTTATTCCACAGTATTATTCCCATGAAAAAGATAGCGGAGGACTTAATACACTCATAGTGCACTACTGAGAAACCTGTCAGTGACAATCATACTGCCCCCTCAGATCGCAATGTTCTGAGTGGCCTATAAAGTGCCATAGCCTGTAACAAATAACATGGGATCCCTTGGTGAATGACCTTGAACAACAACACTATTGGCTTAAAAATAATACGTGATTAAATAGGCAGCCAATGACGCTTTTTTAACCACGGCAGCATTTTGAATCATTTGCAGAGCTTTACATTGTATGGTCGTAATCCCGAGATAAAGGGCATTGAAATAGTCTAATTTTGAAATAAGTACTGCCTGCACCACAGTGAGAAAATCGAATATCGAATCACTCCTTCCCGAGGTGTCCATCATTTCCCCTTTCCTACCTTCTCTCCTTGAGATATTCAGTATTTCCCCTTCCCATCACTCCCCTCCCCCAGCCAAGATGTTCAGCACCTTCCCTCCCTTTCTTACCGATTCCAGGATGGCATTGGAATGACAGGTAGCATGCCTAAAAAGACTCACTATGGCCAGTGCAGGGCTTGAAAGTTTAGAAGGCACACATGCTCAAGTCCTCAAGCCAGCCTCAATGGATCTTCAGCAGACACTCTAGCTCTGGCAATTGCCTAGACCAGTGTTCTTCAACCTTTTTACACCCGTGGATCGGCAGAAATAAAATAATTATTTTGTGGACCGGCAAACTACTAGGACTAAAATTTAAAAACCCCGTTTACGCCCCATCTCCGCGAGCTTGGTCCCCGCAAACCATCTGATCCCATCTGCACAAGCCGGAATTATGACTTTATATTGAACGTATTTTATTAAAGTATAAAAAGAAACAATATTCTGAACAATTGTGATTTTATAAATACAAATATACAGAGCACAAACCAACAAAACCCCTGTCTCCCCTCTCCTTCACATATATCCCCTCTACTATCAAGAAAACTGAACAAGCCAAGTTATTATAGAATGCTACATAGAAAAATATCATGCTAACAGAATACTGCAATCCCCAGTTATGTCTCTATCAGGATATATAATTCAAATCTGATATATTCTAATGACAAAATAGAAATAAAATTATTTTTTTCTACCTTTTGTTGTCTTTGGTTTCTGCTTTCATCTTCTTTTCACTCTTTTCCTTCCAGCATCTGCCCGTTCCATCCAATGTCTGCCCTCTCCCCCTTCCATATGTATCTGACTTCTTTCTATGCCCCCTCTTCCTTGTCCATCCTCCTCTCCTTTTTACATCATTCATTCCAGCTTCACTGCCTTCTTCATTTTTATCTCTCTTACACCAGATCTAGCAACTTTATCCCTCTCTTATTTCTCTGCTGACCCCCTTTCCAGCATCAATGTCTCTCTATTTTCTCATTCCTCTCTCTCCCCTTTCTCTCATCTGATCTCTCCATTCCACCCTGACCCCCTTCCCCTCCTGTAATCTCCCTGCCAGCTGTTTCCTTCCTTTTTTCTTTCTCCCTACCCTCCTTCCTTTTTTTCCTTCTCCCTTCCCTCCTCCCTCTAACCATTAACTCTCTTCCCATCCCTTTCCCTCCTCCCCTCCCAGCAGCGTCTCTCCTTCTTCTCCCTTCCCTCCTCCCTCTATCCAACAGTAACTCTCTTCCCATCCCTTTCCCTCCTCCCCTCCCAGCAGCGTCTCTCCTTCTTCTCCCTTCCCTCCTCCCTCTATCCAACATTAACTCTCTTCCCATCCCTTTCCCTGCTCCCCTCCCAGCAGCATCTCTCCTTCTAACTCCCTTCAAGTCCAGTAACAGCTCTCCCTTTTCCAGACCTTCCCAGCCTACTACAGTGGCTTCCTCCCCTTCCAGCAGCTCTCGGTACTTGCCGGTAAATCACTGCCCTGGCAAATTGGAGAGCTGGTGGGAGGGGAGACAGCCACTGTGAAGGCTCCCCAGGATCTTGTTTGCACACGCTGACCATCTCCCTCCACCTGCACCTGAATCTGCAGCTCTCTCCGGTCTAATCGTAACTTCCCCGCGGCCCTCTTCAGCAACTCGGCAGGGGTGGGGATCAAGACACGCTGCCGACGTCGGGACCTTCACTCTCTGAGTCCCGCCTATTTTGTTTCAACTTCCTGTTTCCGAACAGACGAGACTCACAGAGGGAAGGCCCCGACGTTGGCAGCCTATCTTGATCGCCTGAGGCTGGGAGGAACATTAATCAGCAGGAACCGCAGTCGGCAGGAAATTTAACTGCCGACTTGATCTCGCTGGCCCTGCGCGGACCGGCAGAAATTTTCTGCGGACCGACACCGGTCCGCGGACCGGCGGTTGAAGAACTGTGGCCTAGACCATCTAGTGGTCAGGATTGCCCTGTTGCAGCCAAAATTTAATGCTAAGAAATGCAAGGTCATGCATTTGTGCTGCAAAAACCCGAGGGAACAGTACAGTTTAAGTTTCAAGTTTATTAAAAGTTTGATATAAAAGCAGTGTCAAATATTTTCAATGCGTATAACAATTTTAAAAAAAAATTTTTTTGGGGGGGGAACAAAGTAAAACAATTTATACAAGTAAACATACAATCTATGTACACAATTAGCGAAACATAAGGGAAGAGGGGTGAACTACAATTTTTTAAAGAAAGTAGAACATTTAAGGAAAAAAACAACATCAGGAGGGTAATTGAAAATGTTTTACAAATAAGGCTAGGCCTAAAAGTGAAAGGGAGAAGTTGTGACTTATATATAGATCTGATTAAATTTAAGTATTTGAACCCGAGATTGTTGATAAAAGAATTAACCTGTCTGTGACTCAAATGCATCTTTAAATAGGTAGCTTTTTAATGTGCTTTTAAATTTTTCTAGAGAGGTTTCACCGCGTAGATAAATTGATAACTTGTTCCAAAGCTGGGGTACTATGATTGAAAAAATTGTAGCCTATTATTTTCAAAGAAGGGATACTTAGCAAATGCTGTTCTGTTGATCTTAAAGATCTGGTTGAAGAGTATGGGGGTAAATAACTTATGTGCATGATAGAAGAGCGGAACTTGGGTGTGATTGCATGTTATGATCTTAAGGTAGCCAAACAGGTTGAAAAGGTGACGGCAAAAGCTGGAAGGATGCTAAGGTGCATAGGGAGAGGTATGGCCAGTAGGAAAAAGGAGGTATTGATGTCCCTGTATAAGACTCTGGTGAGACCTCATTTAGAATATTGTGTGCAATTCTGGAGACTGCACCTTCAAAAAATATAAAAAGGATGGAGTCGGTCCAGAGGAAGACTACTAAAATGGTACGTGGTCTTCATCATAAGGCGTGTGGGGACAGACTTAAAGATCTCAATTTGTATACTTTGGAGGAAAGGTGAGAGAGGGGAGATATGATAGAGACGTTTACATGGCATAAATGCACATGAGTCGAGTCTCATTTGAAAGGAAGCTCTGGAATAAGAGGACATAGGATAAAATTAAAAGGTGATAGGCTCAGGAGTAATCTAATGAAATACTTTTTTACAGAAAGGGTGGCAGATGCATGGAACAGTCTCCCGGATGAGGTGGTGGAGACAAAGACTTTGTCTGAGTTCAAGAAATCATGAGATAGTTACATGGGATCTCTTAGAGAGAGGAAGAGATAATGGTTACTGTGGATGGGCAGACTGGATGGGCCATTTGGCCTTTATCTGCCATCATGTTTCTCTGTTTCTAAGCTTCATGAACTTTTATATCAGAAGACTTCATCTACATTAAATTTAGGTTGCACCCTCCCCCCTATTTTTATAACCTACCTAGCCCAGCCATTGCAGTGATATTCCTTGGCCAGAAGCCACAGATCATGCTTCTCTCCAGAATCCAGTACATGTGCAATCTAAGGGGCCTGTTTACTGAGCTACATTAAGCAGCTAGCTTGAGTTTTACCATGCGGTATACCTCAGTACCAACCTAAGCACACGGTTAGCATACATGCATGGAAAAATTAACACATGATGAATTCAGCAGCCAGATTAATATATGATACTCCCAGGTTTGAGCATATTACGCCAGTTCTAAAAAAAATTGCACTGGCTCCCATTCTCTCAATGAACCTAACATAAGGTGCTCTCATATGTACAACAAGTGATACATTTCACTGCCTCAGTATGGTTTCAAAACCTTTGGAAAGTTTACCATCCTAACCGTAGGTTAAGATCTGAGGGATGTATGAGTCTTGTCCATGACAAGGAAACCAGGATTCACCATAAGAGAATTGGAGATTTGATGTTCTCAGTGGTTGGAGTACAACTCTGGAACTCTCTCCCTGGGGTTATGAGGCTATGTAAAGATTAGGCATGTTTTATGGTTTATGATTTTATTATACCGCTTGTTCATTTCACTGGTAACAAGTGGTTTACAGAAAACAATTTAAAGAAATATAAAAAGAACTCCATAATTAAATAGAATAGGCCTGACTCATACAAACAGCAAACACTAAGAAACATTCACTTTCCCCCCAAAAAAACCCAATTGAAAACTCAACTGTTTATTGACACATTTATGTAATATGTATTGTTCAGGCATGTTTCAGGAAGGTACTGAGAACTTGCCTGTTTCTCAATACATTTATATAATACGGACTGATTGTATACTGCTATAATTTGACATCACATTGCCCCTTTGGGTTAATGAAGGGATTTTGTAAGAATAAGTAAGAATTTCCATCTCGATAATTCTGCCATGTAGAGGTTATTTTGTTGGATGTATGTGTAGTTTGTTGCTATATTATGAATGTTAATTTTGTACACCGCTTTGATTTAAAGCAGTTTATAAATTTTCTAAATAAATAATAAATAAATGATGCTTTACCATGTCTATTTTTGCTGCCTTAGGCATGAATTAGCACCTAACAAAGGCGCGCTAGCCGATTTAGTGCACGCTAAATGCTAACACGTCCATAGAATATAATCGGCGCGTTAGCATTTAGCGTGCGCTAAATCGGCTAGCGCACCTTAGTAAAAGACCCTCACAGCTTGGTGAAAGGATCCCTTATTTATTTGTGCAAACTTACTGTATCTATGGCCTTTATTTTTGCAACCTGAAGCAACTCGCAGCCCTCATTAAAGGAATAGTCAATAACAATACATAGCTCTACCACTGAGCCTCTGATGCCAGATGAATGGCATAGGTTAGCAGTACATAAGAACATAAGAATAGCCTTACTGGGTCAGACCAAAAGTTCATCAAGCCCAGTAGCCCGTTCTCACAGTGGCCAATCCAGGTCACTAGTACCTGGCCAAAACCCAAGGTATAGCAATATTTCATGCTACCAATAAAGGGAAAGCAGTGGCTTTCCCCAAGTCTTTCTCAATAACAGACTATGGACTTTTCCTCCAAGAACTTGTCCAAACCTTTCTTAAAACCAGCTACGCTATCCGCTCTTACCACATCCTCTGGCAACGTGTTCCAGAGCTTAACTATTCTCTGAGTGAAAAAAATTTCCTCTTATTGGTTTTAAGAGTATTTCCCTGTAACTTCATCGAGTTTCCCTTAGTCTTTTTAATTTTTGACGGAGTGAAAAATCGATCCACTTGTATTCGTTCTACTCCACTCAGGATTTTGTAGACTTCAATCATATCTCCCCTCAGCCATCTCTTTTCCAAGTTGAAGAACCCTAACCATTTTTGATTTTCCTCATATGAGAGGAGTTCCATCCCCTTTACCATCTTGGTCGCTCTTCAATGAACCTTTTCTAGTGCCGCTATATCTCTTGAGAAAAGGAGACCTGAATTGAATGCAATACTCCAAATGGGTATGGAATTCAGTTTTGCTTTTTCAAATTAAACATCATCAAAGAAGTAGCAACAGTTACACAAAACAGAAGTGGCTATAACAATTTCTCCCCACTAAAAGAAAATTCCCTATTAGAAGGTGGTTCCTGTTCATCACCAGGGACAGGCTGTACCATGCCTAGTTTTGCTCTGTTGCATCTGTGTACTTATATCCTGTTTTTGTTTCAGAAACTGAAATTATAAATCTGTTGAAGTTAAAGGAACAAAGAAGGATTAGTTTTGTCAATCCCTGAGTGCAACGTATCGCCTTTGGGCCTACTAAAAACCTTCCGAGGGAAGAACAAGGATGTGCTTATGTCTAATGTTTACTAACCTGGATTCTTTTTTTGTTTGTTTTAAATTGTTTATTTGGTTAACACAACTTTCACAAGCATACACTTGCTTAGGAAATTTTTACGACTATTGCGTACAAGACTGAGAAACAGAAAAAAAAAAATGAGAAAAAGAAAACCAGCAAATTCCAATCTATATCTCAAGCCAATAACATTAGACCACAATCACATCCAAGGTTGGACCTACAAATATTAGAGATCTCTAATATGAAAAGTAAGCAAAACATAACAGGAATAGGCTTAGCTGATGCCCTCCTTTAAACCATTATTCAACATTTCAGCCATTGAGGTAAAACAGACATTTTTTTAAGTTATTAAAAAAATATAGTTGATCTGGTTCACAAAACATATCTAGATCCAAGGTAATTTATCAAACATTTACAAGGGTAATGTAGGAAAAAAAGTTGCTCCAAGTTCCAATGCTTTTTGGCCCATGGAGAGAAATAACTTTCTCCTTTCCTAAGCTGAACATGCCACATCCGGGGAAATCCATAGTTTCTGTCCCAGAAATAAGGTAGCTTCCTTCCTACCTTCCTAAAGTAAAGATGCATAACTCAAATCTTTTTCGAGCACAACACCGACAAGGAGAGTATATCTTTTCTCTACTTCTTCCATGGAGGTTTCTAATATTGTAGAAATATCTAAACCATTTCTGCTCTCTTGAGAAGGTTCTTTATGTGAGAGGATATAAACTTTATTAAACAGTGGTACTTAGGTAGCAGATATTTTCAATATTTCCACCAGATATCGTTTCAAAGTTTCCAATACTGATTGACCCAAGACCCGGGGAAAATTCAAAACCCTTAGAGTAAGGTGCTGTGCATGATTTTTTGATTTGTTAACTTTCTATATAACAAGGCCTACATTTCAAGCACCTACATTTTTGGAGAATCAGGCTTAGTGGCGCCTAAGTCACAATCTGCCCACTTACACATTAGACTCTGCTAAGTGCCATGTGATAGGTATCTATCGCCCAATTAATTTTTTTTTCTCTATTATTTAAGAACATAAAAATTGCCACTGCTGGGTCAGACCAGTGGTCCATCATGCAGTCCGTTCATGTTGCAACCCTTTAGTCAAAGACCAGTGCCTTGAGTCTAGCCTTACCTCCGTACATTATGGTTCAGCAGGAACTTATCTAACTTTGTCTTGAATCCCTAGAGGGTGTTTTCCCCTATAACAGCCTCCGGAAGAGCATTCCAGTTTTCTACCACTCTCTGGGTGAAGAAGAACTTCATTATTTTCGTACGGAATCTATCCCCTTCCAATTTTAGAGAGTGCCCTCTCATTCTCCCTACCTTGGAGAGGGTGAACAATCTGTCCTTATCTACTAAGTCTATTCCCTTCAGTACCTTGAATGTTTCGATCATGTCCCCTCTCAATCTCCTCTGCTCGAGGGAGAAGAGGCCCAATTTCTCTAATCTCTCAATGTATGGTAACTCCTCCAGTCCCTTAGCGTGTTTATGTCACATTGCAGGTCTTTGCAATCCTCACCTGATTGTGTCCGTCTAGGTCAGGGATCATCCAGTCGGGTTTTCAGGATTTCCCCAATGAATATGCATTGAAAGCAGTGCATGCACGTAAATCTCATGCATATTCATTGGGGAAATCCTGAAAACCCGACTGGATTGCAGCCCTTGGAGGGACTTTGAGATCCCTGACCTAGACGGACACAATCTGATGAGGACCAGCCAGCCCGGCTTCAGCAAAGGAAGGTCTTGCTTGATGAACTTGCTGCACTTCTTCAGGGAGTAAACAGGAAGATAGACAAGGGTGCCGCAGGGTTTGGTGCTTGGACCCGTGCTCTTCAACATATTTATAAACGATCTAGAAATTGGTACAACGAGCAAGGTGATTAAATTTGCAGATGATACAAAGTTATTTAGAGTAGTGAGGATGCAGAAGGATTGCGAAGACCTGCAATGTGACATAAACACGCTCGAAAAATGGGCTGCGACCTGGCAAATGAGGGTTAACGTGGATAAGTGTAAGGTGATGCATGTCAGTAACAAAACTCTTATACACGAATACAGGATGTCCGGTGTGGTACTTGGAGAGACCCCCTAGGAAAGAAACTTGGGAGTACTGATCGACAAGTCAATGAAGCCGTTTGCACAATGTGCGGCGGCAAAAAGGGAGAACAGAATGCTAGGAATGATTAAGAAGGGGACCACAAACAGATCAGAGAAAGTTATCATGCCGCTGTACCAGGTGATCAATGATGTGGTCCTTTATCAGCGCCTCTACTATCTTTCCCGGTACCGAGTTCAGACTCACCGGTCCATAGTTTCCCGGTTCCCCCCTCAAACCTTTTTTAAAGATTGGCGTAGTATTCGCCACGTTCCAGTCTTCCGGAATCCTTCCCGATTTGATCGACAGATTGGCTATTAGTTGGAGCAGTTCAGCTATAGCCCCTTCCAGTTCCTTGATTACCCTCGGATGGATGCCATCTGGTCCCGGGGATTTATTGATTTTAAGCCTATCAATCTGCCTGCATACCTACCTCTACTATACTGACCGTTAACCCTGTCAATTTCCCGTCTTCGTTTCCTGCATATAGCCTGTCGGCTTCCGGTATGTTGTGTATATCCTCTTCGGTAAATACAGATGCAAAAAATGTGTTGAGTTTGTCAGCGATGGCTTTGTCCTCCTTTAGCACTCCCTTTATTCCATGGTCATCCAATGGCACCACCGCTTCCTTTGCGGGTTGTTGCTCCTTAATATATCGAAAGAACGGCTTGAAGTTTTTTGCCTCCTTAGCTATTTTTTCCTTGTAGTCTCTTTTGGCCTCTCTTACTGCCTTATGGTACCTGCTTTGATGTTGTTTGTGCTTTTTCCAGTTTTCGTCCATTTTTGACCTTTTCCATTCCTTAAACGAAGTCTTCTTGTCTCTGATCGCTTCCTTCACCGCTACAGTAAGCCATGCCGGTTCCTTGTTCTTTTTCCTCTTGGATCCCTTGATACTACGCGGTATATATAGATTTTGCGCTTCGGTGACTGTGTCCTTAAAAAGGGACCATGCTTACTCTAGCGATTTTACAGTGCTTATCCTCTTCTCAATCGTCTTCCCCACCATGAGTCTCATCGCTTCAGAATTTCCTTTTCGGAAGTTCAATGCTGTGGCCGTTGTTCTGGATCAATGTTTTGCCCCTGTGTCCAGGTTGAAGCGGATCATATTGTGATCACTGCTTCCCAGCATCACTTCTACTTCTATGCCTTGCGCCGGTCCTCGTAGTCCATTTAGAATTAAGTCCAGAATTGCATTTCCTCTCATTTTCCTTGACGAGTTGTTCCAGGAAGCAATCGCCTACAGCATCCCCGTATAATTGAAGTCGCCCATGATAACTGCGTTGCCTCCCTTGCAGTTGCATTTAATCTCATCTGTCATTTCTCCTTCAGTTTCGTCGGACTGCCCTGTGGGTCGGTAGTAGATGCCGATCTTTGTTTCCGTTCCATTTATTCCTGGAATTTTGGCCCATAGAGACTCTACCTTATTTTTCATTTCTGGCGTGTTCTCTCTGGTAGACTCAATTTCTTCTTTGATGTATAGGACAATACCACCACCTTTTTGGCCTACTGTGTCTCTGCGGTATAGCTTGTATCCCAGTAGCACAGGATCCCAGATGTTTTCCTCATTCCACCATGTTTCCATGATGCCAATGATGTCAAGGCTATCTTTTTGTGCCATAGCTTCCAATTCCCCCATCTTATTCCTTAGGCTCCGTGTGTTCGTGTACATACACATGAGTTTGCGGCCTGTTACTTTCTTGCATTTCCTTCCCTCTTGTGTCCCTTTCGATCCGTCAGGATTTATGTCTTGCCTATGATCTGGTGAGTCTTCCCCGCTATCTTTCTGCATGATATCCTCTGGGTATACCATTTCCTGAACCATCGACTCTTGGTTATTTTGCCAATTAAGTTAGGCACCTAACTTTAGATTGCCTTTATAGAATCAGCCCCATGGTTCCTTTTTTGGTTCCTCTTGTTTGTGCAGTCTTGTAAAATCCTGCACTTATACATATAAGTGCCAGGAAATGCACATGCTTGTAGCTAGATAAGAACTTACATGTGTAATTACTGGTGCTTACATGTGTAAAGCCCCACATGATTCGGGGTTTTGTTTTTTTGTGTTTTTTTTTTCAAAAAATGTTGTTTACAACATCAGTGTTCCTGCATTGCATTGCATTGCAGCAAATACACATGTATTTGCAGGTATGCTTAACAGTATTTTACAAAAGACACTGCAAAACACTGTATTTTTTAAAATACTCAAGGATCCATGAGCTTCCCAGCTTGGATGTTCCAATTGCTACCCAGACATCCTACCTATGCCAGATTCAGGCTTCACTTGTAGTATCATGTGCCTACCCATGATAACTCTGTGTTCAGTGGAGCATAATAAAACCATTTCTAGTCTAACAAATTCATGTGAGAACCAATAATCAGAAGGAAAAGAATGGCAGGGAACGGAAGCAAGGAAAAGAGTATGAAGGAGATGGGGGGCAAGAAAATAGGTGAGGGAATGCAGGGACAAAAATGACTGAGGGAATGTGGGGATATAAAACATTAAATACCTCTAAAAAATGGGGAAGAAAGGGCAACATCTGGAAAGCAATGCATACTAATGCCTGTAGTATGGGAAATAAGGTTATGGATCTAGAAGGTGTGATGGGAGAGACTGACTTGGGTTTAGTGATGATTGTGAAGACATGGTTCACAGAGAACCATAACTATGAAATAATTATACTGGGCTATAGTTTGTTCAGGAAGTACAGGGTAGGAAGAAAGGGAGAAGGAAGAGCGTTATATGTTAAACAAAATATTAAAGTGATAGAATTGTAGGATTTATGTGGCTAATCTGGAAAGATGGCATGGAAAATATATTTAGGGTTGATCAAATGAAATATACTTTCCTCCCAAAGCTCTAACAACGCTACCCAAAGAGCAGAGGTACACCATGGACAGCGATGTGACACACCCTACTTCATTTGCTCTGGTTATGAGATGACCCTTTCTTATCTTTCTGGCCCCTTTCCACAAGGAAGGGTTCAATCAAGTTAACTGCCATGCCTTGAATGCCAATATTTTTCAGCCCTGTAGGGAGCAGCTCATACTTTAATGGAGTGATATCCACTATTTTTCCAGTGGGATTCACTTTGACCCCCCAAAAAAAAAAAATAAATAAATAACGTAATGTGAGAGTCAAGATTGTCATCAGGCAAAGTGAGCAATAGACTGAGCATAGAAAGCTACTTAGATTAGGTGACAAGAATGGGTTTAAATGCCAGTATTCTATCATATACACTTCTAGGTAGACACATATGCCCCCTAAATGTTCATATTCTGGCTATGAGCTGCTCTTTAAGTACTTCCAATATTTGATGGCTTATACTTTTCAGTTGGTATTCTCAAGGATAGAGTTTGGGCAGAGTGGAATAAAACGGCTTAGCGTGTAATTACATGGGGATGTTCCACTTTTTTCATTCTGTATTTTTCCAACAGAACGAAAAAAGTGGAAAATCACTGGACTAAATTTATAGTCCTCAATGGAGACTGCCCCAGCTTTGTTGGTTGAACTGAGAACTTTTCAGTGGCCCCTCGTAGTACCCAGTCATAGACTTGCCAATGTGCTTAATTCAAATTAATTCTCATTAGCTGGTTAATGCATGTTAATAAACAGAGTCAACATTTTCTCATACCTTGTTCAAGAAATGCATCAATCTCTCTCTCTCTCTCTTTATCTATCTATCTATCCATATACCCCAATACATCTACATTCCTCAAAACAGTATTTGATGGTCACCACATTAATCACCATGACCAACAACACTCACCAATTCAACAAGCATTCTCAAAGCTCAGTAATTGAGTCCATCTTCCTTACCCTTTGACTCTATCTCAGACAATTATACACACTGTTTAATGCTATGACTAAGGCTGATTTACTGTCATTCAAAAATTCAGCAGGTTGGCAAAGTCTTACTTTGCTTCGAGGGCGAGAGCAAAAATGCCTGCGGCAAGGGGAGCCGACGCGGAGGTGCCAGTGTGGGTCTCGGTACAATCATTATGAAGATCCGTGCTCGTCTGAAGAAAAAACATATAGAAGTAGAGTAAGACATCGTATGCGGGAAGCTGATGGAAGAACTTGAGTGCATGTTAATGTACAATCTGTCAACAGTCTGCTGCTGTATAATGCTTTTTAAAAGCAAAATACTATTTTCCTGGAATGAGATACACCTACAGAGCCTATTTCATATAGTTTAACAACAATATGTTATAAACAGAAATTATTGATACAAATCATATAGCACCTCATTTTATTCTGAGTGGAGCACTGAATAATATAACTGACAAACATTACTTGGGAGGGGTGTTAACAGTGATTTCTGATTTCCTGACTATAGCTATTCAGAGCGCTGTCGCTTTTGCACAATACAAACTATATATCAATAAACAACAGCAGGCAAAGCAAAGCTATCCGTATTCGGCTTAAAGTTGAAGCAAGAAGCTGTGAGGTCAATATTCAGCCACCATGGTCAGCGATTTAAAAAAAAAAAAAAAAGCCGACTGTGGTGGTGAGCGCCACTCTCTGAACACTGGCCGGCGCTGAATATTCAAGATAAGGTCATCATTACCAGAGGAATGTGTGGTGTAGTGGTTAGAGCTACAGCCTCAGCGCCCTGAGGTTGTGGGTTCAAATCCCATGCTGCTCTTTGTAGTCCTGGACAAGTCACTTAATCCCCCACTGCTCCAGGTACATTGAGCTAGAGTGTGAGCCCACTGGGAAAGATAGGGGGGAAATGCTTGAGTACCTGAATGTAAACCATTTAGGCTATAAGCGGTATATAAAAAAATAAATAACATCTAGATTGTAGCAATATAAAATCTGCTATCCAAATAAGCTCTCTGGGTAATTTATGACAGTCTTCTAGCAAGCCCAAGTTATCCAGAGAGCAGACTAAATATTGTCTTTAGTCAAATAAGCTCCGCTGGTGTTTAATTCTTACCTACTGTTATACAACACACAAGACCTCGTAAGTTGAAGAAATGCAATTCTTATATTAATACAAGAACCCAACATAGCCACATTTCGCCGGTTCATAGACAACGGCGCGAAAGACAAAAGCGCGCGCCGACAATTGAGCGCAGCGCGCGCTGCCGCTCTAAATTACAGTTTTTAGGGGCTCCGACGGGGGTTTTTGTTGGGAAACCCCCCCAGTTTACTTAATAGACATCGCGCCGGCATTATGGGGGGTTTGGGGGGTTGTAACCCTCCACATTTTACTGTAAACTGAACTTTTTCCCTAAAAACAGGGAAAAAGTGAAGTTTTCAGTAAAATGTGGGGGGTTACAACCCTCCACACCTCCCACAATGCCCCCACAACGCGGCGCGATGTCTATTAAGTAAAGTGGGGGGGTTCCCCCCCACCCCCACCCCCCGTCGGAGCACTAAAAACAGTAATTTAGAGCGGCGCGGCGGCGCGCGCTGTGCTCAATTGTCTGGGTGCGCCTTTGTCCCGGCGCGCTTTTGACCTGACACCCATTTCGCCTAGACAGCTGCATCAGGGGCAAATCCTATAGAGGTTTCCTTGCAGATATAACCACGTCACTACAACAGCACTCTCTCTTCTCTCTAGTTTCACACTCAGGCTGCAAAAATGGGTTGTGCACAAGAGCTCCACCCACCACTCAGCTCTTTTGCGCAGGCGCCAGGCAGACTTCCTCCACCCTTTCACTGCGGTACTCAACACAAGCATGCATATAATTTGCATGTTATTTGTGTTGAGCATCACCCATCAAATGGAAATTGCTCCCAAACCGGAGTTTTCCATCAGGTTGCCGGATCTCTGTGCATCCTGCCCTTAGAGCTGATGTGTGAGAAGTTACTGAATGTTAATCCTAACACAGCATATATCCCCAAATTCTATATATGGTGCTTTGAGTTGCATGCACAAACTTGGGCACACACCCAATTTGTGGACACAACTTAAATAACAAGCCAATTAGCGCTAATTGGATTCTTAACAAGCAATTATCAGCATTAATTGGATTTAATTTAAATTTATGCATGTAAATTTAGGTGTGGGATCCATGCCCAAATTCTACATGCGGTGCTAAAAAGGGGGCGTGGCATGGGAAGGTCATGAGTAGATCGAGGTCATTCCTCACATTTATGTGCATAATTATAGAATAAGGTACATCCTCACCTGATTTTAGGTGCAAAGATTTGCATCACGTTTCCGTTGGTGCAAACGGCCATGCCTAAAGTTAGGTGCAGTTCCAAGACATAAAACACTATTCTATAAACCAGGGATCTCAAAGTCCCTCCTTGAGGGCCGCAATCCAGTCGGGTTTTCAGGATTTCCCCAATGAATATGCATTGAAAGCAGTGCATGCACATAGATCTCATGCATATTCATTGAGGAAATCCTGAAAACCCGACTGGATTGCGGCCGTGGAGGAGGGACTTTGAGACCCCTACTATAAACCATACCTAGGGCCTGTTTTACAAAGCCGCGCTAGCGGCTGCTGCACTGTAACGGCCCCGAAGCCCATAGAGATTTAAAGGGCTTCGGGGCTGTTGCAGCGTGGCTTTATAAAACAGGCTGCTAATGTTTGGCACAGTTTATAGAATAGCACTTACACATTTTTTCAGCACCAATTCTGTAGGTGCTATGTATAGAATTCAGGGCTAGATTTAAGATGTTGGCAACAATGGAAGAGGAGGATTCTTCCAAAGAGATCATAATGCATTGACTTAAAGCAAGCAGAATCGGGCTTCTGTTTAGCTAAGGAATCTGGCAAGCTTGTCATGTGTTTAAATCTGTGCCTGACAATTGCTCTGTTTTTCAACCTTTCAATCACAAAAAAGTCATGTCTTTTCATTACTGTAGTAGTTTCTGAGTGTACTGTATACAGTGTTGCTTGTGAACAGAATCCAGCCCTCCTTAGCCTGCTGTAGCTTTGCAACAGGTGCTTTGCTGCAGGTGTTAGTTATGTCTTGGCAAAGGTTCATCTCTTGTTGGCACTACAGCTTCATAAATCAAGGTAGTAATAACAAGCTGCCTAGTTTGAAACAAAATGTATTTGTTTGTCTTATGATTTTCTTTTGATATGTGAATATTTCTATCGTGTCAAATTATATCTTTCATTTAAGACATGGCAGACGCGAACGGAGGTAAGGGGTGCTGCTGGACAGGGGAAGAGGTGCTAATGGACGGGGGGTTAGAAAAAGGAAGGGAGGCCTACTGCTGGACAGGGGGAGCAGGAAAGAGATGTTGATGGAGAGGGGGAGCAGAAAAAGGGATGCCTACTGCTGGACAAGGGGAGCAGGAAAGAGGTGCTGATGGACAGAGGGGGGCAGAAAAAGAAAGGGAGGCCTACTGCTGGACAGGGGGGAGCAGGAAAGAGGTGCTGCTGGACAGGGGGGAGAAAAAACAAAGGGAGAAGGGCTTCTGCTGGATAAGGGGAGTAGTGAAGGGGTGGTGGACACAGGGGAGGTAAAATGAAGGGAGAATGGACAGGGGGAGCAGGCAAGGGGTGGTGGTGGACAGCCAAGGAAAAAGAAAGACAGAAATACAGAAAGCAGCTAAAGAGAGAGAGAGAGAGAGAAAGAAATAAAGACAGACACACACACATATATTCTAGCACCCGTTAATGTAACGGGCTATAAGACTAGTTTAAGATATAATTTGCCACCATTTAAGATACAATTCAGTTAACAAATTTAGGGGTCCTTTTACTAAGGCACGCTAGCTGTTTTAGCATGCGCTAAATATTAGTGCGTGCTAAACGCTAACGCGTCCATTATAGTATATGGACGCTTTAGCGTTTAGCATGCACTAATATTTAGCGCGTACCAAAACGGCTAGCACGCCTTAGTAAAAGGACCCCTTAGTTGCAGGTACAAAATGAGCAAAGCATAACATTTCCCAGTCAAGTAAATCACAGATTGTGACCCCTTTAACAGTCCTATGAACTTGATTTCTTTTGCACACCTTGCCATCAATTATCAGAAGGGAACGGAGGTTTGCATTACTGTGCTTGTATGACAGGCTTTGTATTGTATGAAAGTGGAAAAGAGCTTTAAAATAAAAGAATGGAGGATAGGATCAACTGGCATCTATGGCATCAAACCAGGATGAAGATGGGGCAGGCTAAATAGGCTTAATAGTTCTTGTCTACTATTTTCTATGACACTAGTAGGAAAAGGTTTGGGAAGATGTAGTATTGCATACAATTGTATATATTGCATATATACAATAGTATACAGTAAAACCTTGGATTGCAAGTAACTTGGTTTGCAAGTGTTTTGCAAGACAAGCAAAACATTTTATTCAATTTTAACTTGATATACAAGCAATGTCTTGCAATACAAGTACATACGAAATACACACATCACAACTGAGCCGATGGTTCTTCTCTCTCTGACACTGCAGGAGTGTAGTGACTGTTCTAAACAAGCAAAGTCTTGCAATACGAGTACATACAGTATACATGCATCATATCATCACAACTGAGCCAATGGTTCTTCTCTCTCCGCTGCAGGATGAGAATAGTGTTCTAAATGGGCGAGGTCTTGCAATACAAGTACTTATAGTATTTTGTATTAAAAGTTTTGGGGTTGTGGAATGAATCGTCCGAGTTTCCATTATTTTCTATGGGGAAATTTGCTTTGATATACGAGTGCTTTGGATTACAAGCATGCTTCTGGAACAAATTATGCTCGCAAACCAAGGTTTGACTGTATATACAATTTATTCTCTCAAGAGCAGAAGCCAGGGCAGAAGCGATTACTGGTATGTAGAAAAGAAAGGCCAGACAAGGGAAGCCTTGTCCAAATATGTTTGAACAGCTACTTTGCTATGTAGTATTATGAGATATAGAAGGAGACAGAAATGGGGGTGGTAAGGTCAGTACTTTTAACAGATCCTTGGTTTGGTCAAAACTGATGTGATGAATGTGGTAGGAAAGGAACTTAAAGTTCAGATAAAAGACATGGAGGTGAGGGTTGAGAAGGAGAAATGGTGTTGGATTGAGTATGAATTTGTATTTGTATCGATTCAAAGTAGAAGAAATGCAACTAGTTCACTGGCTATGCCTATCAGGTTTTTTCCTGCCATCACTTATCATGTTAGCCTGAGGCCATGAGGTAGTTATGTTGGCATCATCAAGCTACAATGCCACAGAAAACAACACCCTAATTCTATATATGATACTCAGAATGACATCCACAAATTTGGGCATAGACCTGATTTTCACACACAGTTTAATTGAAAAATGAACCAATTAGCTGCCCTACAGAGAAAGATTAGAGAAACTGGGCCTCTTCTCCCTCAAACAGAGGAGATTGAGAGGGGACATGATCGAAACATTCAAGGTACTGAAGGGGATAGACTTAGCAGATAAAGACAGGTTGTTCACCCTCACCAAGGTGGGGAGAACGAGAGGGCACTCTCTAAAGTTGAAAGGGGATAGATTATGTACGAACAAAAGGAAGTTCTTCTTAACCCAGAGAGTGGTGGAAAACCGGAACGCTCTTCCGGAGTCTGTCATAGGAGAAAACAATCTCTAGGGATTCAAGACAAAGTTAGACAAGTTCCTGCTGAACAAGGACGTACCCTGATAGGGATAGTCTCAGTTAGGGCACTGGTCTTTGACCAGAGGGCCACCGCATAAGTGGACTGCTGGGCATGATAGACCACTGGTCTGACCCAGCAGCGGCAATTCTTATGTTCTTATCAGCGTTAATTGGCATTAATTTAAATGAATGTGCACCTCTTTATCTGCTTGCAAGTTTATGTGTAGGCTGAAAAAGAGGGTGTGGCTGTGGGAGGGGCATGGACGGATGAAGGGCGTTTCTGGAATTTGCATGCAGTGTTATAGAATAAGGGAGATCTGCACCTGATTTAGGTATGAGAATTTACATCAGGTTTTAGTTGATGCAAATCCTGTCGCTCAAAACTGGGCACAGATCCTTGCACCCAATAAGAGGTGCCCAGCTCTGAGTGTTATTTATAGAATAGCACTTAAGCATCCATTTTTATCAGTGCTAATTTTTTCGCATCCTATACAGAATCTAGGCCCAATTATGTCAGCACTGACAGGCTGAACATGGCTGACACTGTCCAGCAATGCTTAGGGAACCAAGGAGGCCAGATTACATTCTGACTTACATTCCGCCAAAGCCCTTACAAGTTCACGGCGGATATTTCTATTACTGGGAAAAAACCTAGTTAAACATAACGCAATGACAAATATTCAAATAGAACATTAAGAATAGAAGATAACAAATTTCAAGATAAATTTTTTTAAACAAGAATGTCTTTAGAAGTTTTCTAAAAACAGTATATTGACCTACTGATCTTATTAAAATAGGGAGACATTCCAAATTAAAGGAGCCTGATAAAAGAAGGATGCCTTCCATTGAACAAATGATCTAATTGTCCTTGCTGAAGGAAACTGAAGATAGAATTTGCTTCTGTTTTCCTGCAAGTAATTAAATCAATTCTACTAAATAATATGGCACCTAGCCACATAGAATATTAATAATCATAAAACAAAACTTAAAATAAATCCTTGCATTTACTGGCAACCAATGTAATTTGATGAAATATGGTACAATTCTATCATATTTAGAGATGGAAAAAATTACCCTCACCACAGTATTCTGCATAGTTTGTAATCTTTACAACAACCCTTTAGCTAGGGTGCATAGGGAGAGATATGGCCAGTAGGAAAAAGAAGGTATCGATGCCCCTGTATAAGACTCTGGTGAGAACTCATTTAGAATATTGAGTATAATTCTGGAGGCCGCACCTTCAAAAAGATATAAAAAGGAGTCGATCCAGAGGAAGGCTACTAAAATGGTACGTGGTCTTCATCATAAGGCATATGGGGACAGACTTAAAGATCTCAATCTGTATACATTGGAGGAAAGGCGGGAGAGGGGAGATATGATAGAGATATTTAAATACCTATGTGATGTAAATACGCATGAGTCGAGTCTCTTTCATTTGAAAGGAAGCTCTGGAAAGAGAGTGCATAGGATGAAGTTAAGAGGTGATAGGCTCAGGAGTAATCTAAGGAAATACTTTTTTACAGAAAGGGTGGTAAATGCTTGGAACAGTCTCCCGGAAGAAGTGGTGGAGACAGAGACTGTGTCTAATTTCAAGAAAGCCTGGGATAGTCACGTGGGATCTCTTAGAGAGAGGAAGAGATAATGGTTACTGTGGATGGGCAGACTGGATGGGCCATTTGGCCTTTATCTGCTATCATGTTTCTCTGTTTCTATCCTAAATATTTCAGTAGTCTAACTGGGAAAGAATAAGCAATTGAACCACAAGCGCAAAAACTGACATCAAAATATTTCCGAACTACCCTCTTTGGGTTTTTTTTAGTAGTTGTTTAAATTATTACTGGACTTGGATATAAGTTAGCATGAGTGAGACATTGTATGTTGGTTTCAGTATGGGATCTTGCATATGTACCTACTTCAGAGGACAGAAAACCAAGAAAGAAGAAACCAAAACTGGCTGTATATGGAGCGATGTCTTAAAGTGATCATGCTTCTACATCAAATCTTTGCAGTGGAGACAGGAAAACTGTCAAACTCAATTGCCTTTTCCTGCCATCACCTGCTCGTATTTTACTGTGTTATTGCAGCTGTTCAGAAAGTGAGAAAACAGGAAGACCATGAGACCCATACAATAAAAATCCCTAAGGCTTTTAAAACTATAAGCCAATAAAAACGTAACAAGCACCAGAAAACATCACTTGGCATGGGATTCAATTGCATTTACAATATGCAGATTGAATTCTTGGCAAGCTATTTATGTTTAAGACGTGTGAACAGAAACTATTTACTACAGTTGTCTGCTGGGTCTCTTGTTGATTTCAGTGTAACAAAAAATGTTGAAATAAAAAAAAAGAAAGTTAAAAAAAGAAACTAAAAATAGTACACCTTACACACAAGCTGCTGCCCAAAATCCTCTCTGCAAACTGATCGGAAAGGAAAACCCTGGTTAGTTCTGGGGATTCTCCTTCTAAGACCAAGGGCTCCTTTTACTAAGGTGCGCTAGCGTTTTTAGCGCGTGCAAAACCACGCGATAGACGAAAATACTAACGTAAGCTCTATGGAGGCGTTAGCGTCCAGCGCGCGCGGCACTGTAGCGCATGCCACTCTGCGCGCTAATGTCCTAAAGCACCTTAGTGAAAGGAGCCCAAAAAGTGCAAGAAGCCTCCTTTTTTAATCACTCCTATCCCCCCAAACCCTGAATGAAATGTAAATTGCTGTCAAAGCCCAAGTTCTCTCCACCCTTCCACCTATCCTTTGGAAGATAGGTTGCCCAACCCTAATCCCTCCTCCACTCCTCACTATGGCTAGACACCGAGGCCTTCCATAGCTTGACATCTCTGTTATCCCCTCACTCTCCTAAAGTTCCTCTCTTCTACCTTACCAGTAGTAGGGCAGGAAGAAGCTGCTTCTCTTCCTACCTTACAGCCAGAACCTTTCAAAATGGCCCCTTTTGCCCTCTCCAGGTACACTTAAATAAAATGAGAAATTTAAAACAAGATTTTTTTTTAGCATTCAGCGCCACTGTGACACTCCAGAAAGAGACAGCAAACAGGTCACATATAATTTATTTTATAAAAAGCTATACTGTACTTCTCCTCAGACATAAATGTACTATAATTCTGGTAACAGCAACAAGAAAGTGATAACCTACTATTCTTTGATCGGTGTAATCGCCGCTACTGTATGCTGTAGCCAGTGTTGAAGAGCATTTCTCTGCGTACCAAGGAGACAGACCATGCTCAGAGGCACTGCTTATAGACAGAGTGTAGATACTGTCTGTGTACCCATCACAGTCACAGTTATCACCTTGGCGGCCGCCATTCCCAGATGCCCAGACGAAAATCGAGCCTTTTCCTTCTCGACCCTAAGGAAGTGCAATGTTGTGTTGTTAGAAGGAAAAATAGAAGTGTAAAATCTCTTCAGCTTTCTGCAACTAGCAAACTGCATCGGATTCAGGAAATAAATTCAAATGTTTTTTTTAAATAATTCAGAAAAATATTTTGAGGCTGATATTACAAAAAAATATATATAATAAATAAATAAATCTTGAGCTGCTAAATTTATGCATTATGTTCTGCCCCCATGTAATGTGGGCATTTGCTCAGTTTCTTGTATAAGAACAAGATAAGTGCTTGTAATACCAGTAGATGTATAGGTAATGTGTACTCTGTGGATTTTAATTCCCAGAGGACTTTGCTTTCCTTGAGATCTAGGCTGCTTCCACAGAGCATAAGCCCACCTGTTTCTCCAGCGTGGGAGAGCAGTGGCCATATTGCAGGGCACATGGCTAGATGAGAACCTGAGTGTAGCATTATTCTCCCACCAGGTTTTTTCACCCTTTATTTCTAATGATCTAACACAGATTTCAGAAACAAGAAGAAAGTCCAACTTGGTCTGCAGAAAAAACACCAACCAGGAGAAACCAACAAAACTGCAGACTATGTACAAGATGCAGGCAAATTTATTGTATCAAAATTAAAATGCAAAAAATAATATAAATAAAACCCTTTTACCAATCAAGGGACCCGACACGGTCCATGTTTCGGACAAACCTTCGTCAGGGGTCCATGGTAAATAAGGTCTAAAACATACCACAGCAATTCTCGGCAAACATAACATAAAGGCATTTTGTTGTTATCTTCAATTTTTCTGTGGTATGTTTTAGAACTTATTTACCATGGACCCCTGACGAAGGTTTGTCCGAAACACGGACCGTGTCTGGTCCCTTGATTGGTAAAAGGGTTTTATTTATATTATTTTTTGCATTTTAATTTTGATACAATAAATTTGCCTGCATCTTGTACATAGTCTGCAGTTTTGTTGGTTTCTCCTAACACAGATTTATACATCTGGAGAATGGTGCCATTTCTACAAGGTGGACTCTCCCAGCTTAACTCTGATATGCTGGTAGAGTAAGAAGATATGTGACAGGCTCAAACTGCATTGAATCCATTTAATTGTAAGTTTGCTTTTGCTTCATTATTAAAGGAACTGTTCAATCAATTCAGAGTCTGGCTGGTGACACCAAGATTACAGAATTAGGGGTTGGCTGAATAGGAACATCTTACAGTGGCTTTCAGCACAAAAAACTGAGATCTATCAAGTAAGCTGTAGCTATACAGTATAGTATGATTTAGTCAGCACACATTAAGTTAGATGCCTGAATTTGTTCTCTGCTTTCAGCTAAACTAATCAACCTGTTTTCAGTCGAAAGTTTGTTACCACAGCTTTGTAAAAGGGGCCCTGAGATATTTTACCACTAACTCAGGAGGTTTAGGGGGAAAGTTATCAACATGGGCTACTGTTAAGATGGGTTATTTTATTGTTACCCTGGCTTATTAGCACATTGCATAAAATGTGACTTGTGTTATAGCATGTGTTAGTGGTAAAACTTAACAGTAGGCCACATTGATAACTATGCACTGTAAAGTTATGATTCTTAGGAGGAAAGTTATCAGCACGAGCTACTGTTAAGACAGGCTATTTTACATACCACAACTTGTGCTATTTTCACACAGGTCCCGTTTTATCCAATGAGACTGGAGGTGTATTTTCAAAAGTTACTATAGTCCCAAACCTTAGCTCTGAACAACGAACACAAGCTCATCCAGACTAACAAAAACGAGTCACACACATCCGCGCATGCTCCAGGCCTTCCGGACAAGGCTGGAGCTCATCCGGAAGAAGAGAGGAGGCTTTGTGGGGGCAGGGCTGTTGGTGGAACGGGACTGAGCTGGAGGTAGAACTGTGCGTGGCCATGTGTCCAGAGTTTCCCCAGAGAAAAATATGGTAACCCTAGAGTGGGGGGGAGGGGGTGGGGGAAAGGTTGTTGAGAGTGGTACAAAGGTAAGAGGAATGGAGGACAATTTTGCAGGCTGAGAGATAGAGCTGACAGCAAACACAAGAACTTTATAATGGCAGGAAAAGATAGTTGATGGGGACTAGGGGAGGGCACGGACTAAATGAGCACATGAGTAATTGCACAACACCAGAAGTCTAAAAAAAAAGGATAAAAGGATTAAAACCTTCTCACAATTCCTTCCGTGAGAACAATTAAACCAGGTGTAACGCACTTTTCTCCTCAAATTTGGAACTTATTACCGGCCCTGGTAAGGGAGGAAAAAACCCTTGACAAGTTTAAAGGGAAACTATAATGTTACCTATTCAGGGACGCCTTTGAATAATTCATCCCAGGTTTAGTCTGACATCAACACTTAACGCAGGCAAGGCACCATCAGCGTATTCCCCTATGTTTTATCTCTTCTTTGTTTTCGTTCCTATATTGATTGTAGTCCCTACCATTACTTTCCTCTCGTTTGAAGTCAGTGTTTCCCCCAATAAATTGTTTGTCTCCCCTACATATTGTACATCGCTTTGAAATTCTTACAAAGCGATTTTATCAAATTTTAAATAAACTTGGAAACATGCGTGTGCTTATGTGCATGTGTGTTCCTGAAGAGTAAGAGTGTGTTTGTGTGTGTATCTGAAACACAAGCATATGTGTATGTGCATATGAAAAATAAGAGCGAGCAAGCATGTGTCTATCTCCATTCGATACACAAGCATGCGCTCTCACTATTCAATCTCATTTAAAGAGTTTACTTTAAAAATTTGAGCTGGAATGACAAACTCCACTGGTACATATGTGCTTGTGTGCATACAAAGTGACGGGATGTTTTAAGAATGGGGAATTCACTCAAGAGGTGGCACTAAGTATATCTGCACTACAGACAAGCAGTTAGTGTGAACACTGCCCAAACAAAAGAGATGTATTGCTGATGAAGCACCAGAAACCCTCAGCCACACTCCTAGACTCCCTCCTTCCCGCTACAAATCACAATCTCACCCTCCAATCACACACTCCGCTCTCCAATCACAGGACAAACCTGCCTCAAGAGCATCATCTAACCTTCTCCCCCAACACCTCACAATATTTGGGACTTTCCTTGGTGGGTTACTGTTGGGGGTAGGAGCTATTGTATATAATGGAGGTGACAGGCATGCAAATCTTCTCCATGCATATTCATTAGAGCTATCCTGAAAACCTTACTGGCTTGTGGTCCTCCAGGACAGGGTTGGGAACCACTGATATATAGGATGTCTATTGTTTTCTGTACTTGTATTGTTTTCTTATAATAATGAATGGCGCTTAACCAAAGTTTGGGGACCCGTTCTTTTTCTGTCTTACATCCTCCTTGCTTCAGCTATAATGCATGCGATATGCCACACTGCAGCCTGATGATTCGTGGCATTATTTTCCATGTATTTGCCAAAAAAAATAACATAATCAGATATCCTACAAAGGGCACCAGCAAGGACTGCAGAAAATATCAGAAACCAAAGCCACAGTAGGACTGAAAGACTTGTAATCTGCAAAATGTGGTATGAGTCATATCTGTTTTCCACATATTTGTCAAGAATAAGAATGCCCAGTAGCATGTTTTCCATATACAGCTTATTCCAGCAAGTCAACTGGAAATAAAAGCTGTTCTTACCTACTATAACTCAGGCCAATGTGCTTGTGCGATCTGCCACAATGTGCTCGGAGATCAGAGATTGTTTTGCCTTCACTAGGGTTGTCCTCCCTCCCCTGGCAAAAGCATTCTAAGGTCAGTAAGAGTTACAGAGCTAGAGGCTCTATGATCGTGACCTTCACTCCCAGTCCTCCGGGATTGCCAGTGGGTCAAGTGTTCTAATTCAATGCTTCTAAATTCAGTCCTTGAGGAATACCTAGTCCCATAGAGTTTTCAGGATATCCACAATGAATATGCATGAGAGAGATTTGCATGCACTGCCTCCTTGGTATGTAAATCTATCCTGAAAACATGATGGGACTAGGTATGCTTCAAAGACTGAGCTAAGAATCATTGCCCTTATGAATATGCAAGAGAGAGATTTGTATACCAGCTATCTCCATTATATACAAATAAATCTCGTGCATATTCATTAGGGGCATCCTGAAACCTTGACTTACTGATAGCCTTCAAGAATTGGGAGTGGAGCCGAAAGCTGAACGTCCTTGTCTCAGCATCATGACCGTAGTATGGCAGTAAATGAGTATGCCAAAGGGGAATGCCTCTTTATGGGTTGCTTGGATAGCTTTTTGTAGACTTGGCGTTAATGTTTGCTTCCTTCATGTGTCCTAGAACAGTGTTTCTCAACTAGGTCCCTGAGTCCTTTGCCAGTCAGGTTTTCAGGATATCCACAATGAATGTGCTTAAACTTGATTAGCATATATGCAAATTTCTTTCATGCATATTCATTGTGGATATCCTGAAAACCTGACTGGCAAGGAGTTACTCAGGGACCGAGTTGAGAAACACTGCTCTAGAGCATGGGTATGTAAAATATGCATCTCTTAATTCATGATTTTGAAGGAGTGAGTTATTTTATAGGTTGGCAGTGGAAAGTTTGGGATCTGGTTCTTACTCTGCAAGTAGAAGAATAGGTCAGTATATGGCTGGCAGATCACCTTCATCCATTGAAATGGTTTTGGGGTTTTTTTTTTGAGAATAAGAGGACATTTTTTGCATTTTATCAGTTGGTCACTGGGAATTATTTGGACTTTCCCAAGTATGACAAATATTTAAATTGTAAACTGTCCCAGCTTCATTAATTTCAGGGAACAGTATACCCTCTGGAAAACATATTGGAAGAGTGATGTACATTGGGAAGAATAACCTGAATCACAGTTACCAGATGCTAGGTCTACCTTGGAGATTAGCGCCCAAGAAAAGGATCTGGGTGTCATCATAGACAATACAATGAAACCTTCTACCCAATGTGCTGCGGCGGCAAAAAAGCAAACAGGATGCAAGGAATTCTTTAAAAAAGGATGGTTACCAAGACTAAGAATGTTATAATGCCCTTGTATCGCTCCATGGTGCAACCTCATCTGGAGTACTGCGCTCAATTCTACAAACATAGAAACATGACGGCAGATAAGAGGCCAAATGGCCCATCTAGTCTGGTCTCCTTATCTCAAAAAAAGATATTGTGGCGCTAGAAAAGGTTCAAAGAAGAGCGACCAAGATGATAAAGGGGATGGAACTCCTCTCGTATACAGTTAGGGCTCTTCAGCTTGGAAAAGAGATGGCTGAGGGGAGATATGATTGAAGTCTACAAAATCCTGAGTGGAGTTAAACGGGTACAAGTGGATCGATTTTTCACTCCATCAAAAATTACAAAGACTAGGGGACATTCGATGAAGTTACAGGGAAATACTTTTAAAACCAATAGGAGGAAATTTTTTTTTTCACTAAGAGAATAGTTAAGCTCTGGAACACGTTGCCAGAGGTTGTGCTAAGAGTGGATAGCATAGTTGGTTTTAAGAAAAGTTTGGATAATTTCCTGGAGGAAAAATCCATAGTCTGTTATTGAGAAAGACATGGGGGAAGCCACTGCTTGCCCTGGATTGGTAACATGGAATATTGCTACTCCTTGGGTTTTGGCCAGGTACTAGTGACCAGGATTGGCCACCGTGAGAACAGGCTATTGAGCTTGATAGACCATTGGTCTAACCCGTAAGGCTTTGCTTATGTTCTTATGTTTCTGTTTGAATGCCTGGTCCATAGCCTGTAAATCTAATCTAATCTAATCTAAACCTTAAGTTTATATACCGCTTTAAATCACAATTATGGATTAATGTGGAAGGCACAGCGGATTTCACATTTATGATCTCATGGACTTAATTTGATTCACCAAATAAAATGAAAAGGCCAATGCACTAAACTGCAAATATTTTCAAAGACCAAGTTCTCCTTGCATTAATATGCTACATTGGCCTGAAAAGCAGACTTGCCAAAAAACAGAAATACAGACTTTTTCATGCAGGCTTTTCCTCCATAGGTCCCCTTTGCAAAAAATTTGCAAAAAATGGGCCCTTGTTAGTGATATGTAACCTGTCACTACAATCATCTATAGCACCTGAAGATTGGAGGGTGGCCAATGTTACGCTGATTTTTAAAAAGGGTTCCAGGGGAGATCCAGAGAATTACAGACCTCAGTGCTGGGCAAAATAGTGGAAACAATTATAAAAAATTAACTTTTGGAACATGTAGAAAGACATGATTTAATGAGACAGAGTCAGCATAAGTTCAGCCGAGGGAGGTCTTGCCTCACCAATTTGCTTGACTTATTTGAAGGTGTAAATAAACATGTGGATAAAGGCAAGCCAGTTGATGAAGTATATCTAGATTTCCAGAAAGCTTTTGAAAACGTTCCTCATGAGAGGCTTCTGAGAAAATTAAAGAGTCCTGGGTTAGGAGGCAATGTTCAATTGTGGATTAAAACTTGGTTATCGGACAGAAAACAGAGGGTAGGGTTAATTGGCCAATTTTCTCAATGGAAGAGGAAAAAACAAATACGATCATGTTTCGCCACTCCTGTCCAAACTTCACTGGCTTCCAGTAATTTCCAGGGTTCACTTTAAATGCGCCTGCCTAGCTTTTAAGATCCTACACAGCATCCTCCCTCTCCTAATTCCACTATCTTGGAACTCCTTGGGTCCTGATTCCACCAGATCCACCCAAAAACTTAAATTATCCTTCCCCACACTAAAAAGTATCCACTATGCAGGAAAATTAGAGAAATCTCTCTTCTTCAGAATCACCGAGCTCTGGAATAACCTTACTGCCCCACTACGGAATTTGGGCTCCTTCCAACTATTCCGAAAGCACCTGAAAACTAGACTATTCACAAAAATGTAATGCTCTCTTCCCCCCTATACTCAACCTCCAACCCCATTATGCTGTTCCTTCCTTATATTAAGCTCTTGTAAACCGTGCCGAGCTCCATAATTATGGAGAGGATGCGGTATATAAACTTAAGGTTTAGTTTAGTTTAGGAGGGTAAATAGTGGTGTGCCACAGGGATCTGTACTGGGATCAGTGCTATTTAACTTATTTATAAACGATCTGGAAATTGGAATGGCTAGTGAGGTGATTAAATTTGCAGATGATACTAAACTGTTTAAAGTTGTTAAAACGCATGTGGTCTGTGAAAAACTTCAGGAAGATCTTAGGAAATTAGCAGAATAGGCGTCCAAATGGCAGATGAAAATTTTTTTTTAAATTAAATTTTATTAAATTTACAACAGAAATACAGAAGGAATTTAATACAGATGAAATTTAATGTGGACAAGTGCAAAGTGATACACATTGGAGGAATAATCCAAATCATAGTTATCGGATATTAGGGTCCACCTTGGGGGTCAGCACTCAAGAAAAATATCTGGGTGTCATCGTAACCAATATGCTGAAACTTTCCACCCAATGTGTTGCGGTGGCCAAAAAAGTAAACAAAATGCTAGAAAGGGATAATAAACAAAACTAAGAATGTTATAATGCCTCTGTATCACTCATTGGTGCAACCTCACCTTGAGTATTACATTCAATTCTGGTCTCCTTATCTCAAAAAAGATATAGCGGCACTAGAAAAGATTCAAAGAAAAGCAACCAAGATGCTAAAGCGGATGGAAATCCTCTCATATGAGGAAAGACTAAAGAGGTCAGAGCTCTTCAGCTTGGAAAAGAGATGGCTGAGGGGAGATATAATTGAAGTCTACAAAATCCTGAGTGGTGAAGAACGGGTACAAGTGGATTGATTTTTTACTGCATCAAGATTTACAAAGACTAGGAGACATTCTAAGAAGTTACAAAGTAATACTTTTAAAACCAATAGAAGGAAATATTTTTTTACTCAGAGAATAGGTAAGCTCTGGAATGCGTTGCCAGAGGTTGTGGTAAAAGCGGTTAATGTAGCTCATTTTTTTTTAAAAAAGGCTTAGAATTCTGAATAAGCGAACAATCAAATTTATATTAAACTTGAATAGTCCATAGTTTGCTGTTGAGACAGACATGAGGGGAGCCACTACTTGGCCTGGATCGGTGGCATGGAAGGCTACTACTATTTAGGTTTTTGCCAGGTATTTGTGACTTGGATTGACCTCCGTGAAGACGGGATACTGGGCTGGATGGACCATTGGTCTGACTCAATAAGGCTATTCTTATGGTCTTATATTCTTATGCACAAAAGTTAACAAAAAGTATGAATTAGTAGATGGAAGAGGTGTAGTGTTTGCTCTCTGACTGCTTTCCTTACCTGCCACAATGGTGAAACGAAAGGGGAAGCCCTGTGTCGTTCCCTCTGAGACCTTGAGCATATCTGAATTTTGGATGTATTTCTCAGGATGCTCCAAATTGGACTAGATGCACTATCGAAAATGGCCCTCTAATTGAATAAAAGTATATAAATGGCCATATTCTGGGGGATCTATGCCTAATTTAGGTTTGAGGATTTTTACTACATTTCAATTGATGTAAATGCCTGTGTCTAAAGTTAGGCATGATTCCCAGCACTATGAGGGGGTGCTGAAAGATTTAAGTCCAACCAAGAAGAGGATGATGTGGATATGGTTCAATCAATGATCTGAAACAATGTTAAAACATAGAATTTCATTTCTGCAAATAGGCACTTAATGAAATAATATAACACACTTCAGCTACAGTGGCAAAATAACGCTCAGAATTTAGAAAGTTGGTTGGTTGGACTGAGAACTTTTCAGCATCTCCTCATAAATGCTATTCTATAAATGGCGCCTAACTGAGCACCAATTTTTTTAAGCACCATTTTTAGAATTTAGCCATTAGCAAGCATTAAGCTTTAGTAAAAGGGTTCCTACATGCTTTAATATATTTGCTAGAATTACACTTCAGTACCTCAAAATCCCCAACTAGTTAACCTTTCCATGAAAAAAAAGATTTCTATTACTTTTGAACAACAGAAAAATTTTTTATCAACCTATCTTTAAAGAAACTGGCTTTGAAATTTTAATCAGTCTTATGTTATTTTTATTACAATCGTAGAACAATGACACTAGCAATTAAAGATTTTTTTATTAATATATAAATCTTCAGCTCTGGAATGATCCCCAATCTCTTTTGCATTTATAGACTCGTATCCTGCTTTTCTTCAGTAAGTACAATATAGGGCTCCTTTTATGAAGCCGCGTTAGCGGTTTAACGCGTGTAATAGCGCGCGCTAAACTGCCGGCCGCGCTAGCCGCTACCGCCTCCTCTTGGGCAGGCGGTAGTTTTTCGGCTAGCGCGGGGGTTAGCGCGTGATAAAAAGTCACGTGCAATAAAGCCACTAACACGGCTTCGTAAAAGGAGCCCCTAGTAACCTAAGACCTGTGTGGTCCATCCAGTCTGCTCAACAGCCACAACAAACCAGTAATTACTCATTTTACTTGCTAAGTTTCAGTATAAGATACCCCCCCCATCTCTCACCAAGATAGGTATGGATCTATAGGTGCAGTGAAGGAAATCTAGGTCTAGTTCAGCCTGGTGATATGGATTCATTTATTATCCAAGCACAGAAATGTTTTTGGGTTAAGTGTGACTTCAATTCTTGACTTCTCTGCTGAAATCATGGTAATTTGATGAATATTTATCCACTAGAAACCAGCCTGGAATCACCAACTCACTGCATACAGCACAAACCACTGGCTGTCAATGAACTAAATTAGATACAAGTCTTCTTATTCTTAAATACTATAGCTTACCTGTTTGATTCCATATTCAAAAGCCTTTTGGGCTAACCTGCCAGGTCCTTCTACAGTTTTACCGTCATCATTTGGACCCCAGCTAGCACTGTAAATGTCTATGTGGTCTGGTCTGAACCCAATGGAACTGGCTTCAATGGCATCGGTCACTATTCCATCCAACATTCTGATACCTAAATACAAAAGGCAGGTCTATGAGTCCGTCAGTTCTTTTCGCCATGGATACTTTCCAGCTCTATTTGAAGTGCTATGGAATTAAACAGAATTTCAGTGCAGAAAAAGAGAGAATAAACAAAGAGGAATAAAAAGATTATTCATTTTCTGCCATTATTGTTACTATTATAATTTGACCATCCAGTTTGCACAGAATTCCTAGTCACACTGCAAGGTTACATCCTTGTTGCCAGCTATGCAAGCCTGGTCATTTTTTGGGAAATAATTCCTTATGCAAGCCAGTTTTGATTTTCTTCCTCATGGGTTCTCTATCAATCTGGGTGAATGAATGTCCAAGATCGAAACATGATGGCAGATAAAGGCCAAATGGCCCATCTAGTCTGCCCATCCGCAGTAACCATTATCTCTTCCTCTCTAAGAGATCCCACGTACCTATCCCAGGTTTTCTTGAAATCAGACACAGTCTCTGTCTCCACCACCTCTTCTGGGAGACTGTTCTGTGCATCTACCACCCTTACTGAAAAAAAGCATTTCCTTAGATTACTCCTGAGCCTATCACCTATTAACTTCATCCTATGCCCTCTCATTGCAGAGTTTCCTTTCAAATGAAAGAGACTCAACTCATGCACTTTTATATTACCTAGGTATTTAAACATCTCTATCCTATCTCCTATCTCCCCTCGCCCGCCTTTCCTCTGAAGTATTCAGATTGAGATCTTTAAGTCTGTCCCCATACGCCTTATGACGAAGACCACACACCAGTTTAGTAGCCTTCCTCTGAACCGACTCCATCCTTTTTATATCTTTTTAAAGGTGCGGCCTTCAGAATTGTGCACAATATTCTAGATGAGGTCTCACCAGAGTCTTATACAAGTCTAATACCTGTTGGATGAAGAAAGATCTGCAAATATTATCCCATAGGTCACTGGTTAGTATTCCATGTGTAGCAATCGGATGTGGTTTCACCTTTTGTGTTAACTATAACAGAGTTGGATCTGAATTCAGAGGATGATGCATTGCATAACATTGCTGATCATTTATTAGAAATAAATGGTTTTGCAATTCTTCTATTGCAAAAAATCAGTGGCACTATTCTGGATTATTTCTTTTGTAGTGCCAGTTGGCGACTTGAATTTAAATGGCGTAAGCATCCTAATGAAGAATTACAAAATGAGAGTCAAACTCAGCATAAATTTTATTCTTAAATAGTAAAAGGGAATATATCAATAAACAACTTCAAAATTGCGTATAATCTAACATCTTTGTCTATAAATTGTTCTTATTGTGAGAAATTGAGTGCTATTGGATTTGAGGATTTATTTGAGAATAAGGTACTGAATTTGTTGACTTTAATTGCTTGTTGTAATGATCAGGCGGCCATCTGTCTTCCCCCACCCACTAGAGCCCTTTAGCAGTTATACAAATTTTTTTTTATACATTGTGAAGTTGGCTAGTCTAACGTCCACCCCTCTGAATACACATACATATTACAAAATGCCCCTGTAGAGTTCTGCAAGTCTGAGGGAAACAGAAGTTTTTGATCTTAGTTTTTCAGCCATATCTGAAAAAAAAACCAAAACCATACTGATCTCCTTTTCTCCATTTACTTTTACTAACTTTCCAAACAAGATGTATTTCCTTTATTTCAGCTCCTTTTATACTGTGTTGAACATCACAAATGGTTTCCCACCTTTGTCCCCTTGCAATTATTTCAGCTATTTCCAACAATATGTCTCCATTTTAACAATCTTAGTATTCCTGACTTTGTAGGCCTCAATCTTATAATTATTGGAGTTCAGCTGACCACATTGTTAATTATCATTTTTTTATGAACACCAGTTCATTTAATTAATATGACATTTCTTTACCTCCAACTTTGGCATTGTATGCTATTCCAACTCCACATTTCTTGTTATTAGCTAGCATAGCAATTTCACCGACACATCTAGTACCATGTCTACATAAAACAGAAAAACATGTAATAAAAATTATAGATACAACAAAAATTTATTTTCACTTTTAGACTTCAAATAATCATTGTTTAGCATATCAATTTATATTTATATACTGCATACCACCATTTGCAGTATGGTTAAAATTAAAATCAAGAGAAAAGAAAAAGGCAAAATTACTGCAAAATTAATTAAAGAGAAGTGAGGAAGGAGGAAGAGAAAGGTAACAACTGCAATGAAAGTCCAAGTGAGGGTAGGGAGGGTAAATCTGAATAGGAAAGAGAGAACAAGAAAGTGAAAGGAGGAAGAACAAGAAGTTGACAATATGGGATGAAGAGATACTGAGGAGGGGGAATCAGACGCATGCGAAGAGACGGGGGAACAAGGGTCTGGGACATGGTGGGGCATAAAACCTGTAACTGATAGGACGAGATTGGATTTAGATGTTATAATATTATTTAAGATGCTATTTGTGTTTTCAGGAATCTTGTTACAATTGTGTGTATGGCAGCTGTCAACATTGGAAAATATTACTAACAAGTGGAAAAATGAGGGGTTAGGAATGGGGAGAGTGGAGGTGGCCAAGCATATAGAAAAGACTGGGAAAGGGATGAGGAAGGTGGGGGGGGGGGTGCTGAGAAGTTAATCAGGAGGGAATCTACCCAGAGTTCATTTGAAATAGCTTGATTTTGACTTACTTTTTGAATTTGGAAAAAGAGGTTTCTGCCACATATCAAGAGGAAGGGAGTTCCAAAGATGTGGGCATGAGGGTATCAGAAGAGCAAGGAAAATAGCCTATGAGAAGCAAAGTGTAAGGCCTGGGACATGCATGGTTTAGAGACCAGCCAGGTAACTGAAACTGTGGGGAGCGAGTCCTTTGGAGATTAAGATGAGCATTTTAAAGAACCGATTATCTTTATCAGTTGAAGGATGAAAAAAAATGTCAGAGACAGTGAAAGAAAGAGTCAAAGATCTCCCGTACGAAGAAAGGTTAGACAAACTGCAGCTATACTCGCTTGAGGAGCGCAGAGAGAGGGGGGACATGATCGAGACGTTCAAGCATCTCACGGGCCGCATCGTAGCGGAAGAAGATATCTTCTTTTTCAAGGGACCCACGGCAACAAGAGGGCATCCGTGGAAAATCAGAGGCGGGAAACTACGAGGTGACACCAGGAAATTCTTTTTCACTGAAAGGGTGGTTGACCGCTGGAATAATCTTCCACTGCAGGTGATTGAGGCCAGCAGCGTGCCTGATTTTAAGGCCAAATGGGATCGACACGTGGGCTCTATTCACTAGGCAAAGGTAGGGGAGGGTCATTAGGGTGGGCAGACTAGATGGGCCGTGGCCCTTATCTGCCGTCTATTTCTATGTTTCTATGAGTAATACCACTTGGATTGGTAGCTCCAGGAGGGTCCAGCTGTAAAGACAAAAACAAACACCAGCATGGCAACCAGTGCTCTGCTGTCCATAAATGACTTGCTGACTGAATCTTTTAATGCTTGTTGGTTGAATCACAGCCATACACTTTGTGACGTCATGAGGTACTTGAATAACTGAAACCAATTTACAAGTTAGGTGCCTAACATTAGGTACCTCTTATAGAATTTGCCCCTTTGTGAATAAATGACTAAATATAAGTCAAAGTGCTCATAATTCTGTACATTTACATGTGTAAGTGGCTTATAAATGCAAGTTCTCAGTTATAGAGCTGCCTTTAAAGAGTGAGTTACAGTTTTGAAGAGGTAAATCCAGTTAATGATAAAAAAAAGAGACCTAGCAGAATATCACCATGCTAAATCAGCTCAGATGGGTATTCTGCTCACATGGCCTCTGTTCCCATACGCCTTAAGCCTTACTAGATGAATGATATTGCAAAGCAAGTTAAAAGCTGAATGCAATCTGCATGTTGAAAAGGATATGAGGATTTTTGCATCATCAGACACTGTGCGTGAAATACGTAGAAATCGGCTTGTTTTTAATCCTTGCACACCAATATAGCATAGAGTGCTAAAAAATACCAGATGGTAATCTGTGGGTGGATCCAAATAAAACTACGGTGTCTCCTCTAGGCACCCACAATTTACCAGTGGAAATCTGCAACTATTTCAGCTCTGCACTGTAATTCCTCTGAATAAAAGATAATGACATAAGAGCATTCTATTCTTAGATTCTTCAGGTGGAAGAAGAGCCAGTGCTGTAATAAAATTGTACTACTTTTCATGCACGTTAGGTGCTAAGGATGTAGCTAGCCTGGTAACATAGCAAAGCAATCAACAAACCTAAGGACCATTTTACCAAGTTACCAAGCTGTCCTGAAAAGTGGCCTGCACTACCCCCATGAAAGAGAACATAGAATGTAGCATTTTACTTTTATTTGTCTGATTTATAACCTCCCTCTCTCTAAAGGCTACAAAGTGGTTTAGTTAGTGTCTTAAGTCAGACACAAATGCATGTACGTAATCTCAGAATTCAGTCTACTATCACAGAGATCAGATATGAAAATAGCATTTTCTGCTTCAGACTGAAAATTGCATCTTGTGTCAGCAAGTAATAAATAGGACTTTTAAATCTTTGAATGAAAAATGTAATCGCCACTTACTTGTTCTCATTCGTTGGATCGTATCTAGGAAATGGATCATCATCATTTTCATTAAAATCGTAGCTAGCTTTTGGATCCTAAGTAAAAGAAAATACTTAAGTAAATTTGTAGTTAAAGATTTCATTCAGAGTTTTAGCTTCTTTTCTTCAGTATCCATCACACAGTATATTTATTGGGCCATTCAAATCACTAAGGTGCTCAGACTAGCGGTTAATCGACCAAGGTTACCATTTTTTGGTTTGACCCAGGCCCATATCCCACTGTAACTAGTACAGTTGTGTTAGAACATGTGAGCTCTCCAAATCCCACCCAAAACATACTGTACTTATAGATGACACCTGCAGGCATAAGGGCTATTGTTGTGGTGTACTGTTGGGTACAGTAGGTTTTGGGTGGATTTTGAAGGGCAAACTATACAATATAAGTGAGATATGGTGAGATGTATACCTGGAACTATTCATATGAAGTACACTGCAGTACACTCTAGGCTGCCCAGTGCTCTCCTGGGATGGCCAATCTACTAAGAATGCTAACCCCCCCCTCCCACATTCCAATGGTTTGATTTATGAGTTTTTTTCTTTTGAATTTTTTTCCCCTGAAAATAGTTCAAAAAGATAGACACACTGAGCACAAACACATCTATGAAATGACCATTTTTGAAACAAAAAGATTGAAATTTTCCTATTTTTGAAAATGGTCATGTTTACTACTGGATTTTGGGATGTTTTCCTGCAAAACATTCAAACTAGGATTTAAACATCATATTGAAAATGCCCCTCCACATGACCTCTTACTATCCATATAAAAGCTGCATTATTCAGGTCCCCAGAAGCATCAGCTGCTATATGCAGCTTGATGATTCCAGAGAGCCTTTCTTAAAGGGGCTGAGCTTCAAAAGAAGAATAATGATCCCTTTCATATCTCCCTCTACCACAAAGACCCTGACAACCCACTATAGGACTCCCATCCAAAAAAAACTTAAACACTATAGCCCTCCAGATTCCCCATAGACCTCTACCAAACCAAAAACACTTCTCCTCCCTCCCATAGACCCTACCCTGGTCTATCTCCTTTAATCTCTGATGGCCTAGATAATACAGAGCAGGAGAAATCTCCAGTCATCCCTGCCCCTGCTAGCACAAGGTTCAAAATGACATTGGCAGTCCCTAGCAATAGTCATACTTTGGGGTCAAGTTGCCATGTAAATTTGGGGGGGGGAGGGGTGGTCACTGTGGAAATCTTGAATTGGTCCAGAAGAGGTTATGGGATAGTGAAAGTCTTTGAGAGGAGTCTTCCAGCAGAACATGGAGGTCTTCAGGGGGAAGGAAAGTACTATTCTTCTTTAATAACATAAGAATTGCTGCTGCTGGGTCAGACCAGTGGTCCATCATGCCCAGCAGTCCACTCACACGGCAGCTCCCAGGTCAAAGACCAGTGCTCTAACTGAGGCCAGCCTCACCTGTATACGTTCCAGTTTAGCAGGAACTTGTCCAACTTTGTCTTGAATCCCTGGAGGGTGTTTTCCCCTATAACAGACTCCGGAAGAGCGTTCCAGTTTTCCACCACTCTCTGGGTAAAGAAGAACTTCCTTACATTTGTACGGAATCTATCCCCTTTCAACATTAGAGAGTGCCTTCTCGTTCTCCCTACCTTGGAGAGGGTGAACAATCTGTCTTTATCTACTGTCTATTCCCTTCAGTATTTTGAATGTTTCGATCATGTCCCCTCTCAGTCTCCTCTTTTCAAGGGAGAAGAGGCCCAGTTTCTCAAATCTCTCACTGTACAGCAACTCCTCCAGCCCCTTAACCATCTTAGTCGTTCTTCTCTGGACCCTTTTGAGTATTACCATGTCCTTCTTTATGTATGGCGACCAGTGCTGGACACAGTACTCCAGGTGAGGGTGCTCCATGGCCCAGTACAGCGGCATGATAACCTTCTCCGATCTGTTCGTGATCCCCTTCTTTATCATTTCTAGCATTCTGTTTGCCCTTTTCGCCGATGCCGCGCATTGCGCGGATGGCTTCATCAACTTGTCAATCAGAACTCCCATGTCTCTTTCCTGGGAGGTGTCTCCAAGTACCGCCCCGGACATCCTGAATTCATGTATGAGATTTTTGTTACCGACATTCATCACTTTATACTTATCCACGTTGAACCTCATTTGCCATGTCGATGCCCATTTCTCGAGCTTGATTATGTCACGTTGCTGATCTTCGCAATCCCCCTGTGTCTTCACTACTCTGAATAACTTCATATCGTCCACAAATTTAATCACCTCACTCGTCGTACCAATGTCCAGATCATTTACAAAGATGTTGAAGAGCACGGGTCTAAGCACTGAGCTCTGCGACACCCCACTGGTGACGATCTTCCAGTCCAAGTATTGTCCATTTACCCCTCACTCACTGTTTCCTATGCTGCAGCCAGTTTTTAATCCACGTGAGTATTTCACCCTCGATTCCATGGCTCGCAATTTTCCGAAGTAGTCATTCATGTGGAACCTTGTCGAATGCCTTCTGAAAATCCAGATATATAATGCTGACCGTGTCACCCTTGTCTATCTGCCTGTTTACTTCCTCAAAGAAGTGCAGCAAGTTCATCAAACAAGATCTGCCTTTGCTGAAGCTGTGCTGACTGATCCTCATCAGATCATGTCCTTCAAGGTGATCAATGATGCAGTCCTTTATCAGCGCCTCTATCATCTTTCCCGGTGCTGAGGTCAGACTCACCGGTCTGTAGTTTCCCGGATCTCCCCTCGAACCTTTTTTGAAGATCGGCGTAACATTCGCCACTTTCCAGTCTTCTGGAATCTTTCCCGATTTGATCAACAGATTGACTATTAGTTGAAGCAGTTCAGCTATAGTCCCTTTCAGTTCCTTGATGACCCTCAGATGGAAGCCATCTGGTCCTTAGGATTTATCGCTCTTAAGCCTATTGATCTGCCTGCATACCTCTTCTATACTGACCATCCACACTGTCATTTTCCCATCTTCGTTTCCAGCATATTGCCTGATGGGTTCTGGAATGCTGTGTATATCCTCTTCGGTAAATACAGATGCAAAAAATGTGTTCAGTTTGTCAGTGATGGCTTTGTCCTCCTTAACACTCCCTTTATTCCATGGTCATCCAACGGTCCCACCATTTCCTTCGCGAGTCGTTTCCTCTTAAAATATCAAAAGAACGGCATGAAGTTTTTTGCTTCCTTGGCTATTTTTTCCTCGCAGTCTCTTTTGGCCCCTTTTACCGCCTTATGGCACCTGCGTTGATGTTGTTTGTGCTTATTCCAATTTTCGTCCTTCTTCACCTTTTCCATTCCTTAAATGAAGTTATTGCTTCCTTCACCTCTACAGTGAGCCATGCTGGTTCCTTGTTCTTTTTCCTCTTGGATCCATTGATACTACGAGGTATATATAGATTTTGCGCTTCGGTGACTGTGCCCTTAAAAAGGGACCAAGCTTGCTCTAGCGTTTTTACAGTGCTTATCCTCTTCTTAATCTTCTTCCCCACCATGAGTCTCATCCCTTTGTAATTCCATTTTCAGAAGTTCAGTGCCGTGGCCGTCGTTCTGGACCAATGTTTCTCCCCTGCGTCCAGGTGGAAGCGGATCATGTTGTGATCGCTGTTTCCCAGCATCCCTTCTACTTCTACACCTTGTGCCAGTCCTTGCAGTCCATTTAGAATTAATTCCATAATTGCATTTCCTCTTGTATTTTCCTTGACAAGTTGTTCTAGGAAGCAATCGCCTACAGCATCCAGGAACTTGGTCTCCCTAGCACAGCCAGAGGTGCCTAGGTTCCATTCTATCCCCGGATAGTTAAAATCACCCATGATAACTGCGTTGCCTCTCTTGCAGTTGCGTTTAATCTCATCCGTCATTTCTCCATCAATTTCTTTGGACTGCCCTGGGAGTTGGGAGTTGATGCCGATCTTCGTTTCCAGTCCATTTGTTCCTGGAATTTTGACTCATAGAGTCTCTAACATCTGTCTGTTGTGGCGTGTTCTCTCCAGTAGATTCAATTCCCTCTTTGTTGTATATGGCAATGCCCCCACCTTTTTGAGCCACTCTGTCTCTACGGTATAGTTTGTATCCCGGTAGCAGAGTGTCCCAGATGTTTTCCTCAGCCAACCATGTTTCCGTGATGCCGATGATGTCCACGTTATCTTTTTGTGCCATAGTTTCTAATTCACCCATCTTATTCCTTAGGCTCTTTGCGTTCGTTTACATACACTTGAGTTTGCAGCCTGTTACTTTCTTGCATTTCCTTCCCTCGTGTCCCTTTCGATCTGTCTTGCCTATGATAGTTTTCCCCTCTATCTTCCTGCACAGTATCCTCCGGAAATTCCGGTTCCTGAACCATCGACTGTCTCGGTCGACTGTCTGCTTTCCCCTTCTTCCTAGTTTAAAAACTTCTCAATTTCCCTCTTGATGTTCCTTGCAAGTAGCCTCGTTCCATCTCTGCTGAGGTGGTCCATCCTTCAAGAATAGCTTGCTTTTCCCCCTGAACATCATCCAGTTGCGCACAAAGTGGAATCCTCACACCAGCGCTGCATCCACTCGTTGTCTGCTTGCAGCTCCATCTGCCTCTTCTCGTTGGCTCTGGGTACCGGCAGGATCTCCGATAATGCTATCCTCTGGTCTTCATATTCCTTCCTAGCATCTGGAACTGGTCCTTCAGTACTTCCCTGTTGTAGTTCCTGTTGCTCACATTGTTCGTCCCTACATGGATCACCACCACCGTATCTTCTTCTTCCACACTGTCGATGATCCTGTTGATGCGACTCACTATGTCTTTTACCTTGGCTCCCGGTAGGCAGGTCACCAGCCAATCCAGTCTTCCTCCCGCTATGTGGCTGTCGACTTGTCTGATGATGGCGTCCCCCACGATGATTGCTATCCTCTCTATCTTCTCTTGATTCTCCAGCCACAGGTCCATGTCCCTGGTGTATGTCCATCTCTCCAGCCGTAGGTCCGTGTCCTTCGTTCCCATCCATTTTCTCTTAACCTGGCATTGGCTTGCATCGGACTCGTCTTCTTGTGGGTTCCCTCCGCTGCTTCCAGATCTCACTGCTGTGTCACCCATTTCTTCCTGGTGGTTGTCCGTCGGGTGGTCTCTTTAGGTGTATCTCGTCAGTTCCACTGTTACTGGTGATTTTCCACAGCCTCCCTGTATGCCTTCTCTATGAACTTCTCCAGCTATGGGACCGGACAAACTACACCCCAAGGTGCTCATGGAGTTGAGTGACGTCCTGGCGGAACCGTTATCCACGCTCTTCAATCTTTCCCTAAGTACAGGAAGAGTCCCGTTGGATTGGAAAATGGCTAACGTCGTTCCACTCCACAAAAAGGGATGCAGGACGGAGAATTATAGACCGGTGAGTCTCACATCGATAGTGAGTAAACTTATGGAAACACTAATCAAACGCCAATTGGATACGATCCTGAATGAGGAGAATCTACGAGATCCCCATCAACATGGTTTTACGAAGGGAAGGTCCTGCTAATCAAATCTGATCAGCTTCTTTGACTGGGTAACAAGAAAGCTGGATATAGGGGAGTCCCTGGACATCGTGTACTTGGACTTCAGCAAAGCGTTTGATAGCGTCCCACACCACAGGTTATTGAGCAAGATGGGTTCGATGGGACTGGGTGAAACATTAACCGCATGGGTTAGGGACTGGCTTAGAGGTAGGCTTCAGAGGGTAGTGGTAAACGGTACCCTCTCTGATATGACAGAGGTGATCAGCGGAGTGCCGCCGGGCTTAGTCTTGGACCCGATCCTATTTAACATCTTTGTAAGAGACTTGGCTGAGGGGCTTCGAGGTAAAATTACATTATTCGCCGATGACGCCAAACTATGCAACATGGTAGGCAACCGCACAACAGATGAAAGCACAGTGCCCGACAAAAGCTCAATGCCCGACAGTATGACGCAGGACCTACTCCTGCTGGAGCATTGGTCAAAGACTTGGCAACTAAGTTTCAATGCCAAAAAATGCAAGGTCATGCACCTTGGCGGCAAAAATCCATGCAGGACTTACACTCTAAATGGTGAGAACCTAGCAAGGACTGTAGCAGAATGTGACTTGGGGGTGATCATTAGCGAAGACATGAAGACTGCCAATCAAGTGGAGAAAGCTTCATCCAGGGCTAAACAAATCATAGGCTGTATCTGTAGAAGTTTCATCAGCTGTAAACCCGAGGTCATAATGCCGTTGTACAGATCCATGGCGAGACCCCATCTGGAATACTGTGTACAATTCTGGAGGCCGCATTATCAAAAAGATGTGCGGAGAGTTGGGTCGGTTCAGCGAATGGCCACCAGGATGGTCTCAGGACTCAAGGATCTCCCATATGAGGAACGACTGGGTAAGTTGCAGCTGTATTCACTCGAGAAACGCAGAGAGAGGGGAGACATGATCGAGACGTTCAAATATGTCACAGGCCGTATCGAGGTGGAAGAGGATCTCTTTTTCCTTAAAGGACCCACGGCAACAAGAGGGCATCCGTTGAAAATCATGGATGGGAAATTTCATGGCAACACCAGAAAATATTTCTTCACCGAAAGGGTGGTTGATCGCTGGAATAATCTTCCACAACAGGTAATTGAGGCAAGCAGCGTGCCAGATTTTAAGAAAAGATGGGATTGGCATGTGGTATCTCTTCATGGAGGTAGTTAGGGGTGGGCCATTAGTGTGGGCAGACTAGATGGGCCGTGGCCCTTTTCTGCCGTCATGTTCTATGTTTCTATGATGGTGTCCTCTGTCTTAATGTTCTCTGCATCCTCTGTCTTCATGTTCTCTGCATCTCTGTCTTCCTCCACCACTGCTTGAAGTGCCTCCAGTTCCAGTATTCTGCCCTCCAGGAGTCTGACTTGTTTCTTCAGGCTCTCCAGTTCTCCGCATCGAGCGCATACATAAGACTACCTCCCATACGGGAGGTAGTCATACATATGGCAGATGGTGCAGAAAACTGGGTAGCTCAACATCCTGCTGCTTCCATTGCTGCCCGCTTGCCGGTCTGCTGTGGATGTCTTCTATGTCTGCTGTGGCTGTCCTCTGTGCTTGCTGTGTCTGCCTGGTTGTGTGTCCTCTGCACCTGCTGTGTCCTCTGTGTCTGCCTGGCTGTGTGTCCTCTGCACCTGCTGTGTCCTCTGCGCCTGCTGTGGATGTCCTCTGCGCCTGCTGTGTCCTCTGTGTCTGCCTGGTTGTGTGTCCTCTGTGCCTGTTGTGGTCTCCTTCTGCTCTCCTTTAGCGGTGGCTCGTCCCTTCTGAAGGCCCTTTCGCCTTTAATGCTCGCCTTCGACACAAGCCAAAGGGCTGAGCACTGTTGGCCCCTCCCCTTTTAAGGAGGAGTTCCGGTGGATGATGTCCGGGGGTGGGCGGAGCTACCTCTCGCCGATTTCCTGTGTTCTCTCCTGCCTTCTGTTGCTCCTTCTTCCCCTCTCCTGTTCTCTGCTCTGCATTTCTCTCCATCTGCTTTTCTCTCCTTCTCTTTTCCTGCCTCCTGCTTGACTACCCAAGCTTTTAAGATCACAGCATGGAACATTGAACCTCTTGTTAGCAGCCTGTTGCTTCTGGGCTGGAAAAACAATTTTTCCAAAAATAAACAAGCTACATTATTCAATTCATATAAATATGAGGTGCTTTGCATTCATTTGCGTGCTTTACATCTCATTATTATGTAGATCACAGTACCTTAATTTTACTTACTGATTTTTAGTTGATTGTATTTTACTCACTGTCTGTATAATTTTTATTGTATGTGAACTGCCTAGAATTATGTGGTATGGCAGTATACAAAAATAAAATTATTATTATTATTATTAATTTGACATATTACAAAATAACACATAATCTTGTCATTTGAGATGCATTAAGGAGGCAAAATTCAAGCATTACAGTAAATGCTCAGAGCAACAGATATTGAGAGCAGCACACAGTGGCAAGCCTCCCCCAGAAGCTCTCCCCCTTCCCAAAGAACCCCCCAAACAGAATTTACCCCTCCCAAAGACCTCCCATCCCCTATAAGCCCTCCCTTAGGCTTACAATTTTGAAGCCCTGATGGTCTAGGGTAGGATTGGCAGGAGCAATCCCCACTCGCTCCTAGCCATACCAGCTCATGCTTCACAATGGCAGCCACAACTTCAAGTGGTAGTCTCATGGTAGTATGGCTAGGGATCAGGACCCTAACAGTAATACATACAATGACCAATAGAAGTCATAGCCATCATTTTGAAGTTTCAGTAGGAAGAGACAGGAGATAGTGGGGATCGCTCATGCCTGTCCTATCTTACTCCACCTGGACATTGTTAAGGTAGGCTTGGAGACCATACAAGGGGTGAGTAAGGGTTGGATGAGAAGGGGTGAGAAGGGTTGGATGCTGTTTGGGAGTTCTTTGGAAAGGGGAATGCTTTTGGAGGGGTCTTTGAGAAGGGGTGGATATTTTTGTGACGGCCTTTGGAACAATGAACTTTCAGAACAATGGACAGTCCATTGGTCTGGAAATATACTGTATTCACTTAAGGCACATCAATTTAATAACTGACAGCATTATTAAGTGCCTGCTGATAATTTCAGTCTACAAACTGAAAGATTATCAGAGATAAAGTAGGTATATACTGTCACTTTGAAAGAATTATCCTAGAAAACTGATCTGCTGTTTGGGGCATACGATACTGTCAGCCTAAGCTACAAACACAGGTTTGAATTTTTTAAAGGTTTGTGCCTATGTCCTAACCCTTCCCCAACCCGAACTCCAACCTCAGAAATACCCATAGCTTGTAGAGCATCTTTAAAGGTGAGAGCTTTATGTGGAAATCATTGTCCTCAAAATGTGAAATTTGACCCTGATATTAAAGCACTGTCTTCATAAATATATTTAATACTACAGATATAGCAAAAATTGTTACAGAATATCCAGCATCTTTGTTTCATCTAGAGCAGGGGTGTCCAATGTCGGTCCTCGAGGGCCGCAATCCAGTCGGGTTTTCAGGATTTCCCCATTGAAAGCAGTGCTTGCAAATAGATCTCATGCATATTCATTGGGAAAATCCTGAAAACCCGACTGGACTGCGGCCCTCGAGGATCGACATTGGACACCCCTGATCTAGAGGCACTCCAACTGCATGCTCTTGCCTTGAAATGGAGAACAATGGGACAAAACAGCTAACTTAGGCACCCTTTTAACAAAGCTACGCAGCTGAGTGCTGCGCGGCAAATGCTCCAACATCCAGCTTTTGGTTAGGGTGGAATTCATCAAAGGGTGCTAACCAATTTAGTGCATGCTAATGATTAGCATGTGCTAAATGCTAAGAAGCCCATTATATTCCTATGGGCATCTTAGTATTTACCGCACACTAAATCAGTTGGGGCTTCTTGATGAATTTCCCCCCTTACTGTCCTAAAATACCCAGATGCTTATCTGGGTGCCCCTGCTACACATTAGTGCTATCTAGATAAGTTCCAGTTTCTCCTTTGCTCTTCCCACAGACCACCCCTGTGCTATCCAGGTTGCACATAGGATAATGCCACTGAAAATCAGTGGCATTTTTCCAGGTAGAAAGCACTCCTACCCAGACAGGTGCCACTGACTATTAGAGCCAATGGGTCAAATTCTCCAAAAGGCATCCCAAATTTAGTCAGCGGTAGGCGTCTACCGAAGCAGACAGGATGCAAGTTATGTTTTGCTTTTTTAATGCAGGTGTCATTCTTAGACACCTGTCTCACACCTATGAAGGTGCATAAGGATGCCTACAGATGCCTATAGTTGGTGTAGGCATGGTTTGTGCCAGAAGTGGCCTTAGGTATCTGTAGGCCATTCTTAGTTCATTCTTAGCTACTATCTCAAAGAAACGTTTAATAATTTTATGATTGGGAGCCTCAACCCTGAAGAAAAGAGATTGAAACATGGACATGTTGGTAGAGACGCTCCCCTAATGATCATCATTTTGATAAAGCTAAGTACTACTTTGATGTTGACAAGTCAGAATTACAAAGAATATTCTAATTGAAAAATATATGAATTAAAAAAAAGACTTTAAAATATTTTAATTTAAAAAAAAAAAATATATATATATATATATATATATATATATATATATAAGATTGATCCAGTGACAATTGGGGTTCATGTATTATTTGCATAACCTAAAGGCACTTTTTGGAGCCCACTGAGGATCAAAAAAAATACTTACATATATATGAAAAAAATAAAATACTGGAAGTTGATGGTACAGTTCAGTATATAGATATTCCAGTACGATATTAGCCAATTATATTGTTGCTATATTAAAAGTATAGTGACATAAAATATACATTTATGACATTTAATCTATCTTAAAAAGAGATACAGTAACTTAATTTTTCCCCTGATACAAGCAACTAGCCAAAATATAGCCTTATTGGGTCATTACTTTCCTATGGTTGGTTGTTAATACATTTATTTATACACTGATAGATTTGGACTAACCAGTTCTAGGTGGTTCTTTAGGCAGTCAATAATACATGTTCAAGTCCTGCTTTTACACAGATACTGACTCTTTGAACATGTATCCTTAAATTTCTTTTTCCCTCTCTCTTATCACTCCCCTCCAAATCATTCAACCATCTTAAATAATAGGCTCATCTCAGATACTCCACTTGGCTTGTGGTTACTGCCATTCACTTAATAGACTGTGTACTATTTCAATGTAGGCTTTTAAAGAAGAAACTTACGTAATTGGCAATAATATCTGTGTGATTCCACTCTAGGCCATCATCAAGCACAGTGACTACAACACCTTTTCCTGTAATTCCCTGCTTCCAAACGGGGATAACATGGAGATCCAACTTATGCTGTGATAGAGTTGTCCTTGTATCTTGCTGAAAAATAAACAAATGTCTGTTTTTAACTTAAGAGATTAATATTCAGATCCCAAGGCCACTGTTCATAACATAACCTAACAGCAGATTTCTAGACTGCATAACTGTAAGTTCGATGCGGTTAAAAAAAAATTATACTAATGAAAAAAACCCCAAATGATATTATAAAAAATACAGAGATAACTAGCTCATATGAAGCAGATCTCACTAATAGTAGTCAGAAATCTTTATCACAATATGCTGCCTGATAAGCGAGAGTGTGTTCATGATCTTTCTTACTTTTACAGCCCGTAACCGAAGGAAACGTAAACAGAGCATGTGATTTTCTACTATTCTTCTGCGACAAAATTATCAAATCTGTCAACAAGATATCGTGGGGCAAGTCCGAAGGCTACTTTATAATATAGACATCGCAACTTAAAAATTACCCGAGCCTCCACTAGAAGCCAATGCAATTTGTGGCAGCAAGGCATCACATGATCAAACGTCCTCAGGCCATAAATCAATCTTACAGCCGTATTCTGCCAATTTGGCTCCAGTGCTGTGGAATGTACTTCCACAAGTTATAAGGGCTGAAAGCACAGGTAATCCAGTGTTATCTGGAGTCAGCAAGCAGATATTCTCCATGGACAGTGCTAAAAGTGTACTGTTACTTTAACTTCTTAAGAAGCTTCGAGACTGTCCGCACCATGCAAGCGTGTGTGCCTTCCCGCCCAACATCATCTTGCAGTTCCTCAGTTTCGTAACAAGCTAAGAAGCCAACCTGGGGAGGTGGGAGGGATGTGAGAATATCCGTCCCCGGATAATACCTGTTATGGTAAGTAACTGTGCTTTATCCTTGGACAAACAGGCAGCATATTTTCCCACGTAGGACTTCCTGACTTACGAGCTTACTGAATGGGATGGTGGGACAGTTGGCCATAAAGAAGAAAATTAATTTGGTAAAACTGCTTGGCCGAAACGATCATCTTGTTTGGAATAGGATTCTATACAGCAGTGAGATGTAAATGTGTGAATTGAGGACCAAGTAGCTGCTTTGCAAATATCTTCAATGTGAGTGGAGTGCAAAAAAGCCACTGATGTTGCCATAGCTCGGACCTTGTGTGCTGTAACATGATCCTCGAGCTGCAGACCAGCCTGAGCATAGCAAAAGGAAATGCAAGTCACCAACAATGTGAAAATAGTTTGTTTGGTTACAGGGAGACCCAACCTGTTAGGATCAAACAGATGAACAGTTGAGGGGAAGACCTGTATGGCTTAGTTCTCTGTATGTGGTAAGCCAAGGCATGCTTACAGTCCAATGTATAAAGAGCAATTTCTCCAGGGTGAGAATGAGGCTTTCAAAAGAACACAGGTAACACAATGGATTGATTCAGGTGAAATTCTGTTATTGCTTTCAGAAGGAATTTAGGATGAATTCTGAGAACCACTTTATCATGATGAAATACCGTAAGTAGTGGATCACAAGCCAACACCTGCAATTCACTCGTTCGATGAGCAGAAGTGATAGATATCAATAAGACCACTTTCCAAGTGAGAAACGTAAGATGAGTAGTTGCCAGTGGTTCAAATGGCAGCTTCATCAGACTGGTGAGGACTACATTGAGATCCCAAATAACTGGAGGCAGTTTGGAGTAGAGGTTTTGAATTTAAGAGTCTTTTCATAAACTGAAAAACAAGCGGATGGTGGGGCATGCACAGCTCCCTACCTAATCATATTACTTCTGTTTTCATTACATATTAAGCAATAACATAAAAGTTAACCATCTATCAAACTATCATTACAAAGTAACATCACAGTCCAGATCACAGATTATCTGCATAGTGGGAAAAAAAATCTCACACTACACTTACTACTTAACTAACCTAGTTAATTCAGAGTCAATATTCAGTCTGTGGCAGTAAGTGGCTTTCAACTAACCCTGGATATTCAATGGTGGGGCATGCACAGCTCCCCGTATTCAATAACTGGGTATGTCCACCAGCGTGAAAGTTAATTGGTCAACTGTCAATATTCAGAACGAATTCTAGATAACTCACCACATAAAGTTAAAAAAGCTGTTTTGCTGTCCTAATCTCCCCCCCCCCCCTTTATAAATCCGCATTAGGCTTTTTTATCACTGGCTATGGTGATATTAGCTCCTATGCACATAGGAATTCTATGACTGTCGGAGGTAATACCGCCGTGGCCAGCAATAAAAAAAGCCTAATGCGTCTTCATAAAAGGGGGGCCTTTATTTGGTTACTTAGGCCCCCTTTTATCAAGCTGCATTAGGGTTTTTGATCACCGGCCACTGTGGTAAAACTCTGACGCTCATATAATTCCTATGCTTGATGAAAGGGGGCCTTAGCTAGTTAGTGCACTGAAAATCACTGCTAATCAGCTACAGTAAGTTGATGTTCTGTCCCCAGCCCATTCCTAACCATTCAGTGGTGCTGATAGGTTAAGTGCTGTGAAGTATCAGCTGCTGGCTTGCTCAGTGGGGTTTACCTGGGCATAAGCCTCTACTGCCTGACTAAACCCTTTTGAATGTCAACCCTTTATTTCTAAAATACTGTATATAGCCAATTAAACAAAATCTGCTTGCTGTACAAAAGAGCAACATTTAAAATAATCATCATATATATATATACATACACACACTAGTCTTTAAGCCCGTTACATTAACGGGTGCTAGAATATATGTCTGTCTGTCTTTCTTTCTTTCTGCCTCTCTCCCTATCCTTGCCTCTTTCTTTCTGTCTCTCTCCCTCCCGCTGTCTTTCTTTCTGTCTGTCTCTCTCCCTGGCCCCCTTTGTCTGTCTGTTTTTCTGTCTCTCTCCCTGCCCCTGTGTCTTTCTTCCTTTCTTTCTGTCTCCCTCCCGCTGTCTATCTTTCTTTCTTTCTCCCTCCCGCTGTCTGTCTTTCTTTCTGTCTGTCTTTCTCCCTGCCCCCTATGCAGCAGCATTCCCTCCCCCTCCATTTCCCTGTGCAGTAGCATTTCCCTCCCCCCATTTCCCTGTGCAGCAGCCGCAGCAGCAGATTTCCCTCCCCCTCCATTTCCCTGTGCAGCAGCATTTCCCTCCCCCCTCCTCACTTCCCTGTGCAGCAGCAGCAGCAGTATTTCCCTCCCCCTCCACTTCTGTGTGCAGCAGCAGCAGCAGCAGTATTTCCTTCCCCTGTCCCTTTCTTTTCCTTCCCAGCACCACGCAGCTAAAATGGCTCCCTTAGTTCCTTGCCGGAGTTATTTTTAAGTTTAAAGCTGCCGCGGTGGCTCCTCTCATGATCCCCACCTGGTCAAAGCTCACTGGCTTCCCATTGAGCATCGAATCGCTATTGTTGCTGACTTTTAAAACTAAAATTGCCGGCCAACCAGAATTCATTAACAGGTTACTGATCCCTCACATGACTCAACATTCTCTACGCTCCTCTAATCAAAATCTGCTGTCTATCCCCTCATTAAGATACATTAACACTATGAGAACCAATATTTTTTCTGTTACGGCACCTACACTTTGGAATTTGGCTCCGAGCCATTTAAGAGAGATTACATCCCTTGATAAATTCAATGCAAGTTTAAAAGCATTTCTTTTTAAAGATGCGTTTGATCTATGATCGTCCTTTTAAAGACGTGTTAAGGAAGTTTTTAAAGCTTTCATTAGCCTTGTCTTCAGGGTTAATGCGCCTTCTTCCCCTTCCCCCTTGTTTTTTTTCCTCCCCAATCTTTCCTATCAACACATTGTAGTTCTGCTCCTTTACCTGTCGTACCAGTAGGTCATCGTCTGTCTGTTTGTTGGTCTACTTGTTGTTGTATTATAAATTGTTTTAGTGTCTTTTACTTTTATATATTACTTTGTAAAACCACTTTGATATTTGATAAGGTGGTATATCAAATTTTTAATAAACCTGAAACCTGTATACCGGTACACAAGTACTTTCTCTGTGTCTAGCTTGTTCACTGTTATAAGTGTACAGTACTCCCCCGATATTCGCGGGAGTTCCATTCCAGGAACCCCTGCGAATGCTGAAAAACCGCAAATACGGTTTTTAGCGGGGGAGATAGGAGAGGGCACCTGGAGAGGCAGGAGAGGTCAGCCGGAGCGCCAGCGAGTGAAGGAAATCACTTGCGGTATGCTCCGACTGCCTCTTCCTGCACTAAATTCGGGCTCTCACCAATCAGAAGCTGCTTTGAAACGCAACTCCTAATTGGTGAGGCCCGACTTTAGTGCAGGAAGCAGCGGTCGGAGCATACCGCGAGTGCTTTCCATCACTCGCTGGCGCTTCAGCTGCTCTCTCCTGCCGCTGCGGCTGCCCTCTCCTGCCCGGTCATTCGCGGTCGGAAAATCTGCGAATGACCGGGACCGTGAACCGCGAATGACTGGGGGAACATTGTACTTTAAGCAGCTACCTCGATTTTATAATATTCATTTCCAAATGTAACTCTAACAGATGTGAATTATGAGCCTGTGAGTTGACTACCGAGAGGATGTGCTTTAAAATAGATAGAATGGATACAAATCTAAATGACAGACTATCCAGTGATACCCAAGTGTAATCTGCATGGAGTGGCAAGTGTGGCTCTGGCCACTGTGTTGGGCAGACTGGATGGTGCGGGTTCAAGTCTTTATCCGCCACCATTTACTATGTTACAATTTATAAGTACCTGCTCTGAAGAATGGAGGGGTGGTTTGATTGGTACTGAGCCAGCTATGAAGGTAGAATCAATCAACAAATTTAAAAGAATGTACTAGTGAGTTTAACGCCAGCGAAAGGCAGAAATATTGGGCTAATACGATCCTGTTGTGAACACCCAGTTAGAAGCTGTGTGGCTACGTATGGCATAAGTTGTAAGACCTTCATGGTGATGGTCATTTATCCGAAATAAGTGACATTGGAGAAATTAAGAGCAGGTAACACCATGGCTTAAAATACTGTTTGAAAATAAGAGGGTTTGTGATTGGTTTTAGCCTATGGAACAGGCTGGCAGGTATCTTCTTAATCTGAGATTTTGTCAGCAATCGAAAGCCAAGAACTACAGAGTACAACACCGTCCACCATCAATTCAGATCAGGATTTAAGAACTGGGGGTTTTGATATCAAAACTTCAATTTTGATCATGTTAAGCCTGGGTGTTCTTTCAAATCCAAGCAGAAGCTGGTATTAAGCAGTCAAGCAACTTAGGACATACTAGAAGAAACTGGGGCTGAGCAGGAACATAAAATCATATGTCAGCAGTATAAAACCAATAATTGATACCAGTGTTAGCTGGGATGGTTCACAGAATATAAATATACTGTAAATGCTAAATAAAAGGGACTACACTGCACCATCACACATCTTTTGAGTGTGCCCTGATAGAAAGGATATAAACCACTGTAGCATCACAGAAACAATGTTGATCTCAGCAAGTTGAAACAACAAAACAGTATGATTATCAGTATCAAAAGCTGGAGACATGTAAAAAGATAATGGCACTGACGTAGTAAGAGGGATGTGGTGGATTGCCCCGGGCGCTGTATTGGTGGGGGCACTGGCACCTCGCCTCCTTGCTGCCCCTCCTGCCTTCCCCCACCACTGCCCTCCCCCACTGCATGCACACCCTTTTCTACCCCACTGTACCTCTAACTCTTTGCCAGCGCGAGCAGCATCTCCAACCTGCTGCTCGCGCCAGACTTGGCTCTTTCTCTGAAGTCACTTCCTGGTAATGGGACCAGGAAGTGATATCAGAAGGAGAGTCAAGGCTGGTACAGGAAGCAGGTTGCAGATGTTGCATGTACCGGTGAAGTCAAAGAGATACGGGGTTGAAGGAAGGCACATGTGCCGGGGGTGGGGAAGAAGCAGGGGAGGGCAGAGAAAAGGGTGGGGGCACCCCTGCTCTGGGCACCCCCCAACCCTTGTTATGCCACTGGATGAAGACAAGCATTTCTACTAGATCCAATATCCCAAAGGACTTGCTCTAGTAGGGAAATCAACAAAGTTTCTGTGACGTGAACGTCACTGAATCCATATTGATGCTTATCTAAGATTTTGTGAGCATCTAAAATGTTCTGTAATTGTAACAAGTCCAATTGCTTCACCAGTTTGTCTAAGAAAGACAACCTGCAGATAAACTCATTATTGCTTAGCACTATTGGCTAGAGTGTAGATTTCTTCAGAACAGGTCTGAACACCAGCTCATGTTAGGAAAGGAGGAAATTCATACTGGAGTATCAAAAACAAACCAATAAAAAGCACTGCAACCTCATCACCAGCCATCTGAACCGTATGAATTTGGAAAGGTTTAAGGAAACACCAAGTACAGTGCTCAATACCCGTTGTATACGTTGCTGAGTAACATGAGTAAATGATTGCCAAAGTATAGAGAGCTGAGAAACAGTGACAAATCATCCAGAACCTCATGCAGAGATTGAACCAGCATATAACACAGCCTAGTTATCTATTCAGAAGAAGAATCTGAGAAGCATTGAAAATCAACTGCAAAAGCACTTAAGCAGTTGTGGGAACATGAACGAGGCAACTAGTGGTTGCAAATAACTTGCTAGGATGATTAAGAAAACTTGGGGCCTTTTTAGTAAAATAGGATTTCTTAGCACCTCTTACATGTTGATGATACTACCGTAATCTAACAAGGCACAAAGGGGCAAAATCTGTAAAGGACGTCTAAAAGTTTTTTTAGTTCAATAAATTTTTTATTATATAATATATTATAGAAGCAATCAAATCATAACAGATTACATTATACATAGGAACCAACAATCGTCCTATACAATAACAGTTATATAATACAGAATTAAAACAAAGCACAGATAAAGGTAGCACATTAGCAACTACCAATGGATAATAGCAATAATCAACATATAATAGCATTAATAAATTTCAACAAAATAAATCTGCTACGTCACTATATTTTATGAGAGGTTTCCATATCTTACAATATGTGTGCAAACTACCTCTTTTTTCAGCAAAAGCCCTTTCAAATTTAGCTATGAGACATACAGAATCCCACCAAGTAATATATTCAATCCTCGTAAAATCTTTCCAATGGCTAAGAATTGTTTCTATTGCTAAATTTAGTAAAATTTGCAATAATTTAGCCAGTTCATATGTGATTGGGGCCTTTAGACCTATTCTGCCCAACAGAATAACATTTATGGTTAGTTGTTCTTGAATATTAACAAACTTGTTTCCAAAAGTACTGTAAATGCTCACATTGGAAAAATAAGTGAACTAAAGTACCTGTAAAGTCGCCACAGGACCAGCATTTATTTGATTCATTAATTTTGATTTTACTCAATTTGTATGGAGTCCATATGGTTTTATGTACAACAAAATATATAGATTGGGTCATGGCAGTAGACTTTAAAGCTTTATGTATTGAGAACCATACTTGTTCCCAATGTTTGTCAGACAATTCTGTTTTTAGCTTATGTGACCATGTGGATTCAGTTTCGACCGGTTGAGGAAATTTATCTTGCAAAATTTTATACCAAGCAGACGCTTCACCTTTCTTGGAAGATATTTTGTTAATAAAAACTAATAAACTTGGAAACTTTAGTATAGTATAGATATTCAATGTTTTTTGTTGTTGTTTCTTTAACTTTGCAGAATAAGATATTATCACTCCTCTAATATATGCTTTGAAAGCATCCCAAACAGTAACCCAGCCAGAGTCTTCAACTTTATTAAATTAGAAATATTCCTCAAAAGCCTTATTTATATGTTCTGTAAATTCCGAGTTAGTAATGACGCATTAAATTGCCAAGATGATGCACCTTTCTGTATTATATAGGAACTCAACTCTATAGAAATCATTGCATGGTCAGATATTATTATACAAGATATGTCAGTATGTTAAACTGATTTCATTAATGAGCTGGATATCAAAAAATAATCAATGCATAAATAAGAGTTGTGAGGCGCTGAAAAAATATATATAATTCTTATCCTCAATATTCATAAGTCTCCAAGGATCTACAAGATTAAAATGTTGTATAATGTTTTGCAACTTGGTCCAATATCTATTTTTTACATATCTCACATTGGATTTCCTATGGTTGCAATACTAAATTAAAATGACCACCAATGACAACAGGTATATCACCTTCAGCTGCAAGTAAATCAGCTAATGAATTAAAAAAACAAAAACAAAAAAAAACAGGATCATCATTATTTGGAGCATATAGATTGATAATATTTAATACTTCTTTTTTAATCTGTATTTTTGCCATAACCCACCTCCCATGCATATCATTTGTAGAAGATAAACTAATATCTGGCTGCTTTTGTATCAATATGGAAACTCCATTCCTCTTCCCATCATCAGGAGAAAAGATTCATCAGTAGCTGACTGCTTATTCTCTAGCACTTTAATTTGTTGCTTAAACTGTGATAGATCCATTTTTATATTTCTGATGTCCTCCTTCATATCTTCAATGTCTTCTTTTGCTTCCATAATCAAATCTTAAACTGGTCTGATCTCATCAATTATAATCTGTAGCTGATTCCCAATCTCTTCAGAACTGTTACGTTTTGATGGAGACACCAAATCAGATTTGGACGCTTACCCGCTTTCCAGAAGACATCCTCAGCTTGAGACCAGTTTAGTTAATTAATCCAGAAAGATTGAAGTGAATATATTAAGTTAACCCGATGTTAACAACAAATTTTGAACTTTCCTCTAATCTAAGCAGCCATTCTGTTCAGGCTCATTTAGAACTCTCCTCAAGGACGTCTAAAAGTTAAGCGTCATTTAGACATCCAGCAGCAGAACGCTCAGCGCGATTCTATTAAGCATAGACATACAATAGAGAATTTTGCTCAGTAGCACTCAGTAAATTGAAGCGTGTCTATATAGTTAGGCGTGCTTTATAGAATAGCCTTTTAGACGTCGCATAGATGTTTTCACAACGTCTATAATGTTATCATGTTTTAGCATTATGATGTCATTAAAATGGTGATTTTATGCTGTTTGTTACATTAAAATTGTCTGCAGTAAAATGGTAAGCAGAAGGCAGCCCAATTTTACAGAAACACTACTATTATATTTTATTTATTTATCTTTTAATTATTTATATTTGGCTACTTTATCACATTTCCCTTCTGACCTGGTGGGCTCAAGGGGATTAAGTGACTTGCCCAGGATCACAAGGAGCAGTGAAAGATTTGAAACCACAACCTGAGGGTACTGAGGCTGTAGCTCTAACCACTGCACCACACACACTCAGATAGTAAACCAAATGTCAGACGAAAAGGACTAGGGGTAACAGCAGTCAATTCGAAAGCCAAGCTTATATCCTCTTGATTCATAAGCAGACATTTCTCTAGGATAAATATTAAACATGTACCATCAACACTTGTCCAGTTCCTCTTTTGGCCTCTGTGTTCCTCAATCAAAGCACATAGAAAAATATATATATATTGCATACTAAATCTTCTATTTTTTGGTGTAAAGAGGACTCCTCTTTAATAATAATGGAAAATTAAGTTTAATAATGCATTACTCAAGCAAAGCACATGATAAAATGTATTGCATACTAAACCTCATTCCTAACGTTTAAGAAAATAAGAAGAGAAACCCTACTTACAATGGCTTTGGCTCAGAGCAAGTAGACATGTTTACGCACAATCTTGACATCATCATTATGCACCTCTACCTGCTTGTAAAACAGAAGACCCAGATCTGGATGATTTAGAAAACAGATGTCATGTAGCTGAGTCATCTGAGGCCAGGAAGCTAAGGAGCCTAGAAAAATGTGCTCATTTTATCTGCCAATTCAATTAAGCTGAGGCAAGTGAATATATGATGAGGATCTCCAGAACATTTACCGCTTAATAGTAATTGGGCAAGCCTATTCTAAATTAGCCTGCGATGCTGTAAAACTGCAATAATTCAGAGTGATGAGATGCCTAACTAACTTTCAATAAACCAGCCCTGACTTTCAACAGATCAGTCTCATGAAAATAAATGAGATACAGAATCCTGCACTCAATAGACTGCAGAACATAAAACCATGCCTGACTCCTCTGCATCTGATAACCATATTAGCAAGTTTTCAAAATTAAATGTAAAAATAAATTGCAAAATAACTCTGGTTCTACTTTTAGTTTTTTTTATACCTATAATAGATTCCATGGGGATTTTCCATAGTTATCGAAGAGCAACACATACTACAGGATTTTCTCCATTTTGGAGCCCACGCGTTCCCAGTAAAGTTTGTATTGTAAATATTTTCCTATCTTTAATATGCTGCTACTGTATAAATAATGAATTCTTACCAGGTACCATTGCTGATTCCACATAGGGTCATTGAAGAAATTTTCTGCACTGTTTCTCAGCACTGACCGTTTGCTTCGCTGTTTTTCATACTGTTGTTCCACCCATGACACCTACAAATATTTACCAATTGTATATTTATCATATATCCCATCTCAAAATACAAGTAACGTCTGTTTTCAATGTCTTTAGTCTGGGGAGGGATTATCAGCATGGAATTTATGATAAGAAAAGAAACACATTTTCCAACTTTATTCATAAACAGGCTATCACTTTATTCCTTTTGTTTTGTTTTATTTCTTTTAATTCTATACACTATATTTGGAAAAAGAAATCCCCAAGGGTGCTGCGGAATACCTTATTTATTGGACTAACTTACCCCCTCTTTTACTAAGGCGCGCTAGCTGATTTAGTGCGCGCTAAATGCTAATGCGCCCATTCTATTCTATGGACGCGTTAGCATTTAGCGTGCGCTAAATTGGCTAGCGCACCTTAGTAAAAGGACCCTTTAGTGCAGGGGTAGGGAACTCTGGTCCTCGAGAGCCGTATTCCAGTCGGGTTTTCAGGATTTCCCCAATGAATCTGCATGAGATCTATGTGCATGCACTGCTTTCAATGCATATTCATTGGGGAAATCCTGAAAACCCGACTTGAATACGGCTCTCGAGGACAGGAGTTCCCTACCTCTGCTTTAGTGCATTGTCTGATTAGCATTTGAAGGTGTCTCTTCCTCAGATCAGAAATAGACAAATGTTATCAGCGGTCAGTATATGTAAGTGAAACATCAAAGCATTTCAGTGATGGTTTCACAGGAGGAGGAGGGATTAGGTGAGGTGTAAGACAAAGAGGGTAGAGTGAGTGAGAGAGAGAGAGAGGCATGAGGAGGTGACTGAGAAGGAGACTTGGAGGGGCATTTTCGATAGGATGTATAAGTCTGAGGTTGGACGTTTTGGGCAGGACATCCACAAACCCAGGAGAAAAAAAATATATTTTCAATGACCTAGGTATGTTTTGGTCCTTAGGACATCTAAAAATTATCCTTACTCCATTCCACCATCCTTCTAAACAGACTCATGCTTTAAAGTGCACCTACTTGACCAGGCTATTTAGTTGTTCATATGCAAATGCTCTATTATTCAAATAAGCCTTGTAGAAAAAGAAACAAATTTCACTAGTTTTGCTACGTGCAAACAGAGGCCCTTTTACTAAGTTGCAGTAAGCACTGACACATGTTTTCTACCCTCTAAAAATGGTGCTAGTGACACACTCAAGTGTCACATGCTAGCTGCATGCTCGGTGCACGCTACAAATTAAATTTTATTCTTTAGCATGGGGCGTTTTGGGGTGCCCCTCACCCTCTCTATACCACCGCCTGCTATGTCATTTTGCCACTGAGAATCCCCTGCTCCTCAGAGGATCGTGGGAGTTTGCCAAGAACAAAATCAAAGTTGCACACAATCCAAAACAATAATTAGACAACAGTAATCATCCATCTGAAGTGCTGGATGACTGTCTGTTATTCAGTCTTCCGGTGCTCCATTGTATGAGCAAGAAGGGGGGTGATAGTGTGACAACACAAAATTCTAAGGCAAATCTAGCAAGATCCAAACTGCTGCCACCCTATTTCATCTAAACTTTATAGACTTTATAAATAATAAACATCAGTGAAGAATTGTAGTGTAGTCCAGTGGTTCCTAACCCTATCCTGGAGGACCACCAGCCAGTCAGGTTTTCAGGATAGCCCTAATGAATATGCATGGAGCAGATTTGCATGCCTGTCACCTCCATTATATGCAAATCTCTCTCATGCATATTCATTAGGGTTATCCCAAATACCCGACTAGCTGATGGTCCTCCAGGACAGGGTTGGGAAACACTGGTGTAGTCAGTGGTATCTCTAGTCTAGTAAGACACCATGGCTTCCAACTAATTTCAGCTACTTGGTAAAATTGTCATTATAATAGACAGAAACATTCAACAAATTTTTCTGTTTGGAGTAAAGTCTGGATTCTCTACAAGATTGTTCAGAATCTCAGTAGAAACCTTGAACCTCCAGTTATGCATCACAAACTCCATATTCTCCAACAATGGAACTATCCCTCTTATAACAAATCATACTAAAAATATTCATAAAAACATAGAAACATGATGACAGATAAAGGCCAAATGGTCCATCCAATCTGCCCATCCGCAGTAACCATTATCTGTACCTTTCTCTAAGAGATCCCATGTTTTCTTGAATTCAGACAAAGTCTCTGTCTCCACCACTTCTTACGGGAGACTGTACCATGCATCTACCACCCTTTCTGTAAAAAAGTATTTCCTTAGATTACTCCTGAGCCTATTACCTCTTAACTTCATCCTATGCCCTCTCATTGCAGAGTTTCCTTTCAAACGAAAGAGACTTAATTCATGTGCATTTACATCACGTAGGTAGTTAAACGTCTCTATCATATCTCCCCTCTCCCGCCTTTCCTCCAAAGTATACAGATTGAGATCTTTAAGTCTGTCCCCATACACCTTATCACGAAGACCACACACCATTTTAGTAGCCTTCCTCTGGACAAACTCCATCCTTTTTATATTTTTTTGTAGATGCGGCCTCCAGAATTGTACACAATATTCTAAATGAGGTCTCACCAAAGTCTTATACAGGGCCATCAATACCTCCTTTTTCCTACTGGCTATACCTTTCCCATGCAACCTAGCAGACTCTGACCCACCCCCATCTCCCTCCTGCCTCCCGGACCTCTCCACACCTTACCTGGTGGTCTAGCGGTGAAGCAGGGCAGAAGCGATCGTCCTACACTCCTTTTCCCCATGCAGAGCCGTCAACAAAAATATCTTCCGCATTAAGAACGTCCAAAGAGTGCCTAAGTTCCATCCATAGAACTCAGATCTATTTGAAGCCCAAACTAAGCTCAAAAGTAGACCTGGTTTTCATTTGCCTACAATATAGGCATCATATGGACACCCTATGTCGCTCAGTGTTATGTAAATGAATCAAAGGACACTGAAATTGAGTCATTGCCCAAACCCACCCATTCCACGCCAACGCCTATTGAGTTAGGCATGAGTTTAACCATGGGCGTCTATGAAATTGTGACTGCGTCTACAAAGTGGTGTCTACGTGCTTTGGATGCCTAAGTACCAATTATCACCCTTGATTGGCTCATTGACTACTTAGATTGAATGCCTAAAGCATGCCTAACTTTAGGCATGACTTAGGTGCCCTTTATAGACTCGGCGCTTATATAGCCAGTCATGGTATATCCCTAATGTATACGGTTGCCTTGGCCAAATAACTTGTATATTGTCTAATATTTTCCTGTCTAATATTCACCTATGTTGTCTAATGTCTTTGGACTTACTGTAAATGTACAATTGTAAACCATTCTGGGCTCCTGTGGAGGATGGGATAGAAAACCAATAAATAAATAAATCAGCTGTAGGTGTGAAGATATTAGTTGAAAACAATTCACCGTACAGGTACAAAGCTGTGCTATACTAAGGAACAACAACTCATGTGATACACTGTACATACTTGCTTAGCAGGGTATAAATTCAAACACTGTATGTCCTCATTTAAAATCAAGTATAACAAAAAGCAAGCAATTCAAAAATATGCACATGAATCCGACCATACCCAATGCACAGGAAAATGAAGTAATGGGTAAGAGAATGAACCATACTTACACGGTCATCGTCAGAAAGTCGCTTAGTGATATGACTTGCACTTCTTCGAGATCTTCTGGGATGATCTTTACATCTGAATAAGAAGTGATCTTTAAGGGATCCGATCTATAGGAAAAGAAATGGGGTTAAATAGATTCCTTATTCCATCCCGTATTCATTTCAGACGCAGGCAGCATCCCTTATCAGAAATCATGTTCCAGATAAAAACTGGTTGCTGAGACTTTTCTTTAAAAATAAACAAAAATAATTTTTAGGTTGTAAAATACAGATGTTTCCAGATTTGGCCAAGGAGACCCAGCGAAGGAGACGTGAATTCTTGTTAAGGAAACCTGGTGTTATGGCTCTAGGGGCTACATTTTATTTGCGACATCCATGTAAATGTGTAATTAATTATCGTTCACATAAATTTGTCTTCTTTGAGCCATCTCAACTGACAACCTTTCTATCAACTTCATGTTTGGAGAAAGATGGAACATGAGTGCTTAGTTTAAGAAAAGGGTGTACTATTTCAGCCTACTAGTATATTTTTCTAATTTAATTTTTCTTATTACTTGCCCATCATCCACCTTGGATCCTACTTGAGGACTTGAGTAGAGATTAAGCTTATATTTGATGTTTTTGATGTTTTATGTTTAATTATTAACTTTCATGCTGGATTTCCTTTCTGTACAAGTTATGCTTGATTATATTGAAAATTCAATAAATAAATATATATATATAAAAAAAAAGAAATCATGTTAACATTTGAGTTGGAAAAGAAAGTAATTTCCTCTCCTAGGTTTATTTCCCCCCCCCACACACAATTCTATATATGGAGTGGGGTGTGTGTGGGGGGGGAGGGTGCTGAAATTTTCTCAGCCCAACAAACCAACTTCCTAAATTCTGAGCGTTATTTTGCCACTGTAGCTGAAAAGAGTGTTATCTTATTTCGTTAAGTGTCTATTTGCAGAAACAAAATTCTATGTTTTGACAGTGCTTCAGATCGTTGATTGAACCGTATTCATGTCATTCTCTTCTTGGTTGGGCTGAGAACATTGCAGCACCCTTTCATAGGTCCCTTAAATTTGGGCACCCAGGACAGGGAGGCAAGCAAATTAGTTAACGGGGTATCAACAATCAATAATTGGAGTTAATTGGTAACAATTTGAATCTGCATGCTCATCTGCCCTAGTCACTCTTTTATAATTCTGTAGCTAACCCCCTCTTTTACAAAGGTGTGCTAAGCTTTTTAGCGTGCGCTAAACACGTGCTAAATGCCAACGCGTGAATGTTATCCTTTGGACGTATTAGCAGTTAGCACACGGGTTGATTTAGCGCATGCTAATTCCACGCTAAAACACTTAGCACACCTTTGTAAAAGAGGGCCTAAATTTCATAGTGTGCAACTCCAAAAGAGGTGTAGCTATGGCAGGAGTATGGGCGGATCAGGGGGCATTCCCAGAAGTTAGGCACGATGTTACAGAATAAGGTCATAATCTGCACCTAAGCTGGGCACTGGTTTTACACTAGGTTTCAGCAGGCTTAAATCCAGTGCCAAAAGTTAGCTGAAAGATCCACACTGAGCTAGTGTTCTGCAAAGAGCATGCAGCTCTTTCTGGCATCTTTTAGAAACATAGAAACATAGAAAGATGACGGCAGAAAAGGGCTACAGCCCATCAAATCTGCCCACTCTACTGACCCACCCCATTAAGTCTGAGTGCTGATGACTTAGTTCCTTAGCTCGACCCTCGTAGGGATCCCACGTGGATGTCCCATCTATTCTTAAAGTCGAGCACGCTGGTGGCCTTGATCACCTGCACCGGAAGTTTGTTCCAATGATCCACCACCCTTTCTGTGAAGAAGTACTTCCTGGTGTCACCACTAAATTTCCCTCCTCTGAGTTTAAGCGGGTGCCCCCTTGTGACCGAGGGTCCCTTGGGAACGAATATGTCGTTTTCCACCTCGACTCGACCTGTGACGTATTTAAATGTCTCAATCATATCACCCCTTTCCCTGCGCTCCTCTAGAGTATAGAGCTGCAATTTGCCCAGTCTTTCTTCGTATGAGAGACCCTTGAGTCCGGAGACCATTCTAGTGGCCATCCGCTGGACCAACTCGGCTCGAAGCACATCTTTACGGTAATGTGGCCTCCAGAATTGCACACAGTATTCCAGATGAGGTCTCACCATGGATCTGTAAAGTGGCATTATGACTTCAGGTTTGCGGCTGACGAAGCTTCTCTTGATACATCCCATCATTTGCCTTGCCTTGGATGAGGCCTTCTCTACTTGTTTGGCAGCCTTCATGTCTGCACTGATGATTACTTCCAAGTCCCGTTCTTCTGAAGTCCTAGATAGTGCTACTCCATTCAAGGTGTATGTTCTGCATGGATTTCTGCTGCCGAGATGCATGACCTTACACTTCTTAGCGTTGAAGCCCAGCTGCCATTTCGAGGATCAGTTTTCCAATGTGATCAGATCTTGCGTCATACTATCCTTGAGATTGCTTTCACTTACTATATTACACAGTTTGGCGGCGTCGGCGAACAGCGCTACTTTACCCTGAAGCCCCCGGGTCAAGTCCCTTATGAATATGTTGAAAAGGGATGGTCCCAGGACTGATCCCTGCGGCACTCTGCTAGTCACCTCCGATGTCTCAGAGAGGGTGCCGTTGACCACCACCCTCTGAAGTTTTCCACTCAGCCAATCATTGACCCATGCAGTTAGTTTCTCACCCAACCCCATTGATTTCATCTTGTTTAATAGTCTACGGTGCGGGACACTGTCAAAAGCTTTACTGAAATCCAAGTACACTATGTCTAGAGACTCTCCCGAGTCTAGCTTTCCTGTCACCCAGTCAAAGAAGCTGATAAGATTGGATTGGCATGACCTGCCCCTAGTGAATCCATGTTGATAGGGATCCCTCAGATTTCCCTCATCCAATATCGTGTCTAATTTACCTTTAAGTAGAGTTTCCATGAGTTTACACACTATTGATGTGAGACTCACTGGCCTGTAATTCGCAGCCTCTGCTCTGCAACCCTTTTTGTGCAGAGGAACAACGTTGGCTGTTTTCCAGTCTAGGGGGACTCTCCCCGTACCTAGGGAGAGATTGAAGAGCATGGCTAACGGTTTCGCCAGAACACCGCATAGCTCTCTGAGCACTCTTGGGTGCAAATTGTCCGGACCCATGGCTTTGTTCACCTTGAGTCTTGACAGTTCTCTGTAAACATCAGTTGGTGTGAACTCAAAATTCTGAAATGGGTCTTCCATGCTTTGCTTTGCTTCCAGCCATGGCCCGTGCCCTGGTGCCTCGCAGGTGAAGACTGAACAGAAGTAATCATTCAGTAGTTTGGCCTTATCAGAATCTGTTTCCACATAGTTCCCTTCTGGCGTTCTAAGGCGTACTATCCCGTTTGTGTTCTTTTTCCTGTCGTTAATGTACCTGAAGAAGGATTTGTCCCCTTTCTTAATGTTCTTCGCTAGAGATTCTTCCATTCAAAGTTTGGCCTCCCTGACTGCTGTTTTGACCGCTGCAGACTTTGTCCTGTATTCAATGTTTGCTTCTTTTTTCCCCGTGCGTTTGTATGAGAGAAATGCTTTTTTCTTCTCTTTGACGAGGTAAAAGACCTCATCAGTGAACCACTGGGGTTTCTTTTTTCTTTGCTGTTTGGTTACCGATTTTATGTAGCGTTTAGTTGCCTCATGAAGGGTCGATTTCAAGGTTGACCACACAGCTTCCACATTATCTGTTACTTCTTGAACCTGCAGCTTCTGATGGACGAAATCTCCCATGCGTGCGAAGTCAGTGCCTCGGAAATTGAGTACCCTTGGTTTTGTTTGTGACCTAGGGAAGCCTTTCTTAAGGTTAAACCATACCATGTTATGGTCACTGGTGGCTAGCGTTTCTCCCACCGAGACCTCCGAGACGCTTTCCCCGTTCGTAAGTACCAGGTCCAGGATGGCCTGGGCCCTAGTGGGCTCTAGTACCATTTGTTTGAGCCGTACTCCCTTCATGGACGTTAATATCCTCCTGCTATCACAAGTTGTCACTGCGAGTGTGTTCCAGTCTACATCAGGCATGTTGAAGTCTCCTATCAGAACGACGTCCCCCATTTACTGAATCCACCCCACTGGGTCTGCAGTCTATATAAATTTAGTTCATGTGTATTGTGGATATCCTGAAAAGTTACCTGGCTTTGGGGTCTCCCAGATAGGTTGGGAAACCCTGCTTTATAGTTGTCAAACAAAAACTTGGCCCATATTGGACTGTGAAACAAACTATGTTATTCAATCCATGAAGTAAATACAGTAAAACCTTGTTTTGCGAGCATAATTCATTCCAGAAGCATGCTTGTAACCCAAAGCACTCGTATATCAAAGCAAATTTCCCCTATAGGAAATAATGGAAAATCAGACGATTCGTTCCACAACCCAAAAACTTTAACACAAAATATTATAAGTACTTATATTGCAAGACCTCGCTCGTTTAGAACAGTCACTACACTCTTGCAGTGTCAGAGAGAGAAAAACCATCAGCTCAGTTGTGATGTGTGTAAACTGTATGTACTTGGATTGCAAGACAATGCTTGTATATCAAGTTAAAATTTAATAAAATGTTTTGCTTGGCTTGCAAAACACTTGCAAACCAAGGTTTTACTGTATTTGGTCTTTATTATAAGTAATGATGATCAATGGATCAGATTAGTGGCATAGCTAAGGTGAGCAGTGCCCTGGGCAGTGGCATCCTTCCCCCCAATCTTCCCTGCCCCCCCTTCCCAATACATTTTTAACTTCGGCACAAGCAGCCCACTTACTGCCCGCATCAGCTTTGGCGCTCTCTCTGAGGTCACTTCCTAGGTGCGGGTCCCGAAGTAACGTCAGAGAGAGTGCCGAAGCCAACGTGGGCAGCATGTTGGTGGCTGCTCATGCTGAAGTTAAAAAGGTATGGGGGAAGGGAAGGGAAGGGGAGGAGTGGAAAGGGGGGCAGAGAGGAGGAGGGGTAGCGGCGCCCTGAGTAAGATGGCAGTCAGGGCAGACCGCCCCCCCTCCCCTCGCCACTGGATCAGATCGTTGTATAAGCATAAGTCATATTTTAAGGAGGACTGTAGTCAGATCTGCTGAACCACAATCAAAATTGTAGCCTATAAACCTATTGGGTATACATATTTTCCCTTAAAATATCTGATGAGTTTCAATCCTTTTGACTTGCATTATTGTTTATTGAAAACTTCTATACCGCTACTAATGACTTGGTAGTCAATTCAGAGCGGTTTACAGTAGCTTCTATAACGGTGTTATGATATATGAGTTACTATACATGAGCTATGTTTTAAGAGCTTCTATAATGATGTTACAATATATGAGCTTCGGTAATGATGTTATAATACATGCTACGATAATCCCTCCTGTACTGTACCTTTCTCGAAATGTTAATAATTTGTCCAATTGTGTGGTGCTTTTAGGATCTAACCAAGCATCTATTAGTGAAATATACCATTAACCCCTACAGTAATAGGGAAACTTAACATCTATTCTCTCGATATGTTTCCTAACTGCTCACTCCTTTATGATTTGTAGTCAAATAAATATGACATTATTAATATCACTATTATGTCAGTCTTCTATGAAAGAGAGAGAGAACGCACTGTTACATATTAATGGGATCACTGTTTTAACAGATGACTAGCTGTTCCTACTTGAAATAATCTTTCAGAGAGTGAAGGCTTATAAAATACACAGTAACACAGTAAAGGTTAAAGTCAGTGTATCACACCCAAAAAAAACCAGCACTGAAAAAGTCAGTTCTAAACAATATTCTGAAAGGTTGGACAAGCTGGGGCTCTTTACCCTGGAAAAGCGGAGACTGAGAGGGGACATGATAGAGACTTATAAAATCATGAAAGGCATAGAGAAAGTGGAGAGGGACAGATTCTTTAGACTAGCGGGGACAACAAAAACAAGAGGTCATTCAGAAAAACTGAGAGGAGACAGATTCAAAACGAATGCAAGGAAGTTCTTCTTCACTCAGCGGGTGGTGAACATCTGGAACGCGCTTCCAGGAGAGGTGATAGGACAGAGTACAATACTGGGGTTCAAAAAGGGACTGGATGACTTCCTGGAAGCGAAGAGGATTGCAGGGTACAGATAGAAGGTTACTTACAGGACATTAGACGAATAGGGTATGAACGTTTTAGGTTAGAAGCACTTACAGGCCATGGGCCTAGGGGGCCGCCGCGGGAGCGGACTGCCGGGCACGATGGACCATGGACCCCTGGTCTGACCTGGCAGGAGCAATGCTTACGTTCTTATGTTCTTATAAAGGGTGCCTAAGGATGAGTGCCTTTATAGAATAGCATGTAACATTAGAATCCACAACTAGTGGTGTAGGGAGGGAAGGAGGCGCCCAGGGCAGGGGCAGGGGTGTTCCCCCTCTCCCACTCCTTATGCACCCCTATGCCATACTCACGTCCTCCCACCCTCGTACCTCTTTAAATCTTCACCAATGCGAGCAGCTTCTCCCCTGCTGCTCACACTGGCTTTGGCTTTCCCTGTGATGTCACATCCTGGCCGTACGACCCAGAAGTGATTTCAGAGGCAGTCAGGCCAGAGCAATCAGTAGGATAGAGTATCTGCTTGCGTTGGTGAAGATTATACAGAGGTACAGGGGTGGGGAAGGGAGTGCGTGAGTGAGGTATGGGGGGCGGAGAGGTCCCATTGCCACCACCAAGATGGCACCCAGGGTGGTCCACCCCTTGCCCCCCCCCCCCTTATTACGCCACTGTCCACAACCAACTTTGGGCATGAGGATTTATATCCACTAAAACCAACTGTAAATCCCTCTACACAAATTAGGGGCAGATCCCCCTAATTCTGTATGAAATTTCCTTGACCCACCCATGTAACATAACTTAATATTTTATTTATATACCACAATACATCAAACAGTTTGATGCAGTTAACAAATTTAAAAAAAAAGAAAGAACATAATCAGTGCAAATACAAAAATCCAAGCATAAAATTCAGTGTTCTTTCATAAATTTTCTATACAAATAAGTCTTCAAACTATGCCTAAAGTGCATGTAAGATGAAGCTGACCAAATAAATGGAAGCAACTCCTGACTCAAAGGAGCTGCTTGAAAAGATAATTTTCCAATATAAGCTATAACTACTCTGCCTTGTGAAGAAGGGGAAAAAACCCCCATCGTTATGCCCCCTTTTTAGATCCATGTGGAAAAACTTAGATGTTATTCTATAACTTGGCATGTAAATGCAGTTTCCCACAGATCTGCCATTTTTGACCCGTTTCATGGTTGGGCTTGTATATGGCACCTACCATTATGTGCTATTTCTGTTCTAATTTTTCAGCACTGAAAAGTGTTGAAGGCACCTAAACGGGTCAAAAACGGCAGATCTGCGAGAAACTGCACTAACGCTTTATAAGACCGTATAAAGACCCGATCATTGGTTGCAAAAGTCGCCTCCCTTGCCTTTTTGCTTGTTTATCAATCAATGATCAAAAACAATGTCAAAACACAGAATTGCGTTTCTGCATATTGGCACTTAAGAAAACAAGATAACACTCTTTTCAGCTACAGTGGCAAAATAACGCTCAGAATTTAGGAAGTTAGTTGGTTGGGCAGAGAACTTTTCAGCACCCCCTCGAATAGAATTCCCTAGCATGTAACAGCAGGTTAAGGCCTACTTAGTTCATCTAGTTTGCCTAACAAGGCAGCCGGAGCCACACTTATTTATTTATTCAATTTTTTTATACCGTTTACATGAATTTATTCAGGCAGTCAAGCATTTTTCCTTGTCTGTCCCGGTGGGCTCACAATCTATCTCCAGCCAGGAAGGGGTAAAACGTGGACCTCATGGATCTCAACCGCATGTCCTTAAAAATCTTCATTTATTGACAACTGAGGTTTCAGATTTCATGTCTGCAGGTCCACGTTTTAGCCCCTCATTCCACCGCTGTAACTGTTGCCGTTTCTGACCCTACGGATTTGTGCTGATAGTCTTATTAATAATAATTAATTTGAGGAAACACTTCAGCTAAGGGAGGTCTGCGTTTTACCCCAGAGCTGTGGCAAGAAAACGTATTTTGCCTGGTTCAAGCTGGTCTTGAATCCAGATCAGCAGGGCCCAAGACAGCTACTTTGGTAGCTTGTGAAATAATAAAGTTTTGCCACTTTTTGTCTCAGCATAGGTCATAGCTCTGACAGCTCTCCATGACACTTTAGTTCTGACGGATCCTAATGCTTCTCCCTCCCTATGCTGAGACTAAAAGTGGCAAAACTTTTGCTCTAAGGTCTGTGCCACTTTTAGTCTCAGCATAGGGAGGGAGAAGCATTAGGATCCGACAAAACTAAAGTGTCATGGAGAGCTGTCAGAGCTATGACCTATGCTGAGACAAAATGTGGCAAAACTTTATTATTTCACAAGCTACCAAAGTAGCCTGAAGGTTAGGGTAGCTGTCTTGGGCACTGCTGATCTGGGTTCAAGACCAGCTTGAACCAAGCAAAAATACATTTTCCTGTCGCAGCTCTGGGGTAAAACGCAGCTGAAGTGTTTCCTCAAATTAATTATTATTAATAAAACTGTCAGCACAGATCCGTGGGGTCGGAAACGGCAACAGTTACAGCGTTGGAATGAGGGGCTAAAACGCCGACCTGCGGACATGAAATCTGAAACCTCAGCTGTCAATAAATGAAGATTTTTAAGGATGTGCAGTTAAGATCCGCGTTTTACCCCTTCCCCTCCATCCCTAATAAAGGACAGCTTCCCCTCTTTATCAACTTGCCACTTTGTTGAGGTGGCACTCCTCTATGATTGCACATTGGCATCACAGCTAGGGCAGCTGGCAATTTATCACATATAGGCAATTATATATGGAGCCACAATACCATAAATGTCAAACAAAATGTGTATACTTGATCCTAACATGCCTTTGCCATTTTCAGGACAGATTGAAGAAGTCTGCCTGGCACTGGCCTTACTTCTCAGCTATCCATCTACTGGAGTTTCCACCAAAGCCCACTTGTGCCCATTCTGATCTGTTGTTGCTATTTTTAGGACTTAAACTTGAAGTAAACTTATAGAGGGAAGCAGTTTTTCAGTTGGCAAATTACATTCAAGATACTGTTCCCAAAGGGCTTACAATCTAAGGGGGGCCTTTTTCTAAAGATTACATAAGAACTGCCATACTGGGACAGAACAAAGGTCCATCAAGCCCAATATCCCATTTCTAGCAGTGGCCAGCCTAGGTCCCAAGGAGTAAAACAGATTTTATGCTGCTTATCCTAGGAATAAGCAGTGGATTTCCCCAAGTCCATCTCAATAATGGCCTATGGACTTCTTTTTAGGAAATTATCCAAACCTTTTTTAAACCCCGCATAGCATATGTTATCTGCAGCAGGGTCCATAGGAATAAAATGGGTTGTGTGGCAGATAACATGCATTAATCTTTAGTAAAAGACCCCTAAGTTTGTACTGGGGGCAATAGAGAATTAACCCCCCACCCCTTTTATGAAGCTGGGTTAGGCTTTTTTATTGCCAGCTGTGGTGGTATTAGCTTTGCCACACCTAGAAATTCTATGAGCGTCGGAGCTTTTACCGGCGTGGTTGGCGATAAAAAAAGCCTACTGTGACTTGCACATGATGACAACAAGCTGCAGTGGATTTTGAGCTGGGTTGTGACTGGTTTACATCCCACTGCTGTAACCATTACTTTCCTGCTCCAGATATCAGAGAAGTGACACAAGCGTGGTCTGCACTGTACTTTATAAATTGTAATCAGAGAGAAAAAGTAAATAGTGAACCAGTCTACCCTGGAAGGATTCAGAGAAAAGCTAGAACTCAAGTTCCCAGTGAGAGAGGTAGCTAGCATGATACACAGACCTTAACTGTAATTCAAAAAGAATATAGAAGGAATAAAATTATTTTTTACTAGGAAGGACACATCTTTTTTTATGCATTCCAAAAGTTTAATTTTGCCTCTAGCTATAACATTTACAGTCCGGTTTTCGATTTCCAAGTGGCTGAGAATGAGATTATCTGGTGGTTGGGTTACATTTTATATTCATCTATAATGTATTTTCTTCCATTGTAAAATGCGATTAGCTATCTTGCAATTTCGTCGTCTCCAAGCAGTGCCGAGCAATAAGTGGCACATGCTGCTATTTTTATAAACCAAGGCAAGCATTAATGCTGGTATATTTGCACAAAACCAATTACTCATCCCTGGCTACACTAGCGTTATGCTATTCTGAGAAATGAGAAGCTTAATTCAAGTGCAAATGACCTATTTTAATAGAAATGTGGCACGATTTATTTATTTTTATTGGTTTTAATAGAAAACAATAATGAAAAATATGTATAACCAGTATAGATATGACTAATGGTACAGGCAGCAATAAGTACACGGGTGCATAAGGTACAGAAATAGTATGATCCAATAACAGAATCTTAAGTCTATTGCATGGATACATGCAGAAAATACTGAGATAAGATAACTTATAGCATATTCATACATTTAAAGTTCAAGATATGGAACCATCGAGTAAATCTTATAGAAAGGTCAAGGCAGAGCACACTAAGTAGGAGACAAGTCAGTGGTATATATATCTGAGACAGTGGAAAGGTCAATGAGTAATTAGTGGCTCCCAAATTTGCTGGAATTTGTAAAATCTGTGCATTTTTTTTTCTGTGATTATGTGGCACGATTTATAAATATGAATGACTTTACACAGTTGGAAGAAAATAAAAACTTTATGCGTTAAGATGAATTACAGGTCAATAAATACATCACTATGGTTGTGAGCATTATAACAGCCAAGTCTATTTTTTGAGTGAACGTTGGATTGCACGGCAGCCCCCATGCCTGGAAAAGTTAGAAATCTTTTTAATTTACTTTCTCCATTTACACAGGTTGGTAATTAGTGCTGTGACCCTAAACCTATCCTGAGTCACTAGCCTTGGACTTATCCCCAGTGCTGGAAGAGCAGTCGGCGTGTATCCCAGCAATCACTGAAATGTCAGCGCAGATATTCGGCACCCCAGAGGCTCTGGCGCTGCCATTTTGAAAGTAGGAAAATAACAGCGAGAGCTTGGCGCAGGCAGCAGAGACTGAGGTGAATAATTTAAGAGCAGACCATTCCGGCAGTGCTACAACTTTAGGAACACACAGAGGGAGGAGAGGGGATCCACTCCCTTAATAGAACTGAATGCTAAAAAGCCCCTTACTGGGATGCCCCCAAGGATCTAAACGTGTCTGGATAGAAATCCAAGGTGTGCGTTCCTATTACTTGTAGATGGTGTCGGTTTAAATCAGAAATAGCATTCCCGGAATGTAATAAAATATCCATATAAGATTTTTTTTTTTTAGTGCTTAGTTAGCAGTGAGGATGAGCAAGTTTCATGGAAAGTGCACCGTTACCTGGCCCAAGAAATCATACTCCAGCTCCTCCGCGATCGCCCGCGCTTTTTCCGGACCTCCGCGGATCTCCGCCGCCCATTCGTTGACATACTGCTTGCCGCCAACGGCAAGATGCACTGCGCAGCAGGAAGCGACGAGCGCCCAAACTGCGCCGCGCAGGTGCCCGTGTGTCCTTTCCATTGCAGCGGTCTGTGCTGGGGCTGCTCGCCTCTTTCTCTTTGTTGCTAGGCTTTTCCCACCTGTCGACACAGCGCGCAGAGCCGGGGCTGAGTGAAAACACCAAAAGCAGAAAAAAAAGAGCCTTTCCCCAGCCTGCGCGCAAATGAAAATGTACGCGTCAAAATGACGAAAGCCGCCCCTGACGTCAGAGCCTCGCGGACTCTCTCGGATCGGGGCTGCTATTCCCAAAGGCGGGCGTGGGCTGACGCTATAATAAGAGAGAGCGCGTCGGGGGGGAAATGGAACGCGGCCCGAACAAACAGCCGCTTGGACATGCTCTGTGCAACAGAGACCACGGACCGGTTTTGCATGCGGTTGTCTGGTTGTTTGTATAGGATGATCGTCCCTAATTGACAATCGGCAGTGGGTGTGTTTGTGAGAGAGAGAATGAGATCTTTTGTCTTCGTTACACGCACTTGAGAGCCGTGCGGTGTTATCTATAGTCATTCGTGATTATGCACAATTATAGCACGACTCAAGGGCGCTTAAAGAAAACTGGTGTGAATGTTTCGGGAATTGTTCACCTTCTTGTTTACGGTTATATTAGAAGAGGAAAACAAAAGCATAGACATAAGGAAAAGATATAATAATAGAAAAGGGGGGGAAGGGAGGCAGGGTGTTTGTGAGGGAGTAGACCACATTTTATATTATTATTATTATTATATTCGTCTTATATTTATGTATTTGTTTCCCTACTTCTAACATAACCGTAGATAATAAGAAGGTCAACAGATACTGGATGCATTCCATTTATAGTAACATAGTAAATGACGGCAGATAAAGACCCGAATGGTCCATCCAGTCTGCCCAAACATGCACTCTATAATTTAATGATTTGATTTTAATGGTTCTTTTTCTTAGATAGATTTTTTGTGAGAAAATGGGTTCTCGGGAAATCTGACAAAGAATATAAACAGAATTCTACTAGACTGAGCACAGTGTTTTAGTAAAACAAGTAATTAATCTTGGCCTGAAGATGAATTGAAGATTGCCTACCTCTAAAATGAGCCCCAGTTAGATACGTTAAAAAAAATTGAAGTAGGACATTAAATTCAAAGACAAGGTAAGCCTGGATAGTTATCACTTGGAACGGTTATCATCTGTAAACATCCAAGGAGTGAAAAAGTCTTACTGTAAAATCATAATCAACAAATAGAAAACATGAAGAACACTTTGGCATCCTAGAAGTGATCCTGCTTTGAAAGCAGTCGTGTCTGTGAGTTTAAATTTTGCCACCTGTTAAATTAGCACCAGTGATGGTGGACAGCGCCCGACAGCCAGGGGCTGAATTCTACAAAGCTGACAGGGAATGGTCTAAATTTGTTTGCCAATAAGAAATGGTAAAAACCAAATGAGCCCATCATTTCTAGATCCACAGCAATATCTTTTCCAGTATGAGCAATAGGAGAGAGCAGTTAAGCTAGAATTCCCCAACTAAAAAGTTGGTAGTGTATGTGTGTGTTTCTTTAAATAGTATTAAGTCTTCCTAATAGATTTTGATTTTATATTGGGGATTGGTCTGTGTGTGTGTTTCTTTAACTCTAGTATTAAGTCTTCCTAATAGATTTTAATTTTATATTGGGGATTGGTGTGTATGTGTGTGTGTGTGTTTCTTTAACTCTAGATTTTGATTTTATATTGGGGATTGGTCTGTGTGTGTGTTTCTTTAACTCTAGTATTAAGTCTTCCTAATAGATTTTAATTTTATATTGGGGATTGGTGTGTATGTGTGTGTGTGTGTTTCTTTAACTCTAGATTTTGATTTTATATTGGGGATGGGGGTGGAGAAGAAATTTACAGTGCTAGGTCCAGGAAATGGTGGAGGAAGTGACAACTGTGAAGGTTTGATGGTCGAGAGAATGATTGCTGTGTAAGGGAGTACAGAAAGAATAAGAGGTTTCTCCAGCAGATGTCACTGGATATCAACTACAGTACTTAAATATTTCTGTTACAAGAAATACTTTAAAGAGGAATCCATGCAATAACCTAATATGTCATCTTTTGTCAGTGCTTTACTTTTTGGCCCAAATTGCATAAGTATTTCATTTATTAGATTAAATCTCATTACAGTTTTGTGAAGCAAGAAACAGAGGGAATAGAATGTGCATATCTGCTCAATATTCAGCATGAGGTGAAAAGCAGGTTTTGGTTTTTTTAATGCTGGCCACTGCAGGCAGAATCAGGCTCTGATATTCCATGCAAAAAAACAAAAGGAATTGACCCCGAAATATCCACAAAGAAGAAAATCCAGAGAAAACCAAAAAAACTTTGTGGAGTGACGATGTTCCTAAATGGACTTTATTTGAAAGTGTCAAAGTTCCAAAGGTACACTGAAATCGTCCACATAAAATAATTTCATCCACATAAAAATAAATCATCCACATAAGAGCCTTAAAGGACCTAGTCCGCTAGGGATACAGGACCCAACACGGTCCGCATTTCGACAAAAAGTCTTCTTCAGCCATTGAAGCTCTCCCCAGTCCATCCTCCACCAAACGGCCATATACAGACACAGACCGTGCAAGTCTGCCCAGTACTGACATTAGTTCAATATTTAATATTATTTTCTGAACACAGAGGATTTAGAATCAGAAAACAATATTAAATATTGAACTAAGGCCAGGGCTGGGGAGGGCTTCAATGGCTGGGAGGGTGTAGATGGGCTAGAGTAAGTCTGAACAGAGATTTCAGCAGTTGGAACCCGAGCACAGTACCGGGTAAAGCTTTGGATTCTTGCCCAGAAATAGCTAAGAAGAAAAAATTAAAAAATTTTAATTGAATCAGGTTGGGCAGACTGGATGGACCATTCGGGTCTTTATCTGCCGTCATCTACTATGTTACTATGTTTAGGGGTCCAATTGTGTGGTGAGTCCATTTAGTAACATCATCACTCCACAGAGTTTTTTTTTGGTTTTCTCTGATATTCAATGTCCAGACGCTGTTATATCCAACACAGTCAGGGACTTAGCTATTATGCAAGTCCCAGCCCATATCTACAGGCAAACAGAAAAGCAAGGGCGGTGTCTTTTCAACCAATGATTGAGTCTTTATTGAAAGCAAGTGGTCCCCACCAGGGTCCCAGTTTCGGTGCGTAACAAACGCCTTCCTCAGAGGACACTTAGGGCTCCTTTTACTAAGGCGCGCTATGCATTTTAGTGCATCCTAATTAGCAACCGCTAACCACACGCTAAACACTAACACGTGCATGGTAGTCTATGGACACGTTAGCGGTTAGCACGCGCGTATATTTAGCATGCGCTAAAACACATAGCGCACCTTAGTAAAACAGGAGGTTAGACAGTAGTCACCGAGTACAACACACTCTTTGGTTGAAAAGACACCTCCCTTGCTTTTCTGTTTGCTTATATCCCAAGGCAAAGTGTTCTGTTTGCCTGTTCAGCCAATATCTAGCCAAGAATCACATAAGTTACTTATGTACATCCCAGCTGAATATTGACTGGAACCCACATTAATGGAGTGTGCAAATCACTCTCCCAACCAGTGATACAGTAAAGGGGTTGTGGGAGGGGGGGAGGCGGTCCGTCCCAGGCACTTCTGATGTCATGGACCCACGCCTCAACAGTGATGTCAGAGAAAGAACCGACACTGGTGCGAGCAGCAATGTGGGGTTGCTGCTTGCGCTGTGACCATTAACGAGATACGGAGATGGGAAGGGCGCATGTACACATGGCAAGAGGGGGCAGGGAAGGAGCAGATGGAGTGGTGGGGGTGGGGCACCTCTCACCCTCGCTTTGCCACTGCTCCCAACCCTCCTCCCACCTAGCACCAGCTCTAATCCCCTTCCTTCCCTCCCAGCACAAGGACCAGCCCACCCCCCCCCCCCCTTCAACTCATGGACACAACCGCTTTCAAAGTAAGAATACTATTATCTCACCTTCAAATTGTACTGAAAAAGGTGAGAACTAAGTCATTTTAAAAAACGCACCCGTAGTGCGCAGGTCAGACCGGCAGAGAACACCAACATAGGCATGCTGCATACATTAGGACCTCCAGACGCAATTGTTCAGAAATAAGTGCAACAATTACGTTATGGGAACAAAAGGCCACAACTTTATTAAAACATTCGTGGTTTAAAATAAATAAATAAATAAAACACCCTAGGAAGAACCTGAACCTGTCTCATTCCTTTTGTCTTGCTCCCCGCCTTGAAATGGGGACCTTCAGCACCTTTTGTGGCCCACAATGCTATCTTACCAGCGAGGCCACTGCATCAGTCCGTTCCAAAGCTGTCCCCAAGTTCTCTGTCCACCTGCAATGGCAGACAATCTCTTGTCCATAGGGCTGATAAGCTCTGACCCCTAGAGTCCATTCTCAGTTATTTGTCAGAAAATGTCAGCCTCGGGTGCCTCCACAGTTGTGATAACAGCAACAGCAGAGAGTACATTTTATTGGCCCACATCCTACTAATTAACATGGCATACCTGCTCGTTCACTTTATTTAAGGGAGGAGAAAAACCTCGACAAATTTAAAAGCCAACTCAAGAGCTTTCTTTTTATAGACGCTTTTAATCCTTAATTGAATTGCCAATTACTCTTTATAACTCCCTTTCACTTCAGTCAGCTATATATATATATAATTTTGTTTTCCCATCCATTCTGTGTATTGACCCTTATTTATCCCTCCTTTCCTATTACAAATTGTATTTCTTCCCCCTCTTTCCCAATGTTTCCTGTCCAAATTTGTCTAGTCTGTTTTTAAATTGATTTTTAGATTTTATTATATTATTGTTAATTTTTTATTATGTATTTTCTGTAAATGTAAATCGCTTAGTAGTTACGATAAGCGATTAATCAAATATTGAATAAAACTTGAAACTTAAACTTGAAAACTTGTTCCTAATCACTTGAGTACAGTTTAATGGCATACTTCTTACTAACTTCAGTTTTCTGCCTGCAGCAATGTAGCGCATGTCATCTGGAGACGCGGGAGCCCACATGAGGTCCAAAAGGGGCACACACAAGTAACTGGGGGGCAGGCAGGAGGGAGCGATCATGCCACTGGGAGCCCGAGAAAAGACCAGGGCTTCCCAGCATCAACTAAATTTTAAATTGGTGGCACTTGTGCCTTGCTCCACCCACTCCCCAAACTCCTCCAATGGGGATGGGGGTCCCCCGCTAACATCGAGAGCGATGTCACCCAAAGCTGGAGGGAGGGGAAGCTGGGAGAGAGGGGGGAGCAAGCGCTGTGCTTCTTCGCGGCAGTCGCCATGTTACCGGCAGCATGCTCGGGAGGCCCCTCACTGCTGCTGCTTCAGAGACTGTTCTGGGAGACATGTCGCTGCTTCTTTTATAATTTTTAGGGGTTCATAGTCAGTGGCGCGCAAGACATCAGCGCGCCAGCAATCCAGCGCTGACAAATAAGCGTAAGACAGAAGCGCGCTGCCAAAAAATTTATTTTTTAAGAGCTCCAACAGGGGGTATGGGGGGGAACCCCCCTCCCCACTTTAATGCACAGTGTTCGCACTGCTGTTGGGGGGTGTGGGGGGTGCAACCCCCCACATTATGGAGAAAATGGAACAGTTTCAGATTTTTTCAGGAAAAGTTCCGTTTTGTCTATAATGTGGGGGGTTGCACCCCCCACTCACCCCCAATGGCAGCGCAAACACTATGCATTACACACACCCCATCGGAGCTCTTAAAAAATAAGTTTTTCAGCGGCTTTCGGCGGTGCGCTTCTGTCTTGTGCTGGATTGTCGGCGCACTGGGGTCTCACGTGTGATTATCCCGTCACCATTTTTAGGACACGGAATATGCATTACTTTTTATTTTTCTTGCTATTTCACACCACCTGGAAAGGTGGGAAAGAAGGGAAGGGCCCGGAGAAGACTTAGGCAATTTCCTCCAGATCTAGAAAGTTCCATGCCCAAATTTGTGACAGGCATGCACATCTGCACACACAAGTTATAGAATAAAGTCAGTTTTATGCTAATAATTGGTGTTAATGAGCAACAACAGGCTTTAATTAGCCAAACTGGCCTTAATTGGCATCAATTAGGAGTTCTATGCATAACTGCCTTTAGTCACTATTCTATAAGTTCTACACTCAAATTCCAGAGAGTGCAGCTTCAAGAGGGGCATGAACTTGGGAGAAGCAAAAGTAGACTGAGGGCATATTAGACTGTTGTGTGCATGGGTTAGAGTATTAACAGTTATGCACGTGCAGTTAGGCAGGAGCATTTATGCCAGACACTGAGCTAGTGTAAATGCTCACACCTAAAGCTATGCTAACTTACACTAGTATGAGGCAATTGCATTCTAGAATGCTATAATGCTGTTATTGAATTTGTGCTTGTTGCACTTCATCAAGGCATCTAACTTTAAACAACCTTTTGAGATTTATGTTATGTTACGAGTTAATCAGGTTTTCTGTTCCACTTTTACCTATTCAGTTCAAGGTCGCCTTACAATACAATGGACAGAAGGTACAATGGACAGATTAATATGGACCCTCAATAGCAGGGCAGGATTAATTTGTCGAGGGCCCCTAGGCACACAAGTACACTGGGCCCCCTGCCCCGCCCCACCCCACCAGACGCCCAGGCGGAAACAGGAAGCTGCGTCAGAGGGAAGCACAATTACTTGCACAATTACAATTCCCGTTGCCTTTCATACCCGCATTGCTTGCTTGTCTTACTTTCCGTCGATGGGGGGATGGGGGGTTGCTGATCGGGCTGGGGCCCCACGTTGCCGATCGATGCTGGAGGGGCCCATCGCCGTTTGAAAAAAAACAATGTTGATGCCTTCCTTCATCAGGCCCCCCTGACCATTTCGGGCCCTAGGCACGTGCCTACTTGGCCTATTGGTTAATCCTGCCCTGCTCAATAAGGTTTCTAGTACAGGTAGATCAGTACAGATACTAATACAGTTAGGTCATAGTTACAAATACATAGTTTTAAGTTCAAGTAGGTCGTTATGTCCCAGGGGTTGCATTAGACAGTTCAGAAATGGGCTTTTATAATTACCATTTTGGTTACTTCAGGGCTGGCTCCCTGCCTTGGTGCAGAAATGCTTTTAAAAGGTTTCTGAACACGAGATAGTGGTCACAAGATCATAGTGTAAATGGTAGTTAATTCCAGCATTGTGCTAATTGATATTGGATGGCTAAGGTAATTTGCCTGGTAGACAATATTGTTGAATGCTGGAAATTTTAAGTGGAAAAGATAATATCTGTTGGAGGCAACCTGGAGTAGGATGGTCCATTCTCAAAAGCATAAGGGGTTCATTTTAAAATCCAGCCCAGGAAACACATACAGGTAATTTTATATGATGGGCACCTTTATGTAGGCACAACATATGTACACAAATAATTAAAATACCATATGTGCATATACAGTACTACCCTGACTGGTGAGGCCTGACTTTAGTGCATGAAAAGGCGGTCGGAGCATACCGCAAGTGATTTCCTTCACTTGCCGGCACTCTGGCTGCCTTCTCCTACCCGGTCATTCATGGTCAGAAAATACCATGAATGACCGGGACCGTGAATCACCGACCGCGAATGACCGGAGGAGCACTGTACACCCATATATCCAACACACTATCTACAAGCTGTAATATAACTACTTGCATATCTCCAATTGTGGACAGTTTGTGGACAGGTGTATAAATGGGCAGCATAAGAACATACTGAGTTTAGTTGCCATACAGGACAAGACTAAAAGTTCATAAAGCTCAGCATCCAGTTTCCAACAGTGGGCAGGTGGGAAAAAGGAACCCAAACCATAAATACATGATGCAGGGTTCTACATTAGGAGCCACTGCCCAGGAAACGGATCTAGGTGTCATTGTTGATTTGTTGAAATCCTCGGCTAAGAAAGCAAATAGAATGTTCTGAATTATCAGGAAGGGAATGGAAAACAAAGATGAGAATGTTATAATGCCTTTGTATCACTCCATGTTGCAGCCGCACCTTGAATATTGTGTGCAGTTCTGGTCACCGCATTTGAAAAAAGACATAGCGGAATTAGAAAAGGTACAGAGAACAACAACAAACATGATGAAAGGAATGGAATGATTTCCCTATTAGCAAAGGTTAAAATGTCTAGAGCTCTTCAGCCTACAGAAGAGATGACTCATGGGAGATATGATAGAGGTCTATAAAATACTGCATGAAGTGGATTGGGTAGATGTGAATCACTTGTTTACTCTTTCCAAAAATACTAGGAATAATGAGCACACAAAGCAGCTAATAAGTGGTAGATTTAAAGCAAGCTGGAGAAAATATTTTTTCACTCAACACGTAATTAAATTGAAATTAGGTACCAGAGAATGTGATGAAAGCAGTTAGTTTGGATAATTTCCTAAAAGAAAAGTCTACAATCCGATGAATTTGGGAAAATCCACTGCTTATTCCTAGGATAAGCATCATGAAATCTGTTTTACTCTATTGGGATCTTGCTAGGTACTTGCAAACCTAGATTTGCCACTGTTGGAAAGAGGATACTGGACTTGATGGACCTTCAGTCTGTTCCAGTATGGCAACTGTTATGTTCTTTTGTCACAAGTACCAGGCAAGATACCAAAGATTAAAACAGATTTTATTCTGCTTATCCAAGGTGGAGTGGAAGCAGGATACAAAGTAATACATGTAACATACTGTAGAATACTGTAGGGGTATCCAATAAGAGCACAAGATTTGAATTGGATGCCATTCCCATTCTGTTGTTTAGACAGGGATGACAATTTCATAGCTGTCATGTAGACACGTGGAGGGGCATAATGAAAACATGTCTAAGTCCGATTTGATCATATGACACTAGATGCCTAAAGTCAGCAGAAGAAAAATGCCCATTCTTGAAAAATATGCCAAATTTTTTTTTTTTTTTTTTTAATAATCATCTTACTGGACATCCAGGCTACTGTTCATCCAGACCACCACATTTATTTATACCACATTTATGACCAAAATCTCGTCTAAGTCCCAAACACCCAGAACAAGACCTTTTGGGCATGGGAGGGGCCAATCTTGTAATGGACTGCCTAACCAGACATGGCAACAGAGCAGTGGGGCACCTTACAGGGCACTGCTGTGAACTTCACAAAAAGGGTGCCACATAAACATCTCACCAGAACTCCCTTATAGGTTATGGTGAGCCCCCTAAAACAACCCCAAAACCAACTATACCCACCTGTCTGCAACCCTAATAGCCCCTGTGGCTGCAGGAGGCACCTATATGGCAGTAGAGTTTGGAGGGTGGGGGGGGGGAGGGGTGGGCACACATGTTCCACCATAAATGCAGTGGTTAGAGTGGCTTATGGGCCTGGGTCCTCCTCTCTATGGTTCACTAGCCCACCCCCAGGCTATTTATGACACCTCTGTGCAGCTCTACTAGGTTTTCCTATGTCAGGTGCTGATGTTGTAGAGATAGGTAATTACGTTTCTATTCTGATCTTTGTGAGTGTGTGATGGGATCAGTGAAAACTGAGGGAGTGTGTGGAGTTCTTTACTTTGGCTCTGCAGTGGTTATCTGGTTACTCTGGATAACTTTTTGGCACTTTATACGTGTTTTTGCATTATCTAACTCACAACATTTAAGTTTCATCCAGGATGTCTAGTAAAACCTTTGATTATTCCTGCAGGACAACTAAGTCTAAGTCATCCCCTATCCCGCCCACATATTGCCCTAACCACTCCTCCAGATACACCCCTTTTAGCTCTGGGCGGACAGCGGGATTCAGGGGCCTAAAAAGTCCCACGACACGTCCATAAAATCAGTTTGATTATCGGCACTTGGATGACTTGTCTTTTAGGTCATCCAAGTGCTGACTTGGGCAGGTTTTTAGACGTGTTGAAGTTTTGATTATGAGCCCCATAGTGATTAGTAGCCATGGAATTCACTCGGAGGAGGGAAAGGTGAGTAGTGGAGTCCCTCAGGGATTGGTGCTTGGGCTGATCCTGTTCAATATGTTTGTGAGCAACATTACCGAAGGGTTAGAGGGAAAAGTTTGCCTTTTTGTGGATGATACCAAGATTTGCAACAGAGTAGATACCGAGGAGGGAGTGGAAAACATGAAAAAGGATCTGCAAAAGTTAGAGAAATAATCTAATATCTGGCAACTAAAATTTAATGCAAAGAAGTGCAGAGTAATGCAATTGGGGATTAGAAATCAGAAGGAGCCGTATGTGCTGGGAGGTGACAGGCTGGTATGCATGGATGGGGAGAGGGACCATGGGGTGATAGTGTCTGACGATCTAAAGGCAAAGAAACAGTGTGACATGGCAGTGGCTGTTGCCAGAAGGATGCTAGGCTGTATAGTAATCGGTACAAGAAAGAAGGTGTTCATGCCCCTGTAGAGGTCAATGGTGAGACCCCACTTTGAGTATTGTGTTCAATTTTGGAGTATCTAGCAAAGGACATAAAAAGACTTGAAGCGGTCCAGAGGAAGGTGACAAAAATGGTAGGAGGTTTGTGCTAGAAGATGTATGAGGAGAGACTGGAAGCCCTGAATATATATACCCTAGAACAGGGGTGTCAAAGTCCCTCCTCGAGGGCCACAATCCATTCGAATTTTCAGGATTTCCCCAATGAATATGCATGAGATCTATTAGCATACAATGAAAGCAGTGCATGCAAATATATCTCATTCATATTCGTTGGGGAAATCCTGAAAACCTGAAAACATTGCGGCCCTTGAGGAGGGACTTTGACACCTCTGCCCTAGAGGAAAGGAGGGACAGGGGGGGATATGAGTCAGACGTTCAAATACTTGAAAGGTATTAACATAAAACAAAATCTATTCCAGAGAAAGGAAAATGGTAAAACCAGAGGGCATAATTTGAGGTTGAGGGGTGGTAGACTCAAAAATAATGTTAGGAAATTCTTCTTTATGGTTGATGCGTGGAGTGCTCTCCCAAGGGAGGTAGTGGAGAAGAAAATGGTGACAGAGTTCAAACAAGTGTGGGATCTCTAATCAGAAAATAATGGATATACATTGAAGGAACTAAGGCCAGTACTGTGCAGGCTTGCACGGTCTGTGTCCCATATATGGCCATTCAGTTGACTGGCTGGGGGGGGCTTCGATGGCTGGGATGGTTGAGATGGGCTGGAGTGAGCTTTGACGGAGACTCCAGTGGAGAGAACCTAAGCACACTACCGGGTAGGGCTCTGGGATTCTGCCCCAGAAATATCTAAGAAAAAGGACCATTTAAATTAAACGACTAATTTATGGAGCATGTATGTATGGTTGGGCAGACTGGATGGACCATTCAGGTCTGTTTCTGCCAGCATTTACTATGTTATTATGGATCACTACACGACTGGATGCATTATTATTGTGAAAACTTATTACAAATGTGGGGAAAGTTCTGCTGAAGCAGTTTGCAAATTGTGTGCAATTTTCGGTTGACAAAATGCACCAAATTTGAGCAAACTGGTTTGGTTGTGGATGTGAAAACAACAGGATGCCCTCACATCGGCTGGTCTATTGAAAACATTACACATAAAAGGAGAAAATAATTTGAAATGAAGGATACTCAGCAAAATAGATAATTACTAAATAAAGAGAATCCCAAGTATACTACACTTTCCCAACTATACTAGACAAAAGAATTTCTTATTAATGATGAATTAATTTTATTACTTTCTAATATAGTAATCAATATAAAAGGCATATAGACAAAAACTACATATAAAATTCATAAGATTGACATCAACAAGTAAATAACAATTAATGTAACAAACTCCCAAAGTTCACACTCCCAGGATAAGGGTGTTGGAAAACCAAGACGTGAACGGCAATTTTTGGGGAGAAAATTATCTTTAGCATTGAGACACACTTTCACCCTAATGGGTACGTGAATAAACAAAATTGTCGATTTTGGACCAAAGAGAATCTTTGAGTGGCTCTTGAAAAGCCAATATATGCACCACGAGTCACTATTTGGTGTAGATTTGGGGCTGGCGGAGTGATTGGGCCATTCTTCTTTGAAAAGGTGGCCGGCGATGCACTGATAATGAATGGCAAATGTTATTGCAACATGGAATCGGAAATTTCATCAAAAGAGCTTGTCAGCAGAGTTGTGGGGGGACATTTGTCAGATATTGTGTTCCACACGTAATCGCAGTGTACTTACTTTATATCATATTAAAAATATCAACACTTTTCAAGTAAATTATGCATTTTATTAAAAAATTAAATCTTGCATTCTTATTGGGACACCCTATATAAGTTATCACATACATAGTTCCAGAATATAGGTGCACATATGTTAGCTCTATGTCTGTTATAAGTGCTTATACCAGGGACCTAATTCTATAAATGATGCTAAACCTATGTGTAGAAATTTGGATGTATGCGGCTGCCCAAGTTTCATATGCAATTGGGTTCTAATAATCAATTATCTCCACCATAGTTTAGTAAAATGGGGAGGGGGGAGTAATGCATTAGGAAAATTAATGCACACTGAATGCTAGGAAGCCCATAGTTATACAATGGATTTCTTAGCATTTAGTGTGCTTTAATTCCCTTAATGCACATTATGGCCCTAATGCCCGTGCAAAGGCCCTAATGCTGCTTAATGAATTTGTGAGCCCCCCCCCCCCAATAATTCTATTATGCCACAAGTTACAGCAGGTCTAGTGAGGTTAGTGTGTGTGTTTTAGACCTTCAATAGAGATGTATGGAGGAGAGAAGGCTTGGTGAAAGCATTCCAAGTAGTTGGATGGGTGTTGGATTTGGCAGTGTCTCAACAGAACAGTAGGGTAGAGTGAGGGATAGTATAGAAACCCTTTGTGTAATAAGAACATAAGAATATAAGGCCTGCCATGCTGAGTCTGACCAATCATAAGATCATAAGAACATAAGAAGTTGCCTCCGCTGAGGCAGACCAGAGGTCCATCTCGCCCAGCGGTCTGCTCCCGTGGTGGCCCATCAGGCCCATTGCCTGAGCAGTGGTTCCTGACTAGCTCTATAACCTATCTCCACTCCTATCCCTATACTTGCCTCTTCTCCTATCCCTATAGCCTACCTCTACACCTATCTATACCCCTCAATCCCTTTGGCTTCTAGGAACCTATCCAAACCTTCTTTGAAGCCCTGTAACATGCTCCTGTCTACCACAGCCTCTGGAAGCGCGTTCCATGTATCCACCACCCTCTGGGTGAAAAAGAACTTCCTGGCGTTTGTTCTAAACCTTTCCCCTTTCAATTTCTCTGAGTGCCCCCTTGTACTTGTGGTTCCCCATAATTTGAAAAATCTGTCCCTGTCTACCTTTTCTATCCCTTCAGGATCTTGAAGGTTTCTATCATGTCTCCTCTAAGTCTCCGCTTCTCCAGGGAGAAAAGCCCTAGCTGTTTCAATCTGTCAGTATATGAGAGATTTTCCATACCCTTTATCAGCTTAGTTGCTCTTCTCTGGACTCCCTCAAGTACTGCCATGTCCTTCTTGAGGTACGGCGACCAGTACTGGACACAGTACTCCAGATGCGGCCGCACCATTGCACGATACAGTGGCAGGATGACTTCCCTAGTCCTGGTCGTGATATCCTTCTTAATGATACCCAACATTTTTTTTGCTTTCCTTGAGGTGGCGGCGCACTGTGCCGACGCTTTCAGTGTTGCGTCTACCATCACTCCTAGGTCTCTTTCAAGGTTACTGACCCCTAGTAGTGATCCCCCCATTTTGTAAGTGAACATCGGGTTCTTTTTCCCCACATGCATGACCTTGCATTTCCCTATGTTGAAGCTCATTTGCCATCAAGCCCAGCAACCTGTCTTCAGCAGTGACCAGTCTGGGTTATTACTAGTATCCAGTAGATCCCAAAAAGTAGAGCAATTTCCAAAAGTGGTAGCTATCTGAAGTATAGCCGGCTAATCATTTTTAGGGATTTTCCCTCCCAGATCTTGTTCAAACCTCTTTTGAACCTACTATGTTAGTCGCCTTGCCGTAGAGCTGTACTCAGTAGCATACTTTACCATTTAGCCAAATAGAAATACCAAATATGAATAACGGGTATTGAGCAAATAATAAAAGAAGCATAAAGAAATCAGAGATCAAATGTTTATTTCAGTAGCATTTAACACAGTAGAGCCTCAAATTACTGGTATTCAAATTAAGGCCCTCTTTTATCAAGCTGCGTTAGAGTTTTTTTTATCGCCAGCAGCTGCAGTAAAAGCTCCAATGCTCATAGGAACTCAATGAGTGTCAGGAGCAGTGCAGAGCATTCAGCGCACCGGCCTGCGCTAAAAATTTCTTTTACAGTTTTGTAAAAGAGGGGATTAATGCATTAATGAACTTTATTTACAATTTAGTGCTAAAATTTACTTATGTTTTATTATACATTTCAGATTTAGCACAGAATTTTAGTATGTACACTTTCATTTCTGAAATGAAAAGTGTCGAATAACTTAAGTTTCATAGCTCCACATCATTCTCTTTTTGATTGCGCTGAAAACCTTACCGCGGCCCCTCGTAAAGTAAACATCTAAGGTGAAGCTAAAAAAATCTGGGCTTAAAAATGTAATGCAAAAGAAAAGATAATATTTTAAAAAATGTTAATACAGATTTTCAACTCAGTCTCATTACATTGGTCCCTACAGTCTAATCTTCCACCAGCTTCAAACTGGAATAAATACAAATTTTCCTAGTTGTAAAACAGTTGCAGAGATTGAGGGCAATCCTCAGTTCTATACTTAAAATGGAAACCCATGTTCTGGCAACAATGAAAAGCACTTGTCTGAAATTACATGCTGTCAAGTGGCAAAAACCTTATTTATCTACATAGAATCTGAGTATAGTAATTCAGAGATCAGTGTTGCCCTTCCTCAATTACTGTAATTTTCTATTTGCCAAAGTACCAGTCTGAGTAGATTCAAAATCAGCTGGTTCGTGTTATCCTCAGTTATGTGCCTAGAGACAGCAACCCTTCTCTCCTTTAGGATCTTTACTGGTTGTGCATTTCTTGGCCTTGTATAAGTTTGAAATCTCTCCTTTTTTTGTCCCCTGGATTCTACATAAAGTTGGGCACCGCCATATTTAGGTATACTGGGCAGATGTGCATGCAAATTAATTAGTTCACAAGGCATTAGCAATCAACAATTGGAGTTAATGGGCAACAAGTTCCATTTGCGTGTGTACCCACCCTAGTCACTGTTCTATAACATTGGTGTCTAAATTTTCTAGTGTGCAACTCAAAAGGGGCATGATCATGGGAGGGGTATGGATGGAACAGGGGGCATTCCTAGAAGTTAGGCACAATGTTATAGAATACTATTAGGAGGAAGGAGTGGCTTAGTGGTTAGAGCTACAGACTCAGCACCTGAGGTTGTGGGTTCAACTCCTGTACTGCTCCTTGTGACCCTAGGCAATTCGCTCAATCCTCCATTGACCCAGGTACGTTAGATAGATTGTTAATCCACCAGGACAGATAGGAAAAATGCTTGAGTATCTGATTATAAACCACTTACATAACTTGATAGGGGGTGGAGTTGTTGTGATGGATACTGACGCTTATGTAGCAGAAGCCATGAAACAATTGAATGATACTCAGTATTATATTAAGTTGACCTCTGACCCCACAGTAGAAATATCGGGGTACATATGTCAGGTTTTGCTTTAAGCCTTGGAAAACATGATCATCACTGAGAAGAAGTATAAATTTTTGTGTCAGGATTTCTCCACCGTACCAGTAATATACTTTGTACCCAAGATCCATAAGAGTTTGGAGGACCCCCCAGACGTCCCATAGCATCAGGCATCGGTTCCATTCTGGAGCCGCTGTACGATTTTGTGGACTTTCATTTGAAAGGAGAAGTTTGAAAAGCCAGATCATATATTCAAGACAGCACGGATATGTTGAATTTGTTGGAGGGGCAGGATGCCATCTCTGAGGGAGCAATTTTAGCCACGCTTGACATAAAAGTCCTATATACCAACATACCTCAACAATCTGCAATTACAGTTATCTGGGAACATCTGTTGTCTCTGTCTTTGTCCTCGGCCAGGGTCGAATTTTTACTGACCCTTGCAGACCTTGTATTAGGAAATAATTATTTCCAGTTTGATGATATGTTCTTTATGCAAATAAAGGGCACCGCCATGGGGGCCACTATGGCTCCCACAGTTGCATGTCTCTATGTCAGCAACTTTGAGTACAGATTTGTCTATACATCTCAGTTCTTCCATGGTGTATGGCTGTGGAAGCGATTTATAGATGATATCTTCTTGGTGTGGACGGCCTCTGGGGATTCCTTGTATTCATTCATACAGGAGTTAAACCAGTGTGATCCTAATTTGCAATTCACATTGTCTACTGACAACCACACAATATCATTTCGGGGGGAGGGGGGAATTTGTTGCATCATTGTTCCTATCAGTGTCCTTGCAGTACAATCTTCTCAGATTTGATAGCTATCACCCTCAACATTTGAAATTCAATTTACCAGTGGGCCAGTTCTTGCAGCTGCACCGTTTATGTTCTACTACAGTTAAATTCAAATTGCAGGCTCAAGAGTTATGGCAACGGTTTGCAGATAGAGGTTACCCAGATAAAGTCATCAAGCGGGCCTACAAGCGGGCGTTATATGTCCAGAGAGAACATCTGCTTCTGAGGAACGAGAAACCCCATGTGTCATCTATTGTGTATGTATTACCATTCCAAGTGTTTCAGATTAAGAAAATCATTTAAAGGCACTGGTATATACTACATTCTCATGAGGAATTTAAGAACTCACCATGGTTTGCTTACTTTCGGGATAAAAACATTTGAAAGTTAGTGTCCAGATCTCAATTTTTGAAACAAGTGCCACAGGTATGTGGTGCTGAAAAAGGACATGATCAATGTGGGCATTGTATTGTGTGCAAGCATGTGTTAACAACAAGCACAGTAACACATTCCTGGTTGGGAAGCACTCACCATCTACAATACAAAACCGATTGTGAATCAGTGGGGGTGGTTTACCGTATTGAGTGCTATTAAGAAAACACTTTCACAAGAAAAAATGCACAAAGTCTGATGGATATAAACAGCACAGCTCAGGCTTAATTACAATGTGCAATTTGAAAAAAATGGAGGAAAAAAACCTCAGACTCGGGCCCTCCCACCACCACAAGAGGTGGTTAAAAGGTGATTAGGCGTTAACCTCATCGGTGAAAAAACCTCCATTTCACTGCAAGGAATAAAAGCCTTATGTGGTTCTATTTGTGTTTTGCTTGAAGAAAATATTGAAAGTTAGAAGAAATGACTTTCAACTTATCTTCTGTTGATCGGTACACCAACGGTGGCCAGCGTTTCACCTGATTGAGTGCCCATGTCACCTGTATTATATAGGTCACACTGTACGGAGTATCAGGGTAAGGATACTGGAGCATCTCAGCAAAATCCAGCAGGGGGATCCAGCACCTCCTCTAACAGCTCATTGGCAGGAAAAACAGCACAGAGTGGACAAATTGAAATATGTGATGCTAGAATGTCCTAAGTTTCAGCATGGTAGCAATATACAGGTTGGAAAAAGGTGCAATCTTGGATCTATTATTGACAAACTGTCACCCCGCTCGGTCTTAATCGTGAGGTCGAGTGGTGGGCATTTCTACATTAGGCTCATGGATTTAACAGGTTGGGGGGAGAGTGATGTAGCAGAACAGGAAATGCAGTTCTGAAGAATGGAAGATACCCTCCAACAGCGTCATGGAAGTCTTTGAACAACCAACAGTATGTAGTATTAAATTTTGAAACTTTTTAATGTACCTGTATTTATTGTAGGTAAAGCAGATGTCCTCTTGGTCATCATAAGAAGTGGTGGGTTCTCTGGGACAGCTCGCGAGGGCGAAACGCGTCAGAACCCGATAGTACCATCACAGTCAGTTTCGTTGACTTCACCAGGCTATGGACTTTTTAGCGTTTAATGGGAAATGATTGCAATTTCAAGAACGAATGAACTTTAAGCACCGAGCACTTTATATAAATGAAAATAATCACAATAAAATAAGATAAAAAGATAAATTAAACAGTTTTATTAGTGTAGGAAGAGGTGCAGTGATAGACCAAGAGAGTCCGCATTTTAGGGCATGTCCCCGTTTGCGGGTTTTCTACCTGCGGGTTCTGAGTACTTCCAAGTTAGTTTACACACAATCATATTTAGTTTAAATAGTATATGGAGGGGATTGGTTACATAGATATGATTATGATATGTCATTAAATGTTTTATTTTGCTCATTGGGATTGTATATATTGTGTTGCTTTTTGTTTTAAGATTCCATCTTTATTTTTGTATGTTAGGATGGCATACATGCCTTTTTATCTATTTGTTGTATGCCACTTTCATTGATGCTTATAAGAAAGGTAGCATATAATGTTCTCTATTCTCAGAACAGAGAATATAAATAGAATTTTTCAGTGGTGCCTTCTCCTAAAAATTCCAAGAGATAAATATTCAACGTGCAATGGTCAGTAGTTGTGGGTTTTTTGCTGCCACTGGCATTTTGCCCTTGACGTATATATAAGATTGACTTATAGACAAATATAAACAGTACTTTGAACCTTCTTCCCTCCTCCGTAGCTCTAAGGTTCTTGGTATTGAGTTCTGGGATGCCTAAGGAGAAAAAGCACAGGTCATTCTGGCTTCAATCAATATTTTAAAATCATACCAATTTTGGCCATCTTCAAATGTGGAGTGGCCTAGTGGTTAGAACTACAGCCTCAGCACCCTGAGGTTATGGGTTCAAACCCCATGCTGCTCCTTGTGACCCTGAGCAAGTCACTCAATCCTCCATTGCCTTAGGTACATTAGATAGATTGGGAGCCCACCAGAACAGATAGGGAAAATTATTGAGTATTTGATTGTAAACTGCTTAGATAACCATGATAGGCAAAATATAAATATTTAATAAAATAAAAATATTAGACGTGTCCAAGGTTTTGAATAATGGGCCACATGATCAGATACCTATTTCAAGTTTCAAGTTTATTGATTTCTTGATATACCATCTATCATATATATTTAAACGGTTTACAATAAAATACTGTAAATAATAAAAACAGTATATACAAAAGTATTAAAAGGGTTTAATAAACAATAAATAAATAACTGGCATGACAAGGGGAACACGACGAGCAGAGTACTTAATTACAATGAGATATTTTTTATAAAAAAAAAAGGCCACATGAATATTTTAGGCAGTTTAGCATGATTTATACTCATCAAAATATGTGAATCTCTTCTGAAATTATAACTTTATATCCACCAAAAAAACAGTTCTTGGTGAATCAGTTAAAATCTTTTGGCTAAAAATCTCAAGTGGGCCATTTGGCTCATGGGGTGCATGTTGGACAACCCTGTCCTATGCCATCCTATGGTTTATCATAGCTATAAACGTATGCACACATTCCTTACATATATATGTGTCAGGGATGATTTAGCTACAGCTTGGATAAACGAACATAACTGCAGCTGATAGAAGTCTGAAAAGAGAGAAGAGAAGTGACAGGCAGGACAAAGGTATTGGTGCCTTCATCCTTAGAGGTCTTACATCAAAAAAAGGGTGGGAAGGATTTCACCATCTGCTGTGGCAGTGCTTCAAAACACCAGTTACACTCTTAGATAATTCAGACAATTAGCATTTGCAGTAGATTCATTTTCACAGCTTAGGATCAGCAATCCATGACTAATTCATTTTCAGAAATAATATCAGCTATTCATTATTTTATGCTCCAAGGTAAACGATTAATTCTCTGCCATCTGGATATGGAATAGTGTCACAAACTGGTTGATTTTTACACTTCATGCCCATTTACAACTACACCTACAAGAAAGGCCATTGTATACACTTGCTATCAAAGAACGTTCTCTGAATGTTATTTAAAAATCTGTTTTAGCTGTCCCCTCTGGGGGTGCATACGTATTTTAGGAGTGGAAGAGTCCTTTTCTGCTTTTCCTACATGATAAAAGGGAAAAGGTGACTCCACAAAAACAACATTGGAAGTGCAAAACACTGGGAGAGTAGGGGGACGGGGGGGGGGTCATTACTTAATCCCTCCAGTGGTCATCTGGTCAGTTTGGGTGCCTTTTGGCCTTTACATGCTTTTAAAACATGTCGCTTCACTGGCTTCCAATCCGTCTCTGCATACGATTCAAACTCCTCTTACTGATGTTCAAGTGTACTCGCTCTGCAACTCCTCAATATCTCTTTTCTCTTGGTACTCCCTATACTCCTCTCCGGGAACTCCGCTTATCAGACAAGTCCCTACTCTCTGTACCCTTCTCATCTGTCGCCAACTCCCGTTTCCATTCATGCTTGGAACAATCTTTCTGGGTTGCTACGTCAGGCTCCGTCTCTGGTAGTATTCAAAGCCAGACTAAAAATCCACTTATTGGAAGCTGTGTTTAAACATTGACCCAACTAATATATCTGTCTGTCATTCCCTTAATAGTCCCCTACTAACTTTTATCTCCCACTGTGTGTCCATCATAATTAGATTGTAAGCTCTTCTGAGCAGAGACCGTCTCTTGCATGTACAATGTGCAGCACTGCGTGCGCCTGATAGCTCTATAGAAATAATAAATTGTTGTCTAGCTCAGTGTTTTTCAACCTTTTTACACCTATGAACCGGCAGAAATAAAAGAATTATTCTGTGGACTGGCATCGGTCCGTGGACCAGCGGTTGAAGAACACGGGCTAAGTCGTGGGCCAGACACCACCCATCTCTACCCAATCTCCACCCCAGACCCCGCCCCATAATAGTACTAATTGCACTTTGTACGTCCCTTGCCTCATCTGACGATGCAACGTCAGAGAGAAGGCTTCCGGTTCAGGCGCAGGATGCCCGTAGGAGCCACTGCTTGTGGCTTTCTGCACTGAACAGTTAGGAAGAGGGAGCTGGCTCGAAGATAAAGCCGCATCAATCGCACCGTGGACCGGCGGTGGAAGAACACTGTTTTGGGCCTGATGCACGTGCTGGCCCTGTGGACCGGCAGGAAATTTCTGTGGACCGGCGGTTGAAGAACACTGGTCTAGCTCACAAAGTCTAAGGGCTAGATTCACTATGCAAACCAATCATGTACCAATCGTGTACCTTTGCGACCCGATTTTCCTCTGACCCAATTCGCTAACCTCTATGCCAATCCGATTCCGATCCATGCATGCAAATGACAGCAAACGGCATGCAAAGTAGGAAGAATGCGATTCACTAACAAAATTCAGGCACACCAACTGGGCTGGCCGATCCAAAAACAAGCAACTGCTGAGGACCAGTCACTTGTGCAAAAACCCTGCTTTCAGCCCCGATTCTCCTGCCTTTTTGCCACCTTGCTCAGCCCTGATTCTCCTGCTCATGCCTCCCTGCCCAGCCTCAATTCTCCTGCCTTTTTGCCGCCCTGCTCAGCCCCGACTCTCCTGCTCTGCCTCCCTTCCCTGCAGCGCGAGCCCATGGTTTTAACCCGCTTTACACCCACGTGCTCAAACCACGTGCTCACGAGTAAAAGTAAAGTAAAAAAAAAATTAAAAAGCACAGACAGCAAACGTATGCGCAGACCATCTACAGGCAAAGAAGATGGTCTGCACGTGTGTTGGGATCGCTCAGTAGTGATCCGTGTGGTTGGTGGGGGTCATCACCCCCATTTGAATATTGTCCCGTCGTGAATTGGTCGCCTGCCATGGATCGGGCAGGTTAGTGGGTTGGGCCCTAAGTTCCATCCAGGATGTCCTGGAAAAGGTTTGATTATCTGCGCAAGAAGTCCAAGTCTAAGCCCACCCAGAGCACACCTCCAACATGCCTCCTGTACTCTTGGATGCGCAGCAGGCAGAATGGCTCACAAGATGTCCAGAAAGGTAGTTTTGAAAATCGGCACTTGGAGTTTTGAAAATGTCCCTAATAGACAATAAATGGGGCATGGAAATATTATTGAGTTAGTCCCAGATTCTGTATTTGGTGTCTTGCACGTGTAAGCAGTATACATTCCCAGTTTGTGCACACAACTTAATTATGTAACAAACTAATCAGCAGTGATAATTGGCAATTAACATTTAATAATTGACATTAATTGGCACGAATTAGAAGTCACAAGCATAACTTTCTAAGCGCATTCTATAAAGTGATGTGTGTCACTTCTAGTGCCCAAATCTGAAAAGGAAGCGTGTCCAGGGGAGGAGCAAAGACGGATCGTAGGCATCCCTAAAAGGCGCACTTTTATTAGAATACACGTGATCCACATACATCTCAGGCACAGATATTTAGGCCTGGTTTTCACTGGCCTAAATGGGTGTGCCTACATGTCAGTCACATGTGTGGGTGCTAAGCATGAGCCTATAAACTGCACCTAACTTTGGAGGCATTTAATCAAATTCCACTAAGTGCCATCATTTTTGGTGCAGATTTTTTCAGGCACCATATACAGAATATGGCCCTTAATAAGTTCTGATTAGTATGTGCTAATTGGTTAACACTGACAATGCAGACCACATTGATAATTTTTCCCTAAATATAATAACAAGTAACTTAAGCTTTGTTCCTTAATAGATTCCTTTATGGAACTGATCTTTTAAAAGCAGAAGAAAAACAACAAAGGTTGTGTAAATGCTCCCGTCCTCAATCTTAAATCCTATATTCCAATCTGATGCATAAAATAATAATAATAATAACTTTATTCTTTTATACTGCCATAACCAAAAGTTCTAGGCGGTTTACACTAATAAGAGCTGGACAATCAGCGAAATACAATAATACAGTAAAAAAAATACAAACATTTGTAGAATAGAATTCAATAATAAAACTCTCATTAAGTAATAAACTTATTGAACAAAGTGGTCTTAATTAATTTCCGAAAAAAGCAATAGGATAACATAGCTTGCTGAATTTACCTAACCAAGATTGTTGCCTACCAGCTTGAAATGCTAAGGTCCTATCTAAGAAGGTCTTATATCTACACCCATTAATTTTTGGAAGTAAGCGATAATATGGACTAATATGGTCGTTCTTTTTTAAACCAAAAACTTCTTTTTATAATGACAGGGGTTGCCATACAGCTTATTTTAAGAAACTGAAAAAATTGGGATAGATTAAATTATTCATTTTTGTGGGAGTCCCTGTGTTATGTTTTTAAGATGGAGAGGTTTATGGCTATTCAGAAGGGTAGTTACAAAAAAATTCATAGATGTTTGGGAACCATTAACTAAGGGCTCCTTTTACAAAGCCACGCTAGTGGGATTAACGCGTGTGACTTTTCATCACGCGCTAAACTCTGCACTGGCCAAAAACTACTGCCTGCTCAAGAGGAGGTGGTAGCGGCTAGCGCGTCTGGCGGTTTATACACGTTAAACCGCTAGCGCGCCTTTGTAAAAGGAGCCCTAAGTACTGTAAAGATTGATCTCGGTAAATGGGAAATCATACACATCCTGGGAGGTTTTTGTTTTTAGTTGTTTAATGAATATATTTTTATGTTCTTATCAGAATTTATTTATCGATTAACTAATGGAAGGGAGGAGGAAACTAATATTTTGTTAATAATCTTGGTAAGTGTATTGCGCTTCAATTGTAATATTATATGTAAATAATTTATTAAGCATAATTGCAGTTTTAAAAATGAATAAAGATTTTTAAAAAATAAAATAAAAATAAGATGTGCTTCTTAACGCACTTCTTTTACAGCGATTTGTGCAGCCACAATTAGCTGGCAGATTCGCCTTTGATGGCATGGCGGACTTGGCCCTTCCCAGTGCATCTTGGGATGCACTAGGGAGGGGCCTAAGGGCCTGATTGGCCCAGGCACTTAAGGCCTGAACTGTAGGAGGGACCTTAGGCACTTGAGCCAACTAGAATGTTAGGCCCATCTCCCAGAGCATTCTGAGATACATTGGGATTGGCCTAAGATTCTGATTGGCCTGATCCCTTAGGCCCCTCCTATGGGGGATGGCCTAATGGATCTGGCCAATCAGAATCTTAGGCCACTCCCAGTGCATCCCAGAATGCAGGAACATTCGGAGGGAAATATTCAGGGAGGTCGCATAGCTTTGGGCAGGAGGGACTGGGCATGCTTCCTGGCACCGATCATTGGGGAGGGTTTGGGGGATCGTGGCATCTCTCCTGCCAGGGAACATTCAGGGGGGTTGTGGCATCTTCGTACAGGAGGGACTGGGCATCTCTTCTGCGCTGATCATTGGAGAGGTTTCGGGGGATCGAGGCAGGAGAGATTGGGCATCTCTCCTGCTGGGGAACATTTGGGGGAGTCGCGGCGGCTTTGGGCAGGAAGGACTGTGCATCCCTCCTGCTGCGATCATTACGGGGGCAGGGGAATGGGTTGCCTGGGCCTCTAAGCTGATTGTGGAAGCCGTGATCAGTTCAGCGGCCCGATCCAAAACTTATACCTGTTTTGACTTGGTCTATGTCAAAACATATAAGTTCTGTCTAGGCAACCTATCAAAGTTTTTGATTATGGCTATCGGATGACTAAGTCTAGTTCTGCCCACATCCCGCCCACCTCCCACTTTATCCACTCCTCCACAAATGCCCTTTTTCTCTTTGGGCACACAGAGCTACAACCATCAGACACCAAACAAGACACAAACTATCTCAATAGATGACCAAGCTCCCTACAAACTGGGAAAGAGACACCCATACCAGAACCCGTAATATCAAGACTACACCAGATATAGCTATTCCCATCATAACCAGTTACACCATAATCATATGCCTACAGGAACACAAACCAAGTTATCTGCATTATGAACCCTAAGAAAATAAATTAATCCCTGGATATGGCCATGCTCTTCTAAATTGTAAATCACATTACATTAGTGTCTTCTATCCCACCAATACCTTTCAGTTCTAGCCGGTTTACAACAAGAAATTAGCCTGGGTATTCCCAGGGAGATTACAAGGTTGATAGCTATAGTATGCATCGGGATCTGGGGCATATTAGCAATCCATAAATACTAATGTAATGTAATACATTCCATCTGATTGCCATTCGAGTGGTGTACTGCTAAACATGTCTGTTTGTTTCTTGTATTTGTTAAATATGTTATTTTCAATAGTCCAGTAAGAGAGTGGAGCCTGGATTCTAAAAGAGGCACCTGAAAAAGGGCGCCAGTCACATGTCACTCAGGTTACGGTGCTGTTTTCAGAATCGCGGCCTGTGTCAAAGGTAGGTGCCAGAAATGTAGGCCCTGGATCGGTAGCATGGAATGTTGCTACTCTTTGGGTTTTGGCCAAGTACTAGTGACCTAGATTGGCCACTGTGAGGACGGGCCACTGGGCTAGATGGACCATTGGTCTGACCCAGTAAGGCTATTCTTATGTTCTTAAGTTTTAAAGGCCTACTTTTCCAGCACGTACCTTTGAAGCTTAGCCAACCCCACTCATAATCACATCTTTTTTGACAATCGGTGCAGCTAGATATTTGTGTAGATTAGATTCCGCCACCATGTTTTGTAGGTGCCTCATAGCATCTACTTTAAAAAAAAAAAAGTGTTTTTAATTGGGTTTTAACAGAGCAGTCAATTAACACACCATTAATAACCAATTAAAACAATTAACTTAAGTCTTCTGATACCTCCCTAATGGTGCTGTTTTTAGAATCTGGGCCTGGAATGAGGGTCCATTATAAAAGCCATGGTAAAATGGCATCCTATTGCACTACTTTACCATGTGAAAATTTACAGCAGATTTCCCTAAACCCTGGTACCTTAGTACTTGAGGAGGGTGAATAGTGTGGTCAATTTTATTTGCTGTGTTGCAGCAGCAAATGTTGCACATCACCTGATACAGCAATGCTGAAAGATTGAGCCCCAAGTCAGGATCACTATTTTTGAAAGAGCCATGCCAGTTGCTAAGAAAACTATCACCCACTTTCTGATCTCTTGTCAAAGTTCCCCAGAACTCTCCTCCCATTCCCAATATTCCCCCTAGGGTTTCCCTGGTGGGTATCAGGGAAGTGGGAGAGAGAGAATAAGGTTGCCAAAGTGATCCTTGGGTACTCCTGCCCCAGCAGCTCCCTGAGTCAAAATGGCCACCTCATCCCGCTAGTGATATTCTTGACAGTTTTACTCTTTATATTAATATTGCAAGTCTTATGCCAGGGGGCTGAGGTAGCCATTTTGACTCAGTGAGTTCCTGCTATTCCCATCATAACCCTATAGGAAGATTCTCAGTAGGCAATTGGGGTGGGAGGGAGTGAGGTCACAGCTAGTGACTAAGCTGTAGGCATAAGAGCTTGTGTCAAGAGATTAGGAGGGTAAAGGAGTAGTTTTACTTAGCACCAACCATTTTAAATTGCTCCCAAGTAAGTGGAGTTAACTTTCCAAATATAACACAACTTGCAAAATTTAATGCAAGCTGTGTTATTCATTTTGAATACTAATGAGCTGCTCTGCATAATTTTGCATGCTTCACAGCTCATTATTCCCTAACCAGCATTGTGTAAAAATTCCCCATTATTGGCAAGTACTGTGTGACATTGTGATAATACAGCTGAGCCTGATATGTGATGTCAACATGCTTTTAAAGTATTAAAAACACAGCTTTGGGTGGCAGAAATTGACTATACCAGCAAAACACCACCATGTCTGGTGTTTATCCAAGGTATTAACATCCATTTTACAATCTGTTGTATTACTTGAAATGTAAACAAAAAATTAAGTTCAATGTACAGAATCAAGAGCTAGACTGACATTGACCCAATTTTTACTCCCTTGAAAGACAAGGTCCAGATTCAACTTCCACTTATCTCCTATAAATAGAAAAATCTGAGTAGCTCTTGCAGGGTTACAGTACCAATTATAAAGTTACAGTATTTCAAAACAAACAACCCAGTTACAACATGGAACTTGGCCATTATTTTCAGTGGGGAAAACCTTCAAAATAACCCCCTCCTTTACTGACACATGGTGTGGGTTTTAGCGCCCACAGCGGAGGTAACTGCTCCGACGCTCATCTATGAGCGTCGGAGCAGTTATCGCCACTGTGGGCATTACCCCCTCCTTTGCTAAGCGTTAGCAAAGGAGGGGGTAAATTTGAAGCAATCATTTGATAAATTTGTTTGGATTGTCTTTTTTTTTTTTTTTAATCTTTATTCATTTTTAATACTTTCATTAAGTGAATACAAGAAAAAAGATACATTTTATACTTTATACATCACTTAAAATCCTTAGAATTTGGAATTTGTTTGGATTGTCTAACCATAAACCTAAGACCTGGTGTCTGAATTGAACCTATGGTCTTGCAATTGAAATCAGGAAGTCTTTCATATACTTATATACCTGTCATGTTTGTATTGCAAGTTCAAGATGTATAAAAGAAAGCATTATGATTGACTTCCAACAGGATTGGTTTCTTGATATGAAAGTTCCTCTGGTAAAAATAGATATTTTAGAACAGTGGTGTCCAAATTTGACCCTCGTCAGGTCTGGTTTTCAGGATTTCACAAATGAATATGCATGAAATCTGTTAGCTTAGCCAGCTTTTAAAAAAAAACAGTTTGGATAATTTCCTAAAAGAGAAGTCCATAGACCATTATCGAGATGGCTTGGGGAAATCCAAGGATAAGCAACATAAAATCTGTTTTACAACTTGAGATCTAGCTAGGTACTTGGGGGCCTGGGTTGGCCACTTTTTGGGATGGGAGGCTGATCTTAATGTCAGTATGGCAATTCTTATAAGATCTATTTACATACAATGGAAGCAGTGCATGCAAATAGATCTAATGCAAATTCAAGTTTATTCAAGTTTATTAGGATTTGATATACCGCTTATCAAGGTTATCTAAGCGGTTTTTACAATCAGGTACTCAAGCATTTTCCCTATCTGTCCCGGTGGGCTCACAATCTATCTAATGTACCTGGGGCTATAGAGGACTGAGTGACTTGCCCAGAGTCACAAGGAGCAGCGCGGGGTTTGAACCCACAACCCCAGGGTGCTGAGGCTGTAGATCCAACCACTGCGCCACACACTCCTCCATTGGGTAAATCCCGAAAACCCGACTGGATTGAGGCCCTTAAGGACCGACATTGGACAGCCCTGCTTTAGAAGGTCAAATGTGTCTCATTAACAAACTGGAGAAGCAGTGGCAGAGGCAGACTGATTTCAGTCCATGGTTACCAGAGATAGCTTTGCTACTGACAGAAAGATTGAGCATTTGCAGAGCCTTATTTGGCAGAAGAATGTTCATGTAATTAATTTTTCTCATAATGCTTCCATTTCTGGCATGAATTATATGAGAGATATCTGATTGAGCATCTCCAGTTTACCAGAGCCTCAACCATTTATCTTGAAGGCAGTTTGTATACAAGACCAAATAAACCCACTGCTCCTCTGTGGGTGCTCTCTGTGACTCAGGAACTATAGTGATTTAGTGGAAGTGATTCCAGGTTATTGGACATTAATAATAATTTATTTTGTTCTTGAACTAGACATGAATCTAGTTATGCAGCTTTATCTTTATTATGACACTTTTTTTTAAAAAAAAGCTCATTTTGACTAAGGCTTTACTTAAGGGATTATTAGGGTCATTCTCTTTATTACCCCGTTGTTTATTTCCAACTTGAAACTAAGTGAAAATTGCAGCTTCACTACTTATTAACAGCACTGACACAGGTAGGTTTGCAAAATGGGGCTGGTGTTGATTATATGTGAAAGTTGTAAAATCACCACTTCCATGTGGAAGCTTCCAGGTCTGAACTGTTCATGTCACAACATGTATATTTGTAAATGTCAGTCACGGTACATGGACTTATTGTGCCACTGGGGCTTGTGTGCATCTGGCCTCCCAAGGCAGACAGGTTTCAGCCAGATGTCAAACTAACAATGTACCGCCTATCTGGGCAGCAGCAGACAGGCAGTGTTGGAGATGGAGGATCACGTTTGATGCGACAACGGCGATATCAAATTTATACTGCGCAGAAGCAAGGCCCGGCCATCTACTTCTGTATTCTGCCATGAAAACGTGATGATATCATCAAGTCGCTAGGAGTCGATAGCACCTAACATATTTGTAAACTGGTTGCTTCCACTGTACGTTCCAGCAAATATACTGTGCATGTTTATTTGGAAACCTCTGTGACTCCAGGCAGCATATTAAATGTTTAAATAAATAAGGCAGGAGGGCATCCGTGCATGCACGTATGACACATGATTATGTCATGTCATGCACACGCATGCATGCATGTGAGATCATCATGTTGCATTTGCACAGATGCCCTCCTGCCCGATGAGAGAAGGCAGCAGAAAGTGGGGCTGCAGGACTAGGGTGGGATTGGGGGTCCAGATTTTTACTAAAGTAAAATCTGGTAAACCTATCCTCACTATCAGTCTCTATCTCTCCTCAACCTCCATTACCTCTCCTCCTCTCTGTAACAGCTCCCACAAATAAATATTTTTCCATATGTAGTGCTATATATTCAGCATGTCACAGGAATGTCATTTCGCCACTGTTAACATCACTGATATTCTCCATACCCGGTAATACAGCAGATGTTTTTCATGGGGTATTTTCAACATGTGGTGACATTTATCGATGAACAGTGATTCTGTCTAATTTCCCAGGCATTTATCTTGGAGATTTTTAAAACACACCATATGTTTTAGGTGGGGGGGGGTTTATCACTGTTAGATTTTGGACATCTTCCGGGTGATGTCTAGCTTTGGATTTAGACTAAATGTAAAGACGCATTGAAAATACTGCTATGATAGCCTAGGACCATTCATACCACGTTATAACATCACACCATCAATATATGAAATTATAAAACAACGGAGAAAAATAAACCTCAAGTGTGAGAGGCCGGGACTACACAAGTACCCGAGTCTATTCACATCATCACTGGTTTATAAAAAAACTCCGTGTACATTTAAATCAATACTTCTTCATTCACACTCAATAATTTTTTAAGAGTTTTCAAGGAATATTTTCAAAAGTGTTTCAGGGTGATATGTAGAAACCTATTCATGGCATGAACCAAATCCCAAACTAATCATTAACAGCACGAGGGCTACAGCTCAGCTAAACAGGTGTATGCAATTTGTTGAGGCATGGAAGATTGGAGCACAAGAATGAGAACACAAAACCACTCATCTGAAAAAACCGGAGTGTCCCAAACGATTCTCAGTCCTTTGTCCCGTCCCGACAGAAAAGTCCTTCTGTTTCGCCTGAAAGGCTACATCAGGGGAAAGATCCAATGTCCAAAAGAAACTCCTGCTTCCTTCAACGCCAAACAAACTTGCAGCTGGCTTCTCTCAAAATAGTGTTGGAGTTTTTTTATAAACCAGTGATGATGTGAATAGACTCGGGTACTTGTGTAGTCCCGGCCTCTCACACTTGAGGTTTATTTTTCTCCGTTGTTTTATAATTTCATATATTGATGGTGTGATGTTATAACGTGGTATGAATGGTCCTAGGCTATCATAGCAGTATTTTCAATGCGTCTTTACATTTAGTCTGACTTACACGATTGAATTCCCACATATATTTAGCTTTGGATTTAGTCATATACTGGTTTGTCTAATACACCTAACTTAAAAGACAAGCTAGTGTTAAATGCATCTACCCTTGGAAGTGCATCTATTATATGTATGGACCTTCAGACAGCAATCGGGTATATACCACCAGTTGCTTAATGCTTCGTCGGTCCAACCTTTATTAATTCAATGAATCACTCTCCTATTTATCTAAGTGCCATTTTTTAAGTAATGTATTTTTTTTTAATATATAAAACCTATCATTTTATCAATAACAGACCATCACTTAGCTTATAGTGAGCCTGTGCTGTCTTCACAAACAGGGGCATTTTTGATATGATGTCTAAATCCAAAGCTATGTGATCAACAAGCCACTGTTACAAGGCAATTGCAGCTCCCTCAAACCGTTTCCCTCGACCCTGAAGAAAGGTTTCTTTTTTGAAACATGCATGTCGGGAGAGGTGAAGACAGCACAGGCTCACTATAAGTTAAGTGATGGTCTGTTATTGACAAAATGATAGATTTTATATATATTAAAAAAATACATTACTAAAAAAATGGCACTTAGATAAATAGGAGACTGATTCATTGAATTAATAAAGGTTGGACTGACGAAGCATTAAGCAACTGGTGGTATATACCCGATTGCTGTCTGAAGGTCCATACATATAATAGATGCACCTCCAAGGGTAGATTCACTTAACATTAGCTTGTCTTTTAAGTTAGGTGTATTAGACAAACCAGTATATGACTTGTCAGACTGAACAACAGTGGCTTGTTGATCACATAGCTTTGGATTTAGACATCATATCAAAAATGCCCCTGTTTGTGTATTGCAGTGGCAAAAGACAATGTGAATTTACTTATAAAATGAATGTGAGATTGTATTTTCATCATTCATAAGATCTGTTTTATGGAAAGAAGGTTTGGATATTTCCAGACATGATGATGAATACCCTAGGAGAGAAGGAAGGCCTTTATGGCTATTTCACGAGAGATTAGGAGTGTTGGAGCAGTAAAGTAGGCTCCTTTCTGATATCCATTGTCACTTACTAGATATTCTTTTGACCACAGCTGTTAAGGTTGTCTGTACACTTCCCCCTCCATATTCACGGGGGTTGGGGGCAGAGCCAGCCCGCGAATATTTAAAAAAACACAAATAATATTCGGGCCGGTTCTGCCCCTAACTCCCGCTTCCCCCAGCTATTTTAAGCCCTGAAAGGCCCCCATTAAGCCTTACCTGGTGGTCTAGCGGGTTTTCAGCCAGGAGCGATCTTCCCACGCTCCTGCCCCGTGCAGATCGCTCACAGAAAATGGCTGCCTTGAGCTCCTGTAGTCTCTCAAGCCATTTCCTGTGAGCGATCTGCACGAGGCAGGAGCGTGGGAAGATCACTCCTGCCCCCAAAACACACTAGACCACCAGGTAAGGCTTAAGGGGGGGTTTACAGGGCTTAAAATAGCCCAAAAAATTAAAATGAATTTTGTGGTATTCGCGAATACGGAGGGGGAAGTGTACTATGTCTCACCTACCGATATGTTTGCTGTTCAACCAAGAGAAATTGCTCGATTAGTTCCCCTATGTTATCTCTGAGGAAATGGTCTGCTCTTAAAGATTACTTACTGTTGAACTCTGAATAACTTGCTAGCTCAATTGTTTCTAATGCATAATGCACATTATGACCTGTATGCTTAATATTGTCCTGTATGCACAATGTGTTTACTGTATATCCTTGGATTTTCCTTTGTTTTGTTCTTCATTCTTTTTTGATAGTTGTATGAAAACTTTTTTTTTTTTTTAATGAATCTTTATTCATTTTTAAAAGCCAACATAAAATGCCATAGGTTAACAAACAATTAATACAACAAACAGCACTCATTACAATGAAATGATATAATAAGTACATAACGCCCACCCTTCCTGGATGTGTATAACATTCATTCAGAAATCAAAGGGAAAAACTAATGATCAATTCTTACAAAATTTTGTTAGTGGATCCCAAACCTCCTTGAATTCATTATAGTGTTCCAAATTGTATAAAAACTTTGAAAAATAAACTAAGACTAAAAAAAAAAGGAGTGTTGGAGCAAACTTTCTCTTGGCATATTCATGCAAGTGGGACTAAATAGGGGGGGGGGGGGGGTTGTTCCTTCGTTAATCTGAAGAAAATCACTTCAGTTTTATGTTAGGGTAGTAGAAAATGAATTAGGGTAAAAAGTGAAAAGTGTTGCGCCTTTTTATGAACTGGTCTTTGCACCACAGAATCATTTTCTTCTTGTATTATCCCTGCTTTTTTCATTAGACCGTTCCCCTTCTTTATTCTTTGTTTTTTTATGGTCTAAGGAAGGTAACTTTATATAAAATTTATATATATTCTACCATATATGATTATTTTTCTTTATTACTGGTTGAAGAGTAGACTTGTATGTTAATTTCTCAGAACTTAAACATAATTTAAAAAAAAACAAAAAACAACAACCTTAGACAACACTATCAGATTCAGGAATCTGCATCCGATTGATTTTTTCAAGAAGCTGGAAGTTTTTGTTCACTATATATTGCTCAATATATATTTAAGAGATTTGTGTTGGAGCATTTGAAAACTCCTCCTCAGTCTTTACCACCCATTGTTCATGTATACTATTTGTCTCCTGTTAAGAAAAGGGCTGGAGAGGATGGACAAGATCTTCTTTCACCAATTTTCCAGTTTGGACTTAACTGCCTTCCTGGTGTCATCCAGAGATGAGGTAATCACTGTGGGCCAATTCTATAAACAGCATGGTTCTGTTTGTAGAATCCGTCTAGTGGCGCCTAAGTGGACTTAGACATCACTAACCCCCTCTTTTACAAAGGTGCGCTATGCTTTTTAGTGTGTGGTAAATATTAGCGCGTGCTAATCACGCGCTAAATGCTAACACGCGCATGTTATCCTATGGATGCGTTACCGGTTAGTGCACATGTTGATTTAGCGTGTGTTAAACGTGCAATAAAACGCTTAGCGCACCTTTGTAAAAGGCCAGGGTTTTCCTGGTCTAATATACCAGACGCCTAAGTCAGCCATGCTTACTTTTCAGGTAGGTATCATTAGGCGCCAGTAGGCACTAGGTGTCACTAGGTACCGTATAGTATTCGGCGTGAAAATTGCCCCACCCCCTTTTACAAAACTGTAGCACGGTTTTTAGCGCCAGCTGTGGCAGTAACGGCATAGAATTCCTATGAGTGTGGGAGCTGTTACCACCATGGTCACTAAAAACCATGCTACGGTTTTGTAAAGGTATGGGAGGGGTAATTAATTGTTTTTTTTTTATTTGAATTTTAATGTCATGATCAATTACAACTCCAACTAAACTAATTAAAAACAAGTTTTGCACGGAATTCAATATAGCATCGCTAGGCATTCCCAATTAGGGAACCATTTATAGAATTTTCCCCTTTATTTACATTGCTAGTGATACTTGTTTGTTTTGTTTGTTTATTTCTCACCTGCCCTTAACCAGGGCAAGTTACCAATTAACACCCAAATTAAAACATATACATTTGTCTTACAAAACACTTCAAGGACACACTATAACAAATTGCATACTTACATATCAAATTACATATAACATACATGTCGCATCAGCGGCGAATATAAGTCATACAAGATGCCTCAATAACAGACATCATTAGACCAAATAAAACAAACCAGACCATCGAACGCCTCCGTGACCAGCACTCAGCACTCAAGAGTCATCACTCCTTCTCCCTCAGCCAAACTCAGACCCTATATTTCATTTCACAGAACAGATGTCTTTTCAGCAATTTCATAAAGTTCTGTACATTTTGCTGCTGGCGAATATAATCTGGAAGGTTGTTCTACTCCGCGGCAAGATGCTCTGGACCAGGTGTTTAGGGGCCAACCTCTGTAAGCACATAAAAACATTCACCAGTAGCTTGTACCATTGCTTATCCTTTACCTTCAGCCAATAAAACCTTATAAAATATTCTGTTACATGCTCACATCTATCCAATTTAAACAGTGAGCACACCACTGAATTTTGGGCCACCTGAAGTGCCCTCAAAACTGATTCTGGTACTCCCAAGAACACCAGACTGCAATAATCAAAAACAGACAAAACCATCGACTGTAACACCATCTTAAACAACGTGACTGTTAAATAAAGTCTCAAACCATTAAGTAACCGAAGCTGAAAATACACCTTCCAAACTACAGCAAGCAGCTGCCCTCTCATAGTGAGTCCTGAATCCAAAAGCATACCAAACATAGAAACATAGAAGATGACGGCAGATAAGGGCCATAGCCCATCAGGTCTGCCCACTCTATTGACCCACCCCCAAGTCTACTATCCTAGGGATCCCACCTCGTGCCTTACCAATACTTGAACTAGGTTTGGACAAAGACTGGGTCTTACAACTTTATTTTAGATATAAAATTCCCCATTGCTGGCCCTGTATGATAGAATGTTTCCTGAGGTCTCTAACGCTACCCAAAGGAGTCATCAGAAATTTTTATTGCTATATCCCAGGTTGTTGGATATAGAGGCATTCTTTATACTTAGATTTTCTTGTAAGTTTTGATAAAATACCAGACCAACATTTATATATTCTTTGAACATCTCAACTTGTGTTATTCTTGAATATCAAAGCTGTCCAAGCAGGGAGCATGTCCCACTCTCAGGAAGGTGAGATGGAATAAAATGTATTGAACTGGTAGAACCCTTATTAAGAAGTAAATAGTTTTATAGTCCCCTAGAATTTGTTCTTCTTTATAATTTTGCATATTTAATTACATCTTGTTTCTTAGACTGTTTGATCTCTTGGATCTCTCCTAGATTGTAGACTTGAGATAGGTTGAAATATTAATGATTGTTTGATTATATTAATGATTGTTCCTCACTTGAGGAACGCAGAGAGAGGGGAGACATGATCGAGACGTTCAAATATGTCACAGGCCGTATCGAGGTGGAAGAGGATCTCTTTTTCCTTAAAGGGCCCACGGCAACAAGAGGGCATCCATTGAAAATCAGGGGTGGGAAATTTCATGGCGACACCAGAAAATATTTCTTCACCGAAAGGATGGTTGATCGCTGGAATAATTTTCCACAACAGGTAATTGAGGCAAGCAGCATGCCAGATTTTAAGAAAAGATGGGATTGGCATGTGGGATCTCTTCATGGAGATAGTTAGGGGGTGGGCCATTAGTGTGGGCAGACTAGATGGACCGTGGCCCTTTTCTGTTGTCATGTTCTATGTTTCTATGATTCAGAATTAATGCTTCTTTTTATTTTTCAATTTTTTGTAGCCAACTTCTGTAAAGAAGATCCTGTAATTCATATCTTAAAATTGCAATAAGAAATTTAAATAAAAAAGAAAATATACCATATAGCTGCCACATACCCCCATTTATGACAAGAGATATTTGCCTTTTGGAAGCCCAAATCTGCAAGCAGATGAGATTTGATATACTGCCTTTCCGTGATAACAAACAAAACAGTTTGCATATTATAGAAACATGATGGCAGATAAAGGCCAAATGGCCTATCCAATCTGCCCATACACAGCATCCATTATCTCCTACTCTCCCTAAGAGATCCCATATGCCTATCCCACACTTTCTTGAATTCAAATATAGTCTTTGTCTCCACCACTTATCTTGTATCTAGGAGAATGAAGGAATAACGCCAACTGAAACGCTAAATGCTCCAATGCTCCTAGGAATTATATGAGCATTGGAGCAGTGTTGGAGCATTTAGCACTTCAGGACACAGTACAAACCTCTACTGGAGCTTAGTAAAAAAGGGGGAGGAGGGGTTAAGTGACTTGGCCAGAGTCATAAGGAGCTGCAGTGGAAATTGAACCAGTTCCCCCAGTTTTCAGACCATTGAACTAGCAGGCTAGTCCTCCATTCCTAATTACCTTCTACTTGCTTGCACAAGTGAAGATATTGGAAAACATCTTGCTGAGAACCATAACTGGGCATTTTAATAATTCTATAGGATAGCTCATACTGTGGATTAAACAGCCTGAGACTGAGAAACACAATATCAGAAACTGCACTGTGCAATCAGTTATTTCTTTAATTTTATTTCAATTATAAGCGGATGGCAAGCATAACAGAAGGCACAAAGGTAAAGTGGGGGAAAACACCTGTTTTTACTTCAATTACTGCCTGCAAACTAATAGGGCATATTTATTTTATGCCATTACATTTGCCTGGGTAATAATGCATAAAACATTTCCCAGTTTCTACTGCAGACAAGCACTGAACAGCAACTAGCAGTCTCTGAATAAATGAGACATGAATACGCCCTCTCAGTCAAACGGCAATGAATATAGGCTTAATGACAGCATCTATTGCCTTTTGCAAGCAATGTGTGCAAACAGGAAGCAGTTGCATGACAAGCTTATTCCTTCCATTCTTAGCAACCAGCCTCCATTTGTTTGCTTTAAGGTCGCCAGCTCATTCAACTCAAAGCATGGAAAATGCACTGGTAGGGGCGAAAAAAACAGCTGCCAGCAATCAGGGCTGCTTGGTAGGGAAGGAACAAGCTTTATTTAGATAAGGTTTGATTTTTTAAAATCAAGGTACAGAAAAATATCCTTTCTCACGGCAGACCTATTTATGCAGGTTAGCTGCTGGGTCAAATTAAAATTGCAGTTTGGGAGGGAGATGGGCTTACATGGTGTTGTATCTGTTTTAAATGGAGGTGTTGAGATTTAAAGGGATTTAACTGGCCAGAAATGGCTCCTGGCCAGTTAAATCATTTGTGCAGGGCTGTCAGCGCTCTCAAGCCCCGGCTTGTATGCTAGCCTCAGCCACTGCTCGCATACCCATCCTTGACACCGCCCGTACGTGCGTATACTAGCCTTACCACTGCCCGGGAAGGGGTAAAACGCAGACCTGACGGACCTCGCGGATCTAAACCCGCACGTCCTTAAAAATCTGAGGTCCGTGCTGCTTGTAGTTAGCTCCAGCACTAGCACTAGTCTCTGGCTCTGACAGACCTCGGTGACAATTTAGTGCTGACGGATCCGTCTCAGCATAGGGAGGGAAAAGTATTAGGATCCGTCAGTGCTACAGTGTCACCGAGGTCTGTCAGAGCCAGAGACTAGTGCTAGTGCTGGAGCGGCTCTAAAACGAATCCTTTAAACTGGTTTCCTGCAGCCCCAGTAAATCGGCTCTGACAGACCTCGATGACATTGTAGCACTGACGGATCCTAATACTTTCCCCACCCTATGCTGAGACGGATCCGTCAGCGCTAAATTGTCACCGAGGTCTGTCAGAGCCAGAAACTAACTACAAGCGGCACGGACCTCAGATTTTTAAGGATGTGCGGGTTTAGATCCGCGAGATCCGTCAGGTCCGTGAGGTCCGCGTTTTACCCCTTCCCCCACTGCCCATATACTGGCCTAGCAGGAAAGGAGAGGCATTAAGATAATCTCAGCAAGCATAGAATGTGTTGTGGTAAGGGCTTAGTAGGATCGACCCTACCAGGGGGGGGGAGGGCAACCAGTGGCATAGTAAAGGTAGGATGCACCCAGGTCGGTGGTGCCCCCCCCCCGGTGACCTCCTCTCCATGCCCCTCTTCCTTCCACACACACCCTGCTCCTTCCTGCCCCCATTCCACACTTGCGCTCCCCCTCATCCCTCCTCCTTGTACCTCTAAATCTTCACCAGAACGAGTGGCTTCTGCAGCATGCTAAAATTTGGGCAGAATTTGGTGCTAGAATTTGGGCAGAATATGGGCAGAGCACATAGGTAAGTGAGTAAATTATAGAATTCTATCATTTATATATATTTTATGCCCAAGGAAACAAGACAGTAGAAGCAAGTCCCACACAGCAAACAACAGGAAAAACAAAAAAAAGGTGGGCTATATGGGCGTTCAGGATTCACACATAATTTAATCCACCATGAAAGAGTCTCTAATACAAAGCATGTATCATATCAAGGGTGTATTGCATCAACATGGATGTGTTTTGGCTGGTTCGCCTTCATCAGGAGAAAAAGCGATACCTGCCTCTTTCTTAACTTTTTTTTTTCTTATATATATATATATATATTTTTTTTTCAATCTCTCCCCTGATAACAAGGAACAGCTCAGCCAACACTTCTCTGTTCCAAAATGGTGTGGAAGATCAGAATGAGCAAATTCAGATCTCCAAAACACCTCAGGAGCAAGCTTTTATCAGTGCAATTCAAACATCCAAATAAAACTCTAAAAACATCCAAGCAGCTTTAAAATCAGGAGCATCCAACAAGAGAGCAAACGCACACAGCAACAAATGTAGTGTTTCTCTGCCTACAGCGTTTCACTTCTAAACTCTTTGGATTAATATTTGTGTGAATCCTGAACTCCCATGTGTTCTACTTTTTTGGTTTTTTGATATGTTTATTCCAACATTAGGGTACAGGTATTTACTCCAACTATAGGGCTGGTGTAAGGGAGCATGCCATAAATGTAAGCATGTTTTAAACCCCTTAGTGGTCTATAAAGTAGGCACTTACATTTCTTTATAGACCAGGCTAAAAGAGGTGCAGTTGGGTGCATTTTTAAAAAAAAAGAGAGATAATGATAATGCCTCTGTACCAACTGCTGGCCAACTCCAGAGATAAGACAAGTTGGAAGCAGCTTGGTCCACTAGTAGGAATACAAGAAGACTATTGTTAAGGGTCATGAATGCCATTTTGAACCTGGAATTTCTTTTTTTTTCCCCCCATAGATATTTTATTAAATTTTTAAAAAGAGAACAATATTCAATTCACCATAATAAACAAAATATAGCAATGAATACCAAATATTAGTCTTGGGATGCAACAAAGGTACCATGCAAACAATCATAACACAGTATATAAATCAACATTTACGTAAATGTTGCCATATTTTGTTCGATCTCCTCAAGTTGCCACACTTAACTGCAAATATTTTTTTTCATACTTAACATATGGACATACCAAATTCCATCAGTTATTGTAATCCAATTTAGAAAAATCTTTCCAGTGAAAGAGTATTGATTTAATAGTTATCATTACTAGGTTTTTCAATAATTGAGTTTTATAAGTATCCAACCCAGCATCTATCCCAATAGTGCCTAATATTACTATTCGATAAGATAAAGGTTCTGACATAGAAAGTACCTTAGATATAGTTGACCAAACTTTATCCCAATAACTACATAAGGACATGTGCCCCCTGCCAGCTTACATGACCAACAAACATTCCTCTGTTTACTATAATGTTAGCCTTTCAAATTAAGGGGCGCCACAAGTACAAGGGGGCACTCGGAGAAATTGAAAGGGGACAAGTTTAGAACAAATGCTAGGAAGTTCTTTTTCACTCAGAGGGTGGTGGATACATGGAACGCGCTTCCAGAGGCTGTTGTAGACAAGAAAACATTAAATGGTTTCAAAGAAGGTTTGGATAGATTCCTAGAAGAAAAAGGGATTGAGGGGTATAGATAGGTATAGACCATTGCTCAGGCAATGGGCCTTATGGGCCACCGCGGGAGCGGACCGCTGAGCAGGATGGACCTAGGGTCTGCCTCAGTGGAGGCAACTTCTTATGTTCTTATGTTCTTATGTTCAGTAAACGTTCCAATAGAGCAGGGACAAATCAGGATTGCTCCTGCTTCCCACTAGACATGAGGAACCCCTAGTAAGAGTCCGGTGTGGTATTGATGCTGAGAGGTGGAGGGTCCTTGTATAGAGGGATTGGAAGAAGTATTGATGTAGAGGAGGATTAGATAGGTATAGATATAGGAAGAAGGAGGGATTGATGTGCTTTCAATGGTACATGTCCCAGCTCCTCCTGCACTTCTGTCCATTCATCACTTCCCTTTACCCTCCTGACTCAGACCCGCCTCCCAGATTTTACCCACCCACCCTATCTAATATAATAAAACGGTAAGCCATGCATGCGCACTTCCTATGCGTGCGTCCGTTTTCCATGAGTTGTAGCGACCCATAGGAAGTGCGAATGCGCGGCTTACGGTCTGGCCTCACAAGGCAAGACAAGTTGATGTCGACCGCGGCGGCCTGAGTCAGATGTCGACCGCAGCGGCTGCTGGCCGCGGCGGCTGTCGGCGGCTGCAGGCCGTTAACATAAGTAGGCCATGGAGTTCAGCAGGAAGGTATGGGGGGGAGGAAAATACTGCACAGGGAAGTGGGGTGGGAGTGAAATGCTGCAACACATGGAAATGGAGGGGCAGAAAAGGGGTTGATGGACAGGGGAACAGGTGTTGATGAACAGGGAGGGGGCAGAAAAATGAAAACAGGGGGAACAGGAAGGAGGTGATGATGGACAGGGGGAGGTAAAACAAAAGGGAGAAGGGCTTCTGCTGGATAAGGTGAGCAGTGATGGGGTGGTGGAGGACACAGGGGAGGTAAAAGGAAGGGAGAATGGACAGGGGGAGCAGGCAAGGGGTGGTAGTGGACAGCCAAGGAAAAAAAAACAAAAACAAACAGACAGAAATACAGAAAGCGGCTAAGGAGAGAGAGAAAAAAATAAAGACAGACACACACACATATATTCTAGCACCCGTTAATGTAACGGGCTATAAGAATAGTATATTATATTACATTACATTAGAGATTTCTATTCCGCCATTACCTTGCGGTTCAAGGCGACCAATCCATTGTGTGCATGTTGCTTTTTTTGGGCTGGATGTGTGGTAACCTCTCTGCCCCTCCCACATGCCTGTGCCCTTGTCCCCCGAGCAGCCCTCGTTTAACAATCTAAAATCTCACCGCACTGATATTCTCCCCCTCCTCAGGTAGCCTGGACCTTTGTTTGGACGTACAGGGGCATTCTTCATGCCCTGGTGGTGACTCTTGCTCCATAACTCCTGCCTGCTCCCGTGCTTGCCTGCCTGTGTTCCCGGTATCCTGCTCATCTGCCTCCAGCAGCGAAATATTGCCTGCTGTATCTTGCTCACCTGCACTGTGGGGCTAGGGCATAAGCTGTGCCATGTGTAGGGGTCGTAATGTAGGCTACACACTGGTGACAGTGTTATTGTGGGGCTTTTGAAGTGGCCTAGGAAATAGGGGAATTGGCACCATTCAGTGTTTGTGGACCAGTTGACCTGTATTTGCTCACATCATGACTCTGTCAGTCTGTCTCAGTGCATGCCCAGTATAATATGATTTTGGAAGGCTAATAAAGAGCTTAAATAGTCTCTGTGACTATGTGGTGATATGTAAAAGAAGGGTCAGGGCCCATTGAGATGCATCAGTGTAGCTCATAGAGGAGCCAGGTTGACACCATGCCTTGCAAATGCCGAGGCAGCGCCAGAGGAGATATTAACCATCGGGATGGGACTTCTGTATATACTGCTGCTCCTGCTCCTTATATCTTCTACCAGCCTTTGGTGCTAAGCCTCCAGACAACCATTATAGGGATGCCGTTGTGCTGCCTGGACTTGGACAATCACTAGCCCCACCCCCTGAGTGACATCACTCGGGGGTGCAGCGGTATAAACACTGAGGCAGCACCTACGGCAGTAAGAGCCTCCTTGTCGCGCTGATGAAGGAGCGACAAAAAAGGAGCTCCTTAGGGCGCTCCTTTGGGAGAAACTTTGGGGAATTTGGGGGAACTTGGGGGAATTTTGGTTGAGACTAGTGGGTGGGAAGTATAGTGATGGAAGTTAATACCATAGGGCAGTGTTTCCCAACCTGCAGTGCGCGTACCCATATTTTCTTATGGATCTAAGTTTTTTAATAACCAGGAAGGATTGTTTAATTAGAATTTGTACGTGCTGGTGCATAAATAGGGAGTTATCAGCTTCAACCCCTAAGATCCATGAGTGTAGGTCTAGCGCAGGGGACTCAAAGTCCCTCCTTGAGGGCCGCAATCCAGTCAGGATTTCAGGATTTCCCTAATGACTATGCATTGAAAGCAGTGCATGCACATAGATCTCATGCATATTTATTGGGAAAATCCTGAAAATCCGACTAGGAGGGACTTTGAGACCCCTGGTCTAGTGGGAAGTTGTTCCCATCTAGAGTAATGGTCAGTGAGTATCTGGGATCATTTGGGGGGAACTAGTCATAAAAACTTTGTTTTGTTTTTTTGAGTTTGAGGTCGTTTGTGGAAATCCAGTTTTCAATTATCAGACAGCAAGTCTTTATGGTATGGAGGGTGTCTTCTATTTGTGAGGTAACTGGCAGGATGATTGTGATGTAGAGAAGGACACAGAGTCAAATTTGTCCCAATCCCGTGGGATCTATCTCCAACTCCATCTCATCCCCATGAGTTATGTCCCTGTCTCATCCCTGCAAGCTTTATCCTCATCTGCACAAGCCTCGAACACATTGTTGACAGGAATGGAGATAGATCTCGCAGCAATGGGGATAAATTTGTCCCTGTATCATTCTCTAGTGTGATGTCATCAGCATAGGTGAAGTGTTCCATTTCGGCTTATTTTAAAGTAGCTCCCACTGTTTAACTTGCATGAGTAGGTTAAACAGTGTGGGTAAGAGTGGGGAGCCCTGGGGCACACTACTTAAGGATGCCAGTTACAGCTGGAAAGGGAGTTTTAAGTTGTTACATGGAATGTTTTGACAGCTTATGTTTAAATACCTACTCTAAATGCATGGTGCGCTACTGTGTCAAGAAAGGAAATGTGTTATGTACAAAGTTACTGACCCAAAAAGAGGATAAAAGACAATTTTTGCATATTTGAAATCAATAGACACATAGAAACATGATGACAGATAAAGGCCAAATAGCCCATCTAGTCTGCCCATCCACAGTAACCATTATCTCTTCCTCTCTCTAAGAGATCCCACATAACTATCCCACTCTTTATTGAATTCAATAGAAACATGATGGCAGATAAAAGGCCACTTAATTGTTGTCGCAATAGTCTAGGACAGAGCTACTCAATTCCGGTCCTCAAAGTCCACAGGCAGGCCAGGTTTTCGGGTTATCCACAATGAATACGTATGAGAGAGATTTGCATGTCAAGGAGGCTATGTATGCAAACCTCTTTCATGCATATTAATTGTGGATATCCTGAAAATGTGGCCCACCTGTGGACCTCAAGAACTGGAACTGAGGACCTCAATAGTCCTAGTCTAGGACAAGGCACAAGTAGTGTCTTTTACTATTATTGAACAAGCATATATGAGTGGGGCAGGATTAATTTGTCGAGGGCCCCTAGGCACCCAAGTACACTGGGCTCCCCTGCTCCGCCCCACCCCACCATACGCCCAGGCGGAAACAGGAAGCTGTGTCAGAGGGAAGCTTTGGGCAAGCAGCACCGTTTGCACAATTACAGTTCCCGTTGCCTTTCTTACCCACGTTGCTTGCTTGTCTTACTTTCCATCGATGGAGGGGGGGGGGGTGCATTGCCGATCAGGGTGGGGCCTGCGTTGCCGATCCATGGGGTGGGCCCGCATTGCCAATCGATGCTGGAGGGGCCCATCGCCGTTTGGAAAAAACAATGTTGATGCCCTCCTTCATCGGACCCCCCTGACCATTTCGGGCCCTAGGCACGTGCCTACTTGGCCTATTGGTTAATCCTGCCCTGTATATGAGTTAATTTTTAATCTCTCATTAGTGACAGTTGCAACTAGCTGCTTTGAATACATTGTAGATTTTCTCTTTTGATGGGAAGAAGCTACAACAGATGCCATATGTCTGACAAGAAAAATAACCTCTTTAAAGGTAAGTAAACAGTACAGATTTTTTTTAATCCACCACTGGTCATATGCACAATGTAAGATTTATGAACGTGGTGATCCGTTCACTTCCTAATGTCAGTCTTCTGGGAAAGCATTTTCTTTCTCAACATGCTCTCCAATAGCCTCTGAGTCATATCTCTGTTTTCTTGCACAGACGTTAAAGCAGAACACATAAATAAGTGATGGCTGCATCATTTTCAGTGGTTAGTGGACAGATTATGAATTGTTTCATCATTAAAGGACACATTAGCTCTGTAGAAGTTTCAGGTGCTCTCAACAAATGTTGTACAGTTTGCTTTTCCAGTTGTGTCAGATCCTTTGTAATGATCACTCAAATCATTAACATTTAGCTCAGTAAATAGATCAGTTGTTTATAGTCTTCTATTCGGGAAATGACTGGGACTATGAAGCTTTACATGGAAGTTCACATCTGCATGATGCTTACGGTATATTCTGTATGATGTGAAAGGATCCATCTATCATGTAAACTGCCTAGTCGAAGACGGTATATAAATTTCTTAAATAAAATAATTTTGTTATAGAATACTAGCGTAAATTCACATTGACATATCTAAATATAGGTGTGATCATTTACATCAAGTCAATGGCAGGTGTAAAGGGACACACCTATATGCTTCTTTGCATTACATTGCATTGCATTCTTGACTTATATTCCACCACAGCCCTTATGAGTTTATAGTGAATAACAATATATTTCAATTACTGGAAACAAACCCAGTTAAACATAATGTAATGACAGATAATAAAAATATTAAAAATAAAGAATGAGATATTTCAATATAAGAAATTTTTGAACTGAAATGTCTTTAAAAGTTTTCTAAAAATATGAGTTTCTCCCCATTAAATGCTTAAGAAATATTTAACAGACGTGTTAAAATTTTCCTCTGAGCATATACCACCAATTAATCGTATATATTATTTACCTAAAAAAAAAGTACCAATTGCCTCTATAGAAGGTGAAGGTTTGGAAGCTGTAGAGCCACTAAACCTTACAGAGATTTTGGAATCCTCGGTGGATGTGTAAACAGAAAGAGCCATTTTATTGGTTGCCTTTGTTTTTGAACAAGATTTGAATTCAGTAATGAGATTGTTTTTTCGTAATTCCCTGATGTTGTTTCATGGAAAGAAAATTTGGATTTTCCCTGATGTAACAAGAACTACACAGGAACGGAAAAGTTGTTCTTAGCAATGAGGACAGAAACATTAGCACTTGGAGCAACATTTTTTTTTGCATACCCATGCAAGTGTTCAATTAAATTCTTAGGTGTCAAGTATACCTTTTTTATCCCAGAACAAGTTAGATCATTCCTGGATTTGAAGAAAATGTCAACCAGGATAGTTTAATAAGTGATAGTCATGATTTTGGAAATATGAGGAACGTATACTGTTAAGCCAATTTCTTTATTACTAAATTTCTTTATTGAGTTGCTCCTCACTCTTAATATTCTTCCTCTGATGTGATAATGTGATCTAAGAAAGATTTAATATTTGTTTCCTTACTTAAGTTTGTATCTTGGTTTCAATTCTGATTTGCTTGTACAAGAGATCTCTTGTGAAATTATATTAAAATTTCAATAAATTTTAAAAAAAAGTTTTCTAAAAATAATATATTGACCTACAGATCTAATTATGTCATCCTTTTATCAAGCCGCGTTAGGTTTTTTATTGCCAGCTGCTGCAGTAAAAGCTCCAATGCTTATAAAATTATTTTACCACACCAGCTGATGATTTTAAAAAACCCTAATGCAGCTTGATAAAAGGGGGCCTAAAATAGGAAGATCATTCCAAATTAAAGGAGACTGATAAAAAAGGATACCTTCTATTGAACAAATAGTCTAATTGTCTTTGGTGAGGTAACTTGAAGATAAAATTGTTTCTTTACAGCATGGCCTGGTCTTCTTGCTAATAATGAAATCAATTCCATTAAGCAATATGGTGCATGCTATGTAGAATATTAAAACACCTAACTGTGAATCTGCAATACCGCGGAATGTTGCCTGGTGTGCCGCAGGGCCGCCATCAGGGCAGTACTACCAGTCCTGCATTCAGGGGCCCGGAGCTGACAGGGGGCCCGAGGCAGGGGCGCCAGTAGCTCGCCAAGGCAAAGTGAGTCGATCACCCAGGACTCACTTTGTCTTGGCGATCTAATCTATCGAGCCGATAAGTCTTCTTCTCCCCGACGTCAATTCTGCAGTCGGAGAGGAAGTTCGGGCCAGCCAATCGCTGCCTGGCTGGGCGGAACTTCCTCTCCGATTGCAGAATTGATGTCAGGGAGAGCATGCGTCGGCGTCGGCTTTGGGGCCTGTTATCCATTGGTGGGTCCTGTTCCCCGATGGCAGCGGCAGTGGCAGTGGCTTGGGGAACGGCAGGGAGAAAGAAAGAAAGGGGGCAGGCAGGGAAACAGAAGGAAAGAAGAGAAACAGAAAAAAAGAAAGAAAGGTCAGGGAGAGAGGAAGAAAAAGTTGGGGGAGGGAATGAGGTGTGGAGGAGAGAAATCATACAGGCTGATAGAAGGGAAGAAAGATTGGATGCACAGTCAGAAGAAGAAAGTGCAACCAGAAATCACCAGACAAGGTAGGAAAAATGATTTTATTTTAAATTTAGCAAAGTGGAGGCAGTATTACCACAGTTTTCAAAGGAATTTGCCCAAATAACTTAATAGTTAACTGGGTAAATTCCCAGAGATGAAAACTTCCCTTCACTTACTATGCACAGTTCTGAATTTATATCTGCTGTCTATATTTTACAATAAGGTCACCTTTTACTAAACCGCAGTAGTGGTTTTTAGCGCAGGGAGCCTATGAGCGTCAAGAGCAGCGCTGGGCATTCAGCGCAGCTCCTTGCGCTAAAAACTGCTATTGTGGTTTAATAAAAAGGATGGAGGGTATATTTGTCTATTTTTGTATGCTATAAAAACCAAATACAGAGAGAGACTGAGAGCTGTTGACGAAGAGCTATGTGTGTGTCTTTCTTCGATTCCAACCAGAATATCAGCTTTGTGTTCAGCCAAACAGGCCCAGGTTTCGCACTGAATAAAGTATTTTATAATTTTTCACTATTCTGTTTACTTAATATTTCATAATAAAATAATTATAAAATACTTCCTTTGTGTTTATTTGATTCCTATTCAAGAGAATTACTTTATATATAGTCAATATAGGCACAGAGTTAAATTTTTTAACATTTTCTAATGGTGGTGTGCCTCGTGATTTTTTTCATGAAACAAGTGTGCCTTTGCCCAAAAAAGGTTGAAAAACACTGTCCTAAGGAACTGCTTAACTCTGTCCCCAACCTAAGACTGTTAAATGACTGTATGAGCCAAGTTGCTGAAAACTACCTTGCCTACCTTAAACTCGTCCACACAGTTATTGAAACCTGTTAATTCTCTTTTGAGTTTTTGTTGCTGTTTTTGTTTTCTATCTTTTTGTCCATGCCAGTACCACAAACTGGAGGTTGGGGATTTATAAAAAAAAATATTTGTTTATGCAGAAAATATTTGTTTATGCAGAAAATATTTGTTTATGCAGAAAACTCTGGGCTATTGATTGAATGCATTTCCAGATTCTTGCTTGTGAAATATACCAGAACTATAACCAAAGGGATTGAACCTTATCTGGCCGGTGGCCTGAATATAACTTTTATTCTTGTTGCAAAGCCATTCTGACGGTGTGCCTATTTTGGAAAGGCTACCTCTCTTACCTGTGCTTGTGCTGTTAGGCAGTTGTCTAGCCTGGATAAAAGACCTGAGCGGACCCTCAAGCTTTAGAGGGCACGCTGGGGAGATTATTGTTGCTGCCCAAAGGCATTAATCAAGCCGGTTAGGTGCTTAGGGGTGACAAGCTGTATGCTATATATATTACATGTAAATTTTTGCATATTCCCTCTTCAGTGCTATTCAAAAAGGCAATTTTCACACTGGCCAATTAACTAGAAAAATTGAAAGTACTTTTTTACCCACTAACTGTGCACCAATCTTCAATGCAAAAGTACACATGCATTTTCACTTTAACAATAGCTGAAGGAAAGAAGTACACATCTTCTTTTTCTGTGGTTATTTTTTTCTGTCCAGAACAATGCAAGTACTTCCCACAGGCCCACTCATCCCCTATATCTGAACACAACACTTCTATTGGCACACTTTAGCCCAGTGTCCCACAAACGTTTTTTTTGTTCCAGCATATTAACAGAGCAAATCTGTGGCACACATACAACCCCCATCCTACCACTGCCCTGCCCCACCCTCCCCCCAGCCCTGTCCACTCTCCCCCAGCCCCGCCTCACATGAACTTCATCTTGTTTTCCCTGAGCTTGAAGCCGTGTCTGGAGGACCTCCAAGCATGCTTGGATGTCAATGCAATGATGTTGCTCGCATGCACACTATGTCATCATGTCAATGTCCGTGCGTGCTTGGAGGCCCTCCAGACACGGCCCTGAGCTCAGGAAAAATGAGGCGAGGTTCATGTGGGGGGTGGAGAGGAGGAGAGATGCTGACGATGGAAGTGACACTTAGTATATGTCATGTATCCTTCAATCCCTGGCGGCATATGCGGAATCTTGCCACGGCACACAGTTTGTGATCCACTGCTCATAAGAACATAAGAATAGCCTTACTGGGTCAGACCAATGGTCCAGCAAGCCTAATAGCCCTTTCTCATGGTGGCAAATTCAGGTCCCTAGTACCTGGCCCAAACCCAAGGTGTAGCAATATTCCATGCTACCAATACAAGGGCACGCAGTGGCTTCCCCCTAGTCTTTCTCAATAACAGACTATGGACTTTTCCTCCAGGAACTTATCCAAACCTTTCTTAAAACCAGCTATGCTATCCGCTCTTACCGCATCCTTTGGCAACACGTTCCAGAGCTTAACTATTCTCTGAGTGAAAAAAATTTCCTCCTTTTGGTTTTAAAAGTATTTCCATGTAACTTCATCAAGTATCCCCTAGTCTTTGTAATTTTTGAAGGAGCGAAAAATCAATCATTCTACTCCACTCAGGATTTTGTAGACTTCAATCATATCTCCCCTCAGCCGTCTCTTTTCCAAGCTGAAGAGCCCTAACCGTTTTAGTCTTTCCTCATACGAGAGGAGTTCCATCTCCTTTACCATCTGGGTTGCTCTTCTTTGAACCTTTTCTAGCCCAATTAGTTCAAGTTCAATTTATTTAATATACTGCAGATATTAAACCAGGGATAAATCTAAGTGGTTTACAATTAATATAAATTGGGGAGGGGAAAACAATACATAAAACAAACTTCGTAATACTTAAAGGAAAAAAAACAATAAGGCAATAAGGTTACATTACAATAAAATTTGCATAGGGAAATTAAGGAAAGGGAAAAAAAGGGAAAACCATAATATATATCTTAACAGAGATTTTGGCAGTTGGAACCCAAGCACAGTACCGGGTAAAGCTTTGGATTCTTGCCCAGAAATAGCTAAGAAGAAAAATTAAAAAAAAAAAATTTAAATTGAATCAGGTTGGGCAGACTGGATGGACCATTAGGGTCTTTATCTGCCGTCATCTACTATGTTACTATGTTACTATATGTATCCTATAAAAAAAAAAAAAGGAAATTTTAAAATATTAAAAAACTGAGGAAAAAGCTTAAGAAAAGTAGAATGCCTTCAATTGAGCTTTAAATGTGATGAATAATTTTTCTTCACGAAGATAAATGGGAAGAAAGTTCCAAAGAGTGGGTGCCATAACTTTTACAAGTAGTGGATGTGAATTGGGATTACCAGTGCCACAAGTGTGCAATGGCAACATGGGGTAGCCCAGAAAACATCAACCGGAAGATGGTCAGGGTTTTTTGTTTTGCTTTTGTTGTTATAGGGATTCTGATTTTGGGATAACCCATAACTAAGGCTTCAATTTATTTCAATTTTACAGACTTTAAAATTCCTATCAATTCTTAAATCTATCCTCCTAACCCCACCAAAAGCAGTAGGTGGTATGGTTTTCTTATACTGTGATTATGAAACATTTCTCAGCATTTCTCAGCATTTCTTTCCTAATAAAATTATAGCATTTAGGATAAATCAAAATTTCTGTCCAGAGCCTGATTGCTTTGCTTACCTTTTTCAAAAAGCAAGAAAAAACCTCCCAAAATTGCTTCGTGATTTTTCACCTCCCTCATATTAGGGTTTCATTTTTGTACCTTTTTCAAAAAGCATGACGTCATTTATTTTATCTTAATTTTTTGTTTAACCATGATCTAGCTAAAAATAAATGAGTGAAACAACCATTGAGGTAGTATTGTACTTTATATCGGCATGAAAGCAAGTTCCGGTGGAGCGTCTAGCGTAGCATCCTCGTAGCCAGTGTAGCGTTGCCATAGCTACCAGCTGAGTCACTTAACAGAAGAAAAACAGAAAAGCTGCATACTGTCTCTGCTGACATTCTGTGACATTTTTCTATTTTCAGAGAGCTGTCATTGACATCTCTTGCTTGCAAAACCAAAGGAACAGCTTGGACCTCTTTATTCCAAAAGGTCTGATCCACACATTACATCTCCTTAAGAAATATATACCGTAATCCTGTCACCTTGAGTGAATTAAGGACACCAGACGATGCTCCCTTTTTCTCCTCTGGAAATTCCATTTGTTCTTTTCTAACTTTGTTTTGTCATTTCAGAACCAAAAGAACTAGTTTAGCATTCACTGCAAATACAGGCATCAAGTTTAGTGAGAAGCATAGAGGTTTAGAATATTCACAAGACTAACCTAGACAACTTAATACCAGCTGAAAATTGCAAAGACCACTTCCCATCAACAATCAAAATTCCCATCAACAATCAAAGTTTCCACTTCCCATCAACAATCATAAGACAATAGCAAGTATTTTAATTGGGCATATGTCAAATCTACACAAGGGTAATAAGGAGGTCTAGCAATCACAAGGAAATGCAAACTGTGGCCGATACAACTTTGGATGAATTTCTTCAAAAAGGCAGTAAATAAATCCAAATAAAGAAATACATTTACTTTAATTGAATAATTTTATAGAAACATGATGGCAGATATTATTACTACTATTAATGATTTCTAAGGCACTGCCAGATGTACATAGAACTGTTACAGAGTCACGAAGTAGAAAATCCTTGCTCGAAGAGCTTACAATCTAAACAGACAAGACAGACAGTATGCCAGGGCGAGGGATACAGTTAGGGAGGATGGTTAATCTGCTGGTTAGGGTGATGAGCAGTGGACAGTGGGGAGTAGGCTTATGAATTGAAGGCTATGTCAAAAAGGTGGGTTTTCAGTCTACTTTTATACAAGAGAAGGGGCATAGGGACAAACTCAGGTAGTTTATTCCAGGCACACAGGGCAGTTAGATGAAAGGAATAAAGTCTAGAATTGGCAGTGGAGGAGAAGGGTACAGATAAAAGCAGCTTATCTGAGGAACAGAGTTCTTGGGAGTCTCCAAGTTTATTATGGTATAACTTTGATATAACATCTATCAAAATTATCTAGACGGTTTACAGTCATTAAAATAATTTAAAAACAAAACCGATATAAAAGAAAACTCCAACACATAATCTGGAGGCATATAAGGAGAGATAAGAGAGGAGAGATACTGAAGGTCTGTCCCATGAATACACTTGTAGGTTAGTAATAGGAGTTTGAGCTGTATGCGGAGGTGGATAGGGAGTCAGTGAAGTGATTTGAGGGGAGGTGTAAGGTGAGTGTAGTGAGGTTGGCAGAAGATAAGTCATGCGGCTGAGTTTTGCACCAATTGCAGAGGCAGAGGCAGTTCAGCAGGAGAGCTGTTAGAAGAAAATTGCAGTAGTCTAAGCGTGAGGTGCTAAGAATGTGGACAAGGGTCTGGATAGTGTGCTCAGAGAAAAAGGGACAAATTTTGGTGATGTAGATATAGAAGCGACAGGCTTTAGCAGTCTGTTGGATGTGCCTAGAAAATGAGAGGTTGGAGTCAAAGAAAACTCCAAGGTTTTGAGTAGAGGAGCCTGGAACAACAGAGATGGGGAACAGAGTGAGAGGAGTGGAAGGTTTAGGAGAAAAGAGGAGCAGCTCAGTCTAGGACATGTTTAGTTTCGGATGGCGGTGGAACATCTAGGCAACAATGTCAGCCAAACAAGCTGAGTCTTTTTCTTGGACTTTGGGTGAAATTTTGGGTGTAAACATGTAGATCTGGGAGTCATCAGCATATAGGTGATACTGGAAGCCATGGGAGGATATCAGGGCACTGAAGAAAGAGGTGTAGAGAAAGAAAAGAAGAGGTCCTAAGACAGAACCCTGGGGTATGTCAACTGATAGCGGGATAGAAGTAGAGGACCCACCAATGCATACACTAAAGGTGCGATGGGAGAAGTAGGAGGCAAAACCAGGAGAGGACAGATTCACGGAATCCAAGAGAGGACAGTATATCAAGGAGTAATCAGTGATTAACAGTATCAAAGGCAGCAGACAGGTCAAGAAGGATCAGGACTGAATAAAGGCCTTTAGATCTGGCCATAAAAATCCATTTCTAGACTGCACACACCGAAAAGTTCTATGCGGTTTACAAAAGTTTAGCGAATAATACAAATCATAAAGAGAATCGAGTAATCAAGGGCCAAGAAACTTCAAAAATAAAAAGGTTTCAGGTGTCTCCTAAACCGTAAGTAAGAGGTAGACATTGATAACAACTGTTTAAAATCTTTATTCCAAAATGCTGCTTGGAAAGAGAGACTTTGGTGAGGGCAGTCTCTGTGGAATATAGGGGGTGAAAGCCAGGTTGTAGAGGATCAGGAGACTTTGGGGATGAAAGAAATTCAAGGCAGTGACAGAGAACAGCATGCTCGAGTAGCTTGGATAGGAATAGAAAGGAGACAGGGCAATAGTTGGACGGGCAGGTGGGGGTCCAGTGAGGGTTTTTTGAGAAGTGGCTTTGAAGACACCAGGGACAGTTACAGTGGAAATGAATAGGTAGAGGATATGACAGATGGGAGGGATAACAGTGTGTAAGATGGGGTCAAATAGAGGGAGTGAGAATAGGGTCTGAGGGGCATGTAGTAAGTTTAGCTGAGGATAGAAGTGGTGTGGTTTCTTCCTCCATGATTTCAGAGAAGGAAGAAAAGTCAGTGGTAACTGAAGGAGGGTCAAGAGGTTAGGACCAGGAAAGAGAAGAATGTGCAGGTGTTTCCTGAGTTGTTTGGATGAAGGAAGAAGGGATGGTATGAACTTGAAGGTCAGGAGAGCAAATAGTATAAAGGGGAGAAGGATGTGACTGTGTAGCAGATTCAAGGATGATCTTGCGATCCTTGTCACAAAAGCCTTGTGATTCTTGTCATGTCAGCCATCATCTGGGGAGAGAGAGTTGGAGGTGTCAGAGAAGGGGGCGCTTTGAGGAGGGAGTTCAGGTGGCAAAAAAATGGCAGGGGTTGGAAGAAAGGGAGTTAGCTGGATGTAGTAGTCTTGCTTGACCAGTGTATGATAAAGGCAAAATGGCCCATCCAGTCTGCCCATCCACAGCATCCACTATTTCCTCCTCTCACTAAGAGATCCCACATGCCTAGCATGGATAAATAGTATGTTAAGCAACATATGATGATAACTATAGGACATACCAAGGGTTCTTGGCACCAGTCCTCTAAAGCTACAAGCAGCTCTGGTACATTGGATTGAATTGCATTTGTTGATTTTATATATTGCTTGCACCATCATGACATTAAGCAGTTTACAAATAAAAACATAAATATCATCAAGCTTGGATAGGGTTAACAGACGCCCAGATCTCCCCAGACACATCCTCCTTTTAGATGACATGTCCGGGCGTCCAGACAGCCTTTCAAAATCTGCCATTTTGTCCATGTTTTGAAAAGCTTCCAGCTAGGAGCGACATCAGGGACGGCAACTGAGCATGCGCGAACGCAACACGGTGATGTCATGTGCATGCATGTGATGTCATCGCGTCCCACCAGCGCATGAGTAGGTGCCCTCCTGACAAGTGAACAGGTTGAGGGGGCAGGCCTCGGGTAGAACTGGGCGGGGACGGGCAGAACTGGGCAGGCCTGGGGGGCGGAGCCATTGCTCCGGATTATAGTTCCGGAAAATCTGGTAACCCTAAGCTTGGAAAAGATATGGCTGAGGGGGGAGATATGATTGAAGTCTACAAAATCCTGAGTGGTATACAATGGGTACAAGTGGATCGATTTTTTACTCCATCAAAAATTACAAAGACCAGAGGACACTTGAAGAAGTTACAGGGAAATACTTTTAAAACCAATAGAAGGAAATGATTTTTCACTCCGGGAATAGTTAAGCTCTGGAACGCATTGCCAGAGAATGCAGTAAGAGCAGTTAACGAAGCTGGTTTTAATAAAGGTTTGTTCAAGTTCCTGGAGGATAAGTCCATAATCTGCTATTGAGACAGACATGGGGGAAGCCAATGCTTGCACTTAAAGGTCATCAAATGCTTGAGCATAAAGCAAAAACCAAAAAAATAAGTTCTCAGGGCTGTCTTAAAAAATGCTACTGAAGGAGACAATCAAATATGAAGGAATAACTCATTCCTTAGAAGGGGAGCTAAGTAAAGAAAGGCTGAATGGTGAGTGTAGTTCCATCATTCTCTAGAAGGTGGAAGTACCACTCAAATCAATGGCATAGTGAAGGTAAGAGGTACTCAGGGTGGTGGCGCCTCTCCCCTGCCCTCTTCTTTGCCCTCCCCATCTCCATTCGCTCCTTCCCCACCCCCTCTTGCTGCAGGCATGCCATTTCCCTTCCCCCGTATCGCTGTAAAATTCCTAGTGCGAGCAGCAACTCCAAATCTGCTCTCACATCAGCGTCGGTTCTTCCTCTGATGTCACTTCCTAGGCGCAGGTCCAAGACTGCCCCCATCCCCCCATTACTACACCACTGACTTAAAAGGTTCTAGGTCAGCAACCACCCAGGCAATTCCAACCAGATAGTTTCCACTACCAATTGCCACCTGGAAAATTACTATCTAGGTCAATTCCCCCATAACCAGTTCCCAACCACCAATAATGGATAGTTCCCATCCATGACAATATTAACCATTAAACCAGACATATGCCCAATAATATAAAAAACCACACCCATTCCACAAAAAAACCAACAATCTTACTCTAACATTCAGGATCTCCCTCTGCACATACTTGAGGTCTCTCCCTAACCCTGACTTGGGGGCTGCTCATACTCGGGGGTCTCCCTCTAATCCTAACATTTAGAGACTGCACATACTCAGAGTCTCCCTCTAACCCTAACACTTTGGGGCTGCAAATTGACATATATGGTACAGTGTAGCCATGTGCAAGGAGCCCCCAGGCATTCAGAGCAGTATAGAGTAGAACAGGAAGGGGGTACTGTCTTGGGGGGGAGGGAAATGTTCAGGTGGCAATTTACCTAAATGGTAATTATCCAGGTGAGAATTGGGGGTGAGAACTATCTGATGGGAATTGTCCAGATGGTTACTTATCTGATTCATATTAAAAGATTAGTTATTTGAAAGTGTAAAGGTCTGATTGGGCCATAAGGCATAATTATAATAGACAAACATGGAATTAATAAAAGTCATAAGGAGAACCTTGAATTTAACCCGATAAGTTACCTGGAGCCAATAAGCATCTTTTTTCAAAAAGGGGATGATCAAAATATTCAACATATGTTAAAATCTTAACTACAGTATTTTGTATCAATTGAAAGCATTCAAATTGTGATGGAAGCATATATGAATTTTACTACTTATTACAAGGGTGTGTATGATCACAGAAAGTGTGATTTGATCTAGAAATGGTCTAACGGATCTAATACACTTCATAGTTTAAAAAAAGGTCTCGTGGCCCTGAGACAGAGGAAATTTTGATCATAAAATCCAGATGAGAATCAAACTGAAAACCCCAAATCTATAATGAACTGGTGAAACTGAGTAGTTATCCGCCTAACAGAGGGTGATATTAGGAGTTGTTGATCAACCTGTAACCCACAATTCTTGACATTTAAAGGGGGTCTGATTTCAGCCGAGCCTTGTCTAGCCAAATATGCAACTGGCAACCAGGTCTCTAAAGCGGGGTCAGACCCAAAGTCATTGGGATCATGGCAAGCCTCTAGATGAAAGTCATCATCAAATTAATAACAACTAAATCCCTAAGGAGTGCACTAGATTAACCAAGGATGTCTTGTCTTGAAAACATAGACAAGACTGCACCCCTTACTCTCAGCTCATTTCTGATGAAGTGTTCTAGTTAAATAATCATCCTTTATAACGGAAACATCAATACAATTGATAGAAGATTGGTAAAACTGTATTCAGACCTCAGTAGCTACATACGTACAGTACATTCAAAGATTTCAACCAAAGATCAAATTGTTGCAATTCAAAGATCCTGACCAAACTACAAAAATATCATACACAAATGAAAGAAGCCCTTAGAAACACATGTAAATGTGTTCTTCCAAAATAGCCATATAATTGTAGGTGTTGTTCATGTGAGTACGGAGACCTCTAGGCAAGCCTACAGATACCTAAGGCCAGCATAGGCAAGGTTTATGCCAGAAGTGGCCTTAGGTGTTGTGACAGGGAAGCTCCTGTCACAGTGAAAACTACTGCTGAAACTCCCCAGAATGCAGCACAGGGCTCTGTAAAACCCGGCATGGAGCCAGGACAGATGGCTCAGCCAAAAGAATACAAGCCAAGGCAGGTCCCAGCACAGCTGAAGAGCCAATTAGGGAAGGCTCTGAAAACCACTAATTGCCCCTATCACTCCTTTCCAGAGGTCAGGGAGAAACCTGAGACCAATTTAGAGAGGGGTGGAGTCAGACCCGGGAGTTTGCCTTATAGGCAAAGTAAGTTGGCAGACTTAGGGGGAGGAGGAAGGAGGAGGGAGAGAGAGAAGGAGGACACAGCTGACTCTGATGAGAGAAGCCAAATCACTCAAGGAGGTTCCAGGTCACAGAGGGTGCCTAAGACCCAGCATGAGCGTATGGCAGGAAGCCAGCACCTAAGGAAAGGTGGTACAGCACTTGGGAGGTACAGTGACTGGCAACTTAAACCCCAGAGAGAAGGGCTGGGAAATTATCCCCAGGGAAAGGCTGCAGGTATTTTGGCAGACTTGCAGAGAGGGGGATGGGAAGCACAGCCTGGGAGAAATGAGGAAACGTTAAGCTAGAGTTCCCATGAGGGTGAATGGGAAATGTGCAGTGTCCTGAGTGATACTATAAGTGAAGAGGACATGGACCTGGGGGAATACAGTATGTGAAAGTCCTCAGCTAATCTCCTGAAGAACGTTCTCCCAGTGTTTCTTTGTTTCACACGGAAGCCAGAGCATTGCTGGCAAAGCTAATTAGGTGATAAAAACGTGTCAAGAAGATAAAGAGAGCTGAGAGGGGAAAAGGCTTGACACAAGCCGGGCTCAGCTATAAAAGCCAGAAGGTGTTAAGGTCCAGAGAGATCAATAAATCCCAGTGGGGATACGAGCCAAGGAAGGCATTGAACTGAGATAATATTTTGATGTTATAGTATTTTTCCTTTTGATAAGGAGGGGCAATCCAGCTCCTCAGTAAAATACCTGAGACTCACCTGGACTGTAATGTAATAGTGTACAGGATGCACCCAAAGGACTTTAACCAATCAAGGTGAATGTTTTCTTTTTGCTTCTGTTTTCTTTTCTCTGTACTTTGGGACACTAATAAACCTGGTACTGTTTTTCAAGTAATCCGGTATCCGGGTCTTCCTTTCACCACCATATAAAAGGCGTACTAAAATTCTTACTTGTGGTCCGGGCCGGAGTTTCCCACCTACTCGGGGACGGGCCCGGCCACAGTGTCTACCGCAATACAAGCCGTTTCCAGAATCAGGCCCTCAGAGCCCAATTCTATAAAGTACACCTAAAAACAATCAACGCCAACTAGCGCGGTGCTAAGCGCGATTCTATAAAAGCTAGGCGCATTGTATAGAATCACACTTAACGCTGCCTAAATGTGCTTAGGTATCGCTAGGCATCCTAACTTTAGGTGCACCCTATTTATCACAATCACATATACGTTAGCATAGTAGTCTCAGACATCTATGATCAAAAGTCCACTGCACATAAGAAACTACACTGCCAATGACTGTGCTAGTTCTACTACAGGACTTAAATGTACTGAAAATAAGGAGCAAAATGTTCTCAGGTCTCTTTTTCTCAACTTGCTTTTTCGGCTGTGCAGTTTCTTATGTGCAGTGGACTTTTGATCATAGAACATAAGAATATGAAAATAGCCTGACTGTGTCAGACCAATGGTCCATCAAGCCCAGTAGCCCATTCTCATGGTGGCCAAGCCTAGTCCCTAGTGATTGGGTAGCAACATTTCATGCTACCCAATCCAGGGCAAACAGAGGCTTCCCCATGTCTTAATAACAGACTATGGATTTTTTCCTCCAGGAATTTGTCCAAACCTTTCTTAAAACCAGCTATCCGCTTTTACCATAACCTCTGGCAAAGCGTTCCAGAGCTTAACTATTCTCCGAGTGAAAAAATAATTCCCCCTATTGATTTTAAAAGTATTCTCCTGCAGTTTCATCGAGTGGCAATTATAGCATTAGTTCTCTGTTTAGGTTGTTGAAAAAAGCACCCTATTTATGCCAGGGTTTTATTTGCCGTCACAAACTTTCAATTCTTAGGAGGAAGTGGAGTAGAAAATGCATACATACAAATAACTATAAACACCAGTGAAAACTGAGTGTAGTGCCTTAATGTTTCCCTTAAAGAGCTCTGGGACAGCATTGTCTTCTGCAGCTTCTAGGGTTTTCTTTGCCTACACACCTGCCTAACAGTGCCTAATTCACAAAGAAGCACTGAACTCAAAAACATGCCCAGGATCCACCCCCCTAATCACGCCCACTTTTAGGTAGGTCTTTGGACTAGGCGCCTGCTTTTTATAGAATCAAGTTTTTCGAGTTAGTCCAATTAAAGGCAATTATGAGATGTTACGTGCCAATTATCGTCGTTGATTAAGCTTACTAGTCAATTAAGTTAGGTGCCTACGTCGGTCAGGTGAGCCAATGTAGGTGTCTAACTTTAGGCAGACTACATAGAATTTTTCACTCTCTTTCTCATCAATTGACATTAAAATTTGTAGGGGCCCTGTTGAGACCAAATGAAAAAGACTTCTATAGTCAAATGGTCTGTGAACAGGAAATAATTCTTTAAACAGGATTGCACAGGTGGAATGGAAAAGATGATTCAAGAAGTAGAATCTTCTTCTAATGAAGCATACTGTACATGTAACCGTTTGCGCCATAATCTCATCCAGAAATAGCAAGCATCCTCATTTGCAAAAGTCTAACCTGGAGCAGAACCTAATAATGAAGTGGCATTGATACAGAGCATGAGCTTCTCACACTCGATTAAACAGAAAGTGAAATTGGCAGTTAGGTCTTAGAACTGATTTGTTGCAAGTATTACTAGGGAGAAGCACTCACCGCTCTGAATATTTTGATAGATGATAAAGAGTCTTACCAAGTAGTGAGTATTGCCTAATAGTGTTAGCTGCATCCATTTTGTAAGTCGGAAACATGACGTGTCATATAATTGTCCTCACTTATCTGGATCATTTCAGAGTAGCTCTCTTAACTGCAAATGGTCTACTCTGGAGGACAGTGTGGCGTAGTGGTTAGAGCTTCAGCCTCAACCAGGGCAGGATTAATTTTTTGAGGGCTCCTAGGCACACAAGTACACTGAGCCCCCTAGCCAAGCCCCGCCTATGCCCTACCCATGCCCCGCCTATGCCCCACCCATGCCCCACCCTCATTTAATTACCTATTTTCTTATTTACTTCTTTATTTCCACTTGTATTTCTTTTTTTCTTTTATTATAAAATTCAAAACAACAAAGATTACCATACCAGTGCTAGTGTACAGTTTTAATTATATGCAAGCCCCAAACATCTCTGAACAAATCCCCCCTTCCTTCCCACCTATTGCACAGGACTTTAACTCTGAACCCTTTCCATACGTATATAAAAGTGTTCAAATGCATTGTAAAGCAGTAATGCTATCTGAAACATAAGTCTGTATTAATAACCAAGTTTGCAACTCCTCTCAACTGCCTCACTCTATGTTTTCCAACTTTAACCCATATGTATGTATAAACAACCAAATCTGTATCTCCTCTGGTGCGTTCCACTCCGTGTATGTTAATTTGTAACAAAACAACAAGGCAAGTGGTCCACCAAAGAATCCACGTGGAAGAAAAGAAGATCGGCAGACAATAAGGAGATTCCAATCAGGTTTATTCAAGGTGCTCCCAGGAGCCATGCCTGATGCATTTTGCCAAACAAAGCTGGTCAATGCTAACAGAAAACCATGTTTTTCATACACCCAGGACACAGACGGCTTTTCAAAACCGTGCACTTTGTCCGGGTTTTAAAAAGCAAATGAGCAGGCTGAGGGGGTGGGGCTTAGGGCAAGGCTGGGGCATGGCATGAGCATAACAGGGCGGGGATGGGTAGAACTGGGCGGGCCTGGGGAGTGGATCTATGGGTCTGGATTTTACATACGTAAAATCTGGTAACCCTACCCAGAAGCCTTTCCTCTGATGCTGGGATTTTGCATCAAAGAGAAGTCTTCCAGATCAGCCACGGGCAACATGTAGGAGCTGCTGCCTGTGGCCTTTTGAAGACTGTGAGTTCAGCTGCACTGAATAATGAAGAAGGAAGGAGGAGGTGCTACTTGGACATCTGGAGCCAGGCCCAGAGGTACACTCTCACGAGAGGGGGGCATGGGGAGGCAGAGGTTAGGGGGTGGCAAGGCCATAGGGGCCAGGGTTGGGGAGAGGGCAGAGCCATGGAGGGTTGGGGTCAGGAGGCCCAATGTACTTGGGTGCCCAGCCTACTGAAGAATTAATCCTGTCCTGTGCTAACCAGTTACCGTGTGATAATATAGATGCGTGAACCACATTGGTTAGCAGAAGAATGTCCACTCTCTGCCCCTGACATGTCCCTCAAAATTACAAAAAAATTAATTAGCATGTGCAAATGCAAAAAATAACATATATTTAGCGTGTCCTGCATTAGTCCATTTTTTGCTGCATTAGGCACATGTTAGCATCTAATGCAGCTCGGTAAAAGGCCCCCTGAATCATATCTGCTCCATAGTGCTTAGGGCCTCATTCAGCCATTTTGTGTTGATTGCAAAACAGCTTATTAAATCAGGCCTTTGCTACTTCCGTAATCTATTATAAACACATCAATATAAAATTCAGTTATCATATTTGGGTGATTCAATATCCTTTGGAAATGCACTAGCTTAAAAAATAGAAAGCAAACATAAATGACTGAGACTACAAAATCAGATCAAAAAGCACCACTCAATCTCTATATTTAGTCCATATGATTGAACAGTATCCAACTGATAATGTTATCTTTGCTCTAAATGGGACAAATGTTGCTTATGATCACTTTCCTACACTGAGATTTAAACATGGCTCACAAGGAAAGGAGCAACACAGCATTAATATTGCTAGGAAGACTCCAGCTCTTCACCAGTGGTTCTCAACCCAGTGTTTGAGTAACACTTAGTCAATCGGGTTTTGAGGATACCAACAATGAATAAGCATGAGATAAATTTGCATGCACTACCTCCATTATGTACAAATTTATCTCCCACATGCTGTTCGTGCTGCTCTTGGTTTTCCCTCTGATGTCACTTCCTGGTCTTGCAACCAGGAAGTGATTTCAATGGGGAGCCAGACTGGTACGAGCAGTAGGCTGGAGATGTAATTCGCACTGGCAGTTTAAAGAGATACGGGGTGGGGGGAAGGGAGGGTGCGAGCGAAGACCATGCTAAACAAATGATCTGTGAATACGTGTTTAAACATTTGTTTAGCATGTCTACCATTTTTATAATACATTTACGTTTTTCACTTCACTCTGCATTTTGCATAGACTCAAATATTTTCTGTTTTCACATATTTATGATATTTATCACTTTTTTCACCAACTCGTTTTTATTAGTGCCATTTACATCACTGTGTCCTTTATCACATATCTTTCATACTCTTTGCATGTCAGATATCATTCACAGTCTTATCACCACTACTATTCATAACTTACACGCATTCTTAATGTACCCCTCATTATTTATAGGACCCCTGAAGAAGATTTTTTGTCGAAACGTGGACCGTGTTGGGTCCTGTATCCCTAGCGGACTAGGTCCTTTAAGGCTTTTATGTGGATGATTTATTTTTATGTGGATGAAATTATTTTATGTGGATGATCTCAGTGTACCTTTGGAACTTTGACACTTTCAAATAAAGTCCATTTAGGAACATCGTCACTCCACAGAGTTTTTTTGGTTTTCTTCTTTATAGATAGTTCATTAATGTTTACATTTGCCACAGTTATGTCTGTGGTTTTAAAACATATGTTAATGTGTTTTACAGTCCTGCCTGAAACAGAGCCCATGCAAGTGTTAAACCAAATGACAGTAGCAGAGCAATACTTTATCTAGTGGTAGATACTGCCATCTACTGGTTTAGTGAGTATTTCAAATTATATCTCTTGCAGATATACAGTATTTCTAATTTTTCTGAGAATAAGCGGGAGAGGGGGAGCAATTTTGAAAGACTTAGGAGTCTTTTTACTAAGATGCGCTAATGGATTTAGTGTGCGTTAATGAATTAGTATGCATTTAAATGCCATGCAGCCCATAGGTGTACAATAGGCTGTGCAGCATTTAGTGCACACTAATCATTAGTGTGTGCTAAATCATTTAACACATCTTAGTAAAAGGACCCCTTAGTTAGGTTATGCATAGGCTAAATAGGAGTTACCACACAAAACCCTTTTACTAAACTTCCTTAGTGCATCCTTAAGCAGGCCATTCCCACACTCTAAAGCCATTTTTATCACATAAGTAAAATAGCTGCTTTTTCTGGGAGAGTTTTAAATTAATAGCCATGGACTAATTTTCCCATTAGTAGCATCTGTGCACTTGCCACCATCTACAGTATTTTGGCCCAAATTTACTAAGCAAACCGATCGGTTTGCGAGCCCTTTGCGACCAAATTTCCCTCCAACCCCATTCACTAAAGCCGGTAGCGATCCTCCCATACTGGGTCAGACCAATAGTCCTATTCCAGCGACCTGTTCTCACAGTGCCCAGTCCAGGTCACTAGTACCTGACAAAACCCCAAAGAGCAGCAACATTCCATGCTACCGATCCAGGGCAAGCAGTGGCTTCCCCCATGTCTGTCTCAATAACAAACTATGGACTTTTCCTCCAGGAACTTGTCCAAACCTTTCTTAAAACCAGCTTAAAACCATTACTGTATATGATCCAATAGACTTCTGTTTCAATGTTGCTTCCATCAGCAAATTTGACTCCTGATTCAGGTCGGTTGGCTGAAATACAACTTGTATCGAGCCATCTAAGGGCGCCTTTTACAAAGCCGCGTTAGCAGTTTAAGCGCACATAGCTTTTTAGCGCACGCTAACCCCGCACTACATGGCTAGAATTAATGCCAGCTCAATGCTGGCGTTAGCGTCTAGTGTGGCTGGCAGTTTAGCGCACGCTATTACACACATTAAACTGCTAACGCGGCTTCGTAAAAGGAGCCTGAAGTCTTTGCAACACAGTTGTCCAATAAGCTTAGCTTTTTATATACATGCACTGATTTTTAAAAAGGGTTCCAGGGGAGATCCAGGAAATTACAGACCGGTAAGCCTGACTTTAGTGCCGGGCAAAATGGTGGAAACAATTATCTATCATAATAAAATGCTAAACGCGCATGTGCACTCCTACCACCATGATTCGTGATCCGTAGGTCCGTGGCCGGCAGGAGTGCACATGTGCGCTTAGCTGTGCCAATGGCCGACAGAGAAATTGTAAAGCGTGGGCATCCCCGCTCTCCAGCAATCGATGAGTCCGTGATCCGTAGCTCCATGCGGTGCACCGAGCATGTGGCATTTTCTGTACGGCAGTTTCCCCAGCGATGGCTGTGTTTTCCATGCGGTGTTTTCCCCTGATGATAAAGGACACTGCGGCAGTAGAGGTTTTCACGCCTCATTTTCCCCAGCTGACAAAAGGAGCCTACAGCAAGCCCTGCCCCAGTGAGCATGGGTAAGTGGACGCCAGCACACTCTTTAAGCAGCAATTGCCAATTGAACTGCTAGCTTTCACTCATGGTGTGTAAAATAACAAAATACATGAAAAATGATCCATAACGCAAGTTTTATCAAAATAATTAATTATTGTCTTTATTTTTCCATCATGGAATTTCAAGATTGGTTGCATCATCGGAAGCTCTGTACAGTACTCAACTCGATAATTCATTGCTCCCCAGTATATACCTTTTGTCCTGCATGACATCATTGGCTGTCAGCTAATCCATTAACAGAGGCTGTCCTTAAATTTGGACAAAAAACTTCTCTGTGCTGGAATAAAAGTTCCAGAAAATCATATTTTTTGTTTACATTCATTTCTGAATATAAACATTTTATTATTACATATTCAATATTCTTTTTGTCCTTCTCAAAACTTATTTCAGACAGTTTGTCTATGTAACCTGCTGAAAAGTTCTTAGCCCTTCCTGTCAGTATCAGACAAAGGAGGAGGGATATTCCCCCTCCCTTTTCTGAACGTTACAAGAACTGACAGGTTCAAATTACACTGGCACATTCTTAAGTGTAGGCTCTCAATGCCCCCCTTCCTATGCTAGAGACTGATATAGGTCTCTGATTCTAACTTAACTATTTCCAGATGTGGCTGTAGGATTTTTCCTTAGTGTTCCTTATATAAAACATTTCACTTTAAGTACAAATTCTTTCATATATCTTTCATATATCCATTCATTCGTCCATTCAGTCAGGGCTCCTTCATCCATCCATACCATGTATTTCATTCATATTTAATGCAAGAAACTTTCTCTATTATGTCCAGTATACCCAGCTCAAGCCCATCTGGTATCAATTAGACCACGAGGCTAAAGGCGGGCAAAATCCTGAACACAGACTAGGGACATAGGCTGAACACAAATGGAGTAAAGCCAAGCAGAAGACACAGAAAAACAGAGAACAAAATGGAGTCACTACCTCAAGATGGAGTTCATGTATATCCTGATTTCCTCTATGATCTAGCTTAATAGCAAAGTACACAAAAAGAATATTATTATGCTTTTCCTTAATATTAATCTGTAATGTGTTTTTCTGGCCTTGGCTACATCCATATTCAGATTTTTATTCACCAACTTTTTGTACGCTTCTATTGGGCGTGGCCTTAACTAACACATATGCTCATATCTAACTAGAGTTACCCAGAATCATATGAAAAGCAGGCATTTTTGTAGAAAAACTCCACAAAATACTGCACCAATCATGTCCTGACGTCCATTCCATTACTGTCCCATAGACATCGCCCCCTACTGGCCATGAGCCACTATTCCTCACCCAGCTGCCTCTGAAAGCAAGGGACACTTCGCAGATAAGAGGGGAAGAAGCCGAAGAAGTCAGCTGTTTGCCTGGCATCTTTCCCTTGCTGGCGTGTAGCATCGTCAAAGGCATCGACATTGAAGAAAAAGTATTTGCAGCCCTAGCAACCGCTGTGTGAGGAGCACACGAATCAAGCAAAAATAACTGCTGGCTTCCACACATGAACCCCTGACAATTACTGATTTAGAAGGTTGTTTTTTATTTTTATTTTTTTTACAGCAGTTTGCTGAGCAGGAAAAAATACTTGCGGTTTGTTTTGGGTGAAGAGTGTGTTCTGGGGAAACTGTGAACTATCGTGCATTGACTTAGGTAAAGGGCAAGGGTGGGTGTGCTGGGAAGGGGCCCAGGGAGCAATCTTGCTTTCCATTGGGGGGGAAGAAGTGTGATTTGTTGAACGATCTTGCTTTCCTTTGGGGGGAGGGGTGTGATTTCTTGGGTACAAGAAATGATCTTGATTTGCTTTAGGGGGAGGGATGTGATTGGTTGGGGACAGGTGGCATCTTGGACAGGGGAAGCAGGGAAGGGATAAGGAGTACTACTGGACAGGGGGGAGTTAAAAGTAAGGGAGAAAGGCTACTGTTGGACAGGGGGATCAAGGAAGGTATGTGTAATTTTAGAGACAATCATCTTGAGAGAATCAAGTCTACTCCTCCAAGACAGATGCGAAGGGGCCCAAGGTTTAATAGCATTCTGAATCTTATCAATATTACTCATATTAGGATAAATCAAAAAGTAAAGGCAAAATACATTTAATGGCTTTAATAGAAGTAACTGTGAGCAACTGAACATATCACTTTTCCAAATAGTCCCCATGCAAAATGTCACATTTGTTGTATCGTTTAACTAGCTTCTACATTCCTGCAGAGAAGAAGTTTTTCAGCCAGGTGAGCACTACCACTGCTTTGGTGGCTAATAGTCCGTCGTATATTATTTTGCTTTGGGGGGGTGGGTGAAATGTACATGAGTTCTCCTTGGTCTGGATGTGTTTTTCCTGATTAGGTGGTTGCTCAGTTAGCTTGGATAATTTCCATTTAGTGCTTTGAATAGGGTGCAGTAGAATTTGTATGGTATGCGTGCTTGTATTGGAAGCCAGTGTGAATCTCGGAAAGCGGTGGTGATGTGGTCATATTTTTTCAGTGAGTAAATCAGTCTAAGAGCTGTATTTTGGACTGTTTGTAATTGTTTTAGCATGTTGGTTGGGCATGACAGGTATAGGATGTTACAGTAGTCCAGGAGTCCAAGGATTAGCGCTTGTACCAAGAGTTTGAATTGTTCGTTGCTGAAGTATTTTCGGATTTGCCTTAGGTTGCACGTGGTTGCAAATGCCTTCTGGATCGTTTTGTTGATTTGAAGTTGCATGGAGCAGCCTTTGTCTATCATTATTCCCAGCAGTTTTAGGTTGGGTTGCATGGGGTATGTGATGGAATCTATTTCTAGGTTTGTTATGGTTGGGGTTTTGTTTTTATCTAGAAGTAAGAAATTGGTTTTGTCTTGATTCAGCTTTAATTTGTGGTCTCTCATCCATTTTGACACTGTATCTAGTTCAGTGTATAGTTTGTTCGTTGTGTTGGGGTTGGTTTAGTCGAAAGGCAGGAGGATGGTAATGTCATCTGCATAGCTGTATGAAGTTATGCCTATTTCATCTAAGCGTGTGCCACTTGGCTATGTAAAGGTTGAAGAGTGTTGGAGATAGTGGGGAGCCTTGGGGGACACCGCAGGGGTTGTTCCAGGATTCTGACTGTTCCTTGTTTGCTTTAACTCTGTATTTTCTTGAGCGGAGGAATCCTTCAAACCAATTGTGGACTTTGCCTGTGATTCCTAATACTTCCAGTGTTTGTAGTAGGAGTTTGTGATCTACTAGGTCAAATGCTGCTGTGAGATCGAGTTGTATGAGTAGTATTTTTTTGCCTTTACTTAGGTGTTGTTTGGCTGTGTCTATGAGGGAGACTAATAGTGTTTCTGTGCTGTAGTTGCCTCTGAAGCCTGATTGTGAGGGGTGGAGTATGTTGTGGTTTTCTAAGTATTCGGTGAGAAGTTTTGCTACGAGGCCTTCCATTAGCTTGACGTAATGAATTATGGAGGCTATAGGTCTGTAAGTGGATGGCTGATCTGTAGCTCCCTTTGGGTCTTTCAGGATAGGGGTTAAGATGATTTTGGTAGGTGTGTGGAAATTTGCCCTCTGTTAGCATGTAACTGATCCACCTCATGAGGTGGGTGGGAAATTTATTGCTTGATTGTGCTTGATCAGAAAATAATTTATAAAATAACATAAGATGTCAGGGGCGGTACTTGGAGAGACCTCCCAGGAAAGAGACTAGGGAGTTCTGATCGACAAGTCAATGAAGCTGTCTGCACAATGCGTGGCGGCAGCAAAAAGGGCGAACAGAATGCTAGGAATGATAAAGAAGGGGATCACGAACAGATCGGAGAAGGTTATCATGCCGCTGTACCAGGCCATGGTGTGCCCTCACCTGGAGTACTGTGACCAGCACTGGTTGCTGTACACGAAAAAGGACACGGTACTACTCGACAGGGTCCATAGAAGAGCGACTAAAATGGTTAAGGGGCTGGAGGAGTTGCCGTACAGTGAGAGATTGGAGAAACTGGGCCTCTTCTCCCTTGAAAAGAGGAGACTGAGAGGAGACATGATCGAAACATTCAAAATACTGAAGGGAATAAACTTAGTAGATAAAGACAGACTGTTCACATTTTTCAAGGTAGGGAGAATGAAAGGGCACTCTCTACAGTTGAAAGGGGATAGATTCCGTACGAACGTAAGGAAGTTCTTCTTTACCCAAAGAGTGGTGGAGAGCTGAAACGTTCTTCCGGAGTCTGGTGTAGGGAAAAACACCCTCCAGGGTTTCAAGACTAAGCTGGACATATTCCTGCTAAACTGGGGCGTACGGAGGTGAGGCTGGACTCATTTAGAGCACTGGTGTTTGACCTGGGGGCCGCCGCATGAGCGGACTGCTGGGCAGGATGGACCACCGGTCTGACCCAGCAGTGGCAACTCTTATGTTCTTATGTTCTTTTCTTCATCATCAGAGGTGAATCTGTGACCTCACAGTGTTTCCTTCAATGGACCGAAGATGTGATAATTGCTGGGTGCCAGATCCGGGCTCTAAGGAGGATGTGGAAGATGTTTGAATCCAAGCTATTCAACTGTCTCTTCTGTCACTGTTGCTGTATGAGGATGTGCTTTGTCATGGTGCAGCAAGACTATTTTGGACAATATTCCTCTTCTTTTGTTGCGAATTGCAGGTTTAAGTTCATTTTGCAGCAATGCACAATAATTTTCACTGTTCACAGTTTGCCTGTGTGCTTGGAAATGTGCCAGAATAGGCCCCTTCATGTCCCAAAAGAAGGTTAACATGATTTTCTTGGAGGAGGGCTGATATTTGAATTTCTTCTTCATTGGAGAAGGCAGATGTCTCCACTCCATGCTTTGTCTTTTGCTCTCCGGGTTGTAGTGATGCACCCATCACTACAACCCATTGTCCCATCACTACACATCATTGTCTCGTTGCCGGTGACAATTCTCTCCAGAATTCTCTTATCTTCTTCATACAGTGTCAAGAACTGGGTTGCAACCTCCACACGTTGTTGCTTGTGCAGATCAATAAGCTGTTTGGGAACTCATCATTTGCAGACTTTCCTGTATTCCAAGTCATCATGCATTATGGCAAATGCAGATCCATACCTGATATCCAAATTTGCAGCCAATTGAGACACTGGTATCTGTTGGTCTTCTCTAATCAAGGCGTCTGCCTTGTCAATGTGCTCTTGTGTGCGCAATGTTGTCAGTTACACCTGCTTCTTACAGCTTTAAACCTTTTTACCCACTCATACACCTTTCATCGATTCATGCTTTGGGAACAGATGTTCTGAAACACACTTTCACACGAAAATAACAAATGATGTCATATGTAAAATGTAAACAGTGCTGCTTTGGTTACAGGGAGAAAGTTCAGATTGAACTCGAGGAAAAAGCCTCAGACAGGAGCCCTCCCACCGCCACAATGGTGGATAATGGTGGTAGGGTGGTAACCTCACTGGCAAAAACCTCTGTTGTACTCCCAATTGTAAATAACTATAGGCAGGGCTGTTTATGCTGATAGAAGAAACTTTCTACTTATCTCAATTGACCGGTACACCGACGATGGCCAGCGTTTCACTAACTTGCTGCCTCAGGGTGTATTAAAAGTCCGATCAAAAACTAGAACCAGAAAAGAAAATTACATCAATAACTGGACTTGAAGCATAACTTCAAAACATTTTCAGAAGCCACAATGACATACCTTTAAGTAGGACGCCGCAACGTCTCATTCGATCAAAAATGATCAAAAAGATGGCTGCACCATGACTGTACCGGGTTATAACCTCCTGGGGAATGACGTCAAAACCCCGGAAGTGGCTGTGTAGTAGAACAGCTGACTCAAAAAGAGAAGAACTTGATCAATTCCATATCTGGTTGAACTCTAGGCACCAGAAAGTAGAGTTTAGTATGGAATGTCATCCTAACTCCATCTCCTTCTTAGATGTTAAGATTGTTCGAGACAGAGACTCCATCCAGACCACAATTCACAGAAAGAACACAGATAGAAACACTTTTCTTAGTTTCTCTAGCAACCACCCATCAGCACTTAAACGGAGTTTGCCTACGTCACAGTTTTTTCGTTATAGACGTATATGCTCAGACATGTCAGATTACAAAGTCAACAGTAAACAATTATACACCCGTTTAAAAAGTAGAGGGTATCCCTCCACTGTATTGAAACAAGCCTATAAAAGGGCTAAATTTATGAACAGAGATCTTTTATTTGTTCCGAGGAAGAAGAATAAGGAGGATGAGGATAACATCGTTACATGTGTTTTAGAATACTCCCCCAACGCCAACAACATTACTAAGATTTTACGAAATCATTGGGACTTAATGGCTTTACATCCTACATTCAGAGACACTCATTTAAGAATGGCATATTCTCGACAAAAAAATTTCAAAGAACTTTTGAGCCCTTCTGACATCACGGAACCCTTCTCAGCCAGAGATAAACCCGTGGGCCATTTCAAATGTGGCAAATGTTCCACTTGCTTAATCACGTGTGAACTTAAGGACATATTTGTGCATCCAAGCTCAGGACAATCATTTGAGCTCAAACACAACACTTCATGCAATTCAATGTTTGTGGTTTATGTTTTCATTTGCCCTTGTCCGAAACTTTATGTAGGACAGACAACTCGTCCTTTTAGAACACGGGTCACTGAGCACAAAAGTTGCATTCGGAACAATCGCCTTCAAGCTCCTATGGTCACACATTGTTTGGAACATAATCATAATTTTATAGATTTACAATGTTGTATAATTGATCACATTATGGATGATTGCTCCGATAGACAAGAACGACTTTTACGGGCTGAGCAAGCTTGGATCTTTAAACTAAACAGTGAAGAACCGGATGGACTCAATCAAAAATTAGAATGGAACATATTCTTCTGATTCTTATATATTTTGATATTTTCTGAAATTTTCTGAAAGTTCATTTTTTCTGTTGTCAGTCTCCTTTTATTATTATTTTTATTTTCATTTAATTTATTTTTGGGAGCGGTTTCAAGTATGGATATTTAACACATAAAGTTTGTTGAACCGTGTCTCTTTTTGAGTCAGCTGTTTTGTCAGCTGTTCTACTACACAGCCACTTCCGGGGTTTTGACGTCATTCCCCGGGAGGTTATAACCCGGTACAGTCATGGTGCAGCCATCTTTTTGATCATTTTTGATCGAATGAGACGTTGCGGCGTCCTACTTAAAGGTATGTCATTGTGGCTTCTGAAAATGTTTTGAAGTTATGCTTCAAGTCCAGTTATTGATGTAATTTTCTTTTCTGGTTCTAGTTTTTGATCGGACTTTTAATACACCCTGAGGCAGCAAGTTAGTGAAACGCTGGCCATCGTCGGTGTACCGGTCAATTGAGATAAGTAGAAAGTTTTTTCTTCTATCAGCATAAACAGCCCTGCCTATAGTTATTTACAATTGGGAGTACAACAGAGGTTTTTGCCAGTGAGGTTACCACCCTACCACCATTATCCACCATTGTGGCGGTGGGAGGGCTCCTGTCTGAGGCTTTTTCCTCGAGTTCAATCTGAACTTTCTCCCTGTAACCAAAGCAGCACTGTTTACATTTTACATATGACATCATTTGTTATTTTCGTGTGAAAGTGTGTTTCAGTATATATTGATTTTTCACAAATTCGAGTACTCGTGCTATATATTTTGGGAACAGATGTTAACATAATATCCCCAAGTATCCAAGGAAAAACTCCCTGATTTAACATAACATTCACTAAGAGCCACTAATTATGCCTAGCACATTTTGTGATGCAGAAGTTAGGTACAGGCATTTAGACCAGCTAAAGTCAGTTACTGAGCTAGCCGCTGAATGTTGGAGGTTAGCCAGCCTAGAGCTATTTAGCCAGCCGGAGCCGTTCCCAGCTTGCTGAATATTGGGCGGCTAATGTCTAACTGAGCCCATGGATATCATCAGCTTTAACACTGCAGGTTGTATCACCTGGTATAAATATGTTCCAGTTAACCTGCAAGTGGCTATTAATAGTTTATGGCTATTAACACGAAGAAATCTGTTTGTATAGCTCCAATTTTCCTTTTGGTCAGCATTTTCACTTTCTAAAGAGTAAGAACAATTTTTTAATCTATTTGCTTTCAACAAAGCTCCGAGAACTATAGAGTGTCAACTAGTTGTAAATACTAGTCAGCCTGTATGGAAGGCTGCTTTAAAAGGGAAAAGGTTTCCCATGCTGTCATCCCTTCACATCAGCACTGTGGGATTTGGAGGCTCCCAAAACTCTGGGGCCATATGTTTGATGTTGTTTTTCTGTCCTAAGAGCCAGGGCACGTGACGGTGTGTGGTGGTGGCTGTAGAGTTTGGTGATGTGTATGGGGTGTGTGCAGAGGTACGTGTGTGTGTGTGTGTATGCGTCTAGAATTGATTAGGGATTCTTGTTGGTTCCTTTCTTATGAAAATGGGCGGATGTAGCCAATCATTGTGCTATCCAGGGCTTACTTGAGATTTTCTATGCTGTTCTACTTTGGATTTGTGGTATTTCTTTTGTACTGTGTATATCAGGGCTGCCCAAGTCCGGTCCTCGAGATCAACTGGCAGGCCAGGTTTTCTGGATATCCGCAATGAATATGCATGAGAGAGATTTGCCTGCACTGCCTTCTTGGTATGGAAATCTCTCTCATGCATATTCATTGTGGATATCCTGAAAACCTGGCCTGCCAGTAGATCTCGAGGACCAGACTTGGGCAGCCCTGGTGTATATGGTTGCATTTTGCCTCAATAAATACAATATTACCCCCCAAAAAGGAAAGGGGTAGGATAAGATATGATATACTGCCTTCTTGGAGTTACCCCAGCTACCAGTTTGCATATTATATACAGCAGGGATCTCAAAGTCCCTCCTTGAGGGCCGCAATCTAGTCGGGTTTTCAGGTTTTCCCCAATGAATATGCATCGAAAGCAGTGCATGCACATAGATCTCATGCATATTCATTGGGGTAATCCCGACTGGATTGCGGCCCTCAAGGAGGGACTTTGAGACCCCTGATATACAGGTACTTATTTGGTAGCTGGGGCAATGGAGTGCCCAGAGTCACAAGAGACTGCAGATTTGGAGTACATTCTCCTCTTATCTCTACTTGCCAGTGGGATTTAGATATACTGTAAACTGGCATCTTTGCAGGAAGTTTATCTTGGTGTTGTTCCCAGGTACAATGCAGATAGCTTGTATGGTTGCCTCTATACCAGAAGGTGGCCCTCTCATATTGATTTCTGCTTCAGAACACCGGGTAATGTGTCCTCAAATGAAGTGAACTGCAAACTTCTTAAAAGCAATTTCCAATTTGCATATACAGTATACACTTTCTAGGTATGTCAAATGGCCTTCTGAGGTATTGCCTTCCAAGATATCGTGGCTGAATTGCCATTTCTTAAAGGCATTTTGCCAACTTCTTCATCAGGCTTTTTAGTATTAGCATTTCCGAATGTCATGAAGACACTGCTACCCTACTAGAACAGCTGAATCATGATGGTCTCCTCAAGAATAGCAAAAATTAAAACTTAGTAGTATCTTTCCTCACTCTTTAGAAAATAAAAAAAAACATCCAAATTATATATTCAAAATAAGGCTATCTCAAAAGTGAAATATATATACCGTATAGCAGACCAAAAATGTTTCTCCTGCTGTTCACTCAAAGTAGCCACAGCATGTTTTAAAAAAATACACCCAATTGCATGAGATAGAGCAACTAATTACAAAGCTCTGTTAGATCAGCGTCATCCATTCTATTTCTCGATTTAACCCCAAAGGTGCCATGGAGTTAAGCACAAAAATCCAATGTTGTTCTTTGTAATTTAAAATCCTTTCAAAATGACCACTCTTCCACCCAACTTTAACAATAGCAATGACCCTCCAGCAAATTCCAAAAACAAAACATTTAAAGTCCAATGTTGTACTACTGGAGTTTGAATAAGTAAGTATTTTTAATTTATGCTCTTTCAATTTGATTTCAATTTGATGAATACTTCTCCCAATACAGATCAAGTTACAGGGACAGATTTATCATACATGATATTACAAAAGAGGAAGAACATGTTGCAATTTCATAAGAATAAATTCGACATTCAGTGTGAGGATCTTTCCTTTCTGATCCAGTAAGCCTAGTTGAGCACCACTGACAATTTCTACATATCTTAGGTTCCACCTCAGATTCTTGCTGTTCCCATCATGCAACTGTAAAATATTCCCATGAGTTCAAATCAGAGATGCAATTTTTACAGAAAAAGTTTTATTTGGTAAAACTCATACCACATTATCCATTTTTAATTTCTGTCAATGTTGCACAAAGCGTGTTTGCAGATATACTTTTTGAAGAATTGATGAGGAATATCTTCTTTCCAAGAATCTATTCCACAATAAGTCTGATTGCAACTTAACAACCCCCCCCCCCTTCAGTGGCATAGTAAGACGGGTGCAGAGGGGTCCCCCCATACGCGGTCTTCCTCAGGGTGCTGGCACACCTTTTTCCCATTACTCCCTCTGCCGCAAGCACACCCCTTCCCTTCCCCTGTACCTTTTTAACCTGTGCGAGCACTTCCGGGACCTGTGCCTAGGAAGTGACATCAGATAGAGCGCCAAAACTGATGTGAGCAGCAACTTTGTGGCTGCCCATGCCAAAGATAAAAAGGTACGAGGAAGGGACACACATTCATGGCAGGGGAGTGGGGAAGAGGGTGGGAGAGGGGCACCCTGCCCCGGGTGCTGCTCACCCCACTATGCCACTGCCCCCCCCTTTACAGAAGCATGGAAAAGGTTTTTAGTGCCGGCTGGTGCACTGAATGCTCTGTGCTGTTCCAACGCTCATGGGAACTCTATAAGCATCAGAGCAGCACAGAGCATTCAACATGCCAGCCAGCACTAAAAACCTCTTCCATGCTTTTGTAAAAGGAGGGGGTGGAATGGTAAATTCTTTAGCTGATGAGCCAATACATCTGATTTGAAGAAATTGGCTAATAGGGAGACTCTTACATAGATTAAATGGATGAAAACTTCCCAAATATAGCAGAGAAATTTGAGCCATTTTCTTCTGATAAACTATAGTAGTCAATATGTCATGTTGCTTCTGTAATCAAACATCTAAAAAATCAATACTCAATAAATTGTATGACATAGGGGTCCTTTTATTAAGGCACGCAAACCAATTTAGCGCGTGCTAATCGTTAGCGCATGCTAAATCGATTAGCATGCGCTAAATCGGTTAGCACACCTTAGTAAAAGGACCCCATAGTGAACTTTGAAATGTGGATTTAAAGAATTGATAGCTGAAGAAACTCAGATTTTGTGAAAAACTAAGTAATATTCAAAATACACTTTCACAAGAAAAATATATATATAATGTCAAGTGGAACATGAACAGTACTGCTTAGGTTTAAATGTGATGTGCCATTAAAAAATGGAGGAAAAAGCCCAGACTGAGACCCTCCCACCTCCACAAAGGTGATTAGGCGATAACTTCACTGGCAAAAAACCTCCATTGCACTCCCAAACGTAAAAACCTTAAACAGGGCTGTTAGTGCTGAACGATAGGAGAAATAACTTTCAACTTATCTTCTGTTGATCGGTACACCAGCGGTGGCCAGCGTTTCACAAGTCTGCTGCCTCAGGGTGTAATGTATCCAATCAAACTTCAATTGTGACGCCTAAACGCATCTCCTATATCAAAAAAAAAGGAGATGCGTTTAGGTGTCCCTATCTAAGGCTGCTATGGATGGTGCCAAAGTATGGGTGTTGTTCGCTTAGAAAATTAGCTTCCTTAGTACCTGATATCAAAGCTGGATCATCTATAGATTTTATAAGAATTTTAAGATTATTTATTGGATCTTCCAATAACTGAACATAACATTCAGGCTGCTTTAGTTGACGATGGCTTCTTCACCATATTGTTGATGTGACTGGAGCATTATGGCTTCCCATTTAACAGTTCTCGAAATAACCAAGTCTTTATTCTTCTGAAGCTCTTTTATAGCTACAATATTTGTAATTTTTTCATTTGCAATCTTTTGTAAACCGCATTGAACTTATGGTTATGCGGTCTAGAAATTTGGTGTTATGTTGTTAAGTCTGATACAGTTTTTTGTACAAGAAGACGCCAAACTTGCTAAATCATGTAACACTACTTGAAAAGTTTGTATGACAAAATCCATAGAACTTGGATCTTGAAGGGGGATGTACTATTGAAATATCAGGTGGACTAAGACTGATAAAAGAAAATAAAGTCTAAGCATTAAAAGTCTAATAAATCAAAAAATTGCTACCCTTGTTGTAAAAGGATCGTAAATTTGTGCTGGTACAAACCCTTATCCCAATTCAAGAAAAGTTAATTATTCTTGGTTCACAGTGCGTGAGTGGGTATTTGGAACATCGCCTTCCTGGTCCTTTAGCCATACCTGCTGATTCCCTCTCCCTCGTCCTTTGTTAGACAAAAAACCTTCAGAACCCTCAAGTTGACACCTATCATCCCCACTACTAATTTCTTAAAAGCATGCATTGCTATAGGTCATTACCCTTATGGCTGAAGATAAGAAGAAATAAAGACAGATTTAAAAAATTATTCAGCTTTTATACCCTGTCTCTGATGGATCTGGGGGTCATTTTATTTCATGGTTTGCATTCAGGAGCTATACGTACTTTCAACCACCTTCAAATAAACTGAAGACAGAGGCCTCATTACTCACGTCAAGTGAGAAGTAAAATCTTGCCTCTTCAAAAGGCCTTCTGTGATGCTTAATCATCAACTGCTAGACTAACTCAGCCTCATAACACTCCCTGCTCTTTTCCCTCTTTCCTCAAGTAGAATTGTATCTCTTCCCCCCCTCCCCCCCCCCCACACACCCTTGTTTGTATTGTATAGGAGCATCTCTCTTACCTTGTTTCTAAAGTTTCTCCTTGCTATCTGTTTACTCTTCCCCCACATTTTATTTATTGTAAACTACTTCAGTGTTTCATCGGGAAAGCCAGTATATCAAAACTTTAAAGAAAGATACAACCCCCCCCTCCCCCTGTATCACAAGAACATTTTATTCTTCTGAAAATGAATTTTTATGCTACATTATATTGTATTATAAGTTGCAATAAGTCCGCTAAAGAAATTAAGCTGCCAGAGTTATTCCCGATAAAGAACCTAACAATTATGCAATCAATCAATAAAAGCAGGTTATAAAATCTAATTTCAAGCATAATAGAAACATAGAAACTTGATGACAGATAAAGGCCAAATGACCCATCTAGTCTGCCCATCCGCAGTAACCATTATCTCTTCTTCTCTCTAAGAGATCCCATGTGCCTATCTCATGTTATTGTATTGTATTCTACCTCTTTTTTTTAAGTTCAAAAATGTTTTATTAAATTTTTTCATAACCACAACAGAACAAATGGTACAGATCATCAAATAAGTGTCAAAAACACTGAATGATATGGTCAATAAAAATACACAGTATGGTCTGGATGTCAACCAGAGAAAAGGGCTCGTTACAGAAATAGAGCTCAGTACAGGAATATCAAAGCAGTGCAAACATATGATACCAACGACGTATGTAATTTCCAATCAACCTATCTGTAATGACCGAGGAATCAACCTTAAGGTTGATAAGGCGAAGTGGAGTAATCCAAAAGAGGAGAGCAGAGTTTGATAAATTTTTTCACAGTCTGCAACCTTTCTGCAGCAATGCGTTCATATTTAGCCACCAAGCAGACCGTGTTCCACCAGGTTCTGTACTCAGCTGCAGCCAAATTCTTCCAACTGGTGAGAATAATTTTAATTGCAATGAGGATCAATATGTGCAATAAATTGTTTTCTCCTCAGTTAAAGATATTCGGGCCTCAGCTCCCCCAATGATAAGGACTGCATAAGACAGAGGATTGTTTATCTGCAGAAGAGCCCAAATGTCTGCCCATATTTGTTTCCAGTAATCACTTATTTGGGGATATTCAAAGATCATGTGACGCAGCGTACCCATTGAGGTTTTACAAGACCAGCAACTTCTGTCCACTTTCGGGCTTAGCTTTGCCAGTCGGTGGGTATCCAGTAAGCGCTGTGTAATAAGAAGTAAGAAGTCTGTTGAAACGATGCCGATTTACATATTTTAGAGGTGCGAGTCCATAATGAGTACCAGGCATCTTCTGATATATCAAGTTGTAGGTCTTCATTCCAGCGAGACTCGATAACATGTGGCCTCTGGTCCCTTTTCAACCGAAAGATCCTATACCACTGGGAAGCCTCTTTTCTCTTAAATAATAATAGAGCAGAGAGAGCCAAGAGATCCGGAGTTTTGTCCAGGAGAGGTTTAGAGTGTAAGGTCGCGTGCACTGCATGCCTGAGTTGCAACCATTGATAATGGCAATGTGACGGCAAGCCAAAACGGTCACAAAATGTTTTGAAGGTAACCCAACCATCCTGTCTAGCAATTAATTTATTTGCCAGATACTAGCTTTTTGCCATAATTTCTAGTCAATCACTTTGTTCTGGATCTTAAAAGAGTCATTCCTCCAAATCGGCGAATAACGTATGACTAACCATGGAATATCCAGTAAATTCTCAAGCTCCTTGATAACTATTTTCATTGACAGTAGCATGAGGTCTTTACCAATGATATTATTAGAGGATGTCATTAAGGACAAACATTGCATCAAGGACATACAATTACGTTCCATTTCAAATTTGAGCCATATGCAATCATTACTCTGCGAACTATTGCACAATAACCATCGAGCGCCTTGGCATAGCAGAAATGTAAAGTGATAGTCATAAAAATCAGAGAAGTTAACTCCACCTTTCTTCTTGGCGCATTTCAACTTCTTAAGTGCAATTCTAGGGATGCTGTTATTCCACAGAAAATGCATTAGAGCAGTAGCAATTTTCTTGTAAAGTGAAGGAGGAAGTAAAATAGGCAGCATTCTTAAGGTGTAGATGATTCTAGGCCTTATAATCATTTTAATAGACTCCAAGCGGCCCCACCAGGAAAGCTTTAATGGGGACTCTGCTTCTCCAGGGAAAAGAGCCCCAGTTTCTACAGTCTTTCAGCGTATGAAAGGTTTTCCATATCTTTTATCAAACATGTCGTTCTCTTCTGGACCCTCTCGAGTATCGCCATATCCTTCTTTAGGTACGGTGACCAATATTGGATGCAGTACTCCAGATGCGGGCGCACCATCGCCCGATACAACGGCAGGATAACTTCTTTCGTTCTGGTTGTAATACCCTTCTTGATTATACCTAGCATTCTATTCGCTTTCTTAGTGGCCACTGTGCACTGTGCCGACGGCTTCATTGTCTTGTTGACTATTACCCCCAAGTACCTTTCTTGGGTACTCTCACTCAGTAACAGCCCTCCCATAGTGTAGTTGTACGTCAGGTTTCTGTTTCCTACGTGCAAGACTTTGCATTTCTCTACATTGAACTTCATCTGCCTTCTCATCGCCCATTCCCCCAGTCTGTTCAGGTCCATTTGTAAATCTTCGCATTCCTCTATAGTCCTAGCCCCACTAAATAGTTTGGTGGCGTCTGCGAATTTTATTACTTCGAACTTCATCCCTGTTTCTAGATCATTTATAAATACATTGAATAGCAGCGGTCCAAGCACTGACCCCTGCAGAACACCATTCGTGACCCTCCTCCAGTCCGAGTAGTGGCCCTTCACTCCTACCATAAGAACATAAGAACATAAGCAATGTCTCTGCCGGGTCAGACCCGAGGTCCATCTTGCCCAGCAGTCCGCTCACACGGCGGCCCAACAGGTCCAGGACCTGTGCAGTAATCCTCTATCTATACCCCTCTATCCCCTTTTCCAACAGGAAATTGTCCAATCCTTTCTTAAACCCCAGTACCGTACTCTGCCCTATTACGTCCTCTGGAAGCGCATTCCAGGTATCCACCACCCGCTGAGTAAAGAAAAACTTCCTAGCATTTGTTTTGAATCTATCCCCTTCCAATTTTTCCGAATTTTTCCGAATTAAACCCTCTGCTTCCTACCCGCCAACCAATTCCTGATCCATCTGTGTACGTCTCCTTCCACCCCATGGTTCTTCAGTTTCCGAAGTAGGCGTTCATGGGTTACCTTGTCAAAGGCTTTTTGGAAGTCTAAGTATACGATGTCTATGGGGTTCCCTTTGTCCATCCGTTTGTTAATTCCTTCGAAGAAGTGCAATAAGTTTGTTAGGCACGATCTTCCCTTGCAGAAGCCATGTTGGCTTGTTTTCATAAGTTTATTCCTTTCTAGATGCTCCTTGATGCTATCTTTTATCAGTGCTTCTGCCATTTCCCCCGGAACCGAGGTCAGACTTACCGGTCTGTAGTTCCCCGGGTCACCTCTTGATCCCTTTTTATTGTTCAAATATATTTTATTGAGATCAAAAGAAAAGTACACGAGCAAGTACAAATATAACAAGGGGAGCTCACATTATATCAATGGAAAACACGGGGAAACCCCCCCCCCCACCCACACAACCCCTCAAGCCCTGGATGAGCTCTACCGAGTTATGAAGAAAGGAGGCCAACCAAAGGGAATAAACAAAAACCCCGCATCAACAAACAGCCATAGATACCACTCCCTCAAACCCCCCTGCCCATCCCATTCCCAGTCCTCCATCAAGCCCAACCCACAGCATCAGAGCATAAAATGTCAAGTTATGTAAAGCAGATAACCAGTAGAGAGTACAGTCCAAAGCAACAGGTTAACAGTTCAGGAGGCGGCTATGGGCCACCGGAGTCATAGTGGTCCAAAAAGGCTCCCAGGTACATTGAAAATTCCAGCCCAGCAGAGAAGAGAAGTCGACAACATCTCTCCGTTCCCATATCACAAGAATAATCAAGCGACATCGCCAGGGGGAATAGTCGGGTCCCTCCACTTCCAGCCAATTGAGCAAAATACACTTGAGAGCTACCACCACAGTCCACCGAAGAAATGCAGCGGTCCCTGGTCTGCAAGGAGTAAAATGAAGAGGGACACCAAAAAGTAACAGAGGAGAACGGCGAATAACAATGTTCCAAATGCGTTCAACAAAGAGAAAAATAGCTTCCCAAAAGGACTGAATGACAGGGCAAGTCCAGAACATATGTCCCAAACCTACATCAGGAGCAGCGCAGTGGGGACAGGCAGAAGAAGCTCGGAACCCCGAAAGATAGGCCCGTTTAGGTGATATATACCAGCGGAATACCAATTTATAATGTTGTTCCCAAAAAAGTAGCATATTTGCGAAAAACAGGTAATTTACATAGAGCACAAAGAATGACATCATCAGGCAATAGTACAGAAAGGTCATGAGCCCAAGCATCCCTCAATCTAATATGATCTAGCAAGGAGGACTCATCCTTCAAATGTCTATGATGAAATTTAAGGGGAACCAGGAGCTGAGATCCAAAGGTAAAGGCCATGGATAATAGCTCCTGGCATGAGGCTGTCAAATAGGCAGATGGCAAGGAGGCAATATAATATTGAATTTGCAAATAAGCAAAGCCATTTGTTCGAGGAAGGCCAAATTCGTGACAAATCGTTTCAAAAGACTTAATTTTCCCTATATCATCCACCAATTGAAATAAATAATGAATCCTCCGTGCTCCCCAAAGAACAAAACTAGCCCCATCCACCCCTGGTAAAAAATTCCCATTAAAGCATAATGGCAAGTAAGGAGAAATAGTAGAACTAAGAGAGTGAAACTTACAAACCCATTGCCAAGCCTTCCGCAAGGGGTAGTCTAAGACTTTAATAGGAAGAGGTTGAGCCGAGGTCACAGAATGAAGATAAGCACTAAAGTGAGTCGTAGTGAAACAGGAAAGTTCTAAAGAGGTATTAGTAAAATGTGCCGTGCCCCGGAAAAAATCATTAATGTGATGCATGCCACAACACACCGTCAATTGGCAAAGATTCAACAAGTCTAACCTCCCCCCCCCCCCCCCCCCGTACCACAGAGACGACGCCCGACAGTAAGGCAGGCAAGCTCGTTTATCAACCCAGAGAAGCCACTGAACTAAGCATTCCAGTCTCTTTTCATCCTTAATGGTCAAGTATAGCGTGAGCACCTGAAAAACATACAATCAGCACGGAACAATAAGCATATTGTAAAGACTCACTCTATCTATAAGCGATAAAGGCAGCCACTGCCATAATTGTAAGCGAGTAATAAGAGCAGTAAACAACGGGTCGACATTAAGAGAATATAAACGCGAGAGATCTCGTGGAATAAGGATCCCCAGATATTTAAGTTCTGTCTCCGCCCAGCAGAGAGGGAAAGGACCTCTCCAAGCCATATGGACCGCTGGACAAGAGGGGAGAGCTACTGACTTATCTAGAGTAAGCGATAGGCCAGAATAAAACCCATACTCGGAGAGAAGATCCAACGCAGCAGGTAAAGAGACTTCAGGGCGAGTAAGAATAAGAAATAGGTCATCCGCAAAAGCCAGTGTCTTCAGGTCTACTCCTGCGACCCAGAGACCCCTGACATCATCAAACAGATGTAAAGTGCAGAGCAACGGTTCTAAAGAAATGAGAAAGAATGATAGAGAAAGTGGGCAGCCCTGTCTGGTGCCCCGAAAAATAGAAAGGGAATCAGTACGGGTGCCATTGACTAACAAGGACGCACAAGGAGCAGAATATAAGGAGCGAATTGCTTGAAGAAAAACCCCCCGATGCCCAACATACTCTAAGGCACTTCAACCGCCGGTCCGTGGACCGGTGCCAGTCTGCAGGAAATTTCTGCTGGTCCGCACAGGGCCGGCGAGATTGATTAAGTTCAATTTCCTGTTGGTCCGCACTGAGCCAGCAAGATCGACAAGTTATTCTCGGGCCGGAGAGATCATGGGGTGCCTCCGACAATGGCTTTCTCCCCTCTCTGCAGCCCCCCTTCTTATCAGCGCAGTGATTCAGAAAGGCAGCCTTGGGGCTTTTGCTGAGTCGCAGCTGCCTCTGATGATGCAACTTCCTCTTTCCTCAGACGTGGCGCGACCCAACAAAGGACCCGAAGCTGCCTTCCTGAATCGCTGCGCTGGCAAGTAAGGAGAGCTCCTGGCAGGGGAGAAAGCCACTGTTGGAGACTGGGAAGCTGCTGGGCAAGGGGAAAAAGGGACAGCTGCTATTGGACCTGGAGAGAAGGATAAGGAGAAATGCTGCTGGGAGGGGAGGAGGGAAAGGAGTCTGGGAAGCTTCTGGACAAAGGAAAAAAAGGGACAGCTGCTACTGGACCTGGAGGAAAGGAGAAGGAGAGATGCTGCTGGGAGGGGAGGAAGGGAAGAGAGTTACTGCTGGACATGAGGAGGAGGGAAGGGAGAAGGAAAAAAGGAAGGAAACAGCTGGCAGGGAGATTAGAGGAGGGAAAGGGGAGAGACAGGCATGAGAAAGTAGAGAAATTGATGGGAAGGGGTTAGCAGAGAAATAAGCAGAGAGGGACAACGATGCTAGATCTGGTGTAGGAGAGATAAAAATGAAGAGAGCAGTGAAGCTGGAATGCATCATGTAAAAAGGAGAGAGGGGTCACAGGCTGGATGGAAAGGGGAGAGGGGCATAGAAAGAAGACAGACACTATATGGAAGGGGGAGAGGGCAGGCAGTGGATGGAAGGGGCAGATGCTGGATTGAAGAGACAGAGAGGGCAGACGCTGGAGGGAAGAGAGTGAAAAGAAGATGAAAGCAGAAACCAGAGATGACAAAAGGTAGAAAAAAAATAATTTTATTTCTATTTTGTGATTAGAATATATCAGATTTGAAATATATATCCTGCTAGAGCTGGTGTTAGACATAACTGGAGACTGCAAAGCCCAGGCAGTGCTTCTTTAGCTTCCAGCTGGCTTAGGGTGCTCTCTGACCAAGGGGCAGTTGCCCTAGTTGCATTCCCCTAACACTCTTCCTGTCATGTGTGACTGCAGTGTTCTGCTAGCATGATATTTCTGTGTAGCATTCTGTAATAATTTGGCTTGTTCAGTTTTCTTGATAGGTGATATATGTGAAGGGGAGGAAAGACAGGGGTTTTGTTGATCCTTGCTCTGTATTATTTGTATTTATAAAATGACAATTGTACAGAATATTGTTTCTTTTTATACTTTAATAAAATAAAATACATTCAATATAAAATCATAACTGAGGCTTGTGCGGATGAGATCAGATGATTTGCGGAGACCGAGCTCGCGGAGATGGGGCAGAAACAGGGTTTTTAAATTTTAGTCCTAGTAGTTTGCCAGTCCACAAAATAATTCTTTTATTTCTGCCGGTCCACGGATGTAAAAAGGTTGAAAAACACTGACATAGAACACTAGACTGAATAAATGGGAAAATGACATCCAGACATACAACAGATCCATACTGGCCCATAAAAGGCCAGTAACAGAGAAACCCCATGGGTGGAGAGTGCATAAGAACAGCATAGACACCTGTCCAGAAAATTTTAACATGTACATAATCACATTCAACAGCCCATAGCTAAAGCGCAATTTAAGAAAAATACAATACATGACGTCTGCCAGGGAGTGCCACAAAGGATTTGCAGTAACATTGGAAAGGATCCTGGGCACTGTCATAGGCATCTTCAGAACGATGGGCTCTGAGCTAACTGTGACAGAAATTTGGCTCCTGTGGGCCACTGTGAGCTGCACAGGGATTTTTGGGAGACTAGAGAGATGGCACTGCACAATCAGAGACTTTTCGAAAAGTTTACTCATGAGAATTAAAAATCAAAATGTTCAGCTTGGTTACCACAAAAGCAGTTTGTGCAACAAGAAAAACATGATTCAAACAGTGTCAGAATGCTCCACAACATTTGAGTGCCTCAGCAGGCACAGAAAAGAAAAAAAACCCCCTTTAAACAGTCTTTCAGGATTGTTAGTACTTGTGCTGTCCTGTATAACTTCACTTTCCAGCACTTGAGCTTCACTGTTCTCACTCCTTTCCCAGCAGGGGTGAGCTTATCTCAGTCCTGGCTTCTAACAGCCATTGGGTTTTCCCCTGGGCTAATCAGTGCTGAGCAAACAAACAGGTGATTAGAAAGCTTCTGCTTCTGGTCTGGTCCTCCCAGCAGAGAAAAAACAAACAAACAGTCTTTTAAAGTCACATTAAGAAAAAACAACCCATGAAAACAAACACACTCCTTTCAGGAATTACCAGCAGCAAGGAAAAAGAAAAAGGTAAGTTTGTTCCAGGCTTAGATTTCTAGTCTTCTTGTAAAAAGAGAAACAAACCCCCAACAATTTCATAAGCCTACAAGGCATTAAAGCTCACTTCCCTTAGTGTTTCAACACACTTCCATTGATTGCTCTGCTGATTCCAACTGTTCATATGGTGCAGTCTCCATGGCCTGGTCCAACTGGCTCTCGGGTTCTGGTAGTCCTTCCCCAGTCTCTACCAATTCCATGGCCTCTGACCTCTCCTGACCATTTAGAACCATCATTCCAAGGTGACCGGCTGTTCTATCTGCAGCTTCATATATATATGCGGATGACATTACAATTATTATTCCCATAACCTCACTGAATCAAGAGACAGAACAATTATATCTCATCTGTCCTTACTAAGGTAGAACAATGGACTATGCAATTTAAATTAAAACTGAATTCAGATAAAACTAAGGTTTTTTTGGCAAGTCCTAATAACAAGATCATGAATACCTCTTTGAGATTAAATGGGTCAGACCACTCAATTCATTCTACCATCAAAATCCTGGATGTCATCTTGGACCAAAGCTTGACTTTTGAAGATCACACTAACTCTCAGGTTAAAAAATGTTTTATCACTTTATGGAAACTTCGCACCACTGAACACTACTTTGACTTCTTCTCTTTTCGACTGATGGTTCAATCTTTGATCTTAAGTATCTTAGACCAGTGTTCTTCAACCTTTTAACACCTATGGACCAGGGGAAATAAAATAATTATTTTGTGAACCGGCACCAGTCTGCGGACCAGCAGTTGAAGAACACTGGGCTAAGTCGTGTCCATCTCCACCCAATCTCTGCCCCAGACCCCGCCCCCATAATAGTACTAATTGTAATACCATTTTTTCCATTCATTTTTCATATATACACACACACATACACACACAATATAATCGTATTAACAATACATAATGGTTAACCACAAAATTAAAATACACAAAGCACACTATATGCTTTTCAACATTCATTACTACAGATAACCCCATGCAAATGCAGGACCAAAAACTAAAAGTACTAATATTTACAAACAAACCCTAAGATGCAAGACTCTGCAAGCAGTACAACCCCAGAGGAAAAGAAACAAATGCATTTCTTCCTGAACAGACAGCAGAAGTAAATCAATCACTAAATAAAAAAATAAAAGCATTCCCCTTACCGTTGTTGTCTCTCTCCCTCCATGCTGTGCCTTGCCTTCTGGCCTGCCCCCCCCCCCCCCCCGGTGTTATCTTCGGGCTGGTCTATGGTGCGATCAACGCAGCACCTTCGGGCCAGCTCCCTGAGTGCTGCAGTGCGCAAAGCTGTGGGCAGCGGCTCCTCACGCGCATCCTGTGCCTGATCTGGAAGACTTCCCTCTGACATTGCGATATCAGAGAGAAGGCTTCCGGTTCAGGCTCGGGACGCGCGTAGGAGCCTTTTACCATGGCTTTGTGCACTACAGCACTCAAGGAGCCAGCCAGAAAACGCCGCATTGATCGCACCATGGACCGGCGGTTTGAAGAACATTGTCTTGGCCCGATGGATGTGCCGGCCCTGTGGACCAGCAGAAAATTTCTGTGGACCGTCACCAGTCTGCGGACAGGCGGTTAAAGAGCACTGTCTTAGACTATTGCAATATTATATACTTGGGATATTTTAAGAATACCATCAAACGACTGAGAATTATTTAGAACGCTGCAGTCCGTCTCATCTATGGTCTCAAAAGAAATCGGATCATGTAAGCCCTTATTACAAAAGACTACACTGGCTGCCCATGGAAGCAAGGGTTATTTTTAAGTTTGCTTGTCTTTGCTTCAGAACCATAACAGGTTCATCCCCAATCTATATATCTCATCATTTCAACTTTCCAGGCACAACTTGTACACATAGGCCCTGATTCTGCAAAGTGCATCCCGGTTGTAGGCAGCTGTAGGCGTCCTACAGCTGTCTAATCAGTCAATCAGGAGGCACATTTTCTAAAAAAATGCTCCCCCTAAGGCTAGGCAAACCTAAGCGGCCCTATGCACCTCCCTAGCAGAGCGGGAGATGCTTACAATATAGGCTAGCAAAATGCTGGCCTACATGGTAAGTAGACACGGCTGCTATATTTAATCGCAGCAAGGGATCTCCCTGCGGCGATTAGTATAGCAGCTGCAGCTACAGCTGCCAGTCTCCCCTTCCCAACCCCCCCCAACGTTCGCGGCAGGAGGGTGCCCAATCCCTCCTGCCGGACCACCCAATAGCCCCCCCATGATCGCCGGCAGGAGGATGCCCAACCCCTCCTGCTGACAAAACCTGCCTCCCAAAGATCGCCGGCAGGAGGGTGCCCAACCCCTTCTGCCGGACCCCCACAACGAACCACCCCAGAACCCCCCCTCGGGCTTACCTGCAAGTTGGCCAGATGGGTCCTGTCCGGTCAACTTGCAGGTATGCCCGAGGGGGGATTCCGGAGGGGTTTCAATGGGGGGGTTCTGGCAGGAGGGGTTGGGCACCCTCCTGCCGCGATCATCGGGGGTGGGGAGAGGTGAGACATGTGGCCGTAGCCGCAGCCGCTATACTAATCACGGTAGGGAGATCCCTTGCCACAATTAAGTATAGTGGCTGCGTCTAAACAAATCCGATTCTGTAACCAGTGTCTGCAACATGGACGTCGGTTACAGAATCGGGTTTACTTTGGGCGGGTTTTGTTCCGATTCTGTATAGGATGCCCGGGACGGGCATCCTATACAGAATCCAGGCCGTAGTGCCTACTTGTTTGCTTTCCCATCCTTGAAGGGCTGTATCTACAAGAGATTCCTCAATAGAACACTATCATTTCAAGCAGGTAAATGGAATAAATGTTTAATCAACTTTATCTCAAATGCTCTTTCTTACCAAACTTATAGGAACTCAATCAAAACATCTCTTTGACAAATTTCTCAGACTCCATTTCTACCATGATGTACTTCTAAAACACTTCCAGGAAAAATTGATTAATCTTACCATGTTAATATAATTTTGAAAGATTTTATAATATCGCTGTCTGTATACAGTCTCTTTGAAAGTTTTTTATAATATCGCTGTCTGTATACAGTCTCTTCCTCTGTAAACTGCTCTGAACTGTTTGTGGTATTGCAGTATATAAAAATAAAGTTATTACTATTATTATTAACTTCATCCCATGCCCTCTCATTCCAGAGTTTCCTTTCAAATGAAAGAAACTCAACTCATGCGCATTTACATCACATTGGTATTTAAACATCTCTCTATCATATCTTCCTTCTCCCGCCTTTTCTCCAAAGTATACAGATTGAGATCTTTAAGTCTGTCCCCATAGGCCTTATGACAAAGACCACACATCATTTTAGTAGCCTTCTTCTGGACCAACTCCATCCTTTTTATCTTTTTGAAGGTGTGGCTTCCAGAATTGTACACAATATTCTAAATGAGGTCTCACCGGAGTCTTATATAGGGGCATCAATACCTTTTTTTTTCCTACTGGCCATACCTCTCCCTATGCAACCTAGCATCCTTCTAGCTTTCGCTGTCAACTTTTCAACCTGTTTGGCCACCTTAAGATTATCACATACAATCACACCCAAGTCTCACTCTTCTGTCGTACACTTATGTTCTTCACTCCCTAAACTGTACCGTTCCCTCAGGTTTTTGCAGCCCAAATGCATGACCTTGCATTTCTTAGCATTAAATTTTAGCTGCCAAATTTCAGATTATTCTCAAGCTTCGCCAAGTCTTTCTTCATGTAATTCACACCATCCGGCGTGTCTACTCTATTTCAGATTTTGGTATCATCCACAAAGAGGCAAATCTTACCCGACAGCCCTGCAGCAATATCGTTTATAAAAATGATAAAAAGAACAGGCCCAAGAACAGAACCTTGAGGCACACCACTGTTATCATCCCTTTCCTCAGAGTGATCTCCATTGATCACTACCCTCTGTCGCCTTCCACTCAACCATTTCCTGACCCAGCCCGTCACTCTGGGACCATCCCGAGAGCACTCCGTTTATTTATTAGACGTCTGTGTGGAACACTGTCAAAGGCTTTGTTAAAATCTAAATACACCACATCTAGCGCACTCCCTCTACACTGAATTGAATTTCAGGAGTGTATTTAACAGGTCAAAATTCTTTTCAAAACTAGTTTGCTTTCTTTTTCTTTTTTTTTTCTTTCTTATTTTTACACATGTAAAATCATATTGCCTATAAAGTTTCTTCTAAATGCACAGTACTGGTTTAGGGAGAATTTTATATGAAATTATATGTACAAGAAAACTCATCATTAATACAGTTTCCACTGAATTAGAAACTTTTAACAGTTGTTGTTCAAAAATTGAAACAAAATACTCTTATATTTAAGGTTATCCTGTAGCTACCACTCTGATTGGTTCTGTGAAAACTATTTCTGATAATTACATTACATTAGTGATTTCTATTCTGCCATTACCTTGCGGTTCAAGGCGGATTACATAAGGAGTTAACTGGTCATTTAGGAATACATAAGGAGTTATCTGAACATTTTCGGTGGTAATAAAGAATAGACAGTTGCAATTGGGGATTGAGATGATTCTTGCTGTGTTAGTTTGCCTTTAAGGATTTCTTGAATAGTAGGGTTTTTATTTCTTTTCTAAAGGTTTTGTAGTCTGAAGTCGTGATTAGTAAATTGGAGAGTTGGTAGTCTAGTTTTGCTGCTTGAGTGGCGAGGAGGCCATCGTACATTTTTTTTCATTTGACATTTCTGATTAGAGGGTGCATGGGTTCTCCTATGTCTGGTTGTGGTTGTTTGGATAAGTCGATTGTTTAAGTAGGCTGGGCTGTCTCCCTTTATGGTTTTAAATAGCAGACAGTAAAATCTGAAATGTATTCTTGCTTGTATTGGGAGCCAGTGTGAATTGAGGTATGCCGCTGTGATATGGTCGTGTTTCCTCAGTGAGTAGACAAGTGTGTTTTGTACTGTTTGTAGTTGTTTTATCATGGTTGCAGGGCAGGGGAGATAGAAAATGTTGCAGTAGTCTAGAAGACCTAGGACTAGGGACTGGACCACGAGCTGGAATTGTTTTCTGTCAAAGAATTTTCAAACTTGCCTAAGGTTTCTCATGACTGCAAATGATTTCTGCATTGTTTTATTGATTTGTGGCTGCATGGTTAATGTGACCATTTATTTTTTTCATCAAAAGGGGACATCTATTAATTGTCAGTCCTGCCCCAATCCCGCCCTAGCCCCACCCCAATCCCGCCCTAGGCCCGCCCCCAATCTCGCCCCCAATTTCTTCCATTCATTTTTCATGTACACATAAGTTCTTATTAATTCATAATGGTAAACATAAAATTTTAAAAAATTACAAAGCTCACTATATGCAGAGAAAATGTTAATTATCATTTATATTTGGGGGGTTTCAAAGATGTCATGGCAGATGACTTTAAAATATGCAATGTCACCTCACTAACTATAGAAAAATAGACAAATAAAGTGCAAAATATAGACAGCAGATATAAATTCTCAAAACTCACACATTTTGATCACTAAATTGAAAATAAAATCAATTTTCCTACCTTTGCTGTCTGGTGATTTCATGAGTCTCTGGTTGTGTTTCCTTCTGACTGTGTATTCTTTCTTTCATTTCTTTTTTTCTGCACTCAGGCCCAACAATTATCCCTTTCTATTCCCTTCCTCCTTCCTTCCTATGTCCTTAGTGCCCCCGGTGCCTCCTTCCCATGTCCTTAGTGCCCCCAGTGCCTCCCTCCCATGTCTTTAGTGCCCCAGTGCCTCCTTCCTATGTCCTTAGTGCCCCCAGTGCCTCCTTCCCATGTCCTTAGTGCCCCCAGTGCCTCCTTCCTATGTCCCTCTCACTGCCTTCCAGACTTTGTCCCACCCCACCCCCGAAGCCAGCCTGCCTGCCTATCTACCTCCCTCCCTCCTTGGCCAAAGCCAGCCTGCTTGCCTGCCTACCTCCTTCCCTCTCTGCCGTGCAAAAAAAAAAAAAAAAAAAAAGCCTCCCTCCTTCCTTTCCCCCAGTCCACTGCTAACTTACCTCCCTGCTGCTGCTGCTAATCGCCGAGACAAAGTCTTCTTTCCGATGTCAATTGACATCGGAGAGGACGTTCTGGGCCAGCCAATCGCTGCCTGGCTGGCCCAGAACGTCCTCTCCGACGTCGGAAAGAAGACTTCGTGTTGGTGATTAGCAGCAGCAGCAGGAAGGTAAGATAGCAGCGGACTGCGGGAAAGGAAGGAGGGAGGCTTTTCTTTTTTTGCGCGCAGCAGGTAGGGACAGGAAGTGATCGCCTGTCCCTTTGTCCCCGAGCACAGCTTTGGGGACGCTGTCCCTGAAAACGGGACATTTCAGCGTCCTGAAGCTGTGTGTGGGGACAACGGGATGGGGGATTCTGAAAACGGGACAGACCCATTCAAAATGGGATGTATGGTCACTTTATGCATGGTACAGCCTCTGTCTATCAACATTCCAAGAAGTTTTAGAGTGGGTTGAAAGGTGTATGTGAATGAGTTTATTATTAGGTTTGTTATAGTTGGGGTTTTGCTATTTTCGAGGAGGATGAATTTTGTTTTGTCAGGATTCAGTTTCAGTTTGTGCTCTTTCATCCATGTTGTTCCTGTTTCTAGTGTTCTGTGTAGTGTGTCTGTCATAGAGGGTGCTGGTTGATCAAAAGGAAGGAGAATGGTGATGTCGTCTGCATAGCTATAGGAGGTTAGGCCTAATTTATCTAGGCAGGTGCCGAGGGAAGCAATGTAGAGGTTGAAGTGTGTGGGAGATAAAGGTGATCCTTGGGGTACTCTGCATGGGTTTGACCATGGTTCTGTCATACTCCGATATTGTTTTTCATACTTTGATATAAATGTATTGAAAGGTAAAAGCACTATGAGAAACAATTGTAATAAGTATTTTAATGATACAAAAAAAAAAGACAAAAGGTGTTAGCAGCATTTGATTTCTTCTAAATTTATTAATCTGGGAAATGTTATCTTGCAGCAGGAAAGTTATCTTTCAAAAAAGTAAACCTACAAGTTACAAAGACACTCCCTCAAGGTTACAAGGCTTGGAATTCAGCAGGGTGAGGCCAGATGCCTTGTTGTAAGATTGCACTCTAAAAATCAGCTCCACACCCTTAACACTGAGAGGCTGCCACAGGTTACTTGCATAAACATTTTGTTTTCTAATTTTAGAATTTTATGTAGAGTTTGTTACCACAAAAAGCCCTGTTCTTGTGTAGTGGAGGAGTAGCCTAATGGTTAATGCAGAGGCCTGAAAACCTTCTGAACTTGGTTTGATTCCAACTATAGTTCCTTGTGACGATAGGCTGAAACCTGGTGTAAATCCTGATATTGATATATTTCTGTAGAATTCTCGGCACAAAAATCCCTATATGCAAGACCACAAAGCTAAGTAATTTGTTTAATACCTAAAACTTAAGTAAAAGTAAAATTATTATTCACATAATTAGAAGATTAGAAAGAAAATGGAGAAAAAAGAACCAAGATCAAACAAAAACCGAATGGAAAAAATCAACAAACAATACAAAAATCAACTAAGGGATAAGAGGAAAAGCTACTATACTAACCTCATAGGCACGGAAACCCAAGATTCCAAAAAAATATTCCAAATCCTGAAAGAATTAACAGACACCAAACCATACACAACCACCACGAATACTCCTCCACCATCACCCACCCTCTTAGCAGAACACTTCAAAAACAAAATTACCAACACCAGAGCCACTCTCATCCTTAACCCATCCCATCAAAACCCAATCACAATCCACCCTCCAGGAAAAGAGGCAACCGCAGCAGACAGAATCTGGACTCAATTCCCCAACATACAATGGTCAGAATTCAACAAATTCTACAAAAAATACAGCCATGCCTCCTGTGACCTCAACCATTGCCCCTCATATCTCCTTACCACCTCTAGTGTAAAATTCCGCACCACAATTCTTCAATGGATTCAATTCACGCTCACAGAAGGCACATTCCCTGCTGACCTCAGCGAAATCGTCATCACCCCAATCCAAAAAGACCCAAAAGCACCACAAAACCACCCATCTAACTTTAGACCTATAGCCTCAATTCCGCTATATGTCAAAATTATAGAAGGCCTAGTAGCCAAACTCCTCACCAATTACATAGAGGACCACAACCTACTCCACCCCATGCAATCAGGCTTCAGAACAAACTTCAGTACAGAGACACTACTAGGCTCCCTTATGGATACCGTCAGACAACACCTTAGCACAGGGAAAAAAATGCTTCTCATACAACTGGACTTAACTGCGGCATTCGACTTAGTGGATCACAACATCCTTCTACAGATCTTAGACGCAATAGGCATCTCAGATAAAGTATACTCTTGGTTTGAAGGATTCCTAAAACTCAGAACCTACAGCGTAAAATCAAACAAAGAAAAGTCAGAATCCTGGTCAAACCCCTGCGGCGTACCACAAGGATCTCCACTATCCCCCACCCTCTTCAATCTCTACACTGCTTCTCTAGGAACGCATCTGGACAATATGGGCATAACCACCTATAGTTATGCTGATGACATCACCATCCTCATCCCATACGATCACTCTAAACCTACCATGACAGACAAACTTCACCAAACACTTGAAACAGTCACAACCTGGATGAAAAATCACAAACTTAAACTCAACCAAGACAAAACCAAATTCATCCTTCTCGAAAATGACAAGATCCAAACCACAACCAACTTAGACATAAACACAATCAAATATCCCATCCAAACCACCATAAAACTACTTGGCATGACCATAGACAGATGCTGCACTATGCAACCGCAAATAAATAAAACAATTCAGAAATCATTCGCAATCATGAGAAATCTGAGACAAGTCCGAAAATTCTTTGAAAGAACACAATTCCAACTTATAGTACAATCCCTAATACTAGGGATATTGGACTACTGCAACATCCTCTTCCTTCCTTGCCCTGCAACCACGATTAGACAACTCCAAACAATCCAAAATACAGCTTTGAGACTCATCTACTCATTGAAAAAACATGACCACATCACTGAAGCCTTCATCAACTCACATTGGCTTCCAATCCAAGAAAGAATCCAATTCAAATTCTACTGCATACTATTCAAAACACTACACGGAGACAGTCCATCATACTTGAACAATCGCCTCATACAAGCACCCACTACAAGACAAAGAAAAACGCACGCCCCATTCATACCCCCCCCAATCAAGGAAGTAAAAAGAACAAACTACACGACGGCCTCCTAGCCACCCAAGCCGCAAGGCTGGACAACCAGATCTCCAACCTCTTGATGACCACCCCAGACTATAGGACGTTCAGAAAAGAAATAAAAACCACACTTTTCAAGAAATTCCTGAAGCAGCAATAACATCACGACCGCTTAGTAACTCTAAAACTGACACTTGATCTACCCACTACTGCACTAATAATGACAAAAGAACTCCCACTATGACCACCTATTAACTCTTTTACAAACCTCCTCACCCCCAACAACCTGCTAAATGTTTATAAGATCTACAACTTACCTCTCTAGCTAATCATTGTAACTCTGTTTTTTTTTTAAACTAACCTTTTGTAATCCGCCTTGAACCGCAAGGTAATGGCGGAATAGAAATCCCTAATGTAATGTAATGTAATGTAATAATTGTCAGCCCTAGCATTGCTAGCAATCAGCATTTTCGGTTAGCCTAACCAATGTCAGCAAAGGCATTGAATGGTCGGGACTTCCCTATTGACCACTCTATTAAAATCCTGGGAGTGACCCTGGACTACCACCTCACTCTAAATGCTCACACAAATTTATTGGTTAAAAAATGCTTCTCGGTACTATGGAAACTCAGAACCATCAGAAAATACTTTGATGCAGCATCCTTCCGCTTACTGGTTCAATCTTCCATCTTAAGCCTGCTTGATTATTGCAACATCATTTACTTGGGTTCCTTCAAAAAAACCATGCTAAGACTCAGAGTCATTCAAAATTCGGCAGTTCGACTGATTTTTGAGCTGAAGAAATGGGAACACATAAGCCCCTACTATCAAAAACTCCATTGGCTGCCCCTGGAGGCGCAAATCCTGTTTAAGTTCTCTTGTGTGTGTTATAAATCAATATTTGGTCTGGCCCCCACTTACCTAGTTTCCCAATTTAATCTGGCAAGTTCTATTAGGCCCACACGAAGAATACATCTGTACACCTATCCGACAATTAAGGCCTGCCACTACAAAGATTCTTGGACAGAACTCTTGCCTTCCAGGCAGGCAAATCGAACGATTGGCTTAGTAACGCTATCATGCTCTCCTAATCTTCCTTCAATTTTAGAAAATTAGTAAAAACAAGTTTGTTCAATCGTTTTGTAAACTAAGAATCTATACAGCTCTGCTAATTCAACCAGTAACCTTAAGAACGATATAGCTTTCCACTTCTTTCATTATGTAAGATTGTATTAATGACTTGATTGTGACCTCTTAACTGATTGTCCAGCGCTTCTTGTTGTAAACCGCCTCGAACTTCCATGGCTTTGGCGGTATATAAGAATAAAATTATTATTATTATTATTATCATATCATTCATATCATTCATGTCTGACCTTAGGGAATGTCATTGCAGACAGCCTTAATGCAATCAGTGCTTAGATGACCTGGCAGTAAAAAGGTGCTAAAGACAGCTAAGAGGTGTTAAGAAGATGTGTTAATGTCTGGTGCTTAAGATGGACAGCTTAGGAGGTACAATGGGTCCAAGTGCACAGATATTGTCAGAGGCATACTGGAAATTACATTTGACTCTAGTCTATTCTTCTCCAGTCTAGCATACCTCACTCACCTTCCTGGTCAGTGAAACTAACTATTGTTTCAGACAGTTTACTAAGGATGGGGATACTTAACTTCAATAGATTCTATTCAAGATCAATAGATTCTATTTGTTATAAAAAGCCCCCTCTCAACATCAACCCCCTTTCTTGCTCTTCATAGAACATCACACTTCTCTATCTCATCATCACCCCTTTATCCTGTCTCTCTTGGATTCTTTCTTTGTCTGTTCTCTCTCATTCACAGGAGCACAGAATCAGTCTCTGTATTCACTCTGTAACTGTAATGCTTGAAGTATCTTTATGAAGCTGGCTTTTCTGTATTTCTATATTATATTCTTTATGCAATCACTTCTGGCTGTGCTTATTTGATTTTACTTCTAATGAAACCTCTGTGAAGGAATTGAACTCGTGACCTGGTGAATTGTAAGGCCACCTCACATAACCCCTCCAACCTTACATTTTGGGGGGGTCCAACCTTACAGTAATCACTAAAGATCCAGTGACAAGTAGACACATCAAGCTTTGGGCAGTGAGAGGCTATCGAGCCCAAAGTGGTGTCGCTGAGGATCTGGGGAATATCATTCCAATGAGGAGTGTGACAGGATGGGGAAACTCGCTTTGATATATGAGCACTTTGGTTTACGAGCATGCTTCTGGAACGAATTATGCTCGCAAACCAAGGTTCCACTGTATATTAAAAAATTACTTTTAGTCACACAATAAGGGTACACTTAGGAAAAGGCAGCATTTACTGCTTGCTGCAGTGTTTAAGACCATCAATACACCCATTACAAAACTAAACAAGCCAGATTAATACAAATCGATCCTGCACAGTCAATATTAATACATACAGAACACAGATACACCCTCGCCCAGTATGGAATAAGTAATCACAAACTAAAATTAGAAATATGTAGACAGAAGTTACACTGAACCGCCAAGAAGCCAGATTCTGCAAACAATACATCACAGAAACAGAAACAGTGATATGTTCCCTAATATTATGCAAAATATAAACCCTCCTTTTACTAAGCCACAGTAAAGGTTTCTACCGCAGCCTGGAGTGCTAAATACTTTGATGCTCATAGGAATTTACAAATTAACAAATACTGTAGAAATAAAACAAAAATTAGAAAATAAGAAAATACCATTTTATTGGACTAATCCATTTTTCAATTAGCTTTCAGAGGTCTAAACCTCCTTCCTCAGGTCAGTACAACATACTGCTGTTACGGTATCCTGTCCTGACCTGAGGAAGAGGGTTTGACTCCAAAAGTTAGTAAAACATGTATTAAAATTAGTCCAATAAAATTATTACCTTATTTCCATTTTCTATTTATAAATGTTTATCAATACAGCTACAATGTTACTTTATTCTAAAGCAACAAAAAAATATTTTTTCTACTTTTTGTCATGTCTGGTTTCTGTTCTCCTCATCTTCTCTTCAATCTCCTTTCCAAGCACTGATCACCCTCTTTCTCTGCCCTCCATCCATTGTCCACCCTTTCCCCCTTCCTTGTCATCTTCCCTCTTTCTATGCCTGTTCTATAAAATGTATATCCTGTGTCCCTTCTCAAGAGGGAGTGATGTGGATGGGAGTAGGATAGGCTTATGACTTGGACTTTTTCTGCCATAATCAAACATTTCAGAATACATCCAGGGTACAATTTGGATGTCTGAGGTTAGATCTGTTTTAATCGTGAATAAGTGCCAAAAAGGTACCTTAACTGCATCTGTCTGTTTGTCCTGATCAGGTGGACGGTAGTATACTCCTATCACTATCCTTTTCCCCCTTACACATGGAATTTCTACCCATAGGAATTCCAAGGTGTGTTTCTGCTCCTGTAGAATTTTCAGTGCATTTGATTCAAGGACCTCTTTAACATATAATGCTATGCCTCCACTGTATCACTATGATATAACTTGTATCCTGGTATGACAGTGGTTATTTTCCTTCCACCAGGTTTCAGATATGCCTATTATATCTATCTTTTTATTTAGTGCAATATATTCTAATTCTCCCATCTTGTTTCTTAGGCTTTTGGCATTTGCATCCAGACATTTCAAACAGTGTTTATCATATCTATTTACAATTTGCTTAACAGTTGGCATAGATAATTTGCAATTATGAAAATCAGCCTGCTCTGTATTTAAGTAAACCTGGTCTACTGTGGCCTGTATTGCAATCTCACTATTGGGATGCTCTGTCTTCCTTTTTATGGTGATATCTTTTAAAGATTCCTTATCCTGAACCAAGCTCTTTTGAGCGACTGTCGACCTTCCCCCAGTTTCTAGTGTAGAAGCTGCTCTATCTCCTTTAAAAAAAAATTTTTTTTTTAAATCTTTATTGATTTTTCACAGCTGTCAAAAAGTACAACACAATATACACATCAATAATAATAAACAAATAAGCACTTATAATCGATCAGTATTAATACAACAATTAAAAAAAAAACACCCAACCAACATTTTCATCATACCCTTTAGCGGGTCTTTCCCTTTTTCAGTTCCAGAGCACCCGGTACGTTTCCTGGCCCTGAGCAACCATTGCAGAAGCTCTTATTAAGTGGGTTTTGTTTTTTTGTTTTGTTTTTCTTCTTATTTTATTTATGCACTAATGTAAGTGCTAGAACTTATGTCAGTATCTATAATAATCTTGCAGCTAATCGGGTTTTTTGTTTCGGCTTTTGTTATATTTTCTTTCTTTTTTGGATCTTATAGTGGTTTAAGTTCACTGTAGTTCTATGTAGATTTTATTTTTAGTTCTTAGAGGTCTTCTAAGTATACTTAATCATTTTTTTGTGCTGGTGCAGAAGTTTGCCGCGTCAGTAAGTTCTTTTTTAAAATGTGATGTCTGTTAGAATCTTTTACGATGTAATCGTGACTTCCTCCAATTGACTCACATTGCTGAGCTTATAGTTTATGGCATTTTATCATCAAATTATATGATGTAGGTAGTGGTCTTTTAAATTCTTTTAAGTTGTTTTACCAGTTGTTTTACCAATATGTATAATATCTTTCCTTATGTTTGCCATCATTTTTTTTCCGTCATTATAGACACTTTTATGAATGCTTTTTGTCGTTCTCCTTTGCTGGCTTCATGTTTGTATTTATTGCGTTCAGTATAAATCTATATTTTGTATTTGCAGCTTGGAAGGAAACATGATGTCATGTTTTTTGTTCCACTTTTCTATGTTGCCCTAATGAGTACGTTGTGAAAAATTCCTTTTCATTTACAGTTGTATAGCATTCAAATAAGAGACTACACATTTATTTATATACACCATTTAACATCATTTCAAAGACTCTTAAGGTATGTTTTTAAACAACATTCATGTTTAATTGCACTTTTTTGAGCTCTATTTATTGTGGGCTTTTTATTAGTTTATTAATTTTAGTTTTTTTTATGATAATGCCTTGGGTTTATGAATTTTTGCTGGCTGGCTGGCAATCATAATATGGTATTCTTTATAGTTGATGAATATATCTTATTAAGGTTTCACTTCTCTTATGTATTCCATGCCTGTTTGCTAGTTTTTATTGCCTGTTTGCAATGAGTTTGTTCCAGCAGTGGTACGGTTTATAGGTAGTGTTCCTTTTAATTTTGGCTTTATATGGATTAGTCTTCTTTTCCATATTGAGTCATATTAGCTTTACATTTCAATCAGACTTAAATGAATTTTACTAATGTATGTCTGTTTTGATTCATATTGACACATTTCAATATCTCTGAATTTTTTGGGGGGTATGTTTTTAATCATCATTTGTTATTAATTTTTAACATGATTTTCTTTGTAAAAAAGTTTTTTATCATCCCTTTTATGTACATAGAATTTCATTATTTAGGGGTCTTTATGATTCTTTATTCATGATATATGTTCAATTTAATTTTACTTCCACCTTTTTGTTAGTCATAGAATAGGGTGTTTTTCTGATATATGTTTATTTCAACTTTCATTATGTATTTATCTTTTATGGGTTTTATCAATAAGTAGTTTTGATTATGTACCCATATATTAAATGGGGTTGGGCATATATACTTGTAAACCTTCTTTGATATGTATTTTTATGCATTACATTTAGCTTTAGTTGAGTAAATATATATGTGTATGAGATATATATATATATTTTTTATTTTCATTGTCATGATATTCACATTGTTTATGTTGTTTTTGGATTCTTGTTGTTATTATTTCTGAACTGACATTTTGATGTTCACATATATATATATTTTTAATTTTTTTTGTATATTTTCTTATGTTCATATGCTTGTCTATTTTTTTTTATGCATTATCATGTTTTTAATCTATTTATGTATGCATATATTTGTAGACTCCTGAAGCAGGCCTGGTTGGCCAAAACATGTGCATGTCGAGTCATTGAGTTATTGGATGAATAAAATTATTTGGACCATCAGATAAGTTAAAAGACATTCTGTTCTGTGGACATCATTCTGTTTTAGACAATTTCACCCTATACTTTGCGTATTCTTCAAACATATCTTTGATCTACCTGTCACATTTCATGCTTTATCTTTTTCATGAGCCACCTTTCGAGTCTTGTTCATGGTTCTCACAGTTCAAAGAAGCCATAATTCATTCTTGTTCCGTTTTTCCTTATCTCTACTTCTAATAAATAAAACTCCACAACTCACAACTAGAAATAAAAGAAGAGATTAAACTGTAAAGATTTCGAGATAAACTACCTGAGCACTTGATGTGCACATAATTTTGAAACAGGAGCATATATAGATTGTATTTACTGTTCCAACCAATTTGCTACAATCTGGTGGTGAGCTTAGGGAGAAGCATTTTGTTTACACATCTACTGTATCTCAAAAGTAATAAACTAATATTGAACAAGGACACAAATACTGATTTCATCTAGACTCACTTTTAAAATCTACATTTCTTATTGAGAAACAGAGACAAAAAAAACTCATTTAAGCAATGGAAAAGATCAAAAACGGATGAAAACTGGAATAAGCACAAACAACATCAACGCAGGTGTCATAAGGCTGTAAAAGGGGCCAAATGAGACTATGAGGAAAAAATAGCCAATGAGGTGAAAAACTTCAAGACGTTTTTTCAATATATTAAAGGGAAATGACCCGCGAAGGAAGTGGTGGGACAATTGGATGACCTAGGAATAAAGCAACCGCTGACAGACTGAACACGTTTTTTGCGTCTGTATTTACCGAAGAGGATATACACAGCATACCGGAATCCATCAGGCTATATGCTGGAAGTGAAAACGGGAAAATGACAGGGTTAACAGTCAGTCTAGAAGAGGTATGCAGGCAGATTGATAGGCTTAAGAGCGATAAATCCCCGGGACCGGATGGCATCCATCTGAGGGTCATCAAGGAATTGAAAGGAACCATAGCTGGACTGCTTCAACTAATAGCCAATCTGTCGATCGAATCGTGAAAGATTCCGGAGGACTGGAAGATAATGAATGTTACGCCGATCTTCAAAAAAGTTTCGAGGGGAGACCCGGGAAACTATAGACCGGTGAGTCTGACCTCGGTACTGGGAAAGATGGTAGCAGCGCTGATAAAGGACTGCATCATTGATCACCTTGATGGATATGGGCTGATGAGGACCAGCCAGCACGGCTTCAGCAAAGGCAGATCTTGTTTAACAAACCTGCTGCACTTCTTCGAGGGAGTAAACAGGCAGATAGACAAGGGAGACCCAATCTACATTGTATATCTTGACTTTCAGAAGGCGTTTGACAAGGTTCCACATGAACGACTACTTCGGAAAATTGTGAGCCATGGATCTGGACATATGTATGACATAGGTACGACATAGGTACGACGAGCGGGGTGATAAAATTTGCAGACGATACAAAGTTATTCAGAGTAGTGAAGAAACAGGGGGATTGCGAAGATCTACAACGTGACATAATCAGGCTCGAGGAATGGGCATCGACATGGCAGATGAGGCTCAACGTGGACAAGTGTAAAGTGATGCATGTCGATAACAAAAATCTCATGCACGAATATAGGATGTTCAGGACGGTACTTGGAGAGACCTGCCAGGAAACGGATTTAGGAGTTCTGATCGACAAGTCGATGAAGCCGTCTGTGCAATGTGCTGCAGCAGCGGCAGCGGCGGTGAAAAGGATGAACAGAATGCTAGGAATGATTAAGAAGGAGATCACAAACAGATCGGAGAAGGTTATCATGCCGCTGTACTCAGCCATGGTGCACCCTCACCTGGAGTACTGCGTACAGCACTGGTCGCCGTACAAGGACACGATACTACTCAAAAGGGTCCAGAAAAGAGCGACTAAGATGGTTAAGGGGTTGGAGGAGCTGCCGCACAGTGAAAGATTAGAGAAACTAGGCCTCTTCTCCCTCGAACAGAGGAGATTGAGAGGGGACATGATCGAAGCATTCAAGGTACTGAAAGGGATAGACTTAGTAGATAAGGATGAGTTGTTTACCCTTTCCAAGGTAGGGAGAACGAGAGGGCACTCTCTAAAGTTGAAAGGGGATAGATTGCGTACAAACGTAAGGAAGTTCTTCTTCACCCAGAGAGTGGTGGAAAACTGGAACGGTCTTCCGGAGTCTGTCATAGGGGAAAACACCCTCCAGGAATTCAAGACAAAGCTAGACAAATTCCTGCTGAACAAGGACGTACACTGGTAGGGCTAATCTTAGTCTCAGTTAGGGTACTGGTCTTTGACCAGAGGGCCGCCACGTGAGTGGACTGCTGGGCATGATGGACTACTGGTCTGACCCAGCAGCGGCAATTCTTATGTTCTTATTATACAAGAAAATTATTATATGTTGTAGTCTTTTAATCCAACTGCATACATAGAAATATTTTGCCTAAACTGAATGCAATAAACATATATTTTTCAATATAAATACAAACTACAGAAAAGTAAATTCTATAAGACAACTGTCTTGCGAGAGAGAGAGAGAGAGGTAATATGTACATATAGAGATTGATAGAGCTGTAGATATAGAAACCGCAACAAACATTCCTGTTCTTTGCTTGTGTTTTGCTTGAGGTAAGATATCCTATAGAAACCTTTCCAAATTGCCCTCCCTCACCTCCCAATAGTGATTTCCCATTGGTTAGATAAGAATTGTCTAACTCCTTTTCAGAGTCTTTAAGAACACTCCTTGATGGGTAAACAGCCCATATGTGCTGAGACGGAAAAGGTAAGAGATGGCTTTTCTTCTAGCAAAATTAATACACATTTGATATACATTTTATGTACGTTGTATGTATGTAGTTTAGTCTATTATCCTTCGCTGGGAGTTTACCTAAGTACTTGTCCCATACTGCAGAGCAGGATTAAGGCACAGGCAAACTAGGCAAGTGCCTCAGGCCCAAAAGTATAGTGGAGCTCTGTCAGATGTGCTCAGAAAGCAGGAGGCTAGGATTGCCAACTGTGTGGACTTTTTCATGATTCTAAAAAGTTGTAAATTGTTAGTTTCCAAGCCAGAAAGATGGCTATGTGTGTGGATATTTTTCAAAGTTTAGCCCCCTACAGCTCTCTATTGACCCCCCCCCCCCTTTCCACTGCAGAGGCTGTGGTAGGCTCCATCCATAAGAAGGCTGCGCTAGTCATAGGAAGGAGGGGAAGAGCTGCATGGCTGTAGGGGAAGCTGCATTGGGTCGGTGGAAAGAAACAGTGGAACAATGGACCATCTCTTGTGTGTTTAATGCGTCTGGTAGCATTAGAAAAATAATAAATAGTAGTAGTAAGTGAGCGGTCTGGGGGTGAGGCTGTTGAAAAAGATTAGGGCTAAAGAATGGGAGAAAATGTGAATGTCTTGTTGTCAGCTGGGAAAAGAACTGGCAGCAAATACTAGCATTTACTTGATGGTGGGTAGCCTATGAGCAAGGGACAGCACTAAAAAGACAGCTAGAGTGCATGCTCTTACTACTGCTATTAATCATTTCTGTAGTGCTACTAGGTGTATGTAGCGCTGTACACATCATAGGCAGGTACTATCTCTGTCTCTAGTGGGCTCTCAATCTAAGTTTTTTGTACCTGGGGCAATGGAGTGCCAAGTGACCTTCCCATGGGTCACAAGTAGGCTACTGTGGGTTCTTTAGGGTGAGGGGGTTATGTGTTAAAAGCAACTTATGTTTTTGTGTCTCTGGAGAGGACAATCTCGTAGAAAGCGTCCCTTTGAAAATCTGGGCTGGAATGGAGAAGTTCATTGGTATCTGTGCACATACTAAGTGATAGGAATTTTTCAGCCCAAGGAATTTACTCTGTTAACTATTAAATTACTGGGGCAAATTCCTTGAATACTGACCTAATGCTGCCTACACTTCTCCCTCTAAATTCACGGGTTTAGGACTCGCAACTTTGGCTATTCGCGAGTTTCTAAACTCTGACCCATCCCCGCCTTCTGGACCTCTTCACACTGTACCTGGTGGCCTAGCGGTGAAGCGGGACAGGAGCGAGCTTCCTATGCTCCTGCCCCGTGCAGAGGCATCAACAAAAATGGCTGCTGTGAGTTCCCACGGTCTCACGAGACTACAGTGGGAACTCATGGCAGCTATTTTTGTTGACGGCTCTGCACGGTGCAGGAGCGTAGGAAGAGCACTCCTGCCCTGCTTCACCGCTAGGCCACCAGGTACAGTGTGGAGGGAGGCGGGGGTGGATCACAGTTGGCCCTAAAAATCATTTACGATTTTTCCATATTCATGGGCCGGCTCTGCCCCTAACCCCCGCGAATATGGAGGGAGAAGTATATATCCTTTTAGAAGCATTAAAAAAACAGCTAAATATTTTATTTGCTTTTCACATTTGTGAACTTTATTTTTCACTTGTGAAACTTTGTAACTTTAAATCATGTACATACTAAATCTCACTCTTTTGAGCAGTCTATCCTTGAAATCTCTGGTTTGTTACCAGAGGCAATGGAGACTGAAAATGACTTGCCCAGCTTCTCTGATTCTCAGCCCACTAATGCAGAGCTGCAGTTACCCAGCTCCAGGATACTTTTTGGCCAGTCCTGATTTTGAATGTCCCAATTCAGGTTCCGATACACAATAGCTTTCCATGGCAGTAAGACTAGTTAAAGCAGTCTTACTGCCATGGAAAACTCTCCTTCCAATGCATAAAAGGGTTCTCATTGGCTGCTACCAATCCTCATAGCAGCCACCAAGAATCCTATGCAAATGCATCACAAGCTGATTAGTATTTAAATGAGGTCTCCTTGTGATGCACAAATGAGAACCCCCCTCCTTTTTACGGGGTAAAATTTTTCAGTAAGTCTGGACCTTCTAGTAGCTGTCCTACATGTGTTATGTGAGGCATACAACACACACACACAACAGCAGTGTCTATATATATTTTTATTTTTAAACATTTGTTGGGGCTGGCTGGAAGAGCAGGGGCTGCTGGGTTTTTTTTTGTAATGGTCACAGCTGTTGTGTGTGTACTCGTGCTGGTAATTCATTGTGCAGTAAGAGTTTCAGAACACTAAGAGCTAGATTCATAAAGCAAACCGATCGTGTACCGAGCCCTTTGTGACCCGATTTCCCTCCAACCTGATTCACTAACCTGTGTAACGATCCCATCCCAATACGTACATGCAAATGAGGGGAATCGGCATGCAAAGCAGGAAGAAAGTGATTCACTAAAATAAAAAGCCCGAGAGCTTGTCTCGACGGGCGGCTCTAACGTGGAGCTGGGAGGCCCGCTTTGCTGTCTGTCGGGAAGATAGTTAGGAAAGGGTGGTTAGGCAGGTAGAAAATTTAAAAGAAGGGAGGAGGTCTGTCCCACCGTGGGACGGACCTCCTATAAGGTCAAATTGGGGCCGCAGGGTTGGATGGGTGGGAGGGTATATAAGCTGGACGCTCGGAGGACCGAAACGGTTTTCCGGTCCTCCGAGGCAGCTTTCGGGTGTCGGCAGGGTGGTGCGATCGGGCCTACCTCGTGTTTGCAGTTCCGATTCCTGAGGTGCCTGCAGTGCAGTCGGGAGATGGCCAGTTCGCCCTCTGTTGACCCCTCCGATGCCGTCGAACTGTCCCTCCTCGCTGGTGACTCCCTCGACGAGGCGGACCCGGAGCCGGTTGCTGGCCCCTGTCTGGATTTTTCCCCCAGGATGTCATCGCTGGACGTGAGAGCCGGGCAGGGCCATCTGCTGCGGGAGTATCGAGCGGAGGACAGGCAGCAGCCCAGCGGCCGGGAGTCGAGGAGCCGGTGCGGCCAGCTGGAGGGAATTCGGATATGGTGGTTGCTGCGGACGGCGCCACTCCTGGAGCGGACGTTGCCGGATGCAGGACGGACAGTGACAGGATAACGGGTAACATGGCCCTCGTGGCTGGGACTGGTGGCAAGGGGAGGAAGGGGAGGGGGAAAGGGAAGGGTAAGAGGGGCCGTCGGTCTAGGGCTTCTTCGTCCTCTTCGTCTTCTCTAACCTCTTCTTCTTCTTTGTCGTCGTCTTCTTCGTCAGGGTCACCTCGGCGGGTTACGGGTGAGGGGCAAGTGCAGGAAGGAGATGATCGGGGGGCCCCTGCCCTTGTGGCGTTATCTGAATTGTGGGAGAAGGTTCCGAGGTCCCTCCATCGCAAGATTAAGAAGCGTGCCTGTATTGATGTTTTTCAGCTTTTGGAGGGTAGAGTGCGCGGGCGTAAGAAGAAAGGCAAGAAGGCGGTGGGGAAGCCGAAAGTGGGGTTGGTTTCCCGTAATGTATTGAACTGGACGCGCGCGTTCTTGAGGTTGGCCAGTGTTTGGGGGCGGGAGCGTCCACAGGACTACAGTCTTTTGCTGGCATATGCGGACTCCATTCTGGATGCGTGTCAGCGGTTCGGCGGGTGGCCGTGGCTCAAATATGATGAAGCGTTTCGTGACAAGATGGAGAACAGGCACATGTCGTGGGGCACGCAGGACATCAATCTGTGGTTGACGCATATGGCGAAACCCTGGGGGGGTTCGTTCCTTTCGTCCCCCAGGAGGCCCGGGGGCTGGGGGTGGCCCGGGTGTCTGTTGGCTGTTTAATAAATCTTCCTGTTCCTTTCCGCCATACCTGCTCCTTGTGTGGCCAGGGGCACTCAGCGCTCAAGTGCCCCAAAAAAAGAGCCGGGACGTCTCTCGCCCCAGCCAAGTGACCTGGGAGTTCCTCGGTTGCCCACTCCGGTCAAGGTGGATGCCATGCAGCCTTGGTTGGACCAATACAGGGATGCGCAGGCGGCGATGGTTCTGGCTTGGGGATTTAGCGAGGATTTTGTGATTCCTTGTTCGATGCCTCAGTCCAGTGTGTAGGCTTCTAACGCGTCTTCCGTATCTCAGTTGCGGGTGGAAGTGAGGCGGAAGTTGCGTGAGGAACTTGACATGGGGCGGGTGGCGGGTCCCTTTCGGGAGTGCCCGTTCCCGGTGATGGTGTTGTCTCCTTTAGCGATTATTCCTAAAAAGGAGCCTGGTAAATATCGTTTGATACATAATTTGTCCAGGCCCGTGGGGCGCTCCGTGAACGATGGCATTCCTCGCGATCTCTGTTCTGTTCGCTATGCTTCCTTTGATAGTGCATTACAGTTGGTGCACATTGCGGGCCGTGGAGCCTTGTTGGCCAAAGTTGACATTGAATCGGCCTTTCGGTTGTTGCCGGTTCATCCGTCCTCATATCCGTTACTGGGGTTTCGGTTTGAGGGTGCATTTTATTTTGATAAGTGTCTGCCAATGGGTTGTTCGGTATCCTGCGCCTTTTTCGAATTATTTAGTTCGTTTCTCCATTGGGTTACTGTGCGGCGAGCGGGGAGGAAGTCGGCGGTTCACTATTTAGATGATTTTCTTTTCATGGGGGGAGCGGGTTCTGGTGATTGTGGTCTGTTGAAATCTACGTTTGAGCGCCTGGCGGCGGAATTCGGGGTGCCGTTATCTGCTGATAAATCGGAGGGGCCTACTTCCTGTCTCACCTTTTTGGGTATTGAGATCGACTCAATGGCCATGGTGACACGGCTTCTGCAGAGCAAGGTACGTCAGTTGCTGTCCTTGATTTCCTTAGTACAGAGTACTCGAAAGCCTACTTTGCGGGTTGTTCAGTCTTTGTTGGGGTCCCTTAATTTTGCTTGTCGGGTCCTGCCTATGGGACGGGCCTTTTCCCGTTGTCTGGCGGTGGAGACGTCGGGTGTTCGTGATCGCCGTCACTTCGTCCGGATTTCGGCTGGGATCCGGGCGGATTTGCAGATGTGGTCTTTGTTCCTCACTCGGTTTAATGGGTCTCTCCCGATCCTGTTCCCAGACGTTTCCAGCGTGGATCTGGACCTGCAATCGGATGCTGCTGGTGGTGTGGATTTCGGTCTTTATTGTCAGGGTGACTGGTGCGCTGCTGCGTGGCCGGAGAGTTGGCGACGGGCTGGTGTTACACGCAATGTGACATTGCTAGAGCTTTTCCCCTTGCTGGTGGCGTGTGAGTTGTGGCCGGAGAAGTTGCGGAATAAGCGGGTCGTTTTCTGGTGTGACAACATGGGTGTGGTTGAGGTTGTGAATCGGCAAGCTGCTCGATGTTTGCAGGTGAATACGGTGATGCGAGAACTTGTTCTGCGTTGCTTACGTCTCAACTTGTACATTAGGGCTCGCCACGTCCCTGGGGTTCAGAACAGGCTTGCTGACGCTCTTTCTTGTTTCAATTCTTGCAGTTCTGAGAGCTGGCGCCAACAGCGAAGGCGGACGGGTCACCGATGCCAAAGCATTTGTGGAGCCTGGTGGTGAGCGGATCTGGCGAATGTTACAACAGTCGGTAGCTCTTGCCACTTGGACCCGGTACAATTGGGGTTTCTCGACCGTGTTCGGATTCCTGCTTACTCGGGGTTGGGTCCCTGGCCCTGTATCGGAGGTTTTGCTGGCTGATTTCTTGGCCGGTTCTCATCTGGAGGGCTGTTCCCATAGCGCGGCGGCGGGCCACCTAGCGGGATTTGTTTTCTTTTGTAGGGCCTTTGGTTGGTCCTGCCCTGCGTCCGGTTTTTTGCCCCGCAGGATGTTGGCGGCCTGGGGCAGGGTGGCTCCGCGGCTACCTGACTCCCGGTTGCCGGTCACGCATGCCTTGTTATCCCGTCTTCTTGAGGTGTTGCCGGTGGTGGCGAGTTCAGCCTTTGAAGCCTGTTTGTTCCATGCAGCCTTTTCCTTGGCCTTCTTCGGGGCCTTGCGAGTGGGGGAGCTACTAGTTCATCCTGCAGACGTCTCTGGTTTGTGGGGTCTCCTGTATAGCCAAGTTCGGGTTGATCAGTGTTCAGTGCGTCTCTTCATCGCCCGATCTAAGTCAGACCAGCTGGGCAGGGGGCGCACGGTGGTCTTGCACCGTGTGGAGGGTTGCACTTTGTGCCCCGTCCAATCCCTGGTTGCCTATATGGCGGTTCGTCCTAATTTTGATCTGGCATTGTTGATCCATGCGGATGGGGCTCTGCTCACACGTTATCAATTTTTAGCGGTCTTGCGGCGGGCTCTGATTCAGTGTGGTGAGGAGCCAGCGCGCTATGGCACTCACTCCTTCCGCATCAGTGCTGCTACTAGTGCTTTTGAGGCGGGTGTGCCCGCTGAGGCTATTTAACAGCTTGGCCGTTGGTCGTCCGCGGCCTATCGTGGTTACATTCGTCCATCGGGTTCTGGACTGACGGGTTCCCAGTCGGGTGGACGGCATTAATGGGTGATACAGTTTGTGGGGGTTGGGGTGGTGTTGGTGGGTGCTTGCATTGGGGGTGGCTGCGCTGATTCACTGCATGGCTTTCTGTTACTAACCCCTTGGTTTATGAGGACATGTGCGTGACTGCTGAGTTTTGCCTGCGGATGCTGTTCAGCGGGTACTGTCGGTTTGGATCATTGGGCACTCCTTCGTCCATTGGGCGGGGGAGCGTGCAGTGGTTAGACCGTGCGGTCAGCACTTGGGGCCTTCATCGGCGCGGAGTCTACGTCTCATGGTGGGGTCAGCGAGGCATGCGTTGGCATCAGCTGCTGCCTCTTCTAGATGACCTTCGGCATCGTGCTCGGCACCCGGATCTTTTGCTGCTTCATCTTGGGGGCAACGATGTTGACTCGCTTAGCGGAAAATGTTTAATTGACACTGTCATTGCTGATCTTGGGGTGATTCGGGGTTGGTTTCCTGCTGCCCGGATCGTTTGGTCCGACATTATACCGCGCCCGAAGCGGTTGGTGTCTCGAAGGTGGACCAGAGGGCTTATCAAGGTGAATCGTCTGATCGGTCGTTGGGCGGAATCTAGAGGGGGGTTGCAGATTAGGCACACTTGGGTTGATGTCTCATGTTCTGGGTTGTTTTACAGGGATAGAGTGCACCTTTCGGACATCGGGTGGGATCTCCTGTTAGACGATTTTGCTTCTGGTTGTGAACGAGTGCTAGACCTCTAACCGCAGCTCTGTTCATTGTTTGGGGGGGCCTGTAACGGGTTTCAGGCCCGTGGCGGTATCCCGAGCTACTGGCGGCTGGTCTCATCATGGGATGAGTGGTAGGCCGGCTGGGAGCCGTGCCTGGTGGGTCGGATGACCCTGGACAAAGGGGCATGTGGGGACATGCCACCCCTCGGACCCTTGCTTAGACAGCAGGGTCGGGGGCCATTTTCATCTATGTCGGTAGCTCGGGATCAGGGTCACAATGGTGGGTACCATTGTGGCGGTTTAATTAGATAAAATGTTATTTAAGGATGTTTATTATATGTTGTTTACTATATGTAAATTGTTATTTAAATATGTTTTTTTTACAATAAACAGGGCTGCGGACAGGTTTATCCACTCAGGTCCACGTGTCTTTTTGGTGAGGGGGTTGGATTGGTATTTGAAGGGTGGAAAGGTATACATCGGGGAAGCGGGCCACTCCAGCTTCCGCTGTTATAAAAAAAGCAACACCGACTGGGCTGGCCGATCCAAAGTAAGCGACTGCCGAGGACCAGTTGCTGAGGTCCTTTCTGACTACCCTGCCTTCTGCCGCCCTGCTTCTCTGCCCCGTCTCTGCCCTGATCTCCTGCCCTTCCCTGCACTGCGAGCCTGTGGTTTTAATCCATGGGTTTAAAGCAGGTTAAAAGCACGGGCTCGCTGGGCTGTTTAAAACTAAAAGTAAAAAAAAAAAAAGTTGCAGCTCTTAGACTCATGCACAGACCATCTACAGATCCGTGTGGTGGGTGGGGGGCGTGTCAACGATCATCCCCATTTGCATGCAGGCCTTTTGTGAATTTGTCAGCCTGCATGCAATTGGGAACAGATCGGACACGGAATTGGGGGTTAGTGAATCTAGCCCTAAGAGGTCCTTGTACTAAGATGCGCTAATAGATTTAGCACACACTAATGAATTAGCATGCGTTAAGTGCCATGTAACCCATAGAATTTTATTTATTCATTTTTATATACCATTCTCCCAGGGGAGCTCAGAATGGTTTACATGAATTTATTCAGGTACTCAAGCATTTTTCCCTTTCTGTCCCAATGGGCTCACAATCTATCTAATATACATGGGGCAGTGGGGTAAGTGACTTGCCCAAGGTCACAAGGAGCAGTGTGGGTTTGAACCTACAACCTCAGCGTGCTGAGGCTCTAGCTTTAACCACTGCACCACACTTGCTGTCTTTGTGAGGGTTTGAAATGAAATAATGTAAAAATTAAAAAAAAAAAACCAAAACAAACTTTAAACCAGGAGTGTCCAACCTGCGGCCCCGTGAAGTATTTTGTGCGGCCCCGGTCGAGGGCGATGCAGTGTCTTCCTCTGCTGCCCCCGGGTGTTTACCGTCCTTCCGGCTCCCTCATCTGTCTTGCTGCAGCGTTTGCGCGGCCCCAGAAACATTTTTTTCGGCCAATGTGGCCCAGGGAAGCCAAAAGGTTGGACACCCCTGCTTTAAATCATTAGATGAAACCTTAAGATAATGCATTTTCTGTTCAATGGCATCCATAAGAAAGCTTGGATTGTAACTAGACAGTGGTTTTGAAATGTCCGTCCATATGTTCTAGAATGTGATTTTGCTATTGTTTTCTGTTTCATAAGAAATCTATTTATTTAAGGTACCTGCACCACCCCTTATTGTCTTTATTTAGTGTTAGCTGACCCTATGACATTCTTTCACAGCAAGAGAACATTTTCTATATAAACACAGGAAATGTTTGAATGCAAAAGTTTAAACTGAGACGCAACAGGGCTGGCTAAACCATTATGCAAGATTAGCTGGTCACCAAGGGCAGTGATTTCCAAGTCATTCCTGAAGTACCCCCTTTCCAGTCAGGTTTTCAGAATGTCCACAATAAATATGCATGATAGAGATTTGCATATAATGGAGGCAGTATGTATGCAAAGGTGGAATTCAGGACTGATTTGGGCATCAGTTTCTGGGGGTGGTGACATCAGTAGCATTCAAATCAAATCAATAGATCCCGCCTACCACACAAACTCAAAGAACCATATATACGTAAACAGTAGATAGATAGATAGGTATACACTGTGAACTGAAAAAAAAACATACCAAAATGTTTTTTGTCGTAGCTTCCATAGAAGTGGCAGATGAAATTTAGGGCTCCTTTTACAAAGATGTGCTAGGGCCTTAACGCACCGAATAGTACGCGCTAAAATGCTGTGTGCGCTAGCCGCTACCGCTTCCTCTTGAGCAGGCAGTAGGTTTTCATCCGGTCCATGTGCTAAAAACGCTAGCGCACCTTTGTAAAAGGAGCCCTAAATGTGGACAAATGCAAAGTGATGCACATTGAGAAGAATAACCTGAATCACAGTTACCGGATGCTAGGGTCCACCTTGGGGGTTAGCGCTCCAGAAAAGGATCTGGGTATAATTGTAGACAATATGATGAAACTTTCCGCCCAATGTGCGGCAGCGGCCAAAAAAGCAAACAGGATGCTGGGAATTATTAAAAAAGGGATGGCTAACAAGACTAAGAATGGCCCCTTTGGCCTCTGTATCGCTCCATAGTGCAACCTAATTTGGAGTGTTGCGTTCAATTTTGGTCTCCTTATCTTAAGATATAGTGACGCTAGAAAAGGTTCAAAGAAGAGCAACCAAGATGGTAAAGGGGATGGAACTCCTCTCGTATGAGGAAAGACTAAAATGGTTAGGGCTCTTCAGCTTGGAAAAGAGACGGCTAAGGGGAGATATGATTGAAGTCTACAAAATCCTGAGTGGAGTAGAACAGGTACAAGTGGATCGATTTTTCGCTCCATCAAAAATTACAAAGACTAGGGGACACTCGATGAAGTTACATGGAAATACTTTTAAAACCAAAAGGAGGAATTTTTTTTTTCACTCAGAGAATAGTTAAGCTCTGGAGGCTGACCAATTATTGAAACCATACATTGCATTTGTCAATAGCCTTTGGCTATTATGAGATGCAGCAATACGGTCTGAGGTTTTGCCTTCTTCCATTTATGATCAATCAGTGCAATTGAATTGACAAAGTTAATTCTTGTTTCACTCTACTTTTTTTTGTGTATTTGATATTTGGTTTATGGAACTACTGCTTTTTTGTTTTGTTATTTAAGATGTAATGAGGCCATATGATGGCTTTCCAGTATCAACCAATCTGGCAGATTGTCCATGAGTTCTGGAAGGATCCAATACATACCCTGACGCAAGATAAACGCTTGATGATATCTGTTAAAATTTACCCCCCCCCCCCCCCGATTGAGATTTTTGCAAAGATACTAAGGCTATTCTAGCAGTTTTACCCAGCCAAATAAATTTTGTAAGAATCCTATTTTGTTTTTTAATAAAAAGAACTCTGAAAATAAACTGGTAACATACTCATTTGGCAACAAACTACAGGCAAGATCATCATTTTGATGGTTTGGACTCTCTCCCACCAAGAAATATGTAATGGATTCCAGTGCTCACACATTTCTTTGACTTTCAACAATAAAGATTTTTCATTTACTGTCATTGTATCTTCCAATGTTTTTTGAATCATTATACCCAAATATTTTATTCCCTCTTCCTTCAAAAGGAATGAGAATAGATCAAATAAACCTTTTATACAAAGTACATTTAATGGAAGAACTTCTGCTTTACTCCAATTTATCTTATAACCAGAAAATTTCCCAAAACGATCAATCAATTCCAGTAAATGCAAGATGGTTGATTCAGGATTCTTCAAATGAAGCAAAATATCATCCGCTTATGCCGAAACTTTACAATCTTGACCTGTATATGGAATTCTCTGGATCTCCTTTGCCTGCTGAATGGCCAACAAGGGTTCCAAAACAATATAAAAAAGCAAAGGAGACAAGGGACATCCTTGTCTAACTCCCCTCTTCAGACAAAAATGCTCCGAGAAAGTATTTAAAACATCTGCAATGTGGGTATATATTTTACCTTTTTCATCCCTAATGGCCGCAATCTTTACTCTTCTCTTTTTAGCTTTAAGATAATTAGCCAATACTCTTCTCACTTTATTTGAGTTTCCATAATACACAGCTTGCTGACAAAACAAATCTTTCCTAGCCAATTATGAGGAAATCTCATTGTATTTATATTTAGCCTTCAAAAGGGCATTCAAATTATCTTGTTCCCATTTCAAAGCCAATTGTGACTCTAAAGTCAAAATAATTTGTTCCAAATTGGAAAATTCTAATCTAAGTAATTTCCTAATGTGCGCCAAATATGAAATAATCTGCCCTCTTACAGTAGCCTTGAACGCATCCCATAGAGTTTCCAAAGAGATTTCTTCCAAGTATTGAAATGAAAATACTCATTCATTTTTATTTGAATTTCCTCAAGAAAGTTTGAGTCTGCAAGCAATGTATTAATAAACCTCCACACAGGTCTACTAGAATCTTCTTTAGTGAATTGATATTCTATTCAAATTCCAGCATAATCCGACAAAATGATCGGATCTATGTTGGCTTTTGTAACCTGTTGAATTAAATGATCCGAAACAAAAAAAATAATCAATTCTTGAAAATGATTTCTGAACTTGGGAACAAAACGTAAATTCTCAGGCATTAAAATATAAAATCTGCCATATATCCTTTAATCCACATGTATGCAAAAATTATCCAGCCCTAATGACTTTAATTGTCTACTCGGTTATTTATCAATTGTTGGATCTATTACAGCATTGAAGTCTCCAGCTACAATTAAATTAGATGTAGCCTGTGACAGAATTGTTTGTTGGAGCTTTTTAAAGAATTACACCTGATTTGAATTAGGTGCATAAATATTAAAAAGCATCAGAGTATCATTTCCTAAAGTCATATTAACATGGAGCCATCTACCCATTGGATCAGACCGCACGTTATCAAATTTAGCAGAAATCTTCTTATTAATCAGGTTTGCCACACCCGCCTTGTTCCCTGTTGCTGGTGCAAAAAAACAATGTTTTATCCAACCCCCTTCTAATTTGGCCACCTTGATTGCTGTATGAAATAAATGTTTGCTTGTTGCTTTTTCAGAAAGTTAAGAATCTTTTTCTTCTTGGATGATTGAGTCCATTAACATTTAGGGAATAGAATTTCAAAGCCATTTTATTTTATTTGATTAATATGTGTTAAAAAATGAACCCCTAATTTCCATTTATCCCAGTTTAAACATTGTATTTTCACACACACACACACACACACACACACACACATACTCTAAAATTCTCCCCACTCCCTCCCCTAATCTTTCCTTGCATATAACACGAAAGCTTGTATGCAAACATATAGACTGGTAACTACTATCCTCCCCAAGCACTCTAAATTTGTTTTTTTTTTAAATTTTATTGTTGGTAGATCATTTTGACTTGGCCCTTTTAAAAGTAGCTTGCAAGCCAAAAAACTGTAGGCACCCCTGGTATAAGCATTTGTATTAGTTCAGCAAAGTGGCACTTTTGAAAGAAAAAAAAGAGGGGGCGGGGTGACACAGTGGTTAAAAACCATACTGCACCCTGTGACCCTGGACAAGTCACCCAATCCCCCCATTGCCCTAGGTACATCAGATAGATTGTGAGCATACCAGGACAAGGAAAAATGCTTGAGTACCTGAATAATTTTATGTAAACCATTCTGAGATCCCCTAGAACAGTGAAGAAAATTGAATAAATAAAATATAGGGACTGATAAGACTTATGGGAAGATTCTCAAAGCTTTGCGGTGAAAACCAATGGGCTGTGTCAAAGATGTTCTTGTAAAGATTTTAAAAAGGCAAGTTATTCTCCAAAAACAGTGCATACAAATGAGGTTTACGGAGCAGAGTGTTGGCTTGCTAAATTTATTTGAGATGAGTCGCTGGTGGTAGCGATCAGCACATGCATAGAATACACCCGCATATTAAAAAAAAATAAATCAGCCCAAATTGAAGATCAGCAGGAGAGATGCCCACTCTCTCCCACTTCACTCATATAATCTTCGGACACCCATCCCTAGAAGCAGAAGAGATGCCCACTCTCTACTGCCACGCTCGCACAATCCGACAATACTACTCTCCCCTGCAGCGGGACAGATGCCTGCTCTCTCCCACCGCACTTGCACAATCCCCCAACTCTAACCCCCTGCAGCGGGAGTGATGCCCACTCCCTCCCATCACTCAACCCCCCCCAACTCTCCCCATGCCGACAACCCCCCGCCTCTCCCTACTTATTCAGGAAGTCCAGCCAGAGGATGCTTACCCTCCGGCTGGCAGGCCCGCCTCTTACAAAATGACAGGCTTTCCCCTTCCTAAACAGTGAGCTAGATTCACTAAGGCATGGATTGGACCGTAAGGGATCCGATCCAATCCGTGTCCGGGGGGCTGATTCATGAATCGCCCTCATGCTCTATAGCGATCCCGACGCATGCGCAGACCATCTGTAGATGGTCTACGCATGCGCTGGCCCTCAATGCCCGGCAGAGCAGGAAACTTCTTTTTTTTTCACAAGCCCATGGTTTTAACCCGCTTTAAGCCTGCAGGTTAAAACCATGGGCTTGCACTGCGGGAAAGGGCAGGAGAGTCGGGGCAGCAGGAGAGATTTGGGGTGAGAGCAGGGTGGCAAGAGAGATTTGGGGCGAGAGCAGGAGATGGGGCAGAGAGCAGATAGTGGCAGGCAGGAGATCAGGGCTGAGAGAAGGAGATTGGGGCAGGCAGGAGATAGGGGCTGAGAGCAGAGAAGCAGGGCAGAGAGCAGAGCGGCAGAAGGCAGGGCAGTTGGAAAGGACCTGAGCGACTGGTCCTCAGCAGTTGCTTATTTTTAGATGTCAGCCCAGTCAGTGTCCCTCTTTTTTTTGTGTGTGTGTGAATCACTGCCTGCCTACATTTCAATGCCATTCCCCCTCATTTGCATGCGCGGATCGGAGGATGATCAGGATAGAGGTTAGTGAATCAGGTCGGAGGGAAATCGGGTTGCAAAGGGGTCGGAAGTTGATCGGTGGGCTTAGTGAATCTAGCCCAGTCATCCTTCCTTCAACAACCAAGAGATAATTCAACAGCAACATGCACAACCTCTGGCACTCTTACCACAAGAAGCTAAACAACCAAGTAAAGAGGTGGCTGTTTATTTTTACAAATAAGATTCAATGTTGCCAAAACAATCCTAATTGCCTTTTTGGTTGGTGGCAAGAAAGACTTACTTTCCTCAGGTCTCATTGATCTCAGTATTACTGTTGTCTCATATTTTAATTGTAAATGGCACGTGTAGCTCACTTCTAATGTGATTTGAGATAGGTTACAACACTTAAAATAAGTTTTGTAAAGCTAAACTAAATGCAAACATATAAAATCTACCCATGTCAATCCTGTGTGGCTCAATAGTTTAACCTGCACCTTTGAAGGGTGGGGGGGGGGGGGGGGGGGTAGGAGAAATAACAAAACAAATATGCTAAGCTTAAGGATGACTGCTACTCTCATCACTTTGGAAGTTTTTTGTACTTCAGACCAAATGCTGAAGTACTTCAAGGATTATGAATAAAAAAAGAGTACAAGTTATAAATCTGAAGAACTGTGACCTCTAAAGTAATTTTTCAACTGCCACCTCCAAACGACATTAAAAAAAATGTGCTGGTGTATGGGGTTGATAAATATTTGAGTATGGGTTCTTTTAAAAGGGATCCATCAGTAATGTGACATCATCAAGCTGTGACAAAATTAGAACTTTAAATCTAAACACAGAAAGCCTAGCACACCAATTCAAGATGATTGTTTGCAAAACTGTGGTAGTGTTTTAATCAATGGAAGAGATGTGCTATGTGCTGCAAAAGTTGGGGGGATGGGGGTGGAGGGCAGGGCAGTGAAGGGTGAATGGTGGGAAAAGAATAATAGTTTTTTCTCCTCTCCTGGGCCTAGATGCAGTAAGAGGATCGGTAAGACATCATCAGTAAAGCGGCAGAGTGAAATCCCCGACGGACAAGGCCAAGCAGCCTGTTTAGAGTGCTGCTCTCAAGACGCTGCTTTGGTTGAAGGTAGGGCTCACTCGCAGTCGGCGGGGAGGGAAGGATAGAGGGTCAGCAGGGGTTTGGCTGTGTGGTGGTGGTGGGGGGGATCGGGTTGAAGAGTTGCTGGCGAATCTCGGGACTAGGGTTTATTTTTGGGGTAGGGCTTTTATTAAGACCTATCCCGAAAATGATGCTAGGGTTATTTTCGGGGAAACATGGTACCTCACAGTATACGGCTTACTTTTAAACAATATATTATTGTGGGACTGGGTAAAATATGGACCTTGCAAACCCCACAGACCTCGCAGATTTTAACTCCAAGCCCTTAAAAATCTGCTCACCCCGAGGGTGAGCGGGATCCATGAGGTCCGTGTGAATTAAAATGAGGATGTTTGCAGGGTCCGAATTTTACCCCCCTCCCAATCCCAACCACAAAAAGAAAAGAAATCAGCAAGTGTAGAAATTAAAACTCAGACCCCATAAAACTAAAAGTGTGTGGCCTTAAAAAAGAAAGTGGTCATGGTCTCTGCAAGGATCCGTGTTTAAACTCCTATAGACCTCATGAATCCTGCTGGTGGGGGTAAGATGAGGATTCATAGGGTGAGCAGGATCCGTTAAAACAAAGATCCCTGCAGACCCCATGCTGCGGCCGCTTTCTTTTTAAGTCTGTGTGGAAGACATCAACAAGATCCATGGAATTTTTGTTTACTGTCAGAGACAGTGGAATAGTAAGGGAGGGTAGGGGCGGTCCGCCCCAGGCACCGGCACCTGTCCTGCTCTCCGCCCCTGCTCCTTTCCACTCCTGTGTCTACTTTGCACGCCTTCACTCCCCTCCCCCCCCCCCCCACCGTACCTCTAGTCAGGGGTGTCAAAGTGTCTCTTTGAGGGCCGCAATCCAGTCGGGTTTTCAGGATTTCCCCAATGAATATGCATGAGATCTATTAGCATTCCTCCTTCCTAATGTTACCACTCCTCATTTACCGCCTTTTATTAATTTTACTTTGATGTATTTTAAACAACCTAAACTAAACTAAACTAAACCTTGGGTTTATATACCGCACCATCTCCACGAATGCGGAGCTCGGCACGGTTTACAGGAAGAAGGATGAGAGAGGAACTACAGTGGAGAGATTAAAGAGTTAGGTGTAAAGGGGGAAGGTGAGAGGCCTAAGAGGGGGGAAGTGTTACAGTTTTGAGAATAGCCAGGTTTTTAGGTGTTTGCGGAAGAGTTGGAGGGAGCTTGAGGTTCAGAGTGGGGAGGTAAGGTTATTCCAGATCTCAGTGATTCTAAAGGGGAGGGATGACCCAAGTTTGCCTCTCCCTCCCTTACATTCCCTTCCATTTCATGTACGTTAATTTGAATTTGTCCAATATTTTTTTAATATTTGATAAATTATTGTTTTTGTTTACTTATTTTAATTGTTTTCTATAATTTTTTATCATTTACACCGTCTAGACATGTATTTTTATAGACGGTATATCAAAAATAAAGAAACTTGAAGCATACAACGAAAGCAGTGCATGCAAATAGATCTCATGCATATTCATTGGGGAAATCCTGAAAACCCGACTGGATTGCGGCCCTCGAGGAGGGAGTTTGACACCCCTGCGACTCTAGCTCCTCGTCGGCGTGAGCAGCAACTGCAACCTGCTGCTCGTGCCAGCGTTAGCTCTCCCTCTGACATCACTTCCGGGTCCTGTGCCTAGCAAGTGTCATCAGTCAGAGGGAGAGCCGATGTGGGCAGCAAGTTGGTTATGCTGCTGGCACCAGGAAAGTTAGAGGTACGGGGGGTGGGTGGGGGGGCATAGAAGAGGGTGGGGAGGGGTGCTACCACCCCAGGCATCTCTCACCCTCACTATGCCACTGGTCAGAGATAAACTGAAATTACAAACTGCAGCTGTCAAAACTGAGGTAAGCAGATTTTTAAGGGCGTGGGGTTAAGATCCGCTAGGTCCGAGTTTTATCCAGTCCCTGACATTGTTGTAACTCCTAACCATAATGCAAACTTCTTGACAGATATGTCGCCTGGAACCTAGATAGGCACAGAGCAACCCAAAAATTAAAGATTAGATTGAAACACAAGAACGATAAAAGGCAGCAGACAGTCTTATTAAAAGGGCAAGGCCTACTCTCCCTTCTTTCCCGGGTAAGAGTCGCCTCACCCTGTGCTGCTACCTCGCTGTCCACCAACTTTCGGGCTTCTCTTTCCTGATCCGAATGGGAGCCGAAGTGGGGACAGACTGGCGTGTACGCTGCAGGGCCCGGAGAGAGGGAGGATCCCGGGCCGCCGCCGCAGGAATGCAGCACAGTCTGTCAGACCAGCTGAGCAAAAGGCCAGGCGTGGAGCCAGAGGCAGGGCCACGCCCTTAGCCCCCTTCGGCAGCTCGCACGATAGGCCTGGGCACGCAGAAAGGCATAAGCACGATCCCCTACGAAAGAATTCTTAAACCATACGTGAATCATTTGAAAGAGGAGAAAGAGAGAGGGTGCAAGAGCCGAGGCAGGCGGGAGGCCGGGCTGCAGGAGGGGCTTCGGTGCAGAGGAGGGCTTTCGGCGCTTGCGTTGGGTGACAGTACTGCGTTGGGATTGAAAAAAGAGAAACGGGCCGCCTGAGTTGCACTGTAACTTTGTATTTCTGTAGATCTTCCACTACCGCTTGAAGGAAGCTCGAGGGACGAAGCCAATGCCGCACAAAGGACGAAAGCACGCTGCGGGCGGCGGCAAAGGGGTAAGTGAGACGTTCCGCGATGGGGAAACCGCAAGGATCCGGAGCTTTCCGCACCCGGGCGCGGAAAATGCCTCGCTAATTACACGCCGCTGCTTGGTGAGTCACTGGCACTTGGGCCAGACTGGGGGAAATCCCCGTGCCCTGTTGGGAGGGGGGGGAACCCTGGAATCACCTCCACTCCCTAGACATCCTATGCCGCTCCCTCCTTTCCCCAGAGCTAACTGGGACGATTTAGCAGGGGGGTGGAGGTGGGACGACAGAGCTCGAATCGTTCCAGGCCGCTAGGGCGTAGCAGCCTGACCGCGGGAGCCAAAACAAGCCCTCTTCACCAGCTCCTGGATTCATGGAGGGGCGGGGCCAGAGCCACAGGCTCCGCCCATTCAGCGTCTGCCAGACTCCGGAGGCATCTTGAGCTCTTTCCATCGGGAATTCCAGGGGGGGGTAGCAGAGCAGAAGTTGGAGCCATGGCGTTTGCGAGCTGGTGGTATGCTACGGTAATTGAGGAAGGGGTTTATGATGGGGGTGGGGGCTGCTTGCTAGAGTGAATGAGTCTTGGGATGGGTCTGGAGCAGAGCGGCAATACCTTGTGCTAAAGGTCGAAGGGATGCCCTAGCTAGCACCTGTGGAAAGTAATCCTCCCTCCCATTTTTGTTAACCCGCTTTCGTTTTTCTCTCTCCTGATCTTTGTTTTTAGTTTCTAAACCACTTTGCTACTTTTGTGTAGGCCTGAACACTGTTGTATCCACTTTTCTGTCCAGTTTGTCTGCCATAATTAGATTGTATATCTGAAAAAAACTGACCTAGGATAACAAGCCTGAGGAGGGTGATCAAACGAATATATTATAAAAATACTCAGAGATGTGAAACTCCGAAGGGAAGGCTGAAAAACCTCCCTTGGGTAAAGAGTTTACCTTCCAGTCATTGTTATTTCATAAAAAAAATCTTTGATCACTGACTCCAAAGGCTATGTATAAATCGTTATTCAAAAATTCCAAACAGTCCAATTAGTTTTTCTTGTTCTAATGCCTTGCAAACATCACTGCACATTGAGAGCTAATGAAGGTTGCACTTAGCTTGTAAGCAGGATTGAGGGGGTCCCAACGTGGCCCCGTTTCGATCCCTGCTTCAGGGGACCCGAATGTTGTATATTAAAACAGGTTCCTGGATTGTAATTCGTCCTGAACACACTTGACTTCGTGACTTGCAACAAGCAATTCTCTAATTGACGTCGTTGCTTGCGGCGGCCAACCCTGTGCTCCTCGCTCTTTTCAGAAGGGACTGTCTCTTCTATGTTTGGGGGGTACAGCTGTAGAATGCTAAGTGGTAGTGGTCAGTATCCATAGACATTCTATAATGCCCACATTTCAAAGTCATGGGCTGGGACAGAAAACAAATTACACTGGTTGTTGCCAAAAGAACAGCACAGGACATTCAGATAGCATCTTTTTACATAACAGCTTATTTTTACTACAAGACCTACAGGAGAGGAAATGTGCTGAAAAAAAATAATTTGTTGGACATCCCTGTGTTAACTTTAAATTTTTCAATAAGAAATGATTAAGGGTTTGTCAGCCCTACACAAGGTGATTCATGTACAAACACGATTGAAGAAGCTGAGCATAATTTCTAGTTTCCTAATAATAAACAGTAGTTGCTTAATAATAAGAACTTCCCATTGCTTTTACTCTTTCTGAGCATTCCTTGTCACACTGCTAAGAGTACAGAAGCTGTACAGATACAAATGAGAGGGAGAGTCACTGCTCCCCGGAGCTTACAATCTTCCATACTAAGGTGCTTATTTTCAAAGCACCTAGATTTACAGTTACATAATGAGACAAAACAGGAGAAACAGTGTCCCGCGTAGCAAGTATGTGAGAATTTTTTTTGTGTGTGTTCCGCTTTGGTTTTTGTTCAAAGTTACATAATAACATAAGTCGATGTGCATTGAAAATGAACCTCCACATGTTTCAGCTCTGGTAGAAGAGCCTGGTATGTGACTGGCATATCACTAGTCAGGCTCAGGACTAGTCCATCTATTTTGTTTTCCTAATTTCCACCCCCTCCCCCTTTTTTTTTTTTTTTACAAAACCACGCAAGAGGTTTTTAGCCCTAACTAGCGCGCTGAATGCACTGCTCCAATGGCCATAGAGTTCCTGTGAGTGTCGGAGCAGCACAATGCATTAAGTGTGTTGGCCGGCGCTAAAAACCTCTTACGTGGTTTTGTAAAAGAGGGGAGGGGGTTTATGAGCAATCACGTATTTTGTTTGCTAACTTTCTCTCCTTTTTACAAAGTCACGTTAGGCTTTTTATCACAACTATGAAAGCTCCGACACTCATGGAAAATAATCCCATGAACATCATCAGAGCTAATATCACCATTGCTGGCAATAAAAAAAGGGGGCCTTTATAAGGTACCTCGGTAGCTTCTTTTATTAACATTTCATTAATAATTTCTTGTAACTTGCTTTGCTGTGTTACAGCAAAGCTACCCTTGTATGAATATTATGGTTTTATAATTGGATGGAGAAACAGGCCTATCATAGCTTAGGATGCTTGGTGTGTGAGCTTGTCAAGGATTTATTTACTCTTTCTGGAAAAAACTATATTAGAATTTTATTTTGTTGTACTTATCTTTTCATTTTGGACTTCTCCCCATCGCTATCTTGAAGCACCTAACTTTTAAAAAAAAAAATTGGCTTAATTGGCATAGTAATTGATGGTTACAGTTTTCAGCCAATCATTTAAAAAAACACATAAAGCAATTGAAGAGTTCAGTGCCAAACTCGTAGGATGCTTAGGATGCCTGTACAGCCGCCCTCCCGCCCCTAAGGATGACCATGTTAAAAAGTAGGCATGGTTAGGGGGCGGAGAATAGATGTGGTTGACTTAGACGTCCTTAGGCATCCAAGATAGCTGGCTGATAATTAGGCGAGTGAAAAGATTCCTCCTCTTCTTCCCTTCCATCTCATGTGTAATATTATTTTTCTTATGCAATTATGTTTGGTTTTTATTTTGAATTATATTTATTGAATTTTCAATATAATCAAGATTAACTTGTACAGAAAGGAAATTCAGCAAGAAAATAGATAAGTAAACATTATAAAACATCTAACATCAAATAAAAGCTTAAATTTCTACTCAAGTCCTCAAATGGGATCCAAGATAGGTGATAGGTGAAAATAATAAGTAAAATTATAATTGCAAAAATATACTAGTTGGCTGAGATTAGTACACCCTTCATTAAACTTAGCACTTATGTTCCATCTTTCTCCAAACATGAAGTTGAGAGAAAGGTTGTCAGTTGAGATGGCTCAAAGAAAACAAATTTATGTGAACGATAATTAATTACACATTTACATGGATGTTGCAAGTAAAATGTGGCCCCCTAGAGCTATAACACCAGGTTTCCTTAAAAAATATTCACGTCTCCTTCGCTGGGTCTCCTTGGCCAAATCTGGAAACATCTGTATTTTACAACCTAAAAATTATTTTTGTTTATTTTAAAGAAAAGTCTCAGCAACCAGTTTTTATCTGGTGCGAGAGCTACTGTTAAAAGTAAAGTTGCTGGTACCGCTAATTCTTTATCAGATGTTTCCAAAATGTTAGATATATTCATTGAATCTTGTCCCAAATTTTGTTGTTGTCGCTGATCCTATGTCTTATTGGGAAGGTAATAAACTTGTGTAAATGGAGGTAATGATCACATAACTGCCTTCTTAGACTCTCACTGGCTACCCATACAAGCACGAATCCAATTCAAATTCCACTGCCTGATATTCAAAGCATTACACGGCTCTTCCCCCTCCTATCTAAACAACCGCTTAAACCAAATCTCCACCTCAAGACACAGAAGAACCTCGAACCCTTTCGCCTTCCCCCCACTCAAAGGCACACAACGCAAGAAAATGTTTGACAACCTTCTGGCAACACAAGCAGCAAAAATCAACCATTCCATCTCCAATCTTATGACAATATCAGACAACTTCAAAACATTCAGAAAAGAAATCAAAACCCTGCTTTTCAAAAAATTCATCCAAATATCTTAACCCCTCCTCTTTTACCTCCAGAAGATTCACCTACCTTCAGATAACCTTCCCCCAAATTACCCACCTTAGCACCTTCCAATTAAACAAATACCATAAATAGATTGTAACCTACCCTCTCTAACTGCATTCCATATGTATTTTTCATACAGTTCTTCACTGTCAGTTTAATTTCCATCCTATAAATTCACATAGAATTTTTCTTTTTTCAACCATCTTTATTTTCTCTTCTTTATTAATTTCCAGGTACTTTAGTTAGATTGTGAGCCTTCGGGACAGTAAGGGAATTTTTTAAGTACCTTCTTACTTCTCATTTATAATCTTAATGTATATTTTCTTCAAACCGCTTAGAACCTAACGGATGTAGCAGTATATAAGAAATAAATTACATTACATTCAGAAATCTCCAATATTTCCATCATATAGCATTTTATCATTTCTCTAGGGGCTATCATAGGCACCCTGGGAAAGTTAATCAATTTATTACTACTTTATTTTTCTGCCTTTATATTTTATTGTACACTGCCTAGATTTTCTTAGCTAAGCGATTTATCAAAACCTTAATAAACTTGAAACTTGGCCTAATGGAGTGTCGTCTACCTTTAGGATACCTAACAAAGCCTTAGGGCTCCTTTTACGAAGCCGTTGTTAGCGGCTTTATCGCACGCAACTTTTTATCGCACGCTATCCCCTGCGCTAGCCGAAAAACTACCGCCTGCTCAAGAGGAGGCGGTAGCGGCTAGCGTGGCCGGCAAATTAGCGTGCACTACTACGCGCGTTAAATGCTACCGCGGCTTCGTAAAAGGAGCCCCAAGTTTGCTTTGGCACTGCTAGGCGTGATTCTATAAACGGCGCTTAGCGTTCTATAGTAATGCTAGGCCTGCACTCGCCTTTAAAAACCTATTTGGCGAAATGGGACCCGCCAGTTCTTTGGTTCATCAATCGCTACTTTCACCACAAGACATAGTGGAGAGTGAATTTATTTAACAGCACACATAAGATAAGTGGTTGCTCTGGTTGAGATTTATGCGTCATGTGTTTAATGCAATTATTTAGTGTTCTTGTTATTTTACTTACATTTATCACACAAACTCTGCTGTACTCTTACATTAGCAGTGATTTCCATTCAGTACATCAAGTGCCGAGTGATATACATGAAATTAAGAAAATGTTTTTTTGTGCTGCATTTTGCCACTCAAAGTCAAAAGGATTTAACAAAGATGAAAATAGATAAAGAAAAAAAATGTATCTTTAAATGATTCTCTTAAGTATCTTCAAATGATCTCCTGAAGGTTTTTTGGATCAATGAAAGAAAATTTAATCCAGTTACAACCAATGGATATCAAGCCTATGGTTTGGATTTCTGAGATCCTTTTCCTTTGCAAATGGTTATGGTGACATGCATTCTCAATGAATAGACCTCTGGTTGATTGATACTGTGTATCTTTTGGTTTATTCTCACTTTTTGCTTTGATATACAGTGGTGCCTCACACAACGAACTTAATTGGTTCCAGGAGCAAGTTTGTTATGCGAAAAGTTCGTTATGTGAAACGCGTTTTCCCATAACAATACATGTTAAAAAAAATAATTCGTTCTGCAGCATAAAATATGTTAAGATGACATAAAAAAAGATAAATTTGTCAAAATGGTGAAAATGGTGGTCTTGCTGAGGCCAAACTCTTTGACGAGGTCACACTGTTTTACCCCACATTCACTCCTTCTAATTATTTCCCGTTTCATTTCAACAGAAATCACCTTCCTGCTTTTTTTAGAAGCCATGATATATAAAAAATATTGAGTTTATCTTAAAAGGACGACTGTATACAGTGAGAGAGGGCAGTTAAGCGCAGTGACTAACGACTGCCTGCAGTGCCTGCGCGGAAGGATGCAATACATCGGCAGCTCGGGCGACTTCATTGTGTGAAACGAAGTTCGTTGTGTGAAACGAAGTTCGTTGTGTGAATCAAGACATGAAGTTCGTTGTGTGCAGCGTTCGTTGTGCGAGGCGTTTGTTATGCGAGGCACCACTGTATGTTAGAGACACAGCCCCCTCACGAATAAGAAAAAATTTGCAAATGCAGTGATAACTTGGAATCCGAACGCCCCAGTACTCGAACAACTTGGAATCAAACTAAAAATGTAAACAAATTTTGCCCCAGAATCCAAAGGCAGCTTTGGAATCTGAACGCCCTGCACGTTGTTCATGTGTGTTTGTGAGTATGTTTCCCCAGCGCTCAGGCTACCCATATGTCGTTCAGTTTATTGTTGGAAGCTGTAGTGAAAGCATCTGGTGTGATTTTTGCCTTTGTGTAGTGAGGAAAATACTGTACTGTATTATAATTTGTTAATATTTTACCTTAAAATCCAGTGTATTTTCAATTTGAGTTTGTGGGACCCAGGAACGGATTAATCCTGTTTCTATTATTTTCAATGGGAAAAATTGTCTTGGAACTCAAACAATTTGGAACTCAAATGGGGTTCTGGAACGGATTAAGTTCAGATTCCTGACAATAAACCCACCCGCTTCCCAACCACCTCTCGAACCTCTCCACACCTTACTTTTAAAGCCTGGTCATATAGCGATGAAGTGGGGCAGGAATGATCTTCCTACGCTCCTGCCCCGTGCAGAGTCATGGAAAAAAAAAAAATGACTGCCATGAGTTCCCGCTGCAGTCTCGCGAATATGGAGGGGGGGGGGGGAGTGTATGTACCTTTTTCATTGGTAGCTCAAAGCACTTTATTCAGGTACAGTAAATATTTCCCTTTAATAACCTAATTTGCTAACCTGCATTAATATTTTTAAGTGGGGCCTGTTTATTAACTAAGGGCCAAATTCCATATTTGGTGCCAAAAAATTCAGCGCCAACTAGAACGGCACTTAGAGCAATTCTATAAAAGGTACACACCATACATAGAATCATGCTTAGCAGCCATACGCATAGCTAACATTTAGGCCAAGGAAATCCAGACCCAAATACCTGTGCCTACATTGTGCGCGGAACAAGCATATTCTATAAAAGTGTGTGTAACTTTTAAGTGCGCCCATGATTGCCCATGCTCCTTCCCTGGTCACCACTTTATAGAATGTGCCTACCTAGTTGTACACGCAACTTCTAATTAATTCCAATTAGTGTCAATTATCAGCTGTTAATTGCCAATTATTGGCACCAATTAGTCTTGTTAAACAAATTGTTCACGCAAATTGGCTGTGCGTGCCGATTTGCGTATGCAGCATAAGACGCTATATACAGAATTTGGGGGTAAGTGCATAATTGCGTTAAGGCCTGTAGTCAGGCAGAGCAGCAGAATGAGGTAAAGGTGAGAGTTATTGTGCCTCCAAAATCATTCATCTCTGACGGGCCTTTCCTAAATTAGAACATTTCTGCAATGTTGGGATGCGAAGAACTATAGTGGGGTTGGGGGGGAGGGAGAGTGTGTTAACACTAGCTGGTAGCCTTAAGCCATGCCGGGGAACCTTGAAACACCGCATGGCCTCTACTAGGCCTAGCTATGTCCTTTAGCACAGGGGCTGTGAGAACTAGTACAATAATGGCAGCCCTGCTGTCCCTCAGCAGGTTACTTTGGTTTACATTGTCATCAGTCTTGTTGGTGTCACAGTGAGTGGTAACAAGCCAGAGTGATCTTCAGAATTGGTATGGATTACTGGCTCAGATATTGTTTGAACTCTGCGATATTACTAAAAGCTGCAGCCTGTTTATTCCACTTAATGCACTCTGGGTTTTCTGCCTGTCCAGATAGGGTAGGGATACAGGGCGGATGAACCCTGATAGGGATATGGAATCTTGACTATCGGTGATCATACGTAGATGCTTAGCATTTTGTTGTGTGCAAATCTTTGCTCCCCTTTCTGCAGATGAGAGTGCCTCTGCAATTTCAGCATCACTAGTAGTTTGTAGTCAGTGGTATCATCCAAGGAACCCTTATTGTGCGGTTATTTAGCAGATATGGCCCCTACCACACAGAGCTTTAACTTGTGCTCTGATCTTGTCGTTCTGCAGGTGTAGGTGTATTTTCATCATAGCTTTGGTGCAGGTTAGAATGGGCCACTGGACTTGTTTGGGGAGGGCGTACACCAAAGTTGGCCTGAAGTTAAATGTACAAGTGGGAGCAAAAACTACCATGCAGTTAATTCCCAGAGCTATTAAATTATGTAATGAGTTCATAAATTAAGTGGAATCTTGGGTAAAAATGTCTATTGAGCATCTTTATTTGATGTTTTCATTTTATTTAATCACTGAATTCTTTCCTTTTGTTTTACTCTTCTGTTCTCATCCTTGGTATTCACTTCAAGAGGACCCACGTGCAGGAAGTTAGTTTTGTAGACAGAACAGCAATAACTTTTGCTTAGAAATGTTTATGGTTGGGGCTTCTCTTTTAGCTCTAAATGGTTGCATTAGTTTCTGAATAGTGTTGCATAGAGAAAAAAAAGATGGGGAAGGGGGAAGCCTGGATGTTGGTTTTAAGTACAGGAATGTGACTCGCTGGGGACCACCAGGAATAATAATAATAATAATTTATTTTCTTGTATACCGCCCTACCAACAGTTCTAGGTGGTTCACAACAGAAAAACTGAGACATTTTAGTAAAAATACAATCTCATATACAGTACTACTAATATATTATTGAATACAACATTATTTCTTTTTTTTTTTTTAATAAAAACTTTATTCATTTTTAGATCTGAAATCAAGTATAATAAATATATACATCAATTTATCTTTCAAATACACCTGACAACTTATAATTGATCCTTATAAAATAGAATAATTCCCCTCTCCCTTATATATTTATAAAAATGATTTGTTTTAATAATAATCAAAAATACCCCCCCTCCCCCTTAATATCTTAAACTTTTTTATTCAGGGAAGAATATGGATTATACAACATTATTTCAAAAACACACAATTAAAGCGGTTCACAACAGAAAAGCAAAGGGCTTCTTTTACAAAAGGTACGCTAGCGTTTGTAGCACACGCACAAGATTAGCGCGTGCTGGCCGAAAAATTACCGCCTGCTTAAAAAGAGGCGGTAGCGGCTAGCGCGCGGGGCATTTTAGCACGTGCTAAAACCGCTTGCGCACCTTTTGTAAAAGGAGCCCTAAGACATTTCAGTAAAATACAATCTCATATACAGTACTACTAATATATTATTGAATATAACATTATTTCAAAAACACGCAATTAAAATACATCAATTAAATGCGACATTAGTTAAAAAAAACTATTAAAAATACATAAACTAAAAAGACTGCATCGTAAATGTATATTCAGAAAATCAACATTCTTGTTTATCAAATAGGTAAGTTTTTAATGATTTCCTAAATATAGGGTAAGAATAAGCTTGAACAGTCAATGAACTCATCTTCCCCGCCTGATATTCCAATGTCCTGCCCAAAAAAGTCTTGTAACGACAGGCCCTTGGGGTAGGGAAGATGAACATACCCGAGGAAGTGCTTGGTTGTGTGTGTTCACCTGTGACAGTGCAATGGGGGATAGATGTGTATTTGTAACAATACCCTAATGTATATATGTGTGTGGGGGGGGGGGGAGGGGGCATAACCCTTTGGACCAGGTTTGGAAGGATACTGGACATAAAATTGATGGAAAAGATGGTTAGTGTGGATATCAGAAGCAAACACCCATGACTGTATCTTTTTCTTAGAATACTGAGAATCGGCAGTGTTTTGGATTCCATAGTCAGGTTCCCCATCCACAATAACAGGAATAGGAAGATAAATCCTTCCAGATGATTCATGTGCTGGCTTGACCAGAGATCCTAAAACACACTAAGAATACAAAGAGAGCCAGGTAACCTGAGACACACAGTAACAGGTTCTCAAACCTCTTGCATTAAATAGGGAACAATGTATTTAGGGTCATACGTGATGGTGCCAAATATTTTTTTGTAGTCAACAATACCCTATCTGCTTCTTTGTATTTAGGAGATTTATACCTCTGTAATTGAGCCACTTGTTTCTGAATTTTGTGGCTGAAAGCAAGGCAGTGTGAACAACCTCGTTCCATGCAATGGATAACCTTATCTGCTCTAGGCATGTCAGTAGGGACAGGCGTATGAAGGAAGGTGTTAGTATACCTACCATACACACTGTAGGAAGGAGAAGTCTGAGGATGTGTGTGTATGGCATTCTTGTGTCCAATTATCTTGATGGTCTGAAATATAGCATCACTATAATTGTTCTAATATCTGAATGGTTCTCTGTCTATTTCATTGAGGTTGGCATGCTGAGGAAAAGGACAGTTTTTAACCCAGAGTACCCTCTGAAATTTGGAAATAAACTAGGCTCTCCTATGAGGCACACTAGGCCTGATATTCAAATTACTTATGTTCCTAACTTTCATTGGCTTTTACAGAGCTACAGTTGAGGTTTCTACTGCCGGCCGTTAAGGTAAATGCTCCACTGCTCATATGAGTGTCGGAGCATTTACTTCGCCCGCCTACAATAGAAAACTCTACCGCATCTTTATAAAAGGAGCCCTTTTGAGAGGTATGTTTCTAAATTACCTCAGAAGGTTTACTAAGGTTATGCCTACATTTAAACTCATTAAGCTACTAAATTTAGAAGCATAAAAAGTAGGTGGCAACAGGGTGGATTTATTGCAGAAAATATCCTTCTCATTTATTAATGGAGAATTATTAAGGCCATTGGAAAATATGATTTATCTTCAATCCATCATCGGAGTAATCCAAAAAGACTATAAATACATGGGGTAATTCTGTAAGCAAATTGAGCTCGAAGATCAGGCTTTTTCAGGCTCAGTCAGAACCTTATAAAATTACCCAGGTTATAAACATATAACCAGGGCTGTGGAGTTAGAAGCACCTTCGACGCCAACTTCAAAATAAAAGCTTACAACATTATGAGGCTCATTTTCAGAGCAGTTAAACACACAAAGTACCGTGGAGGGGCATAATCAAAAGGACATCCAAGTCTGTTTATGTCCATCTCGCAAGTCGTCCAAAGTAAAAAAAAAACAGCTTAAGACATATTTTTGAAAAATATGACCAACTTTTTTTTCATTTCGAAAATCGTCTAATTATACGTCCTGCTGATCTGATCGTCCAAGCCACTAAATCGTCCATCTTTATACCACATTTTCATCCTAGAACAAGCCCTGTTGGACATGGGAGGGGTCTGCAAAGTGATGGACTGTACATCCAGACATGCCATGGGAAAGGCAGGAGAGATTTGGGACGGCAGGCAGGAGAGATCCTGGGATGAGCAGGGCTTCAATCGAGCTGGAGCGTCGGAAAGACATTTGCGACTGGTCCCCAGCAGTCGCTTCTTGGGTTGATTGGCTAGCCCGGTCGGTTTCAAAAATTTCTTTGGTGAATCGAGTCCCTGTCTACTTTGCATGCATTTCCCCTCATTTGCATGCACGGATTGGAAGCGGATCACAGGAGAGGTTAGTGAATCGGGCCGGAGGGAAATCTGGTCGCAAAGGGGTTGCAAACCGATCGGTACACGATCGGTTTGCTTAGTGAATCTAGCCCTTTGTGCTCTAAGGAATAAATTTTATGTACGCCGTCTAAAAAATCAGCACCAAAAAGATCAGTGTGTAGTGTGATTCTATAAACTGCCTCTGGAGTTAGGCGTAGTTTATAGAATCATGCATAGCAGTGGTCCATATGACTAACATTTAGACGTGGGTGTTTATGCCAATGAAAACTAGGCCTAAATGCCTGCACCTAAGAAGTTGTGCGCAGATTGGGCGTATTCTATAATAGTGCACCTAACTTTTAGGAATGCCCATGCGCCTCCCCTGGCCACACCCCTTTTGAGATTCACACACTAAAATTCATGTGCGCCACCTTATAGAATATGTTTGGAAAGTTATGTGCATAAATTCTAATTAGTGCCAATAATTGCTTGTTAATTGGCAATTGTTGGTGAGGATCGGCTTGTTAAACAATTAAGTTGTGTGCACAAATCAGCAATGCACAACTTTGGCTGCGTCATGTAGAATCCGGGAGTTAGTGTAAAATCAGACATGAAAGTTTATAGAATTAGGGGATTAGTGCATAGGTTTACACATGTAAGCACTCCTGGGGCAGAGTGAGGGCAGAGCTGCAATATTCACATATGGGTCCTTTTATTAAAGCCACGGCAAAAATGACTTTAGCGCATCCCTTGCACAGGTCTTTCCTGCGTACTGAGGCCATTTGTGCTATGCATGGAAATTGGCTGATTTTCCAGTTTCCGGAATCAATGGCCATGGGCTAATTGCACAATTAGGGCTGGATTCTGCAAATGGCACCTACATTGGCAACTGCCTAAAAAATGTCGCCGTTCACATGTCAGTCATGCTTCACCATGCAACTATATAGGAACAAACTGCTTGCAGCTAATTATTGTATATACCAAGACCCTGAACACCCAAGACACTACTTGTACTTATTTCGTGTCCTTACTGGGGTGAGATGTTCATCATCGGTCTTGTTAAATTTTTAATGCAGGTTATATACTCTAATGCAGTGATTCCCAACCCTGTCCTGGAGGAACACCAGGCCAATCGGGTTTTCAGGCTAGCCCTAATGAATATGCATGAGAGAGATTTGCATATGATGGAAGTGATAGGCATGCAAATTTGCTTCATGCATATTCATTAGGGCTAGCCTGAAAACCCAATTGGCCTGGTGTTCCTCCAGGACAGGGTTGGGAACCACTGCTCTAATGCACCTAAATGGTGCTATAAATGATTATAGGAGGAGCACTTATCTTATAGCCTGACGGCTACCCAGCCGTTTTACTGGCATGTTTCCTCAGGGGCCATTGCTCTTCTCCTCAGTGTTACTTTTTAACACTGTTAAATGAGCTCTCCCTTCACCACTGGTGTTCCAATTGGCGCTGGTAATGTAGGCCAGAGTTTGGAAGGCCTACATTCCTGGCGCCTTTGTTTGACAAGAATCGCGTTTACAGAGGCTCCTAGTGGTACCTAAGATCATTTCTAGCATAAACCATGTCTACTTTGACCTTTGGTGCCATTAGGTGCCTCTGTAGATGCAATTATGGCATCCTTTTTTTTTTTTTTTTTGTAGGCGCCTACTTTTTTAAAATGACAATTTACCAACCAAACAGAGTTTTGAGCTTAGAGAATAGAATGTTGTTAGATGCATGAATGAGAGACGAAATTAGGTATGTTACCACCAAAGACATGTTTTTCAGTTGTGGATTTGGTGCTTTGGAATGATCTGTCTGGAGCAATACGGTTTTGTAACAATGTACCGCTTTTCTGAAAATTACTTCTGGCACATTTTTTTGTTTTAGCTTTTAGCTGATTCTGTTGTGTCTATTTGTATGTAGAACGATTACTAGTTTTGTTGAAGAAAGAAAATAAGGCTGATTGATGGATTTTTTTTCCCCATTTTATTACATGTAGGTTTTGTAATGTGATGTAAAATGTATGACCAGTATTGTGTATGTTTATTTGTAGGCCGCTTAGGATATAAGCGGATAATACGTTTTTAAAATAAATAAATCGGTTTTAAATGATGCAGTCAGTTACTGCACCAATTAAAACAATCAAGTTAGGTGGCGGTATGGCGCTTACCGCGGCTTAATTTATGGCGCCATCTAGTGGCGTGGCCATTAAAAATGTTACCACTTAAATCTTTGCCACCACCTATTTTAAATGTGCTAAGGACCCACTTGCTAACTCCATGCTAATCAGCGTGCAGCAGTACCCCATATGCTGAGTAGCGCTGGCACATACATTCTCCACTCCCAAATATGTCCCCTTCCATAAAAACACAAAATATTTAGTTAGCATGCGGTTCGCTTGCACAAATTGACAAATTTACCTCAGGATGCCTCAGCGCATCCCACGGTAGATGTCTTTAGCTTGCAATAAGCAAAAAACAAAAGGAATTGACCCCAAAATATCCACAAAGAAGAAAATCCAGAGAAAACAAAAAAAAACTCTGTGGAGTGACGATGTTCCTAAATGGACTTTATTTGAAAGTGTCAAAGTTCCAAAGGTACACTGAAATCATCCACATAAAATAATTTCATTCACATAAAAATAAATCATCCACATAAAAGCCTTAAAGGACCTAGTCCACTAGGGATACAGGACCCAACATGATCCGCGTTTCGACAAAAAGTCTTCTTCAGGGGTCCAATTGTGTGGTGAGCCGGAAGTGAGACACTGCTTGCATTTGCAATAGAAAGGGGCTTTTTGTGGATGATTCATTTTTATATGGATGAAATTATTTTATGTGGATGATTTCAGTGTACCTTTGGAACTTTGACACTTTCAAATAAAGTCCATTTAGGAACATCGTCACTCCACAGAGTTTTTTTTGGTTTTCTTTAGCTTGCAATAAGCACGTTTTAGTTTAGGACCCCATAACTTTTATGCTCATAAATTAAGAAGGATTTTCACCATCAAAGCTAACTCTAGCCTGTCCCGATCTGTCTTGCCATATACAGGACAAATGCAACAATGCTGGTATGTTCTATAAAATTACCAGGTTAATAACCTTTCCTTTAATTACTCTTGCCTGCAAAGGGTATATTAGATCTATATTAGTCCTTGCACACGCTTGGCAGATTCTTTCTGCATAAACTCTTTGGCTATGTTGAAAAGCTGGTTTCCACATATAATGTTACTAGAAAAGTTGATAGGAGAGTAGATTATTGTACTTCTGATTTGTGCTCTATCCTGTCCCTTCACCACCTGGAATTCAATCCATGTATCTGATATTACATACATCCTGAATGTGTGCTTGACACTGGTATTGGGTACCCTTATTGAAGCTTCAACTTTGTGCCCTATGTTCTGTGTTAACTTTCAGGGCCCTAGCACCCCATGCTTGTGAGATTTTCATAATTAAACTAATCAATGCTGATCATTGCAGCACCTCCTCCCTTAGAACAGCCCTCTATAAATATACAACTGAATGTCATACTTTTAAATACTTCTATTACTTGTCTTTTTGAAAGATTATCACCCAAGCATATTATGTAAAAAAAAAAAAAGGCACATATGAACACAATGAGATGGGAGGCAGTTTGGGGTAGAGATACCAAAAACAGGCACTTACACCCTGTGTATGCATAGGTTTAGCCAACTTAGATGGAGTTGTTCCAGGAGGCAGGGTTTGGGTGGGGAAAACCACACATATAAAAAAATCCTGTACTCTATTTCATGGCATTTTGCTGTTGAAAAATATGGGCCCCTTTACAGTTGATCAGAGATTTTCCACAGGAAGGTCAATTATGTTATAGGGGGCATGGACATATAAAATCACAATGAAGGTATCGAGTTCCTCAAAAGAAATTGTCCGGTTTTCATCTTGGAACTGTCTCCTTGCTTCTCTTTTTATATAGAAGAGGATAGATTCCTCGATTAGCAACTACCATAAAGTAGACAAAGGGGCTCATTTTCAAAAGCGAAAAACGTCCAAAAAACAGTATACACTGGCACTTGGACGTTTTAATTGTCAAAACATCCAAGTGCCAATTTACCAAACTAATTTCTTTTAGACGTTTTGCAAGGCATTCACCCTCGAGGATGTGTAAATGTTAAGGGGGCGTGTAAAAAGCGTGTTTTGGGCAGACTTGGCGCTTGGATATCTTTCAGGAATAATCAAACCTTTTTCAAGATGTCCAGGGTGTCATTTAGATGTTCGGAGTTAGACCTTTTTAAAAATCTAATAAGGGCTAAAATGGTACCCAGACTGACCAGATGACCACTGGAGAGATGAAAGTATGCCCTTCCCCCCACACTCCTCCAGTGATCACTGACCCTCTCCCACTCCCCCAAAGATGATATCTGTCTCTAGAAAAGTAATACCTGGTATGAGAAAGCCTAGTAGAGCAGCACACAGGTGTCTTAAGTAGCCTGATTAGGTGGGCTAGTTCAGTGTTTCTCAACTCGGTCTTGGAGTATCCACTTAACAATCAGGTTTTCAGGATATCCACAATGAATATGCATAAAAGAAATTTGCAAATCAAATTTATGCATATTCATTGTGGATATCCTGAAAACCTGACTGGCAAGGGGGTATTACCTCCAGGACTGAGTTGAGAAACACTGGGCTACTGAACCATGGAGAGGAGGACCCAGGCCCATAAGCCACTCTAACCACTAAATTCATGGTGGAAAGTGTGAGCTCACCAAAACCTACTATACTGCCATATAGGTGACACTCCAACCATTAGGGCTATTGGGGTGGTAGACAAGTGGGTATAGTAAGTTTTGGAGGGATCACCGTACACTGAAAGGGAGTTCTAGTGAAATACGTACCTGGCACCCTTTATGTGACGTTCACAGCAGTGCCCCTAAGGTGCCTCAGTGCCCTGTTGGGATGTCTGTGTGACTGGTCCATTAAGATGATAGTCCTTCCCACGTCCAAATGGGCTTGATTTGTATGTTTTGACTATTTTGGGGCAAGACATTCAAATAAGTCATTAAAAAAAATGGACATCTTGTGGTTTCAAAAATGGATGTTTCCCTGCCCCGACTTTTGAATGTCTTGCGAGAAACGTTCAAAGTCGGACTTAGACGCAGTATTAAAAATGCACCACCACATAAGTTAAGTTGAAGACAGGTATATTTGTTTCAGAAGCCTGGAATGGTTCCAATGAGAATGGAATTGCTTGCTACAAAGCAGAAAAAAACATGATGGTTGATAAAGTTTTTTTCCTACTACAACAAGGTGTCCATTTATCAAGTACATAGTGAGTAAATCTGATAAATTTGGAATCAAATTCTGGATTGCCGCAGATGCCGATACCAAGTGCCTTTTGAACAGCTTATAATTAAAGACAATCGCCAACCTGCTGACCCATCTCTTTCAGAATGATTGTCATCCTTGAGCTGCTGGATCCTTTTTTGAACAAAGGGAGAAATATTAGAGCATTACTGACAATTTTTTTTTTTTTTTTTTACTTCAGTGAAACTAGCTGAGAAATTGAAGACTGAGGGCTAGATTCTGTAACTGGTGCCTAAAAAAGATAGGTGCCTATTACAAGTCAATCACACTTAGGTGCTCATTACAGAATTGTGCTTACTGGCGCCTAACTTAAAGCTTAGGTGCATCTAATACAGACCAAGGTTTTAAAGACCTACATTATATGCGCCTAAGTCCTTTAATCATGCCAAGCTGTGCCTGAGTCTTTCTCCACCCATAAACACACCTTCTTTGGTGTTAGGCCCCGATAGGCCACATGCAATAGGTCCCTATCTTTTGTAGAATCATGTCTAAGAAGATAGGCACCTATCTCCCAATTAAATTCTATTTTTTTTCCAATTATGAGCTTGTTGAAGCTCCTTTTTTTGAAACCAATTTACTGATTTAAGTTATGTGCATAACTTTAGGCGCCTTTTATAGAATTGCCTCTTGAAAGTCTAAGCCAGTATATCAGAAACTGTGTGTCGTGAGATGCTGGGGACAAGGAGAAGCGCTGGTGCAGGCTGTCTACAGAATGTGCCTACAGGTCATTAAAAAAAAAAAATTGGACATCTTGTGCACAACCTTTAGGCAATTAGCCGGCGCCGGCTTCTCTCCCTGCTGGCACCCCCAACTGGCAACTCAGGGCCTATCTGGAGGGCCTTCATGCATGCGCAGATGTTGATGTGCACTTCCAGATGTCTTGAGCTGCGGCCATTATGTTTAGTGTGCTGTGGCTTGACCAAGTTTGCAGAACACTGGTCTAAACATTGTGGGAATAGTGAAGTGTTCACAAAGAGAGGTTTCACTGTTGGCGATAAACTCTCAAGTGAATCTATGATGCCATGGTGGTTGCACTTTCACTGTTTACCATGTTTATCAAGGAAAGGTCAATTTTTTTTTTTTACTGAGCACCCTCTATCCATATTGCCACATTGGAAATGACGGAAAGAAGATACCTGAGACAGCAGCCTAATACAAGACCAAATTGTTGGTCAACGCTGAATCAAAAGGCTCAAAATTATTCCACAGAATGAGGAAATTGCACATGGCCACCCCAGGTTTCCAAAACATTCTTGAAATGGCTACAATCAATGCAATAATATTGTACAGTATTGGGCAAAAAGATATGTTGATGTGAGTTTATCCTTCAGTTAGTTTTAGAACTTCGACAATATCTCATAACTGTGAAAAAGCATAGGCCAGGAAAAATGTATTAGTAGTTCTAGTGTTAAAGATAATAATAGATAAATAACCTTTATGCATAAACCTCCATATAAAGATTCCATATCTGTATCAAACAAGGTAAAAATAACCAAACAAAACCCAGAAAATTCTCCAATATTTCGCAACGGGCCATGATAGAAAGAAGAAAGTAATACCTATATTGGATATAGGATTCAAGATATTAACTTGATTCCATTGGACATCCAAATATGATCACTAACTTGCTCATATTTTATATAAATAATTTTTTTTTTTTACAACACACATACCAGAAAAATACTAGAGATATAATCAAACTAGAGATATAATCTACCACAGATTTGATAATTATTTCAGTGAAACAAACTGGATTTTATACTAGAATCTGTGTGAGATACTGTAGTTAAGGTGGTGAGTTGATAGCACAATGAATTAGAAGTCTGAGAGAAGAGCCCTTTGCTTCCTGAAGGTAATCCTGGCTTAGGCGAGAGTTTCAAGGGCAGGAGCTGCTCCTGTGAAGGCCTTCTGGTTTTAAATGGCCGGGAAGTGGGTGAAACATTGCTTGTCTCAAAGCCATCCTGTGTGACTCACACCCCTGCTTTGTTCTATCAGATGCCATTAGAGACAGGTGCGTCCAAGCCAACACCTTTCATGTGTATTGAATATCATGAACATCTTGGTTTGATCATTGTGCTGACAGACAACTAATTCTGCCTTTCAACGCCTTTCATTTAAGTCAGTGGCCTTACTACTCCATCATTTGCTGTTAGTTGAAACTGATATTAGCCACGCCAGGATTTGCCTGTTATGTGCAACAGTGTAAATTCAACAGTATTTATTTAGTACTGTAGAACCTGCCTGTCTGTCACTACTGAAAATGTAATATTGAAACAGCACTCCCCATTGGCAGGACCATAGGTGGATAGGTTCAGTTAGGGAACAGTGCCTGTTAATACAAAGTTTAAAGTACACATATGAAGTTTGAAAGGATGGAAAGCTATAAGAAACAATGTCTTGTCTTGGAATTATAAGGCTAATATCGTTTTTCAAGATAACAGTAAAAATGTAATAGAGAATGACACAGTGACAAAATTCGTCACCGTCCCTATGGATAACTGCAGGAAACAATCCTGTGTCCTTCTTTAGTGTCTATCTCAACCTCAGTCCTTCTACACCAGTATTCTTTAATGCAAGGCTTGAGGGTCAGTGGTTGTGCCCATTCATACTCTGATTCTTATGTGAGCCAAGTATAGGACAATGAAGCCATTGTGACATCACTGATGAGGTTGGCTCTTAGGCATTAGTGGAATGAAGCATTATGACATCACAATATGTTTATGTTTATTAAAAATCTTTCTCTATTGCTATATGGCCAAAAAGGATCAAAGCAGTTTATAATGCAATTTTCCAAATATATAAAAGAACTCCATTTTAAACAGGAAAGAAAAGAACACAGTTTCTAATATATAATAAAATTAAAACTATTAATACCAGTTTAAAACATTTACTTTAAAATTATAGAAACTGTCATTCTTTAGTGTCTATCTCAACCTCAGTCCTTCTACACCATCATTCTTCAATGCAAGGCTTGAGGGTCAGTGGTTGTGCCCATTCATACTCTGATTCTTCCCGCTCTCCTTAAAAAAGGACATGGACATGGTTTCCCGTGGTTATCGGATAGGCGTTCAATTAAATTTTAAATAAAACTTGGAAACTTGGAACGGTGATGAATTTTTTATCGTGTCATTCCCTAAAATGTAACTCCAACATTGTTGAGCTTGCATAGTGCATTGGTAGTTATTATAAGTTGTTTGTTCATTGGACATTTGATTGATTATAATAAAAAGAAAATAAATAAAAGTACATGCACCAAAGCATGCATATCAATACAGATAGTAATCGAAAAAAACTAACACCTAGTTTATTTACATGCATTAATTGCACTGTCAACGTGCATTAACCACTTGCATTACAGATATGACAAACACTGTTTGAAATGTCTGCATGCAAATGCCAGAAGCCTAAGAAACAAGATGGGAGAGTTAGAATATACGTATTGCACTAAATGAAAAGATAAATAGGCATCTCTGAAACCTGGTGGAAGGAAGATAACAAATAGGACACTGTCATACCAGGGTACAAGTTCTATTGTAGTGATAGGGTGGATCGAATTGGTGGAGGCATAGCGTTATATCTTAAGGGGGCCTTGAATCAAATGGATTGAAAATTCTACAGGAGCATAAATATACCCTATGGGTAGAAATTCCATGTGTAAGGGAGAAAACGATAGACCAGGATGAACGAACAGATGCTGAAATGGTATCAGAAATTAGGGAGGCTAATAAACTGGGTAACACAGTAATAATGGGTGATTTCAACTACCTCGATATTGACTGGCTAAATGTATCATCAAGGCATGCTAGGGAGATTAAATTCCTTGATGAAATAAAGGACTGCTTTAGAGAGCAGCTGGTTCAGGAACCAACAAGAGGTGAAGCAATTCCAGATTTAGTCTTAGTGGAGTGCAAGAATTGGGGAGGGAGGAAATGGTGCTGGAGTCGCTTGATAACAGTGATTATAACATTCAGTCTCATGGGCCAAGCGCTAAGCCTGGGCCTCCTGGACTACTGTAACAGCCTATACCTGTCATGCCCTGCCTATACCTTAAAACAATTACAAATGGTGCAAAACACAGCTCTTAGATTGATATATTCATTGAAAAAATATGACCACATTACCACTGCTTACCAAGAATCACACTGGCTCCCAATACAAGCACGCATACAATATAAATTCTTTTGCACCCTATTCAAAGCCCTAAATGGATCTGGTCTCAGCTACCTAAACAAACACCTTATCAGAAATAACACTTCAAGACCAAGGAGAACACAGGCTCTCTTCACCTATTTCCCCAGCAAAAGGCATACAAAGCAAAAAACTATATGACGAACTACTAGCCACCAGAGCAGCGAAAATAGACTGCCACCTCTCCAAGTTACTGACCAAGACGACCAACTACAAAACATTCAGGAAAGAACTGAAAACTATACTTTTCAAAAAAATTTGTCAAATGAGCTAATCAGAAGCCTTATAAACCCTTCCCCCAAACCCGTCGCTCATGCTAGTCTTCAATTTGTGTAAGCTCACTCTATCTATCAACTCTGTAAGCTCCCTGGGAATGCCCAGACCAACTCTTTTTGTAAACCACCTTGAACTGAAAGGTATTGGTGGGATAGAAAACACTAATGTAATGTAATATCATGCTTTGCTACTGTTACCCCAAAATCAGTATTAAAATCTTAAGCTTAATGTGAAGTGACTTGCCCTGTGACTAAAAAAAAACCAACGAAAAAAACCTTCTGCCCTAGATATATCTCTGTCAATTAGGTAATTCACATCATGTTTCCAAATGCTCACTTACTAGTGAGGAAACTCCTTAAAGTACAATTTAAGCAACTATTTGGGGAAGTTAAAAAAAAAAAAAAGATTATTACTCAGAATACCATCTTCCTAAGAAGATTCAGCTTTTCTCCTCAAGCTTGTGACATCTTTGATGGTAATATTTTGTACTTTTTGAGTTTCAGTTAATTCATTTTCAACTTTCAGAACCCGAGTATCCAAAGATTCATTTTCAAACTTAGTAGTATTCAATTTTTGTTCACAGCCCTTAATTCTATTATCTAAAAACTGGATTTCGGGACATAAAAGCTTATCGAGATGTTCAATCAAAACCCATAAATGATCTTGTAGGCTATATAGAGCTCCTTTTACAAAGGTGCGTTAGGGCCTTAATGTGTGGAATAGCGCGTGCTAGCCGCTACCGCCTCTTTTTGAGCAGGCGGTAGATTTTCGGCTAGTGCACGCTATAGCGCGCGCTAATCCGGTGCGTGCGCTAAGACGCTTAGGCCCTGAAAGGTTAGTTTGGTGGGGTGGAGGTTTGGGGGCTGTTAGCGCGGGGGGAGGGGGAGGGTGCGTCTTTGGGCAGGAGGGATTGGGCACCCTCCTGCCAGTGATCGATAGTGTTGGGGGGGGCATCTTCTGGCAGGAGGGTTTGGGCACCCTCCTGCCAGATCGGTAGTGTCGGGGTGGGAGAGAGATCGGTAATGTCGGGGGAGGGGGCGGTTGGTAGTGTCGGGGGGGAGCATCTTTCGGCATGAGGTTTTGGGCACCCTCCTGCCTGCAATCGCACAGGGGGCCGCAACCTGCTATACTTATAGCGGCAGAGAGATCCCTTGCCGCGATAAGTGTAGCGGGCCGTGTCTAATCTAACCCGATTCTCTAACCAGCGTCTGTAACATGGACGCTGGTTACAGAATTGGGGTTTAGTGTAGGCCCGATTCTGAATAGGACACCTCTCCCAGGCATCCTATACAGAATCAGGGCCTTAGTGCACCTTTGTAAAAGGAGCCCATAGTGTTTAATATTTCCTTTTCATCTTTAGTATATTTGATCTTATTTTATATTACTGTTCATGCATTTATTTGAATGCATGTGATGTGATAAATTTCATAAATTTTAAAAAAACATAAATTATCTAAGGTTACCTCAGATGATTTAGTTACCAAGAAATTTGGTAAGTGCAGAGCTGGCATTTGTAGAGGTAATGTCCCTTTTACCTCACCCTCAGGAACATTTCTCACCCCTTCCAAAGATGAAACTTGAGCAGGGACAGTCTCAGACAGAGTCCCCTCCACCTTTGGGGGCTCTGATTTCAGTGCTGGCTGATCTTGAGCCCATGTGGGTCAACTTCTGCAATAATTCCTGGCAATGACACTGATGACACCCTCAATGGTGAACTGCTGTCCCGTGGCTGTGGGACTCGGTGTAACATCAGCTCAGGGAGTCCCAATGAGTCTCCACATAGCTCAGGTAACTCCAGCGGGCCTCTCACCAGTCTTTCTGCAGTTTCAGTCCTTCTTGCAAAATCATCCATTGGACCAACAACAAAGGGTGTCGACCGCTGTGAGGCTCTAGTTCTAATCCACCTCTTTGGTATACGTTAAGGAAAAAATGGCAGGAATAGGGAGGATGTTCACGAGACATCGGGTATGAATCGCCTTCTTGGATCTAACTTGATTAACCATGCTGTAGGTCCTTTACCTAACCAAAGACTTGTTTGAATCATATGTGTTTTATTAGAACTCTGGATATAAGCCATCTCTTATATATTTTGAGAGCATTGGATCATGTGGAGCTGTTGGTCCGATAGATTTCAAATAATCTTATATTTCTTGTATTGAAGGTAAGGGAATGTGGGGAGGTTACTGGTTAATAGGGTCAGTTCCTTGTTTAGTTATAAATCAGATTGTACTAGTAATGAAGAATTTTTGAATGAATATAGAATAGTGAGTAATTTAGAGTGAAAAAAAGTTTGCTAATAATGCATCAGCATTAATAGCAGCAGAATTTGTACCTGTTGATGATAGTTAGAAATTTTAATAGGCTGTACATTTTACCTTATTATTAGTAAGGAATAATAGTTCTTTTTAGTATCCTGAAGATTTGCTTTATATTGATATGCTTGATTTTTAAACATGTTTCAACAATATAGATCCCACATTTTCTGCCATTTACATTCCCAATGGTAGAATTGTCTTTTTGAGTAGGATAAGTTCATCATTATATCATGCTTGAGGTTGGTTGTTTTTTTTTTTTTTTTTTGAGCGGGGAGGGGTTAACATTTATTGAGTTAGGCGCCAGAATATCATAGGCTGTTTGAATTGATCTAAGTATTTGCTTGCTCTCCTAGAAAAAGCTTGTTAAGAGGTTAGAGAAAGGTCTAAGGTCCATTCAAATTTCTCTGGCACAATAGTAGTAGTAAAATGGTTAAAAATTCTGGTATGCAAACAAGTTAACACAAATATTGATGGACATTCCTGTTTCTACCCAACACAAAATGGATTCAGGACTCAACACAGCACAGAATGAATTGAACCAGTCTAGAACATGGAATGCTGCTACTATTTGGATTTTTTGCCAGGTACTTGGATCTTTGCTCATCGGGCAAGTCCCTCTTATCTGTACCCTTCTCTTCCACTGTCAACGCCAGACTCAGTCCCTTCTTTCTTGCGGCACCATATGCCTGGGACAGGCTGCCAGAATCAATGCGTCATGCTCCATCCCTGGCAGTGTTCAAATCCAAGCTAAAGGCCCACTTTTTGGAAACTGCTTTTGTCAGGTTTGTTAGTGGCCCCCACAATATATGGTTGGTGGGGTCACTTGAGAGGCGCCCTTACACACGCCAAGTCCCAGGTTCAGTTCCCTCACAGATGATTCACCAGGAAGTAGAATCAAAGAGGCACAGCCAGAGGTGATTGCATAAAGAATATATTATAGAAATAGGCTTACAGAAAAATAGTATTCATAGGCATTACAACAATTAAGCATTACAATTTATGAGAGAGCAACGCAGTTTCCCTACCTTACAGAATTCAGAGGAAAAGAGAGACATAGAAGCCTGAAGTTCTAAGGAGAGGCAGAGAGAGAGAAAAAGGGGGATGGGGTGATGGTCCAAGCTTCGTATTCCATAGATAAAGAGAAGGATAGACAGAGAAAGAGAGAGAGCTAGAGCTCCAGAGTGCCAAGAGCCAAGAGATAGATTGATAGATTTTTGTGTGTTGCAGAGAGGAGGCTTTTATAGCTTGGAATCCTATTCTGAATATAGAAAACTATTGAGCTTCAATAGAAGTTAAATCTCCCCCTTCTTAGTAAACTTGTGCTAGACAGCCGAAGAATGGGCTATGGTCATATATGTATTTCCAGTCTGTCTCTGACAATAGTTTCTGATTAACTTTGCACCTGGACCCATTGTCCTAAGCACCCTCTTAATCAGACATTAACACCTTTTAGCTAATCATGATTCAATCAGGGCTACTTAAAACATATCAATCAGGGCTACTTAAAACAGTCTCCCTGCCCTCAGGGTCTATCTGCATTCACATGCCAGAGTCAGATTGATATAATTTCCCATAGGCCTTCGCTGACATAAGTTATGCCAACTGAAAATGCTGAATACTAGCGATAGCTATGCTGACAGCTTTCAGCTCATAACTCCCACTCACTGCTGTCAGATACCTATACCCACTGTATCATTTCCTCTACCATCATCTCCCCAACCCTGAAATGTCCTGTCTAAATTAGATTGTAAACTCTTCGGAGCAGGGACTGTCTATTGTATGTTAAAATGTACAGTGCTGCGTACGCCTTGCAGCACTATAGAAATAATAAATAGTAGTAGTAGTAGAACTGAGCCTCCTATTCTGATTTCACTTAGTCTTGTCAGTAGTAGGTCATGATCGAAAGTCGAAGGCTGCTGAGATGTTGAATTGGAGTAGGATTGCTTGTTGTCCTTTGCATAGTATAGTTAAGCTCTGGAATGCGTTACCAGAGGATGTAAGAGCGGTTAATGTAGCTGATTTTGAAGGTTTGGACAAGTTCCTGGAGGAAAAGTCCATAAACTACTGTTGAGATAGACACAGGAGATGTCACTGCTTGCCTGGATCGGTGGCATGGAATGCTGCTACTATTTGGATTTTTTGCCAGGTACTTGGATTGGCCTTTGTGAAGACGGGATACTGAGCTAGATGGACCATTGGTCTGATCCAGTAAGGCTATTCTTATGTTCTTCATGTTAATTGTTAGTGTAAGTAGTAGTAGTTCTTGACCAATAAAGAATATATAGTATGGAAAGACAGATCATTCTTTCAAAGCTGGAAATCATTCTGTGGCATCCCACAAGACTCACTGCTATCCCCAATCCTATTTTGAGCAGTGGCATACGTAGGGTATATGACATCTGGGGTCAATCATTTTTTAAACCCCCCCCCCCAATATAAAAAGGGATCAGAGGAGCACCCCCTAGAAGCTGCACAGAGGGCAAGCCACCCCACCCCCCATTGGTATGCCACTGTCCGAAGAAGGGGATTTTGGTTTCCAAAGGTTAGTAAAAAATGTATTAATATTAGTCCATTAAAAAGATTACCTTATTTCCATTTACTATTTATAAATGTTTATCAATACAGCATGGGCATGACATACCGTGAGCCTGACAAACTTTCAACTCTGAAGTCTCCAAAATAGTTGCGGCAGCGGCAGCTTTGAACGGGCTGCTTTGTGACCTTCCCTGCTGGAGCCTTCTCTCTGCAGCGTCACTGATGCCGCCGCTGCCGCTGCTGTTTTGGAGGCTTTGGAGATAGAGGTATGTCAGGCTCACGGTGGGAGGGTCGGTGAGGTTCCGCTGCACAGAGGGATGAGAGGGAGGGATAGAAAGATGCTGCCAAGAGAAGGCCCGTTCAGAGCGCTGCCACTCTTTTTGGAAGCAGCCGTTGTTTTGGAGGTTTTGGACTTAGAGGTATTTCAGGCCTATGGTGGGAGGGTCGGTGGGATGGGAGGGAGGGATAGAAAGACACTGCAGATGGATAGCTCATTCAGAGTGCTGCCGCTCTTTTTGGAGGCTTCGGAGCTCCTGCACAAGGGGATGGGTGAGAGGCGAGGAAAGATGCTGCACCTAGGTGGGAGGGGGAGAAAGGAAAGCCCTAGTGTGGTTTTTGGAGCACAAATTAATATAAGACCCTGTCTTATTTTGGGGGAAACACGGTATAAGGCGTGAAGACTTCACATTCAGTAACTCAGTCATGCAATCTTGTGGAATTGCTGTACTCCTGGATTCTGTCCTAGATATGTTGAGTGCCACAGTTATATCTATGTGTGTATCTTAAGTTTTTTTTTTCTTCTTTAACTTTATTAAAACATTTATGTGGGAAGGGCGTAGCGAAGGACAGGAGTACGGGAAGAAGGTATTAGGGAGTGTCTGCTGTGTCAGCACTTGATTTATATTTATGTTTTTGAACGTCGTGGAAAATAAATTGCGGCTTTGTGTGAAATAGCGAAATAAAATGCAGAAAGTGGCATGCGAAACAGCTTTAAAAAAAATGAATTAGAGTAGAATCTGTGTACAAATTGCCTGCATGGTTCAATCAACACATATGTATTTGAATATTGTACAGTACAGTGTGCTTGTTAAAATATGTCTAGAAAGTAGTAAAGAAAAGCATTCAGTATCTTGACTGTTTGACAGCTGAGGTGGGCTTCAGTGAACTTATGAATAATGTTCAATTGCCCTCTGGCTGCTTAGAGGATTTTTGCTGTACAGAAAACCTTTGTGAATCGATCCTGCCAGAGAACGTTCAGTTAATTTGGTGCCTTCCTGCTTTGGGTTGAGAGGTTGGTCTGGTAGGGCGTGTTGTTGCATTCTTTTGGCATGATGATATGGTAGATTTTTTCAAGTGTATCTCTTAAACACAGATACTTCTATCTCCTTTTTGTTCATTGTTTATGTATTAAAGTTGCTCATCTAACACCTTTTTATTGGACTAGCTTCATTATGAGCAGAAATTTTATCACATCATTCCCCCCCACCCCCACCCCTTTATCAGGCCGTGCTGCCAAGAAGTGCAAGCTAAATTCCGAGCCACCCATAGGATTAGAATGAGCGGTTCGGCATTTAACTTGTGCTGCTCGGCAATGCAGCTTAATAGAATGGGAGGGGGGGATGTTATATCTTTAATTTTATTAACCTTTGTTCTATAAAAAAAGGGGGAAATGAAGAAATCTGATTAGTTTAGGATTTTAGTTTTAGGTCTTGACGAAAACTTCACACTAAAGCCCTTTTTAGATCTGCTTTTTTTGTGTTCATTTTTTGAACTCTCTGGCTCCCATCTGTGGCTTTGACCAAACATCTGTTAAACAGTCTATTTGCTGGACATTAGATCTGGATTTAAGAACTTAGGAGTTGTCATACTGCAGGGGGAGGGAACTCCGGTCCTCGAGAGCTGTATTCCAGTCGGGTTTTCAGGATTTCCCCAATGAATATGCATGAGATCTATTTGCATGCACTGCTTTCAATGCATATTCATTGGGGAAATCCTGAAAACCCGACTGGAATACGGCTCTCGAGGACAGGAGTTCCCTACCCCTGCCGTACTGGATCAGATCGAAGGTTCATCAAGCCCAGTAACCTGTTTCCAACAGTGGCCAATCCAGGTCACAAGTACCTGGCAAGATCCCAAAAGAGTAAAACAGATTTATCCTAGACATAAGCAGTAGATTTCCCCGCGTCCATCTAACAATGGTTCAGAACAAGTCATGTTTGTAAAGCTTTTGGAGTACGGAGGAGGTGATTTATACCAAAATACAGCCGGTATTGTTTTTTGTAAGCCATGTGTTGGTTTGTGTATTTCTAGCTCCGGAAGGTCAGTAAGCACATGTTGCCTCATCTTATTCAGCTAGGATTACATACAGTGGAAGAGAGCAGAGTGTGACCAGCTCATGGAAGGACAGTGCCTTTGTTGCACTGGCACAAAAAGTAGAAATCTTGTTTTTATCCAGTATGAAAGTTTATGTTTATATTTCTTTATTAGTTTTATAATTTTGACAATCAAAATCAAAACACAAGAAAAAATATCATGAAATTAGAAATTATCATTAAATCCATATAATTCAAGGAAAATTTTGAATACACAATATAGTTAGTCCACAATCAAATGGAGAAGGTGCTGAAATTGCTGAAATCTAATAAATTAAATAACCAGGAAAACCAAAAGGAGGCTCGACTGCCATAGAACATTTCCTTATCTAAACAGACTGAGAATCAGGATAAATTATTACTTACTATCCTGAGAAGCAATAAATTTAGATAACTGCTGCGGTTCATAAAAACCATATCTGTTCTCTTTGTAAATCATTACACATTTACAGGGGTACCTCAGAACAATGGTCGCCCCCAACTGAACCACCTTAGGTCTCAGTATAAGAAACTGTTTCCTTCTCTGTGTCAGACGTGAAACATCTGGGTACATTCTTATAGTATTAGACAAAAAGGGAACATCTTTATATTTGAAGAACATTTTTAACATCAATTCCCTATCTGAATCAATAGCGAACTGTACTAAGAGTGTAGCTGGTACCTGGGTCTCAGTTTCTGACATCTCTAAGAAATTAGTTAAATCCAAACTATCTGCAGATAAGTTCTGCTGATTGGGATTATGAGACCTGGGTCTCACCGGTAGGTAATATATTTTAGAAAGAGGTGGATATGAGGAATCAGGTTCTTTCAGAACTTCACTTAGGTAACGCTTAAACATATCATTTGCCGATATGGAAAATAATTTCGGAAAGTTAATAATCCACAAATTACTTCTCCTAATGGAGTTTTCCACCATTTCTTGCTTGAAATGTAGACTTGCACTATCTTTAACCCAAGTTAGTGCTTGCGCTTCCAATGATTTTATTCTGGTGTCACAGTCATTTGATTTATTTTCCAATACCCAAACTCTATACCCGAAACGACTTTTATCTGATCCTCCTCTCCTCGCGGCTGCTTAGATGAAAGTGCACACTCTCCCTGCTTCCATATGGCTCCGGGAACTTCACCCTGCCGGGCAAGCAAGAAAGCGTCCTGGATACAACTCGGCGTCGGTTGCTCCTCTCCCACTACTCCAACTTCTGCTTTCGCCGCTTCAGGACGGGCCAGAGGACTCCGTTCCTCCGGAGAGAAGCTGACACTTTCAAAGGAAGGGAGATGCGCCTCAGCCAGCGCTTCCCCTCCAGCCGAGGCATTACCCTCCGGATACTGCTGTGTCCCCTGGCTTTGCTGCACGAACTCATCCATCAGGCCGACTGTAGGTAATCGCTCACCCGGTAGCCCTGGGAGCTTAGACTTTCTTTTTACCGTTTCTAGGTAAGAGTAATGCTCTAAGTCTGCTACGATGTCGGCGTGCAGATTCGAGCCATCTTGCCCTAACGTTGCCCTAATCACGGATGCCTGGTGATACCTAACTTAAAAGTTGCGTGCAATTTATTTTTTTATTAGCTTAATTGGTGTGGTAATTGACCACGCCATTAAAAACCGATTAATTAGAGTTGTGCTTGGAATATTGTGCGGCAGCTCGACTTAGACATCGCTAGGTGCCACTCACACAGCACCTAACGATGCCTACCTGAAAAGTAGGCATGGTTAGGGGTGGAGAATAGTGTGCTTGACTTGGAAATGTAGAAACTTGAAGGCAGGTAAAGGCCAAATGGTCCATTCAGTCTGCCCATCCACAGCATCCACTATCTCCTCTCCCCATGAGATCCCATGCTTTCTTGAACTTGGGTATCGCTAGGCGCCTCTGTTAGGCACCGGTAAATTAGGCCAGGAAAACTCTATGGGGAGTGTGTGGTGCAGTAGTTAGAGCTACAGCCTCAGCACCCTGAGGTTGTGGGTTCAAATCCCACACTGCTCCTTGTGACCCTGGGCAAGTCACTTAATCTCCCATTGCCCCAGGTACATTAGATAGAGTGTGAGCCTGCTGGGACAGATAGGGAAAAATGTTTCAGTACCTGAATGCAAACTACTTAGACTATAAGTAGTATATAAATGCTTAAATAAAATAAATATTAATATACCGGTGACTGCCACAAGGACGCCTAGTGATGCCTAATCATGCCTACGCGCTGCTAAGAATTATCCTATCAGCGTCGCCTAGCTGTTGACTAGTGCCTACAAGTTAGGCACAGTTAGGCTCCATTTATAGAATCAGGCCCTTAATGCATATTTTTCGGTTTCTGAGTTTTCAGCGCCAAATGTAGAATTTACCCCCTAACGTATAAAATATAGGTAACTGAAAATTTGCATTTAGGAGTCCCTTAGAAAGATGAACCCTTTCTTAGTTTTTTTGCTCAGGAACATCGCTAATATTTTATAAAAAGGGCTTTCTCTATTTATCAGTTTCACATTATGACAGCTGTCAAATTCTTTTCCTTGCAGAAGTATTTGGTTCTCGAAAAATTAACCTGTGCACTCACTCAGCTATCTTGAGTAAATAGTCCTTTAAACCTCCTCTCAGTGACTGATTAACCACTGGAGATTAAACAAGGCAGCCATTCATTCTTACGTACTTGAATCCAGTATGGTTTGTATGTAGGTTAGAGAACTCTTAACAGACCATTTGATATTCATGATAAAACATTGATTCAGCCTTTCCAGGTAGTGGTAAAGCTCTGCAGTTAATAGACTGTAATAACTATTTTTTTTTTGTTATGTGTGCCACATTGAAGATTTTCCCCAAATCTATATGCTTGGAGCTTGACTTGCTACATTTGAGGCCGGAAAGAAAGACAAGAGTGTAGAGGTGTTCAGGAGGGACTTGTGAATATTTTAAGCAGAAAAGAATAAAGGAGACTGAGTATAGACTGATTCTTGAGTGTAAAATGAGATATTTGGAAAGACGAGCCTGACTTTGAGCTGTAGAATAAGTTATAGGAATTCTATGAGCATCTGAGCACTTACCGCTGCTAAAACCCACGCTGTTCGTTCGTAAAAGAGGGGGATAGTTTAATAGATGGAATCTTCACTAAAAACCAGCAAACACAAACTAGTCTAGCCTGTGAGTTAATTTAAATGCAAAAAAAGAGGAAAAAGTCTCAGAAAATGTAGCACAAGCCAGCTGCTACAGCGGTTTAAGGCCTACCCCAACAAAACCTCATGGGCATAAAAAAAAAACCTCCTTTTTGCCAATTTCAAAATGACTCTGTGCAATGCAGTGAATAAAAACTGGATAATAGTACAAAAACTACTTACCGTATTTTTTGCTCCATAAGACGCACTTTTTCCACCCCCAAAAAGTGGAAAAGTGGGTGCGTCTTATGGAGCGAATACACCTCCCCTCCTCTCCCCCGCCACCAAGTACCTTTTTTTAACTGGCAGTGGTCCAGCGCTGTCTCCTGCTGGACGGCTGCCTTTCTCTTTGCAGAGCGGCGCACAATGCAGGAGCGCAACCTTTGCGTTTCCTGCCTGGTCCTGTGCTGCTCTGTGATTGGCTGAGGTCAGTTCTCAATCAGCTGTGGGCTGCTTCGGGCTGCGGGCTTGCCAGCACCAGAACATCAGACGCACCTACCAAGAAAAAAAAAAATTCTGAACCAAATTTTTTTTCCTTAGTTTTTCCTCCTTTACAGGGGGGTGCATCTTAAAGAATGAAAAATATGGTATCTTGTCTGGGAAGGGTTAAAAGGGGACCTTACGGACCTGACGGACCTTGCGGATCTAAAACCGCACGTCCTTAAAAATCTGAGGTCCGTGTCCGTGCCGCTCGTAGTTTCTGTCTCTTACAGACCTCTATGAGATTTTAGCGCTGACGGATCCACCTCAGCATAGGGAGGGAAAGTATTAGGATCCGTCAGCGCTAAAAGCTCATAGAGGTCTGTCAGAGCCAAATTCTATGTCGGGCTTAAAGGATAAGCAGAGCGCAAAACAGTTAAACAGCCCTGTTAAGCGCCGGGTTTTCTGGATCTCATGAAAGAGACCTCCAATTTGCGATCCAGGAAGCCTGATTCACTATAGTGTACCCTTACTTTAAACTATAATAAGATCCGGCAGATTTAAACCTATACATAAGAAGGCTTCTGCTCTGCCGCTCCAGCACTAGTCTCTGGCTCTGACAGACCTCGATGAGATTATAGCGCTGATGGATCCTAATACTTTTCCCTCCCTATGCTGAGACGGATCCGTCAGCGCTAAAATCTCATAGAGGTCTGTAAAAAACAGAAACTACGAGTGGCACGGACACGGACCTCAGATTTTTAAGGACGTGTGGTTTTAGATCCACGAGGTCCGTCAGGTCCGTGAGGTCCGTGTTTTACCCCTTCCCATCTTGTCTTGTGCAGAGGATTGGCACACCAACGAAGGCCAGCGTTTCACAATTCTATGCTGCCTCAGGGTGTAGCCACCGGTCAATCCTCTTCGGGGAACTCAAACAAAGTCTCTCCCTGCACCGTATCGTTTGTTTACACCAGTGGTTCCCAAACCCTGTCCTGGGGGACCCCCAGCCAGTCGGGTTTTCAAGATATCCCTAATGAATATGCATGAGAGAGATTTGCATATAATGGAAGCGACAGGTATGCAAATCTCTCTCATGCATATTCATTAGGGATATCTTGAAAACCCGACTGGCTGGGGGGTCCCCCAGGACAGGGTTTGGGAACCACTGGTTTACACCATACTGTGTTTATTGGGCTATGTAATAAGAAAAATCAAAGCCAGAACTAATCAAACATTCTGGAAAGAACAGAAAACCAAAATTTTCTGGCTGTAGATTCCTAATAACAACTGGTTGTCTCTAATTATCTCATTTTAATATGAAAACAGTTACTTCTCAAATAAGATTTATTTAACTTTAGATCCATTGATAAAACAGATGTCTTATTTATTTATTTTTCCAGCATGGAGATAAAAAGGCCAGTGGTACCTCAAAACCAGGGGAGAAGAAAGAACCTGAAGCAACAGAGGTAATTTTAGATTTTGAAACTAATTACTAGAAAGTGTGTAAATGCTAGTATTCTTGGCATTTATACATGTTAAATGACCTCTTAGTGGAGAAGTATGAATCATGATTCAGTATATGTACTTTGCTAGTGGCCATGCACATGGGCAGATTTTGGGCAGAGCTTCGGTGGGGGATGAAAATGTACATGTAAATTATAGAATTCTGTAATTTATGTATCTTCTGGCTAACATCTAGTTGTGAGCATCTACCAGGGATCTCAAAGTCCCTCCTTGAGGGCCGCAATCCAGTCGGGTTTTCAGGATTTCCCCAATGAATATTATTATTATTATTAGGATTTTATATACCGCCTATCAAGGTTTATCTAAGCAGTTTTACAATCAGGTACTTTCAATGCATATTCATTGAGGAAATCCTGAAAATCCGACTGGATTGTGACCCTCAAGGAGGGACTTTGAGATCCCTGATCTACACCCATTATAAGACAGGTGTAAGGGATTGTGTCATAGATGTAAACATATTTCTTCTGCTACTTGCACTAGCATTCTATAGGGAAAATAGGCCCCCTACTTGTTTTTATACAATAAACGTGAAATAAGTTCTTGCTTACCCACTTATCCTTGGCACCCTGTTATAGAATTAATCTCCACATGTATAGCTAAACATAACAATTTCTCAATGTTTTTGTCAGTTATAATTTTCATACTAAAATAATGAAGTGCCATAAAGTAGCAATTACATGTAAGATATTGGGGCACAGTAATGGGTTTACAGCTTTTCAGTTGTCTTTTTTTTTTTCACTTGGTTTGCCTTCATAAATAACTGAGATGTTAACATAGTTAAGAACCTCCCCTAGCCCTACTCGCTGATATTTAATAGAGGGGAGGCATCTGTAAGAGATATTTTGAGTAACTGTTGTTTGCAACAAAGATTTTGAGTATCTTTGTTGTAAGGATTCACCGCTGTTCACCGCCCGCAATGCCTCCATTGTAGTGAATGCCTTCTTTAGAAGGCCGGAGGCTCCTTTGAGAACCTGGAAAGCATATGCACCGAGTTCTCTCTTAGGTGCTGCGACTTGGGATTTCATCTCTCCAGGGGCTGTGAACGGTGCCTTTGCAGTGTTTCTAGACTCTGCCAGTCCAACAAGTTACAGCTGAGTTCAGGAAATGAGCACATATTTCCCACCAAGGCTCTCCTAGTCTTTTCTTGTAATTAAAATAACATAGGAGTCCTTTTACTAAGGTGTATTAACAAATTTAGTGCATGCTAACAATTAGTGCATACTAAATGCTCAGAAGCCCCTTCTTTCAACTCTGGGCTTCTTAGCATTTAGTGCAGACTACTCCATCAGCACACATTAAGAGGAAAATTCTATAAATGGCACCCTACCGGTGCCTAAGTTAATTGGGAAATGCCGTTTGAAATGTTAAATTTAAAGTGCCTACCAGCATCTAAATAAAAGGTGCCAGAATCGTGCCTCTGGAGGTGTCTACCGGCATCTAATGCCACTATAGGCATGACTAACACCGGAAGTGCCATAAAGCATCTACATAGGCACGATTCATGGCAAAGATAGGTGAAGGAAATGTAGGCCTTGAAAATCCTGGCCTATGCTTCCTGTGCCTATCTTTCCTGGAGGCACAATTCTCTAAACCAGGGGTCTCCAAAGTCCCTCCTCTAGGGCTGAATCCAGTCAGGTTTTCGGGATTTCCCCAATGAATATGCATAAGATCTATGTGCATGTACTGCTTTCAATGCATATTCATTGGGGAAATCCCGAAAACCTGACTGGATTCGGCCCTCGAGGAGGTTCTTTGGAGACCCCTGCTCTAAACAGTGCCGTCGTGTGATTGACAAACAATCGGTGGCCGTTTTTAGGAGGCAATTGATATCTGCGCCGTTTAGAGAATCCAGGCCTAAATGTGTTAGCTTACCTTAGTAAAAGAACTCTACAATGTTATATCTAAAATTATTTGTTTTATTGTATATGCTTATAATTTTAAGGTCATACATTCTATAGCTGAGACATAAAACTTCAATGAAAAACAGACTACCAGCTGGTGATAATTTTTTATGCTTTTCTTCACTGGTTCTTTTGTATTTATATCAAACAGTTTCCCCCAGATTCCATATATGGCTCCTAAATTTGGGTGTGCTGCTGAAATGTGCACACAGAATTAATTGGTTAAGGAGCTCTTAACCACCCATAATTGGATGCCAATAACCAATTATTGATAAGTGGCACACATTAAAATTTGTGCGCTATTCTTTTAAGGCAGGGCGCCTAACTCCCATAGCATGCATCTCATAGCAGGCGTGGCCATAGTTGGGGCATGGGCTTGTCAGGGGTGGTTTGAAAAATTTAAGTGCATATTTCTTATAGAATACTGGGTAAGTGATCTAACTTGGGCGCCAACATTTATCCCAGGACAAGCAGGCAGCATATTCTTAACGCATGGGTGACGTCACCGACGGAGCCCCGGTACGGACCTTTTTAACTAGAAAGTTCTAGTTGGCCGCACCGCGCATGCGCGAGTGCCTTCCCGCCCGACGGAGGAGAGCGTGGTCCCCAGTTTCTTCGTTTCCGCGGAGCGAAGAAGACGCATGTGTCTTCCCACTTGCGTATTTTTTCACTTTTTTTCCTTTTTTCTTATCGGATTCCCTTTATTTTTGTTTTCAAAAAAAAAAAAAAAAAAAAAACTCGTCCAGTTTTCCTTATTTTTTCAGGCCGGCCCTGGCGGGGCCTGTTGCCACCATACAGGCCTCCAGGTTCGATTTTGCGGAGGCCGTGTTTCCATTCATGCCCCCTCAACCGGGTTTTAAGAAGTGCCAGCGGTGTGCACGCCCGATCTCCCTCACCGACCCACACAATTGGTGCCTCCAGTGCTTGGGTCCAGAGCATCGGGCTGACACCTGCACCCGCTGTGCTACACTTAAAAAGCGTACTTTGAAAAATCGGCAGATCCAGCAAAATATTTTGTTTGGTACCGGATCTGCCATGGAACCGGCTGCGACATCGACGGCACCACAAAAGTCGGCACCGACGACATCAACACCACCGGACCCTTCCTCGGGGTCGTTGGGCCCAGGTAAGCCGGCTAAGAAGCCTCCCACTTCCCTTGAGCGCCCTCCTGCCACGGTTGCGACACCGGCCCTCCCGGCACCGCACCGGCCCCGCAAACGCTCCGCTCCGATCTCGGTGAGTGCCTCATCATCGGCCTCCTCATCACTGGAGCGTAGAGCGGCACCTATGGTACCGAAGAAGAAAAAAGCGGTACCGGTGCCTCCCCTGGACGACCGCATCACGGCCATACTCCAAACACAGTTACAGGAACAGCTGCAACAACAGCTCCAACAACTGTTGCCGGCGTTGCTGGCACCGCACCTTCCGGTACGGGACCGGTCCGAGCCTCACACTGTCCCATCGGTGTCGACCCCCTCGGTACCGATTAATACTTCCATGCCGGTGCTCTTGGAAGAAACACCTACAGTACATACCCGGGATGCTGCCGACCCTGTCCGGTCCCAGGAACGACATCGGTCTTCCTCACCCGGTACCGCCTCGGTGCGCTCAGGGAAATCTATTTCAAAGACCCGCCATGCCGAGCCCTCCACACCGATGTCCAAACGTACGCACCCTGACGTTAGGGACCCAGATTTGTGGGAAGACTCCCCTCACGGTACCGAGGAGGACGCTTCATGACCGACACCGTCTCCAAACCAGAGCAATCCTCTTTCTCCAAATTCCTTAGGGAGATGTCAGCAGCTCTTTCCATTCCCTTAGAGTCCGACTCTAAAAAGTCTCAGGCTTTCCTCGATGCCCTAGACTTTGAGCAACCTCCCAAAGAATTTCTGAAGTTGCCCGTCCACGACATCTTAAGGGAAACTTTCTATAAAAACTGGGAAGCTCCCCTCACGGTTCCTGGAGCCCCTCGTAAATTGGATAGCTTGTACCGGGTTATTCCAATCCCAGGGTTTTTTTCTCCATGAAAATTTTATTGATTTTACTATAAAACCAGTATAACAAAGGCACAGAGCAGTACAAAATCAAGCAAAGTTATATAAAAATATAAATCAAATACAGTCAGACATTGATGTTTGCAAATAGTTCAGTAAAGGGGACCAACAAGAATTAGCAGAACGAGATTGACCTTTACGTTCATAGAATACCATTTCATATTTATGATGCTGTAAAACTAAATTCCACCAATGTTGGACGTGAAGTAAATTAGCAGATTTCCAATTAGTTAGAATCAGTTTTTGAGCTAGTATGATTAATATATCAAACAACTTTCTTTGAGAGTCTAATAGGTCAATATGTATAGATAAAGATAATTGATTATCTAAACCAAACATTGATTTCATGATGGACCACACATCTTGCCAGAAGGAAGTTACAAATGAACATTCAAATATCATATGAATCAATGAACCTTGACCCATATTACAGTTCCAACATAGGCTAGAAGGTAAGAGACCTGCAATATTTAATTTATGAGGGGTCCATAGAGCTTTATGATATAAAAAGTACATAGACTGTAATGTACTGGCTGATGATAGAGACCTCAAAGATTTAGACCAAAGAAGCGCCCATTCTTTATTATCTAATTGATGTTCACAATCTTTTTCCCAAATACCCATTATTGTGTTATTTGGTAAGTTATTCTGTATTAGGGCCAATTTATATAGTTTAGAAGCAGTGTGTCCTGTTGTCAATAGAGTTGAAGCAAGATTAAAGATGGACGGTTGATGGGCATTAATAGTTTGAAGAGAGACATTGTTCGAAATACAATGATGAAGCTGCATCCATCTAAAGTAGGCTGATGACGGAAGAGTAAAGTTGGTTTGTAAGGTGGAGAAAGGGAGTAATTTAAGATTAGTATCTACAATATCTTTCAGGAAGAATATTCCTTTGTCTATCCATTCCTTCCACAAAAAAGGTTTTTTGTCAATGAGAATATTTGGGTTATACCATAGAGAGGTGTATAGAGAAGTAGTATAAGCTCTTTCCAGAGTAGAATCAAAATCTAAGAGACATTGAATTGTCGATTGTATCAAAGGATACAAAGATGGGCTACGTGTTGCTGTTAGATAGGCAGAAGGAGGGAGAGGAGCCATCAGTTGTTTTTCAATTTCTAACCAAACTGGTGAATTAGGGTCTTGATCAAAAAACCAGTATAGACCTTGGTGAGTGATGAAAGCTTTATGATATGTATAGAAATCTGGAAAAAGAACTCCGCCAGCTTCCTTTTTTAGTTTAAGTTTTTTAAGAGCTATCCTGGGTTGTTTATTTTTCCATAAGAAGGAAGACAAAAGTGAATCTATTTTTTTGTAGAAAGCTGGAGAAAAAAGACAAGGAATCATAAGTAAAATGTAATTTATTTTGGGCATGAACATCATTTTTATTGTTTCCAATCGACCCCACCATGAAAGGAATAGAGGATGCCAAGAGTTAATTAAGGCTTTAACTAGTGTAAGTATTTTCTGTGTATTAATTTCCATAGTGTCTGAAAGAGATTGAGTAAGTTCGATACCTAAGTATTTTAATTTATTGGAGGCCCAAATTAAGTTATAAGGTTGAACCATAGCTGGAGTAGCATAAAGATTTAAAGGAAGAGATTCCGTTTTATCTTGATTGAGTTTGTATCCTGAGAAAGAAGAGTATCGGACTATAGTATTGAGAAGTTCTGGAATCGAGGTTTCCGGATTAGAGAGATATAGGAGAATATCGTCTGCATAAGCAGAGAGTTTAACTTCAGTGGAGTTGCATATTACACCAGTAATATTCGGATTCTGTCTAATTTGGATAAGTAAGGGTTCCAGGGCAAGATTAAACAGATATGGAGAAAGTGGACAACCCTGTCTAGTTCCTCTATGAAGCTGAAAGGTGGAAGAGAGAGAATTATTCGCTGTTATTCGAGCAGACGGAGAGGTATATAGGACTCTAATCATTTGAAGGAAGGGGGATTGAGCTCCAAACCACTCTAAGATATGAAATAGATAATTCCATTCAATTCTATCAAAAGCCTTCTCGGCATCAAGAGATAAGGCTATTACTGGTTCTGGTAAGTTGCTAGCTACATGAGAAAGATGAAAGAATAGTCTAGAATTATCTGCAATAAGTCGATTAGGCATGAAGCCAATTTGATTAGAGTGAATAACTTTATGTATAATCTTTTTTATTCTATTTGCCAAAATTTTAGCATATATCTTATAGTCTACGTTCAATAATGATATAGGCCTATAATTTTGTACTTTCAGATGATCTTTGTTAGGCTTTGGAATGACAGTAATAATTGCCTCACTAAATCGGCTTCTATGAACTACATCAGGGGAAATATAGTTAAATAACTCAAGAAGATAATGTAAGAGATCTTTTTGAAAGATTTTGTAAAATTCTACAGGGAGACTGTCTGCACCTGGTGATTTATTCGAGTTTAGTTGTTTCAATACAATAAGAATTTCCTCTGAAGTAATGGAATGATTTAAAGCAGCATTCTCTGAATCAGACCAAACTGGTCGATGCATTTTTGAAAGAAAGGAATTTAAAGAGGCTGGGTCAGGTGAAGCCTCAGATCTATATAGACTCTGATAATACTCCTGAAAAACCTCCAAAATACCAGAATATGAAGTAATAGGAGAGTCATTCTTATTATGTATCACAGGAATTTGAATTTTACATTGCTTTCTCTTTAAATATGAGGCTAACATTTTACCACTTTTGTTTCCTTCCGCATAATATTTGGCTTCACTGAGGAAAATTTGCATCCCCGCTTGTTTGGAAATAAGACGGTTATATTGATATTTAAGTTGACATAAAGTATTATATTGCTTGGGATCTTTTGTGGTGCAATATATGTGTTCCTGATTTAGAATTTGAGCTTCCAAATCTGTTGTAATGGCTCTATCAGTTTTTGATTTATGAGAGGCAATGGAAATGAATTCTCCTCTTAATGAGGCTTTAAATGCTTCCCATGTATTTAATGGATTGGTATCAGAGATAATATTGGAGGCAAAAAAGTCTTGAATAAATTTCTTAATCCTTTCTACTATATCGTCATCCTCAAGGAGAGAGAGTTGCATTCTCCATGAAGGGGATTTAGGGATTGGCGTTGTATTCCATAAGAAAGTGCCAGATACTAGTGAATGATCTGAGATGAGAATCGGAGAGATGTAAGTGTTGGTAATGGAATTGAGGAAAGGAGGAGAGACAAAGATATAATCTAATCGGGAGAAACTATTATGTGGAATAGAGTGAAATGTATAATCTCTATCAGTAGGATGCTGAAGCCTCCAAATATCTAATAATTGTAGATGCGTAATAAGTGATTGGAAGGAAATATGAGATTTTTGTGGAGACAGTATAGAGTTTGATTGTTTATCTAGATACATGTCTAAAGGGAGATTAAAATCTCCTGCCATAATGATTGGCAGTGGTTCAAACGTTTGTATAGTAGTTAATAAATCAAGGAAAAATTCTGGAGAATCACTATTGGGTGCATAAACATTTATCATAAGAAGTGGAACATTATGAATAGTGATCTGCAGAATTATCCATCTACCATTAGTGTCAATAGCTTGGCTCAGGATCCTAGATTGTATAGATTTAGAGAATAATATAGATACCCCTCCTCTTCTACCCACCGAAGGGGAATCAATCCCAGAAGAGATCCAATTACAAGATTTAATCAGAGAAGAAGTGGAGGATAAATGTGTTTCCTGTAACATTATAATATCAGGTGATTTCTGTTTTAAGTGAATAAGGACCTTTTTCCTTTTTATAGGATTATTAAGCCCATTAACATTCCATGAGACAACAGTGAGTGGTAATTGCTTATCTAAAGTCATAAGTGTATATTACAGCAGATAAGACTGAGTTATAAAATAAAGAATTACCAAATATAATCTCAGAAACATCTGTGTACTGCCAAGTGCCATTAGAGAAAGAGTACAAACAAAAAAAAAACAGCTTAACTGTAAATACAGTATAGAAATAAAGGCATGAAGGACCAAAACAGTCCAGCCAACAGTATAATGAAAGAAGAATGGTGCCATTAAACTAAGAGTAACAAGGGCACACCAATCCCTCCTTTCAGTAACAACCGAACCTTATGGTAACAGAGCATGAAAATAGAAAAAACATTAAATTGAGGATGATAATATGTTATGTATCTTCAGTAATGTATAAAGAAAGGAAAATAAAAATATTATTAATCCAGTGGAACATGGCTTGTGATGAAGTAAGCCATATTTGGGAATAAAATAATACAATCATAAAAACTTATTTTGTATATAAACAAGTAAGATAATTTTTTTATTTATTATTTTTTTTTTTTATATATTTTTTTTTCTATTATTATTATATTTGTTATCCTTTTTTTTTTTTTTTTTTAAATTTTTTATCCTTTTATTCTATATATTTTTTTTTTTATTTTATTATTTTTTTACTTTGTTTTCATTATGATTTTCTTTCATATATAGAAAAACCCCCCAAAAAATATAATATAATCAAGTAATGTGCTAATCCCTTAATTAACTCCCAATTATCTTCTGAACCCTTCCATCCTTATCCCACATTTTTTTTGTTTTTTTTTGTTTTATATTTCTCTATCTTATACAAAAACCCCAGAAATAATCTTAAACTACAGTTTCAATATTTTTATTCCTTTTTTTTTTTATTATTTATTATTATTGATTTATTTATATATATTTTTATTCTTTTTTATTTTATTTTTTATCCCCTTTTTTTTTCCCCACCATTTTTTTTAATTAATTTTTTTTTATTTTTTTATTTATTTATTTATTTATTTTTTTTTCCCCAACCTTTGTTATTTATAATATGATCAAGTAGTTACCTAAAGTCTTAACTAAATCCCAATCATCTTCAGATCCCTCCCACACTTATCTCACTTTAATATATATTGAAATCTAATGAAAGATAGAACCCTTTAAAGTAAAATAAAAAAAAAAATACAGGAAAATTTCTTTTATAATGTCCATAGAGAATAAAGTCCAGAACTGTTGTGGGAAGGAAAAAAGAATCAAGACAAAAATGAAGTATATGAATGTAAGTAAGTAAAATAATAGTCCATAAAAATAAGTCAACCAAGGATATGTAGAAATCAGCAAGTAATGAAGGCCATGGTAAATGAAAGGCTGATGCCGGCTCACATAGTGATCTTCACTTCTCTAGCAGAAGTGCAGGCATGTATCTGGAGCAAAATGCAAAATCTTCAAGAGGGAGACATGCCCTGGGATTGCAGGCCATCCAAGAAGGACTGAAGTTGCTCTGGGGATTCGAAGTGCCGAGTTGAGTTGTTAATCGTTACGATCATCCTTGCAGGGTATTGTAGCCCGTATCTGGCTCCCATCGATTTGAGTCTCGCCCTCATTTCAAGAAAGGACTTTCTTTTTCGAGCCGTTGTCTTTGCCAGATCCGGGACTATTAAGATCTTCTTGTCCTCGAATTTCAGATCTGAAGTGGATTTTGCGGCAGTTAGAATTTGTAAAGCCTGAGGATAGCGCAGTAGCTTTGCAATGATGGGTCTTGGTCGCATGAACCCTTGCTTCACAGAAGATGGCGTCCTGTGAGCACGCTCGAATTGCAGAGCCGAATCAGTTGGTAAATGCAGGATTTTCGGTAGTTGATCCATAAGGAATTTAATTAGATCAGTTCCCTCTGCACATTCCGCTAATCCAATTATTCGAATGTTATTTCGACGATTCCGATTAGAAAGGTCTTCCAATTCCTGATCTAGTTTTTTAAAGCGCTGCTGAACTCTTTCCTCGAATTGAGCAGAGGAAAGTGCCGCCATGTCTGCCTTATTTTCTAGCGGTTCCACACGTGTTTTGCAGGATTCAAAAGAGGCAGAAAGTAAGTTTATTTCACTGCGCATTTCACATGTGATATCGTACTGCTTAGTTATTAAATCTTTCAGCGCCCGAATCTCATCTAACACGATATCAGAGGACTCCACATGGTGTTTACTCACCGACTGTTTTTCCGGAGTCGGAGGATCGTGTTTTGATCTTTTTGATCCTGAGGCTTGCGGTATTTGCACTTCTGCTTTAGTAGATTTAGTCGCTGCCATCTCAGTAAGAGAATGAGATGTTTATATGCTTAATTATTAAAGATTATCACTTGCTCCGCGACGATGATTTAGGAATCAAGGAGGAGAGGAGAGATTATGCAGCCATCTTGTTCTCCAGCTCAATAGCGCCCCCCAATCCCAGGGTTTGATAAACCTCAATTGCCCCACGAGTCCCTCCTGGTGGAATCTACTTTGAAAAAATCTCAGGGTTCCAGTGTATATGCCTCCACCCCTCCTGGCAGAGAGGGAAAGACCATGGATAAATTTGGTAAGCGCCTTTTCCAAAATGCCATGTTAGCCAATAGAGCCAACAACTACACCTTCCACTTCTCCTTCTACATGAAGCATCTGGTGCAACAGCTCTCCTCCTTACAGAAATACCTTCCTGAACGTAAGGTCCCTCTTTTCCAGCAACATATTTCCAGCCTCCTCCAACTCAGGAAATTCATGGTTCGCTCCATCTATGACTCATTTGAGCTGACCTCTCACGCATCTGCCATGGCGGTGGCCATGCAACGTTTGGCATGGCTGAGAGTCTCTGACCTGGACATTAACCACCAGGACCGCCTGGCTAATGCACCTTGTCTGGGTGATGAACTCTTCGGAGAGTCCCTGGACTCAACAACCCAGAAACTCTCAGCACATGAGACCAGGTGGGACACTCTGATTAAACCTAAAAAGAAGACTCCACCTGCTCGCACCTACAGACAGCAGTCTTCATACCAGCGCAGGTTCTCGGCCAGACCTCTCAACCCGCCTCAACAGCAGCCCCGCCGACCTCATCAACAGCATCAATCTCGGGCTCGCTCACAGTCTCACCAACCTGCCAAGCCTCTCCCTCTGTCAAAACCATCTCAGCCCTTTTGACTTTTTCCTCCAGGGCATAGCCAGTCTCCCATCATCATTGCCTCTTCCTCAGCCTATCGGAGGTCGCCTCCAAATCTTCCTCAGCCGTTGGGAGGTCATCACATCAGACCAATGGGTCCTCAACATCATTCGCCACGGCTACTCTCTCAACTTCCAGACTCTTCCACCAGACAATCCTCCCGTAGAGTCTGCTTCTCACTCCTCCCAAACCCCCCTCCTCCTGAGGGAGGTCCAATCCCTCCTTCTTCTCAATGCCATCGAAGAGGTCCTGGGATAAAGCACAGTTACTTACCGTAACAGGTGTTATCCAGGGACAGCAGGCAGATATTCTTATGTCCCACCCTCCTCCCCGGATTGGCTTCTTAGCTGGCTTATCTTAACTGGGGACCACGCCCTCCTCCGTCGGGCGGGAAGGCACTCGCGCATGCGCGGTGCGGCCAACTAGAACTTTCTAGTTAAAAAGGTCCGTACCGGGGCTCCGTCGGTGACGTCACCCATGCGTTAAGAATATCTGTCTGCTGTCCCTGGATAACACCTGTTACGGTAAGTAACTGTGCTTTATCCAGGGACAGCAGGCAGATATTCTTACGTCCCACCCTCCTCCCCGGGTTGGTTTCTTAGCTGGCTTATCTTAACTGGGGACCACGCTGTCCTCCGTCGGGCGGGAAGGCACTCGCGCATGCGCGGTGCGGCCAACTAGAACTTTCTAGTTAAAAAGGTCCGTACCGGGGCTCCGTCGGTGACTTCACCCATGCGTTAAGAATATCTGCCTGCTGTCCCTGGATAACACCTGTTACGGTAAGTAACTGTGCTTTACACCACGTTCAGAAGACATAAGTCTGGCACCCAAAATTAGGTGGAGGAATCAGCAGTAAGCACTATTTTATAAGTTTTCAAGTTTTATTATAATTTGTTTTACCGCCTGTAATAACTTCTAGGCGGTTTACAATAATAAAATTATAAAAAATGGAAAACGAACATTAGGACTTACAGGATGGACAACAGACAGAACATTGCTTGTGTCATATACATTTGATTACAAGGGGTTGAGGGGGAGGACTACAATTCTGAAGACATTTAAAGGGAAAGGGAAGATTACGTTTGTGTTGAAGAGATGGAGATAGAATGTTGCCTATAAATCGAACGCATCCCTTTATAAAATAGTGCTTAGTGCTGATTTTTTTTTTTTTCTGCATCCATTTTTGAGCATTATGAGCCTGATTCTATAAATGCTGCCTAAATCGGCCGTTGCCTAAAAAAATGGTGCCGGCTGCGTGTGAATCACACTTAGGTACCATTTACAGAATCACAGCTAGTGGTACCTATGTAAAAACTTAGGTGCCTGAAAGGTAGGCGAGGGTTTTAAAGGCCTATATTTCAGGCGCCTACGTTTTTAGAGAATTGCGCTTAGTGGTGTCTAAGTCGCACTCTGCCCATAGACATGCCAACTTAGGTGTTAGGCGCCGCTAAGTGCCATGCGATAGGATCCTCCTGTCTTTTATAGAATTGGATAGACGCCTATCGCACAATTATATATTTTTAAACAGTTATTGAGACTATTAAGGGTATTTTGCACCAATTAGGTGCCTAACTTTAGGCGCCCTTTATAGCAGGGATCTCAAAGTCCCTCCTTGAGGGCTGCAATCCAGTCGGGTTTTCAGGATTTCCCCAATGAATATGCATTGAAAGCAGTGCATGCATTGGGGAAATCCTGAAAACCCAACTGGATTGCGGCCCTCAAGGAGGGACTTTGAGACCCCTGCTTTATAGAATCAACTCCTATTTGCAGAGTTCCCTTCTTTTGCTCTGTTTTTGGAAACATGTTTAAAGTCAAACTTGTTTTTTTTATTTTATTTGTAATGTGCAATTTTTGTTTTTCTTTTGAACAGTGTTTAGATCAAATCATTTTTATTGATAACAAACCACAATCAAACCAATACAGTCCAAAATTACACTGTAAGAACACAGAACAGATGGAACATATGAAAAATAGGAAACAGTGAAATGACAGTCATGATACATTATCAATCGTAAGGTATCCCCCCACCCTGCAACACCTCCCCAACTTCCCCTCCACCAACACCCCCCCAACCTCACAAAAGGAAATCCCCCCTCCCCATCAATTGCAGTGAAGAAAAGGAATCAAATAGTAACAGCAGGTAAAAAGTCTCCAAGCCCAAAAACCCGTATGAAGGAAATAACCACCCCAAATAATCCCCAATCCCCACCCCCCAAGTATAAAGAAACCAACAAGCACACTCATCAGAGAGCTGTACTCTGATACTCTCAGGCAATCAGCGAGCGAAGACCCCCCTCTCCCCAAACAAGAAAATCCAATATCCCCCTCCTGCAGGTCCCCCCTGATATCCTTCCCCCTTGAAATAAACCAAGCATACTGCATCCATACCTCCCCAATTTGAACAGTGTTTAAAAAAGAAAGATTGACAGGTCCCCCTTTAAGATCTACTGACAGAGTTCCTCCTTACATTTCTTTAATTCTTACAATCTGCTTTTCTTTCCAGTTTCTTCATCAGTAGCTACTGATTTCCAAAAACATTCGTGCACTAGAAGTAACGCACACCACTTTCTAGAATGCGCTTAGAAACTTCTAATTAGAGCTAATTAGTGTCAATTACTAGGTGTTAATTTCCAATTATCAGCGCTGTTTGGCTTATTAAATAATTATGTTGTGTGTGCAAATCGGCTATGCACACTGATTTGTGTGTGCAGCTTAGAACCCCATATACAGAATTTGGGCTATGTGCATAAAATAAGGTAGAAAATATGTGTGTCTGCCGAAGAACAGGTATAAAGGTGCACATAGGCCCTGATTCTACAAAGTGCGTCCCGATTTTAGGCAGCTGTAGGCGTCCTACAGCTGTCTAATCAGCCAATCGGGATGCACGTTTTTTAAAAAAATGCTCCCCAGGCAGGCCGCCTATATTGAAGGCGCCTCCGGGAGCCTAGGAAGGCCTGCAAGACGCCTAAGCTCGCCTAAGAGCCTTAGGCAAACCTAGGCGGCCTTATGCGTCTCCCTAGTAGAGGAAGAGAAGCTTACAATGTAGGCCAGCAAAATGCTGGCCTACATTGTAAGTAGACGCGGCCGCTATACTTATCGTGGCAAGGAATCTCTCTGCTGCTATAAGTATAGCGGCCGCGGCCATCTGTCCGATTGCTGGCAGGAGGGTGCCCAACCCCTCCTGCCGGAAGATGCCCCCACTCCCCCCCGACACTATCGATCGCCGGCAGGAGGGTGCCCAAACCCTCCTGCCGGAAGATGCCCCCCCGACACTACCGATCACTGGCAGGAGGGTGCCCCCACTCCCCCTGACACTACCGATCTAGGCGCCTGGGCCAATCAGGCCTTAGGCTTAGTGGGGATGGGCGGACCCGCTATGCCTAAGGCCTGATTGGTCCAGGCTTCTAGAGCCTGGGCCAATCAGACCTTAGGCTTTGCGGGATGGGCTGGGAAGGGGCAGGCCCACCTCATTCCGATGAGGCGGGCCTGCTGGCTGGATGGGCAAGACCCGTCTGGCCAACAATTAAAGGTTAGTTTGGTGGGGGGAGGTTTGGGGGCTGTTAGCGCGGAGAGGGGTGTCTTCCGGCAGGAGGGATTGGGCACCCTCCTGCCGGTGATCGGTAGTGCCAGGGGGAGGGGCATCTTCCGGCAAGAGGGTTTGGGCACCCTCCTGCCGGCGATCGGACAGGCGGCCGCGGCCGCTATACTTATAGTGGCAGAGAGATCCCTTGCCGCAATAAGTATAGCGGCCGCGTCTACTCTAACCCGATTCTGTAACTGGCATCTGTAACATGGACGCCGGTTACAGAATCGGGGTTTAGTGTAGGCCCGATTCTGTATAGGACGCTTCTCCTGGGCCGTCCTATACAGAATCCGGCCCATATTGTCCAGGGGACAATATTTAAAGGGAAAGTACACCCAAACTTTTTGTGGTAAAACTGGCTAAGTTTAAGGTCATTCCTGCCACTTAGGTTAGGTGATTTGTTAAAAAAAATTACCTTCTAAAGAAATTAAAGCCAAAGGAGGAAGCACCCCAGCCAAAGCAGCAGCAAACTTGGGGCCCCGTTTACAAAGCCACGGTAGCGATTCCCTCATGGCAAATATGACGCAGCCCATTCAATTCCTATGGGCTGCATCGTGTTTGCCGTGCTGGGACTTGCTACTGCAGCTTTGTAAAAGGAGCCCTTCATTTTTTGACATCTTGCATGTAATGTAGTTCTAGGCCTTGGTTAATTAACTCCGGCAGCTTCACAATGTTTAATCGGACCCTCTAGCCACTTCTGCTGGAAATGCACAATGTCAAATTTTTACATTTATCATTTTGCAGATTTTTGCACAAGTTTTATTCATTTGTAGCTGAAGCTGGAGCCCTTCTTTGCTCTTCAGCAGCTTCATGTGCTCTACCTTTGGTAATAGAATTGTTAGTATAATACGGTAGAATGGAAGTTGTCTTGGTGATTCTGTACCTTGCTTCATATGTTTCATAGTGGTGGGTCTGAGGTGAATGTTATACTTGCAAGGGTAAACAGCACCCTTCTGCCGCTGAAATCCACCTCTTGTCCAGGATCCAGGAATGGATTTTTTTGGGGGAGGTTTTTCCTTGTCACTCTCTCTAATCTACAACCCTAGTGTTAAGAGTTCAGTCCAGAAGTTGTAGTGGTGGTTTCAGCAAACCAGTTTATAGGGAAGTAAGAAGAAAATCAGCAATGTTCTTGACCACACCATTCACTATAGGTTAAAGAAATATTATATATATAAAAAAAAAAAATAAGAAAGCAGCATTCCTGCATATACCACATATGTGTTTCTGTCAGTGAAGTCTTCCCAAATTAATTCATTGAGGTTGAGCACAGGAGGGAGATAAGCAATCTCCTGCTACTCTGTAGAGGACTTTGTTGGCACTGGGATCAGGCAGAAAAAAGGAACTAGGAGATGATCTGGCTTGGAATATCCCAAGAAGCCAGATGCTAGTACTGGGAGAAAGGGGAAAGGAATTGGACTTGTACACTGTCTTTTTGTGGTTACACATTCAAAGCGGTGGGCAATGACTTGCCCAGAGTAGAGAATGACACGGAGACAAATTTTTCCCTGTCCCCGCAGGAACTCAATTTCCCTGTCCTGCCCCTGCAAGTTTTATCACTGTCCCTGCCCCATTCCTGTAAGCTCTGCCTTAACCACACAAGCCTCAAACACTTATGATTTTAAAGTGTTTGAGACTTGTGCAGATGAGGACAGAGCTTGCAGGAATGGGGCAGGGATAGGAAAAGAACTCGTTGCCGGAGAATGTGGTGAAATCAGTTAGCTTAGTGGGGTTTAAAAAAAGGTTTAGATAATTTCTATATCATGGGATAGGTACATGGGGATCTAGATAGGCAGACTGGATGGGCCATTTGGTCTCTATCTGCCATCATTTTTCTATGTTAGAATTAGAGTGCCCGCAGAGACAAGGAAAAATTTGTCCATCTGTCATTCTCAAGCCCATAGTTACAAGAAGTAGTGCTGGGATTTGATCCCACAACCTCTGGGTGCAGAGTCAGCAGCTCTACCACTAGGCCACTCCTCATCTCATAAGGGTGCTGATGATAGAAACTGAAGGCAGATAAAGACACATGACCTATCTAGTCTGTCCTTCTGCTATACTAAATACTATCCTTTCTTTCTCTTAGAGATCTATGTACTTGTCCCAAGCTTTCTTTAATTCTGATAGTTTTCATCTTTACCACTTCCACTTCTGCTTATTCTATTTAAAGGGGCTGGTGCTGCAAAATTTTGCCTGTGTTGTTGAATGGAATCTGTCTAAAAAGCTACATTTTTTGGGGGGGGAGGGGGCAACACAAATCCACAAATAAAAAACAATTTTTCTAACCCTGGGAAAGTGGCAAATTGCTTCAGAAATAACCACCTAACATTCAAAAATGATAAACACATAGAGAGGCATAATCGAAAGGAACGTCTAAGTCCGTTTTCATCTAAGTCGCAAGTCGTCCAAAGTAAAAAAACAGCGTAGGACACATTTTCGAAAAATATGTCCAAAAAATATTTGGTTTTGAAAATCGTTTATTTATACGTCCAACCACCTGATCATCCAGATCGCTAAATTGTCCATCTTTATACCACATTTTCGTCCAAGTTCAAAATGTCTAGAAACAGACCTTTTGGACGTGGGAGGGGTCTGCAAAGTGATGTGCAGGATACCCACACAGGGCACCTAAACAGTGCAGGACGCTGCTCTGAACTTCACAAAAAGGGTGCCACGTAATCATCTAACTACATCTCCCTTATAGGTAATAGTGAACCCCCCCAAACCACCTCCAGAATCTCCTAGACCCACCTATGTACCACCCCAGTAGCCCTTATGGCTGCAGGAGCCACTTATAGGGCAGTACAAAAGGGTTTGGGGGGGAGGGGGTTTGGAGAGTGCACATGTTTCACCATCAATGCAGTCATTACAGTGGCTTATGGGCATGGGTCCTCCTCTCCATGGGTCCCTAACCCACCCCCAAGACCACTTAAGACGCCTCTGTGCAGCGCGACTAGGCTTTCCTATGCCAGGCAGTCAGGTGCTGATGTTCTGGAGGCAGAATTTAAAAGTTGTGATTATGATTTTTATGGGGGTGGGCAGTGGGGGGGGGGTCAGTGATCACTGGGGTAGTGTGTGGGAGTCTGTACTATGTGTTTGCAGTGCTTATCTGGTCACTTTAGGTTGGGTTTTGTGACTTAGACCATGTTTTAAATAGTCTAAGTCACAGCGTCCAAGTTTTGTCTATGCTGTGTTGTAAAATGTTTAGTTATACATTGTCACAAACCCTCTGCAGCGGCGGGCTGTCGTGTGACAAACACAAGGATTCTGGCGTGTCCCCTCTAACCAGGGGTACCTTCAGGACTTTTCAGGTGGCTCTAGGCGACCGCCTAGGCCTATGAGAGACAAGGCAAGCAAAGAGTTTCCAAATATCACCAGTGAAACCAAGTTCTTCAAATAGGAATATGATGTTTATTCTGACCCAGAGGTCAAAAAGATGCAGCATAAAACAAAAATCACTTTTGCATTTCATTCAAAAATAAAGTCAATTGTAAAATAAAGATATCACAAAACAGCAATCTCCTGTAGTTGATTATTCCTGAGGTCATGTGCTCTGACTCAGGATTGCTTTACACTGGTGTTCACTCATAATTCAAACTTTTTCTCAGCATTAATATCAAAGGCATGTAACAGCAGATTTCAGCAGCCAAATAAAGTTTGAAATAAACCTTTGCTGTAAATCCAAATTAAACCAAAACTCTTTAGGCAATATAGCTCTTGCAAACAGATCAGCTTTTCCCTCAGCTCCCTCGTGCAGGCAAAACACACAGCTGAGAGAGATAAGCTAATTAGCTCCTCAGGAACGGGAGCCACGGCAGGATTTTCCAAAGTTCAAAACACCAACTTAAAGGTTCTATCTTGAGCTTCTTGTTCCCAAACTTGACTCTAAACCAATCCAATAGTTTAGGATTCAGGTAAGTATTATTCTTAAACTCAAAAATACTCATAAAGCCCAAACATATAACACATTCTTCAGGCTTGGTTTGCACAGCTGGAAAAACATAGGCAAAAGGGGAAAAAAAACACAATTTTTTCCCAGTTACTCACTCCCTTCATTCAGTGTCCATACATTCTGTCTGGCTCTCTAGCATAGGGCCAGCTACTTGTACCTCCATGCTTTCCACACCATCTGGAATCTGGAAGTTTGAAGTGGGGAGGATTTCTTCCAAATCCTGCACGGGCCAATCTGGCACGGTTGTCTCTCCTGCTCTGCTCCACAGCTCCTCACCTGCCTTGGGCTGTGAGAGTGACTCACCCTGGTCACTCGCTCCTCCTCCTTCCGTTTGTCTCAGCTTGCTTTTAAACAGCTCAGAGCCAATCCCCTTCAGCCTGTAGCGGGGGATGGGCTTTGGCTCTAAAGCAGCTTTTCTCTGCCTGGGTTTATCTAATGCAGCTATATTCCTTGTGGCTTCTCTAGCTGCCCTAAAGCCCGGAGGCTGCTGTTGACAGTCTGCCTGCCTCTGCTCCAGATCACTACTGCTCTGATCATAGGGGCAAGGGAGGTCAGCCTCAAGTTGTGCGCCAGAATCAATCTGATCAGCTCTTCTGCACCCGATCCTATTAGGGACCGAACTAGTGCTGGTGCTGGGTTTGTCACAACATGTAGTACGACTAAGTCTAACTCTGTACTCTATACAAACATACTTTCATGATGTGCCTCTGCTCTCTTCTATAACCGGGAGTTAGTTGTCATGCCAGTGTACCAAAATTAGATCCATGCAATTGATGAGATGTTGATTTTGCTGCCAGAAGCATATTGTCACTTCTTAGTCCTTGAGACTCAGCTAGTCAACATCATTGAAAAATAGGTTTAAGCAGCAACCCCAAATGATTTGATGTTTCTCTCCCTCAAGTGTTTAATCTTGTTCTTTTTGTATTTGTTGTTATTCTTGTTGTGGTTTTATGCTTTATGTGCTATGTGTACAATGTACAATTTTTTTTGTTACAGTGGATGATTCTCTGGATGGAATGGAGAGAAAATTAGGAGATTGTTTAGCAGCCCTGAATGAGTGGTTAGTTTGGAATTGTCTCCACTTGAATATGGTTGACATGGAGAATTTATGGGTGGATTTCTTATTTATCTCAGGGTATTATAGTTGTTTTTGAAGTTAAGACATTGGGGGAAATATTCAAGGAAGGTACAGGGAAATACTTTTAAAAACAATAGGAGAAAATACTTTTTTACTCAGAGGATTGTTAAACTCTGGAACGCATTGTCAGAGGATGTGATAAGAGTGGTTAACGTAGCTGATTTAAAAAAAAAAAAAAAAAAAGGTTTTGAAAAGTTCCTGGAGGAAAAGTCTATAGTCTGTTATTGAGTCAGACATGGGGGAAGTCACTGCTTGCTGTGGATCAGTAGCATAGAATGTTGCTACTATTTGGGTTTCTGCCAGGTACTTGTGACCTGGATTGGCCAACATGAAGACAGAATACTGAGCTAGACAGGCCGTCTTGTTCATTTGTTCTCGCCAGTAGCATCAACCTGAAAATATTGGATGGATTCTGAGGTTCATGCCAAAGGCAATGGTGTTGTCACCTGGACTCCTGGACTGCTTTTTTATTTATAGTTACCTACTTAGGTTTTGAAGAAATTGCAGTGGATTCAGAATGTGGTTAAGAATCTGTTGACCCATAAAGAGCTCTGGAATATGGTCACACCTTCTTTGCTTTATGATTGCACTGGTTACCATGGGAGGGACACATTTGATTTAAGGCATATTTCCTGGTTCTTAAGGTAATTTGAGGGATAGGGCCTTGTTATTTGGGTACCTATTTGAAACAGTGCCAGTGCATTTTTTTTTTTTTTTTTTTTGCAAAAAAGGTTCAGGTAGTCAAATACCAGGCTATTCTTCAGGGGTGGGGTGAGGGACCCATTCCACAGTAACCAGGCCCCCCTGCAGCTAGCTAGCCACAGAATCCATGAAAAGGCTACACCGACTATGTGGAACCTGAGCTGTTTTATTAATACTTGGGGATCATGGGCCATTTTTATCAAGCAATGGAAAAGGTGTCAGTACTCAGTACCCCAGAGTATCCTCTCAAAAAAAGCCCTGGACAGTGTACACCACAGTGAGAGCTATGGGCTGGTGAGTCAGGGAATTTGATATGGTCTGCATCTACGGAGTTTAGATGAGTCAGGATGCATCTGATGTGTTTTCAGGGATTGTGCCAGGACTGTGGACCAGACTGCCTGGAGATTTGAAAAGTGTCTAGAATTGCTCAGTTTTTAGAAAATAAGACCTGGTTGTTTGCATAATTTTGTCTTGTTGATTAGGGGGTGAGTATTTTGGAGGAAGGGGGTGGGTATTTAATTTAATTTAATATTTCTAGTGTAATTTTATATTTGTAGTGTAATTGTACCCCACTCTGTACGGCTTGTTATAAATCTTTATATTAAATATGCTCAAAAACTTTCAGCCTCTTTTACAAAGCCGCGCGGCAACAGCCCCGAAGCCCTTTAAATCTCTATTGGCTTCAGGGCCGTTAGCGCAGCTTTGTAAAAGAGGCCGTTTGTTTTTATTTGCTTAAGGATAGTCATACTTTGTTGGAGACTTGGGTGAGGATGGGAAGGAATCTTATTTGTATCAATTATTTGATTGCCTCGTGCAGTTTTTTGTCCTCAGGATATTCCTTAAATAATTTCATCTTCCAGTTTGACATATAACGAAATGCTTGTTGTTAAGCTCTCAACATAGTCTCCATTATATTTGGTTTCCCTGGTCTTTCCTCTGATGTTTCAGATAATATTTACTAAATCGTGGCAGAAGTTACTGCATACTCTCATGATGTGATTATTCAAGGTGACCTTAATATTCATATGGATTCATGCAAGTTCTCTGCAAACTTTATTTTTCCATTCTTTAGTAAGGGATTTGTTCAGTGGGATCAGGATCCATTTCAGGGGTCATACCTACCTTTGGTGATAGCAAGTGATGATATGGGGTATAAATTGCTAGATTTTCATTCTTGTTTTTCCTAGATAAATCACTTTGTCTTATTTTTAGTGGAAGCAGTAGGGTCTAATGGTAGTCTAGTACATACTAGTGTTGCCCGATTCAGGAAAAAAAATTTTGATTCAATTCAGCCTACTGAATTGGTTTTTCGATTCGATTTTCCTGCCCAATTGGGTGTTTTTTCAAACATCCTGGTGGGTTTATTTTATAGCCTCTTCACCCCCTTTGCCTTCTCCTAACCACACTGGTGCTGTGGTATAAACAAAATAAACAAACAAAAAACACTTTTCCTCTCTCTCTTAAATTCTAGCCCACGTTTACGGTCTAACATCAGCTCTGGCAGGATACACGTTTCAAATCTGACATATTGTAATTACAAAATGGAAAATAGAAACATAGAAACATAGAAATAGACGGCAGATAAGGGCCACGGCCCATCAAGTCTGCCCACCCTACTGTCCCTCCCCTCCCTTTGCCCTGTGAATAGATCCCATGTGTCGATCCCATTTGGCTTTAAAATCAGGCACGCTACTAGCCTCAATCACCTGCAGTGGAAGACTATTCCAGCGATCAACCACCCTTTCAGTGAAAAATAATTTCCTGGTGTCACCTCGTAGTTTTCTGCCTCTGATTTTCCACGGATGCCCTCTTGTTGTCGCGGGACCCCTGAAAAAGAAGATATCTTCCTCAGTCTCGATGCGGCCTGTGAGATACTTGAACGTCTCGATCATGTCCCCCCTCTCCCTGCGTTCCTCGAGCGAGTACAGACACAATTTGTCCAGCCGTTCCTCGTACGGGAGATCCTTGAGTCCCAAGACCATCCGGGTGGCCATTCTCTGAACCGACTCCAGTCTCAGTACATCCTTGCGATAATGCGCAGAACTGCACACAGTACTCCAGGTGGGGTCTCACCATGGACCTGTACAATGGCATGATGACTTCCGGTTTACGGCTGACGAAACCCCTGCGTATGCAACCCATGATTTGTCTTGCCTTGGATGAAGCCTGCTCCACTTGATTGGCAGCCTTCATGTCCTCACCGACGATCACCCCCAAGTCTCGTTCTGCTACCGTTCTTGCTAGGATCTCGCCATTAAGGGTATAGATCTTGCATGGATTGTGGCTGCCCAGGTGCATAACTTTGGCATTGAAGCTGAGTTGCCAGGTCCTAGACCAGCGCTCCAGTAGGAGTAGGTCGTGTATCATGTTGTCGGGTGTCGAATCTTCGTCCGTTGTGCATTTGCCCACAACATTACTTAGTTTGGCGTCATAGGCAAATAAAGTTATTTTCCCTCGAAGCCCTTCTGTCAAGTCCCTTATAAAGATGTTGAATAAGATCGGGCCCAAGACCGAGCCCTGAGGCACTCCACTGATCACCTCCGTCATTTCGGAGAGGGTACCATTCACCACTACCCTTTGAATCCTACCTCCAAACCAGTACCCAACCCATTTCGTCAATGTGTCTCCTAATCCTATAGAACTCATCAGCAACCTGCGGTGAGGTACGCTATCGAATGCTTTGCTAAAGTCCAGGTACACTATATCCAGGGACTACCCAATATCCAGCTTCCCCGTCACCCAGTCAAAGAAGCTGATAAGGTTGGATTGGCATGATCTTCCCTTAGTAAATCCATGTTGACGGGGATCCCGTAGATTCTCCTCATCCAGGATCTTATCCAACTGGTGTTTAATTAGAGTTTCCATTAGTTTATTCACTATCGATGTTAGACTCACTGGTCTGTAGTTTGCTGTCTCCGTCTTTGAGCCTTTTTTGTGGAGTGGAATGACGTTGGCCGTCCTCCAGTCTAACGGGACGCTGCCTGTACTAAGGGAGAGGTTGAAGAGCGCTGACAATGGCTCTGCCAAGACATCGCTCAACTCCCTAAGCACCCTGGGGTGTAGGTTGTCAGGCCCCATTGCCTTGTTAACCTTGAGCTTTGACAGCTCATCGTAGACACTGCTGGGTGTAAACTCGAAGTTACTAAACGGGTCAATTGAGTTGGCCCTTTTGTTGTCTGGTCATTATTCAAATCTTGTTGGTCCCAGGCTCTGGTTGTCTTCTGATAACTTGCTTGCCAGGATCTCCTTCTTTTTTCTTTCTCCATTCTAACCATCCATCTGCCATCTCTGTCCTCCCCTTCCGTTTCCCTTCCCTCCCCCGGAGGTCTGGTATCTTTTTCTTTTATTTTTGTCTCCATCCACAGATCCACCTTTTCTTAACTACCCTTTCATCCAGCATCTCTCCCTCCTTCCCCACCACCCCAGGGTCCACCATCTCTCCCTTTCTTTTCCCAACTACCCTCCTATCCAGTATCTCTATCCCCCCCTCCACACCATCACTGGTATCCAACTTCTCTCCCTTTCTGTTCCTTCCCTCCTTAAATCCCATTGTCCATCATCTCTCTCCCTCTCCTCTATTTTTAGACCCATTATTTCTTCCCCCCCAAAGTCCGGCATATGCATGTCTCTTTGAACCCCCCTTCCCTCCCTCCGTGTACTTCTACACCAGGGCCCCCCTCCCCTGAAGGTCTGTCCCCCCTGAAGGCCTGTAGCCCCCCTTGAAGGCCTGCCTGTGCCCCCTGAAGGCCTATGCCACCATCCCTGGCCTGTCCCCTCTTTGAAGGCCTGTCCCCCCTTAAAGGTCTGCAACCCCCTAAAGGCCTGTTCCCCCCTTGAAGGCCTGCACACCCCCAAGGCCTGTCCCACCCCCCGAAGGACTGCATCCCCCGAAGGACTGCACCCTCCGAAGGACTGTCCCCCCTGAAGGCCTGCCTGTCCCCCCTGAAGGCCTATGCCACCATCCCTCGCCTGTCCCCCCTTTGAAGGCCTGTCCCCCCCTTAAAGGCCTGTTCCCCCTTGAAGGCCTGCACCCCCCAATGCTTGTCCCACCCCCTGAAGGACTGCACCCCCCAAAAGACTGCCCCCCGAAAGACTGCGCCCCCCCTCCCGGGAAAGCCTCTGTGTTCCCCTGGCCTCCCCGCACCGTTTACCTTATAGCCAGCAGCCGAAGATCACAGTTACAGCGTCTTTGCAGTGCTTTGAGCTGTTTCCTCTGCTGCGGTCCCGCTACTCCTTTGACGTCAGAGGCAGGATCGCGGCAGAGGAAACAGCTTAAAGCACTGCAAAGATGCTGTAACCGCGATCTTCAGCTGCAGGCTAAAGCTATAAGGTAAAAGGTAAATGGTTTGGGGAGGCCAGGGGGAACACGGAGGCCTTCCCCGTGGGGGAAGGGGGGTTCGTGGTCTTTCGGGGGGGGGGGGCAGTCCTTCGGGGAGGCCAGGAGGGAAACCGGACAGCAGCACTTCCTGATTGGATTTTCAGAAGGTGTTTGACAATGTTTCGCATGAACGACTACTTTGGAAAATTGCGAGCCATGGAGTAGAGGGTGAAATACTCACGTGGATTAAAAACTGGCTGGAGAATAGGAAACAGAGAGTGGGGGTAAATGAACAATACTTGGACTGGAAGAGCGTCACCAGTGGGGTGCCACAGGGCTCGGTGCTTGGACCCGTGCTCTTCAACATCTTTATAAAGGATCTGGACATAGGTACGACAAGTGAGGTGATTAAATTTGCGGACGATACGAAGTTATTCAGAGTAGTGAAGACACCGGGGGGATTGTGAAGATCTGCAACGTGACATAATCAGGCTCGAGGAATGGGCATCAACATGGCAGATGAGGTTCAACGTGGATAAGTGTAAAGTGATACATGTTGGTAACAAAAATCTCATGCATGAATACAGGATGTCCAGGGCGGTACTTGGAGAGACCTCCCAGGAAAGAGACTTGGGAGTTCTGATCGACAAGTCGATGAAGCCGTCTGCGCAATGTGCGACTGCAGCGAAAAGGGCGAACAGAATGCTAGGAATGATAAAGAAGGAGATCACGAACAGATTGGAGAAGGTTATCATGCTGCTGTATCGGGCCATGGTGCGCCCTCACCTGGAGTACTGCGTCCAGCACTGGTCGCCGTACATGAAGAAGGACATGGTACTACTCGAAAGGGTCCAGAGAAGAGCGACTAAGATGGTTAAGGGGCTGGAGGAGTTGCCGTACAGCGAAAGATTAGAGAAACTGGGCCTCTTCTCCCTCAAACAGAGGAGATTGAGAGGGGACATGATTGAAACATTCAAGGTACTGAAGGGAATAGACTTAGTAGATAAGGACAGGATGTTCAGCCTCTCCAAGGTAGGGAGAACGAGAGGGCACTCTCTAAAATTGAAAGGGGATAGATTCTGTACGAACATAAGGAAGTTCTTCTTTACCCAGAGAGTGGTAGAAAACTTGGACGCTCTTCCGGAGTCTGTCATAGGGGAAAACACTCTCCAGAGATTCAAGACAAAGTTGGACAAGTTTCTGCTGAACCGGAACGTACGCAGGTAGGGCTAGTCTCTGTTAGGGTGCTGGTCTTTGACCAGAGGGCCGCCGCGTGAGCGGACTGCTGGGCATGATGGACCACTAGTCTGACCCAGCAGCAGCAATTCTTATGTTCTTATGGCTACAGGTGGCACCTATATGGCAGTAGAGTAGGGTTTTAGTGGCCTCACACTTTCCACCATAAACATAGTGGGTAGAGTGGCTTATGGGTCTAGCTCCTCCTCTATATGGTTCACTAGCCCACCTACCAGGTTATTTAAGACACCTGTACGATGCACTACTAGGCTTTCCCATATTAAATACTGCTGTTCTAGAGACAGGTATATACTGGTTCATTGAGATCTTTGTGGGGTGGGAGGGGGTTAGTGACTACTGGGGTCATTACTTATTCCCTCCAGTGGTCACCTAGTAAGCTTTGTGGCATTTAGATGCTTCTAAAGCAGGTCTAGCCCAAAACATCTAAGCTTTGTCTAGGATATCCTGGGAAAGGTTCAATTATCACTGCAAAACATACAAGTCTAACCTGCCCAAAGCCTGCCCATAACACACTTCCTGGAACTCTGGATGCACAGCAGTCAAAACACCTCGCAAAATGTCCATGAAAGTTGGCTTCAAACATTGGCACTTGGACATCTCAGCAATTAGACTGTCCAAGTGCTGACTTGTGATGACTTTTGGATGTTTTACATTTTTGATTATGAGCCCACTAGTAACTACAGGCTAATATCAAATTTAAGTTTCTTACCAAAATTGGCAGGAAAGATAATAGTGGAGCAACTGATTGACTGTAGAAACATCTAAGATATTTCGCTCTAAAAGTTGCGGTTCTACTCAGGTTATAGCACGGAAATATTTTCTTGCAGCTTTGAGTGAAATGAGAGAAGTTTTAGATAATTGGGTAATTTTGGCAGTTTATATATTATGGGGGAAATTCGATTATATGACACCGAACATTAAGCCAAATTTTCTGTGTGAACAAAGGTGCCAAAATGGAGCAGTTCCGCACAAAAAGCACACGTGCCCAGTTATAGACTAATGCACAAATGTTCTGTGTGGATCTGGGAAAGGGGCATGGGCAGGCCAGGGGCATTCCCTTAAAATGTGTGAAGTGTTAAACAATTCAGAGGATGCACCCTAAACTTCCACACTGGGATTTATACCTGGTTTCAAGTTGGTGTGACTTCTTTTGCCCAAAGTTGAGCATGAATCCTGACACTAAGCACTATATATTTATTTATTTAACAATTTATATACGACATAAAGCTATTTAGTTTACACATTGCTTACATACATATTATCCTAGTCACCTTTTAGTTGCTGAGCATAGAACACAAACAATAAACGGATGTAAGTTTCCCATCCCCCCACGGAAAAATGATACAGTATCAGTACAGATATTATCAAATCATAATTTCAACAATTAGATTTCAGAAGAGCATTGAATGTTATGTTCAAGGCAAAATATTCTTTAACGCTAAATCTTAAAAGCTGAAGAGACTATTGAAACATTAGCACAGGAAAGCACTGACAAAAAGCTGCGTTTTTAACATTTTCTTAAAATTGATTGCAGAATGCCAGGCAAGGCATTCCAAAGTTTCACACCAGCTCCAGACATCATTGATGCTCCAATCCTGATATGCACAATAGACATCCGACCCGCTATACTCAATTCCATTGTATTTTCAGATCTTAGATTTCTTCTAGGTTGGTAAATTTCAAACATCTCTTGCAGTACCCTTGGAGAGACATGGTACAGTATCTGATGAATAATTGCAAGGATCTTAAAATGCACTCTTTGCTGCATAGGCAACCACTGCAGTTGTTTCAATACAGGAGATATATGTGCACTCCTTGGAACTCCTGTGATCAATCTTGCAGCAGAATTAATTAACATCTGCAACCCCCTCAAATTCCCTTTAGCAACTCCCAAGTAAAGTGAATTACAATAGTCCACTCTACTCAGTATTAAAGCATGAACGACACTACGAAAATAAGGCACCGATTCTGGAATACCTGTTATAGAATGCTGTTTAACTCAGATTTTTTTTGGGGGGAGACACCAAATTTTGAGCACTACTTATAGAATTTTCCCCTGTATACAGGTACTTTCCGTGTCCCTAGTGGGCTCACACTCTAATAACTTCTGTCTCGTCTACAATCAGTGGGACTGGGTAATACAGTATTGGACTGGTTTAGGCTTCTATGAGAAGGTTTAAGGCAGTATTCTGTACCAATTCTAGATGTTGTACACCATGAAGCAGAGCAATGCAGTAATCTAGGTTAGAGATCACTAATGTGTGAACTAGACTATGAAGGCCGATACTGAAAACAATCAACAGCTAGAGTATACGAGAAAAAAACAGTTCCTAACAATTTCTGAAATGTGTTGGCAAAAAGACAGTGTGCAATGTTGAAGTGGTTGCAAACCTTACAGAATACAGCTATAAACTTGCCTGTGCGATGGCATTATTCATTCGCTCCAAATAGGAGAATGGCATTATTCATTCACTAAAAAAAACAAAAAGGGAGACCCTATGATCCACAGTAAAAAGAATCCAAAGATGAAAACAACAGACTATGGATGTCCTGAAAGATTATTTTTACAATAAAAATACATATAAAAGTCTGAATTAGTAATACACGTATGATTATCCTGACGGACCCTACATGGTCCATGTTTCGGCGAGACCGCCTTCCTCAGGGATTCGGATGATGTAGGGTACAAAGATAAAAATATGAGCAATTCAATGTATGTGTCCTTGAGCATAAAACCTGAAAATGGCTTGAAACAAGCAGAGTGGCGAGTAAAATCGCATAGGGTCTGTCAGGACAATCATACATGTATTACTAATTCAGACTTTGATTTGTATTTTTATTGTGAAGAGCGAATAAAAATCATCTTTCAGGACATCCACAGTCTTGTTGTTTTTATCTTTGGATTATTCATTCACTGTCATTGGTTTCCTTTTTGGTGCAGGTTTGTATTTAAATTAATGGCATTAGCAGTTAGGATCTTTCATGAGATGGTACCTTTGTGTGATGCTGTGATGGTTTCACCTTGCCTTCCTTGTAGGCTATTGAGAGCTTTAGGACTAGATTGACGGTTCCTGCATTATTCTGAACCCGATGGGAATTCATACAAGCAAGTGCATTTTTTAAATTTAGTTCATGCAGGATGTTCTTTAAAAATATTTAAAGCATTTTTGAAATGTTTTATGCTACTGCTGCATTTGGAGCACCACACCCAGAGATGCCCCTTCCATACACTCTTTCTGTGTTTAGTGCACTTTTACATGGTGTGTTGGATGATTTTGTCTTGAGTGTTTGAATTATGTGTTTTACCATCATGTTATTGGAGTAATTTTCAAGATATTTTGGGCTTCTTTTACTAAGGTGCGCTAGCGTTTTTAGCGCACGCAGGAAATTACCGTGTGCTACGCTTCTAGAACTAACGCCAGCTCAATGTTGGCGTTAAAGTCTAGTGTGCAGGGCAATGTAGCGCGCGTGAAAGCCCTAGTGCACCTTAGTAAAAGGAGTCCTTTATGTCCATTTATTTGGATTGTAAACAGATGTGATCTGTTTCAGCTAAGTGGTATAGCAAATTTTAATAAACCATACATGACCAGTTTTAGGAAATACCCCTAAAAGGAAGCCACAATGAGGCCAAATATTCTTAAAGCAGAAGTTTTAACATTTTGCTCCCACTATTATGCTTGTGAGTGAATCTGGGCAGGGCTTTGCTGATCTTTTGTTGCAAGCATCATGCTGATGAGTGCAAAATATGACTACTGCACAAACAGTGGAAGAGGTGACTCAGGAAATGAGCTTTTGATAAATATAGAGGGTGTGACCATAATGCAAGGTGCATATAGTTGAAGTATAAAAACACATATGTAGAAAATGTATCAGAACTGCACAGAACAGAGCTCTAATAATAATAATAATAATAACTTTATTCTTCTATACCGCCACAATCTTGCGACTTCTAGGCGGTTTACAATCAAGAGTGCTGGACATTCAGCGAAATACAATAAGTAGATATTCAGAGGAAATACAGAGATTAGAGACCTCAGGAGGCAATTGTATAGAAATACAATTTGTTGAGGCAAGAAAATTATTGGAACTGAACAGAGACCTGGAGCAGTTTTTCTCAACTCGGTCCTGGAGTACCCCCTTACCAGTCGGGTTTTCAGGATATCCACAATGAATATATGCATGAAAGAAATTTGCATATAATAGAGGCAGCATATTCAAATCAAGTTTATGCATATTCATTGTGGATATCCTGAAAACCTGACTGGCAAGAAGGTACTCCAGGACCGAGTTAAGAAACACTGACCTAGAGGCCAGCTCCAAAGAGAATGTATTATTGCAACCCTTCACTTCCCCAAAAAATATTTAAAAAGTTCCAGAAACAAAACAAGCAAATCATGAAGTGTCTGAGCTGGGGTGGGTTAAGAATTTTGGGTTCATCAAGTCACATGAACCAAAACCACAACTATTATGTATGTTTCGCTTATGTTGAAAATCAGACCCATACTTGACTCCAGGGTACCGGTTCTCAACCCAGTCCTTAGGACAGACCTAGCTAGTCAGGCTTTCCACAATGAATATGCATGAAATAAATTTTTATACAGTAGATGTATAACATGCATGTTCATTGTGGACATTCTGAAAACCTGGCAGGCTGGGTGTGTTCTCATAATTGGGTTGGGGCCTCAACCCCACCCACTCTAGGGTATGGAGATGCCTGCTTCTAATCCTTCAGTGCCAGTCTCTTGCCCCTTATAAATGGACTCGAGATAGTGTCATTTTGTTGCAGACTTTAGCTGTATCTGTTAAACATTCTAGCATCTTGTTAAACCGGATTAACACCTGAATATCAAGTTTCAAGTTTCTTTATTTTTGATATACCGTCTATCAAAACAAATGTCTAGACAGTGTACAATATAAAAGATTATAAGAGACAGTTAAAATAAGTAAATAAAAGCAATATTTTATCAAATATTAAAAAAAATACTAGACTGATTCGGATTAATGTACATGAGAGGGCAAGGGGGGAGGGCAAGGATATTTAAAATACATCGAAGTAAAATTAATTTAAAAAAGGATGGGATATGGGAAGTGGAAAAAACATTGGGAGGGGAATCATTTCAAAAGAAGTATTAGATGTTTCATAGCTTCACATGAATCAAGAAGCTTCACATGAATCAAGAAGCTGAGAGACAGAAGTTGATACTAAAGAGTAAAGGCATCTTTAAAAAGGAAGGTTTTAAGTTTGGATTTAAATTTTTCAAGCAAGTTCTCTAATCGAACATCTAATGGGAGTGCATTCCACAGAGAGGAGGCGGTAACTGAAAAGATGGATTTGTGAGTACTATCGTAAAATAGTTCCCGTATTGATGGTATGGAGAGTAGATTTTGATTATTTGATCGGAGGGTCCTTGATGATGAATAAGGGATCAAAAGTTTATCTATGAACGCCGGTTGGTTAGAGTTTTTTGTTTTAAAAATGAGGAGGAGTATTTTATAGGAGAGACGATGAGTAATAGGTAGCCAATGTGCTTTGCGGAGGAGAGGAGTGACCTGGTCAAAATGGTCAAAAAATATCTTATTCCAAGCGATGAGTTAAGTATTTGCTTCATCTTCCAATGGATCATCAATTTGCTTTATGATGTTCTATTCTTCTAACTAGGGTTATCAGACGTCCAGGAAAATTTGGACATGTTTTCTTTTTAGACTTTCCAAAACCTGGCAGTTTATCCAGGTTTTGGAAACCCCTATGAGCTCTGGCCGCTTCTGGAGGTTCCGCACATGCTCGAGGCCCTCCAGATGCAGCCAGAGCTCATTGGGGAAGAAGAGAGGAGGCTTTTTTGGGGGTGGGCTGGAAGTGGAGCTGGATGGGGCTTGGGTGGGGTTGGAGGTAGAACAGGGTGGGCCATGTATCTGGGGTTTTGCGGACTAAAATATGGTAACCCTACTTCTAACCATATCAGTTTCTGGCTGTTGTTGTTTTTAGAGCTCTCTCTTTTCTATTATCTGGAACCAAAAACAAGAATGTCCATAAAAGAGCAAAAAGAATAATTTACATAAATAAAATACAGAAATAGGTTATTAGACATGTGAAGAAATTAGATGGATAAAGGCGAGTGGGGTTGACATAGGGCTCCTTTTATCAAGGCACGCTACGGGGGTTAGTGTGTCGGACATTTCATCACGCACTAACCCCCGCGGCAGCCTAAAATCCTAACGCCTTGTCATTGGAGGAGGCAAGCAGTTTAACGCGTGGTATTCCGCATGTTAAACCGCTACCGCGCCTTTGTATAAGGACCCCATAGTGTTTCTAGATTTTCAGAAAGCTTTTGAGCAAGTTCCTCATAAGAGGCTCCTGAGAAAATTAAAGAGTCATGGGATAGGAGGCAAGGTTCAATTGTGGATTAAGAACTGGTTATCAGACAGAAACAGAAAGTAGGGTTAAATGGCCATGGAGGATGGTAAATAGTGAAGTGCCACAGGGATATGAACTGGGATCTGTGAATTTTAATGTGGACAAACGCAAAGTGATGCACATTGGGAAGAATAGTCCAAATTATAGTTACCAGATACTAGGGTCCACCTTAGGTATCAGAGCCCAAGAAAAAAATCTAGGTATCATCGTAGAGAATACGCTGAAACCTTCCATCCAATGTGCGGTTGTAGCCAAAAAAGCGAACAATTATTAGAAAAGAGATGGCAAATAAGACCAAGGGCTTCTTTTACAAAGCCACTCGACAAACATTTTGACATCCATTCCATATGGACATTGGAACAATTACTGCAGCAGCAGCCGCTAGCGTAGCTTTGTAAAAAAAAAAAAGGGGGGGGGAGGGGGGAAGAATGTTATAATGCCTCTGTATCACACCATGGTGTGACCTAACCTTGAGTATTGCATTCAATTCTGGTCACACAAGTAATCAATTTAATTAGTAACAAGCTATAATCTAAGTCCCATTCAATAATGTTACTAGCCAGCAATGGGTTCCCCTGTCAGAGAATTGCATTTATTAAATCAGGTGGAGAGAAAAAAAACACAGAAACTTATCACAGAGATAGCAATCAGAAAGATTTCTAGCTGCTCCATTATTATCACAAAAAATGTATCAGGGGTGAACAATTCAAATACTACGTTGGTATTTGTAGAGTGACTAAAGAAATATCAGTAAGACTTAAAAAAGTCACTGCAGCACCATCAAACAAAATAAATTCAAAAGTCACTTGTTCACAATTCTTTTCTTAGAACTCTGCTCAGAGACATGAAGGCTGATTACTCCGCCTCACCACCCAATCATTGCAGTGTTCAGAAATTGAATTGACTCTAAGAATATAAGCTTTCAATAAATCAAGTGCTAGCCCAAACAGCTATGCTAACACTGTCATTTCTTCAATAATTTTAGTGTCTTTAGGAAATAACTTAGCTTTGAAAATAGTGACTGGTTCCGACGTGCCACGTTTCGTTGCTGCGTCAGGGAACCGACAAAACAGCTAGACAAAGCTGGAGGTGAAGTCACATAAGAATGTACATTTGGCTCCAAAGGGTGGTGGTGAACGGCACCCCCTCCGAAATGACGGAGGTGATTAGTGGAGTACCACAGGGCTCAGTCTTGGGCCCAATCCTATTCAACATCTTTATAAGAGACTTGGCAGAAGGGCTTCGAGGTAAAATAACATTATTCGCCGATGACGCCAAACTGAGTAATGTAGTGGGCAAATGCACAACAGACGAAGATTCAGTGCCCGACAACATGATGCACAACCTACTCCTACTGGAGCGATGGTCTAGGACATGGCAACTCAACTTCAATGCCAAAAAATGCAAAGTTATGCACCTGGGCAGCCAGAATCCATGCAAGTCTTATACCCTTAATGGCGAGATCCTAGCAAAAACGGTAGCAGAACGAGACTTGGGGGTAATCGTCAGTGAGGACATGAAGTCTGCCAATCAAGTGGAGCAGGCTTCGTCCAAGGCAAGACAAATCATGGGCTGCATACGAAGGGGTTTCGTCAGTCGTAAGGCGGAAGTCATTATGCCATTGTATAGATCCATGGTGAGGCCCCACCTGGAATACTGTGTGCAATTCTGGAGGCCGCATTATCGCAAGGATGTGCTGAGACTGGAGTCGGTGCAAAGAATGGCCACCCGGATGGTCTCGGGACTCAAGGATCTACCATACGAAAAACGGCTTGACAAATTACAGCTATACTCGCTCGAGGAGCGCAGAGAGAGGGGGGACATGATCGAGACGTTCAAGTATCTTACGGGCCGCATCGAGGCGGAGGAAGATATCTTCTTTTTCAAGGGTCCCACGACAACAAGAGGGCATCCGTTGAAAATCAGGGGCGGGAAACTACGAGGTGACACCAGGAAAGTCTTTTTCACTGAAAGAGTGGTTGATCGCTGGAATAGTCTTCCACTACAGGTGATTGAGGCCAGCAGCGTGCCTGATTTTAAGGCCAAATGGGATCAGCACATGGGATCTCTTCACAGGGCAAAGGTAGGGGAGGGACATTAAGGTGGGTAGACTAGATGGGCCGTGGGCCCTTATCTGCCGTCTATTTCTATGTTTCTATTAGCATGTACTTCTTCTTAAATATCTCGAACCATATCTCGAGATATTTAAGAAGAAGTACATGCTAAGTGAACCAGCGTTTTCATTCTTATGTGACTTCACCTCCAGCTTTAAGTCTAGCTGTTTTGTCAGTTCCCTGACGCAGCAACGAAACGTGGCACGTCGGAACCAATCACTATTTTCAAAGCTAAGTTATTTCCTAAAGACACTAAAATTATTGAAGAAATGACAGTGTTAGCATAGCTGTTTGGGCTAGCACTTGATTTATTGAAAGCTTATATTCTTAGAGTCAATTCAATTTCTGAACACTGCAATGATTGGGTGGTGAGGCGGAGTAATCAGCCTTCATGTCTCTGAGCAGAGTCCATTATTATCACAGGCATAAAAACTCTATATCAAAATACTGAGGGCTCCTTTTACAAAGGTGTGCTAGCCGCTGCCGCCTCCTTTTAAGCAGGCAGTAATTTTTCAGTTAGCGCGCGCTAACCTTTTGCATGCGCTAAAAATGCTAGCGCACCTTCGCAAAAGGAGCCCTAAATTTCAAGCAGGGCATTCGCCCACCACTGTTCACAAGAATAGTACTCAAACGTTCATTTAACTTAGCTTGAGAGACTTTGACGTTCCAGCGTTGGTATTTTCCCGCACTCATACAATAGCGTCTTCTCAATCCAATGCCGATTGAAACTTTGCCACTACCCTTTCATTCATACTCCGACAAGGACCTTGTTTCGCCGCTCTTTGGTTGCATCAGGAAACTTTTACTGCTCACATACAATTTCATATATCTGTGCACTTTATGGCTTCAAGATGCGCGGTGGGAATATAAGAACTCCAATCTATTCATTTCCAGCGTTTTCACTTCTGGTAGATGACATCATACATCAGCTGTTTAAACTATCAAGCCTATAGGATTTTCGTACATAGTGCACAGTAAGTAAAAAAAAACTGTACACTATTGATTACAGAAAACAAAATTTTTGTCATGCCACTTGTATTTCTCTACATGCAGTTTCTCTTTTGATTGTTGTTTTAGATTCTTTCCAAATCTGGTGTACTGCATTATCTGTACATTATTGTGCAGTTCCATTTTCTGATAAATTTTATTACTTGGTTAGTGTCGCATAACTGAATGGTCTTAAAATACATTTTTAAAACGTTGTTAGGTAGGGGAGAGATCAGAAGTAGAGAATGACAAAGGGATAAATTTGCCCCTGTCCCCTTGGGATCTCAATATCCCAATCCCGTCCCTGCAAATTCTGTCCCTGTCCCATTCCTGCAAGCTCTGCTTTAGTCACACAAGCCTCGAACACTTACAGTTTTAAAGTGTTCGATTTATGAACCTTGCACAACGCAACAACAAAATTAAGTTTTTGTTGTTGTCAATTTGATAGGGCTGTTCCATTATTAGTTAAGCTGTATTGGTTGCCAGTTTCTGCTTGTTTTATCTATTAACTGTTGGAGGGCTTAGGTCCAGACTATTTAATTCACTTGCTTTCTTTTTTAACTAACTCTAGAATGTTCAATCTCTGCCCATACCTTACTTTTCACCTCTGTGAGCCCCCCCCCCCCCCACACACACACCTTAAAAAAACCAAACAAAAACCAAACAAACAACATCTTGAAAACCTTCTTGAAGGCTCTTTTTAGTCATCAGGCAGTGACAATGCCTAGGGAGTTAACACTTTTGAAGCCTTATCTAGTTTTTCAACACTCCTTAAAGACCTTTTTATGTAGCAGATTTTCTTAACTGATTTTCTTACAACTTTTGGATTGTCTTTTATTTGTATCTTGCATGTAATCTTTTTGTAATCCACTTTGGACCCTAGGGGAGTTGGCAGAATATAAACCATTACATTAGATTAGGAATGCCATGTTCAGTGGTACAGCTTTATCTTTATGCTGATCCTTTTCACTATTAAATCTTCTTCAGCTGTTGTTTCCATTCTTCAGGCCTGCCTCAAGGTTGCTGGCAGAAGCAGAGAGCAGGAGAGGGAGAATCGCGGCAGAGAATCGCAGCAGGGAGGGAGCAGAGAGCTGCCTAATTTTTCCACCCAGGAAACAGAGGATTTCATTTAAAATCTCTGCACAACGCAAAGCAGAGGCCAGGGCTACCTATGATAGGGCTTTCTTTAATTTTGTACGGAGCCTTACCCGCCGTGGGTGTTTATATTATTGCTGAGTACACACACACGAAAAGAGCTTTTTTGGTAGGAGAATCACAGCAGAGATCAGGGAGGGAGGAGAGTTTTATGAGCAGGGAGCAGAGCTTTTGGCAGAGCAGGATCGCGGCAGAGAGCAGAGATCTAAATGGAGCAGGGCAGAGAGCAAGGCTGATGGAAGTTGGCTGGGATTTCAGAGCGGCATGGAGCAGGAGAGTCGGCAGGGACATGTGTGACTAGTCCTCAGCAGTCGCTTGTTTTGGGATTGGCCAGCCCAGTCAGTGTTCCTCTTTTTTTTAGTGAATCGCTGCCTGCCTACATTTGCATGCCATTCCCCCTCATTTGCATGCATGGATGGGATCGGGTGCGGGAGGAAGGTTAGTGAATCGGGTCGGGATCACTAAGTGGTTGCGACTTGATCGGTGGGCTTAGTGAATCTAGCCCTTAGTCTCCCTTAATCCTTCAGAATATCATCTGCAGCTTCAGCATGATATTGGAGTCTTATCTTTCCTTGAAACCACATGTTGATACTGTAATTTACTCTTCATTCTACTCTCTCTGTTGCATCAATTCTATTAAGCTTTTTCTTGCTTTGAGCCTAGTTAAAACCCTCACCTTTTCCTTACTCATTTCTCAAATTACTGATTGAAGTCTATAAAATCCTGAGTGGAGTAGAACAGATACAAGTGGATCGATTTTTCACTCCTTTAAAAATTACAAAGACTAGGGGACACTCAAATTAACAGGGAAAGACTTTTAAAACCAATAGGAGGAAATTTTTTTTCCACTTGGAGAATAGTTAAGCTCTGGAACGCATTGCCAGAGGTTGTGGTAAGAGCAGATAGCGTAGCTGGTTTTAAGAAAGGTTTGGACAATTTCCTAGAGGAAAAATCCATAGTCTGTTATTGAGAAAGACACGGGGGAAGCCATTGCATGCCCTGGATCGGTAGCATGGAATGTTGCTACTCCTTGGGTTTTGGCCAGGTACTAGGGACCTGGGTTGGTCACCGTGAGAATGGGCTACTGGGCTTGATGGACCATTGATCTGACCCAATAAGGCTATTCTTGTGTTCTTCCTCTGCTAAATGCTTCTAACTAAACCAATCTACAACAGTCAAACTCCTGTCTAGTACTAATCATTATAAAACATAGTAAATGATGGCAGATAAAGACCTGAAAGGTCCATCCAGTTTGCCCTGCAACTACATACATTACAATTTCATGATTGAATTGTCTTTTTCTTTGTTTCTTCTGGACCACAAACCTTAGAAGTCCACCCGGTACAGTCCTTAGGTTCCAACTACTGGAGTTGCTGTTGAAGCTTACTCCAGCCTATCTAAACCATCTCCTTTGTGGGATTTAGACAGTGAAAGTTTGCCCATTACTATTCCAGTTAGAGATCCTCTGTGTTCATCCCACGTTTATTTGTTGTTTTTTTTTAATTCTGTCACCATTTTCCTCTCCATCATCTCCCTCAGGAGGTCATTCCAGGTATCCACCACCCTCTCAGTAAAAAATAATTTCCTAACATTACTCATAAGTCTACCATCCCTCAACCTCAAATTATGTCCTCTAGTTTTACCAATTTCCTTTCTCTGGAAAAGATTTGGCCCTATACCAATACCTTTCAAACACTTAAATGTCTGTATCTTATCACCCCTATCTCTCCTCTCCTCCAGAGTATACATATTGATGTTCTCTAGTCTCTTCTCGTACTTCTCTTGGCTCAGACCCCCTACCATTTTCGGTGCTTGCTTCTGGATTACTTCAAGTCTTCTTATATCCTTGGCCAGATATGGCCTCCAAAACTGAACACAATACTCCAAGTACATAAGCAATGCCTATGCTGGGTCAGACCTGAGGTCCATCATGCCCAGCAGTCCACTCACGCGGTGGCCCAACAGGTCCAGGACCTGTGCAGTAATCCTCTATTTATACCCCTCTATCCCCTTTTCCAGCAGGAAATTGTCCAATCCTTTCTTAAACACCTGTACTGTACTCTGCCCTATTACGCCCTCTGGAAGCGCATTCCAGGTGTCCAATACTCGTTGGGTAAAGAAGAACTTCCTAGCATTCATTTTAAATCTGTCCCCTTTCAACTTTTCCAAGTGTCCTCTTGTTCTTTTATTTTTCGAAAGTTTGAAGAATCTGTCCTTCTCTACTCTCTCTATGCCCTTCATGATCTTATAAGTCTCTATCATATCCCCTCTAAGTCTCCTCTTCTCCAGGGAAAAGAGACCCAGTTTCTCCAATCTCTCAGCGTATGAGAGGTTTTCCATCCCTTTTATCAAGCGTGTCGCTCTCCTCTGAACCCTCACGAGTAACGCCATATCCTTCCTAAAGTACGGAGACCAATATTGGACACAGTATTCCAGATGCGGGCGCACCATCGCCCGATACAATGGCAGGATAACTTCTTTTGTCCTTGTTGTAATACCCTTCTTGATTATGCCTAGCATTCTATTTGCTTTCTTAGCGGCCGCTGTGCACTGTGCCGTCGGCTTCATTGTCATGTCCACCATTACCCCCAAGTCCCTTTCTTGGTTACTCTCATTCAATAATATCCCTCCCATCGTATAGTTGTAACTCGGGTTTCTGTTTCCAACATGCAATACTTTACATTTCTCAACGTTGAACTTCATCTGCCATCTCGCCGCCCATTCCCCCAATTTGTTCAAGTCCCTTTGCAATTCTTCGCATTCCTCTTTAGTCCCAGCTCCACTAAATAGTTTTGTATCGTCCGCAAATTTTATTATCTCACACTTCATGCCTGTTTCTAGATCATTTATGAATATATTAAATAGCAGCGGCCCGAGCACTGAGCCCTGCGGAACACCACTCGTGACCCTTATCCAGTCCGAGTAGTGGCCCTTCACCCCTACCCTCTGTTTCCTACCCACCAACCAGTTTCTGATCCATCTATGTACGTCTCCGTCCACGTACGTGAAGTAGGTCTTCACCAATGACTTGTAGAGGGGTATCAACCCTTTCTTCTGCTGGTTACACTGCTTTGTCACCTTCAGATTCTCAGACACTGTCACCCCAAGGTCCCTCTCCATGTCCCTAAGAGGAAAGGCTAAAACAGCTAGGACTCTTCAGTTTGGAGAAGAGATGGCTCTGGGGTTATATGATAGAGGTCTATAAGATACTGAGTAAAGTGGAAAGGATAGATGTGAATCGTTTGTTTATTCTTTCCAAAAATACTAGGACTAGGGGACATGCAATGTAGCTACTATGTATTAGATTTTAAAAGAAACTGGAGAAAATATTTCTTCACATGAAGTGTAATTAAATTCTGGAATTCGTTGCTGGCGAATGTGGTGAAATCAGTTAGCTTAACAGGGTTTAAAAAAGAGAAGTACATAGGACATTATTGAGATGGCTTGGGGAAATCCACTGCTTTTTCCTAGGATAAGCAGCATAAAATCTGCTTTACTACTTGGGATCTAGCTAGGTACTTGGGACCTGGGTTGGGCCATTTTTAGAAACAGGATACTGGGCTTGATAGACTTTTGATCTGTCCCAGTATGGCAATTCTTATGTTCTTGTGGATCTCTGAATGAAACTCACAAGTTACTAACTAAGCTTTTCACTTAAACTTATTGACTTTCAATCTCAAAATAATTTTATATAGTTAAATAACTGTGATTGTAGGAATCCAGGAAGGGTGGCCATATTTTGAGGAACAAATTGGCAGTCTCTGATGCTTGTTTCTCTCTTTTGAAAGAGGAAACTAACTATTTAGTTACATATACTTCAGTTTAAGTCTTTCAGAAATGATTAATGGGTGGATGAAGAAAATTAATGCCTAGAAAGAGATTATATAGTTTTAAGAAAGAAACAAAGAATGGGACTAAAGTCTTTAATAGCCCATATCGAGTAGCTCTTGAAGTGCTGGAAAGTATGCATTTAGACTACAGATTAAAATATTGTAAATTGGGGGTTAGACAGGCAAGAGCTGTCTTGGATCACAGTATAGAGAGAAAAGAGCATGAGATGTTGAATTAAAAACATGACATTGAGTGAAAAAGTAACCTGGATAGATTTTCAGTTATGGTACGGACGGAGATGGGAAAAGCCCAGTCATTATCCAGTATAACCAATATGAATGTTTTATAGCCCCAGAAATGCTTGTGGGTGGATAGAGCACCTAGTTTTAAAGAGTAGAGCACCACATACAGCTTCTGAACTGTAAATATAAGAAAACAGTTGTAAGTAAACTTAAACATATGTCATGAGAGTGTTTAATGGAATTTTTAGCTAAACTGGGCCCTATTCTATATATGACACCCAAAAATTGGTACTGACTAGAACGGTGCATTGTGTGATTCTATAAAAGGTACATGCACCTTATAGAATCACGCTAAGTGCCTGTGCATGTCATAACTTTTAGGCGCACCCATTTAGGCTAAGGAAAACCAAAGTTGTGCACACATTAGTTGTATTCTATAAGTGTGTGCCTACATTTTAGGAACGGCCATGCTCCTCCCTACCGATGGAAGCACGCATAAAGTTTAAATTCGTCTGCATCTGCTTTAAAGCGCTAAACGGACTTGCCCCTAAATACATAATTGACCTTTTCTCCTTCTCTGCCAACAGACACAAGAGAAGCTCTCATTCCTACTTCGTTTCCCCCCCAGTTAGAGGTTGTAAACTGAAAAAACACTATGAACACCTTCTTTCACATTAAGCAACATTGTGGGGTAAAGACCTAGATCAACTGCTTTTGCCCATTACTTATGAGGAATTCAGAAAACGTCTAAAAACTCAACTGTTCCTAAAGTATCTAGACAATTGACCCACTCATCTTCTTTCTCCTCCATAGTGATTCCTCTGTCCTATTAATCTCTTTCTCCTCAACAACGCATTTCCAGTCCTATTAACTCTCCTCTTCCCCCCTCTTAAATTCAATCAATTTGTACCTTGCTTAATCTATTATAAACCGCATAGAACTTAACGGTATTGCGGTATATAAACTGTTATTATTGTTGTTATTATTTTTCAGATTCACACACTAGAATGGTGTGTAGCACTTTATAGAATATATCTAAGTTATGCGTGTAACTTTTAATTAGTGCCAATTAGCATTGAATATGAGGTGTTAATTACCAATTATCTACGCTGATTAGGCTTGTTCATTAAGTTGTGTTCGCAAATCGGCTGTGTGCAATGATTTGTGTGTACAATTTATGGCACCATATACAGAATTTGGGAGATCATGTGTAAACAAGGAAAGGGTGACGTTTCTGACTGGTTTAATTGCTTTGAATATCAACCCCTAAATGTACACTTACCTCTGAAGGAACTGCTATTTTATACATTTAGATGCCCAAGTGGCACATAAATATTGCGGCCCAGTTATAGAATTGCCCTTGTAGAGGGTAATTCTGTACAGTGGTTACTAATACTTGCACATTGAACATATGTTTAGTATACTAAAGTCTCAAAGATGGCTCTATTCTCTGGTGTCACTATAGATTTATAAGTTATACGGGTAAGTTATTTTGCCTCCACAATACCCCATATCCTGACTCCTGTTTGGCCGCACAACTTTGGGCATATAACAGTTTCATCCATCCAAAATTAAGTTCAAGTGCCTTCAGTTTAAAAAAAACAACAAAAAACACTTAAGTGGTCGGTGCAGCCACCAGCTTCATAAGTATGTTTGAATATTAACATCCAAGTTTATTTTGGTTTAATTCTAGAGTGGCTCTATGCAATTGCTTTTTCATTGTCTATTAGTATTGTATTTATTTTGTTTGAGTGTTTACTGATGATAAAGCAGATCTGAATGACACCGTTTAAAGTTTATAGCTCAGGTGACACCCAGTGGATTGTTAGACTAATTGCTGAGAGCTTTTATATAATAAGCACACAAACCGAATATTGCTTTCTCTGAGTGTATAATGTTTATGCTTATATTTATTGATTTTATTCATAATGCCAGAGGCTGGGCGGTCGAGGAGGTGCAGCCTGCCTATGTTAGTCCTGGCAGTGATGGCCCTCCGAGCTTGCCCCAAGTAACATGGCGGCTGCCTGGAGGGAGCCTGGCCTTTGGTCCGCCCCACTTCCCGACTCTCCCCTGCTCCCTCTGATGTCATCCCTGACGTCAGAAGAGTTGGCCGCCTCTCATTGGGTGTGATGGGAGAGGGGGCGGAGCTACCCTCCTGCTGGCAAAATTCAAATGCTGAACACCTGGGAGCCTCAGCTTTTCCTTCGTGCTTCTGGCATCCAGATTGCTGCCACTCTCCTGCCACTTAAGTTTCTCAAGTTTAAGCAGCAGTTAGAAATTTATGCTAGTAAGAAGTGTGCCAGCAGTCCGTACCCTTATTGTACATGGCAGAGTCAGGTAATAATAATAATTTATTCTTATATACCGCCAGACCACGAATGGTTCTAGGCGGTTCACAGCACATAAGGCTGAACATCCAGCAAATATACAGTTAAAAAAGATACATCAATTTCTAGAATGTACACAATACATGTTGTATTTAAAAAGCATTAGGAAGCTTGGGTTACAAATTTGTCAAATAGCTGTGTCTTTAATAGTTTTCTTAAAAAATAATAGGATGAGACTCCTGGCATGATTTTTCCAAACCAGGCGTTCATTTTGGCTGCCTGGAAAGACAGAGTTCTCTCGAGAAATCTCTTCAAACGACATGATTTGACAGTAGGATATGTGAATAACTGGACTCTACGTGTGGGTTTATTAGAGTGATTTAAAGAGAAATGGGAAACAAAGTAACCTGGGAACATACCGAAGATTGATTTGAAGCAAATACATGCGAATTTGAATAAAACTCTAGCCTCAATCAGTAGCCAGTGTAATTTTTGGTAATAAGGAATAACATGCTCCCATTTTTACAGACCGAAAATCAGTCGGACAGCAGTGTTTTGAACCACTCTTAGTTTTTTGAAGATTTTCTTATAGGTGCACAGGTAGATTATATTACAATAATCAAGGATACTCAGTATTGATGACTGAACTAACAAACGAAAGGAAGTTGTATCAAAATATTTCTTAATGGTTCGGAGTTTCCAAAGAACTGAGAAACTTTTCCTGAGTAACAAATCCGTATGTTGTTCTAAAGTAAGGTGTCAATCTAAAGTCACTCCCAATATTTTTATGAACTGTTCTATAGGATAGTCGAAACCATTTAGATGTATCATTGATTCTTTAATCTTATCACTAGGACTTGCAAGAAAAAATTTAGTTTTTTCAGGGTTCAGTTTCAATTTGAAATCAATCATCCAGAATTCAATCTGTTTCAGAATAGTTGCTTTAAAATTTGTTATCTCAACTGTCAGACACGTTAGGGGGATGACTATAGTGATGTCGTCAGCATAAATATAAAACCTAAGATTTAAACTTTGCAAGAGGTTTCCCAGTGATGCCAAGGTAAATATTAAACAGGGTCGGAGATAAAGGTGAGCCTCGAGGAACCCCACATATGTTTACCCAACGATAAGAGAGTTTATCATCCTTGAACACTTGGTACGATCTACTACTCAGGAAACCTCGGAACCAGTTCAGGACATTTCTCGAAATACCAATAGATTCTAAGCAGTCAGTTAAAATAGTATGGTCGACCAGATCAAAAGCACTACTTAAATCAAGTTGCAGAATCAAAGCGCTTGTACCCTGATTCAATAATGTGTGAAGATAATCTAACAGGGAAGCCATGACTGCTAAGAAGTGTGCCAATAAGTTGTACTCTTATTGTTGATGTTGTCACAACGGTTTTATGCACCCGAGCCCTGAAAATTCCAGCCAAATATTGAGACTGGACTCATGCGGTGAGAGCATACCATGCCTAAGGGCAAGACATTGCCCACCTTGCTGGCTTGCATGGCAGGTGGACTAACGGAGTGATGCAGTGGCCTTGCTGAAAAAGGAGGATGGCAGGTCACAGAAGGGACTGAAGGGCATGCTCCCTCGCTGGAGGTCAAGGTGAGGAGCAAATCTGGAGAGGGCTTATGGCTCAGGTGCTTCCTAGGGTGTTATTTCATGTATATCATTAATAAAGTTGTGGCCTTTATTCCCAGACCTGTCTCTGTGATTTTATTCATAATGCCAGGGGCTGGGCAGATGAGGCTGTGCAGCCTGCTTATGTTAACAAAAAGCAGGCACAAGATAATGTAAGCTGGTGCCAATCGATCAACAGTGATTGACAGCTGATTAAAAACATGCTCAGCTTATAGGGGCAAGAGTGTGGCACAGTGGTTAAAGCTACAGCCTCAGCACATTTTTTCTGTGCTGTTATTTGAGGATTGGGAGGGAGTACTGAATACCTCTTTAACATATATTTCAATACATTTAAATATAATTTCTAGCCATCTTTGGCATGCACTGTATGTTGATACCTTCGCTAGAACCCTCTGGACATTCTGCACATATTAATGTGCCTGCTGGTCCAGCGTTAATCGCCTTTAATGCAGGTGTTAGGTTTTGAGCATCAGCTCCTAAATCTCCTGAAAATGTTGGACATATTTTTGATGTATAATGTAGATTGAGCAGCACACAGTGTAGTAAATGATATACAGAGTGATCTTATCTGTAAAAGATTTTTTATCCCATTAAAAGAGCCTTATCTGTAGTTCTTTGTTTCACAGGACTTTATAAATTATTCCTGGTCAGTCAGGTGTTGTCCAGTATATCATCTATTATATTAGTATGCTGGACACTCCGTGCCATGTTCTATAAAGGATGCCTACATCAGGTGCTGCTAGCGACACCTAAGTTTGGAATCAGTGCCAATTTTCTTCTTAATTGGCGTGGTAATTGACCGCGATGGTTTTCAGCCAATCAAAAAAAAAAAAAGATAGATTAATCAATTTATGAGTTTGGCACTGAACTCTTAGGACGCCTAGCGACACCCAAGTACAGCCGCCTTCCCACGTCTAAGGATGCCTAACGACACCTGTCTGAAAAAGTAGGCTTGGTTATGAGCGGTAAATAGGCATGGTTGAATCCTAGGCATTGTTAGGCATCCGACATAGGCACCACCAAATTAGGTGAGTGAAAAGCCAGCCTAATGGAGCGGCGCTTATGTCTAGGATGCCTATCGATGCCTAAGACTGCTTAGGCGCCGCTAGGTGTGATTCTATAAACGGCGCCTAGAAGTTGATTGACAACTGCGCTGAGCAGCGCCTACAGTGTAAGCGCCGCTAGGCGCGGTTCATAAAATCCAGGCCTTTGTGCATTATACTCCAAAACTATATCTTTGCACCATTTTCAGGAGATTAAGAGGGGTATCCTATCCACTGAATGTCTGCATGTTTTTCTGACCTGTCAGTCACTGTTGCTCAACTGGCACCAGCTTAGCTTTCGTCTGCTTTTTTTCTGGTTCATGCAGTTCAGACAGGATAGCATTAGGGAGCAAGAAAAAGCTAACGCTGGCCATAGCTAACAATAAGCTTAGTGCTTATTGTTAGCTGAAACTATATGTTATTACTGGGCAGTAGCTAGCTGCCTCCTAATAACTTATAGAGAACTGTCAAAGTACTATTTGAGCACTTAATGTTATGGTTTAATTCAGATGCCATGGATAGCGTCGGATAAACTGTTTAAGCATGAAGCACGATGATGTTGTCAGCCACTGTGAAAGTTGTTTTCTCCCATCACTGACTTTATAAAGGGTTAGAATCACAAAGTAAACCGATCGTATACCGATCGGTTTGCGAGCCCTTTGCAACCCGATTTCCCTCCGACCTGATTCACTAACCTGTGTCCCTATCATCCTCCGAAGCACGCATGCAAATGAGGGGGAACAGTATTCAAATGATGGCAGGCAGCGATTCACAAGCCAAAACCCTGCAACACCGACTGGGTTGGCCGATCACAAACAAACAACTGCTGAGGACCAGTCGCTCAGGTCCTTTCCGACTGCACTGCCTTCTGCCGCCCTGCTCTTTGCCCTGTTTTTCTGCTCTCTACCCCGAACTCCTGCTTTTAGCCCCGATCTTCTGCCTGACCCCGAACTCCTGCAGCCCCGACTCTCCCACCTGCCCTGAACTCCTGTAGCCCTGACTCTCCTGCCTGCCCCGAATTCTTGCAGCCCCGGCTCTCCCACCCTTCCCTGCAGTGCAAGCCTGTGGTTTTAACCCGTGGGCTTAAAGCAGGTTAAAACCATGGGCTTGGGGGAAAAAAAACGTTTCCTACTGAGGCAAGGAAGATGGTCTGCGCATGCTCAAGGATCGCTCTCTAGCGATCCATGTGGTGGGTGGGGGGCGTGTTTGATAAAAGGTATGGAAAACCTTTCATACGCTGAAAGATTAGAGAGACTGGGGCTTTTTTCGCTGGAGAAGCGGAGACTTAGAGGGGATATGATAGAGACTTACAAGATCACGAAGGGCATAGAGAAAGTGGAGAGGGACAGATTCTTCAAACTTTCAACAACTACAAGAACGAGAGGGCATTCGGAAAAATTAAAAGGGGACAGATTCAGAACCAATGCTAGGAAGTTCTTTACCCAATGGGTGGTGGACACTTGGAACGCGCTTCCAGAGGGCGTGATAGGGCAGAGTACGGTATTGGAGTTCAAGAAGGAATTGGACAATTTTCTGAAGGAAAAGGGTATAGAAGGGTATAGATAGAGGGCTACTATACAGGTCCTGGACCTCATGGGCCACCGCGTGAGCGGACTGCTGGACATGATAGACCATCTGGTCTGACCCAGCAGAGGCACGGCTTATGTTCTTATGTCCCCATTTGCATGCAGGCCTTTAGTGAATTTGTCGGCCTGCATGCAATCAGGCATGGATTGGACACGGAATCGGGAGTTAGTGAATCTAGCCCTATGTCTTATTTGTAATAACAGAGTGATCAAGTCCATTAGATACTGCTTCTAGACTATTTATGGTTGTCTGTTGTTTGTGGAAGTTTAATGAGATGTGCAGAACTGTAGAACCCTTTTTCAAAACTCACTTAATCTTATCAGTTTGGACACAGGAATAAGCTACAGTAAATGAATCTTGCCTTGATGAACAGATTAATTGCATAGCTCAAAACTGACAAAAAAAATTGACTGAATCAGTTTAAGAAAAGGCCTTTTCAATTGATTCTAATGTACAAGGTTCAAACCTTTACAAAATACGTATCTGATTTTTGTTGTGGCAGGTCAGAGTTGGAAGGGCTGAGTTGCTATTTGGAATGCTTCCAGATTCAGTTACCTCTTCCTGTTGCCTTTCCTGTGCCTCTAAGAGCTTTGATGCTTCAGGAAGTGAAATGAGATTTTTCCTGTGGCGTGGAGTGATTGTGTTTGAAACTGGCCTGCTAGGCTTTCCTTGCTTTGCTTTTGCAGTTCAAGCACTAGCAGTTGGGTGTTCTTTAAAGTCGCTCCAGAATTCATCCTGCCTTTGACTAGATTAGGGATGATGTCATAGCATTAGATTACACCAGCCTGAAGCTTAAGGCTTTGAAGTCATATGAATGAATATAGCTCCATGCTGTGTTGGGGGACATTTCATAATCAATGCAAATATGAATAAACCTAATTATTCCAGTTTATCAACTGTCTTGTTTCAGATAGAGCTCTATACACAGTGTAAAACAGAACATAAGACATAAAAAATTAACCCCTTGATATCAGTCTGCTTTTTTTATGTTGAAACATTTTATTGAAGAAATCAATCAAATGTACAATAATACAATATATATGCTCATTACAATTACCGTATTTGCCGGCGTATAAGACGACTGGGCGTATAAGACGACCCCCCAACTTTTACAGTTAAAATATAGAGTTTGTTATATACTCGCCATATAAGACTACCCCTTCTTCCGCACACCTTCTGCACAACAAATAAAACTTAAAAGAACATCAGAATTTATTTCAACAATTTTAATTAATTCACTAAAGCTGAATAGAACAATAAACCCATGGGAGCTGCCATGCTATTTGTTTTCTAAACTGTTAACCAAACTGAAACTGTCAATGATAGAAGGAAGATAACACATAGAGGGAGAGAGCAAGTGCCGGGCAAGTCCCTAGCAAGTTTGCTGGCATGACAGTTTCCCTTTAAAAGCCTTCAAAAGCCTCCTGTTCGCCCCCGCAACTTCCTTAAGGGCTAGACTCCACACACGGCCGCATGTGCGAGAGACGTAGTAAAGAGAAAAGGGGTGGGGCCGCTGCTTCCCGCTGCGCAGGATGAAGGAGCTGGCACCCTTGTCACACTGATGTCCCGCCATGGCCCCGCTGATGTCCCGGCAGGTTTACTAGTACCGTAAGCACCGTAAGGAGGTAAGGAAGGAGATGTTAGGGCATGTAAAGTAAGGGCATGTAAACCAGTGTTCTTCAACCTTTTTACACCCGTGGACCGGCAGAAATAAAAGAATTATTTTGTGGACCGGCAAACTACTAAGACCGAAATTTTAAAAAACACATTTTCGCCCCATCTCCGCAAGCTCGGTCCCCACAAACCATCTGATCCCATCTGCACAAGCCTCAGTTATGATTTTATATTGAATGTATTTTATTAAAGTATAAAAAGAAACAATATTCTGTACAATTGTCATTTTATAAATATAAATATTCAGAACAAGGACCAACACAACCCCTGTCTCCCCTCCCCTTCACATATATCCCCTCTACTATCAAGAAAACTGAACAAGCCAAATTATTACAGAATGCTACACAGAAATATCATGCTAACAGAATACTGCAGTCACACATGACAGGAATAGTGTTAGGCTTTGCAGTCCACAGTTATGTCTCTAGCAGGATATATATTTCAAATCTGATATATTGTAATGACAAAATAGAAATAAAATGATTTTTTTCTACCTTTTGTGGTCTCTGCTTTCATCTTCTTTCCACTCTTCCTTCCAGCATCTGCCCATTCCATCCACTGTCTGGCCTCTCCCCCTTCCATATGTATCTGACTTCTTTCTATGCCCCTCTCCCCTTTCCATCCAGCCTGTGCCTCCTCTCTCCTTTTTACATCATTCATTCCAGCTTCACTGCTTTCTTCATTTTTATCTCTCCTACACCAGATCTAGCATCTTTATCCCTCTCTCATTTCTCTGCTGACCCCATTTCCAGCATCAATCTCTCTCTACTTTCTCATTCCTGTCTCTCCCCTTTCCCTCCTCTAATCTCCCTGCCAGCTGTTTCCTTCCTTTTTACCTTCTCCCTTCCCTCCTCCCCCCTATCCAATAGTAGCTCTCTTCCCAACTCTTTCCCTCTTCCCCTCCCAGCAGCATCTCTCTTTCTACCTCTCTCCAGGTGCAGTAGCAGCTCTCCCTTTATCCATCAGCTTCCCAGCCTCCAATAGTGGCTTCCTCTCCTTCCAGCAGCTCTCAGTACTTGCCTGCAGCAGTGATTTCCTTAGGCAGCCTTGGGTCCGTTGCCGCCTCTGAGGAAAGGGGAAGTTGCCAAAGTGAATCACTGCCCTGGTAAGTACAGAGCTGCTAGGAGAGGAGACAGCCACTGTTGAAGGCTCCCCATGATCTTACTCCTGCTGTGCCCTGCACATTCGCGACCCCCCCCCCAAGCCGGCAAAAACAGCTTTGCACCGCAGGCCCAGCCGCCCAAGATGGCCCCAATCGACATGCTGACCTCCCCGCACACGCTGACCATCTTCTCTCTGCCTGCACTTTCCCCGCGGCCCTCTTCGGCGACTCAGCAGGGGCAGCGATCAAGACAGGCTGCAAACATCGGGACCTTCCCTCTCTGAGTCCCGCCTATTTTGTTTCAACTTCCTGTTTCCGCATAGGCGAGACTCACAGAGGGAATGACCGCCTGTCTTGATCGCCCAAGGCTGGGAGGAACAGAAGATTTCTGCAAACACCATCGGGGCAGAAAATTTAACGGGTCCATCTCGCCGGTCCTGTGCGGACCGGCAGGAATTTTCTGCGGACCGGCGGTTGAAGAACTGTGATGTAAACAGTACCCGGCGTATAAGACGACCCCCGACTTTGGGGAAGATTTTAAGGTACTGAAAAGTCATCTTATACGCCAGCAAATACGGTAAATTCAAAGCTCAAATATTACATAAATAATTTTATCATTTCTCCAAAATATATTTTCCATATTACCTATTCATAATACCATATATACCCCTATACCTTTCCCACCCCTTCACATCTCCCCAAATTTTTTAAATATAACAATGTAATAAATCAATACTCAAATATACTCCACTATTTAAATTAGAGAGCCCACTCTCAACAGAAGAAAATGCCTCAGGTTTTCTTAAGGTAGGGCATAAATGCTCAAACCTCCTCCACCAACATCATCAGCAAAAAAAACTTCCGGAGAGAATGTGCCTATTACCACATTCTATTCTTAGTGCAGGACTGAATTAGCTAATGCTTCTAATTGTGAGAAGACGAGTGTTGTTTCAATTTTAGCCAACGTTTCATAGTCTAAGACCGTTTCTTCAGGGCTTGTTATATAACAACACTCGTCTTCTCACATTTAGAAGCATTAGCTAGTTCAGCCCTGCACTAAGAGTAGAATGTGGTAATAGGCACATTACCACACAGAACACAGTATAGTGATGAGCAGGATACATTATACAGGATACAGTATAGTGATGAGCAGCTGGCAGCAGATAGCAGAGACATTCGGTCCTTATTCGGATAGCTTATCCAGATATGACACTTTCAACAGCGTCTCCTCCTCGACTTTGTCCTCATACTACCCTAGCATGATCTCGGTAGTGCTGAGCAGGTCTGTAAAGATATTCAGCGGTTCAGTCTGAATGATTGAATGATGTCACTGAATAACTCTTTCAGCATCATGGGCTGGATTCAGAATATTTGGTACCGAATGGTATTCTGTAAAGGGAGTGCCAGGATCCCCAGAATCCATGTCCAACTTTAAACACGAGCATTTACATCAAATAAAACCAGGTATAAATCCTGGTGCACAAAGGGTGCTGATTTGAGAATGACAAGGGGATGGATACCCACAGTCAACTGTGGGGTGGGATAGGGTCAGAGCATGCAGGGACAGGGCCATCCATGAGTGTGGCAAGCAATTTTAGACTGAGAGAATTACATTGGGATTGAACTCAAGGTTGATTACATGGGTATAAGCTAAGTAGACTTTTGTTCAAGGTTGGAGGACATGACAAACAGGATACTAAAAAAAAAAAAGTTTTTATATTAAACTTAGTCTTCAATTTACATTAAAACAATTTTTCTTCTATCTGCACTAAACCTTTCTTGAACTTGCTTTTCTATATCTATCCTTCTTTCCCGAACCAACTTTCAATACACACTCAACATACACAGCTCATTTAAACAATCTTCTGTCACTGTTGAGCACAATCACGTTTCCAGAGAGGGCCTAGGGCCCAAAATGGTCAGGGGGGCCCGATGAAGGAGAGCATCAATATTGTTTTTTCCAAACGGCGATGAGCCCCTCCAGCATCGATCGGCAACGCGGCTCTCCCCCATCGATGGAAAGTAAGACAAGCAAGCAACGAGGGTAAGAAAGGCAACGGGAACTGTAATTGTGCAAGTGGTGCTGCTTGCCCAAAGCTTCCCTCTGATGCAGCTTCCTGTTTCCGCCTGGACGCATGGTGGGGTGGGGCAGGGCAGGGGGCCCAGTGTACTTGTGTGCCTAGGGGCCCTCGATGAATTAATCCTGCCCTGTTTCCAGAGTGTAGAACGATCCATGTCCCCTCACCCCACTCCACCTCCTTTCTCGCTTTTATTTCTTCCTACCTTCCTATCCTCCTTTCTGGTCTGGGTCACTTCTTCCTCACCCACTTATGGGCCCGGCATCCATCTTCGTCCCCTCCGCTTCACTCTGTGGGTCCACCATCTATGTCCTCTCCTCTCCTCCCCTCCAATTGTGGTTCTCTATCTGTCCCTTTCCCCTCCACCTTCTGCGGGTCTGCCCTCTCTCACTCTCCGACCACTCTCCCGTGGAATCTCCCTGCCATCTTGCTCCTGACAAGACAACCTCCTCCCTCCTTTTGCGAGTCTGGCCTCCAGTCGACACCCCTCCCCTTGTGGGGCCAGTATTTCTTATCAGCAGGCCCTCCTAAATAAGATGTGGCAGTCAGTCAGCAGATGAAATGCTTCCCAGGGCTTTTCTTCTGCCGTAATGGAAGTAACATGGAAGAGGAAAGGCCCTGGTGGGGCCAGGGCCAGATTAACGGGTTGGCCCAGTAGGCACATGCCTAGGGCCTGAAATTGTCAGGGGGGTTCGCTGAAGTAGGGAAAACTGACGGCAAACTGACTCAGCTTTCCAATTTTTTTTTTTTTGCAATGGCAACGGGCCTCCCCCCCAGGCATCGATGGCAATGCAGGCCCCCCCTCACCATCGGCACTCCTCTGGGGCCTCCCCCCAGCATCGGCTAGCTACTCGACCCCTGCCGCCACAACTTCCTCTCTCTACAGCATCCTACCAACCGGAAACCAGAAATTACATCGGGGGGGGGAGGGGGGCAGAGCGTCATAAAAGGAAAGCGTCAAGCTGGGGAAGGTAGGATGCGGTAGTGGGGAGTTTGAAAACGAAGATGATTTGCTGAACCGTGGGAGGGGTTAGGTGTAGGGGGTAGGTCGAGGGAAAGATACCACTCCTCCTCTCCCGTTGCCCTGGTAACCGAGAGCACAAAGTGTGCATGTGCCCCAGTTACCCTTGCAGCATCCGAGGTCGCTGGGCCCAATCGCGCCACAAGTGTCCCAGGTGTTGCTTTCAAGTTAGCTGCAGGGAGAGGAGAAATGCACATGGAAGGAAGGGAGAAAGTCTGCATATAGAGGGGGAGGAGATAGAGGGAGCAAGGAAGAGAGGAGATGTAATGCACATGAATGAAAGGTAAACAGATATGAGAAGGAGGCAGAAAAATTGAAGAAAGTTAAATGTGAACGATGCATTCCCACCTTTTGTCTGTTTGGCACTGAAGAAGAAAGGAAGTGAGAAAAGAAATAGCAGATGGAAAGGAGGCCTGGAAAAAGTTAAAGAGCACAGACAGAGGAAAGCAGAACAAGATGATTAGTATTAATATCACCAGACAGCAAAGGTAGAAAAATTTATTTTATTTTCAGTTTAGTGATTGAATTATGTCAGTGTTGAGAATTTATGTTTGTTGGCTTTGTTTTGCACTGTTTTTGTTTCTTTTTAAATAAATCTTTATTGATTTTTAAACTAAAAACAGTGCGAAACAAATAAAGAACAGTAGGTATTACATACAATGCACTATTATCTGTACAGGCAACTTATATATCATTCAGGATTTTCAAATTTCATATATTAAATAATAATACATTTTAACAATATATGATTTAAATAAATAATAAAGTTACCTAAATGTCACCATCAATATTTATTTATTTCCCTCCCTTCCACCCCCCTTCCCCCTGGATGTGTACAGGAAATGAATAAAATAAATATAACTCCATAAATAGAGTAGCGCTCAGTGCATGTCATTTTTCAGCCATCAAATTTTGGCTTCATTTACTGAATTTAATCTTTTATTTTTAACTAGATAGCTTTTGAAACAGATCCAGAGAGAGAGAGGCATAAATGCTTTTTTGCATAATTTCTGTGGGAGCAGCTCTTTGCAAACAGAGCTTTTAGTTTTGACAGCTTGGATGCAGAACGTATTGTAAGTATTGTATTAGCTTTCATAGTTGATTCAGTAGTGTGTGTGTAGCTCAGGTAGTTTCACCTCTTTTATTCAAAGCACACTGATTACCCGTTGAACATAGAATCAGCTACAAAATCCTACTATTAATCTTTAAAATCCATTCGAGTACCTAGCAAGAGTTCATTGACAGACTTCTAATCCCTTATAGTCCATCTAAATCATTCCGTTCCATGTCACAGAATCTCCTTACCATACCATCTTTAAAGTTTATCAACACGTTGACATCTAATAATTTCGCTGTCACTGCACCTTCCCTTTGGAACTCTCTGCCCAATTCGTACACGTAGAGTCCGCACTAAATCAATTTAAATCCAAGTTAAAAACCTTCTTGTTCCAGGATGCGTTTGGACAATAACTGTCCTTTTAAGGACTAAAACAGTGCTTGTTTATTTTTTATCCCTACCTATTGTTTTCTCCCTTCTCTGTGTTCTTTTCTCCAAAGATTGTAGTTCTTGCCCATTTGTTTGAAGTAAGTCTGTGTGTCATGTCATTTGTTGAACTATTATATCCTGGTATTGTTTATCATTACTAATTTTCAATTTGATTTTATGGTATTTTTATTGTACACCGCCTAGAAGTTTGATTAGGCGATATAAGAAATTTTAAATAAACTTGAAACTTGGTAATGCGTTGGTAAACAGAGTTTATGTCTAGGATTGCTTTTTTGTAAATCTATTGTACAATCATCCTGCAGTTCCATTGACATTTTGGGCCAGATTCTATAAATTGCGCCTACATTGGGTGACGGCTACAAAAATGGCGACATTTGCGTGTCAGTCATATTTAGGTATCGTTAATAGAATTGTATATACAGAAAAACAGGCACCGGTAATATAGGCCAAGGTTTAAAGGCCTACATTACTGGCACCTACGTTTGACTGAGAATCATGGCTAAGGGTGCCTAAGGTCATCTACACCCCTAACCACGCCTACTTTGGCCTTAGGCACTATGCTTAGACGTGATTCTAGCACCTACTTTCATAGGGGGCCTACTTTTTTTCAATGAAGTTTTAATCGGTTTTTAATGGCATGGACAATTGCCACGCTGATTAAAACCAATTAAAGCAATTAAGTTAGCCGGCGGTAGGGCGCCTCCTGCCACCTAACTTTCGGCATTGTTTCTAGAATCTGGGTCTTTGTGTCTTTTCATTCTTTTGAAAATTCCACATTCATCACCATTTCTCTCTTTTTTTTTTTTTTTAAATCAATAGACGAAGCCTACAAGCCCCACATCTACTGGTACACATGCGAGTGGAGCGCTTCCCTCTGGCAAGGTAAACATGTGAAAGAGCTTCTGCATATATTACAGTACTCTAGTTTGTGCAAGGGCACCAAGGATTTGATAGATCACTTATCTGTGAAAATATTATTGCTCTGGTTTATTGGTGCCGTACCTGGATACTGGTTGTCTTGAAATTTAGATCCCTTTACACCAATTCCTGCTGCGCTTATGTTGCACTTCTATAAGTGGGCACTTCTTTTTAGACATCCTGATGTTCTGATATCTATTTGAAACATAGCTTAACATAAAAATTTATATATATACCGCAGTACCTTAGCAGTTCTGTGCGGTTTACAAAAGAAAATTGAAACTGTGACAATAAAAACAAATCACCTAAAAATTACAAAAATGTCTTAAATAAATAGGTTTTCAATAAATTCCTGAACTGCTCGTAAGCAACAGAGCTAACAGATTGAAAGCAGTACTCTGGATTTTATTTTTTTAAGACTCCTCCCTGCCTTCCAACCTTTGTCCCCAAATCGTGCCCCTCCCATATCCCAACGTGCTCCCATCCCTTTCTCCCAGATCATGTCCCCTCTCTGCCTACTTGCTCATTACAGAACCGCACTTCCTTCAGGGCTATCCAGCTGGGCTGCTCCTTCCTACCTTCAGCGGCACTTGTTGCAAGGATATGGGCAGCTCTGATGTCGGAGAGAAGGCTTCCAGGTCAGCCACGTGCAGCAGCTGCCTGCGTCCCTGCAACAAGTGCTGCTGAAGGCAGGAAGGAGCAGCAGCCCACCTAGAAGGAGGTAACTGGGATCCCCTGCTGACCCAGAAAGCTTCCCTCTGATGTCAGCTCTGACATCGTAGGGAAGCCTTCCGGGTTGGCTTCAATGGAGGGGAGCGGGAAGGAAGGAGGGCATGGGTTCCCCGGCAGCCATTAAGCAGGAAGGGGGGGCAGCGGAAGACCTGCTTAATGCGTACCACTAAGGGTTTAGATCACCCTTTCCAGAAGAATAAATTGGTGATCCAGAACCTCTATAATAAAAATCAATGTCTTAAACCATCATCGCACTGATTAAATCTCTAAAAGATTGGAACTACCCTCCCCCCATTCTATCCTTGACTCCAATCTTATATCTATAAAATGATATATAAGTTGCCAGCATTTCCACCTTGAAGTTAAGATTTCCACTGTCCCTTACCCACACCGAGGCCTAGGACTCCACAGTTTTTATTCTGGTCTATTTTTCAATTCCAAATTTTCAGATACAACAGTAGTATAACGTGTAATAAGTTGCTGCATTTGAGTCCCCAAAGAGATTTGTAAAGTGGATATTGCTTCCCATAATGTTTCCATATTGAAAACCTTGGGCCTCTGCATAGGTATTAGTTCAGAACCCACATACTCTGATGCAGTTAAAGTACCTGAAACCTCAACTGGAGATGAATTCAATGATAGGAAATCCTGAGGCAATTGCTGTTCCAGCTCCTCCGGGTGCTCTGATGACTGACTTGGCTTCCCAGCTCCTCCTGCCGAGACGACTCCCGAACTCGGTTGGTCTGAAGAGGGAACACCCCGGACCGCTCCGTCCTCCATCTGCTGCTCTAACGCCCTAGGGCGACTCGGAGGATTCCGCTCCTCCGGAGATAGCGATGTTGCTTTGAGGGAGAGCACTGATGCTTCAGCGAGCGTATTTCTCCTAGCTGAAGAAAGCTCCGGTACACTCGTTCCAGCCCCACACTGGAAGAAAACATCCATCGGGCCCACAGCTGTTACCAAAGATTCTTCCGGGGAAACCCGGAATTTAGATTTACATTTTACTATCGTAAAGGTGAGAACTAACGTCTCCGGCGTCTCCGTGGGTGCTTAACTCCAGCTACTCGCGGCCATCTTCGTTAAGCTCCACCCCTTATATTATTACCTGCCTATACCAGAGGCAGATCAATGCGGTTTACAACAAGCAGAGAATCAATACATCATAAGAGCAAATATGGTTGTTAACAATTAAATTACATTATAACCATCATATTTGAAATAAACATATGCTGGGTTTTACTAAACAGCGGTAGAGGTTGGCACCATGGGCTGGCAAGGTAAGTGCTCCGACGTTCATAGAATTCTTATGAGCATCGAAGCATTTACCTCGTCGGCCCACAGTAGAAATGCCTTCCACTGTTTAGTAAAAGGAGCCCATAATTAGGTCCTATCTCTCTCTAAAGACTGACTATCATTACAATTCAATTAAAAACTATACAACATCATGCCATATGAATTGACACACAAAACTAGGAGAGTGAGGTGCAGTAAGGAGGATCACAATCCAGGGAAGGGAAGTCAGGATCTGGCCAGCTACCCTTATGCAGAACCCAGCCAATATTCAGCTGGCACCCAAGTATCTTATGATGGTGCCTGGCTGAATATTGACCAGGAGTCACATACCATATATACTCAAATATAAGCTGACCCGAATACAAACCAAGGTAACCTTTCCCCCCCAAAAGGAGGAAAAAAGGTTGACTCGAATATAAACCGGGGAGGGGGGGGGGGGGGGTGGGGGTGTTGTTGGGGGTTAATATTCAAGTACCCTGCCCTGCCAGACTCTGCACCCTCTTCCCCCTCCCTCCCCTGCCAGGTTCTGCACCCTCACCCTCTCCCCCTCCCTCCCTGCTCTGTGTCCTGTACACCCTCTCTCCCAATATTTGCAGGCCTCGAGTTCTCGTGGCAGCTAATCACTAGTGGCTCTCCACGGGACAGGAGCACGGGAAGGCTGCTCCTGATCCAGTTCACTTCTGGACCACCAGGGATTGGAAAAGGTACACAGAGGAGGTGAGAGGGAGGTAAAGGAAGGCAAAGTCAGCCAGGACAGGAGGCAGGAGGGATCCCTCCTGTCCTGTCCCACCTCTGGACCACCAGGGATTTTAAAGGTATGAGGGAGGGTGGGTAAAATTTTTTGAGTCAGCTGGGACAGGAGGTGGGAGGGATCCCTCCTGTTCCCCTGCCCACCGTTGGCCCACCAGGTCTTATGGCAGGCCTGGCGGAGGCCTACAACAGGCCTAGGAGGGGGGGCAGGTGGGCACTGACCCGAATATAAGCTGAGTCCTCCAGTTTTAAACCATTTTTTGGCCCAAAAATCTCGACTTATATTCAAGTATATACGGTAAATCCCGGTGGCTGCTTCCTAACCAGTCAGGCCCAGTTATTTAATGCTGGTGCCCACATATGGCCTAGTACTGAATATGCAGGACTAACTTAGATGGCAGTGGTAAGCATTTATAAAAAAACAACCAAAAGCTCACCATCACCAGCTGAATACTGACTATTAAATTTCTTATTTAGTTTCTGATATCGGCTTATACTTCCATTCCACTGAGGCATACCATGATCAAAAATTGCACAGCTGGCACCTATTACATGACATATGTTCTGCTGTTCAGATGCATCTGTGAAAAACTCATTTAAAAATTAATTTATTTTTTTATTAGTCCTGATGCTGTAGAACAAGGAAACATACAAGGTCACACTGAATGTGTGCATGTGTTGTATTTTGCATTTTGGAACAGCTAGACTTAGCCGCATCAAACTTGAGGCTCCTATTACAAAGCTACGGTTGAGATGCTACTGTGGTAAATGCACTGAAGCCCATTTACAACATCAGCATCGCTACCACGGCTTTGTAACAGGGGCCCTTGGTGTGGATATTAAGGGGGGTGATAAATGAAAGGGCGTTAAGCACATTAATGCGCTAACGCGCTTAACGTCCTTTCATCAATCCCCCCCCCCCTAAGGGCCCGATTCACTAACCGGACTGATCCATATCCGATCCGAGCAGGGCTGATCGATTCTGGAAGCCAGAATATTCTAATGGGGATGATCGGAGGTACGCCCCCATCCGCCAACACAGATCGCTAGGTAGCGATCCCGACGCATGCGCAGACCATCTACTTTGCCTGTATATGGTCTGCGCATGTGTTTGCTGTCTGTTGTTTTGGTGTTTTTTTTACTGGCCCCAATTCACCTGTTCTCTGCCACCCTTCCCTGCAGTTCGAGCCCATTAAAACCACGGACTCGCACTGCAGGAAAGGGTGGCAGAGAGCAGGAGAGTCGGGGGAAGCAGAGAGCAGGAGAGCTGGGGAGCCAGAGAGAGTCTGGGAGGCAGAGAACAGGTTGCGGCAGAGAGCATGAGAGCTTGGGAGCCAGAGAGAGAGTCTGGGAGGTAGAGAGCAGGTTGTGGTGGAGAGCAGGAGAGCTGGGAAGCCAGAGAGAGTCTGGGAGGCAGAGAACAGGTCGTGGTGGAGAGCAGGAGAGCTGGGAAGCCAGAGAGAGTCTGGGAGGCAGAGAACAGGTTGCGGCGGAGAGCAGGAGAGCTTGGGAGCCAGAGAGAGAGTCTGGGAGGCAGAGAACAGGTCGTGGTGGAGAGCAGGAGAGCTGGGAAGCCAGAGAGAGTCTGGGAGGCAGAGAACAGGTTGCGGCGGAGAGCAGGAGAGCTTGGGAGCCAGAGAGAGAGTCTGGGAGGTAGAGAGCAGGTCATGGTGGAGAGCAGGAGAGCTGGGAAGCCAGAGAGAGTTGGGGAGGCAGAGAACAGGTCGCAGCAGAGAGCAAGAGAGTGGGGAGCCAGAGAGAGAGCTTTCTTTTTTAGTTTGTTTTTGCTGTGCTCAAATCTTTAAGTCAACAATGTCTTTGTGTTTCCTTTTAAATAATTTCCTGGTGATAAACTGATGCGTTGCCATAGTAAGAGGGAAAGAGCATGGTCAGGAATGTCTTCTCTTACGCCTCAGGTTCACCTCCACTGAATCTCCCCAACATTCCTCTTTACTGCCATCATCCTTTTCCAACAAATGCTTTCTACTTTTTGTTTTAAATAATTCTCTTTTAAGTAATAAATTGTGTTTTTCAAATTGTAATGTTCTTTAATGGGCATTAGGGATAAGTGGCTTGTTTTTAAAATGCTGAACCACTGATTGCTGAGCCTGAGTGAATATGCAATTTGGTAGCATTTGTCTTAATGTACGGTAAGCTTGAATCATGATTCGCCTTTTTCATGGCCATTTGATTGTAGCTTACCAGGTCTGCAATCAGCAGAAAAACTCGAACTGACTAATCTGATGGACTGTCAAGCCTTTGCAGCAGAAATACCAATGTATATTTCTGTGAGGCATATACTGTATATTGGATCTTCATTGCCTTTATGCTCTCTCTCCCTCTCTCTCCTGTTTCTTTGGGCTTGATTGAAGTCTGCATCGGCTTTGTAGGAAAAATTGCATGGCCTTGATGGAGTAACAGGCTACATGGGTTGAAAGCCACGTGGCTCCAGACACCTAAGAAGTGTTGTTGTGGTCTAGAAAATTATGTCTTGGTGTTTTAATGCTATTTATTTCTTTTAGTGGTCTGTAATACTCTCCTAGTGAGATATAGATACTACCTTACAAAAGGATTATTTGGCTACTCAGATTTTAAGTTTGAGCACTAGTATGAAAAGAACCTAAAACGCTTCATAGCAGATCTGAACTTGTTGGGCTCTTTTTGATGATTGCAAAACTATGGTGGCAATCTATAACCTGGCGCCCCATTTTAGGCACTATAAAAGGGTGCACCTGGTGCCAGTTGTCTAATGGCTTAAGGGTGTGCCTAAGCTGTTACAGAATATTAGCATAAAGCTGCATGGCATGCCAAAAGTTAGATGCACCTACTGACAGCAGTTCAATGACTGGCATAAGTGGGCATGCTTAAGTGCACCATGCAATGTGTGCAACTGATTATATTCTATAAGTTGTGCATGTTGATTGGTGACACACCTATGATATGCATATCTTCTACCATGTGTTTGCTCTCCTGATAGTCGTGCATTAAGCAATTCAGACACATTGTTTATATAATAGCACCTACCATTTAAGCATGCAACTGCCAATTAGTAGCACCTATCATACGTTTAAGCAGTTGCTGTGCTTTAAACTAGGCGCAGTATTGGTGCCTATGCCAGCTTATAGCATTGCCTTTTACATTCTTAGTGAGTTCTGCTTACTTGAAGCCTAGAGAGCATTATTATCTGTACTTAAGGAATTCCTGTTCTCCTGAATTAAAATCAGAATTTCCTACTGGATTTGGTACAGTAACTTCCTGCCCTTTGGAAAGCAGCAGTGGTAAGGACCTAGTTTATGCATCTGGTTTGGATTCCTCAATTGCATGATTCCTTAGAGAGACATGATATAGCTGTCATCATTTGCTTAATAGACTACTGCAATTCTACTATTTATCTGTGCCAGTTTCCATAGCGGGCTATTGGCAACAGTCAAATTCTACAACTTTGTGAAGAAGGCTAAAATTCAAAACATGCTTTACCTTCAGATGTAGAGAATGACACGGAGACAAAGTTTGTCTCTGTCCCTGTGAACTCTGTCCCCGCGAGTTCAGTCTGATCCCATCCGCACAAGCACATAGTTATGATTTTATTTTTAAAAATAAAATCCTTAAGTGCAGCACCTCTCTCCCTCCTCTCCATAGGTCAAGCATCTCTCTCTCCCTTACCTTCTGTTCCAACATCTTACTATGACCTTCCCTCCAGCCCTAACTCCCCCTCCTGTGCCCTTTCTTCCAGCCCCAGCTCCCCCTCCTGTATCATTTCCTCCAGTCCTAGCCCTTCCTCCTGGCCCTTTCTTCCAGCCCTAGCATCTGCTTTATTTTGTATTCCTACCCTCTCTTCCTTGGTGCCAAAGGCTCCAACACCCCTCCTTGCAGGTCCAGTGGGTCTACCCCCTCTTCCTCGTGGGTCCGGCGGATCCAGCCAACTTCCCTCCCTCCCGCTATCACATACCATGTAGAAGATCAAGCTGATTTCTACACAGGCCTGCTCGATGGTGCTCGTGGCCTTCCCTCTTCCAGGCTCCTCCTTAAGATGCAACTTCTTTTTTACAAAGAGAGGAAATTTTACCCAAGGAGCGGTAAAAAGCTTTGCTTCCGCACTGGCGGTAAACAGATGACATTTTTACCCTTTCCCGCGGCTTGCCATGGTCTACCATGGGAACAGATCACCGTGTCATATCTGTTCCTAAAGTACGTAGGCAGCTGCCCTGCACAATCTTTCCCAATAACTGACCGCTAAACTTTAACTCTGTTAGTACTACTCAATCTGTAACATTTTTTAATCATTGTAAACCGCATAGAACTTCACGGTCCTGCGGTATATAAACTGTTATTATTATTATTCAGATGCTTAAATCAAATATCCCCTGCTTTATCTATGCCAACTGCTGCTTACTTCATTCCTTCTTACTTAACACGCAGCACAAATTTCCTCTTAATATGACGGCTTCATATGGAGTTTTACCTCAGCTGCAACTCTTTTCATGAAGACCACTCGATCTAGTGTTCACCTGCTTCTTCATAGGTCGTCCTTGATACTCCAACATTTTCTACCTTAATGTAATAAAAAGAAAAGATGATGCTTTTATTTAATATACTAGTCTTTAAGCCCGTTACATTAACAGGTGCTAGAATAGATGTGTCTGTCTGTCTGTGTTTCTTTATGTCTCTCTCCTTGGCCGCTGTCTGTGTCCTTCTGTCTTCCCCCTCCCCCCCCGAGCAAAGCTGTCTGCCCCCAGCACACACCTCCCCCCAAAGAAGCCCCCTTTTCCTCTCCCTAACTGTCTCTCCATGGCCCTCTTCTGTCTCCCCCCCCAGAGCAAAGCTGTCTGTCCCCAGCATACCTCCCCCCCAAAGCAGCCCACTTTCCCTCTCCCTATCCCTATCTCTCCATGGCCCCTTCTGTCTCCCCTCAGCACACCCCTCCCCCATCTCTCCATTGCCCCTTCTGTCTTCCCCCCAGAGCAAAGCTGTTTTCCCCAAGCACACCCCTCCCCCCAAAGCAGCCCCCTTTCCCTCTCCCTGTCTCTCCATGGCCCCTTCTGTCTTCCCCCTAGAGCAAAGCTGTCTGTCTCCAGCACACCTCGCCCCCAAAGCAGCCCCTTTTTCCTCTCCCTATCTCTCCATGGCCCCTTCTGTCTCCACCCCAGCACACCCCTCCACCCAAAGCAGCCCCCTTTCCCTCTCCACCTGTATTGATCCACTTCTTACCCTCCCTCCATCCCGGCGTCTTCTGGCCTACTCCTCTTCAAAGCAGCCTGCAATCATGGTGGCCGGCTTTAGCGAACCTCACAGGCCGCTCTCCAACTCAGTAGCAAGTTCCCTCTGATGCGATCCCGTGCGTCAGAGGGAACGTGCTACTGAGGTTGGAGAGCGGCCTGCGAGGTTCTTTAAAGCTGGCCATGATCGCAGGCTTCTCTGAAGAGGAGGATCATCAGCGGCGGCAGCAGCAGCAGCGGTGAGCGAGAGCGGGAGGTGTGTTCCCTGCCAAGGATGTGGGCAGGGAGAGAGCTTGCCTGCGCTTCCAGTTGGTGAGTGAGGGCGGGAGGAGTGGAGTGGCCAGAATGTTCCCTGCCGTCGGGCTCTAAAATGGAACACGGCCACGGATCACACACCACAGCGGCAGGGATCACACACCACAGCGGCAGGGATCACGCTGTTTTAACAGCGCATGCGCCGGTAAGCTTTTATTATATAGGATATTCTAAAAATTATTTTTACTTAGTTTAAATGTCAAAAGGACCCACTGCCAGCATGGCCCATGTTTTGCAATTGGTTTGTCAGGGTGAAGTCCCATAAAATACAAAAACTCACTTTAAAATACTGAATTATATCTATAAACATAAGAATTGTCTTACTGGGACAGACTGAAGGTCCATCAATCCAGTATCCTGTTTCTAACAGTGGCCAACCCAAGTCCCTAACTAGATCCCAAGTAGTCAAACAGATTTTATGCTGCTTTATCCTAGGAATAAACAGTGGATTTCCCCAAGACATCTCAATAATGTCCTTTGGACATCTCTTTTAGGAAATTATCCAAGCCTTTTTTAAACCCCACTAAGCTAACTGTTATCACCACATTCTCTGGCAACAAATTCCAGAGTTTAGTTACGCTTTATGTGAAGAAATATTTTCTCCAGTTTGTTTTAAACTTAGTAGCTTCATTGCATGCACCCCCCCCCCCCCAGTATTTTTTGAAAGAGTGAACAAGCGATCAGGTCTACCCTTTCCATTCCACTCAGTATTTTATAGATCTCCATCATATCACCCCTGAGCCTTCTCTTCTCCAAGATGAAGAGCCCTAGCCACTTAAGCTTTTCTTCATAGGGAGTTGTCCCGAACCTTTTATAATTTTTGTTGTCCTTCTCTGTACCTTTTCTCATTCCGCTATATCTTTTTTGAGATATGGCAACCAGAACTCATACAGCAAATGGCAGCCATACCATAGAGTGATACAAGGGCATTATAACATTTTCACCTTTTTTTCTATTCCTTTCTTGATAATTCTTAACATTCTATTTGTTTTCTTAGCAGTCTCCGCACATTGAGCTGAGGGTTTCAATGTATCCTCAACAATGACACCTAGATCCTTTTCCTAGGCAGCGACTCTTAACATAGAACTCATCATCATGTAGCTTGAAGGATCTTCACTGTCCCAGTATGGCAACTCTTATGTTCCTATGGTTCCAGTACAGAACATATGGCACTCCACTATTTATTTTCCTCCACTGAGAAAAATGGCAATTTATCTCTATCCTGTTTTATGTCCAGTAACCAATTCCTAATCCACAATAGAACATTGCCTACTATCCCTGTACTTTTTAATTTTATCAGCAGTCTCTCATGAGGAACTTTGTCCAAAGCTTTCTGAAAATACACATCAATCAGCTCAGCTTTTCTACATGTTTATTCATGCCTTCAAAGAAAGAGAGCAAATGGTGAGGCAAGACTTCCCTTGACTGCACCCATGCTGACTCTGTCCTGTTAACCCATGCTTGTCTATTTGTTCCGTATTTTTATTCTTTATAATAGTTTGCACTATTTTGCCCGGCACTAAAGATAGGCTTACTGGTCTGTAATTTTCCAGTGCCGTTTGTATTCATTTTATGTAATAATGCCACGTGGATGTATTCACACAATGTATAGATACAGCTAATTCATGTATGTTTTGGTACTTTAGATACCGTATTTTTCGCTCCATAAGACACACAAATTTAGAGGAGGAAAACAAGAAAAAAACCCATTCTGAACAAAATTCTCCCTGCCAGGCTTTGTACCCTGTCCGCCCTCTGGTGGTCTAGTGGTAGGCTGGGGCAGGGTACAGGACAGGCAGGCCCAGCGCTGTATCGACAACGCTCCTAGCTGGAAGCTTTTCAAATCCCGGACAAAGTGCTGTGTTTTGAAAAGCTGTCCGGATGCCAGGACATGTCCTCCAAAACATGCCACACACTAGAAGCATCAAACTCAATGAGAATAAGGCGATATGGTGCCCTCAGTTCCGCTCACGGACACAGGCCGTCGGCCCGGCCCGCATCTTGGCTGCAAGACAACCGAGTAGCACTGCCTTAAACAAGTACCTCACTCCCCCACACAGTCTTTTCAGAGCCGTCACTGGAACCAACACCACTCTCAGGCCTGGAAGGAGACTGCAGAAGAACAGATGTCCTCTGAATTGCCCACAGGTTTAGAGCAACTTACCCGAAACTGTGACGCTACAGACTGCTTCCTGCTGGTATTGAACTCATCTTCCAAGGGTGTTATCTAAGAAACCAAAGGCCTACATCAGTCAAAAAGAAGCCTCCCACCCCTATTGCCCCAGCCCATCATTTCTACCTTTTCCCCTCACCTCAATGACTCCTAGAAACCCAGAAAATGTCAGTTGAATGGGCCACAGATTTCACTCAGTCTGCTCACTTGTGCAATTCATTCTGAGTGTGATGATTCCTGCAGTACCCAGCTCCAACTTCCTTGCTCACGAATCTCCATAATGCTATGAACCAGCTGATTTCCCCCGTTTAACTGCTCACACTGCCACTAAAAGCCACAACCGTAAAACCTGGACTCTCACTGCACCTTCTCTACCCAGCATGTTAGAAGCGGCACTACGCCCCCCACCTCCTGTGCCTACGCGGCCCCAGGCCATAATGGAAGTAGAAGCCTGCCTGCCACTGATTCGCTCCTAGCCTGCCCTCAGCTCCAGCGCGCTCCTCAAGCTCAGGTGGGGGAGGGCGCTCCGTCACCGTCGGGAGGGGCAGGCAGGTGTAAGCAGAGCTGCGTCTCGGTTGTCAGATGCAGATGACATGGAAGGAAGGAGCAGGCTCGGAGGAGCCGCAGTCCAGCAGCCCATGCGCTGTTCTACGCCATACCCGCCACCCTCGTCATCCAGCCGTCCCCGCGCACTCTCTGAGCAGTGTGCGCTAGACAAAATCCTGGGGCGGCCGCATATCACTTCCTCCCTCCTCATATGTGAGCCCCGAGTCATGGAGGCAGCAGCGGATGAGGACTGGACGGCGGGGGCCACCAGGAAGAGAAAGGCCTGGGCAGAGAGCAGGTGTCCAAGGCCGCGCTTACCTCCGAGCAACCAGAGAAGGGATGGGAGTGATGCTCCGTGCTTTCGCCCAGAATGGGGGGTTGTCCTCCTATGCGTTCAGCACTGTGGGAGTATGAAAGGCTGCTAGTGGAAGTGCTGGACTGCCGGGATTACAAAAGGTACCGGGAAGGAGGGGGGGGGGTGGTATTTGCTCCATAAGATGCACCCTTATTTCCACCCACTTTTTGGGGGGAAAAAAGTACATCATACGGAACGAAAAATACAGTATTTTTTTTTTCATTTTATCAATTGTTGACTTTTTATTATATATGTCTTTATGACACATAAGTGTTATGTTTTACCAGTTTTATTTTATCAGTTTGCAGTTCATTATTTGTTCAAGGTATATCAACACAATGGTTCTTTGATTTAAATCTTTGGTATCTAATAAATTTATTCACATGCACATTCTATTCAAAGAATGTGTGCTGTTCTTGGTTTCTCTTTTTGTATCATTTGCTTTACTTGTCTTTCACTATTATGGAATTTCAAGTAATTTTATCCTTTCCACAAGGCTGGACTTTTCAGCTCTCTCAACATATCTCATATACATGCTGATATTTATTGCACACGCCATACCACATACATTTAGCTACACACACTTCACACTCAGCCACATCACATTTTTTTCACATTCATGCTGTCCTTAATCTCCTTAATTAACATAGACAATAAGGGATATGCCAAAATCATAGCCACTAGACTGCAGAAAAGATTGCCACACTTAATTCATAGATACCAAAATGGCTTTATACATAAGACTGCCTCAGGATAACTCCAGACTTTTATGGAACATCTTTTCTCATGCTGCCCCCTTGAAGGACTAACTGCTAACTGTTTCATTAGACGCTGAAAAAATGTTCAATAGGATAGAATGGGAATATCTTTCACACATTTTCATGGTTTGGCTGTAGTGAAAAATTTATCAATGTGGTCAAATTGTTATATAACAATCCCTCAGCATCAATATTCGTAAATTGATTCCTATCTAAATATTTCTCTTTATGCAGAGGTACCGAGCAAGTTTACCCACAATCCCCCTTATTATTTGACCTGGCGCTAGAACTTTATACATCCAAAATAACCCTCTTATTGAAAGGTATAAAAAATAAAAGAACTCTACAAACTTTCTTTTTTTTTTTTTTTTTTAACTTTCTTTATTGATATTTTGAACTTGACAATGTATACATTTGAAAAATACAAACTTTCAATATATGCTGGTGATATACTGCTGTACATTTCTCTAAAATCATTACCATATCTCCTGGCAACTATTAATTCTTTTTCAAAAATTTCAGGCTACAAAATTAAACCCCTCCTTTACTAACACGTAGCGTGGGTGCTCCGACGCTCATAGGAATTCAATGAGCGTCGGAGCAGTTACTGCCGCTGCTGGCACTAAAACCCACACTACGCGTTAGTAAAGGAGGGGGATAAGTTTCCAAGTTTATTATCTTTTTGATATCTCGTCTATCAAAATTTATCTAGACGGTTTAACTCCTTATGTAATACCACAGGTCTATTTTTCCAGTGGGAACCCTCCAAAATATAATATCTTAGCATCTGGTATTGTAACTCAATCGATAAAACTTTGAAAACAAACCATCAATAACCTCCTCCATACTAAACTCCTGGTCAGATAGATAGCAGTGATAAGGGCCGACGATCGTTTCGTGGCAAGATTGCCACTGCTTTAGGGCCACCCACTGGGATTAGCTATCTGTTTGGCGTTCTCTCTCTCTCTCTCTGATGGCAAACAGTTGAGAGAGAGAATGCCGAACAGATAGCTAATCCCAGTGGGTGGCCCTGAAGCAGTGGCGATCTTTTTTTTTTTTTTTTTTTATTGATTTGAAAAATATCACAAGTAATACATTTGTTGCAGAAATACAGAAAGCAAAAATTCATCAAAAGGAAACAAAATTTATAAATGTGGTATTTCAATTATTATCCTTCTTAAACCACTAAGCAGTGGCGATCTTGCCACAAAACGATCATCGGCCCTTATCACTGCTATCTATGTTTAAACAGTGTGTCTACTTGATACTCTTTTGTTGCTTACCTCAAGGCTTATTTAACCTTTATGCAAAAGTTTTTTGATGTAAGAGTGAGTGAGTGTGGGTTCACACCTCCTACGCTCTGAGGCTTTTTCTTTCGCTGATCAGTTATTGCTTTGATGCACTATTAAGTATTTATGGAGTGTGTTTGATTTCATTTTGGATCAAAAATATATAAACAACTTCAAGGTGATACCCTCCCAGGCAGGATAGTATCCCCCTCCCCCGGCGCATATCTGACCTCCCTGATGGTCCAGCAAGGTGTCTGGGACAGGAGCGAACCCCCTTGAAATGGTTGCCATGACCTTTCGTGGTACTTGTAGTATTGCGATGCTGCTGCAGTAGGTTGCAGCAACCATAAAGATACTTGGTGTAATTCTAGACCAAACCCTTACCATGAAAAATCAGGTTGACTCGTTGGTTCGAAAGGGTTTCTATGGAAACTAAGAACTATTAGAGCATATTTTCATATTAATTCCTTTCGACTGTTAGTTCAATCATTTGGTCCTTAGTCAGCTGGATTATTGTAACTTCGTCCATCTTTCTGGAGCTCAAAAAAAATCTTCAAAGACTGCGCATAATTTAAAATGCAGCAGTTAGATTGATTTTTGATTTAAAGAAGTATGATCATGTCACCGATTTCTATCGTCAATTGCATTGGCTTCCAGTTGAAGCACGGGTTAAATTTAAATTTGGCTGTATTTGTTTTAAGGCATTAACAGGTCTAATCCCAGAGTATTTTATGGAATCTTTCATCATTACAAATTCTAAACATTCTAGAAAATCTCATTCACTATTTTTGTTTCCTTCTGCAAAGGGATGCAAATATAAGAAATTCCAGGAATGATTGCTGTCCTTCCAGGCAGCCTCATGAATTAGGGATCTGACTCACATATTTACACTTTCAAATTTGTATCAACAATTTTGACGTGCTTTAAAGATGCATCTTTTTATACAATCTTTTGGAAGTTAGATACTAGTTGTTTATTCATTTGTATGTATTGCTAATCTCTGTGAACCTCATAGAACTTAATGGTATTTGCAGTATACAATTGAGTTTTTATACTATGTTCACTCCTGCCCCACCATGGAGATCAGGTATGCCCTGGGGGAGGTCCTATCCTGAACAGGAGGAATGTGTGTGTGTGCTTGAGGGAGGCTCTACACCACATCGGTGGGGAGGGGTGATAGGAAAGGAGATAATAGGAATAGGGGCACTTTTTTTTTTTTTTTAAATGCAGGTCTTGGCATGGTATTCAGTCGGGTTGAGCATAATTATCTTATGCGGCCCCAGCTGAATATCGGTTGTACTCGCATAAGCACCAGGCAACTAGCATATAAAATATTAGCCTCTGATATTTAGTGCCAGTGCCCGGACATGGCCTGGCACTGAATATCGTGGGCTAATGTAGCCAGCAGCAATCATCCTTTATCACAACGCTGACTGCCACAGGCTAGATCTCAGGAGAAGTGACTTTTCCTGAAAGAACCTATGGTATTTTATATACACATCAATCATCTTCCTCTACAACCTTAAATCCCAGCATGGATCCGTCATGTATGTAACGCCTTTCAACCAATTCCCTCCCTTCTCCGAACTACTGCATCTACCAAACCACTTCATACCCCAATCCCACCACAGTGCATTATCTATTAAACCACTCTCCTTCCTTCATATAGTACATCATCTCAGTTACAGTTTGAAAATTATTTCCCTACATTCTACATAGCCCCCTCCCCCCCATTTCTGGAACCCCTCCCCATATCAGACAATCATTTTGCCCTCCAACTCTACGTAAATCATTCAGGTGTTCACCATGTCTCTCTCTTAACTAATTTGACTGACAGCCACTGCACGGAAGTGGCAGAGACTCATGTATTGCAGTTTAATAATCTGAGCGATAATATAATGTGGGACTTGTATGGTTGTTTTTTTTTTCTTCTCATGGATGTATTTGAAGCTGCATTTTGGTTCGGATAGATCTGTTGAAGGCAGGTGTTATGCTTTGATGGGTCCTCCGCTCAGTACGAAAATTAACTTTCTTGAGGTTGAAATTGTTAGCTTGACATTGAGGGACTCGAAGCAATGAGGAAGTAGAGTGGATTGGGTACTCTTGAAGTTTGTGGGGTAAATGGGAAGGGGTGGGGGAGGGGAGCTGGGAGAATTTAAGACAGGGTGTGAAAGTGAAAAGGTAGTGACATGCCACAGCAGTGGAGATATGGGGAAGCTCAGCTACTAAATAGATTAACTCTTCTAGTTACCCAGCTGGGAGGATGGTGGCTGGGACATCCTCCGTTGATTTGGCTTGAGAATTTGCCATTTGATGTCTTTTAATGTACAATATGAAATGTGGGAGAATCCACCCTCCCATAAAACAACAAAAGACATTGCAGTTATTGAATATTAAGACATGTTAATATTGCTTTCCTCCAAGAAACACTTAAGTTCTTTGGAGCATGCTAAATTGTGTTGCTGGTGGGTAGGAACGTATTTTGAATTACTAGCTTAGAATAAAAAGGCAAAAGTAGTTATACTGATTCGTAAAGGTATCAATGTGGTTACTCATAGGCAGATTCAAGATCCTTTAGAAACATGAAGGCAGATAAAGACCAAATGGCCCATCTATAGCATCCACTATCTTCTCCTCCTCCTCAGTAGATATTATATTACATTAGAGATTTCTATTCCACCATTACCTTGCGGTTCAAGGCGGATTACAAAAGAATTACAAAAGACGGATTACAAAAGAGGATATCTGGTAATTTCCAGGGGGGATAAAGAGTAGATCAGGTTGCTTCGGGGAATCAGGAAGGTAATGGGAAGTGTGAAGGAACTTGCGGTATTAAGTCGTTTTCAGGGATTTCTTGAAAAGTAGAGTCTTTGTTTCTTTTCTGAACGTTTTGTAGTCTGGGGTCATTATCAGTAGATTGGAGATTTGGTTGTCTAGTTTTGCTGCTTGAGTGGCTAGGAGGCCATCATATAGTTTCTTCTGTTTAACTTCTTTGATTGGAGGGTGCGTAAATGGAGTATGGGTTTTCCTATGTCTAGATGAGATAGTTTGGATGAGGCGGTTGTTCAGGTAGTTTGGGTTGTTGCCGTTTATAGTTTTAAATAGTATACAGTAGAATTTAACTAGTATTCTTGCCGGAATTGGAAGCCAGTGTGAATTGAGGTATGCCTCTGTGATGTGGTCGTGTTTTCCTTAATGAGCAGATAAGTCTCAGTGCTGTGTTTTGGATTGTTTGTAGTTGTTTTGTCATTTTGCTGGGCAGGGGAGATAGAGAATGTTGCAATAGTCTAGAAGACCTAGGACTAGGGATTGTACTAAGAGTAGGAATTGTGGTCTATCAAAGAATTTTCGAACTTGTCTTAAGTTTCTCATAACTGCAAATGATTTCTGTATTGTTTTATTGATTTGTGGTTGCATGGTGCAACATCTGTCTATCGTCATTCCTAATAGTTTGAGTGTGGGTTGAACGGGGTAATTGATTGAGTTAATTTCTATATTGGTTATGGTTGGGACTTTGTTATTTTCGAGGAGGATGAATTTTGTTTTGTCTGGGTTCAGTTTCAGTTTGTGATCTTTCATCCATGTTACTACTGCTTCTAGTGTTCAGTGTAGTGTGTCTGTCATGGAGGGCTTTGGTTGATCAAAAGGTAATTGATATATAATTGTTTCTGTTATTCTAAACTCTAAGGGGCTGATTCTCAAAATGTGCATCCCTATTTTAGGTGGCGATAGGTGTCCTACCGCCATCAGGCAGCCAATCAGGGCATACATTTTTAGAAAAAATGCTGCCGCGGAAGGCATCTGTGGTGCATCTATAGGGACATGCTGGTACACTTCAGCATGCTCTAGGTGGGACGTGGGTATGGTTTCGCCCAGAAGTGGCCTTGGGCTGGCTTAAGCATCGGTATGCGTCTCCATAGATGGAAGACAGATGCCTTAAATGTAGGCCTGCAGAATATTAGCCTACATTTAAGGTGTCTATTCGGGACTGTAGACCTGATTCTGAATAGGATGCTGCTGCGAGATTGATAAATGATCGGCAGCCACTAATACCGACATCCTATATAGAATCAAGCCCTAAGTTTTTTGTTTTATGCAACATATATGGAGCTTACTTGAACATTTGTTCAGTCAGGAATAAAGCACAACTGGTCAAAGACTGGCTGGAAGAAACCCATCTGGATATTCTACTTCTAACTGAAACATGGCTAATCTCTGATCAGGATATCATCATAGGTGATATACTACCTTCAGACTACAAAATTATCCCTTTATCAAGAATAAAAAAAAGAGGAGGTGGTTTAGCAATAATTCTCCGAGACCACTTAAAGTTCCACTTAAAGTGTTAGACTCCAAACTGACTACTGACCTGGAAATTCTCACCTGTAAAATATCTAAAGAGGATTGCAAAGGATTGCAAAGACAACTTGATCCTCACAATATTTTACATTCCCCCCAACAAATGGCACCTAGCAAAAGAGGAATTCTATGAATTCCTCCTTGCAAACTCGGTAGCCGGTGCCTATAACTTTATAGCCGGGGATGTTAATTTACACCTCGAACAGGCAGACAATTCCAATGTAACTGACCTACATTCCTTCCTTACATCATTAGGGTTCTCCAAACCATCCCCGACTAAAACCTACCAGAAAAGTCACCACTTAGATCTGATCACATTCCTTTCTAATGCTCCAATGACCCCCAATATAAGTCTCAAAGGTGAAACCTGGTCCAATACTCCCTGGTCGGACCGTCTCTTATGCAACTTTGAACTATGCTGGATTAAAAGACAACTTAAAACAAAACCAAGGAACAACTTCAAAGAGAAAACTATTTGCACAAGAGGACAGCTGAACCCAGTAGAATTTTGGACGCACTATAGCTTAATCTCCAACCCAGCTTTTGACCCTAACTTCATTTTAGGATGGAAAAACTTTAGTGATCAGGTCTTAAACGACATAGCCCCTCTGAAAAAATGTAAAAAAAGACAACGTTTATCAGACAACTGGTGCGATACCGACTTAATGGTCTTAAAATGAGAATTATGCAAATTGGAAAGAATATGGTGCAAAACAGGGAAAGATGAGGATAGACTTACTTGGCGACTAAAGGTTAAAGAATACAAAATAATGATCAAAGAAAAGCGTAGCAAACATTACTCCCCCAAAATTAATTCTCCCACTTTAAATAGTCATGAACTCTTCAAAACAGTCAATTCTTTGTTTGATATTGAATTCCACAAGCACTCCAATACAGACTCTCCACCCCCTGCGGCGATCTTAGCTAACTTTTTCACTACAAAAATCCCCAAATTGAGATTGTCTCTTGCAGATTTAAGCATAGATTTACCTATAATGTTTCCTGCCTTAGACAAAGAATGTAGAGCTGTTGATATGATCTGGAATCACTTTGAAAACCCAGACTGGAGCTACTTCCTCAAGCTTTACTCAAAATATGTAAAATCCAATTGCTTATTGGACAACTGCCCACTGACTATTATGAAAACAGCTCCTATCTCCTTCAAGGCTGAACTTTTTAACTGGGTTTCATCATGCATGCGTACCGGTAAATTCCCGGAGGAACTTGGTCATATCCTCATGACTCCTATTATCAAAAACCCAAAGGAGTCTGTTTCCTTGATGACCAACTACAGACCCATTGCCAACATACCAATGGTGGTGGATGCCTGGAATGCGCTCCCGAGAGAGGTGGTGGAGAGTAAAACTGTGACTGAGTTCAAAGAAGCGTGGGATGAACACAGAAGATTTAGAATCAGAAAATAATATTAAAGATTGAACTAGGCCAGTTACTGGGCAGACTTGTACGGTCTGCGTCTATGTATGGCCGTTTGGAGGAGGATGGGCAGGGGAGGGCTTCAATGGCTGGGAGGGTGTAGATGGGCTGGAGTAAGTCTTAACAGAGATTTCGGCAGTTGGAACCCAAGCACAGTACCGGGTAAAGCTTTGGATTCTCGCCCAGAAATAGCAAAGAAAAAAAACAAAAACATTTAAATTGAATCAGGTTGGGCAGACTGGATGGACCATTCGGGTCTTTATCTGCCGTCATCTACTATGTTACTATGTTATACCATTCTTTCTTAAACTAATGGAAGGTCTGGTTAACATTGACCTCACGGAATATTTAGAGAAGTTTAACATTCTACACGATTCTCAATCTGGCTTCCGAACAAATTACAGTACTGAAACAGTTTTGGCCTCCATGACTGACCATCTTTTCCATTTGTTTTCCTGGGAAAAAAGTGCACTGGTACTGCAATTCGACCTGAGCAGTACCTTCAACCTTGTTGATCATGACCTCCTGCTTAGGTGCCTTGATTCCATCGGCATTTCCGGACAGGTACTAAATTGGTTCAAAGGTTTCCTAAAAAAACATACATACCAGGTTTACAGCGAAGGAACCTACTCTCAAGCTTGGTCCAGTCCCTGTGGAGTGCCACAGGGCTCCCCACTCTCCCCCTCACTTTTCAATATCTACACGGCGTCACTGGGAAATATGCTATCCGATTTAAAACTGAAATCGTACATATACGCTTGAGATGATATAACAATTATTATTCCCATAACCTCATTGACCCAAGAGACAGAACAATTCATCTCATCCGTTCTTACCAAGGTAGAACATTGGACTATGCACTCCAAACTAAAACTAAATCCCGAAAAAACCAAGATCTTTTTGGCAAGTCCCAATAACAAGATCGTGAACACCTCCTTGAGACTAAATGGATCAGATTATCCAATTAATCCCAGAACCAAAATCCTTGGCGTCACCCTGGACCAAAGCCTGACGTTTGAAGATCACACTAATGCTCAAGTCAAAAAATGCTTTCTCACTCTATGGAAATCACACCATTAAACAATACTTTGATTTCTTTTCCTTTCGACTGCTGGTTCAATCCCTGATCTTAAGTACCTTAGACCAGTGTTTCTCAACCTTTTTACACCCGTGGACCGGCAGAAATAAAAGAATTATTTTGTGGACCGGCAAACTACTAGAACTAAAATTTAAAAACCCCGTTTACGCCCCATCTCCGCGAGCTCGGTCCCCGCAAACCATCTGATCCCATCTGCACAAGCCGCAGTTATGATTTTATATTGAACGTATTTTATTAAAGTATAAAAAGAAACAATATTCTGAACAATTGTGATTTTATAAATACAAATATACAGAGCACGGACCAACAAAACCCCTGTCTCCCCTCCCCTTCACATATATCCCCTCTACTATCAAGAAAATTGAACAAGCCAAGTTATTATAGAATGCTACATAGAAATATCATGCTAACAGAATACTGCAGTCCCCAGTTATGTCTCTAGCAGGATATATATTTCAAATCTGATATATTCTAATGACAAAATAGAAATAACATTTTTTTTTCTACCTTTTGTTGTCTCTGGTTTCTGCTTTCATCTTCTTTTTACTCTTTTCCTTCCAGCGTCTGCCCTGTCTCTTCAATCCAGCATTTGCGCGTTCCATCTAATGTCTGCCCTCTCCCCCTTCCATATATATCTGACTTCTTTCTATGCCCCTTTCCCCTGTCCATCCAGCCTGTGCCTCCTCTCTCCTTTTTATATCATTCATTCCAGCTTCACTGCCTTCTTCATTTTTATCTCTCCTACACCAGATCTAGCATCTTTATCCCTCTCTCATTTCTCTGCTGACCCCCTTTCCAGCATCAATGTCTCTCTACTTTCTCATTCCTCTCTTTCCCCTTTCCCTCATCTGATCTCACCATTCCACACTGACCCCCTTCCCCTCCTGTAATCTCCCTGCCAGCTGTTTCCTTCCTTTTTTTCTTTCTCCCTTCCCTCCTCCCTCTATCCAACATTAACTCTCTTCCCATCCCTTTCCCTCCTCCCCTCCCAGCAGCATCTCTCCTTCTTCTCCCTTCCCTCCTCCCTCTATCCAACATTAACTCTCTTCCCATCCCTTTCCCTCCTCACCTCCCAGCAGCATCTCTCCTTCTAACTCCCTCCAAGTCCAGTAACAGCTCTCCCTTTATCCAGCAGCTTCCCAGCCTCCTACAGTGGCTTCCTCCCCTTCCAACAGCTCTCAGTACTTGCCTGCAGGAAGTTGCTGGTAAATCACTGCCCTGGCAAGTAGGAGAGCTGGTGGGAGGGGAGACAGCCACTGTGAAGGCTCCCCAGGATCTTGCTCGCACATGCTGACCATCTCCCTCCACCTGCACCTGTATCTGCAGTTCTCTCCGTGGCCCTCTTCAGCAACTCGGCAGGGGCGGCGATCAAGACAGGCTGCCAACGTCGGGACCTTCACTCTCTGAGTCCCGCCTATTTTGTTTCAACTTCCTGTTTCCTAACAGGCGAGACTCACAGAGTGAAGGCCCCAACGTCAGCAGCCTGTCTTGATCGCCTGAGGCTGGGAGGAACCGCAGTCGGCAGGAAATTTAACTGCCGACTTGATCTTGCCGGCCCTGCACGGACCGGCAGAAATTTTCTGCAGACCGGTGGTTGAAGAACAGTGCCTTAGACTACTGCAATATTATATACTTGGGATCTCTCAAGAAAACCATCAAATGACTGAGAGTCATCCAAAATGCTGCAATCCGTCTCATTTATGGCCCGAAGAAATCAGACCATGTAAGCCCATATTACAAAAAACTACATTGGCTACCTGTGGAAGCAAGGGTCATTTTTAAGTTTGCTTGCCTTTGCTTCAAAACCATGACAGGTTCATCCCCATCCTATCTGTCTCACCAATTTGAATTCCCAGGCACAACTAATACACGCAGTACCTACTTGTTCGCTTTTTCATCCCTAAAGGGCTGCACCTACAAGAGATACCTCGATAGAACACTATCATTCCAAGAAGGCAAATGGAGCAAATGTTTAACTAACTTCATCTCAAATGCACTTTCGTACCAAACGTTTAGAAAGTCAATAAAAACTTAACTCTTTGACAAATTTCTCTGACCCCACTACAACCTGATGTACTTCCAAAACACCTCCAGATCAACCTGACTAAACTTAGCATGCCAATGTAATTTCAAAAGTTCTCTGTAAAGTCACTGTCTGTATACAGTCTCTTCCCCTGTAAGTCGTTTAGAACTGTTTGTGGTATGGCAGTATATAAAAATAAAGTTATTATTATTATTATATATGCCCTTAATAACCTGGGAAGACATTTTTTTAGGCAGCTTTATTCTATGGGGGACAGCCTATTTCGTATTGGGAGGGGGATTTTAATGAAGTATATGATCCAGCATTAGATAGATTGCAACCCATTGGCAGACATGGGGGGGGGGGGGCAGACGGGGAGGTTCCTATCTTTGCTCATCTGAATTTCAATACTGTTAAGCGTGAATCTGTGGTTTTAGCTTGTTCCTTGCAGAGGAAGGGAAAGAGTGCAAAAAGGAAAGGTGCCCCAAACCAGAGCAGCTGCACTGTTTAAAGACAGTAAAATTCCCTCCCCTAGCAATCATGTTAAATAAATTGGACCAGCTTTTTAAATCCGAAATGTTGCCGTTCCTCTCCCCACTGCAGGAGAAACTACAGCCTGACCGCCCCTCTGGCAGGAAGTCCCCCGCGCAGGCGGCTTCTCTTTCTCTGCTTGGTCCGCTCACACAAGAAAAGAATAGCACGTCAGCAGGAAATTAAAAAAAAAAATAAAATCGGCTTCTTTTTTTAAACCAGTATTTCAGTACTGTTAAATGGGAATCCTGGAGATCCTGGTTTTACCTTATTCCTTCTTTTAATGTACGGTTGCTTGCTATCTTCCTGTATGGAGGAGGGTACGTAAATCTCACATACAAGCAGCAACCTCCTTTGATTCCCAGCAGAGCGCTTTAGTCTCCTGGCTGGTTCAGTTGCAGCTCTCGCCTGCCAGCCCCTCCAGTCCACTGGCCTTCTCTGACAACATGAGGCGGATCGCTCTGGCTGTCCTTGCAACGCTAGCCTCCCTGAAAACCTGGTCGGGATTTCATCTGCATTGGACCGCTCCAAACAGTTATAGGAAACGCGTCAGTACGGAGGGGGGAGGTGCAGATGAGTAAATGCGAGGGTGGAGTGAGTGAAGCTCCAGGGCGGGGAGGGGCGAGCGCGCAGGCAGCTGCTACTGGCTCTGGTCTGTCACGTGTTACACAGGGTGTCGGGACGTTAAAAACTGAAACCATGGGGCTGTCTAGTTAAACAAGCTTCAACAGGAGCTTACAGTAGAAGAGCAGAAGCTTAGGAGTTAATACCCAGGCTCCTACGCTGAAGGTACTATGTTTTGCCGGGGCTTTGCTCCTGCTGTAATTTTTTTTGATTGTCTGTATCTAATAGTGGCCTTTTCTCCCCCACCCGTCTTTCTGGGATCTTAAGTTACTAGATCTGCTGCCTAAAAGGGTTTGTGTCTGTCTCTCTGGTTTGCTTGCAATGACTAGCTAAATATATGAAAAGCGGATCTATGCCATGCTGGGGTTTTTTTTTGCTCTGTAAAGAGGCATTCCTCAAGACACAAACCAAAATTAGAAAGCATCTGAAAGGTAGCACACGCTGTGAGTTTGAGTTTAGGGAGGGGGTGTCAGCTGTGCGAAGAGGAGCTTACACAAAAAGTGACAAATGGAAAGTTTTGAAAATGTGGCCTCTCAGCAGATGTTCTGCCCTAAGGGTGTGGCAAGGCGTGCAAGTTGAATTCTCTCTGTTATAGCTTGTTGAGGTTCTGTATACACTGGCTTTCCGTTGTGCCTGTGAATATAATGCAGACTTCCAAAAACTGTCTGCCCTCAAGTGCTGGAACTTCCCACTAGTGCTGTAAGTCTCTGTGTTGGTGACAGTTCAGCACATCATTGGTGCCTGAAAGCTGAGCTGTTTGTGATATATTGAAAAAAAATTAATAGATCCCCCCTCCCCCAACCCTTTAAAGAATCAGCTCATTTTTCCATGCATTACAGAATCAAGGTGATAAGTGCCATTTAAAACAAGTATGGTTATGAAATTATCCATTCCTGCTTTAATTTTTTCTCCCTGGTTTCCTCAGTCACATACAGTGGAAATGCAGTATGTTAAACTCCTTTGCCTCAAGGTTGTCTCAATAATGGCCTATGGACTTGAATAAAGTTATTATTATTTTAGGAAATTAGCCAAACCTTTCTTAAACCCTGCTAGCTGCTTTCACCCCATTCTCTGGCAACAAATTCAAGAGTTTAAATACACATTGAATGAAGAAATATTTTCTCCAGTTTGTTTTACATCTACTGCTTCATATATCTTCATTGCATGCCCCCAGTCCTAGTACTTTTAGAAAGAGTAAACAAGTGATTCACATCTACCTGTTACAATCGAGGAGATATAGAACTGAATGCACAATATGCTGGACCAGCGCAATACAAATATGTAAGATTAAAGAGCTGGGAGAGAAGAATGAGTATTGTAGTGGGCTTTGAGTAGAATACAAGATGGGAAGTCCTCTGTGGTTTCAGAAGAGGAAGAAAAGTGACAGCAGCTAAGGGCAGAGGTATAATGGTGGCTTGTTTCTTTGTAAGCTAGATTGTCTCCAAACAAGGGATCTCAAAGTCCCTCCTTGAGGGCCGCAATCCAGTTGGGTTTTCAGGATTTCCCCAATGAATATGTATTGAAAGCAGTTCATGCACATAGATGCCATGCATATTCATTGGGGAAATCCTGAAAACCCGACTTGATTGCAGCCTTCAAGGATGGACTTTGAGACCCCTGCTCCAAACCGTGTAGCAGCTGATCCCATTACAGTTTATGCAGGGGATGTTACCAACATGGGCTACCGATAAAACAGTTAGTTATTTTACTGTTTACATCATTTATCAGTAACAAGATCTCATTGCTTGGGGCCTGTGCAAAAATAGCAAGAGTTACAGGCAAAATAACAAGTCTTCAGTTAGCCCACGTTAATTACTACACATTCTATTCTTTTAATATTCATGTGGCAAATTTTGTGGACACAGATGGTGCTTAATATTTTTAAAATATGATTTTAAATCATATTCAGAGAAAAAAAAAAGCACAGTTCTCCTGCTTATGTTGCCAGTATTTAAATATAGATATACACATGTATCATATGTGAGCATGGCTGACTCACAAATCAATTGTGCAAAACTGCTTTGACTGTGTTTTATACTGCCCATACAGTGGCAAAGATAAAATAAATCCCTTTTAAATTAAAAAGTTGAGAACCTGTGCCCGCACCCTCCTGAAATTTGCTGTCACAGGCACACGCTAGGTTTACAAACAAGCAGCTTTTAAACTGAGTGCTCTTTTTCAATTACTTTTTTATCTTTGAGCGTCTAGTACGGCACATAATACCAGTATTTATTTCAAAGTATAGAAATAGTCAAGTCAGAGAGAGTTAAAGATGACAAAACTAGAATATGTATGTGAATCGGAAAATCTTTCCAACGGTAGTTTGAAGGGGAAAATATGGCGTTAGGGTGTGGGGGTATAGAGAGAAGGGAGAAATGGATAATCTACAGTAATTAACTATAAACTGGTAATCAAATTTTTTGATGACACAAAGTTATTCGAAGTCATTATTTTGTAAGACTGGACATCTAAGTGGCAGATGAAATTTAGTATGGAAAGTGATACATATAGGGGTCCTTTTATCAAGGCGTGGTAGAGGTTTAACACGTGAAATACCACGCGTTAAACCACCTACCGTGCTAGTCACTAACGCGTCCATAGACGAGGTGTTAGTTTTTTGGCTTGCCGCGAGGGTTAGCGCGTGATGAAATGTCCAATGCGCTAACCCCCATAGTGATAAAAGGAGCCCATAGTGGAGCTGTACTGAATAGTATATTTACTATTCTGCTGAATACGAATACAGGGGGTCCCTGTATGCCTAGGTAATAGGCTCCAAGACCTACCGCGGATAAGTGAAACTGCAGATAATAGCTAACACTATTATACTGCGGTTTACCACCCAAACACTGAGCACTCCCCACCTGCCTGTACTCTACCTCACTGTGCACACAGCCCCTCCCCCAGCATATCTCCTCAAATCTACACCAGCAGCAAGCAGCATCTGTGACCAGCTCATTGTCTGTGTCCCTCTTTTCAACCCTGAGTTGAGCATTTAAAAAGGTTCATAAAGCTTATAAATGACTTCATTCTTCTCTTTTTAGATTTATTTTTACCCTTTATTCTACCTTACACACAGCACTTGCATAGCCATGCCTCTCGTGTGTGAACTCTCCCTGGTAAGTCCATGTTACCAATCTACTTTCACCTTCATCTTATGAGACTAGCCACCACTATTCACAAGCCTCACAAATCTGACTTGTATCACTAACCTGGGCCTAGGAAACTCTCCCATATCCAAGATAAATCTCATTGTACACTAAGGAGGTACCTAGTACCCACCCCTTTCCCCATGACTCCTCCTCCTAATACTGACTTTCCTAAATCTCTCTCTTCACTCCAATCCACTTAACCTCCCACCACCACCATGCCACTCACTCTTTGATTTCAGCACCTCACCCTCCTTTTTGTTGGCCATCCTCTTCTCAGCCCTATAGCTTCAACACTTTCGCCCTCTCATTCAGGTATCTCCACTCTACCTGTATACATATTGACTGTGGCGCAGCCCCCCTCCTCCCCGATGGCCTCTGTCGCACTCATCCTTCGTATTTTCCTACTCCTTCTTTTGCTCCTCCCAGCCAGCCCTCACACCATAATGCAACCAATCTTATTTCTGTTTCTCCCCTCCCTCCTTCCTCTCTACCTTTCTCATGTGCCTTGTGGAATGTCTTCTCTGTCTCCTACAAACTTGCCTTCATCCATGACCTCTTTATCTCTCAAACTTTCCACCTGCTAGCACTAACTGAGACCTGAATCTGCTCTGAAGACTCTGCTTTAACTGCCACTCTGTGTCATGGAGGCTACCTTTTCTCACATAACACCTCGCCCAGTTGGTCATGGAGGTGTTGGGCTGTTACTCTCACCATATTGTAGATATCAACCCCTTCCACCTCAATCTCACTGCTATCCCTCTTTTGAAGTCACCCTGATATTCTCTCCACCATTGTCTCATCCTTCCCTTCAATTACTAAGTCACATAGATCTGTCAATGAAGCAGTCTCCTCCTATAACACCATTCTCTATTCTGCTCTAGATACTGTCACTCCTCTCAGTGACATCCTATAAGGTGCACCAGACCCCAACATCTGCTATCTGAATTTCAGAACGTCTTTGGCTTAAATCCCGCACACGTGCTGACTTCATACACTTCAGATTCCAGCTTGACATCCAGTCTGCCCTCTCACTTGCCAAACAAGAATTCTATGCCCATATAACTAACTCTAATGGCTTAACATTGTCTCTTTGATACACTCAAGTCTCTACTTAAAGTGCCCCCACCTCCAATCCCCACCTTCACTTCCTCTCCAACGACAGCAAAGTTTTTCCACGACAAGATTCATGTTGAGTTCTCAACCAGGTCACCTCCCTCCAACCCCCCTTATCTGTTCACTCTGCCAACCTCCCCCTAACTCCTGCCAACCTCCCCTTAACTCCTGCCAACTCTTCTGCCTTTTCTGAAATTACTGAAAAGGAAACTGCACATCTCTTCTCCTCTTCTCCTCCTCCAAACTCACTACCTGCTCCTGTGATTTGATTCCTACCCACCTACTTGACACTATCTCTCCCACTGTAATCCATCCTATCTGTCACATCCTCAACCTATCATGCTCTACTGCAACTGTTCCTGATGTCTTTAATCATGTTATAGTTACAACTCTCCTCAAAAAATCCTCACTTGACCCCATATCCCGCTCCATCTATCGCCCCCATCTCCCTTAAGGGCGATACTTGATTTTGCTGTTCACTGCCGTTGCCTGGACTTCCTTTCATCTCAAGCTATTTTTGATCCACTTCAATCAGGCTTTCACCCACTCCATTCCACGTAAACTACCCTTGCAAAAGTCTCTAATGACCTTTTCTTTGGCAGATCCAAAGGCCTTTACTCTATCCTCATCATTCTAGATCTATCTGCTGCCTTCGATACTGTTAATCACCACCTATTCCTCGATATGATGTCCTCACTGCGATTCCAAAGATCTGTTCTGGGTTCTGTTCTCTGCTAGTTTTCTTCATATCTCTCCGATCACATTTTTAGTGTATGCAGTGGTAGATCCTTCTCCATTGCTATCCCACTGTTGATCGGTGTACCTTTTAAGGCTGTCTTGGGCCCTCTCCTTTTCTCCATATATACCTGCTTCTTCAGTACACTGGTCTCCTGCCATGGATTTCAATATTGCCCGTTTGCTGATGACTCCCAGATCTACCTCTCTGTATCAGATATCTCTATGGGAATCCAGGTCTGAGTCTCAACCTGCTTGTCCGACATTGCCACCTGGATGTGTCAACTGCCATCTAAAATAAAACTAAATGTGGTTATGACTGATCTCCTTATTTTTCCACCTCCCCCCATTCTCTATTTCTGTGGACAACACTCTCCTCCACCCAGTCTTGTCAGCTCGCAACCTTGGGGATCATCTTTGACTCCTCTCTCTCCCTCTCCACTCAGATCCAACAAACCACTAAAGCTTGTCGCTTCTTCCTCCTATAATATTACTAAAATCCAGTCTTTCCATTCTGAGCACATTATCAAAACCCTTATCCACTCTTTCATCACCTCTCGCTTAGACTACTGCAACTTGCTTCTCTCAGGTCTTCCACCCAACCATCTCTCTTCCTTTCAATCTGTTCAAAATTCTGCTGCACAGCTTATATTCCATCAGAGCCACAATATTCACTCACATTACCCCTCTTCTCACGCCACTTCATTGGCTCTCCATTCATTTCTGAATGCAGTTCAAATTCCTCATATTGACTTACAAGTACATTCATTCTGCATCCCCCCCCCTGCAATATCTCTACTCAATTATCTCCATTCATTGGGTAAGGCCCTCTTATCCATACCCTTCTCCTCTTCTGCCAACTCAGACTCCATCCCTTCTATCTTGCTGCGCTCTATGCCTGGAACAGACTGCCTGAATAAATACGTCAAGCTCCGTCTCTAGCAATATTCAAATCCAAGTTAAAAGCCCCCCTTTTTTTTTGGCTGCTTTCAACTGTTAACTATGTCCATCCTACTCCCCGGGTTGGGCCTATGTGCTTAAGGCCCCGCCCACAGGAGGAGCCTAAGGCTCCTGGGCCTATTCAGATTGGCCCAAGTGCCTCAGGCCCCACCTGTGGGCGGGGTTTCAGCTGCCTGGGCCAATCCGGCCCCATTCCGGAGCCGGCTGGCCTGCTGGATGGGCGGGCTTGGCACCCGTCCGTCCGGCCAATGATTTGAGGTTCGTGGTTGAGGGCGAGGGGGTTGGGGGTTGCGGGTCGGCGGGGGGGCTGATCGGGGTTCGGGGGGTAGACGTTGGTGGGAGGGAGGTTGTGTCGAGAGCAGGAGGGCCTGGGATCCCTCCTGCCCGCATTGTAGTGGGGGATAGGGGGGTCTGCCTGGGCAGGAGGGGTTGGGCTCCCTCCTGCCTGATCGTAATTTGGGGGGGGCCCACGGGGCAGGAGGGCTTGGGCTCCCTCCTGCCCAGAACGTAATTGGAGGGGGGGGTCACAGATCGCTGGGGCCAGGAGGGCTTGGGTTCTCTCCTGGCCTGATGTTGTCGCGGGGTGCCGTGGCTGTTGGGGCAGGTGAGCTCCCTCCTGCCCCGATGTCATTGGGGGTGCCACGGGGCAAGAGGGCTTGGGCTCCCTCGTGCCCCGATATTGTCGGGGGGTGTGATGTATCGCGGCAGGCGAGATTGGCCATCTCACCTGCTGCGATGCGATCACTCCTCTACCCGAACTGCCACAACCCGTGGCAGGAGAGATTGGGCATCTCTCCTGCCATGATGGTTGCGGTGAGTGGGTGGGTAGGTTGCCGTGCCACTGAACTGATCGCGCCAGCTGCCACAGCTCAGCGGCCCCTTTTTCGGCACTTAGACCTGTTTTGACTTCGTCTAAGTCAAAAAGGTATAAGTGCCGACTAGGCAACCTGCCTAAGGTTTTGGTTATACCTGCTGCACGCCAAGGTGTAGGTTGGCCCACCGCCTGCCCTTTCCCCTCCTCTAAACGCACCTCTTTTCTCTCTGTGCGTTTAGTGGCAGGGGAAGGCCTAAGCTGGTTTTAGATACGATCAGGCTTTTTGATCGTCCAAGTAGCCATTTAGGACACCTTTTTTTTAGACTTTTTAAAAAATTATTATGAATCCCTAAATGTATAACCCTTCATAGCGACTGCCCCAACTTTGTTGGTTGAGTTGAGAACTTTTCAGCGGCCCCTCATACATCCATTTGCCTGCATTTAAATAGAATTGCAATAATTTTTGCTGGGCGGGTTGATTCTCGCGCTAGTGCCTTCTAAACATTAAGCGTAGCTTTACATCGGTGCTAGTCTGGCCTAATTGACTGTAGCAGTGGTGTTAGGTTCTGAGCATCGTCCTGAGAGTGACCAAACCATGAACACAAAATCCTTGTGGAAGTCCAGTCAGACGAGTTATTTTTGTGTACTTTTCAAGCCATTTTTTGTTTGCCTTATCAACAGAATACCGGTTTCTGTTTGGGCTAAAGCAAATAAGTCTGTGTTTACTTGCGACTGAAGGGATCTATCTGTCAGTTGAATTGGTATGCAGAGAAGAGACCCAGGGTTGTCTGTCCAGCTTTCTAAATTCCTCCGTGTCTTGGACTTTGGACTCATTGTAGACTTGGTGTATTTTAGTAGATATAGTATGGCTGAATAGGCTCCCTTCTTCTTGCTGTGATGCAATTTCAGTTAGAGTGATCCTTTTCAAATGTGGAAACCATTAACAAAATATTGTAAGGATTAAGTAAAATTATTTCCCTTTTAATTATCAGTTCAGGATATAGGGAGGGGATATTTTTATTATTACATATATTATATAATAATGGAAGATATGGATGGGAGGGATGGAAAGGGGAAGGGATAAAAATTTATATAATGTACCAATGATTGTTAAGTGATATATTTATTGTTACTGTGAATGAATATATTTTACACTTAATGTAATTTTGAAAATGAATAAAGAATATTAAAAAAAAAAAATGATTTGCAGATGTTGACTTGGTTTCTGTGAGGAGATGATGGACAATATTTTGTCATGGATTCCTCAGAAAAGATCAGCCTTGGCACTGAAATTTCTAAACAGTCGCTCGTTAGCGTATCAAGTCTTTTGGGATATTGCAATACACTTTCAGCACAGTTATAATCTTGCCATAAGATTTATCCAAGTGGAAACTAGAGGAGGCATTTTAATCATACAGAGAGGGTGGTGGATGCCTGGAATGCGCTCCCGAGAGAGGTGGTGGAGAGGAAAACGGTGGCGGAGTTCAAAGAAGTGTGGGATGAACACAGAGGATCTAGAATCGGAAAATAGTAAATATTGAACTAAGGCTATACTGGGCAGTCTTGCATGGTATGTGTCTGTATATGGCATTTTGGTTGAGGATGGGCTAGGGAGAGCTTCAATGGCTGGGAGGGTGTAGATTGGCTGAAGAGAGTCTTGATGAAGATTTCAGCAGTTGGAACCCAAGCACAGTACCGGGTAGAGCTTTGGATTCTTGCCCAGAAATAGCCTAAGAAGAAAAAATTAAAAAAAAAATTAAATTGAATCAGGTTGGGCAGAATGGATGGACCATTCGGGTCTTTATCTGCCGTCATCTACTATGTTATGTTACTATATATATATCACTATTTTAACTATTGAAGGTTACAATAAAATTACAAAAGGACCCTTTTCCTAAAGTGTGCTAAACTCTTTACACACAAATTAGCACCCTGGCATAATAGCACTTACTAAGTCTGTATTATTGCATGCCATATATGGGGGTGGGAACTGGGTGGGTTATGGGTAGAGAATGTGTTTGGAATGTAGCTTGCAGTTAATGCAAGGTACTGGTGTTTGCTCTGACACTTGTACAGTTTTCACATAGGTGCATTAACCACCGCTTTTAGAGGAGGCTTTCAAAGGGTAATTCTGTGCATGTGATGTGTGTATAAATTTACAGAATTTTGAATTGTACACACATACTGTATCCCATGGATTTTATGTATCATGCCCAAATTTGGCAGCACTGCCAAGATGTGTGTGTAAATTGAGTAATGAGCTGTTCCACTATCGATAATTGGGTGCTAACCACTTGTTGAAGTTAATTGGCACTCATTAACATTTGTACACACATCTGGCTGCATGCTACAGTATTCTATTAGGTAAGGTGCTTAACTCTCGTAGCATGGCTTTCAAAAGGGGTGCGGCAATGGGAGGAGCATGGACTTTTTAGGGGCATTCCAAAAAGTTACAGGTGTTATATGTGGAATACTGAGTAAGCACGCCTAACCTGAGAGCCAGCATTTGTACCAGGTCTTATCAGGAGTAAGTCTGGTGCCCAAAAGTTAAGAATGGGAATTGGTATTGCTTGCATTTTTTTTTTTTTTTTGAGGGGGGGGGGATGTCGCCCATTTTATGTGCTGTTCATAGAATTCCACCCTATGTGTGTAAATGGCCATATTCTATCAAAGTGCTCTGCTGTAAATACCCACTTTAACTTGCATAGCAGATAATTTGCAAGGCGTATATTCAGGGGAAGAGCATGGGTAAGACATAAGTGAGACTCCCAGTTAACCCTTTCAGGACCAAGGGACATATTTGTCCCATAACTTTAAAATCCTATAAATTTTGATTGGGATAGTCTACAGTTCTAAATTTGATATGTACGGATTCCATATGATACTGCCTTTATGTAAACAAACTGGTTCCGACATTCATTCATTAGCGTCATTGCTAGATTGACGAGAAGATTCACTTGCCACACTGTCCATAAGCCAGAAGTGTGATTTTTTTAAAATAAAAATAATGATATTTCACAAAAAAAATCAATTTTTTGGCATCTGCAAGCCCTTTTTACCATAAAAATGTCGTCAAAACCACAAAAATTGGCCTACGATCCTTATGGTCCTGAAAGGGTTAAACAGGTAATTTAAGACATAGTAGTCATACTAGTCCATAAGATCCAGGATCCTGTTGCCAATAATGGCTAATCCAAATCACAAGTACCTGGCAGAATCCCAAAGAGCAGCAAGATTCCATGCCATCGATCCCTGCCACCTTTAGGTGTCCACATTTACAACAGCTGTATGGCTAGTAAAAGTGTGGACACCTGCATGTTGGAAACACTGATACCAGATTACACTACGATCTCCAATTTAAAACAAATCTTTAAATGGCTGCATGTGTGTGGACATGTCGAGTGGTGCATAGATGGTGATTCAGGCTGTGAAGACTTGTACGGTCTGTGTCCTGCAGTCTGGTTTAGGGTGGGCTGGAGAGTGCTCTGACAGCAATCTTGGTAGCTGGAATGTGAGGAGAGTGCTGGGTAGACTTTTACGGTCTTGTGTCCTGCAAATGACAAGATGGATTCAGATGGGCTGGAGTGGGTTTTGATGGCAACTCCAGTAGCTGGAATGTAAGGACAGAGCCGGGCGGACTTTTATGGTCTGTGCCCCAGAAATCAAAGCAAGACGAGGATCAAATATTTTTATATCGCGTTCATTGTTGATTTTAATTGTGAATTGATAATAAGTGTGACTGTGGAGCAGACTGTTCAAGTCTTTATTTGCCACCATTTACCATGTGAACATAAGAATTCCCCCTGCTGGGTCAGACCAGTAGTCCATCGAGCCCAGCAGTCCGCTCCCATGGCGGCTCTTAGGTCAAAGATCAGTGCCCTAACTGAATCTTGCGTACGTTCTGGTTCAGCAGGAACTTGTCTAACTTTGTCTTGAATCCCTAGGTTCTTTTATAAAATGCAGTCTCAAGGTGCTTAAATGGAGGAATCCAGTCATAGAATTATCCCTATATGCATTTATGTTAGCTGTGAAGAATTTTAACATGTGCTTAAGAACATTTCACTACAGAAGGCATGCTGGACAGGTTCTCAACAATTACTACACAGCCTTAATGAGCAGTATTTATTAATTTAAAAAGCTTATAGGTTGCTTATACTGAAGCAGATTACAAAACCCCCCAAACATAATTATAAGATAAAATCAGCAAAAACCACTATACACTATAAAATATAATAAAACAAGACAATATACAGATATCCATTATTCACTTCATTCCTTCAGTCACTGCTTCTTAACCACTTAAACAGCTTGTATAAAAAGAGAAGTTTTTTAAAATACATTTTTAAAACTCTGAATGTTATTATTCATTCTTAATTGCCCAACCAGATTATTCCATTGCTTCACCCCTGCCACTGAAATAGCCATAGCTCTAGTACTATATGCACAAAAGAATTGACTCCAAAAATAGAAAACTGTCTACAGAGAGTGATCAAATCTTATATACTCCGCTCAGAGATATGAAACTCAAAAAAGGGTGGCTTTTTAGCCTTCCTTTTTTGAGTTTCATATCTCTAAGCAGAGTATATAAGATTTGATCACTCTGTAGACAGTTTTCTATTTTTGGAGTCAGTTCTTTTGTGTATATTGAATCACCTTTCTGACCTCCCATTTATAAATTGGTCCCTGGTTTTCTAAGGAAATAGCTCTAGTACTAGCATACTTCACTTGCTGTAACTCATCAACAGATAATAAGCACATCATGTTCTCCGATCTTAAAGATCAATGGGACTGATGTAATGTCACAGCATGTGAAAGATGCCACGATATCCCTCGGTAAATTGCTTGAAAGATCAACACCAAAACCTTAAACACTACTTGATATTTGAAAGGTAGCCAATTAAATTTTCGTAGTACAGTGTTCCCCTCTCATTCTTGAATCGCGGACTTGCTCATTCACGGTCTGCTCTGACCTCCTCTTCCTGTAGTAAAGTTGGGCTACACCAATCAGGAGTTCCATGTTAAAGCAGCTCCTGATTGGTGTAGCCCGACTTTACTACAGGAAGAGGAGGTCAGAGCAGACCATGAGTGATTTTCTTCACCCGCCAGCACTCCAGCTGCCCTCTTCTGCCTCCCCTGCCTTTTGACAGGCGAAAAAACTGCATTCACTGTTTTTTGAAATTCGTGGGGTTCCTGGAACAGAAACCCCCCCGTGAATTTCGGGGGAGTACTGTAAAGCTATTGTGTGCTCAAAATGTATTTATTTCCACCAAAGATTAAACATGTTGCAGCATTCTGAACCATTTGCAAAGATCTACATATGGATGATGACATACCCAAATAAAGTGCATTACAATAATCCAACCTTTGTAATACAATGGGGAATGCATTGATCTTAGTCTACTCAAAAGCCACATCTGAAAGCAAAAATAGACCCAACAAGCTTAAACTCATTACAAAAATTAAATAAAATAGATGTAACTTACAAGAAACCAAACTCAAGCACAAAAGCAAAATTCCTGACCTAATGGAGAATACCTGACACTTGGTCCTCCCTCCTCACTGCATTCTAAAGTGTAGTTACTTACCTGTACCTTAGGTTCTCTGTGGACAGCAGGATAGTTTTTAGTCTCAGCAAATGGGAGTTGATGGGACATCACCCATATGTGGCTGACTCATCCTGCTTGTCCTAGAAGAAATATAATTTACTAGTATATGCAATATGTAAACTACTTTGCTTGTACCATAGAAAGCAGTAGTGTATATTAAAAAATCAAATTTAAATGCATGGAAAATGTAAAATCTAAAATTCAATCCTCTTTTTCTGAAAGATATAACAAATAGTGAGAAGAAGAATAGGTAATCATCTAACAGGAATTTTCAAGTAAGCAGTGGAGCTCAGAGGAATTTGCTTTGGAAAACTTTCAGAGCACTGGAGCAGTGTGTGAAAATGTCTGGACCTTCTATACAATTTCTTTACATGAGGGCATGCTTAGCTGGGCTTCTGCCATAGATCTTTAAATCTGTGTTGACCTCTGTTGACCTCCGCCAGAGAATTATCTTTTAGATAACTTGGTCCTAAGCCATTAAGAATATTTAAAACAACTAAATCTTGGAAATTGATTGGTAGCCCACATAGATTTTGTGACTGTGTGCAATCCTATTTCTCCTCTCTGCCTCTGTCAAGTTTTCTGATAGCTTTCTTTATACATACAAGAGAAAAAAACCACAAATTTTTTAATTTTAATATTTTTAGATGTATTTCTTATGCCTGCTAGCCCAAAAGCTATTGAAGTGATGTATATTCAGGTACACGAATAATAATAATCAGTTTATATACCACAAGGCCATAAAGTTCTAAGCGGTTTATAATACTTAAAAACAAAACAATAAAAGAAGTTGAATAGAACTAAAAAAGTTAAAAGCCAATAATTAGAGACACAAAAATGATCAAAATAGTGCTTAATAAAATTTTTATGAATTAGCTGCCTGAATGCTTTGAAAACAGATGTTTTTAGATGGCTCCTAAATTCCCCATAAGTGTCAGTAAGCAAAAGCAATTGTTCTAAATCCTTACCCCATAACACTGCTTGATATGAAAAAAAGATTTTGATGATATTTTTAAAGTTTACAGCCTCTATAAGGCGGACAAACAAAATTCTGATGTGAGTTTCTCTTACGTCTATTGGTTGCAAAAGAGAAAAGCTCAATTATCGTGTATATTTGGGAGCTAAACCAAACAAAGCCTTAAAACAGAAGCAACCAAACTTAAACTTCATCCGCGCTTCCATTGGCAGCCAATGCAGCTCTCGATAGGAGGGTGTTACATGATCACACTAGGTGCTTCCATGTCTCTGAAGGGCTCACAATCTGTTTTGACAAAGCAGGGAAGCCTAGTTCAGATCTCACTTCTGCTCCCCCATTGCCTCAGGTACAATTAGTCTACTCCTCCAGTATTTGGATATATGGCATAACATATCTAGATGACGAAACAGATTCTTTGGTGTGGCCTCATGTTGCCAGTTTGAAATTCTGATATTAACAAAAACAAACCAAAACCCCTTACTTGATAATTCTGAAAATCATGCCAGTCCCACACTGATTTGGACAAACTGAAGTAACTTCTCATAAAGTGGCCTTCTGAACGTTGCCAGCTAAATATCAACCCCAAAGATTACCACTTAGTCCCCAAACTAAAACACACATAACTGTAGCAATCTCGCACATAAGTGCCAGTATTCTAGAACTTGTGTGCCTAATTTTTGGTGACCTGTTATAGAATGAGGGGATGAAAGTATTAGCACATTATAATAAATCTAGTCCTTAGAATGTAAGCCCTCTAGAGCAGGGGAAATTACTACTGCCCTCCAGTTTGTAATTCACCTTGAGCTCAGATTTACAAAGGTGAGGAATTTGAAATCTAAAATCCAACCATACAGCATGAAAAATGCTGGGACAATGCCATTGTGCTTATTGTGAATTCCACTAATGAACTGCAAAAGCTTGGCTGACCACATTCCCTTTTGCTAGCCCCACCCACTGGTCCGACAAAGCAGCCCTGCCCGACCCCCTCCCCCCTCCCAATCAAGCACAACTGGCCCACTGGTCCCACCGCTTCACCCAAGACCGGCCTACCCCAGGTCGGCAGGCGGTCGGGCCCAGCCCGCCTGCCCCGCATATCTGTTGAACAGTTGGGAGCAGGAGGGATGCCCAGTCCCTCCTGCTCCTTAGGACAAGGCTCCCTCCATCTTCGGGAGCAGGAGGGGTGCCCAGACTGGGTCCAGAATTAAATTTGGGCTACATTTTTGTATTCGCGGAAGATGTCAAACGTGGACCCTCCTTGAAAATGGCCATGGAATTACCCAACTGCACATATGTGTAGTTGGTAGTGCATACACATGGGCAGAGTGTGATAACACCAACAGGATTTTTCCTCAAATAAAGTGCACTGTGATAGGAGTTTAGGTCTGAACAATTGCAGAAACTTGATGTTTTACTTTTTGACTTCAGCTGCTATCCTCTGCCCCGTCAGAAATATCTGCCCTAGGTTACCATCTGTGACTGTCTAATAGTTGGAACTAGCCCTGAAAGTACTATTTAGCTTGCAAAATTTGCTTTGAAAATTACATGTGAAATGTAATACTCCAGCTTTGCTGTGCTGTAACGGTGTATAAAAATAAGTTATAACTAGTAAATATCAGAAAGTCAGAAAGCAATCACACTCAACTAGAATGTTTCTTTGGTGATTTTTAACAACAGAAAGCACTTTCATGTTGTTCCAAACAGATCTTTATACAGCTTTTATAGAGTGCCAAAGTACAGGAATGGGTCAGGAGCCAAATCTAGTATCTAACAGACAATATGTTCAATTTTTATCCAAAAGCAAGAAAATCAACTTTATTGCTTGGCACAGTCCAGCAATTTCATGAGAGGAGAGCCATGAACTTGAGTGACTAGTGTTACCTATATTATTGGAACAACAACAACTCAAAAACTATTGTTATGCTAAAAAAATGTAGTCATACTCTTGAAAAACTTTGTTTCATGATGAAATACAGTTTTATAACCTGTTCTGTAAGTTTAATCCTTCACAATTGGTACAGCAACTCTGTGACGGAGCAGGGTGGTGTTCCAGAGATTTTTTTGAAATCTTTTCCAAGTTCTGTGTAAACCATGAGTCAGGCAGCTATTGAACCAGTTGCTTGGTAGCAGTTTTAATATTTATATTCAGGCCTTGCATGATTTGAGCTCAGCACAGCATTAGCTCTGTCTTGTGTCCTATTTGGCACATCTTCTACATATTTAACACATAAGTGTTAGTGTATAGAACAGTGAATTCCTCATGGTTTTCACAGTCAGAATGCCCATAGATTTCTCTACTCCTGGTACACCAAAGAAGTATTTGATCAGTTCAGATTCCATTGTGAAAAGATGTTTCATTGGTAAAATCAATCTTGATATCAAGATAGTTTTACAGGCTACTGGGCTAGATAGACCATTGGTCTAACTCAGTAAGGCTGTTCTTATGTTCTTCTATGCCAGGTGGGCGCTGTTTCAGAGCTCATTCCAGTCACTAAATTAATTTATTGACTGCTACTTCAGAGTTCGCTTAACACAGTATAATCATGAAAACATACAGCTAGCTGAGTTATTCAGCATTGCTGAGAAAATCCAGTATCTAATAGTCGTAGCCTCTCAACTTTGGAATACCCTACCTGCTCTTGTTAGACAAGAAGCTAATCTCGAACGTTTCAAAAGCCTACTCGAGTCACTTATTTAAAGAAGCTTTTAACATTTGATTTAAATTTTACAGTATCCTTTTTAATTCCCTTAAGGAATTAAGCAGCAACAAGCCCTTTCCTTTTGGGGTTGTTTTTTTTTTTTTTCCTTATTTGTCTTTCGTTCCTATCCAAATTGTATTTCTAACCCTATTTCTTTCTTTTCTCCCATCTGTCTGTCTCATTTATCCCTTTTTAATATGCCAATTATTAATTGATGTTTCTTTGTAATTGCTTTCTTTTTGTAAGTATTAATGGTATTATTAATGGCATTTTTATTATATTCATGCTCTTTTTTTATATATATTGTAAACTCACTTAGAAATTAGATAAGCGATTAAATCAAATTTTAATAAAACCTTGAAACCTAACATATTGGCAAACAAAGTCAAGTAAACTTTATAAATATATAGTATATTAAAACAGATATTGCAAAGCACTTAGGTATATAATGAGGGCCTGATTCTATTTGGCATTATCAAATTTTAATAAACCTCAAGTCCCTTTTTTCCATTTTTGAGATGCTATTAGATATACAAGCATATGTGTACCTTCAGTTACGGGTGGAGAGCACAGGGCCATACGAGTAGGTAGCTGACAATTATGATCAATGGGGAACAGAGAAGGAGCTTTCACAAAGGGAGAGAAACCCATATTACTGAGGCTGGATGGGAAGAGGAGGAATTCAAGCTCTGGAGCTGGAAAACAGTGTCCCTTGCTACTTTGACTTTTGAGAGTGGGGGTGGGGGACAAAAGCCACTGGGATGTTAAGAGAGCAGTCCCCAAATCTCTTTAATGGAGTGCTGCAAAATAGGAGCAATTTCCCAAATTGTAAAATGTGCTAGGTGTAACTCCTGATATCCATTCTTAGTCCTCTTAAAACGTCTGTGAACATGCCATGCCCTTGTCCCACTTCAGACATACCCAGACCATGCGCTCTTGCTATTTGCACACACTTGGGTGTGAGGCTTGTAGTTTCTGGCTTTGCAAAATGGGGGCTTGTACAATCTTATTCCGCAATAACTGATCTCTAGAGCTGTAAATCACTAGCTTTTACTTTTAGTTTTACTTAATTTCTAGCATTTTTAACCATTGTAAACCGCATAGAACTTCACGGTCCTGCAGTATATAAACTGTTATTATTATTATTAGATGTTTACCTGCCAGTTTATGCATGTCTCATACAAGAATAACCCTTCTAAAACCGTCATAGTCGCTAGTGCTTACTACAGCTAAAGAAACATAGAACATGACGGCAGAAAAGGGCCGATGGCCCAACAAGTCTGCCCACTCGAGAACCCTCCCTCCAACTAGTCTGCCTACTCAAGGACCCTTCATAGAAACATAGAACATGACGGCAGAAAAGGGCCGATGGCCCAACAAAATAGAGAAACCAGTTAATAGATCCACTAGATAAAACCTTAGGATAAAATGTTAGGATAAAAACTTGTATTGAAAAATCTTGTACTGTAACTATGGCAAATTGTAACCCTTTAACTGTATATTATATATGTTAACCTGTAACCCGTTATGAGCTCATTGAGGAGACCGGGATGGAAAATGAACTAAATAAATAAAATCAATTATAAAATGTACTTTCTGTGAGTATGCATGTAAATTAAGGAATTTTTATTTTGGGTGCAGACTCCAACTAAACTTTGACCTGTACACGCCCACAGTTATATATGTGCCATGAAACTTACATGCGTACTTTTTCACTGGTCAATATTTTACGAGCAAAGCCATTTACCAGCATTGATGCTTATTTGTAGCACTTTAGCCTTGCATGGTTCAAATCCCACTTTCTCCCAACTGTCCTTGTGACCTTTACAAAGTCACAGTAAGCTTCCATGTTGCATGTACAAATTTTATAATGTGTACTTTCCTTGAGCTCAGATTTGGGCAAAGCAAATAATTAAATCCAAAATCCCATTTACTTCCTATATAACTGCCCACATAGTAACATAGTAAATGATGGCAGATAAGACCTGAACAGTCTATCCAGTCTGCCCATATGTTATACCCATGTAGTTGGTATGGTGGTAAGTTGCCGACTACTCTGTTTCTGATGCCAGTGGGGTTGTTGGTTTTTGGTTTGTTTTTTTTACAGTAATCATGAAGGAGTATAAATTGCATGGGGTGGCAGATGTGGTTCTGGCCATCTTGTTGGGCAGATTGGATGGGCAACCAAAGTTTACTTTGTTTGCTCCCAGATCTTCCAGACTCCCCAGGATAATATGACAGCTGTTATTTATGCTTATTAAAAAGTCTTATATACCACTCTTTGCATTACCAACAAAGCGGTATACAATAAAAGGAAATAGAAAAAACCTACAATAAAAATAGGTTAGAAAAAAAGTAGTACATCTTTACATTTTGATTGCTGTAGAAGACCTGAGAGAGTCCAGCTACAAGCTGGGTCTGCCTGTGTATTTTCTTAATAAAATGTTCATAAAGATAGGGAAGCTAATTCTGATGATTTGTGTTTTTTATTTTAATAGACACAGTCTACATCCACTGCTACAGCAAAAGAATCTCCAATGAAGGCCACAGGAGTAAAGGTAATTCAGTAGTAATCCAAGTGCAGCACAGACAAAATATATGAAAGAAGTAACCTGCAGACTAATGGGAACTTCTGGTCAATTTACTAAGTTATTGTTCACAATGTGTGGGGTGGTTTTGGGGGTTTGTTTGGTTTTTTTTTAGCTGTGCCTTAGCCTGATAAAGGTGGGTTTTTTGTGTGGGGGGGGGTTGCTTTTTCAAAATAAATCCACAAGTATCCACTTGTTACAGTAATAGAATTAAGGAAATAAAAATCAGAAATAATCAAATTGTAATTCTTCCTTAGACCAAAACCCAGTAATGTGAAGAAACAAGAAAAGAAATAGATTAGGAGATCCAATACAAATATTATTTCTTGAAGTTAAAGGTTTAACATGTTTCATATATCATCCATCAAACTTTTATAAACTGCCCTATACTTTATGGAGCAAGGTTTTAGTGTCCAAAAAACTATGAAGCTGTTCAGGAGCAAAAAAAGACATATTTTATGCCAGTATATCTGATCAATTTCTCCAAGGCACTTATTTCTTCGCTACTCCACCTATTGAGAAACTCTCTAATCAACAATCATTCGAGAACTGTTGCCAACTCAAAAACAGTATCCCTTATGCTTTACATTAAACCCCTCAACATATCATCATTTCGATTCTCAGTGGTACTACCAGGAACTCAATAAACTTTCATAGTCCAAGGCTTTAAGTGTCAACTCTTCATTGAACCCTTTTCAAAAAGAGTTTAATTTTTAATCTAATTTTATATATACTTTAAAAAGTACTTAGCTTTGTGGTCGAGATATAGGGATGTTTAAGCCAACATGTTTCACCTATAATGGTTTTTTTTCAAGGCGATAATCACTGAAATATAAGATCTCAAAATTTATTCTCTCATACCACTACGCTAAGAAACATCACCCCGTGGGTTTAGAATTATAAGTTAAATATCTTCTATATCAGAAAATTTCAATACAGCTTTTAAAACCTTACCTTACTGCTTACAGCATTTAACTTAGACTACTGCCATCATCCAAAGATGGTAGTGGCGTGTTTTTGCACTGTGTATATATCCTGCGTCAAATCAGCTGGTCGTACATCATCAATGAGTAGAAATAAAGTAGGAGTATGAAACAATATCTAAATTGATCATCATTTACAGCCCAAAACATATTTTAGATTAGACCTGTGTTATAGAGGACTCCCCCAAACATTCAAAGCAGAGTGGACCATTCTAATTCTAAGTTTAATCTCTTTGGTTGTACGGTGTTAAGGTAATAGATCCATCTTTATTCTAAATAGTTAAGTTTAGCTTCCCAGTTACCTTCCTCCTTCCCTACTTGAATACTGTCTATCACTCGCAAGCGTATCTGGGTTACAGTATGTTGTTTTTCTGCCCAAAATTGAACTAAAGGAGCTTGTAGAGAATCTGTAAGTATATGGGAATCTGAATAGGACGCTTAGGGCTCCTTTTACAAAGGTGCGCTAGTGTTTTTAGCACATGCTATAGTGTGCGCTAGCTGAAAAATTAGCGCATGCTTAAAGAAGGCAGTAGCGGCTAGCGTGCTGGGCATTTTAGCGCGAACTAAAACCACTAGCTAACCTTTGTAAAAGGAGCCCTTAGTATGTCCTACATAAACCATATTGCATGGGCATGTTATGATTGTAAATAATCCTAGAAGATTTACAATTTGTCATTGTTTTAGATCTAATGATCCGTCCTGTTTGAGGATCTTTCCAATGAGAATGGGGATAAGAGGGGTATAGATAGAGGATTACTGCACAGGTCATGGACCTGTTGGGCTGCCGCGTGAGCGGACTGCTGGGCACGATGGACCTCGGGTCTGACCCAACAGAGGCACTGCTTATTTTCTTATGAGTCCCCATGATCGTAGAGCTACACCATTGGCAGTGTTGACAGCTATCATGTGTGCCCCTTTCAATAGTCTGCTCGCTTCTCTCTCTCCGTTGTAATACTTGACCAATAGTCCTGCCTCGTTTGAATGGCAAACATGGGTAATTCAGCAAATCCTTTATGTAAATTCAGGATATGCCAATATTTCTTGATCGAGGAGATATAATTCAAGAGGCTTCAGAGTATGGCATCACACATACCAAATTTTCCATATTTAATCTCTCACTTCTCTCTTGTAACAACAAGCTCCTCTGGGTAAATCAAACCCTCAGATACGCTTGATTACATTACATTACAGATTTCTATTCCGCCATTACCTTACGGTTCAAAGCGGATTACAAAAAGAGTTATGGAAGAAGGGTTACAATGTTAGATCAGAGAAGGTTTCCAAGAGAGGGAAAAGTAGGATCTGGGGTTAGGGAGGGGATGGTAAGAGGGGTGTTAAGCTTTATCATGGTATTAAGCTTTATTAAGGGATTTCTTGAAGAGTATAGTTTTTATTTCCTTTCTGAACATCTTCCTTTCTGAACATCTTGATGAATAGACTTTTTAGGATAACCCCTTATAAATCATTTTTCTATATCTTTAGCCACAATTTTAAATTCTTAGAGGCTAGAACATACCCTTCTTGTCCTCAAGAATTGACTTATGGGGAGACTAAATTTAAGGTGGTAAGGGTGGTAGCTTGAGAAGTGTAACAGCGTATTCCTGGCTATTGGTGTTCTGTAAAGTGTAGTTGTTAACTGTGAGCTCTTTTTTTTCATTAAAATATCCAGAAACTCAAGAGATTCTAAGCTACAAGTAGCTGTAATTGTAAATGTGTATCTATGATATTATCTATTGTATAAACTTATCAAGATCCTCTTTTGTGCCCTCCCACAAGTATATCTGATTAGGCATTTACAGGGGTAACTTAACAAAAAAGTAGCTCCCAGATTCTTTACTTCTTGTCTCATATTGAGGTAAAGTTTCCTTCGTTCTTGGGTTGTCTTTGCAACGTTGGGAAAAATCCATACTCTTTGGCCAAAAAATAGGGATTGTGAAAAGCGAAAAAACATTCTCATTTATTGCATTTAAGTCTTGTTCGAAGACAAAAGAGATTAGCAATGTATATCAAGAGTCAACTTGAACTGAGGAATTTTCCAGGATTTCTGTTAAATTATTTAAATCCATTGATGGAGGATTGCCACCTTGATTTATTTCAGAAGATTTTAGGGATAGATAGAAGACTCGATTTAATAGAGGAATTGCTTCAGAAGAAATTTTCAAACTTTCAATCAAGTATTTCTTAAACATATCCCCAGGCGTAACACCAGGAGATTTAGGAAAATTAAGAATTCTCAAGTTGAGTCTTCTATTGTAATTTTCAGTCTGTTGAAATTTCCTCTGAAAAGTAATGTTTTCTTGATCAAAATTACCAGTTAACTTTTATACTGAAACTAGTTCCTTGTTAATCTGTACAAACTTAAAGTCAATTTCAGATTTTATAGCCTGAATGGACTCTGACAAATTGTCTAATTTACTCACAATCGCAGAATCTTCAAGTGAGGATTTATTAACCTTGACTTGAGTGTTTGAAGAGTGTTCCATATAGTTTCCAATGTCACCATCGATGAGCCGGGTTCTCCTGCTTGCAGATTGTTTGTACTTTTGGCTTGCCGGTCCTAATGAGATCCCCCGCTGTGCAGTTGCGTCGGACGCTTCCGGGCTTCAGCAGTTGTGTACTCAGTTCTTTCTGGCACCGACTGAGGTGGCATTCAAGCAGCTGGAGGAGACAAAGATATTTCCAACCTTGAAACCTCGGTGGTTCCTTCCATCGAGGTAAATATGGGCAACTCTACCAGATGGGGAGTTGGCCAGAAAACGCTCTGTTGCCTGTCTGGATGTAGAGGGGTCCACCCAGAGCAGGCCCTTGCATTTAGTGTGGGGCATAATAGCAGATTCCTGCTGAGACAGAAAGTTGAAACATAAGAAATTCAAGGTAAAACGGAGTGCTAAAAACAGCTGTTAACACACCGCCACCATCTTGTTTCTCCTTTTGATAAAGTTTATGAATTCCCAGTGTGTATACTATACATAAAAATATAAGAATTGGCATGCTTGAGTACTTGAATAAATTAATGTAAACAATTCTGAGCTCCCCTGGGAAAATGGTATAGAAAATTGAATGAATAAATAAATAATGGGTCAGATCAAGAGATCCATGAAGTTCAGTATCCTGTTTACAGTGGTGTAGGAAATATGACCCCTTAGCAGTAGTACCACTAGAGTCATCATTTTGACAGGCAGCACCAGGAGGGCAGAAGTGACTGGGTATCGCTCCTGCCCTGGGACCACTAAACCACCAGCCATAGAGCTGGGGTGGGATTTTGGAGGTTGGGGGGCTTGCGTTGGATAGAAGTCCTGATCGAGGTGTGGGGGCTTGCATCAGGGGGATGGGGAATCTGTACTGCGCTATGTTTTGCATCTTATTACCAAGTGATCCTCCATGACTTAAATATTTCCTCCATAGTTTGGCAAGCTTCATTAGGACCCTTATTAAATAATGCAACTTAAATACCTAACATATCTTGATGAATTCACATCTCCCGCCACTATCTCAGTATCTTCACCGCATGTCCTCTACTCTTCTTATACTTTTTGAAAGAGCGTACAACCAATTTGCCGTTACCCATTTCACTCCACTCAAGATTTTGTAGATGTCTCATATCCCCACCCCCTCTCAGCTGCCTCTTCACCAAACTGAAGCACCCTAAACTTTTCCTCAGCCTTTCCTCATTTAAGTCACTCTAAGTCATTCTATCCCCACTATTATTTTGGTTACCCTTCTTTGAACCTTTTCTAATTCTGCTATATCTTTTTTTATTTTTTTTTGTGTGTGTGTGTGTATGATGCATCAATATATTAATACTATAAACTTCTGTATACTACACCCTTACAGTGTGGTTCTAATAGGGAGTAAACACCATCCTTTTATGTTTTTTTAATATTATTATTAGGGAATGGTGACCTCAAGTGCTCATAGTTGTTTGACTGTAGAACCTATCGTGTCAATACAACCAATTAATGAGCTATCATTAGTCCCGTCTCTTTTTTTAAACATTTATTGATGAATATTTAAAATTTAATAAAATTTAATTTTTTTAAAAAATTAATTACTTATTTCTATTACTTATATCTTATTTCTTTATCTTAAAGTGCATAGTGCAAAAATTAATAGCAGTAAATTAATTTGCCTAATACTTAGCTTTTTGTCTGCACCAGGCTAACTGATGAGTTTTACTCTTAGCGACTAGGCTGAAAGTAGCTGTTAAGTTACTTATTGCTCAAAACATCATTAACAGCTACTTTCAGCCCTAGTCGCTAAGAGTAAAACTCATCAGTTAGCCTGGTGCAGACAAAAAGCTAAGGACCCCTTTTACTAAGCTGCGCCAGCATTTTTAGCGCACGCTGCCCCCCTTGCTAAGCGTAAAAACTAACGCCAGCTCAATGGAGGCGTTAGCATCTAGCGCGCGTGCTAAAACCGCTAGCGCAGCTTAGTAAAAGGAGCCCTAAGAATCGGGCAAATGAATTTACTGCTATTAATTTTTGCACTATGCACTTTAAGATAAAGAAATAAGATATAAACAATAGAAATAATTAATTTAAAAAAATTAAATTTTAAATATTCATCAATAAATGTTTAAAAAAAGAGACGGGACTAATGATAGCTCATGAATTGGTTGTATTGACACGATAGGTTCTACAGTCAAACAACTATGAGCACTTGAGGTCACCATTCCCTAATAATAATATTAAAAAAAACATAAAAGGATGGTGTTTACTCCCTGTTAGAACCACATTGTAAGGGTGTAGTGTATGATGCATCAACCAGAATTACACACAATACTCAAGTTGAGGCATTATAATCTTTATTTTATTCCCTATCTTTTTTTTTTTCTTTGCATTTCATTATATGGTTTACAAGTATTACATTTGAAAAGTAAAAGCACAATTCAGCAATATACAAACCTCAATGAAATGGAAAAAAATGGAACCCAATGGAAAAAAATAAAGAAAAAGATAGTACATTCTCATATCAGACTGCAAAATGAGGGAGAGATCCAAAAGGAAAAAAAAAAAAATACTACCTCTGAAACAAAGTTACAAAAAGGAAAAAACCTAAGCACACAAGGTAAATATTACACCTTTTCACTACTAAGTACCGGAGGAGGATGTGTCTAATGCTGAATAGGGCTCAAACTAACATCCCCCATATCCCCCATAATATCCATCGGCTGCTGCTTCATGTGGCAAAGCAGGAGAATTCAGGGTCTGAGATTTTTTTAAATTTCCTATTAACTCCTAGCATTCTGTTTGCTTTTTTGGACATCACCACACTTTGAACAATAGATTTCAATGTGCTTTCCACCTTGGCACTTAATTCCTTTTTCTAGCATTGTATAGTTATGGTTTTGATTATTCTTCCCAGGATGTATCATTTTGCACTTCTCCACATTAAATTTTGTCTGGCATTTGGAATGCCTGTTCTACCAGTCTTGCAATGCAAAGTCTTCCTACAACCTCTAATTTGATCACTTCACTTATTCCCATTTTTTAGATAATTTGTAAATATTTGAAAAAGCAGCAGCAGTCCCAGTAGAGATCCCTGGGACACTCGACTATCCACCTTTCTCCATTCAGCAATCTATTTGGTCCTATTCTTTGTTATCATTTTGCCAATTTTAAATCCATAATAGGGCATTACCTCCTATTCTATGACTTTTTAATTTCCATAGGTGCTTTGTCAAATGATTTCTGAAAATCTCAGTACATTATGAGGCTCACTGTCAAAAAAAGGAAAATGTCCAAAAAATAGCATAATTGGCAGATGGCCATTTTTCTCGCCAAACCCTTCCAATTCACTATTTGTGAAATCTATTTTCTAGACAAATATCTATGCTGTTCATCTGCAGTTTGTTTAATTCTCAGAGGTCTGATACTTTTTGAATAGCCCTCGTATCTAGAATCACATATGTGATACATAGATAAAGGTGAACCACATAGATAAAGGTGATAAAGTAGGAAATCTCAATGGGTTAAAAACCAGCAAATAAATGTATATTTGCTGGCATATACATAGCGGACACATACGCATTTATTTTAGTCAATTTAAAAATATAAACATGTATCTTCCTGACACTGTCAGAGACTGGTACCCTTTGCCAGTTTAGCTTTTATGGGGCTGAGAAAAACCTCTGGGAATTAAGAAGGCAAGGTATCCTAATCCCTCCAGTGAAGTGTTGCTCAATTGGGAGCAGTTTACCGATACCTAGATCTTTTAGAACAATGACGTTTATGCCCCTTCTGAAAATGGAAAAATAAATGTGCATCTTCTAATCCAGGGGTGTCAAAGTCCCTCCTCGAGGGCCGCAATCCAGTCGGGCTTTCAGAGTTTCCCCAATGAATATGCATGAGATCTATTTGCATGCACTGCTTTCATTGTAATGCTAATAAATCTCATGCGTATTCATTGGGGAAATCCTGAAAACCTGACTGGACTGCGGCCCTCAAAGAGGGGTGACACCCCTGTTCTAAGCATACTTTAGTCCCACTCAAAGCACACCCAGACCATGCTTCTCGCCATTTGCATGCACTTGGGTTTTTGACATCTCAGGTTCAAATTAGAAACTTTAAGATGTTTATGCAAGATAAATGTTTAAATACAGGTTTATGCATGTCTCAAATGCAAAATAACTTTTTAAAAAACGTCTTGTCATAGGGTATCTGGATTTTCAGATTTATGGCAATCAGTTGTGCAAGTAAATCTAGGACTGGTTCAGCCAGTTTCAAGCTGGAGCTGTGTATTCCTTTGCCATTGTGACACCACTATTCATTGTGTCAGTAATCTGGCTCATATAGATGGGATTTATTTTACAGGAAGAAAAGAGTACAAAATCGGAAACAGTTAAAGCACAGTCGACAAAGGTAAGCTGTCTTGCTTCTCGCCTCCAGAGGAGGAGCAATGAGATCTGGAAATAGAACTTTTTATAAAATTCCAGCCTCTGTTCTTTCATCTATATATTTTTTTTGTGGGGGAGAGGGGGTACATTTTTAATGATGAAATTTGTTCAAATTGCGCATAAGCTTAGTTGATATGACATTACATAATGCTTTCATACCTGTTAGGACCTAAGATCCTGTCTTTTGATAGGAAGAATTCGCTGACAGAATGTGGAACACTTCCTAGGGTAGAAGAATTCTTAGGATGCTTTCTTATCATTCTGGAAACTTCCTTCTGTTTCTTCTGAATTCCAGTTGAATCTGAACTGGTCAGTTAGGCAGGTCAGCATTCAGCGGCATTTATATAACAATTGTTTCTTGTGCCAACCACTTGACCTTTTATTATCTGGGATACTTTTTTAGATAAATTTGGCCATTTAAATCACTAACCTCCAAATTCTATGTATGATGCCTAAAAAATTGGCACTGATCAGAGCAGCGCTTAGCGCAGTTCTATAAAATGCACCCACTATATATAGAATCATGCTTAGCGGCCATATGTAAGTAAATGTCTCAGTCACTCATAAGACATTGATAAATCATTCCTAATAACATACTAACATCAATGTCCCATATCTTTCTTTTCTTAATCTTTTAGATAACTTACCAGGGCTTCAGACATGCCATTTGGTCACCACACATTTTTCATGGCTGCCAAATAATTCTTAATGGCTATGGCTTCTTCATTAGCTCCTCTCTATTTATCTATTTTCTGTGTTTTATCTATTTTTTGTTTTTTGTAACTTTTAATGTAGTAAACATTAATATCAATAACTTAATTTGTGTTATTAAAAACTTATCTTAAATATTTTCAATGCTTGTTTTTTCTTATCATGTCGGGAAAGGGACCTGTCACATCGACATGTTTAGCCGTTAGGCTGCTTCAAGGAAAGTCCCCCCCTTTGTAAACTTATCTGCACCATCCCGATCCACATAGCCTAACGGTGAAACATGTCGATGTGACAGGTCCCTTTCCTGACACGATAAGAAAAAACAAGCATTGAAAATATTTAAGATAAGTTTTTAATAACGCAAATTAAGTTATTGATATTAATGTTTACTACTTTAAAAGTTACAAAAAATAAAAAAATATATAAAACACGGAAAATAGATAAATAGAGAGGGGCTAATGAAGAAGCCATAGCCATTAAAAATTATTTGGCAGCCATGAAAAATGTGTGGTGACCAAATGGCATGTCTGAAGTCCTGATAAGTTATCTAAAAGATTAAGAAAAGAAAGATATGGGACATTGATGTTAGTATGTTATTATGAATGATTTATCAATGTCTTATAAGTGACTGAAAGAACAAAAAATGAACCCTACAAAAATGGAGGTAGAAAAATCACAAAAACTAGAAAAAAACCTCCCAAACCCCAAGAAAAGAAAATGACTAAGGGAAAGAGACAAAGACCAACTGCCAGCTCAGTCAATAATAATAAAGTTTATCTATTTAAGCGGGAGAGCCCTCAGTCACACAGCCACCGCTGGGAGATCCCAGGGAAAAGCTGACGCGGGCTTACACCCAGAAGAGTGTTAACTGCGAAACATCCCCGGGCTCTCTCCGCATAATAAGTGAGTAAATAAAGTGCAACTATAAAGTGCAATGTGTGTGAAAAAATATATAAAAAAACACACCGATAAATTAAGTTGAAATTTGTCTCTATCCCCTAGTCAGGGGGCCAAAAGGAAAATGAGTGTCCAAATCAAACCAAGCAAAACACAAACTAGAAGAACTTAGCTTCTCCGTGTGTAAGCAGTCAGCGAATGTTGGCTTCGTCCTACGGGACTCCGTTTCGGGGGTGCACACCCCCTTCTTCAGGAACTTGACTGCGCTGGGTCTCTCAGTTTCTCCGACACAGCTTGAAAAGCGAGGTAGAAAATGGGTGTAAACCCGCGTCAGCTTTTCCCTGGGATCTTCCAGCGGTGGCTGTGTGACTGAGGGCTCTTCTGCTTAAATAGATAACAAACTTTATTATTATTGACTGAGCTGGCAGTTGGTCTTTGTCTCTTTCCCTTAGTCATTTTCTTTTCTTGGGGTTTGGGAGGTTTTTTTCTAGTTTTTATAAGTGACTGAGACATTTATTTACATATGGCCGCTAAGCATGATTCTATATATAGTGGGTGCATTTTATAGAACTGCGCTAAGCGCTGCTCTGATCAGTGCCAATTTTTTAGGCATCATACATAGAATTTGGAGGTTAGTGATTTAAATGGCCAAATTTATCTAAAAAAGTATCCCAGATAATAAAAGGTCAAGTGGTTGGGCCTAAGTTGCTAAAATAATCTCTTTTAAAATGGGGAATGTTTTGATGAGAATCCAGAATCAGTGCTGAAAGTTTTCCGTTCAACCACTGAACGAATAACTTAAAGCACAACTAACGGGTGTTTCTTTGAAAACCTATAGTACTACTACTACTACATGGATTCTTAGTGGCAAGACCATTGAAAGAGATGAGAAAATCAAATCAAAAATGTTAAAAGCTGTACCCATTGTGGTTCATATTAATCGTAAATAAAATCTATAAGCATAAACAAAAGCCTTAAGTAACACTGCCATCTATGCCCATTCCACTCATCATCCAGGTCATGTGCATGGAACACCTTTAAGATTTATGGCATAGGCACCTTGCCACCTTCTATCATCATTCTTTAGACAAAAACAAAAACCAATGTAAAAGAAAAATGAAACACACCAGCTTCAGTCTAGTTAGTTCAGAAAATGCCAAATATTTGATTCTAACTTGTATCAACTGGCACTTGATTTCTCAAGTGCAGTCCAGTGGCTTAAAATGCTCTGACCCTACTCCACTGCAAATGAGGACCCTCTAGAGACCTACTTGATTAGAACTCAAAGCCTGAGCAGAATTATACCTTTAAATTTTTGTCCAAATAGAAAAGGTAAGTGCCTAGAAGAGCAATTGATATACAGTATCTTAGGAAGGAAGGAGTGGCGTAGTGGTTGGAGCAACAGCCTCAGCACCCTGAGGCTGCGAGTTCAAATCCCATGCTCTTCCTTGTGACCCTGGATAAGTCACTCAATCCTCCATTTCCCCAGGTACATTAGATAGATTGTGAGCCTACCGGGACAGATAAATAACTTTGATCAGTGCTTGTTTCCCTGGCTGTCCCAGTGACCATTCAAACAACCATTTAACCATGCCATTTAAATCTCTTTGCTCAACCAAAAGACATAGGGCTCCTTTGACTAAGCTGCTTTAGTGTATTTAGCGTGCACTAAAACCACGCTACGCAGCTAGAACTAAGGCCAGCTCAATGCTAGCGTTAAGGTCTTGCGTGCGCGGCAAAGCCCTAATGCGGCTTAGTAAAAGGAGCCCATGCTGTATTTATCTCACCAAGACATGCATGCATCCTCAGAGATGTGCTTCTCCAGGCCAAGAGAAAAATTGCGTTCCAATCTAGATTCCCTGCTCTGCAAAACCACAAACGCAGGGATCCTAGCAAATAAGAATAGATGAGCTATAAGGGCTGTAATCCGAAGTGCCCATTCACCGTGATACTGGGATCTTTATCCAGTGCAGTGAATAGCTGAATTTCGCCAGCGTAAAGTTTACTTATGGATATATTTGCAAAAATTCTGTGGAATGTATTTGGTTGTATAAGAAAATATCATTTAAGAGGCAGCATTGAAAAATGTTATTCAAAGATGCCAAATTTTTACAACTTTTATGCAGAATCTCCACATCATAAATCTTGACTTTTCCCCCTGGCTTTACCATTTCATCTTGATCTTGCTTTGATCTCCTCTCGCCCCCCCCCCCACCCCAACGTATACACACAAGGTTTTCCTCTGCCTTTAGCTCTCGCTCTCTCTCCCTATCCTTCCCTGAAAGCACTCATCCCAGCTGTCTCCTTCATTCCCCTCACAGCAAATGCAAGACCCTTGACTTTGCATTGGATGGGCTGCTCTTTATCTCTTGTTTCTGGCTTCTCCCAGCCAGCTGCCAAGTTTTCCCCCCTCCCCCCAGTTAGTTCAGTTCTGACACTCAGTAAGTGAACAGCTGCACTTCATTGTTAAGAGCCAGCAGGAAATGAATCGGCCTGCTCCATTACATTGCTAGGAGGGATTGGGACCACTGTTGGACGTTTATAAATTACCTTTATTCAGTCTTTAGCCTGCTGCCTAATACTGACATGCGGCTGTTTACCTCTCAGTTATCACTGAACCTCAGGAGCAATCTTAAACAGAATAAAACGTGTGCTCAATGACACTCCTTAGGCTTTGCCTCACACTCTTTTCTTTGGCAGTACAGGCCTATACTGCTATTCCAGCTTCCTTGTTTTCCAGCCTGTGCTGTTGAAACTTCCATTCCTTCCTGCTCAATTAATTTGGAACTCATGCAGCCATATAACAAGGCAGTATCTGTCTTGTGGCCACATAGTCATTCCTATTGTTACTTCCTGGTTTCCATATTGAATTCTATGTGGGAGTGGAACATAAGGACATAAGAGGTGCCACACTAGGACAGACTTAAGGTCCATCAAATCCAGTATTCTGTTTCCAACAGTGGCCAACCCACTTCACAAATACTTGGCAAGATCGCAAAGAGTAAAACAGATGTTATGCTTCTTACCCTAGGAATAAGCAGTGGATTTCCCAAAGTCCATCTTAATAATGGCTTATGTACTTTTCTTTTAGGAAACTATCCAAACCTTTTTAAAACTCTGCTAAGCGAACTATTCTCATCACATTCTCCAGCAACAATTTCCAGAGTTTAATTACATGCTGACTGAAGAAACATTTTCTCTGGTTTGATTTAAATCTACTACTCAGTAACTTCATTGCGTTCTCCTTAGTCCTAGTATTTTGGAAAGAGAAAACAAGCGATTCACATATACCTGTTTCACTCTAATCATTATTTTATAATCCTCTTATCATATCTCCCCTTAGCCATTTCTTTTCAACACTGAAAAACCCTAGCCACTTTAGCCTTTCCTCATTGGGAAGTTGTCTCATTTCTTTTACCATTTTTTGTCACTCTTCTCTGTACCTTTTCCAATTCCACTGTATCTTTGTGACCACTCAATGGAGTGATAAAATGCCTTTGTAACATTTTCATCTTTGTTTTCCATGCCTTTCCTTATAAGTTCTAACATTCTATTTGCTTTTCTTAGCCACTGCCACCACACACTGAGCTAAGATTTTCAACATATCCTCAGTGATGACACCTAAATTCTTTTCTTGGACGGTGGAATCCTGCATCATGTAGCTATAGTTCAGGTTCCTCTTTCCCGCATGCCTCACTTTGCACTTGCTCCCTTTAAAGGTCATCTGCCATTTTGATGCCCAGTCTCTCAAGGTTCTCTTGCGATTTAACAGCTTTGTGTCATCAGCAAATTTAATTATCTCGCTAGTTATTCCCATCTCTAGATCTTTATTAATTTGTTAAAAAGCTGTGGTCCCAGTACAGACCCCTGGGGAATGCCGATTCATCACCTGGAAGGAGCGCTCACACTCCCATCCCGAAGAACCGCTCGCACCCCCACAGCCTCACCCCCCTCCCCCATGGAGAAGCTGTCTACCTTGTTTCCGGATGCCAGCGAGCCCAGCTGTTTCCTCTGCCGGCGGTCCCAACCCTTCTCTGAGCCCTGCTGTGCTGCTTTTTCTTCCGGCGGTCCCGCCCTTTCTCTGACATCAGAGAAAGGGCGGGACCGCCTGAAGAGGAAGCAGCGCAGCACAGGGCTCTGAGAAGGGGCAGGACCGCCAGCAGAGGAAGCAGCTGGGCTGGCATCCGGAAACAAGGTAGACAGCTTCTCCATGGGGGAGGGGGGGAGGCTGTGGGGGTGCGAGCGGTCCTTCGGGTGGGGGTGCGAGCGGTCCTTCGGGGTGGGAGTGCGAGCGCTCCTTCCAGGTGATGAATCGGGCGTCGGGGGGGGGGGGGGGGGACTATGTAAAAAAAATTTTGTACAATGCGCTCACGCGTATAACGCGCAAGGGTATGCGCGGTTTGTAAAAACCACGTATAACGCGCGCGTTATATGCGAGAAAATACGGTATATAGGGGCCGAACCAAGAATAGATTTGAAACAAAGACAGGCAAATCTGAACAGAACTATTGCCTCCAGGGGCAGCCAGTGAAGTTTTTGATAATAGGAGGTTATGTGTTCCCATTTTTTATACCAAAAATCAATCGTACTGCCGAAAAAAAAAATTATTCAAAATAGCCATAATAACAAAAAAAAAAAGAGCAAAAAGCAAGGCAAAGTCATAAAACAGGCAAACAAAATTTGTAAATAAAAAAATCAAAGCCACTCTTGCCTCCTTCCAATCAGACACAACAAATGAAAAATATAGTGAGGAAAAATATAAGTATATTTTTGCCCCGATTCCTAAAAACTTTGGTTCACATCAGTTTTCCAAGTATCTTTCTATCGCAAATCCAGGAGAGAGCTGAATCATAGTTCTCTCCAAGAGCTGGTACAAGTGGGTGTTACTGTTGCATAATAGCTGTCTTCTTCCTTCCTTCCTTTCTGAGACCTCTGTTGTATCTGATGCCCCCAGGTAAGAGTTAGTCAAGTCTAGGGACCAAGCAAGAATCTACACAGCAACTGACAATGCTGCTGATTCTGGTCCTCGATGAATTTCAAAATTTGTAGGAATGTGTCAGGAAATTTTTGTTTTGCCTGTGGTGATATTCTAAGTAGAGAATGACACGGGGACAAATATGTCCCCATCCCTGCAGGAACTCAATTTCCCTGTCACTGCCCCGTTCCTGTAAACTCTGCCTTAACTGCACAAGCCTCGAACACTTATGATTTTAAAGTGTTTGAAGCTTGTCTGCACAGGAATGAGTTTGCGGGGACGGGATGGTAAAATGAGTTCCTGAGGGGACAGGGGAAAATTGTCCCCATGTCATTCTCTAATTCCAAGCACTGCTGGATGTACTAGACTTTCCCCTGCAGTGTTCAATGAGTGGTTACTTTGTTCATGCCATATCTTGGGATAAAATAGTGTTTACTTTTAAACTTTGGCAATAATTTTTTAGCTTGTGTTTTTTGTCTTTATTTACAGCCTCCCGATACAAAACAGCCCCATGCAGGAAAGCAAAAGGAGCCTACTGCAGTAAGTGCCCTTAAAAATGACTTTTCCAAAGAAAACTCAAACATCTGGGCTGTTGCCTCCTGCACTAACCAAATGTTTATTATTTATCATTCAGCCAAAAAGTCCAACCAAGCAGTCTGGGCCACTGCCAGCATCAGCAGCCAAGCAAGCTAGCAGCACCGGGGTAGCGCCTTCCAGCCACGATGCCAAATCCACTCCAGCTAAGCCTAAGGTAAGACAGATGAGGTCAGCTGTGACCTGACTTAAAATGTCTTTCCCTTTTGGGATTGTGATTGTCATATCTATGCAGGCTGGATCAGAAATCCTACACTCAAATTCTGTGTGCCAAAAAAGGTATTTACATAGTAGACATACTGTGGCAAAGAACGCCCAAATGTTTGTATGTTATTAAAGGACTACTAATCACTTCTCTAGCACTTTCGGACACATACAGCACTATACACAGTCCTTGCTCAACAGAGCTTACAATCTATTCAAGATGGGCAAACAGGTCAAATAAGGGATTAGGGAGTTATGAGAGTAGATAAAGAATGTAAAACAAGATCTATCTCATTTTACGATATTTGCCTGATTTTTTTTGTGTGTGTGCAATTTTTGTAACGTGGTTCAAGCTTTTTTTGTTCCCATTGTTTGATTATTGCAGTGCTTTGTTTAGGGGACTTCTATGCAGTGTTCCCTCTAAGCGGGCGGGTGTTGTGAGCAAACTTTTTTCACCGTGAGCCAAAAATATCGGGCGCCAGCAAGTTATGAGCCAACTCGCCCGATTCTCCTCTCGCCGCCCTGCCATCTGCCGTACGCCTCTTCCGATTGTGCGCTGTGACGAGAAACGTGTGCGCTGCGATGTAATATTTTGTGCGCCAGCGCAGCTTAGCGGGAACACTGGTTCAAATGGTTTTATTTATTTCCCCAAATTTATTTTTGTTATACGCATTGAAAATATTTGATATTGCGTTTAAATCAAAATCTCAATAAACTTGAAACGAGTGCCCGTGAGATTGTGGGAGGGTTAAATACTCAAAACTTAGAAGTTTTTGCTACGCCAGCTTTCTGGTATCTTTACATACAGTGGCGTACCTAGCATATGTAACATCCGGGGCCCATCATTTTTTGGCACCCCCCCCATCTGTAAGAAAAACATGATTTTTAGTAACAAACCACACGTCACACATGAGTACCTAGGAAAAGGCAGCATCTTACATATTGCAGTGAGCAGTACATCAATACACCCATTGTAAAACTAAACAAGCCAGACCAGCACAGATCAATCCTACACCGTCAATCCTAACAGAAAACACACAGAACACAGAAAACACCTTCGCCTAGTAAGGAATATGTAATCACAAACTAACCCCTCCCTCTTTTACAAAACTGTAGTGTGGATTTTAGCTACGGAGGTAACAGCTCTGATGCTCATAAAATTCTGAGCATCAGAGCTGCTACCACCAAGGCTGGTGCTAAAAACGCTTCACAGTTTTGTAAAAGGGGGGATAAAATAAAAATACATAGACAAAGGTTAAATTGAACCAGCAAGAAGCTGGACTCTGCATACAATGCTTCACAGAAACAGTGACACATGTCTCCTAAAGCAATAAATAAATAGAAATTTTTTTCTACCTTTGTCTTCTGTGGTTTCTCCTTTCCTCATCTTCTTGTAACTCTCTTCCTTCCATCCACTGTCTGCCGTCTCTCTTCCCCTATATGGCATCTTCTCTCCTTCTATGCCCCTTCCAGAAACTGTATGCCTCCCCCTTCCATCTCTCCTTTCACCCCATTGGTCTGGCATCTCTCTCCTCGCCTTCCCTCTCCCACACCTCTCCTCATAGTCTGGTATCTCCCCTTCCCTGATTCTCTGGCATCTCTCTCCTTTCCTTTTCTTCCATCTTTCGCTCCCCCTCCATGCTCTCACATCTCCCCCTTCCTTTTCCCTTAGACTGGCATACCTTCCTCCTACGCTCCAAGCCCTGGCATCTCCTTTAATTCCCTCCCTCATCTTCCTTCTCCCTCCAGCTGGGTACCGCAACACTCTTCCCTGCAGCTCTGCACTTCCCCACAATTGCCATGCTTCGGTTCCTCTTCTTCCTTCCTTCCTCCCCCCCCCCCGCGGGACCCTGCGGCACCATCAACTCTTACTCCCTCTAATGTCGGCCCTGCAGCTCCAGACTTCCTCGCACCTTCTCCCCTCCCCCTTTGGATCGCTATTATTTTAAATGTTATAGCCGCGGAGCTGTATCCATCAGTGGAGATGTCTAACCTCGGCCTGCCCCGGAACTCTTACTGCAGCAGCCGCCCGTCTAGGCAGGAACAGGAAGTCACTGTTGCAGTAAGAGTTCCGGGGCAGGCCGAGGTTAGACATCTCCACTGATGGATACAGCTCCGCGGCTATAACATTTAAAATAATAGCGATCCAAAGGGGGAGGGGAGAAGGTGCGAGGAAGTCTGGAGCTGCAGGGCCGACATTAGAGGGAGTAAGAGTTGATGGTGCCGCAGGGTCCCGCGGGGGGGGAGGAAGGAAGGAAGAAGAGGAACCGAAGCATGGCAATTGTGGGGAAATTTGCGACGCGTGTGTGCGCTGTGAAGAGAAACTTGTGCGCTGCGATGTAATATTTTGTGCGTGAGCGCAGGCCAACGCAGCTTAGCGGGAACACTGCTTCTATGTGGTCACTTCAAGAGGTACATGTGACACAGAATGCAACAACTTGTTTAATTTCTGATGCCTATTTTTCCATTTTCTATTTTTCTGGTGTTAATACAACTATATTGACTATTTTAGGGCAAATATATTTTTAAGACCCTGACTTTGACTTTTTAAAGCTCTTCTGTGTATTGTGCCACCCTTAAGATCCATTCACCAACATGTGCCTTAAGGTCCATAGATAAATGCCTGCTTTGATGTTCCTTAGTTGAGGCATATTAAATTGGAAGGTTATAGAGATTCCCTATTTGTGGTTATGGGGTATGAAGCTATATGGAACACATTGCTTCAGAGTTTATGGCTAAATCTGTTTTTGCCTGCTGTTCAAAACCAAATAAAAGCATTATTTTTTTTTCGAGCAGGCCTTTTCTTGAGGTTGAACTGTTAAATATTTTACTACTTGTTTGATATAGCCATGATGTTTTATGATTTTTTTATTGTCTTTGTCTTTATTTTGTATGTAAATTTGTTTTAATTGTATTTTTTGGGTTTTTATTTGTATGCCACTTAGATTTGGAGATAGTGCAGGCTAAAAATTTGTTTTTAATAAATAAATTTAAGAACAGTAGTTTTGCTGACCTCTGTATTGAGGTTTTCCTGTTGTTTTTTTATGCTCTGCTTTTTTGAAGACTTTGATGTTAACAGCTCAGAAGCTCCCTCTTTTAAAACATGGTTGCATTTAACATCTCATAACTGCAGAAGGATGTGTTCGAACAATTCATAAGGAGACTGATTTTACTTTTCCTAGAAAACATAACAGTATTCAAGTTAAGTAACAAAGGTTCTTCACCCTGGAATTTTTGATTTTGCTAAATGCAGCCTGTCATTTTCAGTGGTTTGCGCTGGTCTAGGTTAGAGTTTGTCTGAATTTCAGTTTTGACTTTAGCACTGAAACTGGTCTGAAATCCTGTTTTGGTCATTCTTGGCCAAAATGCCAGTGTATTTTTGGCTGAAGTCGAACACCTCCCCCCTCCCATCCAATCTCTTTCTGTCTGCTTACCGTGTAAGTACTGCCAGAGAACAGGTCCCGTTGGTCCAGGCCTGCCACAACCCCTCTGCCCTCCCAGGGCCTACCTTTAAATATCCTGGTGGACTAGTAGTAGCCTTTTCCAGGTAGGAAGATCTCCAGCCATTCCTTCCCCAAATGACATAGTAAGGGAGGGCGGGGGGACTGTCCCAGGTGCTGTCTTGGTAGGGACGCCGGCACCTTGCCGCACCCCCACCATGCTAAGCTCACGCCCGCCCTTCCCTGCTCCCCCATAACTCTTTAAAATCTTTGTCAATGGGAGCAACTACTCTATCCTATTGCCTTGCACTGGCCTGGCTTCCTCTGAAGTCACCACCCGACGTCAATTGTAGGAATGAATGTTAAAAAGCGTACAGAGCCAACCAATTCTCACCACCCGACGTCAATTGTAACGTCGGAGAGGAAGTTTTTGGCCAGTCAATTGCTGCCTGGTTGGACCGGAACTTCCTTTCTGATGTTAGAATTGACGTCGGGTGGCGAGAATTGGTCTGCCCCCATGCTGGGGAAGATAAGTAGGGAGAACTAAGAACTCGGCGCCGGCCTGTTCTCTGGTGGTGATGGCTTGGGGGAGGGCAGAGAGAAATAAAGAAAGAAAGGGGGGGACAGGGAGACTGACAGAAAGAAAGAAGGGAGACGGGACACAGATAGAAAGGGGCATGGAGAGAGAAAGAAAAAAGGCATAAAGAAAGAAAGGGGGCACGGAGAGAGAGAGAGAAAGACAGACTTATAGAAAGAAAGGGGGCATGGAGAGAGACAGAAAGAAGGGGGCAGGGTGAAAGAAATAAAAAGTTGGGGATGGAAGGAGACAGATGCCAGACCAGGGGAAAGGAAGGAAAGAGATGTTGGACCATGGAAATAGGGACGGAAGAAGAGAGAGCTAGAAGGGAAGGGAAGACATGGAAACGTAGATTTTGAAAAGAAAGCATAAAAATTGAATATTAAGTTAATGCCAAAGATGGATGCAAGGCAGAAAGTGAAGACGGAGAGAAAAACAGTCAAAGGACAAGAAGGCCCTGGAAACATAGTTAAAAGCACAGAAAAATAAAGTCACCAACCAACAAAGGTAGGGAAAATGATTTTATTTTCAATATAGTGATTGAAATGTGTCAATTTTGAGAAAGGAAAGATATTAAAACTTTAAATGTGAGGGCTGCAGAAAAAATAGGGTACTTGGAGGGCCGCAGAAAAAATAGTTAATGACAATTTTGCTTAAGGTAAAACTCTTTATCCCAGGACAAGCAGGCAGCATATTCTTAACACATGGGTGACGTCACCGACGGAGCCCTCGGTACGGACCTTTTAACTAGAAGTTTCTAGTTGGCCGCACCGCGCGTGCGCGAGTGCCTTCCCGCCCGACGGAGGAGTGCGTGGTCCCCAGTTTCTTCGTTTCCGCGGAGCGAAGAAGACGCGTGTATTTTTTCAACGGCCGTTGAAATCACTTTTTGCCTTCCCGCTCGCGCTTTTGTTATATTTTTTTCTTCCTCTACCTCCGGGTTTCCTTTTTCTTTCAATTACAAAAAAAAAAAAAAAAAAAAAAAAAAAAAAACTTTGATTTTTATTGTTTCTTTCGTTTTTGCCCCGGCGGGGCCTGTTGCCATTATACAGGCCTCGGACTTCGATTTTGCGGAGGCTATCTTCCCCTTCATGCCCCCGCAGGTCGGTTTTAAGAAGTGCCAGCGGTGTGCACGCCCGATCTCCGTTTCTGACCCACACAATTGGTGTTTGCAGTGCCTGGGTCCGGAGCATCGGGCAGATTCTTGCACCCGCTGTGCCACTTTACAAAAACGTACTCTTAAAAACCGAAGAATCCAGCAAACCCTGCTCTTCGGCTCCGAGTCGGCGATGGATTCATCACCCTCAGCGGCGGTACCGCAGAAATCGGCACCGTCCAGCTCGACACCGACCGATCCCGCATCGGCGCCACTGGCGCCAGGTAAGCCGGCTAAGAAGCCTTCCTCTTCCCTCGAGCGCCCTCCAGCTACGGTGACGACACCGTCCATACCGGCATCGCACCGGTCCCGTAAACGCTCCGCCCCGATAACGGTGAGTGCCTCGTCATCGGCCTCCTCATCGCCGGGGCGTGGAGCGGCATCCAAGGAACCGAAGAAAAAGAAAGCGGTTCCGATGCCACCCCTGGATGACCGTATCTCGGCCATCCTACAAACTCAGCTTCAGGAGCAGTTGAAGAAACAGCTTGAACAACTGCTACCCTCTATCCTGGCACCGCTCCTTCCGGTACCAGACCGGCCCGAGCCCCGCACCGAGCCCCCGGTGTCCACTCCTTCGGTACCGGTAAACACCTCGATGCCGATCCTTTCGGCACAACAACTTCCTGATGATCCTGTGGTTCATTCTCGAACCACAGTGGATCCTGCTCGGCACCAGGCGGTACGGCACTCTTCTCGGGACCGAGAACGACGCCGATCGTCCTCCCCTGGTGCCGTTTCGGTGCGCTCTGGTAAATCTTTGTCCAAAACTCACCACACCGCACCCTCCACCCCGGTGTCCCGACACGCACCAGAGGTCAGGGATCCGGATTTATGGGAGGAGACTCCTCTCGGTACCGAGGAGGATCCCTCCTCATCTGATGAGGAACCATCGGCGCCTGATGCCTCCTCTAAACCTGAGCAGTCTTCTTTTTCTAAATTTCTGAGGGAAATGTCTGCTGCTCTGTCACTTCCCCTTGAATCTGATTCCAAAAAGTCCCAAGCCTTTTTAGAAGCCTTAGACTTTGAGCAACCTCCTAAAGAGTTCCTCAAACTTCCCGTACATGACATCTTACGGGAGACATTCTACAAAAATTTGGAAAATCCCCTCACGGTACCGGGAGCTCCCCGTAAACTGGACAACCTTTACCGTGTCATCCCTATTCCAGGATTCGACAAATCTCAATTGCCCCATGAGTCCCTTCTGGTGGAATCCACCTTAAAAAAGACTCAGGGCTCCAGTGTCTATGCCTCTACCCCTCCTGGCAGAGAAGGTAAGACCATGGACAAGTTTGGCAAGAGGCTTTACCAAAATGCCATGCTTGCCAACAGGGCAAACAACTATTCCTTCCATTTTTCCTTTTATCTCAAACACTTGGTCCAACAGCTGTCTGCCCTCCAGAAGTACCTTCCTGAGCGCAAGGTCCCGCTATTCCAGCAGCACATATCTGGCCTTCTCCAAATGCGCAAGTATATGGTCCGCTCGATCTACGACTCCTTCGAGCTCACCTCTCGGGCCTCTGCCATGGCTGTAGCCATGCGTCGCTTGGCCTGGCTCAGAGTCTCCGACCTGGACATCAACCACCAGGACCGCCTGGCCAACGCCCCCTGTCTCGGGGATGAGCTTTTTGGAGAGTCACTGGATTCCACCACCCAGAAACTCTCCGCCCATGAGACTAGGTGGGACACCCTAATCAAGCCGAAAAAGAAGGCTCCGCCTGCTCGACCCTATCGGCCTCAATCATCCTACCAGCGGAGGTTCTCAGCCAGGCCACTCAATCCGCCTCCCCAACAATCTCGGCGACCCCGTCAACAGCAGCACCATGCCCAGGCTCGGTCTCAGGCCACCCAACCCTCCAAGCCTCCTCAGCCTGCTAAACAATCTCAGCCCTTTTGACTCTTCTCTCCAGGGCATAGCCAGTCATCCACCCTCGCTGCCTCTTCCACAGCCTATCGGGGGTCGTCTCACCATTTTCTCAAGCCGTTGGGAAGTCATCACGTCGGACCAGTGGGTCCTCAACATCATCCGCCACGGCTACTCCCTCAACTTCCAGACTCTGCCTCCGGACAACCTTCCCGTAGAGTCTGCTTCAAACTCATCTCAAACCCCCCTCCTCCTGAGGGAGGTTCAATCCCTCCTCCTTCTCAATGCCATCGAAGAAGTACCTCCAGATCAAAGGGGGCAGGGATTCTACTCCCGCTACTTCCTGGTACCCAAAAAGACGGGAGACCTCCGTCCCATTCTCGATCTCAGGGACCTCAACAAGTGTCTGGTCAAGGAGAAGTTCAGAATGCTCTCCCTTGCCACGCTCTATCCTCTTCTTTCTCAACACGACTGGCTATGTTCCCTGGACCTCAAAGAGGCCTACACTCACATCTCCATCAATCAACATTCTCGCCGCTACCTGCGATTCCAGGTACTGCACCACCACTATCAGTACAAGGTGCTACCGTTCGGCCTCGCCTCCTCACCCAGGGTCTTCACCAAGTGCCTTATAGTGGTAGCGGCCTTCCTCAGGTCTCACAACCTCCAGGTGTTCCCCTATTTGGACGATTGGTTAGTGAAAGCACCTACGTCTCCACTTGTGCTACAGGCTACTCATCACACCATCTCTCTCCTCCACCTCCTGGGGTTCGAGATCAACTACCCCAAGTCGCATCTGCTTCCCACCCAGCGACTTCAATTCATTGGAGCAGTTCTGGACACCACGCTAATGAGGGCTTTTCTCCCCTCCGATCGCAAACAGACCCTGCTCCATCTCTGCCGTCAGGTACTCATGCATCCCTCCATTCCTGCTCGACAGATGATGGTCCTCCTGGGTCACATGGCCTCGACAGTGCATGTCCTTCCTCTGGCTCGTCTCCACCTTCGTACACCTCAGTGGACGCTCGCCAACCAGTGGTCACAGACTACGGATCTTCTTTCTCATCCCATCTCTGTGACATCATCTCTTCAGCAATCTCTCCAATGGTGGTTGAACTCCTCAAATCTTTCCAGGGGTCTACTTTTCCATCTGCCCCCCCACTCTATGATCATCACCACAGATGCGTCCCCCTACGCGTGGGGAGCTCACCTGGGAGATCTACGCACCCAGGGACTTTGGACCCCACAGGAGCGTCGTCATCACATCAATTTCCTGGAACTCAGAGCCATATTCTACGCCCTCAAGGCTTTCCAGCATCTTCTCTGTCCTCAAGTCCTCCTCCTGTGCACAGACAATCAAGTCGCCATGTACTACATAAACAAGCAGGGCGGCACCGGATCTCGCCCCCTTTGTCTGGAGGCTCTGCGCATCTGGACCTGGGCCACGGACCGCAATCTCTTTCTCAGGGCGGTCTATATCCAGGGCGAACAGAACTCTCTGGCCGACAATCTCAGCCGCATCCTTCAACCTCACGAGTGGACGTTGGACCCTCCGACTCTACTCTCCATCTTTGCTCGATGGGGCACTCCGCAGGTGGACCTCTTTGCAGCACCTCACAACCATCAGCTGCCCCAATTCTGTTCCAGACTCTTCTCTCCTCACCGTCTGGCCCCGGATGCATTCCTGCTCGACTGGAGGGATCGGTTCCTCTATGCCTTCCCTCCACTTCCTTTGATGTTGCGGACCTTGTCCAAACTCCGCAAGGACAATGCCACCATGATCCTCATCGCCCCTCGGTGGCCTCGTCAACACTGGTTCTCCCTTCTGCTTCAACTCAGCTCCAGGGAGCCCATTCCTCTTCCTGTGTTTCCTACTCTACTTACACAGCAGAATCAGTCTCTACTACATCCCAACCTGTCTTCCCTCCACCTGACAGCTTGGTTTCTCTCGGGCTGACCTCTCCGGAGAATCTATCTCAACCGGTCCGCCTCATTTTGGACGCCTCCAGGAAACCGGCCACTCTTCAATGTTACCATCAGAAGTGGACCAGATTCTCCTCGTGGTGTCTCCGGCATCATCAAGAACCCACCTCTTTGGCGGTGGAAACTGTCTTGGACTATTTGCTCTCGCTGTCCAACGCTGGCCTCAAAACCACTTCCATCAGAGTCCACCTCAGTGCCATCACTGCGTTTCACGAGCCTATTCTCGGGAAACCCCTCACGGCTCATCCTCTGGTTTCAAGATTTATGAGAGGGCTCTTCAACATCAAACCGCCTCTCAAACCTCCTCCCGTCGTCTGGGACCTGAATGTGGTTCTCTCTGCCCTTATGAAACCTCCGTTTGAGCCTCTTGCCACAACTTCATTCAGGCTTCTTACCTGGAAGGTGCTTTTCCTAATTGCCATCACCTCTGCCAGGAGGGTTAGCGAACTGCATGCACTGGTTGCCGACCCACCGTTCACTGTTTTTCACCATGACAAGGTTGTTCTGCGTACCCACCCTAAATTCCTTCCCAAGGTGGTCTCAGCTTTTCACCTCAACCAGTCCATTGTGCTTCCCGTCTTCTTCCCTAAGCCTCACTCGCATCCTGGAGAACAGGCGTTGCACACGCTGGATTGTAAGCGTGCCCTTGCTTACTACCTTGATCGTACCAGAGCTCACCGAACATCCCCTCAGCTCTTTTTGTCTTTCGATCCCAACCGTTTGGGCCGTCCTGTCTCCAAACGGACACTTTCAAATTGGCTTGCTGCCTGTATTGCCTTCTGTTATGCTCGGGCCGGTCTCTCACTGGAAGGATCTGTCACGGCCCACAGAGTCCGAGCTATGGCTGCTTCTGTGGCTTTCCTCCGTTCCACGCCCATCGAGGAAATCTGCAAGGCGGCCACTTGGTCCTCAGTTCACACGTTCACTACTCACTACTGTCTGGATGCATTCTCCAGACGGGATGGACACTTCGGCCAATCTGTGTTACAAAATTTATTTTCCTAATGGCCAACCATCCCTCCTCCCTCTTTGTTAGCTTGGAGGTCACCCATGTGTTAAGAATATGCTGCCTGCTTGTCCTGGGATAAAGCACAGTTACTTACCGTAACAGGTGTTATCCAGGGACAGCAGGCAGATATTCTTAAGTCCCACCCACCTCCCCGGGTTGGCTTCTTAGCTGGCTTATCCTAACTGGGGACCACGCACTCCTCCGTCGGGCGGGAAGGCACTCGCGCACGCGCGGTGCGGCCAACTAGAAACTTCTAGTTAAAAGGTCCGTACCGAGGGCTCCGTCGGTGACGTCACCCATGTGTTAAGAATATCTGCCTGCTGTCCCTGGATAACACCTGTTACGGTAAGTAACTGTGCTTTATAGTTTATAAATCTTTCCTTTAACAGTTAAAGGAAAGATTTATAAACTATAAAGAGTTTTACCTCATGCAAAGTTGTCATTTCTTTAATAAGACATTAACTATTTTTTCTGCGGCCCTCCAAGTACCTACAAATCCAAAATGTAGCCCCACTAAGGGTTTGAGTTTGAGACCACTGTTGTAGAGAGTCATAGGGGTCCTTTTATCAAGGCGCGGTAGGAGTTTACCGTGCGTTAAACCGCCTGCTGCGCTAGTCGCTAACGCCTCCATTGAAATGGCGTTAGTTTTTTGGCTTGCTGCTGGGGTTAGTGCGTGATGAAATGTCCGACGTGCTAACCCCCGTAGCGCACCTTGATAAAAGGAGCCCATAGTTTTGTAGAAAAGTTTGAACAGAAAACAATGATATATTTTATTTTCTAAACTTTCTGTGTCTGGTGCTATTTTGTTTCTGTTATTATCCCAGGACAAGCAGGCAGCATATTCTTTACGCATGGGTGACGTCACCGACGGAGCCCACGGTACGGACCTTTTTACTAGAAAGTTCTAGTTGGCCGCACCGCGCGTGCGCGAGTGCCTTCCCGCCCGACGGAGGAGTGCGTGGTCCCCAGTTTCTTCGTTTCCGCGGAGCGAAGAAGACGTGTGTTTTTCAACGTTGTTGAAATACTCCTTTTGCCTTCCCGCTCGCGTTCTTTTTTCGATTTTTTCACCTTCGGGTGCTTTTTTCTTTCTATTACAAAAAAAAAAAAAAAAAAAATTTCTTTCTTTTGCTTTATTTTTTCGTTCCTGCCCCGGCGGGGCCTGTTAGCACGATCCAGGCCTCGGGGTTTGATTTTGCGGAGGCCGTGTTCCCATTCATGCCCCCGCAGCCCGGTTTTAAGAAGTGCCAGCGGTGTGCACGCCCGATCTCCCTCACTGACCCACACAACTGGTGTTTACAGTGCTTGGGACCGGATCATCGGGCGGATTCCTGCACCCGCTGTGCCACTCTTAAAAAACGCACTTTGAAGAATCGTCAAATCCAACAAAATCTACTTTTCGGCACCGGCCCGACTATGGATTCGACCTCTTCATCTGCGGCACCGTCGAAATCGACACCGACCACTTCGACACCGCCTGAGTCGACATCGGCGCCCCCGGCGCCAGGTAAGCCGGCTAAGAAGCCTTCCACCCTTGAGCGCCCTCCCACTTCGGGGACGACACCAGTCCTTTCGGCTCCACGCCGAGCCAAAAAACGCTCCACTCCGATTTCGGTGAGTGCCTCGTCATCGGCCCCCTCATCGCCGGAGTGTAGAGCGGCACCCATGGAACCAAAGAAGAAAAAAGTGGTTCCGGTGCCTCCCCTGGATGACCGCATTGCGGCCATCCTCCAGGACAAGTTGCAGGAACAACTCCACAAGCAACTTAAGCAGCTCTTACCCTCTATCTTGGCACCGCTGCTCTCGGTACCAGACCGGCCCGAGACCCATACCGTCCAACCGGTATCCACTCCCTCGATACCTATGGACTCCTCCATGCCCATTCTCTCGGCACCGCATCTCCATTCCCATGCCGAGGCTATGGCCTTGACGACGACCGATCCTCCTCGGGACCGGGCAGGGCACCGGTCTCCCCACGACTCCGACCGGCACCGTACTTCTCGGGACCGAGACAGACACAGGTCTACATCGCCTGGTAACGTCTCGGTACGCTCAGGCAAATCTTTGTCTAAAACTCACCATGCCGAGCCTTCCACTCCAGTCTCTCGACACGCACATACCGATGTCAGAGACCCGGACCTATGGGAACAATCCCCTACCGGTACCGAGGAGGATGCATCGTCGTCGGATGAAGAGCCTTCGGCACCCGATACCGCATCTAAACCTGAACAATCTTCCTTCTCTAAATTCCTCAGGGAGTTGTCGGGTGCTTTGTCTTTGCCTCTGGAATCTGACTCTAAGAAGTCACAAGCTTTCCTGGAGGCATTAGATTTCGATCAACCTCCCAAAGAGTTCCTAAAGTTGCCCATGCATGATATCTTACGGGAAACTTTTTATAAAAATTGGGAGAACCCGCTGACTGTTCCTGGGGCCCCCCGTAAATTGGACAGCCTCTATAGGGTTATACCAATCCCAGGATTTGATAAACCCCAACTCCCTCATGAGTCTCTCCTGGTGGAGTCCACTTTAAAAAAGACTCAGGGCTCCAGTGTCTATGCCTCCACCCCTCCTGGCAGAGAGGGCAAAACTATGGACAAGTTTGGCAAGCGGCTCTATCAGAATGCCATGCTTGCCAACAGGGCAAACAACTACTCGTTCCATTTTTCATTCTACCTCAAACATCTGGTAATGCAACTCTCCGCCATGCAAAAGTACATGCCAGAGCATAAGGTTCCACTTTTCCAGCAGCACATCTCCAGCCTGCTTCAACTGAGAAAATTCATGGTGCGCTCTATCTATGACTCTTTTGAGCTCACCTCCCGTGCATCTGCCATCGCTGTGGCTATGCGCCGTCTGGCCTGGCTCAGGGTCTCTGATCTGGACGTCAACCATCAGGACCGACTAGCCAACGCCCCATGTCTGAGAGACGAATTATTCGGAGAGTCCCTGGATACCACCACACAGAAACTCTCCGCCCATGAGACCAGATGGGATACTCTCATTAAACCAAAGAAAAAGGCTCCTCCTGCTCGTCCTTACAGACCACAGACCTCATATCAGCGCAGGTTCTCCGCTAGGCCGCTCAATCCACCTCCACAGCAACCTAGGCGGGCCCGCCAACACCAGCACACCCAGGCTCGTGCCCAGTCTAATCAACCGGCCAAGGCTCTTCCTCCTGCCAAACCATCTCAGCCCTTTTGACTCCTCTCTCCAGGGCTTAGCCAGTCTTCCACCCTCATTGCCTCTTCCTCAGCCGATCGGAGGCAGGCTTCACATCTTCATCAGCCGTTGGGAGGTCATCACATCGGACCAGTGGGTCCTAAACATCATCCGCCACGGCTACTCTCTAAACTTCCAGACTCTTCCACCAGACAATCCTCCCGTAGAGTCTGCTTCTCTTTCAACTCAAACCCCCCTCCTCCTGAGGGAGGTCCAATCCCTCCTTCTACTCAATGCCATCGAAGAAGTACCTCTGGAACAAAGGGGCCGGGGATTCTACTCCCGTTACTTTCTAGTTCCAAAAAAGACAGGAGACCTACGTCCCATTCTCGACCTCCGGGACCTCAACAAGTGTCTCGTCAAGGAGAAGTTCAGAATGCTCTCCCTTGCCACGCTGTACCCTCATCTCTCTCGGAACGACTGGCTATGTTCCCTGGACCTCAAGGAGGCCTACACTCACATCCCAATCAATCCATCCTCACGTCGCTACCTACGATTCCAGGTGCACCATCGCCATTATCAGTACAAGGTGCTACCTTTTGGCCTGGCATCATCTCCCAGAGTGTTCACCAAATGCCTCATTGTGGCGGCGGCCTTCCTCAGGTCTCACAACCTCCAGGTGTTTCCCTACTTGGACGATTGGTTAGTGAAAGCACCTACGTCTCCACTTGTGCTACAAGCCACTCATCATACCATCTCTCTCCTCCATCTTCTGGGATTCGAGATCAACTACCCCAAGTCGCATCTGCTTCCCACACAGCGACTTCAGTTCATCGGAGCGGTTCTCGACACCACACTAATGAGGGCGTTTCTCCCCTCCGATCGTCAGCGAACTCTGCTACGCCTATGTCGTCAGGTGCTCCTTCATCACTCCATTTCTGCCAGACAAATGATGGTCCTCCTGGGCCACATGGCCTCGACGGTTCATGTGCTTCCCCTGGCACGACTCCACCTCAGAACACCTCAATGGACTCTGGCCAACCAGTGGTCACAGACCTCGAATCTTCTTTCTCATCCCATCTCTGTGACATCGTCTCTTCAGCGATCTCTACAATGGTGGTTGGACTCCTCAAATCTTTCCAGGGGCCTTCTTTTTCATCTGCCCCCGCATTCCATGATCATCACCACGGATGCCTCCCCTTATGCATGGGGAGCTCACCTGGGAGACCTACGCACCCAAGGTCTTTGGACCCCGCAGGAGTGTCTCCATCACATCAATTTCCTGGAACTACGAGCCATGTTCTATGCTCTCAAGGCCTTCCAGCACCTTCTCTGCCCTCAGGTTCTGCTTCTGTGCACGGACAACCAAGTTGCCATGTACTACATCAACAAACAGGGCGGCACCGGATCTCGCCTCCTTTGTCAGGAGGCTCTTCGCATTTGGACCTGGGCCACGGCCCGCAGTCTCTTCCTCAAGGCTGTCTACATCCAGGGCGAACAGAACTCCCTGGCCGACAATCTCAGCCGCATCCTTCAACCTCACGAGTGGACTTTGGATCCTCCCACGCTCCACTCCATCTTTGCTCGCTGGGGCACTCCGCAGGTGGACCTATTCGCAGCTCCTCACAACCATCAGCTGCCCCAGTTCTGCTCCAGACTCTTCTCTCCTCACCGTCTGGCCCCGGATGCATTCCTGCTCGACTGGACGGATCGGTTCCTCTATGCCTTTCCTCCTCTACCTCTGATGTTGCGGACTTTATCCAAACTCCGCAGGGACGGAGCCACCATGATCCTCATAGCTCCCCGGTGGCCTCGTCAACACTGGTTCTCCCTTCTCCTTCAACTCAGCTCCAGGGAGCCCATTCCTCTACCTGTGTTCCCTACTCTACTTACACAGCAACATCAGTCTCTACTACATCCCAATCTGTCTTCCCTCCACCTGACAGCTTGGTTTCTCTCGGGCTAACCTCTTCAGGAAATCTGTCTCAGCCTGTCCGTCTCATTTTGGACGCCTCCAGGAAGCCGGCCACCCTCCAATGTTACCATCAGAAGTGGACCAGGTTCTCCTCTTGGTGCCTTCGTCATCATCACAATCCCACCTCCTTAGCGGTGGAAACTGTTCTAGACTACTTACTCTCCCTGTCCAACGCAGGCCTCAAGTCCACCTCAATCAGAGTCCATCTCAGTGCCATCACGGCATTCCATGAGCCTGTCCTAGGAAAACCTCTCACGGCTCACCCTCTGGTTTCCCGATTCATGAGGGGCCTCTTCAACATCAAACCACCTCTGAAGCCTCCTCCGGTCGTCTGGGACCTGAATGTGGTTTTGTCTGCCCTCATGAAACCTCCCTTTGAGCCACTTGCCACAACTTCGCTCAAATTTCTGACATGGAAGGTTCTTTTCCTCATTGCCATCACCTCTGCCAGGAGGGTTAGTGAGCTTCATGCACTGGTTGCCGATCCACCGTTCACTATTTTTCACCATGACAAGGTGGTTCTGCGCACCCATCCAAAGTTCCTTCCAAAGGTGGTCTCAGCCTTTCACCTCAACCAGTCCATTGTTTTGCCTGTGTTCTTCCCGAAGCCTCATTCACACCCCGGAGAACAGGCATTGCACAGTCTTGACTGCAAGCGTGCCCTGGCTTACTATCTTGATCGTACAAGGGCTCACCGCTTGTCCCCTCAGCTCTTCCTGACCTTCGACCCGAATCGTTTGGGTCGACCGGTCTCTAAATGGACGCTATCCAACTGGCTTGCAGCTTGCATCGCGTTCTGTTACGCTCGGGCCGGTCTGTCACTAGACGGTGCTGTCACGGCCCACAGGGTAAGAGCTATGGCCGCTTCTGTTGCTTTCCTCCGTTCCACACCCATTGAGGAAATCTGCAAGGCGGCCACCTGGTCCTCAGTTCACACATTCACTACTCACTACTGTCTGGATGCTTTCTCCAGACGGGATGGGCACTTCGGCCAATCTGTACTTCAGAATTTATTTTCCTAATGGCCAACCATCCCCCCTCCCTCTTTGTTAGCTTGGAGGTCACCCATGCGTAAAGAATATGCTGCCTGCTTGTCCTGGGATAAAGCACAGTTACTTACCGTAACAGGTGTTATCCAGGGACAGCAGGCAGATATTCTTACGTCCCACCCTCCTCCCCGGGTTGGCTTCTTAGCTGGCTTATACTAACTGGGGACCACGCACTCCTCCGTCGGGCGGGAAGGCACTCGCGCACGCGCGGTGCGGCCAACTAGAACTTTCTAGTAAAAAGGTCCGTACCGTGGGCTCCGTCGGTGACGTCACCCATGCGTAAAGAATATCTGCCTGCTGTCCCTGGATAACACCTGTTACGGTAAGTAACTGTGCTCTTTCTATTGATTTTGTTGTCCTGTCATTTTTTTTCTTTCTTCCGCAATATGAGATTAAAAGCATGATTCTGAGAGATCCTACACTCTTCTTTCCCTTCTTCCAACCAACCCATTTCTGCTTTTCCTCCTTCTCTTCACAGTTCTTTCTTGTTTTCCCCTTGCTGCATTCATTTGTCACTTCTATCCTTTGGTATTTTTCACCTGCTGTCCTCCACAAGTTTCTCATCTCCACTCCCCCACCTTCTGTGCCGTCTTTTCCCCTTAGATCTCGCCTTTCCCAGCACCTAATTGTAGACTCGCTCCATGCAAAAATGCCTCATGCCACTTGGTAATAAAGCTAACATATGCCAGTTTACAGTGACACCTAACAATATTGTTGCTAAGGGCCTCCTTGCCCAGGCTGTGTGATGTCTATTTGACGTAACGTATTCCCAGTATGTGACTTTTCCTTGGCTTGTATGCATAATTGATTATTGCTTTTGTTCACACATGTTACTAGGCTGTTCCATCTAGTAAGAAAGTCTTTAGTTTTTGGGAATGTCTGGTATAGTTCTTTTTTTCTCTTTTGAGATGAGACTAAAGTATTGCAGCAGTGGGGAAGGGTCAGCTACTGGTCATAGTAGATCCGTGAATACAACGGTGCCATCCAAATTTCAAGAAGCAGGGCATAGTTTTATATGCAAAGTGTATTTGTTGGTGTTAAACTGAGAGACTAATTTTCTTCATACTGAAGGCTGCTTATGATCTTGGTGCACGGCTTATAGAGAGCATAGTGGCATTGCCCAGATACCAGCTCCCTGCGGAACCAGAGGATCAAGATAAAATTGATCATTGAAGGAATAGTGTGATAATAGTGCTTATATTTTTTTTATTTATTTATTTTTTTCAGGCTAAAAACGAAAGCAAACCAATTACTTTAGACACTGCAGCTCTCGCTACTGGGACGGCTCTTGCTGCCGGGACAGCGCTCGCCACAGGGACAGCTCTCGCCACTTCTGATGTAAGTGTCCAGGAGGGTGGATTTACTGTACTTTACTGTTCTTTATTTGATGACATGCCTCACCAACAAATTTTGAGGTGAGATGCAACAAAATATACAAATAAGTAATAAAAATCCGCACTTCCCTCTTGATCGCCCCAAAATTAAACAAGAATTCTTGATATCTAAGAATAACAATTTCTAAAAGCACCATGCTTTCAACTTTTTTTTTTTTTTTTAAGTATTAAAATATGCCATTGTCCTTAAATCCACTGTAGTCTTTTTCCATGATTTGGGATTCACATATCCAAATATTCAAGATCTCAGTATGTATGTTTTAGAGCAGTGTTTCTCAACCTTTTCAAGCCAAGTACCCCTTAAGCCTAACAAATACCAACCGAGTACCCCTGCCCGAGCTCCGCCCCTGACTCCACCCCCATAATAATAGTACTAATTGTAATGCCATTTCTTCTATTTATTTTTATAAACAACCAATCTCAGCCAACGTCTTGGTTTCTTATAAACTTCTTCCATTTATTTTTAATATAACATAACAGTACAGTATAACCTTATTAACAGTACAGAATGGTAACTACAAAAACCTTATTAACAATACAGAATGGTAACCACAAAATTAAACTACATATCAAAACAGTTATGTTTCACTCCCATAAAGTAAACTATCTGGCCTCTTGTCAGCTGGTCAGCTGGTATGTTCTTACTGATCATAGTGACTAGCCAAATTCCTTTTTTCATTTTCCCAGAGAAATAACATCCAGGATGCATTTCTCCCACCACCTCCCACCCAACATTTCTCCCTCCCTCATCCCCCAAATCATGTGCATCTTTTTCCACCACTGCCCACCAGCCCTATGCCTATTCCTATCACCTCTCACCAGCACCATGCCACATCTCTCCCTCCATCACTATGTTCAATATTTCCCCACCTTGCATCCCCTCTGTTCCCTCTCCACCACCATATCAAAACTCAATAAACAATCTCATCCTTCTCCCCCTCCCTGCCCTCCAGCATTTGTCTCCCTTACTTGTCGAACTGCACTGCTCCTTTGTTCCTCAGTCCCCAGCAGCACTCCCCGCAATGGACGACGCAAGCAGCTACCCACATGCTGCGCATGGCTGACCCACAAGCCTCCCTCCGTCAACTCTGATGTCGAAGAGAAGGCTTCTGGGTCAGCCACTTACGTGCCGCGCCTGAATCGCTGCACGCACCACCCACTGCAGAGAGAGCTGCTGAAGACCAAAGTATTGGCTTTGGGGTGGCACGGCAAAGCAGAGATCTGGGCAGATTGCGAGATCCTAGGTGGTGGTAGCAGCGGTGCGGTGGACGCCACCTCTATGGACAGGAGGGATTTGGCGGGAATTGGTGACCAGGCCACATACCCCCCAATGAGCGGCCTGCGTACCCCCTAGGATACGTGTACCATGCGTTGAGAAACACTGCTTTAGAGGAAAGGCAGGAGAGGGGAGATAATGATAGAGATGTTTAAATCCTACATAACGTAAATTTGCATGAAGCGAGTCTTTCATTTGAAAGGAAGCTCTGGAATGAGAGGGCATAGGATGAAGTTAAGAGGTGATAGGCTCTGGAGTAATCTAAGGAAATACATTTTTACAGAAAGGGTGGTAGATGCGTGGAACAGTCTCCCAGCAGAGGTGGTGGAGACAGAGACTGTGAAAGCATGGGATAGGCATGTGGAATCTCTTAGAGAGAGGAAGAGAAAATGGTTACTGCGGATGGGCAGACTGGATGGGCATTTGGCTTTTATCTGCCATCATGTTTCTCTGTTTCTATATTTCATTTTTTTGGGAATCTGAAGTAAATGATTTTGAGATAAGCGCAATGCCCTAAACAGACTTATTTATTTATTTATTTATTTATTTGGATTTCTATCCTAGCCTCCCAAAAGAGCTCAGAACGAGTTACAAGTATACATACACTATAAAACATAACAGGGTATAGTAATATAGAGCAGTGTTCTTCAACCTTTTGATACCTATGGTCCGGTGGAAATAAAATAATTATTTTGTGGACCGGCACCAATCAGTGGGCTAAGTTGTGGGCCAGACCCCACCCAATCTCTGCGATGTCTGGTTCAGGTTAGAGAGCTGCACGGGAACGGGGACGACGGGAATCCCGCGGGTTCCCCCTTTGGGTCACGGGGATCCCGTGGGGATGCCCCCTAGGGTCGCGGGGATCCCGTGGGGACGCCCCCTAGGGTCGCGGGGTTCCTGCGGGGCTGGATGTACTCAGTCGCGCGGCTCTTCTCCCTACCTTCTCTGCTTGCAGCACAGAGCCGAACAGAAGTCTTCCTGACGTCAGCGCTGACGTCGGAGGGGAGGGAGGGCTTAAACAAAGCCCTCCCTCCGACGTCAGCACTGACATCGGGAAGACTTCCGTTTGGCTCTGTGCTGCAGGCAGTGCAGGTAAGGAGGAGAGTAGCCTCGCGGTTCGAGTGGCTACCAAGGGAGGGGGCGGTCCGCCCCACCACACCCCGCCCCGGTTGCAGCACAGCCGGCCAGGTCCCCTTACTTTTGTGGCACTTCCCCGACCGACCGACAACAGCCCCGGTCCGACAATCCTCCCTGCCCTGTAGCCGCGAATCTAAATTATCTTCTTACAGCAGCTGTAATAAGGTAATTTAGATTCGCAGTTAAGGGCAGGGAGGTTTGTCGGACCGGGGCTGTTGTCAGTCGGTTGGGGAAGTGCCACAAAAGTAAGGGGACCTGGCCGGCTGTGCTGCACCCGGGGCGGTAGAGAAGGAGTGGGGAGAAGGACGCTGAAAGCACTTGTGGAAGACATAGGGGGGAGAAGGATGCTGAAAGCACATGGGGAAGACGGGGGGGGGTGGAGAAGGACGCTGAAAGGACATGGGGAAGCAGAGGGGGGAGAAGGACACTGAAAGCACATGTGGAAGACAGAGGGGGGAGAAGGACGCTGACAGGACATGGGGAAGATGGGGGGAGAAGGACGCTGAAAGGAAATGGGGAAGAGAGAGTAGGGAGAAGACGCTGGCAGGGAAGAAGACAGATGCCAGACTATGGGGGGAGCGGAGAGAAGAAGATGGGTGCCAGACCAATTTGGAAGGGGGAAGAAAGGGAGAGGCACAGTAACAGAGCAAATGGAAGATGCAGAAGGAAGAGAGACAGTGGATGGAAGGAATTGAATGAGAACATGAGGAAAGCAGAAACCAGGCAACAAAGGTAGGAAAAGAATTATATTTCTTTTTTTTTATTTTGCTTCAGGATAAAGTAGTATATTAGTTGTGTTGATAAAAATTTATAAACATTAGAGGCTCTGGTAGAAACCCATTTGCAAAGTATGTATTCTTCCCAATTAATATTTTCAAATTAATAAAGTCTTTTTGCTTATTTGTAAATGGGTTTCTACCAGAGCCTTTAATTCAGTAGCATAATTAAATGAAATAACTATTTCTGAAGTTTATATGGACGGGCGGGGATGGAGGGGATTCCTCGCGGGGACGGGTGGGGACGGGTGGGACTTTGGCGGGGACGGGTGGGGACGGGTGGGATTTCTGTCCCCGCGCAACTCTCTAGTTCAGGTGCAGGATTCGTGTAGGAGCCTCTGCCCATGGCTTTGTGCACTGCAGCACTGAGGAAGAGCCGGCCCGAAGTCAATGCCGCATCGATCACGCCGTGGACCAGTGACTGAAGAACACTGTGTTGGGCCCGATGCACATGCCGGCCTTGTGGACCAGCAGGAAATTTCTGCGGACTGGCACCGATCCACGGACCGGTGATTGAAGAACACTGATATAGAGCATAACAGAGCATTTTAGAACATGACAGGATAGGATAATACATAGGGGAGCATGATAGTACAGTATTCATAAAGCATGGTAATACAGTACTCCCCCGAAATTCGTGGGGGTTCCGTTCCAAGACCACCCGTGAATTTTGAAAATCCGCAAATATTGGATGTGATGCTAAAATGGCTAAATATGCCCTCAAAATCAAATTTACATGGGGAACAACGAAGCAGTGATCGGGAGTACGGTATCAGTAAGTTTCTGTAACGACAATAAGAGATAAGAAAAAAGAATTGCTGTTCAGCAGTGGTGTACCAAGGGGGGTGGGGGGCGGTCAGCCAAGGGTGCAGCCTTAGAGGGGGTGCACAGCCGGCTCGGTCCCTATCGCACTCCCTCCCTCCTTATTGCCACCTACCTTAGTTTCACCACCGAGTTGAATCAGCTCCCTTTCTCCCTCCCTGCCCCTTACCTTTGTGGCGCTTTCATACCCCCCCTTACCTTTGTGGCGCTTTCACCCCCCACACCCCCAACAGGCCCTTTCTGACAAACCTCCCTGCCCTGTGACCGGCGATGTCTAAACTGCCTTCTTACAGCAGCCGGAGCATTGTAGTTGCATATGGCTGCTGTAAAGGTCGTCTCTGATGCAACTTCCAGTTGCGGGGACTGAGCTTGCAGAGATGGGGCGGAAATGTGTTTTTTAAATTTTAGTCTTAGTAGTTTGCCGGACCACAAAATAATTATTTTATTTCTGCTGGTCCACGGGTGTAAAAAGGTTGAAAAACACTGCTCTAGAGCAGAGTCGGCAGCTGCACTGAGGTGCAGGAAGGTCCCCCAATGACTCGTCTGCTGGCTTTGCTCCGGAAGAAGTAAGTTATGTCGGAGGGGGTGGACCCGGCAGACACAGTCATCACGGGTCCTTGCCGCAACTCCCTGCGTCTGCCGGGTCAACCCCCTCCGACATAATTTACTTCTTCCGGAACAAAGCTGGCAGACGAGTCATTGGGGGACCTTCCTGCACCTCAGCGCAGCTTCCGATGCAACTTACTTCTTCCAGAGCAAAGCCTGGAGTCATCGCGGGACCTTCCAGCACGTGGCTGCCAACTCTGCTCCAGAGCTAGTACGTCGGAGTGGGGTGGACCGGCAACCGGCAGCTACAGTCATCGCGAGAAAGGAGCAGGACTGCTGGAATGAAAGAGTGGTGCAGGGAGAGAAAGGGGGCAGGGTGGAAAGGAAGGGTGGTGCTGATGGAATTGATGTACAGGAAAAGGGGAGAGACATAAGGGGGGAAGGATACTGGATGGAATTGAATCAGAGGGAAAGAAAGGGGGCAGATGCTGATTGAAGAGGGGTGGATGGAAAGAGAAAGGGCAGACATTGGATGGTAGTGTGGCGGGTAGAGGGGGAGCCTATGCTGGATGGAAGTTCAGATGGGAGAGATAAGGGAGCAAATGCAGGAAGGAAATGGGAGGAGAGAAAGAGGGGAGCAGACAATGGAAGTGGACACAGAGAGGTGAAGGTACTAGAAGGAAGGGGTAGAGAAAGAGGGCACATGATGAAAGGAGGGGATAAATAAAAGGAGGGCACATGATGGAGGGAAAAGGATTGAGTTAGGGAAATACTGGAGGGGGTGAGGGAAAGAGGTGGCGAGCTGTAGGTAGACAGTAAAAAAGGAAATTGATGAGAGGGTAGTAAGAACATAATCTAGATGGATGCAGAAAATAAATTTGAAAAGGAAAATTAGGGAAGAAAGGGATTGCAGAAGAGAGGTGTGGGAGAGGAAAGGAGAGGAGAGAGATGCCAGACCAATGGAGGTGAAAGGAGAGATGGAAGGGGGAGGCATACAGTTTCTGGAAGGGGCATAGAAGGAGAGAAGATGCCATATAGGGGCAGAGAGACGGCAGACAGTGGATGGAAGGAAGAGAGTAACAAGAAGATGAGGAAAGCAGAAACCAGGGAAGACAAAGGTAGAACAAAAATTTTCTATATATTAATTGCTTTAGGAGACATGTGTCACTGTTTCTGTGGTGTTGCATTGTATGCAGAGTCCAGCTTCTTGCTGGTTCAATTTAACCTTTGTCTATGTATTTCTATTTTATCCCCCCCTTTTACAAAACTGTGGAGCATTTTTTAGCACCAGCCGTGGTGATAGCAGCTCTGATGCTCAGAATTCCATGAACGTCAGAGCTGTTGCCACTGTGGCTAAAATCCACACTACAGTTTTGTAAAAGGGGAAGGGATTAATTTGTGATGACATTCCATACTAGGCAAAGGTGTTTTCTGTGTTCTTTGTATTTAAAAGACATGGTTTTCTGTTAGGATTGGTGGTGTAGGATTGATCTGTACTAGTCTGGCTTGTTTAGTTTTACAATGGGTGCATTGCTGTTGTACTGCAGTATGTAAGATGCTGCCTTTTCCTAGGTACTCATGTGTGACATGTGGCTTGTTACTAAAAATTATGTTTTTTGTACAGATGGGGGGGTGCCAAAAAATGATGGGCCCCGGGTGTCTCACATGCTAGGTACGCCACTGCTGTTCAGTATATGGTTCTAAATTAATTCTCGTCAGGAAAATACAAGAAAAACCGCAAATGAGTGAGGGAAATTTGCATATGGAAAAAACGCGAATGACTGGGGGCGCAAAATCTGAAACGCGAATAAGCAAGGGAGTGCTGTACTTAATAGGATATGTTAGGACAAGACCACATACAGTGTTGGTGATGTTATGAGTTGGTATGACATTGCGATAACTAATAGAGCTTGACAGTATGTTGTAGTGCCTGATAGTGTGAAGCATGATGAAGCAGTACATAATAGAGCTTGACAGTGGATTATGCTGCATGACAATACATGGCACAGCAGATAATACATATAAGAGCATGGTAGGAACGTAACAGTGCATGGTCTGTTAGAACAATAAATAACTGTTAATGATAATATATGCTGGGTATGGTATAGCATGGAATATCTGGCAAAAGTGGGGAAGTGTCAGCAATGACTGTGCATGACAAGGAAAGACGTAACAGCGCACGAGAGATATGTCAGGCATGATATGGTATAGATTGTGTGGCATGTGATGGTTGATATTATTGTGTAGACAGTAATATTTGGAGTGGAGCTATTTTATGGAAGGTTAGAGGAAGGGGTGAGTTTTTATTGCCTTCCTGAAGTTCAGTAGTCCTTTTAGTGATCTGAAGTGCGGTGGTAATTGGTTCCAGAGATATAGTAGATAGTGTGCGTAGGATCTTTTCCAGGCTTTGTAAATGCAGAGGGCATGCCCTGAAGATGTGCGTAGTCTTTTTTATTTATTTATTTATTTATTTATTCTTTTCTTCTTGCAAGTTTTTTCTTTTTTTTTTCTTCTTGCTGGTTTTGGGTGTAAGGTAGTAGTTTGGAGGCCATATAGATTGGTAACATGTTGTGGAAAACTTTGTAAATCATTAGCAGGCCCTTGAATATTCATCGTTTGTTGCTAAATAGTCAGTGAACTGTGCACAGTGCAGGGGCGATTGGGTCAATTATGTCGAGGTTTTTTAGGAGGCAGATAGTGACATTTTGTACTCTCAGTAGTCAAAAGAGATTTTTATGAAATGAGAATGTTTACTTGGTGTGCTGCAGTAGTCCATGCAGGAAAGGACAAAGGCTATAGAGTAGCTGTGAGAAGTCTGGTTCTGAAAATTATCTTCTGATTTTTCAGAGTTGCCAGAGGTCGTAATATGAGGTGGATATCACTTGAGAGATATGGTCAGTGAGTGATAGATTTGAGTTAAGGGTCACTCCTATGCTGCATATCTTGTCTTTGGCAATTAGAGTGGTGGATTACCAGGAGATCAAAGGACAAGTGAGCTTGAGGTTATCTTTTTGTATTCAGAGGAGCTCAGATTTTGTGACGTTTAATTGGAGCTTGTTTTGAATCATCCAGCTCTTTATTTCTGTAAGGCAGTTGTGTAGTTTGGATATTTGGGTGTCGCACTTTGAACCTAACAGCAGGTATGGTTGTATGTCATCTGCAAAGGAGTGAGTCATTATCTGGTATTTTAAGGCAATATCTATTACTGGTCTGATATAGAGGTTGAAGAGTAAAGGGAATAGGAGGGCATCCTGCGGTACTCCATATTTTATCGTTTTTGGTTGTGATAGAACAGATCTTAGCAGAACACTGGGTTCTTTGGCTTAGGAATGACGAGAACCAGTGGAGTGCAATTTTGCAAATTCCAATATCTACAAGTCTGGAAAGGAGGCGGGGATGATCGATGGTGTCAAATGCAGCACTGAGGTCTAGAAGAACCAATAGTAAATACATTGTTTCATTTGTCTAGCATGTTTCAGCCATCGTCAATATGGTCTGTTAGGACTGTTTCTGTGCTGTGGCATTTCCTGAAGCCAGATTGTAGGAGGAGAGGGCGTTTTGTTTGTCAATGAAGGATTGGATTTGCGATAGTATGGTCTTTTCTAGGTCCGTGCATGCTTGGAGGCCCTCCAGATGCGGCCCAGAGCTTGAGGCTTTCCAAAACCTAGACCAGAGGTCCTCAAAGTCCCTCCTTAAGGGCCGAATCCAGTCGGTTTTTCAGGATTTCCCCAATGAATATGCATTGAAAGCAGTGCATGCACATAGATCTCATGCATATTCATTAGGGAAATCCTGAAAACCTGACTGGATTCGGCTTTGGGGGACCCCTTACCTAGACAAACTGATGGGTTTTGGAAATCTGTCTGGGTATATATATATATATACATATACATACACACACACTTTTTTTTTTTTTTTATATCTATCACTGTAATAGGTCTTAATATATCAGTATATATATATATATATATATATATATATATATATATATATATATATATATATATATATATATATATATATATATATATATACACCTATTACAGTGTGTAAAAAAATAAAAAAAGTGTGTGTGTGTGTATATATATATATATATATATATATATATATATATATATATATATATATATATATATATATACACACACATATATACATATACACACTTTTTTTATTTTTTTACACACTGTAATAGGTGTATATATATATATATATATATATATATATATATATATATATATATATATATATACACACACATATATACATATACACACTTTTTTATTTTTATATATATATATCACTGTAATAGGTCTTAATATTACAGTGATATATATATATATATATATATATATATACACACACATATATACATATACACACTTTTTTATTTTTATATATATATATCACTGTAATAGGTCTTAATATTACAGTGATATATATATAAAAATAAAAAAAGTGTGTGTGTGATATATAATTAAAAAAAAATGTACATACATACATACATACACACACACACTTTTTTATATATATATCATTGTAATAGGTCTTAATATATCAGTGTGTATATATATGTATATATATATATATATATATATCACATATATATATATATATATATATACACACACTGATATATTAAGACCTATTACAGTGATATATATATAAAAATAAAAAAGTGTGTGTGTGATATATAATTAAAAAAAAATGTACATACATATATATATATATATATATATATATATATATATATATTAAGACCTATTACAATGATATATATATATATAAAAAAGTGTGTGTGTGTGTATGTATGTATGTACGTACATTTTTTTTAAATTATATATCACACACACTTTTTTTATTTTTATATATATAAATAAAAAAGTGTGTATATGTATATATGTGTGTTTATGTATGTGTGTGTGTGTGTGTATATATATATATATATATATATATATATATATATATATATATATATATATATATATATATATATACACTTTTTATTTTTTTACACACTGTAATAGGTCGTAATATATCAGTATATATACATACTGATATATTAAGTCCTATTACAGTGATATACTGATATATTACAATGATATACTGATATATTACGACCTATTACAGTGATATGCATATGGACAGTTCTTCCTCTGTGGTTTGCTTATTACACACCTCTGTTCCAAGGAGAAAAACAGATTTTATACCGCATTGATCTTAATAATGGCTTATGGACTTTTCCTTTAGGAAGTTATACTAACCTTTTTAAAACCCTGCTAAGCTAACTGCTTTCACCACATTATCTGGCAATGAATTCCAGAGTTCAATTACACTTTGAGTGAAGAGATATTTTCTCCTCTTTATTTTAAATCTACTATTTAGTAACTTCATTACATGCCCCTTAGTCCTTGCTTAATTGGACCTGGGTTTTTGAAGAGTGACTGGGGAGACATTTGGGCTTTATCTTCCTGTCCTTAAAAAACACCTCAAAAAGCCAAACTTTAGGGGTCAAGGACTCTGTGCTTTAATTGCTCCTCTTGTACATGCAGTTTGTCAAGTCCAACAATTACATGCTTTTATCTACTTGAAAAGGGAAGAGTGAGATGATTTAATTCCCACAGCCGACCCCTTCCTGCCCTTCTAATTCATCCTCCCTTTTACCCTGGCATTGCAGTGTCCGCCTAATACCACAATGTGCAAATGTTTTGGCCACATAAGTACAGTGGCAACAATGAGGGTTGTGCCCTTGATATCTTTAAGAAAAAGAAATTGTTACCTATGTTTTGAAGCACTATAGAATTATTTGATGGATGTGAAATCACTATTTCTGAAAAGATTCACAATTTTTGAAGAGTATAAATCATTCTACATCAGTCCAAAATATTTATATGGTCTGTATATACATGGATTTCTGATCATACAACCTACGGTTTAAAAAATTTAGATGCCTTAGGCCTGAATGGTTAGCTACTCTGTCTGGAATAGGGGGGGGGGGCATAATCCCCCAGAAGTAACTGTTTAAAGCTCCAAAAGTATTATAGAGTACTGTAGAAAAGTACTGTGTCCAACTCTTAAAAGTAAAGCTTGTCTAGTCAGCCAGTTCACCACCTGTTCAAATTGTGTATTGGAATGAGAATCTTCAAAGAGTAAAAAGTGGGATGTGGATTTTCTCAAGGTTCCATGTTGTCTCAACTATTGTTTAATCTTTATCTGAGTTCTACTGTGATAAACGAGATTGGACTACTGCAATTCTCTTTAACTGTTTGTCTAAATACCAATTTCAAAGATTGCAGTTAGTGCAATGGATCATGTTACACATCTCTAGGGTTACCAGATATTTTTTTTTATTTTATTAAAATGCTCTGCAACAGGGAGCCTTCTGTTTTTTGGAAGCTGACTTCCTAACTACTGGTTTACCTTTTACTCTGCTGCCCTTTAGGAAGGTCACAGGGCCCAGGCTACAATAGACCAAGCTCGTTGTTGGCTTATGAAGGACCAAATGACCCTGGCATGAGCTCATATGAAATGGGAGAAAGGTTTGGCAGTACAACACAGCTGCACTGTGTCTACAGAGATCGCACATTACTGTTCTGCCTGCTTGAAAAGTTGCTCAAGAAGGAGTAAGATTTATAGTGACTCTTCTGGCAAAGCAACCACAATAAACAGTGCAAAGAGCACATTTAGAAGAGAAGCACAGAAAGAATGAGATGGGACTAGAGAAGCATGCATACTTTATGACAGAGAAGTAGAGAACAAGTGAACCAGAATAGAGAGTGAGATGAGTCTAGAGAAGCATACATACAGTATATCATAACAGAGAAAGAGAGCCAGAAAATAGTGTGGAATGAGAGTAGAGACGCATGCATACATTGTGACAGAGAAATAGTTAGCTTGAACCTTACATAGAAAGTTTCTGCTGCCTTGGTTAATGTCTCTCAAAAGAAAACGGAAAAGTTGTTTCTGAAAATGAATGGTGGATTAGAGAATACAAGTACAGTAATTTGATAAATTGAAAGCAAGAATAACGCAACTGAATCGAATTATTACCCTTTCAAAAAATACAAAAACCAGAGGGCACTCAATGAAATTACATGAGAATACTTGTAAAACAAGAGTAAACAGTTAAGCTTTGAAACGCATTGCCAGAAGATGTGGTGTTTTCAGCAGTTGGCATAGCTGGGTTTACGAATGGTTTGGACAAGTTCCTGGAAAAAAAGTCTATAGACTGCTATTGAGACAGATATGGGGGAAGGTACTGCTTGCCCTGGATCGGTGGCATTTAATGTTGCTACTATTTAGGTTTAGTGACCTGGATTGGCCATTGTTGGAATCAGGATACTGGGCTATATGGACCATTGGTCTGACCCAGTATGGCTGTTCTTATGTTCTTTTACAAAGGCGTGGTAGCGGCTGCTGCCAGGTAGATGATCTGGCATCCATTGAATCCCTTTGTAAAAGGAGGCCTTCATGAATAAAGGTTATGAATTTTATAGAATAATGATGATGTATAAAGGAAACTGGAATTACATATAGGGAGTGAAATCTACAAATTGCTACAAATAAGACCAGAAGAAAGCATAAGACAGGGAAGGGAAAAAGGGGATTGGGACTTGTATATCACCTTTTTTGTAATTTTACAACCACACTCAAAGTGGTTTACATACAAGTACTTCAAACATTTTCCCTATCTGTCCTGGTGGGCTCACAATCAGTCTATTTTTTTTTTTTATTATTGAAAATTTAATGCAATTAAAAACATCTGACTTATATAGTCATATACAAAACAATACATTAATTCATTATATATCTTATTTAATAATAAATACTGAAGATTTCAAATTACCTATGATATCTAATATATCTCAACCCTCCCATCCCCCCCCCCTTCCTCCCACCTGCCTCGATGGGAGGATGTGTGCAGGAGATTCGCAAGATGTAGGAGAAAGATTTTATATCATAGATCACTGGGACTATCCTTTTGGGAATTAATCCAAATTTCATATTCACCCCAAATGGTGTTATAATTATTTATTTTATTTCTTCCATTTGTGCATCGTTACAAGCTCTAGGTGACATTACAGAGGAAAGGGTTAGAAGAGGGTACGGAGGAGGGCAGGAAGGAGTGGAGAGAAGTATATAGAATATTTCATAGAAATTCCTAACTTTACAGAAAGGAGCATCATCTATGTAAAAGATAATTGGATGCCCAAATAGCGAAAAGAAGAATCAGTCCACTTCAACGGAAAAGTCTCCCCCCAAGACCTATGAAGACGCTAAGTGGAGGCCAACGCCTCTGATTTCTTCAGATTCAAGGCGAACCTGGAAAAATCCCCATATTCCCGAACTCTCTCTCCAAGAGAGTAGATGAGGAGCAGTGCGGGTCAGTCAAGAAAACCATAAGGTCATCGGCAAAGGCCACAACCTTAAAATGAGTGGCACCCAGCTGAAGGCCACTGATGTCTACATTAGATTGCAGCTCCCTTATCAAAATAAAGCGCAAACAACAAGGGCGATAGACGAGTGCCCCTATGAATCGGAAAGGGGGTCGCAAGGCCACTGTTCACTGAAATCAGCGCCACTGAATCGCCATATAACACCAGGATAGCATTAAAGAAAAAGGGGCCCATTCCATATGCCCGCAACATAGCAAAGAGAACCCTCACCGCACCTGGTCAAAAGCCTTTTCTGCGTCAAAGCTAACAAGTAAAGCGGGGGTACCATCCACACTGGCTTTCTCCAAGGCCAACAAGATACGTTGAAGGTTCTTAGACACAGGCTGGTCACGCACAAAACCCACCTGCTGTTCCGACACCAGGGAGGGCAGCACCCGGGCCAATCGATTTGCCAGCACCTTAGCCATCAATTTCGTCTCAAAATTCAGCAGGGATATGGATCTTTAGGATTCTAGCAGGGCCGGGTCCCTACCCGGCTTAGGAAGAACAATAATCTGAGCTAGGTTCAAATAACAAGCCAAAAAGTCCTTGGCCACATTTAAATTAAAGATCTCAGACAACAACAGAGCGATCTCTGCGACTAGCAACTTATAAAATTCATCACGGTAGCCGTCCGGCCCCGGAGACTTGCCCAATGGGCTAGCACGAATCGCCCACTCCACCTCCTCTGCAACTATAGAGCGCTCCAGCATAGCTGAGTCACCAACGGAGAGATGGGGCAGATCCAAGCTATCCAAATAGACCCCCCCATCAAGAAAGTCCGAGCCTGGCGAGGCATACAAGTCAGCAAAAAAGTCCCGTAGAATACGACTAATATCCTCAGTCTTATGATACAATACTCCCCGCACGTCATGCAAAGTTGTGACACCCGCAGACCTTGATAGGGCCGAGCTAAATGAGCCAACATCCGAATACTCTTATTAGCAAACAGAAAAATCTGAAATTTATAGTGGTCCCTAGACCACTGAGCCCCCCAATGCAAGAGCTCATTCAATTCCTGCTGAATCTTGAGAACCAACATAGCGATGCCGGTGAAGCGCCGCCTCAAAATCTGAACCCTATGCTCCAACGTAATAATCGCCCTATGGCGCGTTTTAACCTCGAAAGCCACAAATGCCCCATGCAACACGGCCTTCGCTGCCTCCCAATATAGGATAGGATCTGCTTTATGTTTCTGATTAGTACGTTTGAAATCCCCCCATTTGGCCAACAAAAAATTGTGAAAGCGGGCGTTACGATACAAATGACAAGGGAATTTCTCCTGGATACCCTCCCCCCCCCGGGGGGACCCCCAAAGCCAACGCAGACCCACCCAAGCATGATCCAAGATTTCAGTGGGGCCCAGTAGCACCTCCTGAACCGCAGGAAGCAGATCCCGGGAAAGAAGGATAAGATCAATTCGAGAGAGCATCCCATGGACCCAAGAAAGATGCGAATAATCTAGATTATTCGCATCTTTCTTGGGTCCATGGGACGCTCTCTCGAATTGATCTTATCCTCCAAATGTCTAGCAGGCCCAAAGAAGAAGCCAATAGCAGAGCCCTAGTGTAGGCCTTGAGTGTCTCCCGTCCCACAGAAGAAGAACGATCCGTCCTCGGATCAGGAACCTCATTAAAATCACCCCCGAGAATCATGAGACTGACATACCTCTGTTCCGAGGCCTCCTAAAGCAGCAGGGTGGGGGTTGCTGAATTGATGAGTTCAAACTTTTTCAGCAAATCAGATAGCACTGGTGTCAGGGATGGAGTCAGGGAGTGTCGGGCATCTTCGAGAAGGGGGGGGGGGTCTTCAGAGTCTGATCTTAACTAGGGCTTATTTTTGGAGTAGGGCTTATTTTCAGGGAAACAGGGTACTACTTATTTCTGTAGCGCTACTAGACATATGCAGTGCTAAACATATAAAACATGTAAGAGACCGTTTCTGCTTGACAGAGTTTGCAATTTATTTAAGACAAACAGGATAAATAAGAGATTAGGGAGTTATTGTGGGAATGATTAAAATAAACATGGGTACTGAACAGGTGAATAGAGGATTAAGAATTAAAAAAACAGTCTCAAAAAGGTGGATTTGACTAGGTCTAGAGACACATGATGTAGTGACTCAAGAAGTCATATGGCTTATCATGATAAAAAGAACAGAGTCTGGAGTTGGCAGTGGAGGAGAAGTGTACAGAGAAGACTGACTTACCAGGTGAATAGAGTTCTGGGGAGGGGTGCAAAGGGAAATACTGAGGAGATGCAGAATGAACGCACTTGTAAATGAATAAGTGGAACCAGTGGCATAATGAGGGTGGGCAGCGCCCCCCCCCAACCTCCTCTCTGCCCCCACTCCTTCCGTGTCCCCACTCCTTCCCTTCCCCCATGTCACACTCATGCCCTCCCTTCCCCCATACCTTGTTAAATCTTCACCAGTGCGAACAGCTTCTCCAGCCTACTGTTTGCAATGGCACTCACTTTCACTCTGTCACTTCCAGGCCCCATGTCCCGGAAGTGATTTCAGAGGGAAGCCAGGCTGGCGCGATCAGCAGGCCTGAGGAGTTACTCTTGCTGGCAAAGATTTAAAGAGGTTCATTGTTGGGGGAAGGGAGAGGGTGCGAGCGTGGCATGGGGGGGGGTGGAGAGGTGCTGGGTCTCCACCAAGATGGCGCCCGGGATGGTCTGCCTCCCTTTACTACACCACCGAGTGGAACTTGAACTGTATGCTAACAAATTTCTTCTGAAAATGGGCAAACTAAAGGACATGAAATGAATCTGCAAGGGGGGAGGAGAGACTGAAAAGCAACATCAGGAAATACATTTTTTACAAAGAGGGTGTTCAATGCCTGGGATATTCTTCTGCAGGAGGAGGTAGGGATGGAAATGGTGGCAAAATTCAAAAAGGCATAAAATAAACAAACATAGAGGATCCCTATATGAGAAATTGGTGGAATTAAAGTTTGGATTATTTCCACACAAGGCATTAATTACATCTAGAAAAAAAAAAAAAATAGAAAGCATTGAGAGGGTTAACCTACTGGAGTGGTAGGATCAATCCTAGTCACCTTTTGGGCAGAGTGGCTGGACTATGCTACCTTTTATCTGCTATCATTTACTATGTTACCTCAGTCAGAGGACTGAGGCTCAGATAGTGTACGAAATGTAAAATGAAGTAATCTTAAATATCATGAAAAGAGTTTTCAGTATCTTCCTTTTTATTGTTTTCAGGCTAGACAGGAGAGCAAACTAGCAACTGCAGGGACCAGAGCAGTTAGAGCTGCATCTTACGACGTAAGTACATATGAGAGTTGTGGTGGAAAGACTAACTGGTTGAGTCAACTTGCATAGATTGAAACAGTAGATTTTCTACAGTACATGAAAGTACTTATGAATCTTAATCCATAAAAGAGTTTAATCCTCATTGAACTATGGCCTGAATTTATTTTATTTTATTTATTTCCTTACCATGAAAGTTAAAAAAAAAAAAAAAAAAAAAAAAAGGTAAACCAAATATGCAAATAGGTAATATTATTTATCAAGAGCACCATGTTTATGCCTCTGCTTTTCTAGGCTCAAAAATGGCCAGAAAGCACATACAGCTCTTGATAAATGTATGATCCTGATTCCCTGAAGCAGCAAGAAGTGAAACACTGCCTATCATTGGTGGGACTGTTCTTTAAGAAATCTCATTGTGAGAAGATTTTGTCTATAGTGCTTTATTTAAAATCGTAAAGGATTATAGCATTTTAATGGTTTTGTGGAAGGTTTTTAAGTCAGTAATGTGATTGATCCAATAGTTGTGCTATAACTGTTCCTGACTGGAAATCTGAGGCGCTTTCTTTCTACATGTTTAAATGTTGTTACTGTATTCATTTTTTTTTTTTTATTTTGTAAAATTTATTTATTCATTTGGAGATCGAGACCAGTTTGCACTAGTGGAACAAAAGGTATAAAAAAATTGAATAAATAAATATTTTGTATTCCACTCTTCATTTTCTCACCGTAATGCATTAACATCTAATTTTTAAAAAAGGAGGAGAAAAATAGTCAGTTGATTTTTTAATTTTTTTTTATTTTTAATTTCCAGAGAACTTGGCTCTATTTAACATTTATTCTAGTGATCCCTATAAATGTTTTATAACTTATTTAAATGCCCAAATATGTTCTTAGTACTTGTGCTCAGTTTCTGCATCCTTTGTTTTGTAGGCTGGAATGGATGCCGCCTTAGATGATTTAATAGGTACACTTGGAGGGCCAGAAGATGTGCCTGCTTGCCCAGAATTTACCGGCCCTGAAATTACGGTAAATGATTTGTATATAAATTCAGTACTGTTAAGAATTTTAAAAGGACCTTCTCACATAGGCCAGGAGCATCCAAAAGTTTTCATCAGTGAGCCACTTAATCCGCTATTCATGAGTATGCAGGATATGTGATCAGAAAATCACATAGACACAGTTTGCATAAATATGTTAGCCTGTTACAGCACGACATATAATTATCAAAACGTGTAAATCTCTGCTGAAATTTGACCTCATATTTACCAAATAGCTCTGCAGTTGCTTTAAAATATGCACTAGATAATTATATAAAAATGTATTTTGCATAAAATCTCAATTGGACTATGTTCCAAGGTCACATGAGCTGCATTTGGCCTGTAGGCCACACATTGAACATATTTGACAGTAACACATACCGAGCATGGTGTGAAGGAGAAGTTTCTTGTTAAAGCAGCAGTCACATTACCCTCTATTGATTTAGGTTCAAGTCATGGTGACCAAGCAGACACGGATATTCTGTGGCACTTGTCCAGATAGTGCCACATTAGTCTTCCCAGACAATAAACAATACTATCTGGTTAGTTCCAATGTGGTCCAGGGGGCAGACCAAGGAAGTTATTGGTGTGCTACAGATATTCAGTACCAGTGTCTAGACCAGGGCTTCCCAAGTCTGGTCCTTGAATCTACTGGCAGGCCAGGTTTTCAGGATATCCACAATGAATATGCATGAGAGAGATTTGCCTGCACTGCCTTCTTGGTATGCAAATCTCTCTCAGGAATGTTCATTGTGGATATCCTGAAAACCTGGCCTGCCAGTAGATCTCAAGGACCAGACTTGGGCAGCCCTGGTCTAGACAGATAGTAACTAGACATGTGGAACCGCATATAATGCAGTTCTGACTATGCCCAGTTGACCATCTGGTATAGCACTGAATATTGTTCGTACCTAGATAACTTCTGGGTGCCGCAGGGTACTGGATATTCAATCCTGGTGCCATGATTAGACCTAGCATGGAATATCCAGATTAAATTCAGCCAACAAGGGGGCAGTGCTTTTAAAATTGTTGACTGCTACCAATTGGAGGCTTTAGGTTATAAGCCCTTGTAATGAAAGGGGGGAGGGGAGGGGGAGTACCTACAGTACTTGAATATAACACATGGTAAACTACTAATGAAAAGGCAAGAGCAAAATCTAAATGTTAAAAAAGAATTCACATGGTGCTGATTTTGTCAGGTCTTGCCAGCTCACTGACAACGTGTTTTTCTTTCTGTTGCCAGATTGAAAGGTGGAGACTGATGGTAGCCACAAACTGACAGTCACAAATAATACTATTATAAGTTACACAGAGGGCCTGCTTACTTGTGGTTATGGAAGTCACTGATTAAAGTGGAGAAAAAAGCCTCAAAAACATTCAGTGCAGCAATTTACACACAGTAAAGTATAACTGCCAAATTCTTATCATAGGCAAAAAGACTCCACATTTAATTTTCAACATTTCAAGTAAACCACAGAGATAAGACAGACACAAACCATGTGTGCATGCCAGTCACTTACCTGAGCTCATTTAAAGATATTCTGTGGTTCTCAAAGACCCAATGTTGCTCGGATGACTCCCCAGCTTCAATACTTATTCAAAAATGCTCTTCCAACTCCCGACAAAGGAACTTGTTTCGCATCAGAGGAATGGAGACGGGTCAAACACTCTCCAAACCACCATGACGGCCTGGAATAGCATAATCCGAGGCGAAAATTTAAACCCCGATGAGATGACATCATTTCTGGGATCTTGTTTTAAATGGTTGTGTAGTATAGTCAACATAATTGAGCTGACGAGGACAATATAGGGTAGGGGTAGAGATATTATCTTTGATCAATACTATTTATGGCCCCAGTTATGCTTTGTGTTAGATTGTCTTGTTTTAGATTGTTTTATGTATGTTTGGTGTATTTATTACATTCATTTTGTGCTTCGCTTTTTATAAGGCAAATAATAAAGACAATACAGTATCACAAAAGAAGCCACACAGGAAGTAAGGGCATGTAATGATACTATCCTCTTATGGGGAATTTGGATGTTGTCCCTTCAATCATCATAGAGCAGTGGTTCTCAACCCTGTCCTGGGGGACCCCCAGGGTTTTCAAAATATCCCTAATGAATATGCATAAGACATATTTGCATGCCTGTCTCCTCCATTATATGCAAATCTCTCTCATGGATAGTCATTAGGGATATCTTGAAAACCCAACTGGCTGGGGGTCCCCCCAGGACAGGGTTGAGAAGCACTGTCATAGAACAAACATTATATCATCAACATTTAAAGTGGCCCACATTCTCTCCTGATGTTTGAGACCATACATCTGACGTGCATAGTTCTTCCTTTAAATTATGATTCCTGCTGTAAGCAAACATACAATTCTTGTCCTTGAAACAGTCCTACACCTGTAGCATTCCTCTGATGCAGCCGTTTGATTTCAGCAAAACAAGGTCCCTTGTTGGGAGTTGGAAGAGCATTTTTGAATAAATATTGAAGCCAGGGAGTCATCTGAGCAACATCAGGTCTTTGAGAACTGGAGAGTATCTTCAAATGAGCTCAGATAAGTGACTGGCATGCATGCATGGCTGGTGTCTGTCTTATCTCTGTGGTTTACTTGAGATGTTGAAAATTAAATGTGGAGTGTTTTTGCCTATGATGAGAATTTGGCAGCTGTACTTTACTGTGTGTAAATTGCTGCAGAGAAGGTTTTTTGAGGCTTTTTCGCCACTTTAATCAGTGACTTACAGTATTTTTTGTGAATGAGTTTTTTCTCTTTTTTTTTTTTTTTTTTTGTGCGTAAGCCACAAACTGACACCATGGGCTCCTTTTACTAAGCTGCGATAGTGTTTTTAGTGCGTGCAGAATTTTAGCACATGCTAAACCCACGCTACACGGCTAGAACTAACGCCAGCTCAATGCTGGCATTGGTGTCTAGCGCGCACGCGGTAAAACCGCTATCGCAGCTTAGTAAAAGGAGCCCCATATCTTTTTCCTTTTTAGAAAGTCAACATATGTGTTTAACTGGAATTATGTGTGTGGGGGAAGGGGGATATCTGTGCCTAATTGTACTCTAGGATTTATCTCGGGTTTCATTGGTGTAATTCCTCACACCAAAAGTTGGTTGCAGAGTCCAGCGCTATGTGCTGTTTTATAAACAATCCCCAACACAGGGCACCGTGTATAAAATAGCACTCGGGCCCTAATTCTATAAATTTCACTAATGGCACCTGACTCCTATTTGACGCAGTTGTCAATCAACCGCTAGGCATCATTTATAGAATCGTGACTAGCGACGCCTAACTGAACTTAGTCACCACTATATTAGGCCAGGGTTTTCCTGGTCTAATTTACCGACACCTAATACAGATACCTACCGACGCCTAAGTCATACCATGCCTCTTCTCTACCCCTAACCATGCTTACTTTTCGGGTAGGCACTGGTGGGTGCCTCAGTTTAGGTGTCAGTAGGCACCTTGCTGAGTTGGAGCTAATAATCCATGTTTTAATTGACTTTTAATGGTGTGGTCAATTGTCTCATCAATTAAAAAATTTTGAGTTCTGCATGGAACTCGGCTAAGCATAGCCAATCTAGGTGTCATTTATAGAATCGGGGTCTCGGTGCTCATTTTTGTTGGCGCCCAAATTTGGGCACCATTTATAGAAGCTGACCCATAACATAATGGGATACTTTGAGTTATTCATATCCCTTCCACTTTTACACTATGCAGATATAATAGTTACCAGATGCTAGGGTCCACCTTGGGTTAGCGCCCAATAAAATGATCTGGGTGTCATTGTAGACAGTACAATGAAACTTTCTACCTAATGTGTGGTGGCAGCCTAAAAAACAAATAAGATGCTAAGAATTATTTAAAAAGGGAAGGTTAACAAGACTAAGAATGTTATAATGCCTCTGTATCGCTCCATGGTGACCTCACCTGGAGTATTGTGTTCAATTCTGGTCTCCTTATCTCAAGAAAGAGATAGCGGCACTGGAAAAGGTTCAAAGAAGAGCAACCAAGATGTTAAAGGGGATGGAACTGCTCTCGTATGAGGAAAGACTAAAAAGGTTAGGGCTCTTCAGATTGGAAACGAGACGGCTGTGGAGTAGAACGGGTACAAGTGGATCGATTTTTCACTCGGTCAAAAATTACAAAGGCGGGGGGACACTCAATGAAGTTAAAGGTAAATACTTTTAAAACCAATAGAAAGAAATATTTTTTTCACTCAGAGAATAGTTAAGCTCTGGAACGCATTGCCAAAGGTTGTGATAAAGAGTGGATAGCGTAGCTGGTTTTAAGAAAGGTTTGGACAATTTCCTGGAGGGAAAGTCCATAATCTATTAGTGACTGTCCCTGGGCTTCTGTTGCCAGCCTCTGACCTCTGCGTATGCTCAGTTTTCACACATGTACAGGGCTTTCAGTGGCAACAGCGACTTGGGAACCGTGCCAGTGGTCACCCAAAATGTAAGCTCTTTTGGCGGGGAGGAGGTCTTCAGCTGGTGGGGCTTGGGGATCCCCACGCGCCATATTAAAGAAAAATAAAATGGTGGGTGGGCCCTGGCCCACTTGTGGCTATACCACTGCTTGCAAAGCCTCTAACAGAAGCTGTTTCACCAAGTCAGTGGCTGATTTTCAAGGGGAAAATTCAAAGTAATATAGCCATCCAAGCTCCTCAGAAATAAATCCAGACCCCATCGTTTCAAGAAACTCAGCTATGGAGAAAGGTAACATCTGAGTTTTAAATGCCCCATGCCCAGTCACCTGGGGATAAATTCATTGGTTTAAAGATGTCCTCAAAACTGCTTACAATGTATTTCAATTCAAAAGCACTTAGGAGGAAAATTTGAGAAGCGAGTGACTCGATTTAGGTGCTTTGAGCTTATTCTAAAATAGCATTTGGGCTCCCAGATTCTGTTATAAAATGCTAGTATAATTTGGTATCAACGTGAATTAATTTACCAGCCATAAGAACATAAGAATAGCTTTACTGGGTCATACCAATAGTCCATCTATCCCAGTCTTCATGGTGGCCAACCCAGGTCACTAGTATCTTGCAAAAACGCAAAGAGTAGTAACATTCCATGCTATCGATCCAGGGCAAGCTTTGGCTTCCCCCATGTTTTGTGGTATGCAGTGTGGATGCTAGACATTTCAGAATGTTTTCCTTAAAACTGGAGAGACTTGCTGTTTATTTTATAGTCTCTCACACCTAACTTGTAGACAGTAGAGAGCTATGTAAAGTTGGGAAACAACAACTGATCTGCTGTGCCTGTGTAGTGTATCATTCTATACAGACAGGGGAGCTACAGTAAATTCCGACCACACTGATCTGATGGTGCTTCCTCTTCTTATCTTAGCTGCTTGACGCTGCCTCGCCAGTTCTTTCTGTCTTCAGAGAATTGGCCTACTAACGCTGTGTGTGAAGTATTACTATCATTTCTGGCTCGATCAGGAAGTCCTAAAACACCCTGATCATATCAGAGGCTTCCACAGGAACCAGAGAGTAAGCAGACACCTAAAAACCACAGTTCAAGTTTATTATTAGGTTTTTATATACCGCCTATCAAGGTTTATCTAAGCGGTTTTACAATCAGTTGGATCTGGCAGTAGTCAAACTCGGGGGACAATGCTAGCTGCAAAGGAATGAAATGTAATTTGGCAGATTCTGCTGTTGATTTAAGGCTATGGCTATTTTTCCAGTGATCCTGTCTTTAACTGACACATGCACAGAGTTGAAATTTCTGTATTACTTAAAAGGCTGTTTCCTTTCTCTGCAGGCACACGTATTTCTCCGTGTCCAGGCTTTTCTGTTTCACTTAAGACACCAAAAATGTGTGCTCTATTTGTTCTCCTTGTGCTTGACATTAATTTGTGCCTCGAGCTCTGTGCTGTGTGACATCACCACCTGCAAAGCATCCTGGGACCATTCAGCTCTAGGATACAGCTCCTGTGTCAGTTTAAATTATGGTGTTTGTTCTTTTTCTTGCTAATCAGGAAATGCTAATCAGGAAATTATCAGAGTGAAGACGGAGAGACAAATTTGATTTTTTTTTTGCTTTGAATTTCTTGAGACTTTTGCCATGTGAAGAAGGAAAGGGCATTTTGGGGCAGTGTTATAACATTCCATTATAAAATTCTAGCACAACTGGCTATCAATGTGCCTAAAATATAGAGGCGTGCATTTAAGCCAATCATAGAGCAGGTATTTGTGCACACGCCTTTGTGCAACAGGAACATGCATAACTTCCATTTCTATGTAAGTTATGCATGTAAGTGCTCATGATCCCCCTCATGTTGGAGGGTGGCCAAAACTAAATCTGCAGCCAAAATTCACCACTCATCTTTGGCCAAAACCAAAATCATTGCTCTCTCCTCCCTGCAGAAAACACATCCCTCCTGTTCCACTCACTAATTCCACATTCCCCCCTACCCATTGGCCCTGGTGGTCTACTGACCTCTTCAGGACAGGAGCAACCCTGAGTTGTCCCTTCTCCCACCGGCTTCACAGTCAAAATGGTTGCCATAACGTCCTGCCCTTGCTGATTTCAGTCTCAAAATGGCAGGTTTGACCTGCTGTGGTATTTTTGGCAGCTACTTTGACTGTAGAGCCCAATGGGAGCAGGGAGCAATTTAGGATTGCTCCTGCCCTGAAGGGGCCACTAAATCACTAAGACTTCAAAGGTAGGCCCCAAGAAGGCATGCAGATGGTGGGAGGCACAGAGTGTTGCTTTGGTGGGAGAAGTGAGTTTCTGTTTCAGCTGAAAACATTCTTGCTTTTTTGGCTGAAACAGAACATGATGCCAAGACCAATATTTTGTCAGCCTCTACAATATTTAAGCCCCTCCTCCTTTCAAGTCTGTGCTACGTAAGTTAAATGAGTATTTGCAGAATAGCGTTTAAGCACCATATAAGCATTTAGGAATATGAGCATGCACATACTCTGTAAATACTAGTACTCTAAACATTTATGTACCTAGGTTAAATAAATGCCCTTTTGGTGTGTACAGTTTGCCCTGATAGATTACCTGTGCCCTATTTTGGTATTGGCCTGCTGTTAAAATATTTTAATAATCATTGGCGATCACTGTGCTGTGGCCAGTTTGTGTTCATGGTTTAGTAGGACTGAGGTTTAGGGTTCTGAAGCTTTTCTATTACCAGTTCATTTAGTTGTTTGTTTTTTTGTTTGGTTTGGTTGGGTATTTTTTCACTAAATTCTATAGGGTATTCAGTGCCATAAAATCTGAAGGTGCAGTGGCCAGGGGTCTTTGAATCTCCTGAAAGATACTTTTGGGTTAATATTCAAAAGCATTTATTCAAATAACAGCTCCTGGATATTGCCTCGGAGCATTCTTAACACACCACCTCACAAAAACGCAGATAGGGCAGGGTCAGTCCCAGAACATATACAGATAGTGGCCATATTTAGTCTACATCTGCTAGCCAGAAAACTGTCCTAAGTTTTCTCAGTGTTCAACTCCAGCCACTATGGCAGCATTTCTTAAATTGGTGCCCACATTTGGGTGCCCCAGTACAGTGTGAATCATGTTGATATTATAATGTCTTTGTTTGGGGTTCTGCCAGGCACTTGTGACCTGGATTGTCTACTGTTGGAAACAGGAAACTGGGCTAGATGGACCATCAGTGTGACCCTGTATGGCTAGTCTTATGTTCTTTTGTAATGGATCTGGATGCTCAAATACTGTTACACAGTAGTAATGCAAACTGCATTTGTGCACAAAAATGTATGTGTGCCCACTTACGACAAGTCAGTGGCTGGCATAAGTGGGTACACATAAATGCAACAAGCTGCACATGCATCTTATAGTATTCTATAAGGTGGATGCATCAGTGGGAGACACACCTGTGTCCCGCCCATAGGTGCAATCCCTTTGTGGATGCACACAAGACCTCATAGGCTCACCCATATAGTGTTTGGGGTAAATGCACATGTACATGGCAATTAAGGTGCTATTCAGGTGCACATGTGTCAACTAACTGATGGCGCCCTTTATCTAGATAATGGTACTGAATATTTGGATATTTTTTTACTGCTGAACATTGACCTCACTTAAACACTTCTTTTTAAAAATAATTTTATTGACAGACAAGCCAGCAGTTTCTAGGCTAAAATTAACCCTTTTTTTCTCTTAATTTTAATAAAGAATAAAAAAATGCAGACCAAATTTATCCTAGCTGAAAGAAAGAGAAAATGCAATGGTTAATCCTGGTAGATTTGTAATGAAGGTAGTAGACCCCTTTCGCCAAGATTTGCATATATATAATATAGCCTATCAAGGTTATATCTAGGCAGTTTACAGTCAGATACTCAAGTATTTTCCCTATCTGTCCCAGTGGGACAATGGAGGATTGAGTGACTTGCCCATAGTAGACCCCCTGGAAGATATGGATAACATGAGGAGGAATCTAGAGAAACTTGAAGAATGGCTAAGATTTAATGGTAAAAAAAAATGCCAGGTCATGCGTTTTGAGCTGTAAAAACCCAAGGGAACAGCACAGTTTATGGGGTAAAGAACTTTTGTTCACAAAAAAGGAGCAGAACTTGTATATGATCATATATGATGGTCTTAAGATGATCAAACAGGTAGAAAAGTCAACGGCAAAAGCAAGAAGGATGCTTGGGTGTACAGGGAGAGGAGTAGCCAGCAGGAAAAAGCAGGTAATAGTACCCTAGCATAAGTTTCTGGTGGAGGCCCTATTTAGAGTATTATGTAAAGTCCTGGAGATCACACCTTCAAAAAGATATTAAGAGGATGGAGTTGGTCCAGAGGGCAGCTATTAAAATGGTCAGTGGTCTTCATTATAAAGCTTATGGTGGCTGACTTAAAGATTTCAATATATATATCCTTTTTGAAAGCCCAGATAGAAGAGAGGAAATTTTAAAATTATCACCATGGTATAAATGCACAAGTAAGTTCTGGAGCAATAAATCCTAAAATGAGATTGAAGGGCTATAGACTAGAAGTAATCTGCTTCTTTACAGAAATGCTAAGGGATATGTAGAACATCCTCCCATTGGAGTGGTAGAGATGAAGCAGTTTCAGAATTAAAAAAAGCATGGGCCAAGCACAAAACATCTCTGAAGAATGGATTGCAGGGCTTAGTAGTTGGTACAGATGAGCAGACTGTATAGACCCCTCTATTTTTATCTGCCATCATTTTCAAGGTTTCACAAGGTACATGCATTATTTTATATTCAGATTCAATAAAATTATCTGCTATTACCAGTTTATAGTTTTACTGTTTGAAGGCCATTCATCCCCTGAAATGTATTATTTGATGCAATTGACACAAGCCTAATCACCCAGCTTAAGTTAATGCAAAATATTTGTTTATGTAAATTAGCAGTTTATTTTGTTGCTCTAAATATAATAAAAGAATTTGACTACAGGGAGGAAGCTAGTTCCCCAGCAACAAGGCACAGGCCCTCCTGCCTGAGAAGTCCTAAAAAATTGCTAGGTGGCCAAAACCACAATGGAAATTATGGCTTCAGTTCCGCTTCATGGCTAGCAAATGCCATGATGAGGGCAGTGTAGGCCCCCACATTCACTTTCCCAGGTTAAGTACAATTCTGTTACACTTCCGTAACTCTAACCTCTTCTCGCCACGGGGACATTGTTTCTTCTGCTCCCAACCACATTATTCACCTTCATAAAGATCTTTGACGTTTTCCTCAAAACTATTAGGCTTATCCTATTTGAACTATGAAAAGTCTGAAAACTCTTGCTTATCTGTAATTTATTAAGCATGTGCTTCCACCCAGAGAGGGCTGGTACTGTTCCCTGATGTTCCATTGGCACTCAGGTTCCCTAGTGTCAGAGGTACCATCTTGATCTCAAACAGAGTGAGAACATCTAGAAATGTCGGCAGCTCACCCTCTCCCAAGTGGGGAGGGGATGTTATGAAGTGATTTTAAAGGGGCTTGAGAGGTGCAGGAATTTTGATGTTTGTCAGGGGTTTAAAATGTGTTCTGTGGGGGGATTGATGGAGGTTGAGTTAGGTTTGTGCCTACCCCTTTGTTCAGACTCGGGTCTTAATTGGTAACTAGCACTTGCATGTGGCTCGGGTCAGGTACAAACTCCCATATAGAAATTTTTTTTCATATTCCCTTTATTAAATGAGAATGCACATGTAGATTTTGGGCCTGTCAAGACCACACCCTTTTGAAATTTCTGCTTGGTGTGGATCTTTACATGTAAATAGTGCATTTCCAAAATAACGTCCAAAATCCATTAAGTCTATAAAATGTCATTGGTCTCAACTTTGTTTTTGCTTCTACAGATTAATACAGCAACCTCTCCTGAAGTTATATGTTTTAATTATTCCATTGTTGTCTTTCAGTACCCCAAAGTAGTGGCCTGTACATCTCAGTAGGTGTCTCAAAAAAATCAAGAACGTAACCAATCAATTTGTGAAGCAATCTGGAGAAAAATGTTTTTACATAGTGTTGAATAATTAAGAATTTATATTTACCTGTTAATCACTTAGGTCGATAATAACTTTAGTTAGGGATATTATCAAGCTATCCATGGAGCTTGCAGACTCATTTGTACATGGGCCTCCAAATAAAATTTCAAAAGGAAATTCCCAAAGGGCTAACAGGGGAAAGTAGCTAAAATGTCCCCGCATAACTTTCTGTCTTTTTGGAACAGATACAATTATTTGTATTAAAGTCCCATGTATACTTTTCTCTCCCCAGTCTTGCCCCATCTCTTCCTCTCCACAAGTAAAAGCACATCTGTTGTGGACAATGCCCATATTTTTTCAGCAGAGAGGGATGGGGGGAAGATTTCAGAGGACCTTTGTATGCAGTTAACACCTATTTACCCATATAGAAAGTTTTGAAAATTTGCCCTTTCCAGGAGTCTATCACTATTGTGGGTGAAGTTGGTTGTTTCAGTAAGTTGAACATATATAAAGTGATTCATAGTTCGTTTTGCATTACAGGAGACAGTCGAAGCTACGTATGTGGAAGAACTTGGTAAGAAAGAGAGCACGATTCCCCCAAAGTACAGAAAGCTGCTAGAGGTAAGGGCGATGAGTGAAGGAATTGTACCAAACATGGCTCCTTGTTTCAGAAATTAATGGCTCTTCATCCACCACACAATCTTTTTCTACTTTCAGGACAATGACGACAAGACAGTACCACCTCCGAAACCAGAAGACGTTTTCAAGGTGAGAGAAAGTTGCAGAGCACATTTCCGGCTAAGAAAATGCAGAACAAAGCTCTTGAAAAAAGCCTTTTGTTGTATGTGTTCTGTTGATGATGAGCACTGTGCATAATGACTTATGGTAGTTGCATCAGTGTACTGCCTCTGATTGGATTTATGTAGTGCTGCTTGTAGGAAATTAATGATACACTGTATTTTATTGTGCACTTTCGTATAGTAATGACAGAGTCTCAAAATAGTGCATATGAGCTGTAGCGTGTAATTCTCAGATATGAGGAAATACCAGGACAGCAGCCCAGTGGCGCAGTATGGGATGGGCGAGAGGGTGTGGTCCACTCTTGGTGGGACGCTGATCTCTTCTCTCCGCCTACCCACCTCTTCAAATCTTTGTTAGCAGCAAACAGCATCTCTTACCTGCTGTTCATGCCGGCCTCAGTTCTCTTTCCGATGTTACTTTCTGGTTGCGGGACCAGGAAGTGATGTCAGAGAGAAAGCTGAGGCCAGCTCGAGCAGCAGGTAGGAGATGCTGCTCGCTGCTGGCAAAGATTTTAAGAGGTATGCGGGAGGCGTATGGCATGGTAATGCCAGGCATCACTTCCCTGGGCACATCATTCCCTCACTATATTGCTGCTGCAGCCCAAGCTCTGCATCAACTTGAGCAATGAGTGGCATAAATTATGTTCTAATTAAGAGTGTGCCTAGTAGTATCAATAGCAGCAGTGTATTTTGTGTTACATTAATGTATCAGGTCAGGTGATAGGGCTAAAAAAAATTCTTCATTTTTAAGACTATTTTCTTAGTTGTTGTTGTTTTTTTTTTTGTTTGTTTGTTTTTTTTTGTTTGTTTGTTTTTTTTGTAAAGCTGAAGATATCAGTCTGCTGCTGACAAATATTAATCAGTACAGTGGAACATCAGTACCATGTGGGGGTGGGGGTGATAAGGCTGTAGCTGATGGCAGTTATTTTGCAAAATAAATCACTAATTTAGATTTGTGTTGTGGTTTTAATTTTGATGCTTTAGCCCATGAGTGAGGACGACCTTTCTGATGCATTTTCAAAGGATTTTGTTTGTTCCTCAGCTGCTCCGCTTCAGTCTGCAGCCCAAAGCAAACCAGAAGTAAGTGAGGTATAGTCCTAAAGGTTGCTACCTTTGATAGAAGTGTAGATTGGCTTAGGCCCTTCAGAGATGTTGGCCTGCCTTTGTGATTTTTTTATTTTTTTATTTTTTTATTCTTTATTTAAATTTTAAACTTTTAAAAATACAATGTTAACAGAAATGTTCCTAACAAGAATTAACTTCTTGTGGAAATTTAAGCAATGAAATAATAAATCACAGAGTATAAATAGTCCTGAATAACTGGAGGAGGAGCTGTAAATAGACTGAAAGATTAACAGGTAACTTTTAACAAAGAAAAATAAAAGATGGAGCTAGCAGGTGTCGGAACATATCCTCTCTAAGCTTATACTGGGATGAAACAGGTTCATATAGTTGTTACAGTTTGCCCTTGGGTAGAAATAAATCTAGTGAGCTGTTGTGGTTCATAAAAAACATACTGACTATCTTTATAGACCATAACGTGTTTACATGGGTACCTCATGACAAATGTTGCACCCAACTCCAATGCCTGGGGTCTCAAAATGAGGAATTGTTTCCTTCTCTTTTGTGTAGTACGAGATACATCGGGGTATATTCTTCCAACATTTGACATGAAAGGAACATCTTTATATTTGAAAAATAATTTTAACATCCATTCCGTGTCTGAATCTATAGCGAACTGTACCAGCAATGTAGCTGTACCCTGGACTTCAGTTTCCGACCTCTCTAAGAAATTAGTTAAATCCAAGCTATCAGCAGATAAATTCTGTTAGGATTTTGAGATTTAACTCTCCTAGGATGGTAATAAATTTTTGAGAGAGGTGGATATGAAGTTTCTGGAATCTTAAGAACTTCAGTTAAGTATTTTTTTAAACATGTCATGAGCTGATAAGGAAACATTTCTGGAAAGTTTATAATCCGAAGATTACATTTTTTAATGGCATTCTCCAGAATTTCTATCTTGAAATGAAGGTTCCCCGACTGTCCTTATCCCAAGTTAAGGCCTGGGTCTCGACGGCTTTTAATCTGGAGTCATTTTCATCCACCTTACTTTCAAGACATGAAACTGTTGTATAACATTGTGAAAGTTGCTGGAATTGAGTTCCCAAAGTGAGTTGCAAACTTGATATTGTCTCCCATAGCGTTTCCATATTGAATACCTTTGGCCTTTGCATAAGCACAACGTTGCTTCCCAAGTCTTCTGTAGGAAACAATGTACCTGTGGCCACAGCAGCTTGTTCTTCAATCATCAAGGAAATTCCGGTAGCCTGCGGCATCTCCCTCTCTGAATGCTGCAAGGTTGTAAAAACAGGCTCCACTGCCCTCTGTCCAGAGCCGTTGTCCGCAGTCTGCTGGGTCGGGAAAGGAGCATTCCGGGCCGGTTCCTCCTCCATCTGCCCTCCCGTTGAGTCGGAGGACTATGCTCCTCCGGTGACAAAGTGGCCTGGGGTGGTGGCACCCCCCTACTCCTTCTCCACCCCCCCAACTCGTGTGTGTGCACACACCTTTTCCCTTTCCCCATACCTGTTTAACTTCTCTGGTGCGAGCAGCATCTCCAACTTTTACAACCACACTTGCCTCCTAACTCTTCCTCTAGTGGTAGCAGCAGCTTTTTCTCTCCCCCACACACTTACCCCGCAACCCTTATGGGTATTCTACGGGAAGCTCTGAGCCCTTTACTGAATAATGCTCAACACTAACAACATGCTCACATGGAGCGCTGATCTCTTCCCACAGCATCCAGTATCACCTCTATGCTGATGACTCCCAGATCTACCTCTCTGCGCCAAATATCTCTATTGAAATCCAGACCAGGGTCTTAGCCTGCCTGTCTGACATTGCCACCTGGATGTCTCACCGCCATCTAAAATTGAATATGGCTAAAACAGAGTTGCTCATCTTCCCACCTAAACCCATTTCTCTGCTTCCCTTGTTCTCCGTCTCTGTGGACAACACTCTCATCCTTCCTGTTTTGTCTGCTCATAATCTTGGGGTCATCTTTGACTCCTCTCTCTCCTTCACCGCCCAGACACAACATATCGCTAAAAGCTGCCCCTTCTTCCTCTATAATATTACCAAAATCTGACCCTTCCTCGCTGAGCACACTACCAAATCATTTATCCACACCCTCATCACCTCGTGCTTAGACTACTGCAACTCACTGCTCTCAGGCCTTCCATTTAGCCATCTTGCTCCCCTCCAATCTGTCCAGAATTAGGCTGCATGACTCATATTCAGGGAGAGCCACTTTACTCACATTACTCATCTCCTAAAAACTTAATTTTATAGACCGGGTCATCAACCAAAACTAGCTCGACTCAGTTAACAGTAATGAAAAACATAATACATAAACATAACAAAGGAAATATAAACTAGAATGGTTAGTTTTCAAAGTGTTTAGCAAACAAGAAAGTTTTCAGGGCTTTCTAGAATAGAGCGAAGGGACCTAAACTTCTTAATGCAAGCAGTAAGCATTCCAGAGTTCTGTTTGTTTAAAAGCGAAAGAATGACCGAATCTCCTGAAATTTCTGTTTTTACCCCTAAGGGAAGGAAATGAAAGCTTTAATTTTTGAGAACTTGTGGCAAGATGAGATCTATGCATATTCCAGTCTAAAGGAATCAAAGTAGTGAAAATGGCAAATAAGATCTTAAATGCACTTAAATTTATTTCTGATACATTGGAAGCCAATGTAATTCCCCGAGCAGAGAGGTTACAGGATCAAATTTAATCTTACTGAAAATGAGCTTAGTAGCAGTGTTCTGTATCAGCTGGAGTCTCTGCAAACTGACCTACGAAAGACCCAGTCACTTCATTGGCTTCCTATCCGTTTCCAAGTGCAATTTAAACTCCTCTTTCTGACCTTCAAATGCACTCACTCATCTGGCCCTCACTATCTCTTTTCACTTATCTTCCCCCCTCCCCCCCACCCGCTCCGGTGAGCTCCACTCAGCTGGTAGGTCCTGCCTATGTGTTCCTTTCTCTTCAGCTGCCAACTCCAGACTCCATCCCTTCTGCCTTGCTGTACCTTATGCTTGGAACAAGCCACTCAAATCCCTATGGCGGGCTCCGTCTCTGGCAGTGTTCAAGACCCATTTAAAAGTCCACCTCTTTGAGAGTACTTTCAACTCCTAACTCCTCTCACCCTCTGTCATGTCTATATAAGTTAAATTGTAAGCTCTTCCGAGCAGGAACTGTCTATAAATGTCAAACTGTACAGTGCTGCATATGCCTTTCAGCGCTATATAAGTGATAAGTAGCAGTAGTGGTGAGCATTAGTTGCTAAAAAAAAAAAAAAAAAATCAGTGCTGCACGTATTTTTCCTGACTCTTCGGAAAACAGCACCAGAATTCTGTGCATCTACCCATGAGTTGTGGGATCCCGCATCTGCTTCAGATGTTGGTTGTGGTAGTGGGTAAAGGCAACTTCCTCCTAATGTTTTCATGGAAGAGGGTTTTGTTTAAGACTGGGTGTGGCAGTGCTGATTTTGGGAGGACTGGAATTTTAATCAGAATTTAATGATGGAAAAATAAATAAATAGCCAGTGAAATCCAAATAATTACAGTAGGTGCCAATAGCATGATGCTTCTTAACAGAAATTCTCTCTCCTTCTGTCACTGCATTACTTGATTCTTACTTCTGCAGTATGTTTAGTGCTTAAGAATATTCTTGTTTTTTGGGGGTGGGAGAGGGTAATTTTTTAAAACAAGGGTATGGGTAAAGGTATGTGCATGCTTTCCACATCACAGGCTTTACTGGATTTTCTAAGTAAAAGTATGTGTGTATTTTTGCTTTCAAAATTATCCCAGAAACGGTACCTGTACAATTTTACTCACCAACTTGTATGTGAATATGTTTCCTGAATGGCTGGTGAGAATGCAAGTGTACATAGAGTTTTAAACCCCAACCCGTCCCTGTCCCCAGAAGAAAAGGAAGTGCAGAGAATGGTATTTCAACTATATTTCCATCACAGATAGGTTAGGTAGTTTTCCTAGAAATGATTTCTGTAAGTAATGCACTGTTTACCCTAAATAAGTGGTTTTTAAGCTTGCTGTGCCTGCATATAGAATAGGGTATGCACTTGACAAACACACATAGCAGACAACCCTGCTTTTTTGAATCTTATGGTCTAATAAGACAAATGGACAAGAAAAACAGACAAAACATATGGGACCTTGAAATTATAGACAATGGGGGGAGGAGTGAGGCCTAATGCAAGTCCAATGGGGAAGTAGTGGCTCAAGGGTGATGTCAGCAGGTCATGTGCAGAAACAGGTTCAGGATTTAAAAGCATCATTGTTCTTTTTTTTTTCCATTATATTTTTATTTTCAAATTTTACAAAAAGTGTACATAATAATAAAATACAGTTGATAAATGCATGGTATCACTTTTATATCTAACACAATGTATGTCTGGATTTGATTTTCCCCTTCACCCTCCCCCCACCCTTTTATTGCTTTAATATAATATTTTCAAATTTTATAAAAGTATACAACATATTAGAATATAATTGATAATTATTTAATAACATATTTATATCTAATACAATATATTCTGGATAAATTTTATTCATTTTCCCTCCCCCCACTCTTCTATTATTTTTTAATCATATGTTACATTTTGTATCATATATTATAATTTATTATATATAATTTGTTTTCCTTACCCCCCCTATATGTGTGTCATAAAAAAAAAAAAATCTCTAAAAGAAGAAAAGAAGAAAAAGTATTCCATTATTTAATCATTACAGTATTTTGTCAATGGCCCCCATATTTTTATAAATTTATTATATGTCCCCTTTTGTATTGCTATTGTTCTTTCCATTTTAAAAATATGGCATATTGTATTCCACCAAAATGTGTAATTTAGGTTGTTGTAATTTTTCCAATTGTTAGTTATATGTTGAATGGCAACCCCTGTCATAATTAATAAAAGCTTATTATTTTCTGGTGAAATTTGACTTTTTTTTCTCATCATTGTTCCAAATAAAATTGTATCATATGATATTGCAATATGATTTTCCATTAATTTATTAATTTGTGGCCAAATTGAATTCCAAAAAATTTTAATATAAGGACAATGATATAATAAATGATCTAATGTCCCTGGTTCTAGATTACAGTGCCAGCATCTATTAGACTTAGAACTGTCTAGTTTTTGTAAACGAGTAGGGGTCCAAAAAGCTCTATGTAATAAAAAGAACCATGTTTGTCTCATAGACGCTGACACTGTACATCCCATTCTCCAAGACCAAATTAGTGGCCATTGAGATGCATTAATTTGATGTCCAATCTCAATGCTCCAAATGTCTCTTAGACCATTTTTTGGTTTTTTATTCAAATATCCAGATATTAATTTATACCACAATGCGGCTTGATGTCCTAGGAAGTCTGCTTTAAAGCATAAGAACTTTAAACTATATTGATTGTTTAATGATTTCCATTCAGGGAACCCAACCTGAATGGCCTGCTTCAATTGCAACCATTTAAAACTTTGTGTTTTATTAAGACCAAATCTATGTTGCAATTGTGAAAAATCCAGCAGTTTACCTTCTGAAATAATATCATCTAGAGATCTAATTCCTGCAATAATCCAGTTCTTCCAAAGGATTTGAGCTCCGCCAATTTTGATCTTGGAGTTTATCCATATGGATTGATTAGTTGATTTATATATTGGGATGGGTGTTAATTTATCAATAAATCTCAATGTTTTCCAAGTATCCATTATTATTTTATTTTCTTTGTATCTTTTAGGTATATTAATACTTGGTAAATGAACTAAATTTAGGGGAAACATAAGGCGCCATTCCAAATATAACCAATCTGGTGCATTATCTATAAGTTCTGGGAGGATCCAATACATACCCTGACGTAGAATATAGGCTTGATGGTACCTATAGAAATTTGGAAAATTTACCCCTCCCTCCTTAATTGATTTTTGTAAGGTTACTAAAGCTATTCTAGGTGTTTTACCAAGCCAAAGAAATTTTGTTAAAATTCTATTAAGCTTTTTATAAAAGGACCCCTGAAAATAAATAGGTATCATACTCATTTGGTAGCAAACCACAGGTAACATCATCATTTTAATAGTTTGAACTCTGCCCCACCAAGATATATGTAATGGGTTCCATTGTTCACATAACTCCATTACTTTTTTTAATACATATTTTTCATTTTCTTTTACAGTATCTTCAATTGTTTTTTTAACTTGAATGCCTAGATATTTAAATCCTTCTTCTTTCCATATGAATGGAAAAATATCAAATAATCCTTTTACACAGTAAACATTCAAGGGTATAATTTCAGATTTATTCCAATTAATTTTATAACCTGAAAATTTGCCAAACTTATCAATTAATTCCAATAAAGAAGATAAGGTAGACTCTGGATTTCTCAAATAAAGCAAAATATCATCAGCATAAGCCGAAATTTTATATTCCATATCTGAATATGGAATTCCTTGTATCTCCCTCGTTTGCTGTATTGCTAACAATAAGGGTTCTAATACAATATCAAATAACAAAGGAGATAAAGGACAACCTTGTCTAACTCCCCTCTGCAATTGAAAACCATCAGATATCTTATTATTAATATTTAATCTTGCAATCGGGAAGCTATACAATGTTTTTACCATTTGTATAAATCCAGAACCTATACCAAACCATTCTAAAGCCTGATATATAAAATTCCATTCTACCCTATCAAATGCTTTCTCAGCATCTAATGAAACTGTAAAAGCCGGTTCATCCATTTTTTTTGATAAGTTTAGCATGTGAAATAATAGTCTAGAGTTATTGGAGGAATGTCTTTTAGCAACGAAACCCGTTTGATGCATATCTATAATATGTGGGAGAGCTTTGGCTAATCTCAAAGCCAAAATTTTCGCCAAAAGTTTATTATCAACGTTTATCAAAGATATAGGCCTGTAGTTTGAAACCAAAGTAGGATCTTTATTTGGCTTAGGCAAAACAATTATTATTGATTCAGCCATAGTACCTTTTATATTACCTTTTATAAGTTGTGTCTGATATAATTTTAATAAATGTGGGGAGAGGATATTTTGAAATGTTTTATAAAATTCTACTGTGTAACCATCACCACCTGGAGCGGATCCAACTCTAAGAGATCTCAATGCTGTTTCTAATTCTTTTATTGATATAGGTTCTTCTAAACTTCGTTTTATATGATCAGGAATCTTAGGTCCATTTATTAAATCTAAAAATTTTTTTCCATCTTTTTGTTTCTCCAAATAAGGTTCGGAAGAATATAGATCCTTATAAAAATTTAAAAATTGTTTTAATATTATATTTGTTTGATTTGTTATTATACCATTATCATCTTTTATTCCATTAATATTAGTTCTCCTTTTTTTTGCCTTAAGATAATTTGCTAATAATTTTCCCGCCTTATTAGAATTTCCATAATACACCGTTTGTTTGGAAAACAAATCTTTTCTTATCATTTTTGAAGTTAATTCATTATATTTACCTTTTACTTTCAAAAGAGCTTGTAAAACTTCATATTCCCATTTACTTATCAATTTAGCTTCTAATATTTTTATTTCTTTTTCTAATTCCATATATTGTTTTTTAATTTGTTTCCTAATAAAAGCTGAATATGATATGATATTACCCCTCATAGTTGCTTTAAATGCATCCCATACATTCTCTATAGATGTATCTTCCACTAAATTTATTTGAAAAAATTCATTAATTTGTGTTTTAAAATTTTCCAAAAATTTGTCATCCACAAGCAATGCATTATCAAATCTCCAAAGAGGTCTATTATTTTCTAATTGATCTAATTGTAATTCTATCCATATTCCCGCATGATCCGAAATGATAATAGGATCAATGGAGGCTTTAATCACTTGTTGCACTTTATTTGTTGAAACAAAAATATAATCTATTCTTGAAAATGATTTATGAACCTGTGAACAAAATGAATACTCCTGATCATTAAAATGAAGAATACGCCATATATCTTTCAAATCACATGAACTAACTAAATTATCTAGACCTAAAGATTTAATATTTTTACCTGGTTTTTTATCCAATAATGGATCCATTACAGCATTAAAATCTCCAGCCACCACTAAATTAGAGGCAGCCAGTGGTAATAACATATTTTGTAGCTTTTTGAAAAATTCTGATTGATTCGAATTAGGGGCATATATATTAAATAACGTCAGGGTATCATTTCCCATACCTATATCGATATGTATCCATCTTCCATGTGGATCTGAATTTTTTACCTTTATATTGGCCATACATTTTTTATTTATAAGGATTGCAACCCCTGCTTTTTTACCCACTGCTGGAGCAAAAAAACATTCTTTTATCCATCCACCTGATAATTTCTGTGATTCCTTCATATTAAGATGGGTCTCTTGCAGACAGTAAATATCTGCATTTTGTTTTTTTAAAAATGTTAATATTTTTTTCCTTTTAATTACGTGATTCAGGCCATTGACATTAATAGAATATATTTTAAAAGACATTATATATTTTAATACTTTTCATTATCTTATTCTTCCTCTCCTCTTTCATATTTAATATCCAAAAAATTTTCTTCACGACACACATATTTAACCCTAATGTATCTCCCTTAATTATTCTAATAAATATTCTCCTTATCCCTCCCTTTCCCACCCAATACATTGGCTGCTTAAGGATACACATTGGAACTGTAATCCCAACATTCTCCCCATTCTAGGCAATCAATATTCAATTGTTTAAACAAATTTCCCTTCTATCTATCTATATTGATCTTTTATATTTATTTAATCATTTTCCATAACATTTTATTAATGTATCATTTTCCATTTAACAATATGTTAATTTGTATTTCCTTAGTATTATGATTTCAACATATAATTATTTTAAACATATATGCAGTGTATTATTTAATAATTTTCCTATATTCTGTTCTTTCTTTCATATAATTATTATTGTCTTTTCTTTGTATTGTTTTCCTCCATTTCTTCAAATATTTCGATATGTTATATTTTTTAATTTTTCATAGAATCTTCAAAACCATCTTAATATATTATGTTAATATATCATAGGTTCTGGTTTAGAGAGAAAATCTTTTAGTTTTTCGGGATCCTCAAAATATAAGGACTTGTCTCCAGATGACACTCTCATTTTCGCCGGGTAGTATAGACCATATTTAAATCCTTTTTCTTTGAGTAGAGGTCTCATGTCTAGTAGTCTTTTTCTTTTAGTTGCTGTGTTTTTGGCGAAGTCTGGTAAAAACCATAATCTTGATCCTTTATAATTTAAGTTTTTATCTTTTTTTGCAGCATTTAGTATCTCTATTGCTTGTTGGTATCTCAACATTTTGAAAATGATTGGTCTTGGTCTGTTTTTATTTTCTAAATTTTTAATTGGGATTCTATGCGCCCTTTCAATTTCAATTGGTTGTTTCAAGTCTAATTGTAGAATTTTTGGAATTAAATTTTCAAGGAAAAGGATAGTATTTTTTCCCTCTAAATTTTCTTGTATTCCAAAGAGTTTGATGTTCTTTCTTCTTCCTCTATTCTCGTAATCCTCCAGTTGATCTTTTAATTTATTTAATTCCAGGCTGTCGTTTTTACATCTTTTTGATTCACATTCTATATTTTCCATTTTTGATTCTAGTTCAGTTGTTCTTTTGTTGTTAACTTCCATTTGTCTATGTATATTTAAAATTTCTTCTTTCATTTCAGACATATTAGTTATAGTTTCTTTAAGCATTTGTTTGATTTGTTTTAATTCTTCCATGACTTCAGCTTTGCTTAATATGTCTGGTTCATCAATAGGAAGTGGTATCTTGCTTGGTGTTATTTGATCTTGTTTTTGTCTTTTTGCAGATGTACCAACCTCATTTTTGTTTTGTCTGGTGCTTGCCATACTGTTGTTTTTAATCCCTTTTCTTCCAAATTTTAGTTTTATCTTTTAAAGTAGAAATTTTCTTTTCCTTTTTTGCCTTTTTTCCTTTTCCTTTTCTCTTTCTCAGTTATCTGTCTCAATCTTATATACTCCTTTTTTAGTGTCTTTATCTCTTTAATATTGGTAAAAAGGTTCTTTGAAGTAAGTGTCAGTTATTTGTTTCCAGTTCTCTGGCGTCTCTCAACTGTCTCGATGTCTTGCCGCTTCAGCTTTTTTCCAAAAGTTCCGTTAATCCCTTCCTCTGTCTCCTCTCATACAAGCCCAATCGCAGCTTTGTAAGAGAAAAGCAATTTCAATTCAGTTTTTTGTTTATTTAGTAAGTTTGTATTCTTTCTCTGTCTTCAGCGTTTCAGTGTTCAATCACTGAGAGAAAACTCCGGTATTCCTTTCACTCAGTTTTCTTCAATCAATCCCCTCTTTCAGCGTCGTCACCGAAGGGCTTTCACATATATTGTCAGCTCTTTTTCCCTCTAGCTCCGTTCAGCTTTACTCTCTCCCAATATCTATTCGTTTTAGCACGGAGGGAAAAAATTTTTTATCAGCCTTTTTCAGCGCTGGCAGGAGAAGGCTGTATCAAACTGTCACAGTTCCACAATCAACCGTCAGCAGCCTCACATCAAAATCGGCTTCCTTTTCAACAGTTATTCAGCGCACAGAGAAATAACAACACTTTTTATATTTCAAGCTTCTCTTTCAATATCTTACCCAGGCTTGGCAGTTTATAATATCAGGCTGATGTTCCCTACGCCGAGTTTACTTCAAATATGCCCCGTTGCTCTGGCTATCTAACTTCCTGTCATGAAAGAACTCAGCATAAAGAGAAATAAACCCTCTTTCTTTACTTTCCTCCTTCAGACTATTGTTTGATTATCAGGCAGTATACTTTTTATCAATCTTCTTTTTTTCAATACTTCAATTTATTAATTGATCTCTCAGGGCTTCACTGGCTGTAAAGGGCAATTTCAAACTGTCACAGCTCAGGAATTCTATCAACAGCAGGCTTCACACTAGAATCAGTCTTTCTCTTACTTTCCTTCTCTTTTTGGTCAGTTTAAATTTCTAATATCCCTTCTCTATCCCGTGCCGATCCAATTTTCTTTATTCAATGATCTATCCGGCAAAAAGGACAATACTGATCTCTCTCATTCACCACCCGTAGGGCTCTGAGTCAGCGCCGGCAGGAGAAATCAAATCACCACACAAATCAACTGACAGCAGCCTCACAATTAGATCAGTTCTTTTCTTTTTAACTTTTTGTCAGTTTTAATCGCTCCAGCAAACCTCCTCTTCAGTCTCCTAATATTTCAGTGAGGAGAAAATTTGCCGATTTTTGCCCTCAGAGTCTCTGTTCAGCGCGGGCAAGAGAAGTTTGTTTCAAACCGTCACAGCTATATCTTTTAAATTTCTCTCGCTGCAAGACTCTCTCTCTTAGTGCCCATAAATTTTATATACGTTGGCCATTTTAAGTTTTTATCTATCTTCACTCTCTGCTTTGCCTTTTCAGTAAAGATAAAAGCCGGTAAAATTACCTTCCCCTCAGCTTTTTTTTGATGTCGGCGATTTGATGTCGGCACTCTAACTTTTCAGCTGTTATTCTTTCAATCTTCAACTTCAGGCTTTAGAGGGTAACATCATCATTATTAATAATTATTTTTTTTTTTGAAATCTTCAAGAAGGGAATAATATTTTTTCTTCAGTTGCCTAGATATAGAGGAGCTTAGCGATCACACTTCCATTCGTGTTCGCGTTAAGCCCAAAGCATCATTGTTCTTAGACTAGACATGAATTTTGACGAGAGAGGGAGCCTAGTACATGTGTTCAGGAATCCTCTTCAAATTAGCTCCTGGTTCCTTCTTTCAGGATAAAGCAGATGATAAGGGAGTAATGCCACCAAAAGTCAAAGGAGTAATGCCACCAAAAGTCGAGGGAACACCAAAGGTAAATGTTAACTGCATGTACTGGAAAAATATCTATCTTTTCTTATGTCTCATCTTCCTGATGCAAATCAATATTTGCCCAGCTTTTACTGCTCCTCCTTAGTCTTGGGCACAGATTTCCACTTTGCTGTCAGCTGTTGTTCTCAGGGCAGTCTTTTTCTTTGTATTAATTCTGTGCATTTGAACTGCATTGCGCTTTTCTATTCTTACAGTACCTGATATCTGCCCAAATTATATTCTGTCTGCCATTTCTGTGCCTGTTTGATTAGTAAATCTATGACCCTTGATCTAAAACAGTGTATCGTAAACTGTGTGCCTCCTGAGATTTCTGGTGTGCAGCGACACACTGGTGAAGAGGAGAGTCGTCCACGCCGGCTGCCTGCCTATAGGATGTGCCTCTCGCGGCGAGAGGCACGTCCTGTAGGAGATCAGCCAGCATGGACGACTCTCCTCCTGGTCAGTGTCTCTCCTCTTCTCCCTGCTCCTCCTGGATCCCTGTAACAGCGGGGTGTGGCAAGACGGGCCTCCAAGTATGCATAAGAACATAAGAAGTTGCTGCTGCTGGGTCAGACCAGTGGTCCATCGTGCCCAGCAGTCTGCTCCCACGGCGGCCCGCAGATCAAAGACCAGTGCCCTGAGACCAACCCTACCTGCATACGTTCCGGTTCAGCAGAAACTTGTCTAACTTTGTCTTGAATCGCTGGAGGGTGTTTTCCCCTATAACAGCCTCCGGAAGAGCATTCCAGTTTTCCACCAAACTCTGGGTGAAGAAGAACTTCCTTACGTTTGTACGGAATCTGTCCCCTTTTAACTTTAGAGAGTGCCCTCTCATTCTCCCTACCTTGGAGAGGGTGAACAACCTGTCCTTATCTACTAAGCCTTTATTATCTTGACTGTTTCGATCATGTCCCCTCTCAGTCTCCTCTTTTCAAGGGAGAAGAGGCCCAGTTTCTCTAATCTCTTACTGTACGGCAACTCCTCCAGCCCCTTTGCCATTTTAGCCACTCTTCTCTGGACCCTTTCAAGTAGTACCCTGTCTGTCTTCATGTACGGCAACCAGTGCTGGACGCAGTATTCCAGGTGAGGGCGTACCATGGCCCGATACAGCAGCATGATAACCTTCTCCGATCTGTTTGTGATCCCCTTTTTAATCATTCCTAGCATTCTGTTCGCCCTTTTTGCCGCCACCGTGCTTTGCGTGGACGGCTTCATTGATTTGTCGACCAGTACTCCCAAGTCTCTTTCCCGGGGGTCTCTCCAAGTATGCATGGACGTTGACGCGATGACGTCACGCATGCACGTGATGTCATCGCATTGATTTCCAGGTGCCTTCCGGCCGGGGCACTGCATTTAGTGTACTGCTGGCCGGAAAAGTTTGTGGGACACTGATCTAAAACTTTCAGTTATGGGGGCCAGAGCAGCACAATTTGGAAGATAGAGAGTTTTGTTATGTGCCAGATCCAGGTCATGTTAGAGTTTACTAGCAGGGATGGATTAAGGCCAACTGATATCCTAAGCACAGCCCAACAATGGTGTCCTTCAGCCTTAACTGACAAGATATTAAGACGCAATAAGTGCTTAGAAATATCATTATTGTACGAAACAAAACATCCTATATATCTAAAATTCTTAGTAAAACACTGAAATTCATGTTGCATTATGGGTGTGGCAGGTGAAAATGAAAGTCTTAAGAGCAGGATAGCCGGGGGGGAGGAGAAAAAAAATCTTCCCTCGCTGCTGCTACTACTACTATTATTTCTACCAGACGTACGCAGCACCTTACAGAGTTGCAAAGAAGAACAAAACAGTCCCTGCTCAAAAGAGCTTACAATCTAAACAGCCAAGACAGACAAACAGGATGTCATAGATACAGTTAAGGGGAACGGTTAATCAGCTGGCTGGGTTGGAGGGCAGAGGAGTAGGGTTAAGGATTGAAGGCTATATCAAAAAGGTGGGTTTTCAGTCTGCTTTTAAGGAAGGGAAGGGGCCTGATGGACAAACTGCCCTTAGCAGCTGTTTTTTTCTCCTTAATGGCTAATCCATTAAGGGCTGTTACTAGGAGCAAGAGGAGGAGGCAGCAAGCAAAAACTTGAATCCTGTAATGCAAAAGCTCATGGCTATACCACTTTTCCCTTAGATTATTTTTGATAATATTACAGTGAAAAGGAGGCGGGTCACTGTGTTAGATGTATTTTTCTGTTTTTTAAAGTTCTAGTGTTGGATCTCATGAGAAAACTTAAAAGGACAAGTCTATGAATTAAACTTTGACCTATATATTTATATTTATCTATGTTTCCTCCCTGTACTGACCACTGACTACTCCTCCTTCTAGGATAAAGCAAGCAGTAAAGTAGCGTCACCACCAAAAGCTGAAAGCACACCAAAGGTAAATGCCAACCATATACTGCAAATTTCAAAATGTAAGACTTTCTAAATTTGAAAAAGAAGTGGAGACATATTATGAAGCTTGGATCTCATTCTTTTTTTTACAAGCTGATGAGCTTTCTAGGTTTGGATCAGGCATGTCAAACTGATGACTAATGATGGCGCCACTAGGGCTGCCGCACATTCATCAATGGGCCATACTAAAATATTTGTCCTCCCTATTCTCCCCATTACATAGGAGCCAAATATTAAATTTAGATACTACACACATGGGCTGGGGTTGGATTCACCAGACAGATATGAAAAGTTACAGTAATTGCCTTATTCTCTAAATGGTGCCTTAACTTAGGCACTCTACTGGCGCCAATGTTAAGTCTAAAACACCGTTTTAAAAGCAGACATATAATAAAATTCAAGGCACTGGAAACGGCGTTAGGCGCAATTCACCTCAAAGGTAGGTGCCAGAAATGTACGCCTTGAAAACCCTGGCCTACGTTTTGGGCACCTACCTTTGCCAGAGGTGCGATTCTCTATGGTACCATCGCATAATTTGACACACAATTTTATTTATTTAGATTTATATCCCGTCCTCCCCAGAGAGCTCAGAACGGGTTACAAGTTAACGTTCAGAGTGTTACGGTGTTACATTACATAGGGACACAGTTAACACTTATAGGGTTACAGTAATAGTACATAGGGTTACCATACAGCAGTGCATAGTGTCATGACTTTACAAATCGGGGTACGAGTGTGTGGTATCGATCTGAAAGTACAGTCTAACACAGATGTTCCATAGGAGTTAAACTGAGTTTGAAAACATGACAGACGTGACTGATACTTTTGGCATCTGTGATGTATAATCTAACAGACATGTTAGGCAAAGAGGTAGGTCTTTATAGCTTTCCTGAAGTTTAGAAGGCCCTGTAGGGATCTGATGTAGAGAATGACATGGGGACAAATTTGTCCCCGCAGGATCTCAATTTCCTCATCCTGTCCCTGCCCAATTCCTGTAAGCTCTGCCTTAACCTCACAAGCCTCGAACACTTATGATTTTAAAGTGTTTAAGGCTTGTGCAGATGAGGATGGAGCTTGCAGCAAAGGGGCAGGGACTGGAAAAGAACTTGCTGGGATGGGAAAATGAGTTCCTGCGAGGATGGGGGAAAATATGTCCCCGTGCCATTCACTAATCTGATGTAAGGAGGTACAGTAGATTATTTCAAAGGTTTGGTAGGAAGTGAGCGTAAGATCTTTTTGGGACAGTTTGGAGCTGGAGGGCATAGCCTGGGGGGGTATTTCTAGTCATATTTCATCCTGGGAGCATAGGGTTCTCTTGGGGGTGTAGGGTGGAAGTTTAGAATCTGGACCTTAATGCTTCCACAGGAAAAGTCTCCTGACATGCAGGTGTCTAGGTAGTGTAATATTACAGTGAAAAGGAGGCGGGTCACTGTGTTAGATGTATTTTTCTGTTTTTTAAAGTTCTGGTGTTGGATCTCATGAGAAAAATTAAAAGGACAAGTCTATGAATTGATGCCTAGACATAGCGCAAGTAACGCTTGTCAAAGGCACCAGTGATTGTAATTATGTGTGTAGGTGCTCTAGGCACCATTCTTATGGTAGTACTTAAGATCTATAGCATATAACTGCAGGAGGTGTATATATGTGAGTGGAATATGTGTGGTCCTTGGGCTTATAAAATACTATAAGTTACATGCATCACTTGGCACACTCGTACACCTGCCACTGACATGGCATAAGCATTTGCCTCTAAACTCAGGGGCGCTAATGCCGACTTAATGCTAATATTCTATAATGGAATCTTGGTATCCTGATGCTGTTACAGATTGATGCTCAGTGTGTAGCATTGGGATACCTAAAATGAGATGCCAAGCTATAGAATTATCCTCCAAATGTTTGTAGTCTTTTACACTTCATTTGAATTTGCTAACACTTTTAATGCTGCATCAGATTTGAAACTGTTTAGACAGGAGGAATAAAGAGCCAGTCTCGTTCTAACATCCAACATCAAGAACAAACCCCACCAACAAGGGTGTGTTAGTAGCAACGCCTTCACAATGAGAACTGTGAGACCTCAAAGGCCCAGAATGTTCAAATGTTTTCAAGGGTAAACATCCAGAACACAGCAAACAGCAGAAAGCAAAGCTAGCCAGATATAGTCAATTGAGTTTATTGCAGGTGCATAAAATCAGTTATACACAAAGAAGGAAAATCCAGTGTGGAGCAAACCAAAGCAGTCCAAGGTCTAGTAACCAGAAGATCTTCATTAAAAGGGCAATTTTTAAATCTAGGCTCCAGCGTTTACAAGGACCAGTCATTTTGAACATTTAACTCCACCTTTGCATTCTGTGCAGTGGTTACTTGGTGTAAGCAATGAGGCTCCTGTCGCTATTTCTGAACTTTTCAAGTTTTGTTGTCCATCTAGTTCAGAAGTTTTTAATCCTGTCCTTGAGACACACTCAGCCAGTTAAGTTTTCAGGATAGCCACAATGAATATGCATGACATAAATTTGCACACACGAGTATCCTGAAAATCTGACTAGCTTCGTGTGTTCTGAGGACTGGGTTCAAAAACCCCTGATGTACAATGTTGAGATCTGAAAACCAGATTACTGATACATTTGCTTGACTGAAACCTGCTCATGTGTGTGCTCAGTGGCAGGACCAAGATAGAATTTGAGTCCGCTGGGACAGATAGGGAAATATGATAAAAGTACCTGAATGTAAACCACTTAGGATATAAGTGGTATATAAATAAATGTTAAAAAAAAAATAAAAATGAAATTCATCGCCGGTGGATTTAAAACTACTAATTAATGGAATTTTTCAGAAAAAACTTCAAAGCATTTCAGCTTAGCTAAACAAAAATACAAGACAATAGATAAAATACTTTAAACTCAAGAAATTGCCTTCAGGAGTAGATATCATAAATCAAATACTAAACTCCTGTAACTCAAAAACAAAACTAAAATGGATAGGCACTGGGTCAAGTGATAAGCAAGTGTAATGATCTTATAATGAGTACTTCTGCATGCTTTAACGGAACATAAAAACATATATAGAGTGGGCATTCAGTTGGAATTAATACATTATGGATGGACACTGATATTTTAGAGATACTTTAACATATTTTGGTGTACAGTTAGTATGAGACAGTGGTCTCAAACTTGCGGCCCGGAGGCCACATGTGGCCCGCCAGGTACTATTTTGAGGCCCTTGGCATGTTTATCATAATCACAAAAATAAAATAAAACAGTTTCTTGATCATATGTCTCTCTAGCTATAAATGACAATATTATTATTAAGACTTAGCCAAAAGGAAAGATTTATAAACTATAAAGAGTTTTACCTCATGCAAAATTGTCATTTCTTTAATAACACATTAACTATTTTTTCTGAGGCCCTCCAAGTACTAACAAATCCAAAATGTGGCCCTGTAAAGGGTATGAGTTTGAGACCACTGGTATGAGAGAACAGTGGTGATGTAGCTGTTCGGGGATTTTCTCCAGCATACAGCTTTTTTTGAGCATTATAAACTGCTGAAGTTATTGAAGTTCTCTCTCATTTTAAGATTATTATAATTGATTATCACTTTATCCAGTGCCTATCCATTTTATTTGTATTTTTTTGAGTTACAGGAGTTTTGTACTTAATATATAAAATGCAACATTGTTTGTTTATGTTGGTTATAACCTGCTTAAAGTTTTAGACAATGAGGTCTAGAAATTTTAAATATTGCCTTCTATATTTTTTTTATGTATTTGTGTATCACATAAGTTAATGTTTAACCTAGAAAGGATTCTTCTGAATATATAAAAAGTTAGGCGCATTTTCAAAGTGCTTAATAATAATAATAATAATTGTATTCTTTTATACTGCCATAACCAAAAGTTCTAGGCGGTTTACATTAAAAAGAGCTGGACAATCAGCGAAATACAATAATATAGTAAAAAATACAAATATTTGTAAAATAGAATTTCAATAATAAAACTCTCATTAAGTTTTTGTTTGTTTGATTGTTTCCGATCTTTTTCAAGTTATGTATGCTTGATTAAATTTAAAAGGTTATAAATAATTTTTTTAAAAAAACTCTTATTAAGTAATAAAGCACCATAGAACCCAATTTGTGTCTGTGCTTTGAAAATGAGCCCCTAACTCTACAGTTGGATGTATTTTCAGACTAGCCCCCTCTTTTACAAAGGTGTGCTATGCTTTTTAGCATGCAGTAAATATTATCTCGCGCTAAACATATAAGTACATCACGGGACGCATCGAGTCAGAAGATGATATCTTCTGGCTCATGGGACCCTCGACCACCAGAGGGCATCCGCTGAAAATCAGGGGAGGGAAGTTTCATGACGACTCCAGGAAGTACTTCTTCACCGAAAGAGTAGTGGATCATTGGAACAGACTCCCACTCCAGGTGATAAAGGCCAGCAGCGTGACGGATTTTAAGAGAAAATGGGATACTCATGTGGGATCTTTAAGGGAGTAAATTCAAGGAAGGGGATACTTGGAATGGGCAGACTTGGTGGGCTATAGCCCTTTTCTGCTGCTTTTTTCTATGTTTCTATGTTATCCTACGGACGCGTTAGCGGTTAGTACACGTGTTGATTCAGCGTGTGCTAAATCTGCGCTAAAATGCTTAGCGCGCCTTTGTAAAAGAGGTCCTAGATGTGACATAGGAGAGTTATCTCCAAATACAAAAAAAAAAAAATTGTTGTTCTTTGTAGGGTAAAGAAGGCGCTAAGGTAATAACTTCACCAAAGGCAGAGAGCATACCAAAGGTAAGAGTACTGTATATGTGTTGTCATTTAAGAGCAGTGGTTCTCAACCCAGTTCTTGGGATTTACCTAGCTGGCCAAGTTTTCAGGATATCCACCAAAAAAAAAAAAAAAAGTGCATGAGCGTGCATGTAAACTCAACTCCATTATATACAAATCTATCTCATGAACGTTTATTGAGCAAGGTCTGACAAATTCACTTAAGAAAAATATGCAGAGGGGCGATTGGAAGAAAACTGCCATCTGCCTGCCCGGATCATTGGTGTGCGATCCCCTCCAGATGGTCTGTGCATGCGTTTTGAGTGCTTTTTTTTTTTTTCCGGGCCCAACTCTCCTGCTCCTGTCTCCAGCGGCGGCAACCTCTTCCCTCCTTCCCTGCAGTGCAAGCCTGTGGGTTTAAAGCAGGGCTGTACTGCGGCCTGCAGCCTCGCTTTAAACCCATGGGCTCGCACTGCAGGGAAGGCCCAGTGCAGCAGAGATCAGTCTGGGAGCCAACAGGCACTGCTCTCCCCCTGCCCCAGGGCTTCTGCAGCCCCTGAAACAGGCAGCAAGATCGGGGCAGCAGAGAGCAGGGCGGCGCTGGAGAGTGGGAAACGAAGCCGCCTTCCTTGCAGTGTGAGCCCGCAGGTTTAAAGTGGGGCTACACACCAAGGGCTCGCATTGCAGGGAAGGCAGCAGAAATCAGTCTGGGTGGTGAGAAGAATTTAGTTGCGTCCCCTGCCCCAGGGCTTCTGCAACCCCTGAAACAGGCAGCGAGATCAGGGCGGCTCTGGAGAGTGGGAAAAGAAGGTCTGCGACTGGTCCCCAGCAGTCGCTTATGGAGTTGATCGTCCAGCCCAGTCGGATCGGGAAATGTGTGTTGTGAATCGCGTCCCTTCCTCATTTGCATGCACGGATTCAAAGTGGTTCGCTGGAGATGTTAGTGAATGAGGCCGGAGGGAAATCTGATCATAAAGGGGTCATAAGCCGATCAGTACACTATCGGCTTTGTGAATCTAGCCCTTTGTGAATATCCTCTTGATGATTTTACAGGATAGGTCTGTCCCCAGGGCTAGGCTGGGTTGAAACTTCCTTTTGATGAGAGTCCACTGAATATGCAGTGTTAACAGGTAGAGTGTGATCAGTAGCTGGGAAAATACACCAATTTGGGGTAAAGGAGAGGAATCGACAAGGTCACAACTTTTTCACTTTCAGGGGTTCTTTTCCCTCCTGACACTCAGGGTGACAGAAAATAAGTTCAAAACATAGCAGCAGTACAGTCACTATGTACTGGTAGATTGGCACACTAATCAGTCTGATTATCTGCTTGAAGGTTTAAGTTCCCACTGCCCTAAAAATAACATCCAACTCTAAAGATTTTAGACAATCATTGAGTCTATATGCAAATAAGCCTCCCAGGGAGAGCTCTGCTCCCTTGTTTCCATCCCCAGCCAACAAGTTACTTTTATTAGTCCTCAACTATGGCAGCTTTAATTAGAATTTTCCTTTCCGTTTATTCAAGTTTCAAATTTATTAAAATTTGATATACCACTTATAAATTATTTAAGCAGTATACATGATTAAAAAACTAAAATTATAAAATTAAAAGACAATCACAATACCTGAGACAGACAAACATGTATATAGGAAAAAAGGGGGGGGGGGGAGAAATATAATATTCAATAGGAAAGAAAGGCATTAAAAGGGAAATACAAATGGGAGGGTATTAAAATCCTGTCAGATAGTAAAAGCTTAGAACGATATTAGCAGTCAAAACCATCCTTGAAAAGAGATGTTTTAAAATTTGATTTAAATTTTGTAAGAGAGGAAACTTCCTGAAGGTGCAAGGGCATACTGTTCCATACAGATGGAGCAGTGATGGAAAAGATTGATTTTTCTGATCGTATCGTATATTATGTGTTGAGTTGATAGCAATGTCCCCTCTAATTTTTCATAGGCTGTGAGCGCAAAAAATTTCATCTGTGCGCATTTTAAAGAAAAACTAAATTTGTGTGTGCTATAAAAAATTATTGCCAGAGGGCCTGGAGTTCATTTATGGGCAGGTCTTTGAGTTTAGTCTGAATTAACGAAAATACAATGTAATTTTAGTTACACTTTATGTTAGTTATACTTTATGTAACATAAAGTCTCATTTCAATAAACATAAATTATGTTCCATTGAAATGTTTCATTGAGCACTACCTATAAATAAGGTATCATTGTACTTTATACTTAAAATTTAGAAAATAACAGCAATTTCATTTTCAAAGTTTTTCCCTGTGATCTTTCATATTTATCCAGTCAGAATAAATTCTGTCAAGATCTATTGAGCCTCCATCTTGAAGGTGACTCTTAACACGCATCAGCATTTCCAAATGCTCTAAATGTAAATGGTGTCAAACCACATTTTTGAAATGCCATGGTTAAGGAAGTCGGTTCTGGTAAGACATCATTCAAAACTTCAAGTGTAACGTGAAATTGTTCACTGTTTAGCTTCTTATAGCAGTACTTTGCAATAGGATCATTATCTTTGTCTTCTTCAAAATATTTTAACAGGGGATCATAATTTCGAATAATTGCTTTAAGTGCAAAGTGTTTAGATAACCAGCACATTTCATTTAGAGGTCTGAAAGCAATTGATTCACATTCAGATGCATCTGCTATTTCTTGAAATTTGCATCGTTTAGTAGAAGACAGAAGAACACTGTGTACACAGTTCTCATTACAGTTTCTACTTCCTTCATCAATCTTACTTCTTTCCATGAATCAGAAAGTCCCAAATCTTCTCGACGTGCAACACAATGTTGCTGCACTAAATGTGGAATGTCTTTTCTCAGCTGTGCTACAACGCCATCTATTTTGCCCAACAACAGAGGCACCATCAGAGGTGAACATAACCATTTTATTCAGGTCAAGTTCATGTTTCCTATAGAATTCCCTAATTGCTGTTACTATTGATGTAGCATCACATGCTTCTAACTGTAGCATCCCATCAAATGATGTCCTATACTCATTTGAATTGACTGGCCGATACTTAAAGTAGAGTATTAAGTACTTGTTAACAGAAATGTCTGTGCTTTCATCAACAGTTAACGTATGATATGTTGCTAATTTAATGTCTGCCATACGATCATCTTGCACGATGCCATTGATAATTCCAAGAAATTCAAACGCATAGTTTTTGCTTCTCCAGCTATCAGGTATACTAACATACTTCGCCATGTGCTCATTGATATCTTGAACAGAGAGCATTGAGATATTCATCTTAATGGCCAGCACAACACTGTCGACAAGAACCTTAATTTCATCAGGACTGGAACGCTTCCGTTCATTACTAATTTGCCTTTTTTCTTTTTTGGTTGGACTTTCAAGCAAAATGTTAACCAGTCCCCCCTCTTAAATTCGGATTTTTACTTCTGAGTTTATACTGTCGGTATGAGATTTACTTGATAGATGGCGTTTCAGAAAGTCCAGTTTCAAAACTTCATCCCATATTTTTCCAGTAGAGAATTTTCCAGTTGCTTTGGCATCATGACAATAACAACACACAACTCCATCGTCTTCGTCATAGGTAAATATTTCACACAGTCGAACACGCTTTGTATTTTGAGATTCCAGTGTTTCCGTTTCAACAATTTCTTCAAGCCATTCAGACCTAAAAGCTGTTGCAGCTCTCTTGCGTTTTACACTTTTCACCATTCGCGGTTTAGACATTTTAAGAGTTATCTGGTTGCAATTTAATAAACGAATACAGTTATACAACCGCAGTACCACGCTGCACACTACGATTCCACAAAATCAACAATATGGCGGAACTTCAGGAAGTCAAAGAATCGGAAGTGTTTCATATCCTATGGGCCATAGGCTATGGCCCTATGGGGCACGTGACGTATCAAGTTCAACTGCCAAAGATAACGGAATCATGTGAATGACTTAAAATTTATATTATAGCGCTTCAATAAATGTGATAATTGGGAAATCGGAACAGCTGGTCTTCTGCAACATTTCATTTTAGCAGTGAAAATCATTTTAGGCAAAAATTTATTTTTTTGTGCGCGCTATTTTAATTTGTGTGCGTGGGTTCGGCAAGTTGTGTGCGCGTGCACAGCTTAGAGGGAACATTGGTTGATAGGCTCTTTAATAAATTTTGATTGATTGAACGTAGTGATCGTGTGGATATATATATGGAGTAATAAATCCTGGGGATTATGTCATTCTAGTTTTAAAGGTTAGGAGTAGAATTGTATAAGTCAGTCAATGTGATATGGGTATTGTCCCTTGCACAAATCACTTTTCACAGTTTCTCCAGTGTTCAAACCTTCTACAGTTTAAAAGTGCAAGAGTGGGGTCACGTGATGCTATGAGTGGGTGAGGACATGTTCCTGATTGGCTCCGGGGCCCTGCTCTTCTATATGTAGTGTATACTCGACATTATTGCAACCTGGCTGGCGATTTCAGTTACTGTTGAGTTCGGGACCTCATGGACAGGTATTTAACCTGCTCACAAGAAGCAGCGCGCATGAAACCTGAACGAAAAGAAAAAGAGCGCTTGAAACCTGGTGAGCCCAAGATGGCGGCCGTGTCGGCCACCGCGGTGTTGGAGTTCACTGACATAGCACTCAATGATATCAAAACAGCAGTGGCGCAGGTCCTGGGACCTCCAATGGACACTTTGGCGATGCAAATTGCTCGCCTGGAACAACTTTTAATTGATACGGCAGTCCGGACCACCGAACTAGAGCAGCGAGTGTCCGCAGCAGAAGACACTCAATTCTCATGAATTAGACCTTGCAGCCTTGCAAGAAACGGTGGGTCTTCAGGCTGATAAACTGGACAACCTGGAAAATAGGTCCCGCTGTGGCAACCTTTGTTTTTTGGGCATCTCCGAAATAATACCGGATGCGTGCTTGCTCGCTGAGCTGGAAGGTTGGCTGGAGCTGGAATTCCCTAATACTTTGGCACTGGGTCCCCTCTGTCTGGAACGGGCTCATCGTATCGGAGTTTGCTCGAACAGGGAGTCCAGACCACGTGTGGCGATCATGAAATTTCTGAATTACAGGCACAAAATGGACATTCTACGCCAATATCGGGCTAAACGAGATACCCTCCAGTTACGGGGCTCTACTATCCACATTAGCCAAGATTACTCGGCAGCTCTTACGGATTGCAGGAAGGTGTTTTACCCTCTCTGTGCGAAGCTGGTGTTTTCTGTTTGTTTATCCAGCCTTACTGAAGATCCATCATGATGATTCATGGCACTCATTCATTGTGGCGACGGAGGCCGCGGATTACATCAATGTGACCTTTGGCTCTTCAGCTGAACCTCCGTGACTATTTTCTGGCCTCCATTCTGATTTCCTGCCAGGTTGCCTCTGATTTGATTGTACTGTTTTCTTGTTACTATGAGCTTGTAATGTTTGACTTTATTTGCCTCCTTCATATTTCTGGAGGGGTAGGGCCCTCCATATTCAGTTACGGGCCTGCTGCATATTCCTTAGGGAATATGTTCTCTGGGATTGTTTGGGGATGGGGGGGGGGGCTGGGATTTTAGGTTGGGAACAGTCTAAGAGTCTTTTGTTATGGGGCCTATTTTTCATTCTGTTTTCTTACATAACTGTTTCATGAGCAAGTCATCAACTGTATTGATTTATGCTGGGTGTGATATGATGGGCACTTGGATGGAGCTGGGCATCTGGGTGCTGGATGTCTCTTATGTCCAGTATGCATTGTTTGCTCGGTGCCCGTGGTGAGTGATTGTCCACTTTGTATTGTTCGTGGAATGTGTCTGGCATAACATCCCCCATCAAGCATCAAGATCTTGAGACAACTAAAACATCATCATGCTGATTTGGCCTGCCTGCAGGAGACCAAATTGACAGAGGAGGAACATAAGAAGCTGAAGAGAGGCTGGGTGGGTTCTGTATTCTATGCTTCTTCCACTGGGTAAAAGGCGGGTGTTAGTTTACTGGTCCGGAAAGGTTTGCAGTGTGCTATTACTTTAAAACATCAAGATTCCCAGGGTAGATATTTGTTACTTCACATATCATTGCAAGGTACCGATTTCAGGCTCCTGATCACCTATGGTCCTTACACTTAAGCCTATTTTGATTCTCTGGTTGCTCTGGGTCTTCAAGATACGTCCTTACCATATATCATGGCCTTAATCAGGTGCTGTATGCTACGCTTGACCGCTCTGGTCCTGTGACTCCTTCCCCTGGCACCCACTCTAAAGGTGTGCCCTTTCTCTGTAGGTCCTTGGGTTTGGTGGATCCCTGGAGGTTGCTCCATCCTCTCGAACGGGACTATACTCATCAATCTCTAGCCCACAGGACGTTCTCCCGCTTGGACTACCGCCTGGTCTCAGAATCCTTGTTTCCCAGGATTGCTGATGCTACTATAGGTCCCTTGGAAGTCTCGGATCACTGTCCTATGTGGTTGGATATTACTTGGGGTATTTCTCCTACGGTGCCCCCCAGGTGGCGATTCCCTTCATATCTGCAGGATGATCCGGATTTTTTGGAGCATCTGTGGAAATGTTGGGAGGATTATTTGTTGACAAATGGTCAGCATCAATCTAGTCTGGGCCTTTATTGGGAGACTGCCAAGGCTGTCCTTAGGGGGGCCATAATAGCCTACATTACAGCCCGGAGTAAACGTATTTCGAGTGGAATTATTCATTTGGAAAAACAATATCGCACTTGAAGGCCCACTGTTTGCGGACTCCTACCCTGCCTTGCAGGAAGAACTTCACTCGGCTCAAGTTGCTCTTAACACCTTATTGCATGATCGTACCAAACGTTCTCTCTTCTATCGAAAATATAAATTTTATCGCTATGGAAATAAAACAGGTAGAATGCTGGCAACTTTGACTAGGAATTGGCAGGATAATAGGTACATATCCCGGATTGCAAAGGGGCCTGGCTTTTACCACACGAAGCCAGTTGATGTAGCCGATGCTTTTTACCAACATTTTTAAACTTTTTATACTAGCCCGGGCCCCTACTGGGGCCCGGACATCTTAGACCAGGGGTCTCAAAGTCCCTCCTTGAGAGCTGCAATCCAGTCGGGTTTTCAGGATTTCCGCAATGAATACGCATGAGATCTATGTGCATGCACTGCTTTCAATGCATATTCATTGGGAAAATCCTGAAAATCCGACTGGATTGCGGCCCTCAAGGAGGGACTTTGAGATCCCTGTCTTAGACTATCTGGAGGATGCGGGACTGTCATGCTTCACAGACTTGCAGAGAACAGTCTTGAATCAACCTTTACAGGGCCCAGAGATTCAAAAAGCGATTAAGAACTTACGTTCTTGCACTTCTCCGGGCCCTGATGGATTCTCGGCTGAATTTTATAAAATGTTATCTCTGCAGGTGGGCTATTATGGGCTATTATGTTCATGCCTTGGCAGAAGGGGTTTTCCCCGCTTACGCCAATGAAGCCACTATCACATTACTTCCAAAGCCGAACAAACCTAAAGATGAAGTAGAGTTTCCTCCAGCTTCTCAGGACTAGGCAACAGCTCCTAATGAGACCCATTATATGCTGTCCATGCACCCAGGGAAATTCTTCCTTTCTATGACTCCTCCCTTCATTGGCCCTCCTTTGGGGAAAAGCTCTTAGGAAACGGAGATCTACACTCCCCTCCAGTTGTACTCCAACTCAGGATTTCCAGTTTCCCTTGCATTCCCTGCTCTTTAGGAAAGGCTGCTTACATAATCAAAGGGTTCTTTAAGCCTGGTTCAAAATTCGGTTATGGTAGTACAGTAGTCAAACTTAATGCAGATAAGTTATCTTTATTGTACAAATTAGGACAGCTATCTGCACAGGCCTATTAAACGGATTAAGATGGGTAGATAGTGCTGAATATTGGGATGTACTGCTTCAGTTTAGGAGGTAGCATTCCTGGAAACATTTCAGGGCAGGACTACTAAACAGATAGAAAACGATTAAGATGCACAGCCAAAAGTGATGCATTTGGTACCAATTATTGTTATTTTTTTTTTTAAGATTTGTGCTGGTAACACTGAAGATACTTGTATACATCATTTTGAATATTGACTTCAATGAATATAATAACCGCAAAATAAAAGCTAATAATCCCCCTCTTTTACAAAGGTACGCTAGCCGTTTTAGCGCACACTAAATGCTAATGCGTCCATTATAGTCTATGGATGCGTTAGTGCACGCTGAAACAGCTAGCACACCTTAGTAAAAGGACCCCAATAAGCGGTAATCCCAAAAGTCATGAGATCTCAGTTTGTTGAAATTACGGAATTGCTGGAGTGCTATAGATGTCCTGTCATTTATGCCCTACACTTAAAGCAGTTTCACCCTGGGAAAAGTATTCTTGTCATAATGCGCCATAATGCCAGTGCAATAGGAATGGTGTGCTGAACTCCATGCCTGCTCACGAGCATTCTGCAGAAGATGTCAATCACAGCTTTTCAGCGCCTCCTCCTTCGCCTCGGTTTCTGCTAGTGCTGCCCAATTCAGGGAAAAATAATTTGATTTTATTCGATTCACCCTATTAAATAAATTATTTGATTTGATTCACCTCCTTCCCACAGTGTGCCATGGCACACCTGAAATCTCAGGAGACACATTAGTGTGCCGTGGCACACAGTTATAATACACTGCCCTAATCCCTTGAATTGCTAAATGTTGTGGCTTGATATTAATTCAGGTTTCAGCAGACTGCTATCAGCTGTTGGGTCCCTCTGCTGTCGCTGCATTGTTGATTGCTCCCTTTCCCCATTTTGCCCTCTCCCCCCAAGTCCATCTCCTCCCTCTCCATCTGCCCCCCCCCCCCACCATATACCTTTATTTTGTTGTAAAATATGTTGCTGATGGCAACATATGGCACAGAGTTCTCTTGCCGCCTTTCCTAGCATCTTCTCTCCACTGCGGCCTGCCCTCAATGATAACTTCCTGTTTCCACTGGGGCAGCTGCAATGGAGAGAAGATGCCCGGACTAGTGGCAGGGTAGCTCTGTGAATCACATTCGCTACTGCTACTCAGCAATAACTTTTGCACCGACTTAAAGTCTGTCTTTTTCTGGAAACAAATCGATTTGAATCGGGCACCTCTAGTCTCTGCTGTCCTCTTTAGTTCTTCCTTCTGAAAGTGAGTATGAAGGTGTCGTTCTGATCTGCTCCCTTTATTCCTTTATTTTTGCGGAGTTTTTTGCAGTCTTTTTCAGTTTGCAAATTTTACATGGCTCCGGGACTGGCTGTGCCTGCTTGGAGAAGAGTAGACTCTGTCTACAGCTGGCAAGTGCATCCTTTGAGGACCTGTTCAGCCACCTTGCTGAATATTTGTGGAGCTCAGGGTTCCAGGCCCTTAGCATTTACTCGTTTCATTGACTCGGTCAGGAACTTGAGTGTGCAGGCTGTTAGACATCAATAGTGTCTTTCAATGCACTCATGGTACTGGCTGCAGTTTCAGCCTCCTTCTCTTTTCGGCGGTCATTGCAGCCTGGAGGGGTGGAAGTTCAGTCTAACTGAGGTCCAATTGGCAGCCTGAAGATCTCGTCATGACAGCTGACCGGTGGTTTGGCGCAAAAACTCCCTCCAGTTCCAGCTACCCTGTGAAGGAGCAGAGGCAGGTTGCAGTACCTTTCCCCTTGCACATGGTCTGTGATACAGGCTATCACAGCCTATGGGGAAAATTGAGGGGGGGAGCGGGTCTGAAAAACTATATTTTAACTGTTTCTACAGATAGACTTGTTCCCCCTCCCCAAAATTCCTATTTTTACTTATTTTTGGTTAGCCCTGAAATATTTTAATGCTGTTTTTTTGCACCAAAACGCTGTTGTGATGGCCATCCTGGATGTTTAAGTTCTCACTTTCTTAAAACACCTCATTTTGCCTCAAAATCAATAAGGCTGGAGACCTCAAACCCTAATACCTTTATATCAAGGATTATTTGCGCTGGATGGGCAGCTTAAGAGCACCCGTGCACTGTGTGGCATGGGAATGAAGGGGGGGGGGATTTTCGTGCTTAGCCCCTACACAGGCTGCTAGGGTTGGAGAAAGGAAGATAGGCCTGTCTGAGGGAATGAAGCACGTTCTGTGGTCCTGGGACAGCACTTTTGCACAACATGCAGGTGTAGAAGCTTTGCATCCCATTAAAAAACAATTGCTCCACTCTAAGAGACAAGGAGACTTGCCTTCTCAGGCCATTACCCCCAGAGTTTATTAATCTCCTCTGCCAGGCTCATGCACAAGGCAGAAACCCACCGGTCTAGCGCACAGACTTCGCTGGAGTCTCAAAGCCCTTCCTCTCTAATAGCGGACACTTTTTAGATCCTCTGCCCTAATGGAGATCATTACTGAGTCCCTCTGAGAACTGAAGATAGACCCTCTGCAAACTCCGTCCGCTCAGTGTTCTCTTCTGATTGGGTCCGGGCTCAGCCCACATCTTTCCCATGTCACCTGGACATGAGGGTCTTAATCATAGAGCCTTGGGAGACTCTTGAAGGCTCTCTGAGAGTGGCTAAAACCATGGCTAAACTGTAACCCATGGATAAGGAATTCCTACAAATGTTTACTATACCAAAAGTAGACTCTCTGGTAGCCCTGGTGATCAAGCACACTTTCCTACCCAGTGCTCAACAATACAACCTCTTCAGAATGCATTGCTGTTTTGCTCAAAGAGACTCCTGCAAGTTCCACTCCCCTGGACAGTGACAGCTAAGCGAAGCATGAGCTGGTGGCTTCGTCCACAGTCTTTGGCAAAAGGGATCCCCCTTCGGATTGATTCCTGGGTCACCCTAACAACACATGCCAGCTTGTTCAGCTGGGGGCTCATTGCAGGAGTCACCTGGTCCAAGGTTTGTGGATTCTTGGCTCAATGGAAGTGGTCGATAAACATATTGGAACTCCAAGCAATTCAGATAGCACTACTTCAAATGCAGTCTTTGCTGGAGGGCAAGGCAGTCAGTCTTCTCTGGTAATGCCACAGCATTGGCTTATGTCAACAGAGAGGGAGGCACCAAGAGCGCCCCGCTCTGTCAGGATGCAAAAGTATTGTTCTGTTGGGCAGAGACACACCTGCAGGTGATCTCAGTGGCGCATGTGGCCAGAATGGACAATGTTCAAGTGGATTACCTCAGCAGACAGACATTAGATCCAGGAGAGTGGATGTTATCTCCTCAAGCATTCCAGACCATTGTGAGCAGATGGGTTGCCAGACGTTCAACCTCATGACAACTGCAAAAAACAAGAAAGCAGATCAGTTATTCAGTCAAAGATATGATCCCAGAAATGCAGGTCTAAATGCCCTGGTTTAACTTTGTTCAGAGACAAAGCTGTTGTATGTGTTTCCCCCTTGGCCTATGATAGGCCAAGTGATCCACTGCATATCTCAGCACATGGGACCAGTGGTCCTTGTAGCACCAGATTTGCCTAGGCACCTGTGGTATGCGGATCTCGTTCATCTACAAAAGGAACAAAGTCTCAGACTCCATGTGCATCCATACTTGTTCTCACAGAGGTTGATTGCCCTAGAAGATCTAGGTCGCTGTGATCTTATGGCATGGCACTTGAGTGCATAGTGCTAGTCCACAAAAGGTACTCAGAAGTAAGGAAGAAGGTGTTGATGCCCCTGTACAAGTCATTGGTAAGGCCCCACTTGGAGTATTGTGTTCAGTTTTGGAGACCGTATCTGGCGAAGGACGTAAGAAGACTTGAGGCGGTCCAGAGGAGGGCGAAGAAAATGATAGGAGGCTTGCACCAGAAGACATATGAGGAGAGACTGGAAGCCCTGAATATGTATACCCTAGAGGAAAGGAGAGACAGGGGAGATATGATTCAGACATTCAAATACTTGAAGGGTATTAACGTAGAACAAAATCTTTTCCAGAGAAAGGAAAATGATAAAACCAGAGGACATAATTTGAGGTTGAGGGGTGGTAGATTCAGGAGCAATGTTAGGAAATTCTACTTTACGGAGAGGGTAGTGGATGCCTGGAATGCGCTCCCGAGAGAGGTGGTGGAGAGTAAAACTGTGACTGAGTTCAAAGAAGCGTGGGATGAACACAGAGGATTTAGAATTAGAAAATAATATTAAATATTGAACTAAGGCCAGTACTGGGCAGACTTGCACGGTCTGTGTCTGTATATGGCCGTTTGGTGGAGGATGGGCAGGGGAGGGCTTCAATGGCTGGGAGGGTGTAGATGGGCTGGAGTAAGTCTTAACAGAGATTTCGGCAGTTGGAACCCAAGCACAGTACCGGGTAAAGCTTTGGATTCTTGCCCAGAAATAGCTAAGAAGAAAAAATTACGAGTCTTTATTTGCCATCATATACTATGTTACTATGTTATGTTACTATGTTACTGACAATGATTTCTGCATATGCTAAGGCATGGGAGACATTCCAGCGCTAATGCAGCAAAGAACAGTTAGAGCCGGGCAGTGCCTCCAACTCGTACATGCTGGCATTCGTGCAGGAGGGCCTTGACATGGGAATAGCGGTGGCATCCCTTAGAGTTCAAGTAGCAAGACTCTTCTGCTTCTGGATCTGAGACGAGAGCTTCATTAGCAGCCCACCCGGACATAGGTTCACGAAGGGTGCCCTGAGACTATGGCCTCTGACTCGAGCACTGTTTCCATCCTGGTATCTTAATGTGGTCGTACATAGACTTGGCAGAACCTCGTTTGTACCCTGTACAGAAAGTTTCCCTCAAGGATCTGATGGTTAAAACAGTCTTCTTGGTGGCGATTACTTTGACCAGGAGAATCTCTGAATTGCAGACCCTGTCGTATAGCTAACAATTTCTTCATGGAGGTGGGAGTGACTTTGCTTATGGTTTTCTCCTTTTTACCAAAGGTCATTTCAGTGTTCCATATCAACCAAGAAATTAACCTGCTTGCATTTCACCCATAGGATCCAAGAAAAAGAATAAGGCCTTAAAGGTTTTAGATGTCAGAACAGTGCTATTAAGTTACTTGAAAGTAACCAATGAGTTTCATGTTTCAGATTGTTTTCGTAATAACCAATCAGTCAAGGCGAGGCAGGCCTGCCTCCAAGGCTAGAAGGTTTCATTGAGCTATATCCTCTGCCTGCATCGGTTACAGTAAGCAACCACCTGTCTCCTTGAAGGCACATTAGACAAGAGGAGTGGCCTCTTGATCAGAAGCTCAGGCAATTTTTCCCAAAGAGATTTGTAGATCAGCAACCTGGTCCTCCCTTCATATTTTCAACAAACTTTGTAGCAGCATGGGAGGATGCCACCTTTTGGGTGCTCAGTACTATGAGCATGCTCCTGTATACCACTCGAGAGTTTGGGAACTGCTTAGGTATGTCCCTACGGTTCAGCATACCATTCCTATTGCACTGGAAAAAGAGATTAGGTTCTTACCTTGCTAATATATTTTCCAGAAGATAGAAATGGTATGCTGACCCCCGCCCCCCTCCCCCCACCCAGCAATTATAGGATGCACCTGCTGTCTGATTTTAAGCTTCCTGGTCAGCTTCACAGGATTTTCCTGTCAGTCAGACTATGGGATTATAAAGAATCTCTTTATATTTAAAAGTGAGGAATTTTGAACTCTTTAAATGTTCAGGTTGTTTATGTTCTTGTGTAATATGTTTTCTCTCAGAGGCTTGTTAATATTTTTTCTTCCATTGCTGTTCATTCAGTGATTGTTTTACATTTATCTGAGCAGATCAGACACTTGGGGCTCCTTTTACAAAGCCATGCTAGGGTCTTAACGCGCGGAATAGTGTGCGCTACCGCCTCCTTTTGAGCAGGCGGTAGATTTTCGGCTAGCGTGCACTAAAATGCTTAGCACACCTTCGTAAAAAGAGCTCTTGGTTTCAGGGAATTCCTTCTCCTGTCTCCTTTAGGGCTGTCGCCGGCTTTGGTATGAACTGAAGAAGGTAGCAGAATCCAGAGAGAAGGAGAAGGTGCTGAAAAGCTGCGATTGACATCTTCAGAATGCTCGCGAGCAGGCATGGACAACCAACCCTATGGTTCAGCATACCATTCCTATCTACTGGAAAAGATATTGTCAATGTAAGAACCTAATCTTTCTTTTCCATATTCTGCTAACCCTGATTGCTCACTGATTTGTTGCGAGGGCTCATTGAAGTTACAGAAAATAGCAAAATTACAAACAAAGCAGTTTCAAAAAAACATATGAAATAGAGAATGCTTGAATTTTAGTGCAGCAAGCTCCATCAGTAACTGCTTGTTGCTCCAATTCAGTATGGATATGATTGATTATTTTATTTTCTTTGGGTTTCTATAGCATTCATTGGGTGGCGACAAACCAATGAAGGCCCAGCCACCAAGTCATATTGTCTCTGCTGCTCCTCCTGATGAAAAGAAGCAGAAGATGGAAGAGGTAAAGGAACTGCATTCATAAAGTAATAATGTGCCTCTTTATGCAACTTGTGGCACAGGAGATAAGGTGGGATGGAGGCGATTTTCCAACCATGGGAGGCAGCTCGGCTACCTCCTGTAGCCAGCAGTGAACCCAGAAATTCAATGCCATATCTATTCAATGCCATATCAATGCCAGCAGTGAACCTGGAAATTCATTGCCATATCATATGCCATTCATTGCCATATCTAGCCACTGCCATTGAATTTCCAGTAAGTTTAGCTGCGGTAGACATAGCCAGCCAAGCCAATATACATCATATGACCAGCTAAATCACCAGACCTACTATTTAGGTGGGTCTGTCTGACTGCTAGACTTAGCCAGTCAGCTATTGAATATTGGCGCTGACCAGCTTAATCGTATGTTGCTGACTGGGATATTCAGCGGGAGATGGCCAGCTGTCTCCCACTGAATATTGACAGGTAGTGGGTTAACACTGTTTAGCCAGCTAGGAGCAGTATCTGGCCAGCTGAATATCAAGTGAAAAGTGCCCAGGTGTATCACACATCATTCTTGTACTGTCCAACTAGAGTTTGATCATATCCTAGTATTTGAGATTCCAAACAGGGACTTTGTTGATGTGCAGTAGCACAGCTGTATTTTCAAACAATTCTAAGAATATTTTCCCAATTATCAGTAATAGAGCATGACTGCTTATAAGATATCACTCTTTGTCATCTTTGACCATTTTACTCCATCCTCCAGACTTTGACCATTATACTCCATCCTCCAGACCACTGAGCATCAAAATCTTTTTGGTTCATACTTGACACCTTCCCACCCACAGTCCAATCTCTGTGCCAGCTTGTTTTAAGTATAGTCCATTACATGGCAATTCTACTCTATAACCTATGTACCTATATTTGTGCACACTTTATGTTCATAAATGTGTACATTACTAATACACACCTGTCTAAGTACAAGGGTTAAATGAAAGGTAATGCCTCCAATTTTTATAAATCCTTCAACAGAAAGAAATTCTGTCACAGCTTGTTGCTTTACACTCAATGCTCATACTATTCTGCAAATGCCCACTTAATTTACATAGTGTGTGTTTGCAAAGTGAGGTATACACTTGGGCGAAGCATGAATAGTGACGAGAAGAAAGAGAAGGTTCCAAAGTACACACATTTTTATTTTTGATTTAGACCCCTGAGGCAAGCATATTTGCTAAAACGCATGGCCCTTGTTGGGACCTAATAAACTGAGTTTCTTTTACGTCATGGAGGCCCTTTGTGCTTTTCTTATTTTTCTTCCTGCAAAGCATGGATAGGATATAGACAGGGCTCCCACTTACCCATGCAACTTACAGACTACTTTATACATTATGTGCTGCACTGCTGCATTTAGCATTGTGACTGATGTAACTGTGAGTAGAGAATGACACGGGGATAAATTTGTCCCTGTCCCCCGCAGGAACTCAATTTCCCCGTCCCATCCCCATGAGTTTTGTTGCTGTCCCTGTCCCGTTCCTGTAAGCTCTGCCTTAACCGCACAAGCCTCGAACACTTTTGATTTTAAAGGGTTTGAGGCTTGTGCAGATGAGGATCAAGGATCAGTAAAGCCCTCTGCAACAGTGAACTAGAAAATTTTATTGCACTGTTTTATTGAAAGCCAGTCTAAATCTTCTTTATAAGAGAGTGTTGTGACTCTATTTCATTCACTCAATAACGAATTTGTGCACTGAAACTTTACTTATGAAAGTCTAAGACTTAAACTAGCCACCAAATGATACATTTAAATAGAAAAAACTACACACAAGTTCCTCAGTTTGCCACACAGTTTGACAGCTACCATACGTCAAAACTGTGTGGCAAACTGAGGAACTTGTGTGTATTTTTTTCTATTTAAATGTATCATTTGGTGGCTAGTTTAAGTCTATTTCATGCAGACACATATCCACGGTTTTGATGATATAGGCTCCTGAGGCAGGCCGTAGAGGCCGAAACATGTGCGTGTTGAGCCATTGCACAAGTTATTGTGATTGATGAATAAAATTTCACACCAACATTATTTTGGACTTTCGCTGTTGTTTGTTGGTTCCTGACTTTGCTGTGGAGGTCTTTCTCCTGGTTTTTGTCTCATTACACATGAGCTGAGCATGCAAATATGCTCGTAAATGATAGTAACCTAGTTTACACTTGTTCTGGATAAGATCTAGGCGTAAACATTACACTACTTATACTAGTGAAAGTGATCATGTCGTAAATGTAAACAAGTTTTCTATCACTTGTTCTAGCTTTCTGTAAAAAAAAAAAAAAAAAAATCTTAGGCACCCTGTTATAGAATTACACCCCCTCTCCAGATTGCCTTTGTAAAGCTGCCTATGTTATACAGGCAATCTAGGTACATATGTGCCTTTATTAAATAAATTCCCAGATGCAGCTCCTGTGCACAAATTTATGCCTGCCGTGAAGAAGGTGTAAATATGCACATGCACTCTACGGACATACTCACATATTTTATGAAATACATGCGTACATCACAGCTCTGCCTCTGCACTGCACATAGATTGTATAACATTAGGTGCACACACTCTCTGTGTGTGCACATTTGCAGTTGCATAATCTTTTCTGTATGTAAAATAGATTTTACAATAGGATAAAGCTTTATAAAATTGCCTCCTCCTGTTGTTTTTTTTTGTTTGTTTTTGTTTTTGAGGGGGGGGATTGTGCTGGGTGTGCTTAATTGTCACTTGCATCTATTTATTTTCAAGGCCGGGCTGGATAGTGCATTGGATGAATTAGTAGATACTCTTGGAGGACTAGAAGAAAATGTGCCAGAGTGCCCAGAGTTCACTGGCCCAGAAGTTACGGTAAATACTCTTCTTGTATGTCTCATGCAGAATATTTTGGGACTGATTATTCAGCTGGCAGCACTCAGCATTTTTGATGACTGTTGTCGGTGTTCAACCTGGAAATTTAATGCTGGGCTATGTCTGGGCTTTGGCACTGAGACCTGGATTCTATAAATGGCAGTATATTCTATTGCCATTAACTCTCACTGTTGATGGCACAAGAGCAGTGTTTTCTAACACATGGTAGGTGTACCCCAAGGGGTACATGAGACACCCACATGGGATATGTGGTAACTAACAATAATTTTTTTTAAAAACATCCTTTTATTCCCTTCCTCTTTGGCATTCAGTGGCAGCAGTTTAATTTGGGCCAGAAGCAGAAACTATACACAACATTTTCAGAGCAACTCTCTCTAGTGACATTCCTGGCAGGAAGTAAACTGATCCCTCTCCTTTTTACGCAGTTTTTCAGTGGCAGCAATTGAATTTGTAGCGGCTGCAGAAGCTACATTTGGCACATGCAGAGGAGCTTTATTGGTGCGATGTGCAGCATGCCTTTATAGCATCTGTGCAGCGATCTGATTCTGACACTCCACTGCTAGAAAGCTGCACCTTTCTCTTGCCTCCTCTGAACATCGGGGCTGTAGAAGACCCCATTTTATCATGGCTGCAGCCTTGCTTCTTGGCCTGCCATTGCTGGAGTTCTGCTGAATGCTGACCCACCACCGACAGAAAGCAGCATCTTCTGGTCTCCTCTGAATCTCAGGATTTGAGAGTTGAGTCAGGAGATCCAATTGCATTGCATCTGCAGTCATGCTCTGGTTCCTCAGACCAGAATTTGCAATCTGAGTATTGGGTGAGGAAAAAAACAACTTTACTGTAGGTTTGGGATGAGTAGGCATAACAAGAGAAAAGCAATGGTGGTGAGGAGAAAGTGGGATTTTGGTGTAGAGACGGGATGGGAAAAGAGAGGAGAATGGTAATGCATTTGTAAAAAGTGGCAGGAGAGAGAACAAAGTAAGGATATGGAGCGAAGGAAGATTGGGAAACGAAGAGCACAAGGCATGATGGGGCAGTGAGAAGGAAATGTGTAGTCGGGTATCATTAGAGAGTGAGAACCTCGTGATGTGTTTTGAGGCTTGGGCTTCTGGGGCTACTGAGTCCTTCCTTTGTCTCTCTGGGAGGGAGGGGTAATCCTCAGGCCATCATAGAAACAGCAAGAATCGTTTGGTCCTCAACTTAAAAGCTCCCACTGAGAAGTAAAATGATGGAACTGTCAAGCACCTCTTGTTTATGGTTTCTTTCAAATTTCTTATACTGCCCTTCCTGTTTATATCACAGGGTGGTTTACAATGAAAAATGACATAAAACAAAGGAATGCCATTATTAAGAAAGTAAAGAACCAATCATGCAACATAAGTATGTTAGTTATTTGAATGTACATCTGCCAGAGCTGGTTAGACAAGAGCATGAAATATAAGAAATGATGCTAATCCTGCTGCTTTCTAAATTTTCTAAGCACAGAATGTTTAAAAGAGGTAACAGACCTCACTTTTAAAGTTTACGCGGCTATGGTTGCATTCCTTGAATATTCTGAAGACAGTTTACTCTTCTGTATCATTGCTACTTGTATGTGCTATTTATTTTTAGTTTTCTTAGCATTGGCTCACTGTTCGTCACAAACGGATTATCCCTTCCTTGCAGCAAGTGGAGGTAGAGAAAAGACTGAATTCTACCAGTGATATCACTGAATAATCTGTGATGCCACCTGGAAGATTCCGGTATTTTTTTTTCTACTTTTAGTAGATGGTAGGGTGGGTTGCTGTTTGGTGCCCCTCTGTTCCTGGTCTAGCTCCCTGCTTTGCTGCAGCGTGGTTGATCCTGAGGGCCACTTCTGGGCTTATGGATTTGTTTGGTGTCTAGTCAGGCGCTGAACTTGGCTCCGCCCCAGTTCACACTTGATAGCCACTGGCTGTGGCTTCAGTGTCGGTCCCCTAGGACGATGCCCAGGGTGGGGTTCCCCATCTCCCTACCCCCATTTTGGGTATATGAATAGAAAGGTGCCTTGGTTCACTGAGCTTATTTGTTTTTCTTTTTCTTTTTAACAAAAAAAAAAAAAGTGGAGAAGCTGCCCATTGTGGAGAACTTTTTCTCCAGCCTTTATAATAGGCCCTGTCTGTAAGTCTTATTGTTCATTTTTACTTAAGTTTTTATAAGAACAGACTACCAGTCAAGGGGCCACACTGTTCATATGAGAGTGAAATACCATATTCTCATGATCCAGAAATATCAAAGAAGAGACAAATTCATTTAATCATGTATTTATACAATGGGTATAACTAATGAGCAGATTGGATGGATCGTTCAGGTCTTTATCTGCCGTCATTTAGTATGTTACTATGATACTCAAATATAAACTAAGATTTTTGCTCCAAAAATGGGGGTCTCGGTTTATATTCGAGTATCTCATCTCTCCGTGCCACTCGATGATGTAATTTTTTCTTCAACCTCACCCTGTCCTCCTGTTGTAGTCCCCATCACCATTGCCTTCATCCCATCCCCACAGCAATTGACATTTCTTTCTGAACCTCCCTCCCTTCCTGTCAACTCCAACGCCACAGCAGCCAACATTTCCTGCCTCCCTCCCCCCCCCCCTGATTATCCGATAATCAGCTCTTTACTTATCGTCTTCACCGGCAGACACTGACTGGATCGGAGTGGGACCTTGAGCATCTGCACATACTGGAAGGTTTGCCAGCTCCTGCCCTCTCTGAGAGTCTCAGAGGGCAGGAGCCAGAAGGCCTAAGAGCATACAAAGATGCTCAAGGCCTTGCTCTGATCCAGTCAGCACATAACTTTGTCAGCATCTGCTAGTGAAGCAAATGCCGGTAATTGAAGAGCTGATTATCGGATGATTGTGGGGAGGAGGGGAATGTTGGCTGCTATGGCAGTGCTGGCTTTAGGGAACCCTGGAGGAGGGAGGGAAGAGATGTGGAGAGTTGCTGGTCTGGTGGGCGGGGAGAGGAGTAGGGTCAGAGAGAGGGAAGATGTTCACCATTGTGGGAGAATAAGGACAGGGACACTGCAGCACTGTTGTAGTGGTGGAGGGATTCAGAAATAAATGATGGTTGCTGCAGAGGGGATACAGGAAAACTTGACTATAACGTGGGAGGATCTTCCTCCAACTTCGGAGGGAAGACTTCCGGCTCAGCCGCTGCCGGTGGCTTTGTGCAGAGAAACAACTGCAGCTGGAAGGAGGAGGGAGCTGGCCAGAAGGTAAACACCCTCTGGAGGGAGGCACATGCTTGGGGCACAGAATGGAGGGAGAGAGAGGGGCACGCTGGGACGGAAGGGATGGAGGTAGCACAAACATCAGACAAAGGAAGGAAGGAGGGAGGGGGCATGAACTTGTGACACGGAATGGAGGGATGGGAGCATGAGCCATAGGATAGAAGAATGGAGGAAGTGAGGGAAAGAGATGCTGAGGTGGGGAGAGAATAGAAAGGATGAATTGGGTGTCTGAGAGGGGAAGAGAAATGGTGCACATGAGGAGATGAAGAAATAGGAGAATTATTTGGCATAGGGAGGGAGAGAGAATTATTTGACATAGTGGTGGGAGAGGAGTGAGGTAGAGATGAATGGGGAAGAGAGAGATGAGAGGGAGTAATGTTGGATGTGGTGGTGGAGAGGGAATGGTGGGATGGATGGAAAGAGATGCAAGAGGCGCCTCAAGGAGGTGGAGAAGGTGGGAAAAATAGGATCCACGTTACATACAAATTCAACTTAAGAATGGTTTAAAAAACAGAACCCGTTCTTAAGCCAGTGACTGCCTGTACTGTTACTACATATTGTCAGTAAAAGAACCCTAAAACCTGAGAATTTGGTCTATTAAGTATTTAATGATCATGTGAGCTTTGTAGTGAATACTAAAGGGTTATTTAAAATACTGTATTATCAGTTGTTTCAATAAGAATATGTGAAAATGTATAACATACTTTATTACAGGAGACAAATACAGCTACGTATATAGAAGAACTTGGTAAAAAAGAGAGCACGATTCCCCCAAAGTACAGAAAGCTGCTAGAGGTAAGGGCGATGAGTGAAGGAATTGTACCAAACATGACTTCTTGTTTCAGAAATTAATGGCTTTTCATTCACCACAAAAACATCTTCTTCTTTCAGAACAATGATGGAAAGCCAATACCTCCTCCAAAACCAGAAGACGTTCCCAAGGTGAGAGGAAGTTGCACAGCACATTTCTGGCTAAAATAATGCAGAACAGAGCTCTAGATAAAAGCCTCCGATTTAGAAGGAACTCTGGTTTTATGTTGATTGTGACTTGGTTGCCTCAGTATACTGCCTCTGCTTGGGTTTAAGCAGTGCTTCTTGGGGGAAATTGATGGCTTATTTTATGGTTGGGTACCTTCATAAAGTAAAGACAGAGTCTCAAAATAGTGAAGAAATTGATTTCTGTTAGGAAATATTTTGATTTAGCTAGATTTGCCGTGATAGTTCATGTACTATTATCTCTACTGGATTATAGTAATAGTGTTTATGTTGGTTGGTCAAAAGCTATGCTTTAAAAACTTCAGATGATTCAGAACACAGTTGTTAAGATGATCTTTTCTGCTAGCAGATTTGATAGGATAACTCCTTTCTTTGTCTAGTTGCATGAGGTCCCAATTGAGGCTCAAATGGAACAGAGATCGGCATCTACTGCTGAACCCCAGGGCAGTCCAAAGAGACTGATGAAGAAATGACGGATGAGATTAAACATGAATGCAAGGGAGGCAATGCAGTTATCATGGGCAACTTCAATTATCCAGGGATAGATTGGAACCTAGGCAACTCCAGCTGCAGTAGACAGACCAAGTTCCTGGATGCTGTAGGCGATTGCTTAATGGAACAACTTGTCATGGAAAATACAAGAGGAAATGCGATTCTAGACTTAATTCTAAATGGACTACGAGGACCGGCACCGGGTATAGAAAAAGGGACACTGGGAAACAGTGATCACAACATGATCCACTTCAACCTAGACACAGGAACAAAAAATCGATCCAGAACGACAGCCATGGCATTGAACTTCCGAAAAGGGAACTACGAAGAGAATGAGAGTCATCGTGAGGAAGAAGATGAGGATAAGCACTGTAAATACGCTAGAGCAAGCATGGTTCCTTTTTAAGGACACAGTCACAGAGTGCAAAATTTATATATACCGCATATCAACAAGGGTTCCAAGAGGAAGAAGAACAAGGAACCGGCGTGGCTCACTGTAACTGAAGGAAGCAATCAGAGACAAGAAGACTTTGTTTAAGGAATGGAAAAGGACAAAAACGTAAGAAAACTGGAAAAAGCACAAACAATATCAAAGCCAGTGGTATAAGGCGGTAAGAGGGGCCAAAAAGAGACTATGAAGAAAAAATAGCCAAGGAGGCCAAAAACTTTAAGCTCTTCTTTCGATATATTAAGGGGAAACGACCCGCGAAGGAAGCGGTGGGGCTGTTAGATGACCAGGTAATAAAGGAAGTACTAAAGGAGGACAAAGCCATCGCCGACAAATTGAACACATTTTTTTTGCATCTGTATTTACCGAAGAGGATATATCCAATATACTGGAAGCTGACAGGCTATGCACAAGAAATGAAGACAGGAAACTGACAGGGACGACGGTCAGTCTAGAAGAGGTGTGCAGACAGATTGATAGGCTTAAAAACGATAAATCCCCGGGACCAAACAGTATCCACCCGAGAGTAATCAAGGAACTGAAAAGGGGTTATAGCTGAACTGCTCCAACTAATAGCCAATCTGTCGATCAAATCAGAAAAGATTCCAGAAGACTGGAAAGTGCAAATGTTACGCCAATCTTCAAGAAAGGTTCGATGGGAGATGTGGGAAACTACAGACTGGTGAGTCTGACTTTGGTACTGGGAAAGATGGTAGAGGCACTGATAAAGGACTGCATCATCGATTACCTTGACGGACACAAACTGATGAGGACCAGCCAGCACGGCTTCAGCAAAGGAAGATTGTGCTTGACAAACTTACTGCACTTCTTCAAAGGAGTAAATAGGCAGATAGACAAGGGTGACCCGGTCGACATCGTATATCTAAATTTTCAGAAGGCACTTGACAAGGTTCCGCATGAATTCCTACTTCGAAAAATTGCGAGCCATGGAATCGAGGGTGACATACTCACATGGATTAAAAACTGGTTGGCAGATAAGAAACAGAGAGTGGGGGTGAATGGACAATACTCGGACTGGAAAAGCGTCACGAGTGGAGTGCCGCAGGGTTCAGTGCTCGGGCCTGTGCTCTTCAACATATTTACAAACAATGTAGAAATTGGCGCGCCAAGTGAGGTGTTTAAATGTACGGACGATTCAAAGATATTCAGAGTAGTGAGGACACACAAGGATTGCAAAGACCTACAAAAAGACATAAATACGGTCGAGGAATGAGCCATGAAATGGCAAATGAGGTTCAACGTGGATAAGTGCAAGGCTATGCATGTCGGTAACAAAAATCATATGCACGAATACAGGATGTCTGGAGCTATACTTGGAGAGAGCCCCCAGGAAAGAGACTTGGGAGTACTTGTAGACAAGTCAATGAAATCGTCTGCGCAATGCGCGGCGAAAAGGGCAAACAGAATATTAGGAATGATTAAGAAGGGGATCACAAGCAGATCTGAAAAGGTTGTCATGCCATTATACTGGGCCATAGTGCGCCGTACATGAAAAAGGACATAGTACTACTCGAAAGGGTCCAGAGAAGAGCGACAAAAATGGTTAAGGGACTGGGGGAGTTGCCGTACAACACGAGGCTAGAGAAACTGGGCCTCTTCTCTCTTGAGAAGAGAAGACTGAGAGGGGACATAATCGAAACATTCAAGATATTGAAGGGAATTGACTTAGTAGAGAAAGAGAGACTGTTCACCCTCTCCAAAGTGAAGAGAATGAGAGGGCACTCGCTAAAGTTAGAAGGGAAAAGATTCCATACAAACGTGAGGAAGTTCTTCTTCACCCAGAGAGTGGTAGAAATCTGGAACGCTCTTCCGGAGGCTGTTATAGGGGAAAGCATCCTTCAGGGATTCAAGACAAGGTTGGATAGGTTCCTACTGGAACAGAACATATGCAGATAAGGCTAGACTCAAATAGGGCACTGATCTTTGACCTAAGGGCTGCCACGTGAGCGGACTGCTGGGTACGATGGACCACTGGTCTGACCCAGCAGTGGCAATTCTTATGTTCTTATGATTGCTTTCAAAATATTATTTGGTACAACCCCAGCTTATTTAGCAGGTTCTGATTTAATATCTCATGGTAACTCTCACTATTATCTTAGGAACCAGATGAGGTTAAACCTCCAACAGTCAAATGGAATAGGTCTTGCAAACATGCTAATTCCTCATTTGTGTATCAAATGATTTTAATTTGGAATGCACTTCCTATTGAAATTAGATATTTACTACTACTACCATTACTAAATAATTTCTGTACTGTAGTATTACTATATGCAGCACAGTACAGACGCTAGACTTCAAGTTTATTATTATAGCTTGATATACCGCTTTCATCTAGCTGTCCCCTATGCCTGGAATAAATTACTTGAGTTTGTCTTCCAAGTCCCTTCCCTTGTTTAAAAGCAGACTGATAACCCACCTTTTTGATATAGCCTTCAGTCCACAACCCAGCCACAGATTAATCATTCCCCTTAACTGTATCCATGACATCCTGTTTGTCTGTCTTGACTGTTTAGATCACACATGTCAAACACAAGGCCTGGGGGCCAAATCCGGCCTGTCTGGTGGTTTTATGTGGCCCTCGGTGACTGTGTCGCATCTAAATGCCTGACTGTGCAGCCCGGGTCCCAGTGGCACTCCAAGCTCCTCACCATGCTGCCTGAGTACCCATTTGCAAGCAGAAGGACCCAGTCCCAATGTAAAAGCTAGGTTGGAGCAGGGCACTCCACAGAAGTGCCTGACCGCGTCACAGGTGTCTCAGGGCGAGGAAGGATCTATACTTCTACTAAGACTAAGTATCTTAATAGAAAATTCAGCTCTCGACTTAGCCTGTGTGTTAGATTTCGGCCCCTTATGTGATTGAGTTTGACACCCCATAAGTTCTTTTAAGCAGGGACTGTCTTCTTTCTGACTGTACAGCATTGCATCATCTTGTTAGCGCTATTGAAATAACTAGTAGTATATATTATATGCAGGTACTTTCTCTATCCTAGTGTTCAGTTTTTGTACCTCAAGCATTAATGAGGTAAGGATGGTGGGTGTTACGTAAATTGCCCAGAGTCACAAGGAGTTACAGTGGTAATTGAAAATTCACTTTAAAAAAATAGGAACCGGTGGAATCTTAGCATATATCTACTCTCACTTCAATACCACCCAGAAAAACATTGATTTCCAAATCAATTTCAAACCAAAGCTCTATAGACGTAAGTACATAAATCAAAATGCTTTGAACAATGGCAGCAGCCATTTTTTTTTTTTTTTTTTTTTTTTTTGAGCAATAGTACCGATTTAATTCAATGATAGTCCCCTAGCCCTGAAGTAGCTTGAATTAGCGAAAAGCTGGTCATCGTCAGTAGTGGGACTTAAAACTATATGTTTACAATGGAGTTCTACACAAATAAGTGTTGCATTTTTCAAACAACTTTATTGATTAGAAGAGATCAAGTTTACTGTTTATTATAAGAAATACTGTTTACATAAGAAACTAAGTTCACTATGAATGATTTTGTAAAAAGGGTTTTTAAGCCTATGAGAAGGCACTTTTGAGTTTGTAAGAACAAGAGTTCTGAGCTGTGCCCTGAGGCTTTTTGTTCCCCTCTTTGATGAGCGTTTTGATTTATGTATTTGGTTTGGAAATTTAATGTTTTTCTGGGTGGTATTGAAATGAGAATTGAATCCTGTTCCCCCATTTAGAAGAGCAGCTAAAACATTTTTGTTTAGAGAATAGTGGATTGATGGTTAATTGTCGATTCATTTATATCTTTACATATTGAGCTTTATCTCCAGGGGTATTCTCAGCTTTCTTTTGTATGACCTGCTTTGAGCTGAATAGATATATGCAGGCTATAAGAATAAAAAAGTAAGTAAGAAGTACAGTATGTAGTTCTCAGGTATGAGGATGAAATACCAGGACTTCAGGCCAAGCCGTATATCAACTTGAGCAATGAAGGGAGTTACATATGATCAAATTAGGAGTGTGCTTAGTAGTATCAGAAGCAGGAGTGTCTTTTGTGTTACACTGACATATCAGGTCAGGTGATAGTCTTACAAATTAATAATTTTATTTAGCCCTGTTTTCTTTTTGAAAAAGATGTAAATCAAGATACCTGTCTTGCTGACAAATGTTGATCCGTACTTTGGAGCATGAGTAGCATGGGGTGGGAGAGAAGACTGTATCTAATGAAGTTGTTTTGCAAAATAAATTGCTAATTACTTGTCACATGTTGTGTCTTTTTTTTATTTTGATGCTGTAGCCCATGAGTGAGGACGAACTTGCTGATTTATTTTCAAAGGATTTTAGATGTCTGCCAGATACTACAGTACAGTCTGTGCCACCTAGCAAATCAAAGGTTAGTGACTTATTTGTATTCCTGGTCAGAGCACCAGATCCATGGCAGTACGGTGGTTTAGAGAACAGAACTGTTATTCCAAAATTTCCATTTTGATTGTCCTATCTTGTAGGTGCTGAGATATCTTGGGTCAGACACCTGTGATCAAAATGTGATCATGATATGTGCTAAAGAAAGACATTGCAACTTTGTGTAGCATTGTTTACCTGGATAACATTATGGTTCTTTTAGAAACTGTATTTGGGTTGTAGACATCTGAAAAACAGCACTTGGATATCTGTATTTCATGGAGAAGGGGAAGGAAAAGGGGATGAGATTGATATACTGCCTTTATGTGGTTACAATCAAAGTGGTTTAAATCAGTGGTTCCCAACCTTGTCCAACCAGGTTTTCAGGATAGCCCTAATGAATATCCATGAAAGAGATTTGCAGGTAATGAAGATGATAGGAATGCAGATCTACCCCATGCATATTCATTAGGGTTATCCCGAAAACCCGATTGGCTAGTGGTCCTCCAGGACAGGGTTGGAGACCACTGGTTTAATTAATATATACTGCTACTTATTTTGTACCTGAGGCAATGGAGGGTTAAGACTCACAGGGAGTCCTTGCCCAGAGTCACAAGGAGCTACAGTGGGGATGAAACCCAGTTTCTCAGGCTGCTCCACTAACCACTAGGCTACCCCTAGATGATAAAAATAAAATCACCAGATTAGTTTTAGTAGGGCAGTACATGCTAAATTTATTTCAACTCTTTAAAATTTGGATCATATGATTTAATCATGCGATTAAAAATTTTAATCGATGTACCTCCTTAATTTATATAAATCCTAATGTCTCATCCTTTTCATATTATGTCATTGTAGGATTCTGTAGATTCCAAAACAGCGCCTCCTAAAGAAGTAGTTTCTCAATCTGCAGCATCTGCAGACCAGTCTGCGGCTGCCCCCACACTGCGCACTGCTTCAGTAAGTGACCTAAACAGCTTCGTCACTGTTTAGACATCAACTCTTGCAGTTATCGTTTTTGAGAAATATGATATTGAGACTGGATTACAATTACAATCTTTGTTCATATACTGCAAATACATACCTTTGCGAAGTTAATTGCAGTTTACAAATGTTAAGAGTGGAGACATTATCTCAATGTAATTCTCTTTTAACACATATTTACTAAAGAGGTATGTCTTCAATACCCTTCTAAAACTTTTATAGTTAGTCAAAGTACTACAAAGTACTACAAACTTTTATTTTTATATATATATATATATATATATATATATATATATATATATATATATATATATATATACACACACACACACACAGGAAACTGAACTGAAACAATTGAACAAAACAAAAGCTGAAAATGTGCTGTTGATTTTTACATTACAGGAAAGCTGCCAAATTATAATTGTGTATTGAAACATTTACTGTGCTGTTGTAGCAGCTGTTTAATCATTCTATCTATCTATGCAATAATTTACAGAAAGCAGCGGCTGATCCACTAGATGCTTTGGCGGGCACTCTGGGGAAGAGAGAGCATGATCCACAGGATGGTAAACCAGTGGTAGATAAAGTCAAGGTATTGAGACCTTGTGTTTCTCAGGCATTGTGTTTAGGCTTTAAAAATCAACTACAGTAGACTCTGTTAACTAGAACTCAAGCAGCCAGCAATTTAAAAAAAAATCAGAAATACTGTAATACTTTAAAAATAAAATCGATTTCTGCCCCCCCCCCCCACACACCCCCACTTAGTCTACCACATGTTTGGTAGTTTGTCTGGAACAGTTTATGGTATGGGATATAGTATTAGTTAGGCCTGTTTTTAATAGTAGCTCTCAAGCAACCAGAAACTACATTTATCCGGCATCTATCAATCCCCATGGGTGTTGGTTAATTGAGAGTCTATTGTACCATGCAGTAAGGCCTGCACTGTTTTTAATTTTCTGCAGCCTGTTACTTGTTTACAGTAGCTTCCATCCACCTGGATCAAAGGTAATATATATTTCCTTCCCATTGTTTTATAAAGGTGCAAGAAGGCCCATACACCAGAAGGGATGCAATGAATTTTCTAGTTTTGAATAGCCCAACATATCATATTGCTGATGGACGTATTTTATTAAATAATGCCTACTTTTATGTTGTTCAACAGGCAAACAGAGAAAATCTTGCCTTGGAATACCAGCAGTACAAAAGAAAGGCAAGGGAGATGTCCTTTCAACCGAGAGTAAGTCTTTATTATGTCAAGAAAACTGTCCCAACAAGGATCCTAGTTTCGGCGTGTATATAAACGCCTTCTTCAGGGGTCAATATAAAACATGTGAAAAGGTAACAATGACCATAAAATAAACTAAATGCATAAAACAGTAGTGATGACACTCGTTTTACTTATAATAAAACATGTTTCACTAGTGTTTTAACTTTGATTTCAATATGCGATGTTCTACATTTTACACATGCATGTCACTATGATGTATTTACAGACAGATTTTTGTGAAGTTTTAATGTATTTTACATGTTTTATAGTTTCCCTTGAGGAAGGCATTTATATATGCCGAAACTAGGATTCTTGTTGGGACTGTTTTCTTGACATAATAAAGACTTGTTCTCTGTTGAAAGGACATCTCTATTTCTTCTGTACTGTTTGTTTTATGTTGTGCCTTCCCGGCTCTCCATCGCAACAGCAATGATCTTGTTTCAGCAGAGAAGGATCTCTTTATCTAAAAGTGTTCACATCCAGTGCTGAATAGTCTTATAGTGTTAATGCTTGTTTGGCTATGTTCGACTAATGCAAAAGTCACTCGAGATGTAGAAACAAAATTTAAGTCAAACTGTTTGTCAGATAGTGAATACAATAGAACTCTGCTCAGAGACATGAAGGCTGATCTCTCCGCCTCACCCACCAATCATTGCAATGTTCAATAAAACTTCACTCCAAAACTCTTGTTTATAATATACGTGATTTGCTAGCTTATTCAGCTATGCTGAGACTATTATCACTACCTTATAATTGTGATAATAGTCTCAGCTTAGCTGGATAAGCTAGCAAATCACGTATATTATAAACAAGAGTTTTGGAGTGAAGCTTTATTGAATACTGCAATGATTGGTGGGTGAGGCGGAGAGATCAGCCTTCATGTCTCTGAGCAGTGTTCTATTATATTCACTATCTGACAAACAGTTTGACTTAAATTTTGTTTCTACATCTCTTGAGTGACTTTTGCATTAGTCATACCTACTTCTTTAGTTACTCAACAATCACACTATAGTTGAGTTAATTACCCCTGTAGTTTTTTGTTTGGCTATGTTCAGCACACACCTGAGATTTATAGACTGGAAAAAGAAGCGGGGCTTAAATTTAGAAAATCTAACTCTATTTTCTGTTCTGATAATTTAATCAGGCATTTATAACTTGCTTCTACCTCCATTTGAGCTTTGCTATCTTATAAAGTACATCTCAATTCTAGATATGTTATGGTCTATTAAACAAAATTGTAGATGTGCAAAATTTTCTGTGTGGCACAGTACATTGTGGCTCAGTACCAGAAAGTTCTGTTGGTGGCACTATGACATGAATTGCCAAACAGCACCTTTATGTTCACCTCTCTATTAATGGAGACAAAATTTTACAGTCCCTACTATACTTCTGCATTCAGGTCCTGATTCTATAAATGATGCCTAATATGTAGGTGCCGAGGAGTGCAAGTGTCAGTCTTAAGCTAGGTGCTGTTTATAGACTCACGCCTAGTGGCGCCTAAAGCAGTCTTATGCACTGGTAGAATGTTGATCACTGCTGGCTGAATATCATATATGGGAAATACTGTACATATATAATTTTGTGGACACCCACAACACTTCTTTTAATTTGTGTGTCCTGAACATCTACACATGCAAATACTGTAGAGATGTTCTAAAATTACCATTCTTTTTCGTCCACCAGACTGGAAGAAGCCAGCATAACAAGCAGATGGAGGTGCTAGCTCTATATAATAAGAACCCCTCATTCAACCTCAGCAGCTCAGTATTCAGTGTCTTCAGCAAACTGTGCTGCATGAGCTGTCCTTCACCATCTGGGGGAAAAAAAAGAAAATAAGTGGCTCCCCCTTTCCCTCAAAGCTTGGGGCTTAGTTCAATACTCACAAGGGCAAGGTCTTTCTGCCCCAGCAGAGGAGAGTAAAACTGCAAGGCCAGAATCCACCCTTCTGGTAATGTTGATATCTCAGCCCTGGGATTTCATGCAGACATTGGGCTCCATAGAGGCAGCTTTAGACTGGTGACATGGCATGGGCCCCACAAGCACCCGCTGCAGTGGAACGTCCACTCTCAATGGTCAGCTAAGATTCAGTCATGCTTTAAGTGACTGCCATGGTTACTTGAAGTACATATCAGTTTGAGGTAGTGAATCCAGGAGCACAATCGGATGAAAGACATGAATCTGAAAGTTCCAGGCTAGTTGGTAGTGACGACTGATGCCAGTTTCCTAGATTGGGGAGCACATTGTCTGGGCAGGTGATCCAGGAGTGTTGGTCACATTCTGAGGCAACCTGGTTGATCAGCCGGTTGGAGACTGAAGCCATAAGGAGGACAATGTTGCACCTAAGAATATCCAAACAAAAAATAGTGAACTAACACAACAATATATTTTTATCTGACAAGAGTGGACTTTGTCGAACCAGTGAAGAGATGATTGACTCTCTATACTTGATCTCATTTAATAAGGAGAAAAAGACCTCATTGAATGGGATAGATAGCCTGCATTAATGATAGACATTCTCATTAGTTCTGGACCAGTCTGGTGGATGAAAAAAGAGGAAAATTTTGGTATTATCTGCTACACTTCTCCCTCCAAATCTGCGGTTTCAGTATCCATGGATTCGGTTATTTGTGATTTTTTTTTTTTTTTTTAAACAGGAAATGCTGCATTCCAGAACTCCCCGCCTCCCTCCAGCCTTCCCCCCCAGTGTCCTGGACCTTATCTGGTGGTCTAGCGGGCTTTTGGGGCAGGAGCGATCTTCCTACGCTCCTGCCCCGTGCAGATCACTGAGACAAAATGGCTGCGGGGAGTTGCCGTCATTGTCTCGCCAAGGGGAAGGCGGGAGGGAGGCGGGGGTGGGTCAGAGCTGGCCAAAAAGTTATTTGTGATTTTTCAACATTCGCGGGCCAGCTCTGTCCCTAACCCCCGCGAATATTGAGGGAGAAGTGTATTTTTCTTGAGTCCAATTAAACTAGTCCACAAGCCCACCCTTCAAGAAACAAGCCTCCAAGCAGACTGATGGATCTTTGCAGACTCAGTGTGGAGGTTGGAGACTCCTGGTGATCCACAGCTTGTGACCATCTCCTATTCAAGGTGGATCTTTCTTTTGCTAAGGGAGTGTTGAGGGATGCAGTAGTGAGTTACTTCTGCTTGGAATACTGAGCTGCTCAAACTGCATAAGTGCTCTTACAAGGTCTCATGTCTTCATCTGATGACTGAGGGACATAACCCATCAGCATTAGACTAATCTGGTTGAACTCGATGAAGAAAAATTAGCTAAAACCAAATTTTTCCTTTACACACATATACCATATATACTCAAATATAAGATGATCCAAATATAAGTCGAGGTACCCATTTCCCCCCAAAAAGTTGACTCGAATATAAGCCAGGAAAAGGGGGGGAAGTGTTAATATACATCTGCCCTGCTCTGCCAGGATTTGCACCATGTCCCACCTTCATGCCCTGTCCCTGCAGAAGCCATTCAGGGAGCGGCTCAGGGCTGGGCAGGAATGCAGAGAGCTCGCTCATGTGCCCGGTGTACCACTGGGCTGCAAGAACTCAGTGTGGGGAAGGTGCGCAGAAAGCTCGCTTCTGCACAGAACACCGCTGGACCCCAGAGATTCAAAAAGGTACACAGGGGAGGAAGGTAAAATAATTGCCAGAGTCAGCTGGGACAGGAGATGAGAAGGATCCCTCCTGTCCTGCCACACCACTAGATCACCAGGTCATACGGCAGGCTCAATGGAAGCCTGCAACAAGTCCAGAAAGGGGGGGGTGCTGACCCTAATATAAGCCAAGACCCCCATTTTTGGGCCATTTTTGGAGGCCCAAAAATCTCATCTTGTATTCAAGTATATACGGTAGGTATCTTACAAGACTTCTGAACTGACCTCCAAAATATACTTCTAATAAAGTGATACCCTTTATCCTTGAACAGGAGAAATCTGGTAAAGGTAAAAAGGACAAGCTTGGTGAAGATGAGGAGACAATCCCTTATGACTACAGGCTAAAAGAAATAAAGGTGACACACTTTTCTGTCAGTGCATTTCCTGCTCTTTATTTTATTTTTCCATAGCAGACACTTTTGATAAAGATGCCAGGGTTCCTTCACATTGGCACTGGGGTGGATCATTAGATGGTACTATAGATTCAGGATCTTATAGTTTTTGAAGTTTTCAAATAATAAAACTTTTTTTATTTCTCTCTACCAATGAACAAAGTCTTTAGAATTTGCCACCTTAGAAATAAGATACAGTGCTGCTAAGAAAGCAACTCTGATATGAAATAATTGTAATTTGTTTTGCCTAACTTGAGCGGCAAAGCTGTCTAAAAGCAATTTTAAAATTCTTTAAAAACAAAAATGAAGGCACCTACAAATCTGTCACCTAGATCACATTTACGAGGGTGCCTTAGAATACCTATGGTTAAAGTAGATATGGCTAATGCCGGAAATGACCTTAGGCATCCTTAGGAACCTCTATAGATGTGATTCATTTCAAAGGTAGGCACTCGAAATGTAGGCCTCAAAAACCCTGGTCTATATTTCTGGTGCCTATGTTTGACATGAATGCATTTCTACAAATGGTGCTGTTGCATGATTGACATGCGAATGGCAGCCATTTTTTTGGGTGGACACTACTGGCACTGTTTATACTGTTCGGCCCTAAGTACCGTATGTACCTGAGGCAGGGGTAGATAAGGTGACTTGCCCAAGATGACAGTTTGTGTCAGAGATTCTGCCACTAGGAACTGAACTCTGGGTTCTCTTATTTCAGCCCATTAATGTACCATTGAACCACTTCCTCTTCCTTTATGAATTGGTGGTGCTTGTTACATCTTTGGCTGTATTTAAGACCCATCTCTTTGAAATTGAAATCTCCTGTCTCTTGTCTTGACCCTCTCGCATTAAACTTATTTTAATAGTTCAGTGATTACTAGAAATTATATTTTCTATCTCATCTAGGTTGTAAGCTCCATATTTTATGTTTTCCACTGTGTTGTGTATGACCAGTGGTATTATAAAAATCTGTAGTAGTATCGGCTATTCCTGATAGATTTTTCTATGTAACTAGTCCTGCCCTTTGATTCTGCTGGGATCCATGGTGGCCTATGTTCAAACAGGGTTACCATATAGGTCCATGGCTATAGGCAGAGGTGGAACCATTATATGCATGACCATATAACCTTAAGAAACAAGAACTACAAATTACACATGCAGTATCTTATCTCCATGTCTATATAGAGAGAGGCTATGTGGTAACCTAAATGCTATTAGGAAATGCTGGAGCCAACTGGCAACCTTCATCAGAGATATAGTTCTGATTTCTCTAAGTTGAACAAGACTTTGGGCAGGATTCACTAAAGTACCGAAATCTATCCGCTTCGTGTCCTATCCGTTTCCGAGTCATTGTAGGCGATCGATTCTGTAAAGCTTGTCCATGCAAATGATCCAATCGTAAACACGCCGCTATTAGCGCTGAAACATCGATGACGCGCGTGCACCCTGTATCCTTGTTGGTTTTGAAGCTCATAACGCATGCGCTAGCTCTTTAGGACTTCACTGTGTAGAAATGGGACGTGGTTTAATCATGGATGTCATTAGTGGTCTCCGAATGCGCCTACCGCAAAGCATTGTTGTCGTAAAAAAGGCAATATAAGGAAGTATTCTTACCAACTGTTGTTTTTCTGAAGTACTGTTGCAAGCTGTAGAAGCTGTGACCGTAGCTTGTTGAACAATTTTAGCATCGGAGGTTTGTGAGCGAGCTGTTGAATTCTCTCTGGAAAAGTATTGTTAAGTTGCTAGAAGACACAACAATTAATAGCTGTTGAATGCGCTGAGATCAGGCGCTGTTATATACAGCCTACGAATTCCAGGAGGCTGTGCGGCTCTATCAGCCATGAAGCACGTAGCAACCACTAGCGACACCCTGACATCACATGCACGTGACAATCCAGCAGGAAGAAAGGGGGGAGAGATAAGTTTTATTTGATTTTGGATTTTTTTGTTATTTGGCATTGATATTTGAAATGTACAATGCGCAAGGAGAGCATGGGGTTAATCTGCGATTTTCTCGTAGACAAATCCGAGAATTACTCCCGCGCTCGTTATGCACATTCCAAAAAAAGAAATAAAAATATTTCTAACGCTTATGTACATGAACGTTTACATATATTTAAAAGTTTTGATATATTTAGGATTTTTGGAGGGGTAGATATATATTTTTGATGGGGTTCTAAACATGCACGCGTCAGTTGCTAGGCAGAAATAGTCGGCGAGGATGTAAACGGCTGGTCCTCAGCAGTCGTAACTTTTTAGAATGGAAAGGATGAAATGGTTTCATGAATCAATGCGTTAACAAATTTACATGCCTTTTTACTCATTTGCATGCGCAGATCGGATAGGGTGCGGATGAGGTCTGGAGGAAGGTCAGTGAATCGAGCCGGAGTCGGAAAGTGAGCGCAAACCGAGCAGTACTCAATTGGTTTGCTTAGTGAATCTAGCCCTTTATCCCCATGTATGCACTGAATCAGTAAATTAAAATGCTGTGGGAAGTAGATCAGGGATTCTTATCTCTGGTCTTCAAAAGCTGCTAAGAGACCTGTGATGAATATTCATGATGACTGTTCACCAAGAATGTTTATCAGACATGTTTGCATACTTTGGTTTGAGAGCCAGGATAATTTGCACATTTCTCTGAAAACCTTAACTGATTGTGGGTCCCCACCCCAGTGCCAATGTGAAGGAAGGTTTTAGAGCTAATGGCCAATGAAGACATACCTTTTTACATCTGCAAGTTTGAAGTAGACAGAGACCATTGGGAATGGGCAAAATGATCATGATTACCAATCCTAAACCATGCCTGTCATCCAGATATTTGATTAGATGTTTAAGCGGGTTAGAAATTTTATAAATAAAATAAATATATGAACTCCTTCAGTTGGGAAAATGTAGCATCTGTCCCACCTCAGACTGTCAATTGTCTGTCTACTCTGTTAGTACAGAATTCAGGACGCTTTAAACCCTAGGAGAGACTGAATACACCTTTGATGCGCTGGCGTCAGTAAGGGCAAAGCTTCTGTTTAGAGGCAGTATCAGTTCTCTTTTGTGCTCTTAAAGAGATGTGACAACTTTGGGGAGAAAGGGAACCTTGGAGTACTAGCTACTGTAATTTCTCATTGGCGATGTGCATTTTGGTTATCCTGTGGCCTAAAGTAGTGACAGTTAATGTCTTTAATACCTGTCATGCAGTGCAGACAGTGTGACTCTGTTCCATTTAACCTACAGGATAAAGATGGTAAGCCGCTCCTGCCGCCACCAGAGGTGAAACCCCAGGTGAGCAATGCAACACTGGGTGGGTGGGTGGGTGGGTAATATCTTGTGCATGTGTGTCTTTTTTAAAATCTATAATTTGAGATGTGAAGAAAAGAATTTCAGGCTAACTCTAGTGCTAATTTCTTTTAAACCGAATTGTCATAATGTTATCAAACCAATTGTTGCATTGGTAGCAGAGGTAGATCAAACACATGTTCTGCTGCCGACTCTTTCATAAGTGCTTTTACGGCTTTGGAATGTTTTCCATTTATCTGCTTCTACCTTTATAAATCATGATCATTCCTGTTGGTAGCCCAAAAGGGTGCTGCAGACAACTAAACGAAGAACTTGGGAAAATAATTTTTTAAAAATCTGGGGAGGTTGTCTATAAATTAGTCATATACCTCTTTTGTGAAAACGTTAGAGAAAAAGGAAGACCTAACATTAAAACCAAAAGGGAAAGTAATAGAGCAAACAGAAAAAATTGATATTGTACAGTGTCTTAACTGATGCTGGTGCTCTACATCTTTGGCAAGTTAACTTCACGTCATTACCGATGTGTTTATTCATTTTTCATTATGTCTGCCTGCAGTCAATGACGGACACTGAGCTCATAGATGCATTATCAGAGGGATTCGACATGCTGCCTAAAACAACACAACAGTCTGCACCTCCACCAAAGGTATGTGGCCATACAACATCAACTTGTATAGCTGCCCCTGTGTTTCATCCTCCAAATTCAGCCCCTAGCATGATTCCTGCTGGTTGAAAAGTGCCTATGCGAGGACAGTTATTACTGCTGGAGCTTCATTTTGTACTGCAGGGGCAGAACAGTGATATCAGCAGTGGTGAGAGTTACAGGAGGGAGGCACACTGATGTCATATACTGGTCTCTCTCTGCTGCTCCAGCAACAATGAACTTTTCCTGTGTTGGTCTAAAATGTAGTATCCAATTGTCCACAGCTCGTCAGTATTTTCTTTCTCCAAGCAAGTGGCTAGTCATAGCTATCAACTCTCCTGGTCTGGAGAGAAGAGTGGGGGCTCTCATATATCTGAGGCACTGGCGGTGCTCTCTACTGAGGAGCTGTCTTCATAAGGTGCACAAAGTCTTCAGTGATGGAAGGTCTGTGGGGTTCGCCCAAAGCCTTTCCCATGCATCCGGATAGTCAGGATCTAATTTTAGTAGAGTGGCAAATTCAGGATATTGGCCTGAAGGTGAGTCAGACCATGGCTCTGCTCTCTCCCCTGATGTTGGAGGTTAAAGAAGATTTCCAGGTGCCCAAGGTGGATCATTTGGTGACTGCCATGATGGAGAGAACTACCCTTCTGATGGTAAGGGGTATTGCTGACCAGGACCCTCAGGAAAGGAAGATGGAGCATGCCTTGAAACAGCCTTTGAAGTAGCTACGTTAGAGCTACAGGCCTTGGTATGCTCTTACTTCTTGGTGCAAGCATGCTTGCAGTGGCTGCAGCAGGCCATGGGCACAGGCTCGCATCTCTTTTCCCAGATGGAGGCCAGTCTGGCTCCAGGCCTTCACCAGAGGGCTTTCCTGGTGGTGGTGGCTTGTAGGCAACTTTGGCTACAGTACTGGACGGTGGATGCAGCCTCTTAGGTGCACCTAGTATGGCTACCCTTTTGGGATAGGTCTCTGTTTGGAGAGGATCTCACAACTTTGGTCAAGGAATTGGGGGAAACCAAGCCACAGCATTTGCCACAAGATAGGCCATAAAGTTAGGCACATTCTGGCTCTTTTTATTCAAGGGTGCACTTCCAAGAGAGTATGCACTATAGACCAGGTTGCCAGCAGTATGTGGTCCCATTTCCTGAACAAGCAGAGCTCCTTTCCTTTCGGGCTGACAAAAGTCTCGGGTCCGCAGTTCACAGTGAGATGAGGCTGGTCCACTCCTCTTCCCTTCTTGTGGGAGGTTGGTTGTGTCATTTCATAGAGGAGCAGACTGCTATTATGTCAGACCAGTGGGTCTTGGGAATTCTTAGGGACGCTATTCAGGGCTCAGTGCAGTCCCTTCTGGATCTACAGGCTATAACTCCAGTTCTTCCAAAGGAGAGATGCATAAGGCCTTATGCAATCTACTTTGTGGTGTTCCAGATCCTGGCATTTCTTAAAAGGGGTCTAGATGGTGGTTTGGCCCTTGGGTCTCAAGGTGCAGGTGGCCACTTTGTTTTCACAGATGCATTCAGGGCTCCTCCTTGGCAGTGCACCCAGATGTGGTGCATTTCTTGAAAGGGATTGGCTGGCTCAGGATGCTCTTCTGACCTGCGTGCTTTGGTGTTTTGGTGCTTAGAGCTTTGCAGAGGACCCCTTTTGAGCAGTTACGGTCAGCTTCTATCAAGACCTGATGATAAAGACAGACTTCTTAGTGGCTGTTGCTTCTGCAAGGAGGATTTTGGAGCTTTAAACCTTGTCATGTAGGAAGCCATTCCTGAGGTTCACGGAGGCGGGTGTGTTTTTGCAGCCTATCTGTCATTTTTACCGAAGGTGCTTTTGGTGTTTCACCTTAATCAGACATGGGGGAAGCCTCTGCTTGCCCTGGATCGGTAGCATGGAATATTGCTACTCCTTGGGTTTTGGTCAGGTACTAGTGACCTGGATTGGCCACCGTGAGAACGGGCTACTGGGCTTGGTGGACCATTGGTCTGACCCAGCTATTCTTATGTTCTTAACTGAGCTACTCTCCTTTCAAAGGGGAAATTTGGGTGCTCAGTTTAAGAGTCTCAAATAGTTGGATGTCTGTTGGATTCTCCAGCGGTACCTTAATGTATCCAATATATCTCTTGATCATATTGGTTATTTGTTTTGTGGCCAACAGAGAGGGTTGGCGGCATCTAAAGTCATGCTTGCATGATGGATGAAGGAGGCAGTGGCATTGGGATATTTGCATTCCAGGGGTCAGGCTCAAGGTTGTTGTGGGCACATTCCACTAAATGCCTGGCATCTTTGTGGGCAGAGGCAGCCCTCTTATCGTCAGCTGAGATCTATAGAGCGGCCACTTGGTGGTTACTGCAGTCTTTGTTAAACATTATCTGATTGATGTGGCGGCTTGCTCGGATGCTCAGTTTGGGGTGTTGGTGTTGCAGGTGGAAGCTCCTGTTTCCCTCCCTTAATGAGATCTGCTTTGGAAATTCCCACTGGTCTGGAATAGTGGGAAGGACGCTATGGAAGGAGAAATTAGGTCTTACCTGATAATTTTCTTTCCATTTTCTCACTATTCCAGAGGCCATCCCTCGGTCTAGGGGAACTGTGGTCACTCACTGACTGGTCTTCGAAGAAATACTTAGCCATCTGTCCAAGAATGTAAACATTTCAGGAGGTGTTGTAAGTTAAATGACTGAGCTGCTCATGGAGGGATTAAGAGCACGGGTTGAGTGCAAGGGTTATCTGACTTGATTTTTGAGTTCTTTCTGCTTGTTTCTGAAAATACTGAGGAGCTGTGGGGTTGAAAAGGGACATATATTAGGCAACTCTTCATTGTGTTTCTGTCTCTGCCTGCTGGTTGTTGATGGAGGAATAGCCTAATGGTTGTTGCAGTGACCTGAGAACCTGGGAGCTGGGTTCAATTACCACAGTTCCTTATGAAACTGGGCAAATCACTCAACCCCCAGGTGGTATAAAATAAGTGTCTATATATAATATGTAAACCGCTCTGCTTGTAACTACAGAAAGACGGTATATTAATTCCTTTTCCTAAAAGGGTGTCCTAACTTAAACTGCAAGCTGTCTGGATAACCACTGAATATCATTGTGCTGTGTGAAGCCAGCAGTGTTCGACACTATCCATTCAGTGCCACTTGCTGTACAGAATAGATTTAATATTGTAGCTAGCCCTTAAAAACACATTGATGATGGTGTTTGAATATTGACCCTTGAAATTTTACATTTAAAATTGATTTCAGTAAAATGATCAAATTACATACCTCAGATTTTGCACTTAGAAACTTCCAGAAAACCTGCAATTAATCCACTCAAGAGAATGGTTTGTGCTTTGTAGAGTTGTTTCGGAGCTGTTTCTTAAAAGAAATAACAAATTGAAAAGCGCATGCTAGAAAAAATTTCATATAAGTGTATTTTCCTTGGTCAGTACTACTAAAACTCACCCCTTCTCACACCGGAGCCAAGTTCTGTTGCCCTCTACTTCTACCCTCCCACACCTGTTCAGTTCTACATCGCCTCTTGGTTACATCCCATTTCCATGCTACTTCCAACACCTGCAGCCTGGTTGTGACATTGCACATCAACTCCTGCACCTCCCAGCCCTTGGAGAACTGTTTGCTCCCAGCAAGAACAGTAGCCCCCATCATTGGCAGACATTCCATGAGAATGAGAGCAGCAATAGATGGTGAAAAGCAGTAGAAGCTTGCCCTGTGAAGAGACATTGAGGGGGTGCAGGGCATGTTAATAATAACAAAAGAAGACTCTCTTAGGGGGAGAGGAGGGGCTTCAGAAAATGGGGAAAGAGCACTGGGTTTCCTGGGGTACTTGGGTAGAGGTGTGGTACTGGGAGGGGTGGATGCAGGACATACTGAGAGTGATGATGAACATAGTGGAGATTGGTCTCAGGGCCTATAGGAGATCATTCTATAGAGGGCACCTATATGCAGCATGTTGTGCTAATTCTATTTGGGCTTTGAGGCACCCAGATTCTTTTATAGAATACTAGTGTAAGTTGGCATTTATTTTTCCAACATTTAGGTGTGCCCACTTATGTCATGTCAATAGTAGATATAAATGTGCACACTTAAAAGCAGCTCTTTAGTGCATAAATTAGTTAAGTGCATAAATGTGGGACCTGCCCATATATATATGTGCCCTTGCGTTTATGTGCTGTGTGTTGTGTTCCTATGTTATGGAATATTTTTGAGCGCATAACAATAACACACAAGTGCTAGTATTCTATAACATATGCGCACAATTGATGCCTTACTTTAGTTGACCTGTTATAGAACGAGGAGGATTAAGGACAGCTAGGTGGAGAGGTTTGTTAGGTGTTGGGGAGGGGGGCTGTGTGTAGGTGGAGTGCCAGCAGGAAGTGAGATATGCATAAGAGCTCTGGGTTAGAATGTGTGAGAGAATAGGTGAGGTCTGTTTCTCTAAGTGAATGGCATGTGTGAGTAGGCGAGTAAATTTATTTGTGAGTGATTGGGTATGATGTGGTGCATTCTTTCCTTCTTACACTGTCCATTTGTCATGGTATCTACTATCCCTTCACCCCTCCAAACTCTTCTCCAGCCATTCTCTAGACTCCCTCTTACCCTCCCTTCACCATCTCCCGTGCTGCCTCCTCTTCCATTTGTTTATCCACAGCCTGGGTTTTCCATCTGCCTTTCTGCTTGAGACTTCCCTGGGTCTCCTTTTGGCAAATGGAGTCCAGGCTCCCTGCCTGTTGCACTTTTAGGCTCATGTTCTATTTTATACTGGAAATACATCTTATGGTTGAGTGGAATTGTTTCAGCCGTAAGTTAAAATTTGCTTTTATTTCCGAAGCATGACAAGAAATCCGGGGATGCTGAAGTTATTTGCAGCTCTAAAGCTTCTGCTGTGCAATCAGGAGCTCCGTTACCCTGTGATACAGTAAGTTTAAATTTAATTTGGGTGTTTCTACCCCACTTCTATCTCCAAACTGGAGTTTAAGGTGGCTTACGATATAAACCACAAAGTAAAATTGTAACTCACTAATGCAACAGATTTCCTGACTACCCAAAAATGAAATCCCTGAAAACTTACTAATATGTAAATGAAGCAGTTCTGTAAATTGGTGCCTACATTTCTGGGCATCAGTTCTATAACGGGAGTTGTGCACCAAATTGCTCTTATAGAATGCTAGTATAGGTCAGCATGGTGGCGCCTAAGTTTAGATTGTATACTGTAATTGGATGCATCTACACACACCAAGTAATGTGCATAACTAATATCCTATAAGTTATACATGTCACTTGAAAACACATGTAACTGGTACATAAATATTAGCGCCTGCTTTAGAGAACTAAGGCCTCCTAAGGCCTGGATTCTCTAAACAGCACCATTGTTGGCGGCCGTCTTAAAAGCAGCTGCATCAAATGACATGACGGCACTGTTTAGAGGATCGCGCCTCTGGCAAAGGTAGGTATCGGAAGTGTCAGGGTTTTCAAGGCCTACATTTCCTGCGCCTACCTTCGACATGAATCACCCCTCTTTAGACGTTTTGTGGCGCCTAACACCACTTCTGATGTTAGCTACGCCTACAGTGGCATTTAGGCGCCATAAAGCACCTATGGAGGCGCAATTCCAACGCCGATTTTTTTTTTTTTTAGATGTCAGTAGGCGCCTTGAAAATCAGTTTAAAATGGCATTTAAATGGCGTTTTTCAGTTAGCTTAGGCACCATGGACCTGAGAGTCCTTAGTGCATGATGACTGGGACTTTCTCCATCCAAGGTCTGTGAATGCTACCTAAGACAACCTGAGGGAAGCTACTGCTTATCCCTGGGGTTAAAGTAGCCTGGGATCTTGTTACTTCTTGGGATGCTGCCTGTTTCTTCTGACCTGGATTGGCCATTGGTAGAAGCAGGATATTGGCTTAAATGGATCATCATTTTAACTCAGTATGGCTGCTGTTTTGTTCTCACTAGATGTTGTGTTTGCTTTCAATTCCTAGCTCCCACTCACCATAAAATTAACCTATGTCCATCCCTTTCTCTCTGTAAGAAACTCCCCAGCCACTATATGTCTTGCCTGTCTGTCTAGATTAGACTATAAGCTCTTCTGAGCAGGAACCATCTATTGCATGCTAAATGTACAGTGCTGTGTATGCTTTTCAGTGCTATAGAAATGATAAATAGTAGTAGTACCTAATAGAGGTACTAGGAAGCAACATATCATATATAAGAGTAACTATTAAATGGTTTAGTTAGATTGGGAGGCCAAATAAGGTGCTTTTTTTGGTGCCAAAGAAACATAAATGCCTCTGTATGTTAATAAAATGCCCCACAGTACCTGCTAAAATCATGGGTAATCTGATTTAAATGGCTTTTGTGTGTTGTTGTGCTCTCATGAATTTGCACCATGATAAACGGGTGGATATTAATCTTTTACATAAATGAAACTAATTAAGCAAATCACACACATGCACATATTTGCTCAGAGCAGTTGTAAATCTTTGCACTTATTTTATAAAGTACATGTGTAAATCCTGACTGTATTAAACAAAGAATAAAACAGAGAGCTGCAACCAATAAACAACGGGATTCAAAAGTAAATCTCAAAGATAAGAAAAAAATCCCTGAAGGGTATATACCACAGAAAAATACTATAATATCAGAGCAATGTACATATTTTTGTATTTTTCTGTGGTATATACCCTTCAGGGATTTTTTTCTTAAATCCTGACTGTGGCAGAATTGTGGAAATTTGTGTGTCTTCTTGTCATGGCAAATACTTTTACATGGGATGTAGTTTTATATGGCATTGAATCTAGGCAGTACCTAGGTAACTTCCAGGTATCACCAAATACCTATATATTCAGTCCAGTACTGGATTAGGCTCCACACCATATATCTGGGCCTAAATCAGCCTGCGAAGGTCAGCACTTTCAAAAACACTGACCGTCATAGACTGAATATTGTTTCACTGTTTCTTATGTAATGAAAATAAATGGTCTTTACTTGAAAAGTAACACATGTGCCCATCAACAGGATGACACTATTTCTGATGACTTACTGGATACCCTCTCCGGGACGCTGGGCAATCGAGAGGTTGATCCGGATGAAAACAAGCCCATAGTAGATTTAATAAAGGTATTTTTTAGTGAAATATTTTCTCTTGCTTCAGGTAGAGATGTTTCATGTGATGCTTCCTTGGTTGTTGAGCAGATTTATTTATCACCCTTATCCCACGTTATCTACACTATACCGTATATACTTGAATATAAACCAATTTGATTATAAACTAAGGTAAAGGTTCACACAGATATAAACCAGAGGGTATATATTCAATTGGCCTACCTTGCACCCAGCCCTCCTTCCTTCCATTCCTCCCTCCTTCCCTTCCAGCCCAGCTCTGCACCCAGCCTACGATGCCCACTGCAGGCCTCCCTTAAGCCCTGTTGGTCTAGTGGTGAGCCAGGACCTGTTGCAGGCCTCCCATGGGCCTGCCTTAATCCCTGGTGGTCAGAAATGGTTGTGCAAGTTCCCAGGCAGTCTCGTGAGTTCTCACAGTCTCACAAGACTGCCACAGGAACTTGCGCAGTTTTTCTGATCACGGCTCCGTATGGGATAGGAGCGAAAAAAAATTGATCCTACCCTGCTTCACTGCTAAACCACAGGGTTCAAAAGGTATATTGAAGTGGGGTCCAGGAGGCGGGAGGGAAGTGGGGTGGTTAACAGTTGGCTGGGATAGGGGGCGGAAAGGATTGCTCCTGTCCTGGCTCACCGCTGGACCACCAAGCAGACTCACAGGAGGTCTGAAACAGGTTCAGGTAGGGGCAGGGGAGCACGTAGACTTGAATATAAACCAAGACCCCCATTTTTGGGCCCCAAAATCTCAGTTTAGTTCAATAATTTTTATTAAAATTTCCATATAATACAATGCATTGAAACTTAAATTTCTTATGTAAATACAAAAAAAATAATGAAACAATATAATACAAATAATACTCATTAATACTATCATAGATCTCAGTTTATATTCGAGTATATGGTAATCTAAGTGGGTTACAAAAGTAAAAATATAAAATTATTTTTTTTTAAACCCAAATAATTTCAAAAAATATAATAATTTATACAAACATTAAAATCAAAACAAAATATACATTAATATGCTATTCAAAACAATCCATCTTATTAACCATCATTGGGGAAAAAGCTTGGCAGAATAAATGAGTCTGTAATTGCTTCTTAAAACTAGATGAGGAAGTAATTTGTGTTAGTTCCAGGGAAGATCGTTGCAGATATGGTTAAGGTTTACCAAGAAACAGAAAAACTGTGCACCTTCTCTGTTCCATAAGATATTATATATTACTGTACACTGATAGATACTTCAAGACACTTTTGCCCCACCCCAGGGCAGCAACACTACCGTTCCCTTCATCCTGGGGCTGCTATGCTCCTGCCACTGCTTCTTCCAGCCTATGTGGGGTACTCCAGCTGTCCTCTAGATCTGCTAACCCATTCACACAGGAGAAAGGACAGCAGCAGTTCTGTCAGGCAGGAGGTGAATGCTGGGGCCCGTGGAACTGTCTGGCAGGCGTCTCCAGGAGTTTTCCCCATTGCCACTTGCTGGTAAGAGAGAGAGAGAGAGATATTAGGAGATGAGATGAAGGCTCAAAGGTGGATTGTGAATAAAAAGAAATTTCTAGCATGCAAGACACTTGAGAAAGGTTGAAACTCTTTTTTATAAAATTTGCATGCTGTCCACGTGGTGTTTCTGAGACAGTGCAAAGCTGAGCTCTTTTTTCCTAAGACTCTTCATGCTAGGGTTACCATATTTTGAAAAAGAAAACTCTGGCCCTACCCTGTTCTGCCCCCAGTTGCGCCCATGGCAAGCCTCCTCTCTTCTACAACTAGCTCTGACCGCGTCTGGAGGGCCTGGAGCATGCACAGATGTGTGTGATGTCATCTGCGCATGCTCAGAGGCCCTCCAGATGTTGTCAGAACTGGTCAGGGCTTTCCAAAACCCGGACAAATGCCGGGTTTTGGAAAGTCCATCCGGGAGCTCAGACAGTCCTCTAAAACGAGGACATGTCTGGGTATTCCCAGCTGTCTGGTAACCCTGCTTCATGCCCATCACTGCTTTGGGAGGACTGTGATCCTGGTCTCAGTGGCTGCAATTACAGAACTGCGGGGTTAGATTTCTAACAAGCAAAGTCCACATTGAGGTGATTAGACATCATGACCTAGATTCACTAAAGTCCACAAATCTATCCGATTCGTGTCCTATCCGTTTCCGAGTCATTCTGGCCAATCAATTCAGTAAAGCTTGTCCGTGCAAATGATCAAATTGTAAACACGCTCCCATTCGCGCACACATCTCGCTGTAACATTGATTGACGCGCGTGCGCACTGTATCCTTGATGGTTTTGAAGCATATAACGCATGCGCTAGCTCTTTAGGACTTCACTGCGTAGAAATGGGGTGGGGTTTAATCGCAGACGTCATTGGCGGGCTCCAAATGGGCCTACCGCAAAGCATTGTTGTCGTAAAAAATGCAATCTAAGAACTGTAGTTTTTACCAACCTCTCTTTTTTTCTTAAGTGCTGTTGCAAGCTGTATAAGCTGTGACCGTAGCTTTTTGAAAAATTTGTTGGAGAAGTTTAAGGAGAAATAGCATCGGAGGTTTGTGAGCGAGCTATGGAATTCTTAGAGTTTGTCCTATTTTTATGGATTGATCTCAAAGTTTATTGTGCACTTCCAAACAGCTTAACAACTCAGTGAAAGAACTGTTAAGTTGCTAGAAGGCACAACAGTTAACAGCAGTTGAATGCGCTGGGATCACATGCTGTTATATACAGCCTACGAATCCCAGGAGTCTGTGCAGCTCTTTCTTCCGTGAAGCACGAAGCAACCAAAGGCAACCCCGTGACGTCAGATGCTGGCCCTTAAAAGTTATTTTTGATTTTTGATTTTTTTAAAATTTGGCATTGATATATGAAATGTACAATGCGCAAGGAGAGCACAGGGGTAATCCATGATTATCCCAGGACAAGCAGGCAGCATATTCTTTACGCATGGGTGACGTCACCGACGGAGCCCTCGGTACGGACCTTTTTACTAGAAAGTTCTAGTTGGCCGCACCGCGCATGCGCGAGTGCCTTCCCGCCCGACGGAGGAGAGTGTGGTCCCCAGTTTCTTCGTTTCCGCGGAGCGAAGAAGACGTGTGTTTTTCAACGTCGTTGAAATCCTCCTTTTGCCTTCCCGCTCGCGTTATTTTTTCGGTTTTTCCACCTTCGGGTGCTTTTTTCTTTCAATTTACAAAAAAAAAAAAAAAAAAATCTTTTCTTTTTGCTTTATTTTTCGTTCCTGCCCCGGCGGGGCCTGTTGTCACGATCCAGGCCTCGGGGTTTGATTTTGCGGAGGCCGTGTTCCCATTCATGCCCCCGCAGCCCGGTTTTAAGAAGTGCCAGCGGTGTGCACGCCCGATCTCCCTCACTGACCCACACAACTGGTGCTTGCAGTGCTTGGGACCGGAGCATCGGGCGGACTCCTGCACCCACTGTGCCACTCTTAAAAAACGCACTTTGAAGAATCGTCAAATCCAGCAAAATCTACTTTTCGGCACCGGCCCGACTATGGATTCGACCTCTTCATCTGCGGCACCGTCGAAATCGGCACCGACCACTTCGACGACGCCTGAGACGACATCGGCGCCTCCGGCGCCAGGTAAGCCGGCTAAGAAGCCTTCCACCCTTGAGCGCCCTCCCACCTCGGGGACGACACCAGTCCTTTCGGCTCCACGCCGAGCCAAAAAACGCTCCACTCCGATATCGGTGAGTGCCTCGTCATCGGCCTCCTCATCGCCGGAGTGTAGAGCGGCACCCATGGAACCAAAGAAGAAAAAAGTGGTTCCGGTGCCCCCCCTGGATGACCGCATTGCGGCCATCCTCCAGGACAAGTTGCAGGAACAACTCCACCAGCAACTTCAGCAGCTCTTACCCTCTATCTTGGCACCGCTGCTCTCGGTACCAGACCGGCCCGAGCCCCGCGCCGTCCAACCGGTATCCACTCCATCGGTACCTATGGACTCCTCCATGCCCATTCTCTCGGCACCACATCTCCATTCCCATGCCGAGACTATGGCCTTGACGACGATCGATCCTCCTCGGGACCGAGCAGGGCACCGGTCTTCCCACGACCCTGACCGGCACCGTACTTCCCGGGACCGAGACAGACACAGGTCTGCATCACCCGGTAACGTCTCGGTACGCTCAGGTAAGTCTTTGTCTAAAACTCACCATACCGAGCCTTCCACTCCGGTCTCTCGACACGCACATACCGATGTCAGAGACCCGGACCTATGGGAACAATCCCCTACCGGTACCGAGGAGGATGCATCGTCGTCGGACGAAGAGCCTTCGGCACCCGATACCACATCGAAACCTGAACAATCTTCCTTCTCTAAATTCCTCAGGGAGTTGTCGGGTGCTTTGTCTTTGCCACTGGAATCTGACTCTAAGAAGTCACAAGCTTTCCTGGAGGCATTGGATTTCGATCAGCCTCCCAAAGAGTTCCTCAAGTTGCCCGTGCATGATATCCTACGGGAAACTTTTTATAAAAATTGGGAGAACCCGCTGACTGTCCCTGGGGCCCCCCGTAAATTGGACAGCCTCTATAGGGTTATACCAATCCCAGGATTTGATAAACCCCAACTGCCTCATGAGTCTCTCCTGGTAGAGTCCACTTTAAAAAAGACTCAAGGCTCCAGTGTTTATGCCTCCACCCCTCCTGGCAGAGAGGGCAAAACTATGGACAAGTTTGGCAAGCGGCTCTACCAGAATGCCATGCTTGCCAACAGGGCAAACAACTACTCGTTCCATTTTTCATTCTACCTGAAACATCTGGTAATGCAACTCTCCGCCATGCAAAAGTACATGCCAGAGCATAAGGTTCCACTTTTCCAGCAGCACGTCTCCAGCCTGCTTCAACTAAGAAAATTTATGGTGCGCTCTATCTATGACTCTTTTGAGCTCACCTCCCGTGCATCTGCCATCGCTGTGGCTATGCGCCGCCTGGCCTGGCTCAGGGTCTCTGATCTGGACGTTAACCATCAAGACCGATTAGCCAACGCCCCATGTCTTGGTGATGAATTATTCGGAGAGTCCCTGGATACCACCACGCAGAAACTCTCTGCCCATGAGACCAGATGGGACACTCTCATAAAACCTAAGAAAAAGGCTCCACCTGCTCGTCCTTACAGACCACAGACCTCATATCAGCGCAGGTTCTCCGCTAGGCCGCTCAATCCACCTTCACAGCAACCTAGGCGGGCCCGCCAACACCAGCACACCCAGGCTCGTGCCCAGTCTAATCAACCTGCCAAGCCTCTTCCTCCTGCCAAACCATCTCAGCCCTTTTGACTCCTCTCTCCAGGGCTTAGCCAGTCTTCCACCCGCATTGCCTCTTCCTCAGCCAATCGGAGGCAGGCTCCACATCTTCATCAGCCGTTGGGAGGTCATCACATCGGACCAGTGGGTCCTCAACATCATCCGCCACGGCTACTCTCTCAACTTCCAGACTCTTCCACCAGACAATCCTCCCGTAGAGTCTGCTTCTCTTTCAACTCAAACCCCCCTCCTCCTGAGGGAGGTCCAATCCCTCCTTCTTCTCAATGCCATCGAAGAAGTACCTCCGGAACAAAGAGGCCGGGGATTCTACTCCCGTTACTTTCTAGTTCCAAAGAAGACAGGAGACCTACGTCCCATTCTCGATCTCAGGGACCTCAACAAGTGTCTAGTCAAGGAGAAATTCAGAATGCTCTCCCTTGCCACGCTTTACCCTCATCTCTCTCAGAACGACTGGCTATGTTCCCTGGACCTCAAAGAGGCCTACACTCACATCCCAATCAATCCAACTTCACGTCGCTACCTACGATTCCAGGTGCACCATCGCCATTATCAGTACAAAGTGCTACCTTTTGGCCTCGCTTCATCACCCAGGGTGTTCACCAAATGCCTCATTGTGGCGGCGGCCTTCCTCAGGTCTCACAACCTCCAGGTGTTTCCCTACTTGGACGATTGGTTGGTGAAAGCACCTACGTCTCCACTTGTGCTACAAGCCACTCATCATACCATCTCTCTCCTCCATCTTCTGGGGTTCGAGATCAACTACCCCAAGTCGCATCTGCTTCCCACACAGCGCCTTCAGTTCATTGGAGCAGTTCTCGACACCACACTAATGAGGGCATTTCTCCCCTCCGACCGTCAGCGGAATCTGCTCCGCCTGTGTCGTCAGGTGCTCCTTCATCACTCCATTTCTGCCAGACAGATGATGGTCCTCCTGGGCCACATGGCCTCGACGGTGCATGTGCTTCCCCTGGCACGACTCCACCTCAGGACACCTCAATGGACTCTGGCCACCCAGTGGTCACAGACCTCGAATCTTCTTTCTCATCCCATCTCTGTGACATCGTCTCTTCAGCGATCTCTACAATGGTGGTTGAACTCCTCAAATCTTTCCAGGGGCCTTCTTTTTCATCTGCCCCCGCATTCCATGATCATCACCACGGATGCCTCCCCTTATGCATGGGGAGCTCACCTGGGAGACCTATGCACCCAAGGTCTTTGGACCCCACAGGAGCGTCTACATCACATCAATTTCCTAGAACTACGAGCCATGTTCTACGCTCTCAGGGCCTTCCAGCACCTTCTTTGTCCTCAGGTTCTGCTCCTGTGCACGGACAACCAAGTCGCCATGTACTACATAAACAAACAGGGCGGCACCGGATCTCGCCTCCTTTGTCAGGAGGCTCTTCGCATTTGGACCTGGGCCACGGCCCGCAGTCTCTTCCTCAAGGCTGTCTATATCCAGGGCGAACAGAACTCCCTGGCCGACAATCTCAGTCGCATCCTGCAACCTCACGAGTGGACTTTGGATCCTCCCACGCTCCTCTCCATTTTTGCTCGCTGGGGCACTCCGTAAGTGGACCTATTTGCAGCCCCTCACAACCATCAGCTGCCCCAGTTCTGCTCCAGACTCTTCTCTCCTCACCGTCTGGCACCGGATGCATTCCTTCTCGATTGGACGGATCGGTTCCTCTATGCCTTTCCTCCTCTACCTCTGATGTTGCGGACTTTATCCAAACTCCGCAGGGACGGAGCCACCATGATCCTCATAGCTCCCCGGTGGCCTCGTCAACATTGGTTCTCCCTCCTGCTTCAGCTCAGCTCCAGGGAGCCCATTCCTCTACCTGTGTTTCCTACTCTACTTACACAGCAGCATCAGTCTCTACTACATCCAAATCTGTCTTCGCTCCACCTGACAGCTTGGTTTCTCTCGGGCTGACCTCTCCAGGAAATCTATCTCAACCTGTCCGTCTCGTCTTGGACGCCTCCAGGAAACCGGCCACCCTCCAATGTTACCATCAGAAGTGGACCAGGTTCTCCTCTTGGTGCCTCCGTCATCATCACAATCCCACCTCTTTAGCGGTGGAAACTGTTCTGGACTACTTGCTCTCCCTGTCCAACGCAGGCCTCAAGTCTACCTCAATCAGAGTTCATCTCAGTGCCATCACGGCATTTCATGAGCCTGTCCTAGGAAACCCCTCACGGCTCATCCTCTGGTTTCCCGATTCATGAGGGGCCTCTTCAACATCAAACCACCTCTGAAGCCCCCTCCAGTCGTCTGGGACCTGAATGTGGTTTTGTCTGCCCTCATGAAACCTCCTTTTGAGCCGCTTGCCACAACTTCGCTCAAATTTCTGACATGGAAGGTGCTTTTCCTCATTGCCATCACCTCTGCCAGGAGGGTCAGTGAGCTTCATGCACTGGTTGCCGATCCACCGTTCACTATTTTTCACCATGACAAGGTGGTTCTGCGCACCCATCCAAAGTTCCTCCCCAAGGTGGTCTCAGCTTTTCACCTCAACCAGTCCATTGTGTTGCCTGTTTTCTTCCCGAAACCCCATTCGCATCCCGGGGAACAGGCATTGCACAGTCTTGACTGCATGCGTGCCCTGGCTTACTATCTTGATCGTACAAGGGCTCACCGCTTGTCCCCTCAGCTCTTCCTGACCTTCGACCCGAACCGTTTGGGTCGACCGGTCTCTAAACGAACGCTATCAAACTGGCTTGCAGCTTGCATCGCGTTCTGTTACGCTCGGGCCGGTCTGTCACTAGACGGTGCTGTCACGGCCCACAGGGTAAGAGCTATGGCCGCTTCTGTTGCTTTCCTCCGTTCCACACCCATTGAGGAAATCTGCAAGGCGGCCACCTGGTCCTCAGTTCACACATTCACTACTCACTACTGTCTGGATGCTTTCTCCAGACGGGATGGGCACTTCGGCCAATCTGTACTTCAGAATTTATTTTCCTAATGGCCAACCATCCCTCCTCCCTCTTTGTTAGCTTGGAGGTCACCCATGCGTAAAGAATATGCTGCCTGCTTGTCCTGGGATAAAGCACAGTTACTTACCGTAACAGGTGTTATCCAGGGACAGCAGGCAGATATTCTTACGTCCCACCCTCCTCCCCGGGTTGGCTTCTTAGCTGGCTTATACTAACTGGGGACCACGCTCTCCTCCGTCGGGCGGGAAGGCACTCGCGCACGTGCGGTGCGGCCAACTAGAACTTTCTAGTAAAAAGGTCCGTACCGAGGGCTCCGTCGGTGACGTCACCCATGCGTAAAGAATATCTGCCTGCTGTCCCTGGATAACACCTGTTACGGTAAGTAACTGTGCTTTTTCTCGCCATGCACATTACAAATCCAAGATTCACTCCCGCGCTCTCTATGCGCATTCCAAAAAATCAAAAAAAGATTTCTAACGCTTATGTACATGGAAGTTTACATACATTTAAAGTTTAGATATATTTTGGATTTTTTGCGGGGTAGATATATATTTTTAATGGGGTTCTTAACATGCGGCAGTTGCTAGGCAGGAATAGTCGAAGAGGATGTAAAGCAACTGGTCCTCAGCAGTTGAAACTTTTTGGATCGGAAAGGCCAGTCGGTTTGGACGAAATGGTTTCATGAATCGATGCCTTAAGAAATTTACATGCGTTTTTACTCATTTGCATGTGCAGATCGGATCGGGTGCAGATGGGATCTGGAGGAAGGTTAGTGAATCGAGCTGTAGTCAGAAAGTGAGCGCAAACCGATCGCTACACGATCGGTTTGCTTAGTGAATCTAGACTTATTCGTAGCTATTTGTAAGGGTTAAAATAGCACAGCACTTATTACAAGTTTATTTGTATTTTCTGTTTTGGTATGCATTATCCATGTGACCTCCGCACCCCCTACAGCTTCCATCAAACACATTTGACCCCTGTTAGCTTTGTGGGAGGAGGGTGATTGTTGTGAAAGGAAGGTGTCCACTGAAGCAGGATATCTGCTGTTATAGTGGACAGTACCTATCTTCAGAGTATTAGGCACCAGGAATTCTGTATAGGAGAGCAGTATTGGCTTACTTCAATATTCTGTCAACATTTCTTAGTCACAGAACCACCAAAGGAGTGGTCTGTTTTTGGAACTGACAAAAGTTACTTTCCATGAACAAATCCAATGCTAGCCTTTTTTTTTTTTTTTTTCCCCCCAGTTGTGAAAGATCTTTGACTTAGCAAGTATACTCTGTTGCATGTGTGATTTTAGGCTGTCTCACTTGCTTTCTTTGCTTGCGGCAAACGAGTCACAATTCCCTGAAAGCTAACTGTCCAATTTTAAAATATTATAAATAACTGTCCTAGGCACCATGGGTAGAAGCAAGAGTTGTTTCTATTTGTGCACAGTAGTAAAAAGGCTTTTAATCTCAGGGGGGGGGGGGGTTGCTAGAAGACTGAAAATGGCGAGAAGCTAGGAGATCAGAATTCAAATTCTTCACCAACTGATACTTCCTTTGAGCTTGAACAACCCACTGTATCTTCTGTTGTCTCATATAATCTTTGGGGCAGGAACTCGTAGCTTTGTGTTCTGGTTTAGGGCACTACATGAATGACAAAATTAATATATGAAGTGCCTGGATCACTATTTTTCCAGATTTTGTATGAATAATTTTTTCTGTGATTAGTAAGAAAGTACTTAATGAGAAAGAGATAAACATATGTAGTTTTGTTGTTAATTTTTTGAATCTTAATTTATGCACCATTACCTAACTCATGAGATTCTTGTTTTTTAGCTGTAAGTTCATCACAAATCTTCACTAACATTTCACGCTATTAATATAAATTTCTCCTTTGACCTACACAGCTGTCCTCGTTTCTGATAACAATGGAGCATGCCATGTAACCTCATCATGTACTCATCATTCCAGAGTCTGCTCTGGAGTTTAAAAGGAAAAGTCTAAAATGGTTTCTTGGAGCCTTATTGGACAAAATCTTATTCTAAAACTCTGCCTTCCAGGTCTCGAGCAATCGATCAAGTTACGTTCTTCCATCAGCTACTTGCATGGGTTGGCTCTGACAATCTTACCAGTGTGTGAATTTAGAAAGACACACTGAGAAAAAAATCGATGCAAACTGTTCGACTCGACTGACTGCTTAAGCATTTGCTTTGCTTTTCAAAATAGAGTGCCTATCAGTTAGGTACCCACTATGTATGGAATTAACCTCTTCGAGTCTCTTCTTTGTCAATATGTCTTAGCTTCCTTTGCATTGTTTCATCTCAGTAGTGCCAAACTTGCGTTAGACGTTCTGTTGTCTTCCTAAAACCTTTTTAACCATAACAGCCGTGTATCTAAGTAGAATTTGCATGTTGCATGGAATTTCCCGTGTACAGACTATAAAGGCGCTAACTTGCCATCCAAGAATACTTCTGTTTCCTAAGATATCCATAGCAGCTTGGATTGGTCAAGTTACTTTTTAGGATGAGGTCTTGCATTCTTGCTTTAAGAAAGCAGAGTTGTTGCCAGAAGAGGGCAAGATAACATCTAGATCCACAGGGCTTCCATACTCTCTCTCTCTTGAAGTATCCATGGCATTTTATGGGGAAAGACTGTAGCAGGCAGCTTCCTCAAAAAATGACACTGAAAGATGTGGATGGACTTCTCTTACTCCCCACCAGGAAGAAGGAGAGGATCAGGACTCTCCTCCAAAAAAGAAGGCCAAGAAAACCCATAAAACCTGTGAGGAAACAACAGAGCCAAAATTGCAGGTAGAATCTCTTTTTGTTTTATACAGCCAACATAAGCAAATTAATCCATCAACTACTTTTTTGTTTGCTAGTGATGATACCAATCTAGATTATAAGCTTAGGCTTAGTTAACAATTCTTGTAGAGATGTTTTGGTTGATATTGATTGCACTCTTACGTGATAGATCTGGGACATGTGCATCTTGGGATAGTAAGCTCAGGAAGGACACTGAGCACCATGTTCTGGGGTGTTCCGAGAGACCTATTGTGAAACAGAGGGCTATCCTTATAAGAGGTACTTCTTCAGCGATGCAGCTGACAGGGATGCTCTTCTAAAAGAGAAAATGTGCTAAATGAGAATGTTACAAACAGACGCGACAAATTATGAGGCAGTCCCCTTCCGATCTTCTGGTTCTCATCTTGCCAGCCACTACACAGTTTATAATGATTATCTTAGCAGTCAAATTAAAGGTCTTGCTTAGATGCTTGTGGTTAAAGATTTCAGTATTTAGATTTTAAAAAATTGCATAGCAAAGTAACCATAACAGGCAAATTCCTCTATAAGCAAATAACAAATTGAGTAATAGCTTGCATATTTAAGATAACTGTCCCATACATGCTTTATGCAACTAGCACTCACATTTAAGCTTAAGCCGATCGATACACATGAAGCTGCTTCATCAGACCCTAGAGAAAAAGGCTAAATGGAATTCTGAGATCACATTCATTAGAGAAGAAATGGCACCTTCCAGTATCCCAAGGAAGACGCTGGCTTGCCTCTTGCTTTTCTGCAAAGTAAAATGCAGTAAGTAAGGGTGTGCTGGCAATAGGTTAGGGTGCAGTGCCATAGCTGCAGGAATGACATTGCATTGTAATCTTTAGAGAGTGCTGAAGTGCAATAAGCCTAGGAGTGTATTACAGTGTGTGTTGCTGCTGGACAGCTCCCGTGAAAGGTAGGTGGCCATATTGAAATTAATAATGCTTTTTGAATCTTGAAACATCCTGAAAGCTTTAGTTTCCCTTCCCTGGGAGCAGATTGCAAGCTTTGTTCTTGATCACCATGTTGCAATTCGGTATGCCCCAGTGTGGAGATGTGAACTGTATCATCTGAAGCTATTTCCTATGTGAGATAAACACAATGAAAATTTTGAGAGTAGGGCCAAAGCTAGCACCTCCAAACATAGGGCAGTATGACATAAGTAACCAACTGAAAAAAAAAGAAAAACAGATAAATAGAAACGCTACAATATGAGCTTTATTTTCAAATCATATCATGTCAGCTGTATTAGCAAACAAATGTATAGATTACAACAAGGTCTTCACCTGACAGATAAACTTCGAAGTACATGAAATAATCAGAAGTGCTCATTGTTTTTTTTTCCAGGAAAAATCTAAATCCAAACATGTGGACAAACTGGGAGAAAGAGATGAAACGATTCCACCTAAATACAGACATCTTCTGGAGGATAACGTAATAATAACAACAACTTTATTTTTATATACCGCCATACCATAAACAATTCTAAGCGGTTTACAAGGGAAGAGACTGTATACAGACAGCGACATTACAGCGAACTTTCAAATTTACATTGGCATGTTACGTTTAGTCAGGTTTATCTGGAAGTGTATTGAAAGTACATCAGGTTGAGGTGGGGTCAGAGAAATTTGTCAAAGAGACAGGTTTTTATTGACTTTCTAAACGTTTGGTATGAAAGTGCGTTTGAGATGAAGTTGGTTAAACATTTGTTCCATTTGCCTGCTTGGAATGATATGGGGGAGAAATCCTATTTTCCAATTCAAAATCAGTTATCTGCAAAATTAAACAGCACCAAGGACATTAGAACTAGAAGTTGCAGTATTGACACTGAAGGTTGTGCCAGCTAAAGCTGTTCTCTGTTGAGGCACAGAATTGCAATATGTGGTAGATGAGAGAAATTCCTAAAGTGGATGTTATATGTTTGCTGTTTGTTCTCTTCAGTATGCAACTGTTTAGTTTGAAGAACTAGGGGCTCTTTTTACTAAGCTGAGTTAGGGCATTAACGCGCGGAGTAGCGCACACTAGGTGCTAACGCCAGCATTGAGCTGGCATTAGTTATAGCCGCGTAGCGCAGGGTTAGTACGCGCTAATCTCCGTGCGCTAAAAACGCTAGCACACCTTAGTAAAAGGAACCCTAGGAGAGCTTAATTAGGTCTTACTGAGAAGACTAAAGCATGGTTTTAAAACAGCATGGGAGGTGCGTAGTCTACTCTAAAGTGTAGTTTGGGGAGATAAAGTTTAAGAGATATTACCAGCCCAAAAGAGTTCTATAACAGTTCTGGAATTCATTGCCAGAGAATGTGGTGAAAGCAGGATTTTAAAAAGGTTTAGTTAATTTTCTAAAAGAAAAGTCCATAAGCCATTATTAACATGGATTTGGGGAAATCCATTGCTTTTATTCCTAGGATAAACAACATACAATCTGGTTTAGTCATTGGAATCTTGCCATGTACTTGTTTTTTTTGGGTTGGCCAATGTTGGAAACAGAATCCTGGCCTTTATGGTCCTTTGGTGTTTCCCAATAAGACAACGCTTTTTTCATAAGGTGTTTATTCACTGTTTAAATCTATGTTGTTTTTCAGGGAAATACAGAAAAACCAGTACCAAAAGAAGTGAAGCCTGAGAAACCAAAGGTAACACTGAATATGCTTTTTAAGGGTCAGATGTGTAAAACATTTACCCTATAGAAAATATAAATTAAAAATCAAAACAAAACCCAGTTCAGAATATGTAGTACTGTATGTCTGTCAAGGCTTTACTGGGATAATTTTATAACAGGTTACCTAATTGGACAATCATTGGATAGCCACTCAATAGCTATGTGGTCAACTCCTGATGCTGTGTAGAGTCCAGTTATGTCCAATAAAGACTCCGTGTTTGAACATCCTGGGTGGAAGTATTTCTTCATTCCAAAATTGTGCTGTAATATATAACAAGTCTATATCTTAGCAGTTTGTGCTTTCTCATTCATTTTTCCTATTCCCCCAGGACGATTCTGCACTTCTTGATGCTCTTTCAGAGGAGTTTGATTTTTGTTCATCAGTTCCTGCTGTATCGGAAACAACCAAAACATCTGAACACCCATCAAAGGTACAATTCTCAGGAGTCTGCGTATTATTGGCCTAATTCTGAATATGGCGTTCAAAATTCCATGTGGAAGTTTGGGTGTGCGCCCAGTTCCTGTATGTAATTTAATTGAACAATAAGCCAATTAGTAGCAATAATTGGGCGCTAATTGGCATTAATTAAAAATTACATGCACATTTCAGATCTGAAAAGGAGGCATAGCCATGGTATGCATGGGTGGATCAGGCCATTCATGGAATTAACATGCAGTTTTATAGAATAAGAGAGATCTGCACCCAATTTAGGCATGAGAATTTGCATCAGTTTTTCTTGCTGTAAATCCTTACACTTAAAATTGGGTACGGATCTTGGCGCCAAATGCGTTAGAGAATAACGCGTAGCACAAAATTTTATTGGCACAAATTTTCAGCACCATATATAGAATTTTGGCCTGTCTGCATTTAGCGCGAGTTCTTGCATTTCAGTAATTTCCAAAGGAAGGTAGCCGTCATATTTTTCCCGCTCTTGCTCCCTTCCTTTTCCTCCTAATCTTATGTACTATTGAGCACAGTGTTAACTTAGGAAAATGCTAAAGACTCATCGCTTCTCTTGAAACTTTAGCTTGAAATGCAAAGGCATTCTACCTCTTCAATCTATAACTCATTGTCCATGATCACTGTTGAGAAATCTTATTGTAAACCGCATTGAATCCTTGCTGAAACTTGCGATATAAAAGAAAATGTATGTTATGGTTAGCCTTACCTGAATGTAGCTCATACTTCTCCAAATCAAGTTGGAATGTTATTGCACCTAATCCTGTGATTCAGATCTGTGGACAGCAAATGTTTTTGGCTTCAATTTTGGTCCTGTTGTCATAAACAGTGTCAACATCTTGAAAACGTGGTGTGGTGCTGAATATTGATTTGTTTGGCCCCTCTATCCAAAAAGATACTCTGCTGCCCCCTACTTGTTAACAGTAAAATGGTTTGGATGGATTGCTTTGAAAATGGAGGGTTCCAAAGGGAAATGTTTGTTTATACAGCCCTATACCTCACTCGGTATTTTTTTTTTTTCCACTGAAAGAGAAATTCTTGTGACCTGCTTAGTAGAATGGAAGACCAAAGTTCAAGTTCTTCTGGGGTCCTGTTTCTTGAGCGAGCAAGGGCAGGCAGTGTTATAAGGGTAGTAATCACAGTCCCCTGACAGAAAGAGATTTATTATGATCACTCAGTAGAAAAATCTACAAGCAGACAGACGGGCACAGAACGTGATCTTTGCTTCTATGAGAGGACTGACTGTCAGTCTAGACTGGAAAAAAAAAAGGGGGAATCTCCAGGATCCATGAGTGAAAGCCCATAGTGCCCCAGCCTTTCTCCCCATCTTAATAATAATTTTATTCTTATATACCACCAAAGCCATTGTAGTTCGAGGCGGTTCACAATAAGAGGAGCTGGACAATCAGCGAAGATAGGTACAAAGAAGGTTTTAAAGTACATGAAGCGGATACAGGAATAAGAGAGCAGGAGCCTGCTGCAAACAATCAGCGAGAGTGGGGCACTGGACAGATGTCAATTCCAGTAGGCCGAGAGCAGAGAGGAAATGAGAGTGGAGTTTGGACAGATTGAGAATGGGTTAAAGCTGACTAGTCAAAAAATTAGGAATTCTAAGAAAATATTTTTGGCTGAATTACTTTGCAAATGTTAAAGCTAAAATATTAGATTATACAGTCAGGGAATTTGTAAGACATCATAAATACAGGGTGCCCCAAAAGTTACTATACACTTTTAATAAATTCTTAAAAATTACACAAGAAACTGAGTTTATTCATATTCTTAGCATCAACAAAAGAGTTGTTGCAATTTTACTTGCTAGGCCTGCCATCACGTTCCAACACCTCGAAGACTTGTTGTATACCTCCACATGAGCGCCTCCATTTGCGATAACTTTCAGCCACCTTCGGATGCAATCCTCTGACATTTTGCAGTATCTCTTCCCCGACCTCGCTGCAGGCTGTGTATATTCTTTCCTCAAACTGTGATAGATTACGGGGCTTAGTGGCATACACCTTGCTTTTCATATAGCCCCACAAAAAAATGTCTCAAGGTGTAAAGTCAGGGGAGCTCCAGAGCCCATTTGAGAGGACCCCTTTGACCGATCCATCGGTCAGGAAACTTGATATTCAGGAAATCTCTAACTTTGCAAAGTGGGGATGGGCTCCAACTTGCTGAAAAAAGATATTAGCAAGGTCACTTCTCGCTTGAAGTTGTGGCACAGTAAATTCTTGCAGCATCTCCAGGTAATTTTCCCCTGTAATGCTGGTCGTGTTATCGGATGCATCACAGAAGAAAAAATGGTCCAGTCAGCCCAGTGCTAGACATTACACACCAAACCACTAGCTTTGGAGAGTTGTTCATGCTTAAGAATTTCTTCTGGGTTTGATTTTTCTCCAAATTCAACAGTTGTGTCGGTTAACCTGACCAGAGAGATGAAAGATAAGCTGAACCATAAGTTTTCCAAGAGCTGAGGGTCATTTTGGTAATGGTGCAGGAATGATTCACACATTTCCACATGAGTTTGAAGTTTTTGAACAACTTGAAGTTGGTATGGGTAGAGCTTTATCACTCTCTCTGAAGCATCCATTGAATCAAACTTTTGTTGATGCCATCATGTTTCTATCATTTCTATTGGAACAAGAAAGATACAGATACAATCATGGAATTAGAAACGAGCACAATGATAGTTTGCTGACAGAAATAAAAGAGAAATAATCTACCTATCAATAACAGTTACAGTTAACTTCAGATTGTAAACTTACGAAGACCCTAGATGAGTTCATACAGTCAAGTTCCTGAAGTATAAAATAGATAAGATACTACATTTTTTAAAACTCTACTACGAGCTATTGGTGTAAGTGTATCGCAAAATGACTCCCGGGTCTTCTGCAAAGAAATCCCTTTGACCAAAGCCATATCTTAAACCCCCATTCTTTCCATAGTTAGTTCTGAGCGTCGCATCCTATGAATTTGTAAGTGTCTAGCTGAGCAAGTATAAAACTGATTTATGTGCTCGCTGCTTATGAAATTACTCCATAGCTTTGCATGTTCAGTGAATGATTTTGATGCCTAATTAGTACTGGATTTTTTTCTTAACCGTTGTTCAGATCAGTCTACTTTGGCCTGAACTTTATGAAAATTGGCACCTTTGTAAATCGTATTTCAATAGTATGAATATAACTTTTCTTTTTAGACATTTATGACTGATAACACATTTCAACTATTTTGAAGTAGACCGGATCATGAGCTATCCTACCACCCCAGAGGTTGTCTTGGTATATAATTCCTTTTCTTGGCCATGTTCAATAAGTATCATTAATCCACCCAGCAAAACTGGTATTTGTTCTGGGTTTTTAAAAATTTTGCACTTAACTGTTTTTGATGTAGGACAAGAGTGGAAAGGACATCATAACCCCCAAACCCGTCACTGAAACAGCCACTAAGCCTACTTCGGAAAAAGCCACAAAGCTCTCCACTGATCAGGCCTGTAAACCATCAGTTAAGGATGTTGGGAAACCTGCGGATCCTGCAAAGGTAGTGAAGGTTACATTTATGATAGACTCTTTTCATGCCCATATTTTACATCATTAGTTACATTGGGGAAGAAACTAATTTTTTTATTATACGTTGGGTTTTTTTTTAATCCTTATTAATTTTACATCTTACAAGTGTAACAATAGATAACAGTTAAATTGAATTGAATACAACACTTGAATTTCTATCATATTCAACATTAAAACATTACAATTTTTAACCCATTCCCTCCCAATCCAACTATAACCTATGTGTTCACAAAACTCATATACAATATTCTTTATTATTGTTCTAAATATTTAATAAAATTATAAAATCCCTCCCCAACCCTTCCTTCTTATTGCATTTATAATGGAAAAATGGTATTTATTCATTACAATATCTTGTCAATGGCCCCCAGATTTTATTAAAATTATTATAGTTCCCTCTTTGTATAGCAATTGCTCTTTCCATTTTATAGATGTGACATAATGAATTCCACCAGAAGCAATAATTGAGTCTATTCCAGTTCTTCCAATTAAATGTGATTTGTTGTATGGCGACTCCTGTCATGATCAATAAAAGCTTATTATTGTTAGACGAAATTACAATAATACAAAATGGAAACTGTACATAAAATTTTTTCTCCAGTGTTTGCTCCTCACATATTCCCTTCTCCTCAACCCCCCATACAAACCGCCATAGCGTAAACACATTATACTAAAAAAAGCATACCAAATGATCAATGGTTTTGACTCTTATAACCCCCATCATAAACTCAGAAAATACTTATACCTTATCCCTCTCTATACACTCCCTCCCTCTGTAGCATGCGACACATTAAATAACTTCTAACATATGTAACTCCCTAATCTGAAAGCAATTTAGCGTCAAACTGCATGCTCTGGATGACAAGGAGTATTCCAAATCAACAAAAATGCTTTTTATGTCCTAGAAAATTTACGAGCATCTCTTGATTCTCATAACATTAATGTATGAAACTTATTCTGCCAGTGTCAAAAAGAAGTTTGAGAAGTTGCTAAGAAATAAATGAATATCCTTCCTAGATACCCCGTAATGGCAGTCTGTAACATGTAAAGCCATCTTGGGAGCACCATCATTTTATACAAACATTTCCTCCCAGATAAAGACAGTGGAAGGTAACTCCAGCTATCTAATTATTTTCTAATCTCATCTAACAATTTATCCACATTTAGTCTATGCAAACAGGAGATCTCCATAGTCAAAATTATCCTAAAATAGTGAAAAGACCTTGGAGCCCATTTCAGTGCGAATGCATCTTCCCAATGCATTCACAGTGAGTCTGAACTTAATAAAGCTTCAAACTTAGATAAGTTTAACTTAAACCCTGAAAAATCACCAAAGTTTCTAAAAGTGTCTAAAAGTGCCAGGCTCCGTTATGTGAACTAAAAGTTTGTTTTTATTTTTAAAGGCAAAATATAACTAATCACTAACCCATGTAGCTGCTATTGTATGAGGGCTGAATGAAAAGTAATGCCTCCAGTATTGATGTGTTACATGTGTTCATTTGATCTTTGAAATCTCTTCTCTTACCTCAGTTGACAAGAAGTATCTGTGTGAAGAGACTGTTTTGTCATTGCTTCTGAAATAGAAGCATGCAGTGAGCACTCATTGGCACAATTTAAGCAATATGCCATGATATTCTTTCTGACTGTTGAAAGAATCCCTTCAATTGAAATTCATTACCACATGCCGGTTGTTTATGGGGATGACTGTGTTGAGGTATTATACATTATGAGGCCAAAAAAATGTAAAGATTGTGGACCAGGAAGGGCTGATTTGTGTGATCAAAATCATAGTGGACGACCCATGACTGTAATAGATGAGGTCAAGAAACTTGTAAAGAACAATTGGAGAATCTCTCAAAGGGAAATTGCTGACACACATGGCATTTCACAGGACACTGTGAGTTTAGATATCCAAGAATATCATTAATGTAAGGTTTGTGATAGATTCCTTACATGCTGATTGCAGAAATGAAAGCTTCAAGATGTGAAATATTGCATTAATTGTTGTCCTGATATGAGAATGAAGATGAGGAATTTCTTCAGAAGATCATGGCAGCTGATGAAATGTGGGCTTATCATTATGAGCCAGAAACAAAGTGCCAATCCATGAAGTATCGCCACAAAGGTTCATTTTCAAAACACAACCTTCTGCAGGAATAATCGTGGTTACAGTCTTTGGTGTTGCTCACATGGATTTCCTCGAACATGGTACAAACCATCAACTCAGAGAGTTACACTTGCAACCCTGAAAACTTTGGGAAAAATGATTGAGAAGACTTAGGAAGCACAAAAAGGAAATTTTTTTGCAACGTGATGGTCCTAGGCCTCACCCAGAACAAAATACCACAGAGGCAGTTGGGAAGATGGGTCTTGGTCTTACCCCATCAACCATACAGCCGATATTTAGCACCATATGATTTTCATCTTTTTCCAAAATTGAAAGAATATCCTTGGGGGCATCTGTTAGTCTCAGATGAAGAGATGGAAAGGACTCTGAGCAACTGGTTCAAGAGACAAGATGTACAGTTCTATAACAGCTTTCAAAAACTTGACCATCATTGGCAGAAATTTGTGGCGAATAGTGGTGACTATGTGGAAAAATAAATACGTGTTATAAAAGAACACGTTTCAAGTATTATTTCTGTTTTTTTCTTCATTACAATATCTTCATTTAAACAAACATTATGGAGGAGGAATGAAGATGAGCAGGTTGGAAGGAAATGGGAATCCTTGGACAACATGCTGGAAAAATAGTAAATAACTATCGCTGCAGAATTTCATGTGTGTTGGAAATAGGTTTCACCTAATGAAACCTCATAATTATACAATTAAATGGAACAAATGCTAAAGCAAATACCTTCAAGTCAAATTCATGTGTAAGAAACATAGAAGTCTACTCTGCCTTATCCCAATTATATTATACTCCTTGGAGCAATGTACTATGTGGGGGGAGACAGTCCATTGTTTCTGAGGGCTCTCTGCAAGCATCCATTCCCCAGAACCCCCCTAAGTATCAACACCACTCCCAAAGTAGTCCCCATCTTTGGGCCTACCTTAATAATGCCATGCTGTCTCCAGATTCAAAATGAAAGCCATGACTTCTAGCGGTAGTCTTGCATTAGCACAAGGGTCAGCTGGAAGATAAATAGGAAATAGCTCCCTACTCCCTGATCCATTAAAACCAAATAGCTCCGTCCCCACTCCTCAGATCTTCAATTAATTTAAGCATGCAAGACTCATCTGTACCATCCCCTTGAATCCCAATTCTAAAAGAACAGCTCATAATCCCCCTCCATCTGATCCTTAAATAGCTCAATCATACCTCAGCTCTTCTTGTACCAGGGTCTCCCTGGTGGGCCTTAGAGGACAAAAACAATCATTGGTCACTGCCTCAATACAAATGGCTCCTACTGTCCCCAGTGGTAATCTTGATGTACTACTACTAGGAGGTCAAACTGCCAAATAAGAGGGTGAAGAGTGGCAATTATGTTTTAAAGGATCAAGTGGGAGGGAGGGGGGCAGTCATCAAGTTTATTAAAAATTTGTTATACCGCTTAATCTAAAATTCAAAGCGGTGTACAATAAAATTCATTATCAGCGTACAATGACATAAAAACAATTGATTAAAAACAGAACATATCATTACAGGGGATTTGTCCGTAAAAACATGTCAGTAAAAACAAACATACATACATCAGTCAAAGAAAAGTAACAAGAGGAAAAAGGGGAGAACTACAATCAATAAAGGAAAGAACAAATAAGGGAAAAACAATAAGGAGAGGGTATCCTTTGTTACTGCACTGGCCTTTTTAACTTACTCCCAGGGAGAACTGGCTCCCACATTACCAGGTCTGTGCTCTTATGGCAACACTATTTCTTTAGGCAAACTGTACAAGCTGTGCTATTCATTATTTAACTTGCATTTTTGGTTAAAAGAAAAACTCCCCTTGCATTTTGTATTGCCATTAGGCAACTTAGTAAACAGATGCCTTATTTTTCAATGTTGGTGATTGTGTTGGTTCTGTTTCAGGTAAAAGAACAGTCCTCTTCAGCAAAACCAGATTCCATAAAGACAAGTACAAGTTAAACTTGTTAGGTAAGAGTATTTTTTTCCAAATCTATAATATTTGTAACACAGCCGGTCCCAGATACAGGGGTGGAAGCTGAAGTTTTATTCTTGTAATTGATAAAATAGACCCTTGATGGCACTGAAAACACACTCCAGAAACAAAGTAGCTGCTCGCCAGAGTTTGCTTTTAATTTTCTGAGATACACAGCTCAACTCAATATAGGATAAAATACTAATTCATGGTCTACTGTGTGTTTAGTGTGGCTTCTGACTATAGATCAATTATAGACTCTACTTTTCTCCCTTTTCTCTGCCTAAGCTAGTGTGCAGACCTCTCACTGCTGGGTTTGTAAATGGCTTCCTAGGGAAAAATGCTTGAGTCCCTGAATAAATTTGGGTAAACCATTCTGAGATCCCATGGGCGAACGGTATAGAAAATTGAATGAATAAATAACTCATAGGACATATCCCTGTGCATAGAGTAGCAGAGATCCCATTCGGACAGGTCCAAAAATGGTTTGCAGTCTATTCACCAAGCAAAAACTTAGGGATGTTGCTGTTACCCCATATTAGAACTTCCACAGTTACAGTACTTCAAGTAGTTTAGTTCTAATGTGTTAAAATATTTGCTATACTGCCTTTCACAAAGTAAGCAACAGAGCACCTTACAAATAGAAACATACCATATCAAATTCATATTCAAAACATCACTAAATAAAACAGAAATGAACAAACACACAGCTGTCTTCTGCTCACTTGGCTGTCTGTGCAGTCACCAGGTAGTTGGGCTGACTGCAGGGAGGAAGCAGAGGGACCGGAAGATCTCAAAATCAGACAGCGAGGGAAACATCAGGTAAAGGGAGCTTGCTGGGAGAAGACTAAGGGGCATGGGGACACAGGGGGACTGGGTGGCATGAGGGCGAAAGACGAGAGTAATATAGAGGTACCACAAGGCGAGGGGGATCAAACAGAGGCTCAAGGGGTGATAGCCCAGGAGGGGGCCGGTAGGGCTAGAAATCCCAGAGGAAAAGCAGGGAAGTGGGGTGGCAGGAATGTGGGGAAACTGAAAGCTAAGAGGGTAAAGGCTGAGGGCAAAGCAGAAGCGCAGAGAGCGGGAAAACTGCCAGAAATCCAAGGGCAAGTGGCCCAGATAAATGCAGAGGTGGAAGAAAAACGACGGGACCTGCGGTGCTTATACGCAAATGCAAGAAGCCTCACGGCCAAGATGGGTGAACTAGAAGTCGTGGCCAGGGAGGAGGACCTGGATATAATTGGAATTGTAGAAACCTGGTGGACAGAGGAAAACCAATGGGATGTAGCGCTGCCGGGGTACAAGCTCTATAGGAGGGAGAGGACCCACAAGAGGGGGGGAGGCATAGCACTATATATAAAGGACTCTATCCACTCGATCGGGATGGATATGGCAACGAAGACAGAGGGGCTGGAATCGCTATGGGTCAAATTACCGAGAAACAAGGGTGCGGCCATAAAACTGGGGCTGTACTATCGACCACCTGGCATGCCAGAGGGAGTCGGACATGACTTGGAAGCGGAATTGAGACAGGAGTGCAGGACTGGAAGTGTAACAGTGATGGGGGACTTCAACTACCCGGGGATAGATTGGAGTACGGGTCACTCCAACTGCACTAGGGAGACAGGATTTGTAGAAGCGGTGAAAGACTGCTTCATGGAGCAACTAGTCAAAGAACCGACGTGAGGGGGTGCTACTCTCGACCTCATCCTAAACGGATTAGGGGGGCCAGCGAGAGGGGTAGAAGTGGGAGGACCACTAGGCAACAGTGATCATAACATGATTAGATTCACACTAGAAAGAGGGACACCCGTGGTTAGGAGGACTGCAACAACTGCGCTGAACTTCAAGAAAGGGAACTATGCTGCTATGAGGGAAATGGTGGGGAGGAAGCTCAGAAACATCTTTAGGATGGAGATTGTGGGAAGCGCCTGGACCCTATTCAGGGACACCCTGCAGAAAGCGCAGAGAATGTACGTCCCCAATTTCAGGAAAGGCTGCAAGAACAAACGATCAAAGGACCCGGTTTGGATGTCAACAGAAGTAAAAAGGGCGATAAAGGACAAAAAAGTATCTTTCGGGAGGTGGAAAAAGGACCCAACAGAGGAAAATCACCAGACGCATAGGAAATGCCAAAAGGAATGCCACCGAGAGGTAAAAAAAGCAAAGGGGAAATACGAAGAGGGGCTGGCCAGGGAGACGAAAAACTTCAAGGCATTCTTCAGTTACGTTAAGGGAAAGCGACCAGCGAGAGAGGAGGTGGGGCCGTTGGACGATGGGGACAGGAAGGGAGTGATTAAGGAGGATAAAGAGGTAGCTGAGAGGTTGAACACGTTCTTCTCGTCTGTTTTCACGAGCGAAGACACAACTAATATACCGGACTCAGAGGAGCTCATGAGTGGGGGACAGGCTGAAAAATTAGAGCACATAGAGGTAAGTAAGGAGGATGTCCTCAAACAGATAGACAGATTAAAATGTGGCAAATCACCGGGCCCGGACGGGATCCACCCAAGGGTTCTGAAGGAACTAAGACAGGAAATAGCGGGCACAATCCAACATGTTTGCAACCTATCCTTGAAAACTGGTGAGGTACCAGAGGACTGGAAAGTGGCAAATGTCACACCTATCTTCAAGAAGGGATCGAGGGGTGACCCCGGGAACTACAGGCCGGTGAGCCTGACTTCAATTATAGGGAAGATGGTGGAAGCTATGATCAAGGACGGCATTTGCGAGCACATCGAGAGGAATGGCCTACTGAGAACAAGCCAGCACGGATTCTGCAAGGGAAGACCATGCCTAACGAACCTTCTGTACTTCTTTGAGGGAATAAGCAGTCGGGTGGACAATGGGGAGCCCATAGACATCATTTACCTCGATTTTCAAAAGGCTTTCGACAAGGTGCCACATGAAAGGCTACTTAAGAAGCTGTGGAGCCACGGGGTGGGAGGGGATGTGCACAGATGGATCAAGCACTGGTTATCAGGTAGACTGCAGAGGGTCGGAGTAAAGGGTCAATATTCTGACTGGCGGGGAGTCACGAGCGGTGTGCCACAGGGATCGGTGCTGGGGCCGTTACTCTTTAATATATTCATCAATGACCTGGAAAGGGAGGTAAAGTGTGAGGTTATAAAATTCGCAGACGATACCAAACTGTGCGGCAGAGTTAGGACCAGGGAGGAGTGTGAGGACCTGCAAAGGGACCTGGACAAGCTGGAAGACTGGGCAAACAAATGGCAAATGCGCTTCAACGTGGACAAATGCAAGGTCATGCATATAGGGAAAAAGAACCCGCTGTTCAGCTACAAATTGGGGGGGGTATTGTTGGGAGACAGCAGACTCGAGAGAGACTTGGGTGTGCTGGTGGATGCATCACTGAAGCCATCTGCACAGTGCGCGGCAGCCTCGAAAAAAGCCAACAGGATGCTGGGCATCATAAAGAAGGGCATAACAACCAGAACACAGGAAGTCATCATGCCACTGTATCGAGCGATGGTGCGCCCACATCTGGAATACTGCGTTCAGTATTGGTCGCCGCACCTCAAGAAGGACATGGCGGTACTTGAAAGAGTCCAAAGGAGAGCAATGAGAATGGTAAGAGGGCTGGAACACTGCCCATACGCCGAGAGGCTGGATAGGCTGGGGCTCTTCTCACTGGAGAAAAGGAGGCTCAGGGGAGATATGATAGAAACCTTCAAGATCATGAGGGGCATAGAGAGGGTGGATAGGGACAGATTTTTCAGACTGAAGGGGACAGCTAATACGAGGGGGCATTCTGAGAAACTGAAGGGAGATAGGTTCAAAACAAACGCAAGGAAGTTTTTTTTCACCCAGAGGGTCGTGGACACTTGGAATGCATTACCGGAGGAAGTGATCAGGCAGAGTACGGTCCAGGGATTCAAACAGGGATTGGACGGATTCCTGAGGGATAAAGGGATCATGGGATACTGAAGGAGGAGCTGGGATGTAACACAAGTATAGAAAGTTAACCAGGTAATGAGTAAAAACCAACCAGGTCGTGCATGTGAAAGACCGGAGGGCTAGGGCTTCGATAGGAAGGCAGGACTCAAATGGGAAGCCAAAGTGGCAAGGGAGCCCCTTCTGATGATTCTGACTGGTCGTGACCTGTTTGGGCCGCCGCGGGAGCGGACTGCTGGGCAGGATGGACCTGTGGTCTGACCCGGCGGAGGCACTGCTTATGTTCTTATGTTCTTATGTCACTAATCCAGTGAATGAAACTGCAAACAGGGGATCTTAGGAGTGTACAGTAATAATAATCTGTTACCAGTGCTACTGAGTAGAAATAATCTAAAAGTAAATCCAGATAAAACAGAAAATAATCTAAAAGTAAATCCAGATAAAACATAGCTCATTTGGTAGAAGAATGGGATAATCTCATTCAGGGAATTCCCCAACGTGTAGAAATTATTCTTTTATGCCTAATACCCATGCTAAGACGTTTGGGCATTATTTGGGATTCCAAACAACATAGTACCGAGTGTGTTCAACCTCATAAGATCTAAACAAAGAATTGGCTAAACAGTCTTCATCCCTTAAAGGGAATGTAAGGGCTAGAAACTGATCATTTAAATAATGGACATCAGTATGAGCCTTTCAAGGATAAACGAGGGAATATAGACTCGGGAAATAACTCATAGGTGACTAGCACCAGACATAAGTCTTCTCCCTTGATGGTAATGTTAATAAGGCATTCATCGTATATTCACATTGGTTAGAGTGGTTATATTGAAAAGGACTAAATGATATATGGGGCAATTCTTATTTAGACTTATGTCTGGTGCTAGTCACCTATGAGTTATTTCCCGAGCCTATATTCCCTCATTTATCCTTGAAAGGCTCATACTGATGTCCATTATTTAAATGATCAGTTTCTAGCCCTTACATTCCCTTCAAGGGATGAAGACTGTTTAGCCAATTCTTTATTTAGATTGTTTTGGACATTTATTGGCTATATTAGTCCTTAGGATTTTGTTTTTCAACTTCATAAGATGTCAGAGGATTACTGAATGAAAACCATCTTTCATCAAGATTCCTGATGCAGGCCGAAACATAATGTGTCAAGTCTTTAAATCAATAAATTTATAGAACACAGAGGTTGCCTTTGCTGTTTTTCCTTTGAATCTCCTTTTTAAAATAGGTCAGGAGTAGGCACCTTCCTGCCCAGTTAACCACAGCATCCTTTCTTAGTTATCTTCATGATCTCTCTAAATTTCAAGATTTGTTTGTTATCTGGATAAATTCTGTCTACCTTTATTTTATTGAACTTATCACGATAGCATCCTGCAATCTAATATCTGTCTAACCTTTAGTATGTGAAGACATTTGATTTGGGGGAGGGAGAGAGGAGAGGGATATTCCCAGATAGCTACAGTTGTAAAATTTGATGTTTGGGTAATACTTGGCAAAAAGGAAAACACTTGGCACAACCTGAGAAAAGATATTTTGAGTAATCAACCGTGGGGCAACTATAGATGCTCCATTTTATGCAGGCTATTGTGCCTGGAGACACACATCCAAACATACACCCAGTCCAGTAGTTTTTCTATTAGATAGTGAGCCACAAAGGAGACAAGGAATTGCTGATTACTTGGAAAATGGGAATCAGTTGGTGGATCAGGATTTCTGCCCTATCAAGCCTTCTCAAACTCAGTTTCATTGCCAAATGGGGTCATGTATGCTACATTCAGGGTCGTAATCCTGGGACAGTGTTTCTGATATTCCTCGACAGGGTAGCCAGGAATTCTATAGGAGCAACCATGTGGTCATGGCCAAAAAAAGATTGGTAAACTCTGATGTTAAAAACTCGTTCATCTTAAATTAGAATAATTTGATTTCAAAGGCAGCTTTTTTTTCTTCTACAGGTGTGGTCTTCAAATCCGTGACTTTTGTCTGGAATCTCGCTGCTTGAAATTTCTTTGGAGGATGAAAGATCATTTGTGAAGAACTTCTACAGCTCCTGGTGCAGCTGATTATTTGGGATAGCTTCTGTAGCTGGAAGTTTTAAGCACATTTAAAAAAAGAAAACCTGCTATTTTCCTAGCTACTCATCTTCTTTAATATTAAACTGTTTTCATTTTTATTTGAATTTTCTTTAGTTTTGGGAAGGAAAGGATGCACTATATTTGTAACAAATGTATATTGTCAGGACTTTTTCATGGCGGTAGCAAACCCGCCCTATAAAGTTTTGCTTACATTTTTCACATAGTGAATACAGTTCTTAAACTTTCCTTAGCAGCACTTACCCTCTTCGAAAGGGATTGACATGCTGGAAAAGACAAGTGCAATGGGGTAATTTTGTTGTTCATGACATGTAATCCCCCTGCCTGTGAAGGCTACAGGCCAATGAGGAACAGTGGAAGAAGGGGGCCTCAGAGTATAGTGTTCTTAAAAATATGCTTCCAGGTTTTTCTTGAAACATGTAAATAATTTGTGTATTTTTTTTTTTTTTTAAGTCTTGGGCTAAAGGACATTTGGTATCTCGGGTGGAGCACTGATGTTAATCTTTTGTATCCAGCATTAATGCTAACAGAGGTGGTATGGTAATATTGGGAAACACAGCCCCCATAATTATGAGAACCTGAAAAATATCTAGACAGTGCCTTTCTGTACAGTGGACTATACCTACTTTTGCTCCCTTGCCTTTTAACAAGTGAAGTGTTCAACAGTGTATTGCTGTGTGCAGTGGCTGCTATCCAAAAATGCCTTCATCATTATTAGCAGAAGTTAAGGACTACACAAAGCTAAGTCAAATGCTAAAAAATAATCACAACTTGCTTAACAGTACATGATCTGCAATTTACATCCGTCTGTTTCAGGAGCAAAAGATAAGAGTCTATGTTGCACACTAATAAAGGTTTTGGAATGTTAGCGTTTGTACTGTTGTGTTTTTTATCTCTCCTGTATTGCATTGATAATGACCTTTAATCCATTTTTAGAATGTTGTATTTGTTTCAAGACTTTTGAGTCGGATTTTTTTCTTCAGCCCTTGAGGGCCACCGAAAGCCTCTCCCCCCAGCGACTTCCTAGGCGGAGGAAGTTTCTGCCATCTTGTCCCTCCTTCCCCCGCCCGACGCCCTTAGAGCCCCTGCTTCCTCCAGTCACCGGGGATCGCTGAAAGCCTCCTACCAGTGCAGGTTACTTATCTGGCTGCCTCTGCCCAACTTTAACTGGGTGTTGCGACCCAGTTCTACCCCCCCCCCCCAGATCACTGAAACCACGCGGATCTCAACCAGAGAAGGGCTACTGGCCGGTTTTCAACCGCCCTCAGTCCCAGCTCTCCCACAGCTCTCTTCTTTTGCTCCTGCATTGAACCTTACAGTCACTTTCCAGCCACTAACCAACAACAAGTCACCCCCCACTACCAAACTCCTATGCACACTATTACTTCTCTCCCTACTCACAACAAACTGGAGAACAGCAGGCCACCACTTTTCACCAATACCAATAGTGACAACAACATACAGGCAGACACTATCACCCAAGAAACTTCACCAGACAAGAAACCTAATAGAATGCACAACAGCCTCACAAGAAAGCATCCCACCCACTTGGGGATGAAAACCACCCCCCAACACAAAGAAGTCGGGTCATAAACTCCCCCATACACCCAAGAACCTCCTTCACCCACAGATTAGCCCCAACTACCACAAACATCTTTTCTCAATCCCCTGTGCATACATGAACATAAGATCAATCAGCCCAAAGGCAGACCTAATAAAAGACTGGATAGTTAATGAACAGCTAGGCTGCCTTTTCCTATCCGAAACCTGGCTATCCTCCTACTCGGACCCAAGCATTACAGAATTTTGCCCCAAGGGATACAAACTTGAATTAGTCTGCCGAGAAAAAAAGCGAGGGGGCGGTTTGGCCATCCTAGTAAAAAACAACCTTACCATCACTGTCCTAGACAAACACTCCACCCCACAATCAGACCTGCTTGCCGTCCAAATTTCCAGTAACTCACTCAAAGACACCCTTACCTGCATCCTCTGCTACATAGCTCCAGGAAAATGGAACACCACAAAACACGATCTCGAAGATTTCATCTTCCGGAACTCATTAACCTGCTCCTCGGAGACATAAATCTCCACCTAGAAGACACCTCTTCCAAACAAGCTTCTGGCATAATTTCATACAACGCACTCTCTTACTAAATTCTATATCCTCAACCCACACATGAAAAAGGCCACCAACTTGATATTGCAGCCTACATGTCACAACACCCCCACGCACCGAACATTCATATCTCCAATGGGGCCTGGCACCCCTCCCTCTGGTCTGACCACTTCAAATTCACCTTCAACATCAACTGGACTCAAAGCACAAACAAGCACGAAACCCACAAAACCTCCTTCAAAACCCGACCAAAAATCGACCCTTCTACATTCTGGACCACAGTAGACCCATTAATCGTCTCCATAGACCACGATGTATTCATTCACCAGTGGCGCTCGCTGAGCGAAACAACCTTGAACGGTCTAGCCCCAGAAAAGACAAAACACAAACTCTGCAGATCTTCAGACAAATGGTTCGACACAGAACTTCTTCAACTAAAGAGACACTGCAGACAACTAGAAAGAGCATGGCAAAAAAAGAACCAAGAACCAACCAAAGTAGCTTGGAGAAACCTAATAAAACAATACAAGATCAAACTTAAGGAAAAACGAAGAGCTTATTACTCCAAACTAATAGGCACAGAATCCTTAGACACAAAGAAACTCTTCCAACTTGTGAAGAACCTCACCGACACTCAACCATTCCTAACCACTCAAGGAATCCACCCTCCAACGGCCACCCAACTAGCGGACCATTTCAAGAATAAGATCGTCAATATTAGAGCCTCCTTCAACAACTCACCGTCCCTCCTAGACGAGATCATAATAAACCCTACAACAGATGAAGCCACTGCAGCTGACAGGCATTGGTCCAACTTTACAAAGGTGCAATGGCTGGACATGAACAGACTCTACAGAAAATACAGTCGAGCGTCATGTGACCTGAACAACTGCCCGTCATATCTACTGACAAACGTATCCCCCAAATTTAGAGCTTGCCTCTTGCAATGGATCCAAACAACTCTCACGGAAGGCCAATTCCCACAAGACCTAGGGGAAATCATAATCACCCCAATACTGAAAGATCCCAAAGGACCAATAGACACCCCCTCCAACTACAGACCCATCGCCTCAATTCCATTATATGTTAAACTAATAGAAGGTCTGGTTGCCAAATACCTCACCAACTACCTTGAAGACCACAACCTACTCCACCCAACTCAATCGGGGTTCAGATCTAACTACAGCACCGAGACACTGCTAGCTTCCCTTCTAGATATAGCCAGACAGCACCTTAGCAAAGGAAGAAGGATGCTGATAATTCAACTCGACCTCTCTGCCGCATTCGACCTGGTCGACCACACCATACTTTGTTAGATATTAGAAGCAATAGGGATCTCAGGCGAAGTATACAACTGGTTTCAAGGATTCCTTAAAACAAGAACATACAGAGTAAAAACAAAGGATCTTATATCGGAGCCTTGGACCAACCCCTGCGGAGTACCCCAAGGTTCCCCACTGTCACCCATGCTCTTCAATCTTTACATTTCCTCCCTCGGTACCCTGTTAGACAAACTCAAAGTAACTTCATTCAGCTATGCAGATGATATCACCATACTCCTCCCCTTTGACACACAAGACCCCACCAAATCAGGCACCCTGGAAAAAACTCTAGAAGCAGTGGAAAAATGGATGACAGAACATAAACTGAAGCTCAACCCAGATAAAACTAAATTTCTACTGCTTGAAAAGGACAAAACCCCTTCTATAACTGAGCTAGAAATAAAAACCACCAAATATCCCCTACAACCCACTCTCAAACTCCTTGGAGTAACAGTAGACAGAGGTTGCACTCTTCAGATGCAAATCAACAAAATCACACAAAAAGCTTTCTTCACCATGCGCAACCTTCGCAAAATCAGAAAATTCTTTGAAAAAGAACAATTCAGACTCATAGTTCAATACCTAGTCCTAAGTCTATTGGATTACTGCAATATCCTCTACCTTTCTTGTCCTACCTACCTAATAAAACAACTACAGACCGTGCAAAACACTGCCCTCAGAATGATCTATTCCCTTGGAAAATTTGACATCACCAACGCCTTCCTAGACTCACACTGGCTTCCAATACAAGCCCGCATCCAATTCAAACTATACTGTATGTTATTCAAAACCTTAAACGGAACAGCACCCACCCACCTAAACAACCGTCTAAACAGGAACCTCTCAACCAGACAGAGGAGAACCCAATCCCCTTTCTCCTTCCCCCCTTTTAAAGGAACTAAACGCAAAAAGATGTATGACAACTTACTTGCAACACATGCAGCTAAATTAGACCCCTCCATCACCAACCTACTGACAGCATCAACTGACCTCAAGGCTTTCCGCAAAGAAATCAAGACCCTACTATTCAAGAAATTCACCCAAACGTCCTAATCCCTTCCTTTTCCCCTCTCTCCCCCTCTTAGAATCTACTCATCAAAATTGCTTTAGACCTTACGCCTTAATTGTAATTTGTATTTCTCTTCCTGGAAATGTCCAGTTATCGTTCTGATGTAATCTGCTTAGAACTGAAAGGTACAGGCGGAATATAAGCCAGTAATGTAATGTAATGTAAGTTTATTTAAAAACTAGTGTTTAAGCCTGTTACATTAATGGGTGCTAGTAAAGCCTCCTTCCCTCACATGTCCCCTATTTTCAGCCCCAGCTCCAAACCCATTTTTACCCCCCCCCCAGCCCCCTTTTCTCACCAGCATCATTTCCCTCCCCCTCCATTTCCCTGCGCAGCAGCATTTCCCTCCCCCACCCCACTTCCCTGTACAGCAGCACCTCTGCAAGTCACCAGCTTCACTTGGAGAAACTGTTGCCACAGTTTCTCATGCACATCTCTGCCCCTTCTCGCCTACTCCCCCAATCCGTACTCATCTTAAAACCCCTTGCCTAAATCCTTACCAGACATCATCTGCAAAGATCTCTTACCCCTCTTCTCTGCTCCCAGTATTCACCTAAAAACCGTTCTCTAGCCCTTTTGCTCTATCCCAGCCCTCCTCTCCGTGTAACCTTTGATTGAACCCCTCCTCCTTAAACCATTCACTTGGAGAGTATACTACCGTAACCCCTCCTCTTCTGACTTGTGCACTAACCTGAAAAAGCCCTCTCCTACCACAGTCCTTCACACCTCCTGTGCTCACCTGGAGAAGCCCTTGCTGCAGCTCTGGCCCATGTACGGTTTGCCCACGGAAAACAAAACCAAAAAAGAGTGAAGCTGAGTTGCCATGGTGAGGGGCAGAGGCGGGCAGGAAGGAGGAGACTAACGGTTGAGGCTTGGGAAGGCGACAGCAGGACTCTGCATTTGCTCCCTCCGCCGCCATCCGCGTCTCCTCATGGCCCAATGGCATCTCACAAGCTGGACTGCGACATGGGTAAGGTGAAGGCCATTTACGGCTGTTGTGTGGTGACGTAGTAAGCGCGCATGCACACTCACGCTGGCCACAGCCTGACAGATCAGGGAACACGGGGTAAGAGTGCGCATGCACGCTTAGTGTTTTATTATAGTATATTTGATTTGATTGCAAAATCATAATCCAATGCGATTTACAAATAATAATAAAATCGGGGTAAAAAAGAAAAACACATTAATTAAACCAAACGGTTAATACAACTTTTGAACAACCAAACACAAAAGGGGGGGGGGGGGAAAGGACCACTTTTACAGCAGAATCCCTACTCTTGTCATCTGCATTTTACCACAGTAACTTATGTTTGAATCTGTTTTCTCCTTTACCACCCCCCTCCCCATTTCCTTTTTTCCTAGAAATTTTTGAGCGTATTAAGCATCTCATGGTAGAATGAATGCTGTGAGCCTGTACACCTCCTTTGAGCTGCTGCTGTCTTCTCAATGCCTATACCGAGGTGTGGCCTTTATAAGGAAACACAGCACTCTCCTTAGGTTTTCAGCCATTAACCTCACCAGTTCATTAGCTTTTCCCACTGCTTTTTCACATTGACTGGCAATTTCCTAGGTCTTCCTCCTGTTTGGCAAATGCTAGTTTACATCTACTGGATTTTGTGCCCCCCAAATGTATTCAACTGGCTTTTGCATCTACACACAGGTTCTAAGTTCTCAAGAACTGGTGTCCTTTACAGTAAAGTGCCTTGTTTGCCAGACAGCGAAATACATAAGATTCTGCAGCCAAAGAGTTTGTGAAAGTATAAATGCATTTTTAAAAAAAAATTCCATCGTTATTGAAATTTTTAGTGTTAAATAACAAGACCATTATTAACCTAAATGTTCTTTCAGAAAACAGCAAACTGCAACAAAGCTTCTTAGTTGTGGTATAAATTATACAGATTAATGTAAATAAAGGCTAAAGCCATAAATAACCAGTGGATCCTCAGCCAATCAGTCATTCCTCCCCATCCAGTCCCTCCACAGGAGTAGAGAATAGGCATGCACACATTGCTCCAAAACACAACTCATTTACTTCATACAAAACCAGTAGTGAACCCAGAAACTGGATTGCAGCAGCATCAGGGATGTTGCCACAGGGGGGCTGAAGAGTGTAGATATCTGCCAAAGCAATGAGCAACTATTTGTGCAGCACTCGCCGCTACAGTAAGGGTCTGGGAAATATTAAATTAAGTTGTAGCTATGAAAGGTTTGGACACTGGGAGAGGTTTGGCACCACAATAAGGTACTGACTGTGCTTACTTCCATTCACCTTGGACCTCAATGTGTCACACAAGCTGTTCCTGCCAAACATGCAGTTTTCATTATTAGAGCCCCCTCTTCTGTCCCTAATTACTTCAGTAGACAGATTGCTGAGTTAGCACATGGGTTTTCAACCCAGCCCCTCCAGGACACCCAACCAGTCAGGTTTAAGAATATTCATAGTATGCACAAGAGAAATATTTGCATGCCCTACCTCCATTCTATGCAAATCTATCTCATGCATTTTTTCATTGTGGGTATCTTGAAACCCTGACTGGCTAGGTGTGTTGTGAGGATTGGGTTGAGAACCACTGAGTTAGAGACTGCTTCTGCTGCTCATATGGATGGTCATTCATTCATTACTGTACTGTCAGGCTGATGTAAATATTTGCTGCTTTTGTTACATGTTTGGGTGGTTGCACTTTCCTTCCTACCCAGTGTATCACAAAGGATATTAGCAGGAAGGGTTCAAGAAATTTGTGCACATAAAGTTTACACAGCCAATAACGGGCACGTATAGGCTGCTATTCATGGGCGTGGTGCTCATTTTTGCTAAGCTCTAGCCTAGGCCTTCTCAAACCAGTCCTGAGGACCTGTTATAGAAACATGATGGCAGATAAAGGCCGAATGGCCCATCTAGTCTGCCCATCTGCAGTAACCATTATCTTATTAGGATGCCCACAATGAAGATGTATGCGATCAGTTTGCATACAATAGAAAATAGAGGCAGACAAATTGTTTTTATGCATATTCATTATGGCAGTGGTCTTGGCTAATTTTTTAGTCAGGACTACTTTGGACCCAAATGAGCTGAAGGAGAGCTGCCAAATATCTTCCCATGCAAGGCTGTGACACTATTGTCCAGTGTCTGTTAGTGACATCTGCCATATAAGTCTTGTCTTCAAACTTGTTATTGAGGTTCTTGAAGCAGGCAATTTTTTTTCTCCCATGAACTTGGGTAGAAAGCCAAAGAGTAGCAGAAAAAAACCCAAGAATAATGATGAAGGCCATCTTTGGTCCACTGACTTTGCATTGAAGCACACTGCCTGATGAGCTAGTCTGAACAACTGACTGGCTCTGGAGTGCCCAGCACAGGTTGGCAAAACCCTTCTCTAGGATTGCAGTTCCTCTCTGCCAATGGTTCCCAAATCTGGTCCTATAGTCAGGTTTTTAGGATTCCACGATGAATATTCATGAGTGATACCTGAATGCAGTAGAAGCAAATTCTGGGTATAGTGGAGGGTAGATTCTGTAGTGGGGAAGATGCTAAGGAAGTAAAATAGATATATATAAAAAGGCAGCTGGGTAATGAATGCCTAGGAAAAGGGAAAAGAGGCAAGAAGGCAGAACTGAGGACATAGTGATGTTGGCAACAGGGACAGAGGGAAAATCCTGAAAACCTGAATGGATTACGGCCCTCAAGGACCAGAGTTGCCCATGTCTGATCTATAGTCATGCACAAACAAGGAGCAGGCAAGGCTGACTTCCAGGAATCTGCCTCAGGTTCATGGAACAGACCTCGTGCCTCTGACCTCCTCGAGGGCTGCAATCCAGTTGGGTTTTCAGGATTTCCGCAATGAATATGCATGAGATCTATTAGCATACAATGAAAGCAGTGCATGCAAATAGATCTCATGCATATTCATTGGGGAATCCTGAAAACCCGACTGGCTTGCAGCCCTTGAGGGACTTTGACACCCCTGATATAGCCTCTTTTTTAATGACTATTTTTAAACCCCTTCCCTTGTGGGTCATTTCCCTCTTTTTGCCATCACGTTGCTCTCCTTTTATTTTATATATTACTCTTTATTGTAAACTTAATTACAGTAAACCCCTGTGAATTCACGGTTCACAAATCGCGGACTCAGTAATTCGCATGAGGGAGAATCTAGGATTGGGTAAGATTAGCTAAGCATTAGGAATGGAAGTAGGGTCTCAGGCCTTGTATAGGATGGAAAAGTGGGAGATTAGGCTTAGGGCTAGTGGGGACTAAATCAGCAGGTGTTAGGAAGGACAGTGGGAACTCAGTGATTAGTGAGGGTATAAATATATCTGTGTGACTGCAGAAAACTAGGGATAAGAGACAGTTTGAAGTACCTGGAAGGGGTTGGGAGGCAGTTGAAAGGGAGAGGGGGCTGTAGAAGGGGCTGGCCTTTGAAGAATGTGAAAGGATAGAAATAGGGAAGGTAAAAAGAGAGGAAGAGGTAAAGGGGAGCCTAAATGGGGTATGATGTAAAGCAGTGGTCTCAAACTCAAACCCTTTGCAGGCCACATTTTAGATTTGTAGGTACTTGGAGGGCCTCAGAAAAAATAGTTAATATCTTATTAAAGAAATGACCATTTTGCATGAGGTAAAACTCTATAATTTATAAATCTTTTCTTTTGGCTGTCTTAATATTGTAATCTAAAGCTAAAGAGACATGATCAAGAAACTGTTTTATTTTACTTTTGCAATTATGATAAACATACCAGGGGCCTCAAAATAGTACCTTGTGGCCCCCCCAGGCCCCGAGTTTGAAACCATAATGTAAAGGGACTGAAAGTGGAAAGGGGTTGAGTGACAGGGTAGGATGTTGGGAATAATAAAAGGATGACAGGCAGACACAGGTACTTGAAGCTTGGGAGGGAATAGGTACAGAGGGTAGAAATGAGAGATTAGAAAGTGGGTGAAAGATGAGGGGGGAGGGATAAGAAGAGGCTAAAGAAGGAGAGATGGGGAATGGGAAGACTAGGGAAATAAGAATAAAAATGGTATTTAGGCATTTCTTGTTCAGAAGAATGCCTCAGCTTTAAAGCCAAAGGGCGAGTACCAACACTTAAAAAAAAATAAAAAGAATAGCTCAAAACTGTTGCAAAACATTCATTAACAAAAATTATAATAAATGTACCATGGGGACTCCAATTAAGTGGAAAAGAAAGCCTCAGAGATCTATTACAGCAGCGTTTCACAATCTGTAAAACTCAGCTGCCTTATTATAGGCAAAAAAAACCCTCCAACTGTCTCCAATAGTCTCAAAACAGAACAGCAGCAAACTTGTGTACAAGCTCATAACTTATCTGCTGTTGCCAAAGACTGCTGCTGCACACTCTTCAAATGCTTGAAACAATCATTTTCTGGCTTCCAAAATTCCTGACATGAAATCTCATTTCATCATGACAACAGCTGCTTCAGGGGAATATAAACTCACTGTGCACCGACATGGCGGCTTGGAATAGCAGGCCAGGACTGGAACTTAAATCTCCTAAGAATATCATTCTGGCCCCACAAAAAATTCAAAACCTTAAAAAAAAAAAAAAAAAATGTATTCCACTCAGTTCTTTAATTTAAACCAGCTGGCCACACTGCATTCAATGAAAAAAAAAAATCATCTGTTGCTCTTTTTGATGCAGCTGATATTTCAGATTGGATCTGGCTCCCAGGTTGGCGGACGCAGGGATAAGTACACAATATTATAAATAAGTAAATAAAAAGAGAATGGCACATAGCACTTTAAACGCACATTGAAATATATTTAAAATTATTTATGCTTCAAATATTTACGAATGCGGAATAGCCAATGATGAAGGTTACCACGTAATTCTCCCCGCAGGTGCAAACGGTAAAGTGGCAGAGTGGTGGGACTGAGGCTTCCACATACAGTTATTGAAGAATTTAAGAGGTTTTGAATATCTAGTCCTTGCTTGGTGGTATACTATATAAGGAGCTAGCAGGGACAACTCAAAAGATACACCGCTGAGTCTGGGTATAAGAACTGAAAGAATAGTTGCGTTAGTGGGAGGTCGTTATAGTTGCCAAAATGCTGGCCTTCTGATAACGAGCTCAACTTGATACTTCAAAGCTCCCCATTATATACCTTAAGTTCAGTATGACATCATTGGCTGTGTGGGCCAATCAAAACTAACAGAGGTGGTGTTTAAAGTTAGACAAAGAAAATTCTTCTATATGTTTAAAAGTTTCAGAAATCATATTTGTTTTGTTTACATTCATTTCTGAATATACATTAACATTTTATAACATATCCAATATTCCTTTTATCCTTTTCACAAAGGTATATTAAGAGAATCTGCATTTGTTAAAAAGGGTGCTGAGATATTCTCAGCCTGCTTTGAACAACTAACAGTTTCATGTTACACCTAATAAAACTGGTCAGCCTTAGAGGAAAAGGAGGGGCTGGTTTTTTCCCCCTTTCTATGCTAGAGACTGTTTTAGGTCTCTGATTCTAACTTAACCATTTCCAGATGTTGTGTTCAGGCTTCCTTTAAATTTCTTTAGGTCGCAAATATATATAATGTTTTTTTCAAAACCAATTCTTTTGTTCAATACACATCCATACACATAACCACTCATTCAGGGGCCCCAAACATTCATAATTTCATATGAATGACCGAGCTATGAAATTATGAATGTTTGGGGCCCCTGAATGAGTGATTATGTGTATGGATGTGTATTGAACAAAATAATTGGTTTTGAAAAAACGTATTATATATATTTGCGTCTTAAAGAAATTTAAAGGAAGCCTGAACACAACATCTGGAAATGGTTAAGTTAGAATCAGAGACCTATAGCAGTCTCTAGCATAGAAAGGGGGAAAACAGCCCCTCCTTTTCCTCTAAGGCTGACCAGTTTTATTAGGTGTAACATGAAACTGTTAGTTGTTCAAAGCAGGCTGAGAATATCTCAGCACCCTTTTTAACAAATGTGTCAGATCGTTACTGGCTCAATTATGTTTCATTTTTACTTTTTAATACTTTTCTAATATTCTTTATGGTTATTAAATATATAAATATCTTTTCATAAAATATTATTCAAAATTAAAAGAGAAATAACTTATCTCAAACATTGCTTTCATTTAGCTCGACCTGGGAGGGCTGAACCCAATATGTTTTGCATAAAGAACCATAAAGAATATTAGAAAAATATTAAAAAGTAAAAATGAAACATAATTGAGCCAGTGACAATATGACACAAATCTTCACCGCTATGAAAGTTGAACAGTGGAGTGGTGCCGCTGAGGCTCAGAAGAATAAAGCATAAAGTTTCAAATGAAACTTAATTATGTACCCAAAAGGGTGAACTTCATACTCCTCTTTAAGTCACCAGTCTAATGAAAATAGTGGGAAAAAAAAGATTAGGTTCTTATCTTGATAATCTTTTTCAGTAGATAGAAATGGTATGCTGAACCTTAGGGTATTCTGTCCATTCTTGAAAGTACCCGAAGGTTCACCATACCATTCCTATTGCACTAGAATAGTGTTTTTAGTAAATTATTAAATATCTTAACATGTATCTTAAAAAGTTAGCTCAAATGTCACAAAATTGTAGCTCAGGAGACTTTATTCCCAACATAAATTCATGTTTCTCCACAGCTGATTCATGGGAATCTTCAACTTATTCCATGCTGATTTATGAAAGGTTTTTAATTAAATAAAAATGGATATTGAATATTTTAATTGTATTTGAACTTCATAATAATCATTTATGGTATTTTTGTACTATATAATGCATTCATTTGTACTACAAAACCTGTAACTGCAGAGTGAAGCTACCTAATGCTACTGTTGGCATGGCTAACACTGAAAGTGGAGTTAGGCAGCCTAAAGTGCCCACAGAGGAGTGATTCACATCATAGTAGGTGCCGTAAATGTAGGCCAGGAAAACCCTGGCCTACATTTCCGGTGCCTACCTTTGCTAGAGGTGAGATTCTGTACTCGTCACGACACGTGATCAGCAGCCACCGATAAGTGACAGTTCCAGAATCCAGGCCTATCTGCTTTGGACTAAGGGCATATCACTTAGGTACCTACCAAATTATCTACCTAAATTTCAATTAACTCCAATGAGGTGCTAATTGCTAGTTAGCACCAATTTAGCCTATTAAGTTAGGCATCTACATAGGCTAGAAACACTGATGCAGGTAACTAACTTTAGGCAGACTTTATGGAATTTGGGAGTAAGATTCATCAACCTGTCTGATCAGGCCCGATCTGGGCAGGTCTGACGAATTCAGGAAACTAAAATATGCAGATGGAGTGATCAAAGAAATGCCCTCATCTGCTGGCACGGATCGCTTTTCTGCGATCCCCACGCATGCGCAGACCATCTGTAGATGGGCTGCGCATGCCCTTCTGAGCTATGATCTATTTTTTTTACTTTAACTTTTATTATTAGTTTTTAATAGTAGTTAAAACCACGGGCTCGCGGGGAAGGGAAGGAGAAATTCAGGGAAGTCAGGGCAGGAGAAAACCGGGGCGGCGATGCGGCGAGCAGGCAGGAGAGTTTTGGGGAAGGGCAGGAGAGATTTGGGGAAGTCAGGGCAGGAGAAAACCGGGGTGGTGATTCAGGGTGAGCAGGCAGGAGAGGGCGGCAAGCAGGGCAGAGAGCCAGGGCTTCCAGAGTCAGAAAGACATTTTCAACTAGCCCCCAGCAGTCACTTCAGTTGATCGGCTAGCCCAGTCAGATATGAAATTTTGTGTGGTGAATCGCGTCCCTGCCTACTTTGCATGTGTTTCACCTCATTTGCATGCATGGATTCGAAGCGGAACGCTGGAGAGGTTAGTGCAGGGCTGCCCAAGTCCGGTCCTCGAGATTTACTGGCAGACCAGGTTTTCAGGATATCCACATTGAACATGCATGAGAAAGATTTGCATACCCAGAAGGCAGTGCAGGCAAATCTCTCTCATGCATATTCATTGTGGATATCCTGAAAACCTGGCTGCCAGTAGATCTCGAGGACCGGATTTGGGCAGCCCTGTGTTAGTGAATGGGGCCCCGAGGGAAATCTGGTCGCAAAGGGGTTGCAAACCGATCGGCACATAATCAGTTTGCTTTGTGATCTAGCCCTAAATGTTTCCACGTTAACTGGGAGCAGCTACTGCATATTAATGTGAATGTTAATGTACAACCTGCAATAAAAATAGTGGGAATATCCCTTCTAGATGCATTAAGTTTTGGGCTTGCTACACATTAAAATTTTGAATTATTGCATGTTAAGCCCAAAACTTAAATGCATTTTATTAGAAGGGCCTCATAAAGAATACTGGGTTTGCATTAGATACAGGTTTGTAAACAAGGCTACAAATTTATCCCTGAGGTAATGAAAGATGAAGTGACTTGTCCAGGGGTCACAGGGAGTGTTAATGGGAAAATCAGAATTTGAATCTGGCCTTCCTGCTTCTTAGCTCACAGCTCTAAACATTAGGCTGCTCCTTCACTCTATTCCTATTGAATGCTTTGACTGTTTCTCAACACCCCCCCACCCAAAAAAAACTCCAAAACAATGAGGTTTTAAAAACAAGAGAAAATAATTAAATTGCTCTATACTGTACACTCAGTTCTAAATTCTAATGATTTATTTTTTTTCATTAAACCAAAAATTTAATATTAGACTCTCACAAATAAGCCTCTCTCTATAGTCCTTATTTGTTGTTGTTTTTTTAAGCTAAAAGGTATTTGATTCACATGTGATGTCAAATTTTGTGTAGGATGTCTAGTTCAGAAAAGAGATATTCCATGTTGGGCCATTCACAACTTGTAGCATATTTTACGAAAGGCTTGTTGAACACAGAGCCTTTTGTAAAATATAAGGTCATAGAAAAAAATGTGTACATTTATGAGCCATTTTACAAAAAACATGCTCAAAAACACGAATGGTATCACTTGGGGCTTTGGGCCTGTAAGTGTAGCATTCACTTAAATATGAGAGGAGTAGATCTTGTTACTACATGTGTCAATAGTGGCTTTTTGCTAAAATTGCACATTCAAGGGAGCCAGTTAAAATACCAAGCTCCAAAATTCAGTTTTTGTGTGATTTGAAGTGGTTCTGAGCACCAAAGAGGTAAGCACACTTCACCCCTTAATCAGCACTCTAAAGCCCAGATCCAAACATGCACTTAGCTGGCAATTATGCTTATCCTGGAATTGAGTGTAAACAGCAGTGGAGATGTTTTAAAAATATATATATATGTCTGCCCAGATTATGCGCCTTTAAATCTGTACACGCCAGGTATAGAGGATGTATTTATAAATAGCAGCCTTTTTACAATCACAGCTTACAAATGTATGCTCATTTGGATGTGTAAATCAGCCTTTTACATGTGGAACTGGTATTTAAGTCTTCTACACTCACCTCCTAAATCTCTTAAAGTTACGAAGTTGCACTACTCACTAGTGCTGCCCGATTCATGGAAAAAAGATTCGATTTAGCTATTGAATTGATTTTTCAATTCGATTTGATTTTCCTGCCCAGTTGGATGGTTTTATTGCTCTAGCATGATATCATATGCCTGTGGTTTCAGCCTATGCCTGAAGAAAAAAAACAGCACATAGACTTTACTCTTAAAGGAGCCACCTTTAACTCAATCAGCTGTACCTCAGATATTTACATGAAGACAGGCAAGAGAATTATTGCATTATTGCACATCTGAGACGAGTCTCCTAAACGGTGCCCATGCAGCGTCTAGTTTGCCCTTGTTTTAATCCTGTGATAGCTAGTGTGCACTTTGTCAATCTTTTTTTTTTTTTTTAAGAACATAAGAAATGCCTTTATCGAATCAGACCCCTGGTCCATCCAGTCCGGTGACCCGCACGTGCGGAGGCTCAACTAGGTGCTTGCTAATGAATGCCTAGGTGGTCCCAGATGAGACCTTGTTTACCTATATCCCTCAATGTGATTAGCAAGGTGTGCATCCAACTTGCTCTTGAATCCTATAGTGGAGGTCTCCATCACAACCTCCTCCGGGAGAGCGTTCCAAGCATCCACCACACACTAGCGGGACCGTGACTTCCACGTCTGATGTCCTTCCTGTTATGCCATTTAGGACCAAGTCCAAGGTTGCGATTCCTCTTGTCGGTTCCCCCACCAATTGTTCTAGGAAGGAATCTCCTATTAATTCCAGGAACTTTGTTTCTCTTCCGCAGTTTGAGGTTCCTAGGTTCCAGTTTATCCCTGGAAAGTTGAAGTCTCCCATGATCGTTACGTTACCTGTTCTACATTCATAGTTGATTTCCTCTTTCATTGCTGTGTCTGTTTCTTCCGTCTGTGTTGGGGGTCAATAATAGAGGCCAATTTTTGTGTCTGCTCTGCTCTGGTTAGGTAGTATACTAATGTAATCCTACTTGCAGTGACTCCCACAATACGTGCCTGTTTATTGATGTTCCCTAGAGGTCTCGGAGGATCAAGTTACTGAACATTAAAGCAACTGCTGGCAGTGTGTTGCACTGTAGAAACCACGGTGCATCGGAGAGTGTTAAAAATCAGGAGGGAGTGCTCAAACGACTCCTTCCTGGGGGAATCTGCTCTGGCCTGGTTTACTGATTACAGAAGCAGAGTAGCAGACTCCTCTCCTGCAACCGGGACATCAGAGCAGCAGCTGCGGATCTCTGTCTGAACGAGCCTCTCCCACCCTGCTCCTTGGCCTGTCTTGTCCTATAGTTTACCTGAATCCCAGTTTTAAACATTCAATTTTCCCTTCTATGCGGAAGAGCAGCAGTGGCAGGCGTCTTTGCAACAAGCACAAGCATTAACGTCACAGGTCCATTGGATGTCGGGAATGAAGGCGTACGTCAGGAAGCGCAGCAGTGCAAGAGGTAAAGAGCGATGAAACAGGCTGCATGGATGGACTCCCGGCACTTGCAGAAATTGCAGGTCTTCCGATGGGAGAAGGGTTGGTCACCGAATCGGCCAGGTTGATTTTTTCTAAAAATGAATCAATTTGATCGATTCACCAATTCGATTGGTGAATCAATTTGAATTGGAAATCGGGCAGCACTACTACTCACCCACTAAGATGGTAGTTTTGGAGACCTGTTTTGTAAGATAATCAGGAATACAGTTCATTTGGTAGTTCAGTACTAGTTATTTGAAGACAGGGATGACGTTTGGTTTATTCTTTCCAGTTTGGGTGCATAAGTTCAATGATTCAAAATTTGATCCTTGGGGGCTAACACGTTTGATTTTCAGAGTAACTGAATGTATAATAATATGGTTAATATGGTTCTTAGATCAATTCCTTGTAAATCTCACTAATATTCATGAGCACTAGATTATAACCAAACTAAGGCACTGTAGACAGGGTCCAGGTTTATCTAAGTACACAATTACAAGAAATCAAGAATGGAGAAATGGGGCATAAACCAGCAAGTTCCCAAAAGTGCTTTTTTAGGATCTTGCTCATGTATACTCCATTTCTCCAAAGTTCCCTTAATTAAAATTTTTTGCAAGCCACATTTGAAGTTAAGATCTTTTGCAGAAGCATCTATTTTCCTCAAATTTTGTTGTTCTCCAGCCATGTTTTAACTCTGTCAAAATTTTTGTCCATCCATAGTATATTTTCTTCAATGGTTTCTTTTGCTTGTTGAACACAGCGGAGCTTAGAGCCATTTTCCTCCATGGAGTTGAAAAATTCTGTCACCTGAGAATAAATGATTTTTAGTTTAGTTTAACAGTGGTTTAACATTCAAAAGCAGAAGATAAAATATATCTAATCCATCCCTCTCTTCAAAACAGATTTCTGTTTACAGATATTATGATTTACGAGTATTCATAGATCACATACAACAAACTCATAATCATAAATCAATTTCTTAACCGCATTACCTTTGAGTTCTATGCGGTTTACAAAAGATTAACTAAGAATATAACAAGAGATGAATAAAGAAAATTAAGAGCTCCAAAATTTTGAAAACAAATAAATTTTCAATTGTTTTCTAAAATGAAAGAAAGAAACTGAAGAAAATAATAAAGATTTGAAATCCTCATCCCACACTGCAGCCTGGTAGGAAAGCATGCGATCATGATATCTTTTGAGTTTACAACCTTTCACTGTTGGGAAAGTCAATAAGGCTTTAGACTGCTTTTGAATGGAGAAACAGAATAAATCAATCATATAAGATGGGGCTAACTTGAAAATGACCTGCGCCTCAACCGGCAGCCAGTGCAGTTCTCGGTAGAAATGAGTAACATGATCAAACCTTTTTAAACCAAAAATAAGTCTGATAGCCATGTTTTGAATGATTCTCAGTTTGGAAAGACTTTTCTTAATACCGGTTAAGTAAACAATATTGCAACAGTCCAGATTATTGCTGCCCGATTCAGGAAAAAAAATTTCGATTTGATTCGATTCAGCTACTGAATTGGTTTTTCGATTCGATTCAATTTGATTTTCCTGCCCAATTGGGTGTTTTTTTCAAACATCCTGGTGGGTTTATTTTATAGCCTCTTCACCCCCTTTGCCTTCTCCTAACCACACTTGCGCTGTGGTGTAAACAAAAAAGACTTTTCCTCTCTCTGTTAAATCCTAGCTCACGTTTGTGGTCTAACATCAGCTCTGGCAGGATACACGTTTCAAATCTGACATATTGTAATTACAAAATGGAAAATAAAATTAGTTTTTCTACCTTTTGTTGTCTGGTCATTATTCAAATCTTGTTGGTCCCAAGCTCTGGTTGTCTTCTGATAACTTGCTTGCCAGGGTCTCCTTTCTTCTTTCTCCCTGCTAACCATCCATCTTCCATCTCTGTCCTCCCCTTCCGTTTCCCTTCCCTCCTCCGGAGGTCTGGCATCTTTCTTTTTTTTCGTCTCCATCCACAGATCCACCTTTTCTTAACTAACCTTTCATCCAGCATCTCTCCCTCCTTCCCCACCACCCCAGGGTCCACCATCTCTCCCTTTCTTTTCCCAACTACCCTCCTATCCAGTATCTCTATCCACCCCCTCCACACCATCCCTTGTATCCAACTTCTCTCCCTTTCTGTTCCTTCCCTCCCTAAATCCCATTGTCCATCATCTCTCTCCCTCTCCTCTATTTTTAGACCCATTTTTTCTTCCTCCCAAAGTCTGGCATATGCACATCTCTTTGAACCCCCTTCCCTCCCTCTGTGTACTTCTACACCAGGGCCCCCCTCCCCTGAAGGTCTGTCCCCCCTTGAAGGCCTGCCTGTCCTCCCTGAAGGCCTATGCCACCATCCCTGGCCTGCCACCATCCCTGGCCTGTCACCCCCCTTAAAGGCCTGTTCACCCCTTGAAGGCCTGCACCCCCCTAAGGCCTGTCCCACCCCCTGAAGGACTGCCCCCCACCAGGCCTGCCAGTCCCCCCTTTGAAGGCCTGTCCCCCCCCTTAAAGGCCTGTTCACCCCTTGAAAGCCTGCCCCACCCCCTGAAGGACTGCCCCCCCCCCCCCGGGAAGGCCTCCGTGTTCCTCTGACCTCCCCGAACTGCTTATCTTATAGCTTCAGCCGAAGATCGCAGTTACAGCTCTTTGCACTGCAGTGCAAAAAGTTGTTTCCTCTGCTGTGGTCCCGCCCCTCCTCTGATGTCAGAGGAGGGGCGGGGCCACAGCAGAGGAAACAGCTCAAAGCACTGCAGTGCAAAGAGCTGTAACCGCGATCTTCGGTTGAAGCTGTAAGGTAAACGGTTCGGAGAGGCCAGGGGGAACACGGAGGCCTTTCCGGGGGGGGGGGGCGCAGTCTTTCGGGGGGCCAGGAGGGAAGCCGGATGCAGCACTTCCCAACTGACCCTCCCTCCTCACCCTCTAAAACAGGTGCGGCAGCGGCCAGCCAAGAGCAGCGCTGCCGCTCCTGCTTTAGGGGACGAGGGTCCGAATCGGGAAGCCAATTTTTTTAAAATTTAAATCGATTTGAATCGATTCACCCGTAGTGAATTGGTGAACCGATTCAAATCGTGAATCGGGCAACAGTAGTCCAGATTAGTGCTGCCCAATTCAGGAAAAAAAAAAAATTTGATTCGATTCAGCCTATTGAATCGATTTTTCGATTTGATTTTTCTGCCCAATTGTGTGTTTTTTTTCCAAACATCCTGGTGGATTTATTTTATAGCCTCTTCACCCCCTTTGCCCTCTCCTACCCACACTGGTCCTGTGGTGTAAACAAAATAATCAAACAAAAAATACTTTTCCTCTCTCTGTTAAATCCTAGCTCATGTTCACGGTCTAACACCAGCTCTGGAAGGATACACATTTCAAATCTGACATATTGTAATCACAAAACAGAAAATAAAATTATTTTTCCTACCTTTTGTTGTCTGGTCATTTTTCAAATCATGCTGGTCCCATGTTGTTCTGGTTGTCTTCTGATCAGGCTCTCCTTCTTTCTCAAGTTTCAAGTTTCAAGTTTATTAGGTTGTTTGTTGAATCGCTTAATCAAATTTCTAAGCGATTTACAATAAAATATACACATATGAAAACGAAAACATTACATACAATTTATCAATTATAACAAAAACAAAGGGAAAGAGAGGGAGAAATACATTTTTTATAGTAAAGAAAGAACATACAGGGAAAACACATAAGGAAATTAAAAAATAAGTGAAAAATAATTAACTAGAGTAACACTGTATAATAAACTTTAATTAGTTTAAAAATGCGTCTTTAAACAAAAAGGTTTTTAATTCGCTTTTAAATTTCCCAAACACTTTCTCCTCCCGTAAAAACATAGGAAGCGCATTCCAGATCTGGGGAGCTGTACATGAGAAGATAAATTGTCTTCTTGTGCTATTACTTTTAACGTAGGAATTGATAAAAGATTCCGTTCACTAGATCTTAAAGTTCTTTTAACAGAGTATGGAATAAGTAGTCTGAATAAAAATGCTGGAGTCTTATTTTCTAATGTTTTAAAGATAATAGTACATAATTTATGTGTAATTCTGTGTATGACTGGAAGCCAATGAGCCTTTTTAAGGAGAGGTGTCACATGATCGAATTTTTTAGATTTTGTTATTAATTTAATAGAAGCATTTTGAATAATTTGTAAACGTTTAATTTCTTGTAACGTAATTCCTGTAAATAATGAATTGCAGTAATCGATTTTAGACATCACCAGAGAGTGGATAAGAATATTAAGTGCTCTAGGACAAAGGAATTTAGAAATGGATCGAATTTTCCGCAATCTATAGAAGGTGGTTTTAACAATACTACTAATGTGATCATGATAATTGAGTTTATTATCAAAAATTACTCCTAGAATTTTAGTATTTTTAACTAATTGAAGAGGAATATTTTGAATCATAATAGGAGTAACTAAAGAAAAGTTTTCCTTCCAAGGAAACAGCATGATGTTTGTTTTTTTAATATTGAGAGCCAACCTGTTTTTGTCCAGCCAATGATGAATTTGCTCCAGTTTCTCATTAATTGTCAGAATTTCATTTATATTGTTATTATTTAGAGGGTACAATAATTGAATATCATCAGCATAGGCAAAAACATGAAATCCTATAGATTGACATAATGTCAACAGAGGTGCCAAAAATATATTAAAAAGTAAAGGTGAAAGAATTGATCCCTGAGGAACCCCATATGATATTTGTGAAATAGAAGAAGAAGAATCATTGAAGATTACTGTAGATGTGCGATTACTGAAGTAAGATGTAAACCATGCTAGAACATCATCTGTAACCCCAATAGATTGAAGTCTAGCAAGGAGTAATTCGTGATCAATCGTATCAAACGCTGCTGAGAGATCAAGAGATGTTAAAAGCACCGATTGATGATGATCCAAGAAATATTGAATTGAAGTTGTCATACCAATTAGTGAATGTTCTGTACTATGGTGTTGTCTAAAACCGGTTTGATTAGGATGTAACACATTTGTTTGCTCAACAAACTCTGAAATTTGCTTAAAGACGATTTTTTCTGTTAACTTTGCTAAAAATGGAATGTTGGATATTGGTCTAAAGTTAGACAAATCATCATGATTGGCATTTTTATCTTTAAGAATAGGTCGAATAACGGATTTTTTCCAATCTAGAGGAACTGTTTGTTGTTTTAAACTTTCTGTTACTAATACATGAATCCAAGGTCCAAAGATGTCAAAGTATTTTTTAAGAAGAAATGGTGGTATTGAATCTGCTTTTGAACTTTTGATATTCAGAGTTTGAAGAGTAATTTCAATCTCCTTAAGGCTCGGTATTTTAAATTTTGAACATTTTGAAAATAATACATCTTGGTCAATCTGATCTAATTCCATTTGAACATTAGCATTATTAAAGGTTTTCCTTATGTTTGAAATTTTTTCATTAAAATAGTCAGAGAGTTCTTGGGCAGTGGGAATTTTACTATTTAAATCAAATTGTTTTTTATTATTTGGTGTGATATTATTGAGAATAGAATATAGAATAGAAGGGTTTTTAGCTTTAAATATTTTCTCAGAATAATATTTCATTTTTGTTTGATTTATTCTTGCTTTATAGAATTCTGAATGTTCTTTGAAAGATGTAAAATTAGTTTGAGTTTTATTATTCCTCCATCTTCGTTCAAGGGTTCTCAATTGTCTTTTGAGAAGTAAAAGTTCTGCAGAGAACCATGGATTACAAACTTCTGTTTCCCTTGCCTCCCCCGGAGGTCTGGTATCTTTCTTTTTGTTCATCTCCATCCCCCCGTAGCTGCAGCAATGGACCTCACCATCCACCATCTCTCCGTTTCTCAACTACCCTTTCATCCATTATCTCTCTTCTGTGTCCCTGTTCCTATTTTCCATTCCAGTACTGTCCCCCTTGTGTCCCTGTTCCTATGCTCTTTCCATGCCCAGCATTTTATCTCTCCCCATATCCAGCTTCTTCTTTCTCTCTTCCTTACCTCCTGTATCCCCTTCCGAAGGGACAGGCTTTCTCCTACTATCTCTCCTGCCATCTTGCACCCTGCCCACCTACTTTGGAGCAGCATCTGTCCCTCTTGTACCCTCCATTAGTCCAGCACCTCTCCTCTGCTTTCCTCCCCCTCTTTTTGGTTTGGTCTCTCCCTTCCCTTCACTTCCCCCCTTGTCTGACATCTCCCCTCCCCTCTCTTACTCCTTCCTCCTCCTCCCTCTGTACAGGCCTGCCTCCTGCTGTGAAGGCATTCTTCCTCCTCCTCCCTCTGCACAGGCCTGCTCTCCCCCTCTCCCCGCTGTGAAGGCATTCTTCCTCCTCCTCCCCGCCGAAGGCCTGCCACCCTCCCCCCCTGTCACGAAGGCACTTTTCCTCCTCCTCCCCGCCGCGAAGGCCTGCTCTCCCCCATGAAGGCACTCTTCCTCCTCCTCCCAAGCATGCATGTTCCCCCAGCTTCCCCGTACTTACTTTAAGCAGCTAATACAGCAGCCTGCAGGATCGCTGGTGCTATAGTGATCCCTGCAGCTGCCCGTAGTCCTCAGCAGCACATTCTCTTTGCTGCGATCCTGCTCCTGTCAGAGCAGGGGCAGAACGGTAGCAGAGAGAACGTGCCGCTGAGGACGACGGGCAGCTGCTGGGATCGCTATAGCACCAGTGATCCTGCAGGCTGCCATATTAGCCTTAAGGTAAGAGCGGGGAAGTTGGGGGAAGATGCAGGCCTTTCTGACTGACCCTCCCCCCTCAAGCAGGAGCGGCAGCGGACAGCCAGCAAGAGGCAGCGCTGCCGCTCCTGTTTTAGGAAGGCACGGGGGAAGGGTCGGTCATCGAATCGGGAGGCCGATTTTTTTAAAAAATTGAATCGATTCAAATCGATTCACCTGATTCAAATCGGTGAATTGGGCAGCACTAGTCCAGATAGCTTAATACCAAGAGTTTAAACGCTGAGAAATCAAAATAAGCTCTAAGTGTGCATAATTTCCAAAGAATGTGGAAGCTTTTGAGGACTACAATAGCAACTAGATTACACATGGTCAAGGGTAACACCCAAAATCTTAACAGTAGCGTGAATCGGATATTCTACGGTTTTTAAAGTAAAGGAAGTCTCTAAATTATTCTTAGAAGTGGCAAGAGAATTTGTTTTTTCAGAATTGAGCTTTAATCTAAATTCTGTCATCCATCCCTCAATTAAATCAAAAACTTCCTCAATAATATGTACAATATTAGCAACTAAAGAAGAACAAGGAATTATGATGGTAATGTCGCCGCATAACTGAACAATTTTATGCCTAAATTACTTAGTTTGGAACCCAAAGAAGAAAGGTAAACATTGAACAACAGCAGGGAGAGAGGAGAACCCTGAGGGACCCCACAAGGATTCTGCCACTCGAGAACAAACATTATCCATTCTAACTTTAAAAGTACGAGAAGATAAAAAACCCTGGAACCAAGCATAGACATTTTTCGTATCCCAAGTGAATCCAAGTTCCAAGTTTCCAAGTTTATTAGTTTTTAATATCCCGACCATCAAGCAAATGTCTGGCCGGTTAACAATGTTTTGTAGAGGCTAAAAATGTTATAAAATAAAGTGAACGTAAATGACATAGACTAGACAAACTGGAAGGTGAGGAAAATAAGGGAAGGAGGGGAGAAGTTACATAATTTAGTAAAGAAGGAGAAAGTGGGGAGGGGATAGAACGTGAGGGATAGGGTAGCATTGTTGCGGCAAATACTTACTCGCAGTAAGAGGCAGAAAAAGGGAGAGTGGGAAACAAAAAAGAGAAAGACTTAAGAGAAGAAAGAGAGTGATTTAGATTCAACCGAAAGCATCTTGAAATAAGAAAGTCTTTAATCTAAGTATTCTAATAATTTAGTATGATCGACTAAGTCGAAAGCACTGCTTAAATCAGATTGCATAATAAGGGATTACAGCCCTTACTAATCAAGTTATTAAGATAAACTAGAATTGCAGCAAGCACTGTTTCTGTACTATATTGGGAGCGAAAACTGGACTGAGAATCATGGAGCAAAACATGCCACTCCAAATAACTTGAAAGCTGCAACTGAATCAAGCCCTCCATTATTTTTTTAAAAAGGGATGGAAGCGATAGGTCTATAATTGGACAGCAAGGAATGAGATTCTTTAAAATTTTTGATTATTGGTGTAGTGATAATGTGCCCTCCTGAAAGAGAGAAAGAACCTGTGTCCAACAGATGAGACAACCAATTGAAAAGATCCATCTTAAAACTGAATGAGGCCTTTTTCATTAACAGTGGCACACAATGATCCAAAACACAGTACAAATTAGAATATTTGTTATAAAGTTTCAGAAACTAGTTCCAATCCGGTTTATCAAGATCAGACCAGATTAAATCATTCTGAGAATGGAAATCATCAGGAACCCATTCCCCCTGAGGCTTACAAGAAGATCTGAGAGAAGACATCTTAGAACTGAAATAGTTAGCAAGATCATTTGAAGAAGGAACTTACTTCTTCATGATTAGATTGTGTAAATCTTGAAACATAAAAAAAAAAAATTAGAGACAAGTTGAAATAATTTTTTTTGTATTAGTGACAATCAGTCCTCCTTTGGCTGAGCAAAAAGCTTTCAGTTTTTCCTTAATTAAAAGTTTATAATTATGAACCTCTTTCCCCCACAAATCCCTATCCTCTATGGTTCTGGATTTCAACCACTTTCTCGCCATATGTCTTATTATACACTTCTGGTTATGTAAATCTGTGTCAAACCACTCCTTAGCTTTCCCAGGATGTCTCTTAATGGGATATAAGGGAGCTATATCATCAAGGATTGTATTACAAACCTTGTCCCAATAAGTAGAAAATTCTGCAACATCTGTAATCGTGGGGGCTAATTCAACTCTCTTCCAAAATTCAACTAGATTAGGTGTTTTCCTGGTAAAAACTTCTTGTTTAACCTTAGAAGGCAAAATAATCTGAGAACCTGTCCATAGTAAATTAAAAAGACAAGTAAAATGATCAGACCAAATTGTTGGGCACCAGATTTCATTTTTTAAAAAGATGTTAGCAGAATGGTTAGTTTTAGACGAAAAAGAAACTATATCCAATTGATGCCCCTTTTTTGATGAGATTGAGAGAACTTTGGAAACAGGGGAAAACTAGGTCTTAATTGCCCCAACCAACAGCCCACCTACTTGGTGTTGAGCAAGGTTGTCTTGTTTTCCATGCTCTCACTGTCCCTCAACTCAGCACTAGTCTATGAAGAATGTCCCTGAACGCCATCCTTCAGCTCAAGGATTTCAGTCAGAAAATTGTGAATAAATTTTTCACTTTTTCAAAAAATTACAAAGACTTAGGGGATACTCATTGAAGTTACATGAAAATGTTCTTTAAAATAAATAGGAGGAAATATTTTTTCACTCAAAAAGTTAAGTTCTGGAACTCGTTGCCAGAGGATATTATAACAGCGGTTAGTATGGCTGAGTTTTAAGAAAGGTTTGGACAAATTCCTGGAGGATATATTCGTAGGCTCCTATTGAGACAGACTTCATTGATTGTTATGTTGCTTTTGTCAAGTCTGGATTATTGTAATGTCATTTCTACAAGTCTACCTCAATATCACATAAAGAGATTAGGTTCTTACCTTGCTAATATATTTTCCAGTAGACAGGTGTATTATTCTGGCCAAACAGTGTTATCTCCCCATGGCAGCGAGCCTCTGTAGAAGAAATCTACTCTGGATTTTTTCTGTAACCCTCCTACTTCACTGAGAGCTCTACTGCCACCTACAGTTAGTCCCCCAAGCAAGGAAGAGGTCTTCTGAAGTAGGGAAATGGGAAAGCATTCCCAACTCATAAGTCTAATTTGCCCAAACCAAGTAACATAAGAACTATGAACAATCAAACAGTAACAAACATGCCAGCAGAAGAATCAAAGGAGCTCACATAGTACCCCAAAATACACCAGTAATAAATTACTCTTCATGGCCCCAAAGGGCTGGCTGGCCTCCAAGTAACAGACTTGGAGAAGAACATTCTTAATGAGACAGTAGGCAGGCGCAGGAAAGAAAGACAGAGCAGGGGTCCAGAATGGCATACCTATCTTCTGGAAAAGATATTAGCAAGATAACAACCTAATCTCTTTTTCCAGTGCAATAAGTGTATCATTCTGGACAAGCAGGCCATACAAAATCAGTCCCAGAAATCTAGGGCAGCCACATCTACTCTATAGAACTTAGCAAATGTATGTAGAGTGGACTAAGTCGCTGCCTTGCTTCTGTCCATGATGAAGCTACACTTCCGGTCAAATGCACCTTCACAGAAAAGGGATCTGTCTTCTACAAACAATGTATGCTGACAAAATGGCCCTTTAGATCCACCTGGAAATCGTGGCCTTGGAAGCAGGTGCACCTCGCTTAGTTGGATTACTCAGCACAAAAATATGGTCAGAGATTAAACTCATTGGTGACCTCCAGATATCAAAGAAGTACTCTTTTCACATCCAACTTCTTTAAAATTCAGTCCTGATTCTTGAAGCCTGTGGACTAGAACACTGGTGGACGAACCTCCAGATTCACATGAATCACCAAAACCACTTTTGGCAGGAAGGAAGGAATGGTGCATAAAGAGTGTCAAAGATTTTAAGGAAAGGCTCTCTACTTGAAAGTGATTGGAGTTCAGAGACCCATCTCACTGAAGTCACAGCCACCAGAAAAAAATCTTGAGTGTCAAATCCATCAACGACACTTCTTTTAGGAGTTTGAAAGGAGCTTAGCTGAGACCCCTTAGAACTATATTAAGATCCCACAAAGGGAATGGAGCTTTAACCGGAGGTCTGATGCTTAGTTTACCCTTCAAAAATATGGCTATGTCAAGATAAGATGCCAGCATATATCTGCAGTCTCAAGTTCTGAAACAGGAGAGTCTGGCTATTTATCAAGTCTGGCATGGAGGAAAGCCAACACCAGAGAAACCGGAGCTGAAAACTGCTCTACCTTTTCCTGAGCACACCATTGCTAGAAAGTCTGCCTCGCTTTAGCACAGGCCGAGACTGTTGTCTGTTTCTTAGACTTGAGGAAAATGGAAATTACCACTTCTGAGTACCCCTTACTTGCTAATACTTCACATTCACCATAATAGCCAAGCAATACAGATTGCCTAGGCACACTGGACCTTGGGAAAGAAGCTCTGTATGCACCTGTAACCTGAGATCAGGACCTATCTGAAGATGCACCAGATCCATGTACCACGGTCAGTGTGACCAGGCTGGAGCTATGAGAATGGCCTTTCCCTAATGACTTGTAATCTTTTGAAGGATTTGGCCAATCATGGGTCACAGGGGAAAGACGTACAAAAGTATGTTATCAATTCCTTCGTTAAAAATTATTAGTACAAGAAGACAATTTATCTTCTTATGTACAGCTCCCCAGATCTGGAATGCGCTTCCCATGTTTTTACGGGAGGAGAAGGTGTTTGGGAAATTTAAAAGCGAATTAAAAACCTTTCTGTTTAAAGATGCATTTGCAAATTAATTAAATTTTATTATAAAAGTGTTATTTTAGTGAATTATTCTGCTTTTTTTTTTTTGTTTGTTTTTTTCAACTTCCTTTTGTATTTTCCCTGTATGTTCTTTCTTTACTATAAAAATGTATTTCATCCCCTCTTACCTTTTGTTTATATTATAATTAATTAAGTGTATGTAATGTTTTTGTTTCCTTATGGATGTATATTTTATTGTACATCGCTTAGAAATCCGATTAAGCGATTGAACAAGCCAATTAATAAACTTGAAACTTGAAACTTAATGATCTGCAGCCACGGCTGGACCAGAGCACCTAACCCCACACTTCTGTCTTTGACTGAAGATCCTATTTGCCCTTTTGTTTTTTGCTGTAGTCATGAGGTCAAATTGTGGCCGACCCCCAAAGGCAAACAATGGCTTGGAATGCTGTCCTGGACAGTGTCCACTCGCCTGGATCCAAGGTCTGTCTGCTGAGAAAGTCGGCTTGGACATTGCCCACTCCTGCTACATGCGCCGCCAAGAGAGTCTGCAGATGATGTTCCACCCAGGTGAAGAGCAAGTGGGCCTCCAGACACAGATGGGCATTCTTGGTGCCCTCCTGACGATTGACATAGGCCACTGCTGTAGCATTGTCTGAGAAGACCTGGACCATCTAGCCTTCCAGAGTCTTCTGCAGTTTCACCAGAGCCAGCTGAATGGCTCGAAGTTCCAGCTGGTTGATCAACCTCTTCTTCTGAATGGGCAGCCAACGTACCTTGAATCGGTCGATGATTGCAATGAGCTCCCCAACCGAGGAGACTGGCATCTGTCATTACAACTACCCAAGATGCTATCTGAAGGAGCATGCCCTTTTTAAGGGACTGAGGGCGGAGTCACCAATCTACGCTGGCCCAGGCCTTCTTTATTGAGAATATTGCCATTTAAACCTACTCTGTTTTCTGTTTTTCAACCTGTTCTCGATCTATAAAAGGACATTACCTTCTATCCCATGATTTTTTAATTTCCTCAGAAGTCTTTCATGAGGTAGCTTGTCAAAGGCCTTTTGAAAATCCATATACACAATATCAACACAATATCTGTCAGAGCCCAATTCTTCTTCGGGAGCTGTTTCTATGGTTTGAATGTTCAATAGCTCTTTGCACCATCGCTCAAACCCTGGCCTTTTCCATCTGTCTGGAGAGTCAATAAACAGATCTGCAGAAGGGCAATAAAGCTCAATCTTGTGACCCTCTCAAATAAGATCTAGAACCCAGCGGTTCAAAGAAATTTGTTCCCACTCCCTCCAGAATGCTAACAGTCTTTCACCAATGTGTGGAAGCACGGGAGCCAACCTGGTATCATTGTGATTTCTTGGAGGTTGTGTCGACGCGAGACTCTGAGGTTTGTTGGCATCTAGAGTTGCCAAACTGCTGTCTGGATCCTTGATAAGATCTCCAAGTGGAGGAACATGCATAGAATTGGTAGTAATATCGTGAGGGATGAAACTGCCTCTGCCTCCCCTAGTGAGTCAGCGCTATCGGGCAAAGATTTGGGATAGTTTGCTTAAGGTGGCTTTAGAGGCTGAATTGACTGCCCATTGTCTGATCCAGAACATAAGGTGGGCAGAAACTGCATATGCCGACACCTTGCTCATGACTCTAATGATGTCATATAGAGCATCTGCCACATAATCCACCCCCTCCAGTACCAGTTGGGGACAGATGTCCTCCTCGGCCAGGCTTTGCTATAACCTGGTGTGGCAAGCACGTGCCACAAACAAGGCTGCTACTGCCACTTTGATCCCCAAGCTAGTGCCTTAAATTTCCCCTTAGAAACCACATCCACTTTGCAATCTTGTACATCCTTATAGCATCTTTCACCCAGCCCACCAGCCCCATACCCAACATTTCTCCTTGTATCACCTCTCTCCAATACCATGCCACATCTCTCCCTCCATTGTCTCTACCACCATGTCCAACATTCCTCCCTCCCTCCCACCATGCTTCCCACAGTTAACCCAGAAGCCTTCCCTCTGAGCAACTTTTTTTCCCTTCCAAAGTCTGATCCTACTATTCTTCCCACTTTCTCCCACCTACTTAAGGCCCCTCTTGTATCCCTTTCCACCTGTCCCACTGTTCCCTCTCCACTACCACCATTAAATCCAACATTTCTCCCTATTATCTCTTCCCATGCATCTGTACCTCACACCTCTCCTACCACCATGTCCAATAATTCTTTCTCCCTCCCTATGCCCAACAATTCTCATTTCTTCATCTTCCCAAGTGCACCATCTCTCTTTCCCTATTACTCAGACACTCATGCCCAACAATTCTCCCTTTCTATTCCCTCCCTCACCTCAGCATCTCTTTCCCTCACTCCTTCCATCCTATATCCCAAGTCCATGCTTCCCTCACCACTTCATTTTGTGCCCCAAGTTCATACTCCCCTCCCTCCTTTCCATCCTTTGTCCAAAGTTTGTGCTCCCTCCCTTCCTTCTGTGTCCCAATGCGCCTCCTCTCTCTCATGTTCCATGGCGCCCCTCTTCGTCCTTCCCTAAGAACATAAGAATAGCCTTACTGGTTCAGACCAAAGGTCCGTCAAGTCCAGTAGCCTGTTCTCACGGTAGCCAATGCAGGTCACTAGTACCTGGCCAAAAACCAAAGAGTAGCAACATTTGATGCTACTTATCCCAAGTCGTGCCTCCCTCCTGCGGGTTTACCTGTTCTGGCCGGCTCCCTCCTCCCAGCTGCACTTTTCTTCACAAAGCCGTGGCTGCTGTTCCTACACTCAGCCCATGGCTGACCCAGAAGCCTAGAGGGAAGGCATCCGGGTCAGCTGTGGGTAGTCATATAGGAGCCACCTTTCTACCTAACCTTTACCTTATCTCTGCCCTCTCTTCATTCTTCAAATCTACATCTTCTTCTCCAGCTGCAACATCTAAGAGATTCACCATGTGTGAGCATATCTACCTTATTTACTCAATAAAATTTATTTCTGAAAATTATAAGGATTGCTTGTGTGTGCATTAGGAATGCTAAGGTTTAACTATCTGCATAATTTAGCCAGGACAAGAAGCTAAATCATGACAGAGCAGTCAGTTCTTGAAATAATTATCCTATATTTTAATGTATTTTTATTTGCAGTAATGAACAGGTTAATATTCATAGTATTACTAACAACTAACATAACACACATTTGCTGGACTGAAATTTGTACAAGTTTGACTTCATGTATATAGTTTTTATACCTCTGTAAGTTTTGCTCTTGTAGAATACAGCTTTGTCACTCCAGTTACCAAATGTGCGACTGTATTTGATCCCAGCTCAAATCTAGTAATAAAAATCACCAGAATGAATATGAAGTATATTAAAACATAAATTCAAGAGTAAACATAAAGCATTGTAGTTGGTAAATTATACTAACTTTTGTACAAGCTTAGCCCAGTTTTTCTTAATGAAATGCCAAGCCATGGAATTAGCAGCTGGGTTTCTGCCAATACTTATTACAATATGTGGAAGATCTTGAACTTTTATTACATCATCGAGCAAACTCTGATCCATTAACCTAATTGAACAGGAAACAAACAGGTAAGAAAAAACATATTCTTGCAACCACTGATGGAGTTCTTTTTCTATTTGCATTTGGGAAGAAAGCTGCTACGAATAGTGAATCCCAGTGTTTAAGTACAGGAAAATACTAACTGGAGAAAAGATGCTGCACAACAGGCCAAAATCTCTAAGCATAAACATTCTAATCCATTTTTTACATGCTGACTCTGAACCAGGAAACTACATAACCTTTGTTTTTAGTTCTTAAGGCAGTTTATTTTTCCTGGGAATTTCAGTGTTCATTTGAGAATAAAACCAGATGAAGAACAATGAAAAAGGGGACTTAGCATTTTCAAGGGTAAATACCGAAATTTATTTTGATGAACAAAAAATCAACTACTATATTTACTCTGGTGTACTGTATACAAAAACCAAGTACTGTATTTCATTTAATGTGGCGTCTTATATACTGCTAAATCTCCCAAAGAATTCAAGATGGTTTACAAAACAATTAAATTACAAAACACATATTTGCACTGTATAGGTAGATCTTTTAATGGCTTAAACATGAACCTTAGCTGGGGTGGGAGAAGAGGCAGAGGAACTGACATCTAAAGATAATGTGTTTTTCTTCTGTTTGTACAAGGCACCACAAAATCCCATGGCTCATTTTTACTGCTTCCCTACCCACCCACTTTTTAAAAATTCTCACTGCCACCCTCAGCCCCCCTTTGGTTATCGTCACTTATTACTCAACTCTTCTCTATCAATACCTTCTCTCACATCAGGCAGCATTATGGGGTAAAGATCTAGAACAATTGCTTTCACTCACTACTTATGAGGAATTCAGGAAGCGCCTAAAAACATATCTGTTCCTGAAGTATCTAGACAACTGACCCGTACAACTCTTTCTCTTCAATAACGGTTCTCTCGACCTATTAACCACCTTCTTTCACCTTTTTTAAGTTCATTCAATTTGTACCGTCTTTTAATCTTTTGTAAACCGCATAGAACTTCACGGTCCTGCGGTATATAAACTGCTATTATTATTAACTCTTCTGGCTTTTAGACACTCTGGGACAGATGTTCAAAAGTACACCATCTGAGTAAACCTGATTGTAGCCAGTCTAGCATATGAATAACTGCAGCCTCTAATGCTCAAAAGGGTTCTCGGTGGCTTTTAAGGATAGCAGTAGCAGCCGCCAAGAATCCTATGCAAATACATTACAAGGAGCTCATTAGTATTAAAATGGGCACTCTGTGTAATGCACAGCAACCACCACCTAACTTTAGTGGGCAAACTTTTACGGCAAGTCTGAGCTCTCACAATCTTACTTTCCTGGCAGTGCCTGAGTGCTGATTGACTCAGACACTGACAGGAAAGTAAGGCTACAGTTAAGACCTGCATAAAATCCCTGGGGGTCAGTGAACACCCTCCTGAATTCTTTTAAGCCCCCCCCCCCTCGAAGCCACAATACATCGACCCCTGCCACCCCTGTGAACTACTACTACTACTACTATTAATTATTTCTATAGTGCTACCAGTTGCAAGCAGCGCTGCACAGTCACAAAGAGTAAGAAAACAGTCCCTGCTCGAAAGAGCTTACAATCTAAATAGGATGTCATGGATACAGTTAAGGGGAACGTTTAATCAGCGGGCTGGGATGGAGGGCAGAGGAGTTGGGTTAAGAATGGAAAGCTATATCAAAAGATGGGTTTCAGTCTACTTTTAAACAAGGGAAGGGAAGGGCTTGATGGAAAAACTCGGGTAATTTATTCCAGGCATAGGGGGCAGCTAGATGAAAGGAACAAAGTCTGGAATTGGAAGTAGAGGAGAAGGGTAACGCTAAGAGTGACTTATCTGAGCAATGGAGTTCTCCGGGAGGTGTATAAGGAGAGAGAAACGAGGAGAGCTATTGAGGGGCAGCAGAATGAACACACTTGTAGGTCAGCAATAAGATCTTGAACTGTATGCAATGGCAGATAGGGAGCCAGTGAAGTAACTTAAGGAGAGGGGCAACTTGAGCGTAGCAAGGTTGGTAGAAGATGAGTCGCACAGCAGAGTTTTGCACAGATTGCAAGGGAGAGAGGCGACACTGAGGGATATCAATTAGGAGTAGATTGCAGTAATCTAAGCATGAGGTTACGAGAGCTTGGACAAGGGTTCGGGTAGTGTGCTCAGAGAGGAAGGGATGAATTTTGGTGATATTGAAGAGATAGAAGCAACAGGTCTTAGCAGCTTGTTGGATATACGTAGAAAATGAGAGGTCAGAATCGAAGACCACCCCAAGGTTGCGAGCAGAGGAGACTGGAACAATGACAGTATTGTTTACAGAGATGGAGAAAGGAAGAGGAGCAGAGGGTTTAGGAGGAAAGAGTAGCAGCTCAATCTTGGACATATTTAGTTTCAGATGACAGCAGGACATCCAGGCAGCAATGTCAGCCAAACAAGCTGAGACTTTTTCTTGGGGTTTGTGGAAAAATTTCAGGTGTAGAGAGGTAGATCTGGGAGTCATCAGCAAATAAGTGATACTGGAAGCCATAGGAGGAGATCAGGGCACCGAGGGAAGAGGTATAGAGAGAGAAGAGGACCTAAGACAGAACCCTGGGGTACACCAATCACTAGCGGGGTAGCAGCAGAAGAGGACTCACCAACACATACACTAAAGGTGCATTGGGAAAGGTAGGAGGCAAACCCAGGATTCATGGAATCCAAATGAGGACAGCGTATCAAGGAGTAAACTGTGATTTACAGTATCAAAGGCAGCAGACAGGTCAAGAAGGATAAGGATAGAGTAAAAGCCTTTAGAACTGGCAATGAACAAGTCACTGCAGATCTTAGTGGAATGTTGTGGGTGAAAACCAGATTGTAGAGGATCAAGACTCTCAAGTTGAAAGGAAATCCAAGCAGCGACAGAGAATAGCACACTTGAGTATCTTGGATAGGAATGGAAGAAGATAAATAGGGCGATAGTTGGACTGACAGGAGGGGTCCAGCAAGGGTTTTTTGAGAAGCGGCTTAACCACCGTATGTTTGAAGGCAGCAGGGACAGTTGCAGTGGAAAGAGACTGAGAATATGGTATATGGGAGGGATAACAGTATGTGAGATGGGGTCGAGTAGAGGAGTGGGAATAAAGTCCAAGGGGCATGTAGTAGGCTTGGCTGAAGACAGAAGTTGTGCAGTTTCTTCCTCTGTGATTACAGAGAAGGCAGAAGAGTCAGCAGTAGTTGATGGAGGGACAAGTGGACGTGACCAGACAGGAGAAACTTCCTGAGCTGTTTGGGTGAAGGATGAAGGGGAGATGTGAGGCTGAAGTTCAGGAGAGTGGATGGGGGTAGGGGAGAAGGATGTGACTGTAATGAACTCAAGGGCGATCTTACAGACCTTTTCATGGAAGTAATCAGCCATAATCTGGGGGGGGGGGGAGAGAGAGAGCGAGAAGGAGGGGTCGGAAGTGGGGGCGCTTTGAGGAAGAGATGACGAGGGTTGGAAAAATGGGAGTTAGTTAGTTGGATGTAGTAGTCTTGCTTTACCCGTGTAAGTGCAGAATTAAAGGTCAACGTAAATTTAAAGTAAAGAAGTCAGCACATGTGCGAGATTTGAGCCAAAGGTGCTCAGCACAGCGGGTGCAGGAACATAAGTAACGGACACTGGGAGTGAGCCAAGGTTGAGGTTTGGTACGCCTGACAGAGCGAGAAACAGGGGGAGCAAGGGTGTCTGGACAGACTTAGATAACATAGGAGAGATGAAACAGTGGATGAGAGCATGGAGGTGACTGTGTGTGGCGGATGGGGGAGGGTGAGGGTGAAGGAGATCAGATGGTGATCAGAGATGGGGAGCAGTAAGGTAGAGAAGTTAGAGAGAGAGCAGTTGGAGAAAAAGACAAGGTCAAGGCAGTGGCCATCCTGGTGAGTAGGGGTTGTGGAGCAAAGCTGGAGGTCAAATGAGGGAGGTTAAGGCAAGAAACTTAAGAGCATACTTGTCATCGGGATCATCGAGGTGAAAGTTAAAAGTTCCGAAGAATATGGGAAGGAGAAGATGAATCAAGGAAGCCCAAAAGCCAGGAATCAAATTCAGTGAGAACGAAGGAAGGGGACTTGTTGGGGGGAGGGGGGATGATAAATGACTATATCTGCAGAGGTAAAGGAGTGAATAGGCGATTGAAGTGGACTTCAAATGAGGAAAGACTGTGGGAGAAGTGGACTTCAAATGAGGAAAGGATTGAGGTGGGAGAAGAGGATGGAATCTGCAAGGACAGAAAAGAAACCCCAACACCTCCGCCTCAACCAGTAGGGTGAGGTATATGGGAAAAGTGGTAGCCACCATGGGAGAGGGCAGCAGCTGCAGTACAGATCTCAGGGCAAATCCATGTTTCAGTCAGAGCAAGCAGGTGGAGGGACTGGGAGATAAAGAGGTCATGAATGTAGGGCAGTTTGTTGGAGGCAGAATGAGCATTCCATAGGGCACATGAGAAAGGAAGAGAGGAGGATTGAAGGAGGAGAATAAGTATAAGGTTAGGGTGGTTACACATGTGAGGAAGCAGTAGACATGGAGGGCCAGAGTTTGGATTCATATCCCCAGCAGAAAGCAGAAGAAAGAGTAAGAGAGCACCAAAGCAAAGGGGAATGATGATAGCAATGACAAAGACGGGAGGACCTCAAAGAGAAAGGATGAATGGAGGACAGAGAATGCTTGAGCTTAAGTGCAGTAAATAAGGTAAATGACAAGATGGTTAATGAGGGGTTAGGAAAAGAAAGATAGTGAGGACTTATGGTGTGGAGAGGAAAGGGAGTAAGATTGGGGAGAGTGAGTATGAGAAGCAGAAAGTGAATAGGAGCCATAAGGAGAGAACAGAGAAAGGAAATAGAGCTATAGAAACAGAGGAAGTGAAAATATGGAGGCGGCCAAAGGAGGCACACTAAGGAGCACGTGCTTCTTGTTTGCGCTCGTCACATGCAGGCGGCACACACCATCCAGAGAGGGTTCAAATTAAATAGCAAGGCTAGTGAGATCACCTGAGTGCTTGCTTGGGAGGGGCTACAGACAGCCTGTCAGGGGCAGCGGGGGAAGGGCCTAGCTGTGGATTGCAAGAGAGATGGGGGATGGAGAGATGATTCTGCTGTCCACCCTGAAAGAGAAGAAAACAGAGGAAGGAATTTAGTTTGGAGGGCAAGCAGGACAAAGGGGAAAACAGGACCAAGAGACAGAAACTGAAGGGCTTATTAGGAACCTCTCCAAAATGCCCCAATTCCCCATCCAAGCCCTCCAAAGGTGGCCCTGGTAGTCCAGTGGTGAACCTGATCCCCCATGTCACCCCCAAACCCCCAGAAAATGCCACAGATCCTACCCTTTCCAAAGATAACCCAAATGAAAACTTCTTATATGATATTAGGGCCTCTCCCAGTGTATCCCAGGATACAATGAGAAGAGGCAGGACTGCCATTTTGAAGATGCAGGTCCTGACAATCTTCTATGTAAGATATTGGGGGGGGTCTGGAGGGTCCCTATCCATATGGTCAGGTGGGGGGAAGGTCTTTAATCTTGGAGGGGGTGGGGTTGGCCAGTCCATGATATCCATCAGGGATTTTTTTTATTTTTTTTTTTTTGGGGGGGGGGATATGGATTGGGGAATTCTTGGAGGACTCAGCGACACTAGCGGGGTGAGGGGGAAATTAGCAAGAGAGGTTCAGGGTATTCCTCGAGGGCCTGGTGGTGGCTGCAGATGGGGTTTGGGGTTCCCTGGACATGCACACAAAAAAAGTAATGCTTACCATATAGCTGTTGTGGGCATATCCCAGGAAATTCTGACCCTTTAGTGATAGATGCTCAAAACCAACAGCATGCATATAATTTGCATACTGTTAGTGGTGAGCATATGTCGCTAAAATTAGGCTTGTTTCTCCAGCGCTGTAGTTTTACAGTGCCAGAGTTTTGAGCATCTGCCCCTCTGAGCCATGTGCTTCTTTTTTTTTTTTTTTTTTTTTGGTAATCATTTTTATTAGAAAGGGTACAACTGGATAACAGGAACAACAAGAATGGGGATCAGACGTTAATGGAAGATCAAGGCCTCACGGTGCCCCAGAGGCGATTTATCTATTTGACCTTTTTGACTGTCAAACGTACTATATTGCTTCACTGGACGCACGACGGGGATTTACCCCACAACAGCTGACTGGGTCAGATGTCTGAATTGGCCCGCTTTGAGCTCTGCTATTATAAACAATCTTTCAATCATGTGCTTCTATGATTCAGGCAAATCATTGAGAATTGAGCACAAGGATTATGGGTACCAGTAGCTCAAAGTATGTAAGAGTCATACAGAACTGATGGCAAGTGATTTTTGCCTGTGGTAATGTGAATGAGAGTGGGCCCAGAATCCAGGTAAGACATAGCCACACAATGGTTGCAGGTGAAATGGTTGCAGGTGAAAATTTTATTAGTAGTATCAGATAGGGGTCTTGTTCCTTTCACAGGTAGGGGAAAGAAAATAAACGCAAAAAGGACCTTTAAATGTAGCAAAATTCTCCAGTGGCCTGCTCTTACAGGGCTATGCATATAAGAACATAAGAACTGTCATCTCCGAATCAGACCTTCGGTCCATCACGTCCGGCGATCCGCTCACGCGGAGGCCCAGCCAGGTGTACACCTGGCGTAATTTTAGTCACCCATATCCCTCTATGCCTCTCGTAAGGAGATGTGCATCTAGTTTGCTTTTAAATCCTAGAACGGTGGATTCCGCAATAACCTCCTCTGGGAGAGCATTCCAGGTGTCCACCACTCATTGCGTGAAGCAGAGTTTCCTGATATTTGTCCTGGACTTGTCCCCCCTTAGCTTCAGTCCATGTCCTCTTGTCCGTGTCACATTGGACATTGTAAATAATTGTTTTTCCTGTTCTATTTTGTCGATTCCTTTCAGTATTTTGAAAGTCTCGATCATATCCCCTTGCAGTCTCCTTTTCTCAAGGGAGAACAATCCCAGTCTCTTAAGTCATTCCTCGTATTCCAAGTTCTCCATACCTTTTATTAGCTTTGTTGCTCGTCTCTGCACCCTCTCCAGCAGTTTTATATCCTTCTTTAGGTTGGGAGACCAATGTTGGACACAGTATTCCAAGTGTGGTCTGACCATTGCCCTATAAAGCGGCATTATAACTTTCTCTGATCTACTCATGATTCCTTTCTTTATCATGCCTAACATTCTATTTGCTTTCTTTGCTGCTGACGCGCATTGTGCTGACAGTTTCAGGGTCCTATCTATCAGTACACCCAGGTCCTTTTCTTGTTCGCAATTACCCAGAGTTGCACCTGACATTCTATACTCGCGTTCCTTGTTCTTTCTGCCTAAATGCATTACCGTATTTTCACCCATATACCGCGCACCCGTGTAAAACGCGCACACGGGTATAGCGCGCAGGGAACACAAATTTATGTTAAAAAAATTTAATATAGCGCGCACACGCGGATACCGTGCATGCTAAAACCTCCTCCCGCCTACTCCGAACCGGCATCCTCCCCCCCGCTCGCTTACCCGAGAGAGCATTTTTTTTTTCATTCGAATCCGGCATTCCCCCTGCGAACCGGCATCCTCCCCCCCGCTTGCATCACTCCCCCCTCCCCCGCGATCCTACATCCCCCCCCCCAGCACCGCAAAACATCTCTTACCCAATTGGGCACCGGCACCAGCACCAATGCACAGGATGTGCCAGTGCCAGTGCCCGAAGATCCTCCCTCATTGGGTTGGGCTGGGCTAGGTTGGGCTGTGCGGTGCGAGAGAGATCCTCCTTCTTCCTGCGCCGGGCTGTACTAGGCTTTGAGCATTTGCGGTGCCGGTGCCCAATCGGGTAAAAGATGTTTTACGGTGCTGGGAGGGATGTAGGATCACGGGGGAGGGGGAGGTGACGCGAGCTGGGGGGAGGATGCCGGTTCGCAGAGGGGATGCCGGATCGGATTGAAAAAAAAAAGTTGTAAAACGCGCTCACATGTATAACGCGCACGGTTATGCATGGTTTGTAAAAATCGTGTATAACGCGCACGTTATATGCGTGAAAATACAGTACTTTGCACTTTTCCACATTAAACTTCATCTGCCATTTCTCTAACTGACATAAGTCACTCTGGAGTTCCGTGCTATCCTTCTACGATCTGATTGCCCGGCATAGCTTTGTGTTGTCTGCAAACCTGATGATCTCACTGGATGTTCCTTCTTCTAGGTCATTGATGAAAATATTAAATAAGATGGACCCAAGTACCGAGCCCTGGATCACACCGCTAGTCACTTTCTCCCAGTCTGAGAACTTCCCATTTATGCCCACTCTCTGCTTTCTGTTCTCCAGCCATTTGCTTATCCATCTTAGTATATCTCCCTCTATTCCATGGCTTTGTAGTTTCCTGAGAAGTCTTTCATGTGGAACCTTGTTGAACGCTTTCTGGAAGTCCAAGTATATTATGTCCACCGGTTCTCCACTATCAATTTGTTTGTTCACTGTCTCAAAAAATTGAAGTAAATTCGTCAAACACGATTTTCCTTTCCTGAAGCCATGTTGACTGGCTCTCATCAGGTCATGTGTATCCAAGTGCCGGACTATGCTATCTTTAATCAGTGCTTCAACCATCTTTCCAGGGACAGACGTAAGACTCACAGGTCTGTAGTTGCCCGGTTCTCCTCTTGATCCTTTTTTGAAAATTGGCGTGACGTTCGCTATCTTCCAATCGTCCGGTATCTGTCCAGTTCTAATTGACAGGTTGGCAAATTTTTGCAAAAGCTTTCCAATTTCAACCTTCAGTTCTTTTAAGACTCGGGTGAATCCCATCAGGTCCAGGGGATTTGTCGCTTTTAAGATTGTTGATCTGGTAGTATATCTGGTCCAAGTCCATTTCTACTGTGGCGAGGCTGTCCTCTATTATTCCTTTGAATACTTTCACTGCTTCTGGTATTGTTGCGGTATCCTCCTTCGTAGACAGACGCAAAGAAGGAATTTAGTCTGTCTGCAATTTGTTTGTCTTCCTTGATGTACCCTTTTCTTCCCTGGTCATTCAGTGGTCCCACCGCCTCTTTTGCAGGTTTTTTTCCTTTTACGTTGTCTCTGGCCTGGTTTCCCAGAATTACCAATATAGTCTCTAGGTTCCAATATAGGTGCAAGGTTCCAAGATGAACTTGGCCTACCTGACTACAGAAGCTACAGTTCACATGTAGGTGAGGGAGGCAAATACAATTGGTCCTCTGGCCCTCCTTAAACTAGCTGTGCTTTGGGCTTTTATACTTTCTTAGGGATACCAGATTTTCATAATAAGGCCCCACTCTCAGGACAGCCCCATTCCGCCCCACCCCGCCCCCTCAACCTGTTTGCTCATCGGGACAGCATCTGCGCAAGCACTGGTGTGACATGATGATGATAAATGATGAAATTAAGGGGGAAAAAAAATCAGAGGAGATCAAAAATGGCAGCTGCAGAGTCTGGCACCTCACCCTAGCTCTGCTGCTTGTGGTGTTTTCTTGTTTCAAGTTTCTTTCTCACTTTTCTGTACAATGAGTAAGAGGAAGAAGACCCAGAACGGCTGCCCAGGTGCACTGGCCCAGGTTCATACCACTATCCTGTCATTTACTTGGCTTCAAGTGAAGTTAAAATCTCAGGTATGCTTCTTATCATCAGCGGCAGAGATGAAGTTCTAACCCGGCTGAGCCATGAGTGTTGCATTCCTCTGCTGATCGCAAAAAGTGTAAATCTGTGTATGGACTCAACTGGGAATATTATAGTAGTTACAAAAAGCTCTGGACAAGAGGTCAACAGGCATTGAACTAGAATCTCTAGCTAAACCAATTTTGAAAAGTGGAAATATTGATGTGAGCAAGGTGGACAGTTACAGGAAAACTGATTGAAAAAAAAATAAGGTTTGATCAGTTTAACAAATTTGTTTTGAAGATTATATTCTCCATTCATATCAATCCATATTGAAAATTGTCCTACTTAGTGTATTGCACAGTTATATGAAAACAATGTGGTAACGGGGGTGATTTGCTGTTGATACTTTTAGACCTATTTGTCATCTTGATACCATTGTCCATGATTTTCTGCTGCAGAGGTTCATGGAGATAAGGTTATCAATCAGACAGGGTTAAAGTGCTTTGAGATTTTATTGATCACTTTGTCCCATACCATGAGGGCTAGATTTATTTTAAAAATTTCTATACTGTTTAAACCTAAATGGTTTCTAAAACTTTACATACATTATTTGTAAAACAAATAAGATCAAACATACATAGACAAATAATCTTCAGAAAATCAACTATTAAAAAGTAGAGCGACACCAGGCTTATACAGAAAATCATGTGAAAATTCTTCAACAGAGAACAATCATAAGAGACCAGTATCTAAAAAATGCTTACAAATAGCTGCGTTTTAAGTAATTTTCTAAAACTGCCCTTTTCACAGCACTTTCGTAATTGGCTGACAAGTGAGTTCCACAATTTAACCCCTGCACAGCAGAAGGTCATTTTACTGATCTCAACATATTTTGGATTAGCGTTTGTTTTTAGTAAAGCTAAGCTTTCAGAACACAGAGATCTATTTCGTAAGTAGTTGGTCATCTTGCTCTTAAATAATTCAGGTATGACACCATACAAGAACTGCTTTGTACTGAATTCTATTTAACAACTGTCAGCCAATGTAATTGTTGAAGGTAGGGTGAAATATAATCATATTTCAATATTCCCATTGCTGCTGCATTTTGCACAACTTGCAATGCCCTGCACCTTGTCTTAGTTATTCCAAGGTACAAGGCATTACAATAGTCAAGCCTTAACAGAACCATCACCTGAACAACTGTATGGAAATCAAAAGGTGACATCTGTTTTATACCATGCAATAAGTGTATTTGTGCAAAACATGCTTGTACTGTCTTTGCAACTTGTAAATTCATTGAAAGAACATAATCCAACCTTATATCTAAAACAGTGTGTCTTCCATTGTGTTTTAATATTTTATTTATTAATATTTTCAAAATGTTATAAGGAAGAGGAGAGAGGTCAACAAAACTGCATGGTTTTAGGAATTAATCATACATTCCAGGACCCATAAAAAATATTAATTTTAATATATTTTAATTAGAATTTGTTATGTCTAACTTTGCTTTCCTGGTCCTGCATGAATAATGAATATGAATAAAGAAGGTAGGATGCATATACACACTATAGGTAGAGATAATGTAGATGTGAGCCGCTTTAGAAAAGACAAGTTCTGTTCTGATCCACAATATAAACTCTAAAAATAACAAGAAAGGGGAAAAATGGGACCTTCACAAGCCAAATTTCTTATTCCATTCCAATCGAAATGGTTGAGTAAAAGCAAAGAGACTGGCTGATTCCCATGAATTTCTATGATGAAAAGAAAACTGATTAATATGTATCTATAACAGAAAATGATGTGGCGGCAAAGGAAGCCTCCCAGACTTTCTGTGGCTCTGAGCAGAAGCTAACATGCATTCCCTTTTCATCCATACCAGACCAGACTAATAAGCTAAATTCATCTACCAGCAGAAGCAGACAGAAAAAAAAATAGTTTCAAGTAGTTTGCCCTTTGAGGGTATCATGCAGCCTGGAATGTTCACTATTTTTCTGTCTCCAAGCAAGTGAAGGACAGATCATGCAGCCCCTTTGTAGTGTTTCTCTGTTAGCTTCTGCCCTGACTACTTCTGAATATCAACTGAGCAAGGGGTTAATACTGGTCAGTCAGGTTCATTAAAAAAAAAAACAACAACACAGCATTCTTTGAGCCAAGATGACATTCAGATGTGCTAGGTAGAGAATGACACAGGGATAAATTTGTCCCTTTCCCAGGAACTCAATTTCCCCATCCCGTCCCCAAGAGTTTTGTTGTCATCCATGTACCTGCCCCATTCCTGTAAGCTCTGCCTTAACCGCACAAGCCTCGAATACTTACGATTTTATAGTGTTTGAGGCTCGTGCAGATGAGTATGGAGCTTGCAGGAATGGGGCAGGGGCAGGGACAGGAAAAGAACTCATGGGGATGGAACGGGAAAATGAGTTCCTGTGGGGACGGGGCAAAATTTGTTCTCGTGTCATTCTCTAATGCTAGGTCCCTCCATCCACCAGATAGGGTGACACTCTGGTATCAGACACATACCCTTCCCCTTCCTACCTACACTAATCCTATATTCGACAGTTGAAAGGAGTTTTATATAGCAAAGATTTTCTTCAGTTTCTTGTGTATATGGCTGGGTTTAGAAGTATGTAATCATTTACTTTTCCCTTCCTGAGGTAAGTTTCTGTTTTTCTTTATATTCAGACCATCATCAACTGGGGGAAATTCTACCTCTTTCCTTTTAGAACATTTATTCACTTTTGGAAGGTTTACTTATTTTCCTTTTTCCTGATGGTTCTCTCATATTTTGATACTCCACCACTTCATTCTAGACAATTTATTTTTTCTTATTATTATACTACATACCATTAGTTTGGACTGGTTTGGTATATATGAAAAAGAAGGAAAAATTATGTCTTACCTGATAATTTTCTTTCCTTTAGTCTTACCAAACAAGTCTAGATGCCCTCTCATCTGAATTTTCCTTAGCTCCTCAATTTATACATAGATGTCATTTCTTCAGCTTAATATATCATTTCCTTTTATGTCACATTTTTCATGACATGGTGAAATATCTGTACAGAAGTTGAATATGAGCCACACTGCATATTACAAGTTAGAACACATTTTTTGACTCAGTGCAGTGTCTTTGTCAGCTGAATGGAAGCCACACTTCATCTTACAACACAAGCCACATCTCCTTATGCAATGAAATATCTATTCATCAGTTGAGTACAAACCATACACCTGTTAGTTACAGCTCAGGCTGCATCTCCTGACTCAGTGAAATCTTTATAGGATTGAATATGACCCATATTTCAAGCTGCAACAAGGGCCAAGTGGCGGCCTGGTCAGTTAAATTTTCAATGTGCTTCATTTTAGATTTCAGAAACATTATTGCTTGACTATTTGAAATACCAAGCATTCCAGGCTGCATGAAATCTTTAAGGGGCAAATTACTTAGACATAGCCCAGGTAAGGCATGATTTTTCCATTGATCTTGGAGATACGCATGAAAGTTGTGTCACTAGGCAGGAGTGAATAATCCTGCGGAGGCAGAACCTAACAATAAAGAGTACAGATCACTCCATCTCCATGCTATGCTGGTAATCAGACCTATCTGAATAATTTTGATTCTTCCAGAACACAATGAATAGCACTCAGTACATGTATTTATTTAATTCATTCAATTTATTGTTTGCTTAATCAAGTTTTAAGTTTATTTAAAATCTGCTGTACTGCCCAATTGGAACACCTCAGTAGTTTGCAATTCCAAGAGAGATAAAAGAACACCATTTAATTGATTGGAAAGAGAAAAGAGAGAGAGAATGGAAAAAGAAGTGGAAATTTCCTAGACAGTTATGAGTAACTATGATACAGAAGCTTTAGCTTTAGCAGTGGAGTCAACACCAATGCTCGGTCTAGACCAGGGGTGCCCAACGCGTCGATCGCAATCGACCAGTAGCTCAGGAAGGCAACGCGAGTCGATCGCGGAGCCCATCCTGGGCTCTGTGATAGACTCGTGTTGCCGTCCTGATCTACGGGCCGATCAGCCTTCCTCTCCAGTGTTCTCCCTAGGGCCTTTTAGCTGGGCGGTCCGCCCAGCTGTCATCTGCTGCTGCTGAACATGAAAACCCCCCCCAAAAAAACCGGCTTGGAGATTTCAGCCCGTAGCAACTTATGCTCTGGGCTCTAACGTGTGCGTGCCGGCTTCTCTTCTCTTCCCTCCGAAACCGGAAGTTATGTCCAGGGGGGGGAGGAGGGAAGCCGGCACGCACATGTTGAGAGCCCTGAAGCAAGCGTTCACTACGGGCTAATGCGGGAGACAGGTTAGTGAAGCATTTGTTCTTCTTCCTGCTGGGTCCTGCCTACTTTCTGTTTCCGCGAAGGCAGGACCCGGCAGCATTTCCCCCAATAGGTTGATCACGATCTTGGGCTGATCAGCCTTCCTCTTCCCGACGGCAGAATTGACATCGGGGAGAGGAATGCTGGTTGGCCGAAGCAGGGAGAACTTGGGGCCTGTTATTGGTGGCGTTTGGTTCCTGGTCCCCAATGGTAATGGCAGTGGCAGTGGCTTGGGGAGGGCAGGGAGAAAGAAAGAAAAAGGGCAGGCAGGGAGACAGAAGGAAAGAAGAGAAACAGAAAAAAATGAAAGGGAGGCAGAGAGAAAGAAAGGGCAGGGAAGAGGAAGGAAAAGTTGGGGGAAGGAATGAGGCCTGGAGGAGAGGAAGCATATAGGCTAAAAGAAGGGAAGAAAGATTGTATGCACAGTCAGAAGAAGAAAGTACAACCAGAGACTCATGAAATCACCAGACAAGGTAGGGAAAATGATTTTATTTTAAATTTAGTGATCAAAATGTGTCTGAATTTATATCTGCTGTCTATATTTTACACTAAGGTCCCCTTTTACTAAACCGCAATAGAGGTTTTTAGCGCAGGGAGCCTATGAGTGTCGAGAGCAGCGCTGGGCATTCAGCGCAGCTCCCTGCGCTAAAAACTGCTATCGTGGTTTAGTAAAAAGGGAGGGGGGTATGTATATTTGTCTATTTTTGTATGTTATTGAGGTGATAGTGCATAGAGTCATCTGCTTTGACCTCTTTGAAAAACCCTGGAATAGGAATGATGATTAACATTTTCTATGCGTACAGTGTGCTTTGTGTTTTTTATTTTATTTTATTGTTGGTAGATCATTTTGACTTGGTCATTTAAAAAGTAGCTCGCAAGCCCAAAAAGTGTGGGCACCCCTGGTCTAGAACCTGTGAATTAAGGGAACTCCAGAAAGGAGAAAGTTAGGTTCTAAAGGGATGTCTCCAATTGTAAAAGTTGCAGAACTGTATTTCAAAGGAACAAGAAACCAGGGTAGATAAAAATCAATGATTTAGAAAAGTGTTCCAGATTCTCTATGACAATTGGCCCCTGTGAGAGCAGCATCGGATATAGAGGGCACAGACTGCTAGCTTGCTTACATAAAAAAAAAATATATTTTTTAGGATAAAACTATCTAAAGATAATATACATTATAGTCCAAAAGTTATTCATCATGAAATAAGGATTAGTTTTTAATTATGAAGCAAGAGGCTGTATATTCATGCAATTTAAAATTTTTGGGAAAGTCTTGATGGGTGGAGTAATGTCCACAATGATCCTGCTCTGTGTGCTTGTATAACAATAGAAGAAGGGAATGTCTTTCTTGCAGAAACAATTAATACCTCATGAAATGTACATATAGCAGAATACTTACAAGAAGCAAAATCTATAATAAAATGTGAACAAAAATTCAAATGTCTAGTACGCAGTTTAGTCAGACAACACTGCAAATGTATCCAAGATGAAAAGTAATTTAGAAGAGCATGAAAAGAATACCAAGCTAATAAAGTATGGTTACAATGCTCATTTGCCGCACCTTCTAGCCAAAAACTCCAGTGTACCAGAAATAAAGACTAATGTAATTGAAATTGCTAAATACTTCCTTAATCATTTCGCAGCAGCAGTTCAGCACTGTTACTTACCGTAACAGGTGCTATCCAGGGCCAGCAGGCAGCTATTCTCACATATGGGGTGAAATCATCGACAGAGCCCGGATGCGGAAGCCTCGCAAGCAGACTTGCTTGTAGAAACTCAGAAGTTTTGAGACAGCCATACCGTGCATGCACGAGTGCCTTCCCACCCAACGCAGGGCGAGTCTCCTCAGTTCAGATAGCTAGCAGAGAAGCCAACCAGGGGAGGTGGGTGGGTTGTGAGAATAACTGTCTGCTGTCCCTGTATAACACCTGTTACGGTAAGTAACTGTGCTTTATCCCAAGAAAAGCAGGCAGCCTATTCTCACATATGGGTGACCTCCAAGCTAACCAGAATGGGATGGTGGGAGCATTGGCAACTTAGGAGAATAAATTTTGTAATACTCTCTGGCCAAAATGGCCATCCCGTCTGGAGAAAACATCCAGACAATAATGAGAAGTGAAAGTATGAACCGAGGACCAAGTGGCAGCTTTGCAAATTTCCTCAATAGGTGTAGATCTGAGGAAAGCTACTGAAGCTGCCATTGCTTTGACTTTATGGGCTGTGACTCGACTCTGTAGTTGTAATCCAGCCTGGGCATAGCAGAAAGAGATACAAGCAGCTATCCAGTTGGAGATGGTACGCTTAGAGATTGGATGTCCCAACTCGTTTCGATCAAAGGAGACAAAAAGTTGAGGAGTAGCTCTGTGTGGTTTGGTGCATTCCAAATAGAAGGCCAAAGCACGTTTACAGTCCAGAGTATGAAGAGCTGATTCTCCAAGATGAGAATGAGGCTTTGGAAAGAACACTGGAAGAACTATGGATTGGTTGAGATGAAATTCTGAAACCACTTTAGGTAGGAATTTAGGATGAGTACGAAGGACCACCTTGTCATGATGGAAAACAGTGAAAGGTGGATCAGCAACTAAAGCTTGCAGCTCACTGACTCTTTGAGCAGAAGTGAGGGCAATGAGAAACACCACTTTCCAAGTGAGATACTTCAGATGATCCGTAGACATTGGTTGAAATGGAGGCTTCATCAATTGAGCAAGAACAATATTGAGATCCCAAACCACTGGAGGCGGTTTGAGATGAGGTTTGACGTTGAAAAGTCCTTTCATGAATCTTGAAACCACCGGATGAGCAGAGAGGGTTTCCCTTCAATAGGCTGATGGAAAGCAGCAATTGCACTGAGATGGACTCGAATCGATGTAGACTTGAGGCCAGAGGTGGATCAGTGCAAAAGATAATCTAGCACAGAAAATAAGGAGGAATTTTGAGGCTCCTTATCGCGAGAGATGCACCACGTAGAAAATCTAGTCCATTTTTGGAGGTAGCACTGTCTAGTGGTAGGCTTCCTAGAAGCCTCTAAAATGTCAGTTACAGGTTGAGAAAACTGAAGAGGAGTTATGTTGAGAGGTACCAAGCTGTCAGGTGTAGAGACTGCAGGTTGGGATGAAGTAGAGATCCTTTACTCTGTGTAAGCAGAGATGGAAAAACTGGCAGAGGATATGGTTCCTTGCTGCTGAGTTGAAGTAGAAGGGAGTACCAAGGTTGTCTCAGCCACCAAGGAGCAATCAGAATCATGGTGGCATGAGCGTTCTTCACAAGGGAACGGAGGGAATGCATACAGGAAGAGATTCATCCATTCCAATAGGAAAACATCTGCCTCGAGGCGATGAGGAGAATATATCCTGAAGCAGAACTGAAGCAGTTTGTGGTTGTGGGGAGCTGCAAAGAGATCTATCTGAGGCGTTCCCCACTGTGAAAAATGTGATGTAGAGGCGAAGAATGGAGTGTCCATTCGTGAGGTTGCAGAAGACTCCTCAAGTTGTCCACTAAGTAATTCTTCGCCTCTTGGATGTAGACGGCTTTGAGGAAGGTGTTGTGATGGATTGCCCAGTTCCAAACCTTCAGAGCTTCTTGACAAAGGGAGGAAGATCCCGTCCCTCCCTGTTTGTTGACATAGTACAAGGCAACTTGGTTGTCCGTCCAAATGAGGACTACCTGGTCGTGAAGAAGATGTTGAAAAGTTTTGAGAGCGTTGAAGATCGCTCTGAGTTCCAACAGATTGATGTGACACTGACGATCCATACTGGTTCAGAGGCCTCGAGTACGGAGACCATCGAGATGAGCGCCCCAAGTGTAGGTTGAGGAATCTGTTGTGAGGACCTTCTGATGGGGAGGTGTTTGAAACAGTAAGCCTCTGGAGAGATTGAAAGAGAACATCCACCAGCGGAGAGACTGCTTCAAGGAAGGAATGACTGTAATGTGTCAAGAGAGTGGGTCGCAAGTCTGCGTTCACTGAGATGCCAGGGTCCACTAGGAATTCTGAGGTGAAGTCTGGCAAAAGGAGTCACGTGTACTGTGGAGACCATGTGACCTAATAGTACCATCATGTGTCTCGCTGAGATTGAAGAGCGGGAAGACACTGCATGACAGAGTTGAAGGAGAGCTTCCAGACGTTGTTGCGGAAGGAATGCTCTGAGTTGGATAGTGTCCAGAACAGCTCCAATGAATTGTAGGTTCTAAGAGGGCTGAAGTTCAGATTTGGGAAAACTGATTTCGAATCCCAAACTTTGTAGGAACCACGTAGTCCATTGGGTCGCTACAATAACCCCTTGAGATGTGGAATCCTTGATGAGCCAGTCGTCTAGGTAGGGAAACACCTGAAGACCATGGTTCCTTAGAGCTGCTGCTACCACTACCAGGCACTTGGTGAACACTCTGGGAGATGAAGCCAGGCCAAAGGGTAGCACTCTTTATTGATAATGCAGATTCCCCACCCGAAATCTGAGATATTGACGGGAGGCTGGATGAATGAGAATATGAGTATAAGCCTCCTTGAGATCCAGACAGCCAGTCGTTCTGATCTAGAAGGGGATAAAGGGACGTCAGGGACAACATGCAAAATTTTTCTTTGACTATAAATTTGTTGAGAGCCCTGAGATCCAGAATGGGTCACAGATCGCCGTCTTCTTCAAAACAAGGAAATAACAAGAGTAAAACCCCCTGTTCTGCTGCTCCAAAGGAACTGGTTCGATGGCATGGAGATGAAGCAGAGCTTGAGCTTCCTGGGATGGACTGGAAGGATACTCTCTTGGAGGAAGTTCTGGTGGAACCTGAGTGAAATGAAGAGAGTACCCTTTCCTGATGATTGACAGCACCCAGAGGTCGGCTGTAATTATCTCACATCGGTGATAAAAATGATGGAGACAATCTCCAATGGGGGGGAAGAGAGGACAGAGACAGAACGGTGGAGGCTATGCTCTGTTTTAAACAGTCAAAAAGGCTGCGCAGCCTTAGGTGCAGCAGAAGGCTGAGGTTTCTGTTGCTTCTGTTTCTTGGGAGGCGCTCGATTGTAGGGAGCTGCCCTTGGTGCATAACGCCTCTGGAAAATTGGAGGAGGGCGTGCAGGCTTGAAAGGAGCTGGCTTAGGCTTTGGTCTGACAATAGATGCAAAAGATTTTTCATGTTCAGACAATTTCTTGGTGGCAGCCTCGATAGATTAATCGAAGAGGTTATTGCCTGCACAAGGAATATTTGCTAAGCTGTCCTGAAGATTAGGGTCCATGTCTATGGTGCGAAGCCAGGTTAGGCGGCGCATCACTACAGAACAAGCAGTCACCCTGGCAGTCAACTCAAGGCATCATAAGAAGACTGGAGAAGATGTAATCTGAGTTATGACAGAGTAGCTATGACTTCTTGAAATTCGAAGTGCTTTTGTGTATCTAAATAGCTGAGAAATTTCGGAAGAAGATCAATGAGGAACTTGAAATAAGTGACAAAATGAAAATTATAATTGAGGACTTTAGAGGACCTCATGGCATTTTGGTAAAGGCAACGTCCAAACTTGTCCATGGTTTTCCCTTCCCTTCCAGAAGGAACAGTAGCATAAACTCTGGAAGGATGGAATCTCTTCAAGGAAGACTCCACAAGCAGGGACTGATGAGACAACTGCGAATTCTTTGCAATGTAGAGTTTTATACCTGAAGTCCAACTTGCCTGGAACAGCGGGAATAGCATAAGGTGTCTCCAGGCATCATGTAAAAGGCTGAGACAAACGCTTATGAAGGGGAAGCTTACGTGACTCAGCAGGAGGTTGAGGAAGATGCATGACTTCGAGGTACTCCTTAGAGTATTTAGAACCAGCATCTAACTGAAGGTCCAAGTCAGCAGCCATCTGACGAAGAAAAGAAGAGAAAGACAGCTGATCCGCTAATGCCTTGCCTCGAGAGGGACTCAAGGACCTCGAGGCAGCCTGGGTCAAAGATGAAGCTTCGGCAGGAAAATAGTCATCAAAAGAATAAGGAGACTTAGACAAAGCAATAGAAACTGCTGAGTCCTCGAGGTCTGGAAGTGGAGACCTCGATCGAGGAGTCGGAGGTCTAGTCTAGCTGGAAGGTGTCGATCGAGGCTTAGTTGAAGAAGGACGCTCCTTAGAAGAAAAGCTATGCCTGCAGGTATGCCTCGAGTTAGGTCTCGATCGACAACGAGAGTGGTGCCTGGAAGCAGGTCTCGAGGATCGAGGAGACTTGGCTTCAGAGATGGAAGCAGACATTGCCACCAAGGAATGGATGGGGCTAGAAGCTATAGATAGAAGCTCAGGAGGCTTGGTGGAGGAATCTCGAGGCACTCCCAAAGACTCTGCTCCTTGTATGGAGTGTGAGGATTCCTGTTGAGGCACTTGCAAAGAATCTACTCCTTGCTTCGAGTGCACAGATGCCAGACCAGATACTCGCAGAGACTCTGCTCCCTGCATAGAGTGTGTAGCTTCAGCCGGAGGCATAGGAAGAGGCTTGACCTCGCGGGAGACTGCAGAATGCCCAGGCTGGATTAAAGTAGCATATTAGTTAGGAACTGAATGAACTGCTTCTCTAACATGGTCTAGAAAGAAGCCGGCAAGGATGGATCTGCGTCTGAAACCGGACCACCTGCTTTGGCTGGAGGTTCCAAAGTGACAGTGGAAATGTGCTTCGACTTGAAAGTCTTAGCAACCTTGATGACCACCGCTGGAACTTTCTGCTGAGCTATCTGACCTGAGGAACTAGGGGAAGATACAGCAGATGTACTTACTGGAAGCAAGAGCCGCCGCAAACGAGGAAAGCTTGATGATGCTTGAGGTCGGAGTCGTGGAGGCAGGAGGACCCTTGGTAGAAGGTGGACCCGAGGCTGCTTTCAAAGACAAGGGTGTGACTGAAGAGTCCATCCCAAAAACCTTCTCCACTAAAATTTGACAACGTTTATGGGCACGAGGTTGAAGAGTAGCACAGCACTCGAATGACTTCAGTTGATGTCCTGGCCCAAGGCAGTTGAGACAGACGGTGTGGGTCCGTGAGGGAAATCGCACGCTGGCACTGGCTACACTTCTTGAAGCCCATTGCTGGCCAGGACATAGGAGGAAAATAGCCACCACTAAGTCGAAGCCCCTAGGCTGCAGCCAAGCAGCCTGCCCCTCCAGTCGACCGGAAGAAAATAATTTTTTTTTAAAACTAGAAATAAAATAAAGGAAAACAGCGATTCATGAAGAAAAGTCACAAACCGCGGTGAGAGAAGGCACGAAGTAACAAAGTTAAATGCAGAGTCAAGGACAGACTTCTCGGCTCCACGGAAAATTGAGAACTGAAGAGACTCGCCCTGCGCTGGGAGAGAAGGCACTCGCGCATGCGCGGTGCAGTTGTCTCAAAACTTCTGAGTTTCTACAAGCAAGTCTGCTTGCGAGGCTTCCGCATCCAGGCTCCGTTGATGACGTCACCCTATATATGAGAATAGGCTGCTCGGCTCCACGGAAAATTGAGAACTGAAGAGACTCGCCCTGCGCTGGGAGGGAAGGCACTCGCGCATGCGCGGTGCAGTTGTCTCAAAACTTCTGAGTTTCTACAAGCAAGTCTGCTTGCGAGGCTTCCGCATCCAGGCTCCGTTGATGACGTCACCCTATATATGAGAATAGGCTGCCTGCTTGTCCTGGGATAATGAAAAGAATGGGTGGAACCAAGCTAATGCTCCCATAAGATATTAGATGGAACTCTTTAGTAGACCATTTTGAGCAGTATATCAAAAACTGGCCTATTCTGATGACATCTGTTTGTAAATATTAAGATTATACGAGCAAGAATGAGTCTGTAGAAAACCATGATTTAAATCCAGTCTTTCTGATGAGCAATTTAAATCAAATCCACCCTGCCAGAAACATTAAACATGTTGACCCTTAAAGTATCAAGCATAATTACATAAAACGATGGGAGCTACTAATTAATTTTGTGATGAAGATCTAAGTGATCTTGTGGCAGTACATGGAATTAATAATCTGAATAGGTAAAATAGAATACCTGAATTATATATCTTGGGAGCTAAAGATGAATGAAATCTTGAACTTTATGCTATGACTGACCATAAGATGATTTAAACCAATCACAAACAATTGTCATCTACTGTTTACCGAGAGGAGGCTATGCAGCAGAAGAGAGGGTGTCCAAAGCAAAATAGAAAAAGCAAAGTAGAAAAAGCACAATAGGCCTCCAAGAGTGGGTTGGCATCCAAACTTTAATAAAAGACCTGATAAGGGCTGTGTTTCAGCAGAACACCTGTGTCAGGGATCATCAATATCAGTTGTATAGCTTGTTTTTTTTCTAATATAAATGAGCAATGCTAACATATTGTATATAAAGATGACAGAAATGTCGCAAATTCACTCTAATAAGGCAATTAAACAAGTGCAATTATATAACAAAAACATCAAGTGAGCTTCTTGTCTATCCGAACAGACATGACTTATACCAGGGATGAGGAACGAGGGCTGCAATCCAGTCAGGTTTTCAGGATTTCCCCAATGAATATGTATGAGATCTATTTGCAGTACTGCCTCCATTGTATGCAAACAGATCTCATGCATATTCACTGAGGAAATCCTGAAAACCCTTACTTATACCAAGAACAACAAAAATAAAATAATAAATGAAGCAGAAAAAGCATCTGACTCAACCAGCCTAACCAGTTATTTCAGTCATTCAGCTAAGACAACATCATATCAGTCACAGTGGTTCATGAACAACGATCTATTCCTATTCTGCTGCCCTGTAAACCTTGTGCCTTTCAGAAGGCAGACACAGAGGAGACAGACTGTTATACTATCATTCCAAGCAGGCAAATGGAATAAATGTCTAAGTTTATCTCAAATGCATTTTCCTACCAAAACTTTAGAAAGTCGATTAAAACTTATCTTTTCAATAAATTTCTCTGACTACTCCATATCTACTTTGATGTATCTTCAAATACTTCCACACAAATTTGTTCAATCCTATTATGCTGATGTAATTTTGGAATCTTTTGTAATATCGCTGTCTGTATACAGTCTCTTCCTTTGTAAACCGCTTTGAACTGTTTGTGGTATTGTGGTATATACTGTAAAAATACAGTTATTTTCCTCTGTACCACCATGAGACAGCATATTATGCTTCCATCATATTTTCATACTTTCCTACTTAGTCAAAGTCTCATGAGGAACTCAACCCCAAAATTGTTATCCTCTGTAGAAGTACTACTACCTTACCATTTCAACAGTGAGGTTTTTTCCTAGCATACCTTTCTCTTCATCTGTTTCACTCACACATTACTTTAGTGATTTCTATTCCGCCAATACCTTGCGGTTCATACAGAATTATTCACTCACCACTGAAGTTTTTCTTTATTTTTTGTCAAAGTTAGAGCAGCTTCCATTTGGATTTTCTCAGTGATAAACAATGCTTTTGAGAATTTCTTAAAGAGGAAGTCCCAGCCGTCCATTGTCTGAGCTCCAACTGCAAACACTGCCAATGCAACATCACTTGGTAACCTGCATGTATGAATATGAAATTATGCTCTAATACACTGACAATTTCAGAAAACTGAATCTCCCAACTTCTTTCTGAATAAAACTCTCATAATGATGCACCTATTTCTTTAAAGGCAAACTGACTTAAGAATCATGTGAATACATCCATCTTATAAAAAGTATTCTTTGAGGAGATACCTTTACATACTGGAGTGGAAAAATATTCCAGTGTTTAAGAGATTATTTAAGAAATTAAGACATGTCTTTTTCATTCCCAGCTGAATAGTTTCATCAAGCTAACTTACAGTGTTGCAAGGATCAGAACACCCCTAAAAGAATGAGGGTGGATAGCATTTTCTCAGTATTCTCTAGGGCAGTGGTTCTTGGGAGACCCACAGCCAGTTGGGTTTTCAAGATATCCCTAATGAATATGTATGAGGCAGATTTGAATATAATAGAAGTAAAAGGTATACAAATATGCCTCATGCTTATTCATTAGAGTATCTTGAAACCCCAACTGGCTGGGGGTCCCCCAGGACAGGTTTAAGAACCCTCTCTCCTTAAAGAATGATATGGGAATGATTTCTTGTGTTTAACCATGGGGTGGTGACAAATTCTGTCACCATGTAAGAACCTAATCTCCCATTCCAGTGCAAAAAGTATATGTCCTGAACCTGTGGAATGTATCAAAGCAATCCCTCGAGCCTAGGGTGGGATAGAAGAGCCTGTTGCAAGCACCGTGGACCCATAAGAGATGTACTTTTGTGCTGCCACATCCACTCTGTAAAAGTATGTAGGATTGGCCATGTAGCTGTCCTACAAATTTTGTTGGGCGGAACTGCCATGGACTCCACCCATGAAGACACCATACTTCTGTTGGAATGTGCCTTCAAGGAAATTGGCAGACATTTATCACATCCAATGTATGTGGAGGAAATAACCACTTGTATCCGTTCGGAAACAGAGGCTTTAACAGGTTGGTCAATCTCTCCATCCAGGACCCATTAGGACAAACAGATGATCTGAAAGTTGGAAATAATTTGTCACTTCCAGGTGAACTCCTCTGACATCTAGCTGTACTAGTATTTTACTTCTGGATTTCCTGATTCACACACAATACTGACACCACGTTTGTCAGAAAAGAGGGAAGAAATATTTTCTCCGGTTTATCAGAAAAGAGGGAAGAAATATTTTCTCAGGTTTGTTTTAAATCTACTACTTAGTAGCTTCATCACATGGCCCCTAGTCCTAGTATTTTTGGAAAAAGTAAACAAGCGGTTCACATCTACTCTTTCCACTCCATTCAGTATTTTATAGACCTCTATCATATCACCCCTGAAGAGCTGAAGAGCCCTAGCCACTTTAGCCTTTCTTCATAGGGAAGTCGTTCCATCCCTTTTATCGTTTCCATCGCCCTTCTCTATACCTTTTCTAATTCTGCTATATTTTTTTGAGATACGGAAACCAGAACTGCACATAATATTCAAGGTGTAGTCGTACCATAGAGTGATACAAGGGCATTATAACATTTTCATCTTCCATTCCTTTCTTGATAATTGTTAACATTCTATTTGCTTCCTTAGCCGCCACTGAACATTGAGCTGAGGGTTTCAACATATCCTCAACAATAATACCTAGATCCTTTTCCTGGGCAATGAATACTAACATAGAACCCAGTATCATGCAGCTATAGTTCGGGTTCCTCTTTCCCAAATGCATCACTTTGCACTTACTCACATTAAATGTCATCTGCCATTTTGATGACCAGTCTCCCAGACTCTGGATCAGCGTTGATGCCCACCATATTTAAGGAGTTTCTCAACTAAAAATTACTTTGCCTGAAGCAATACCGTTGCACGAAACATTCATTTCGGCATCAGCAGCTTGCTGTTCCTGGTATCAGCTAACTTTGAACCAGGTCTTTAAAAGATAAGTTTCTATTAAATATCAAATTACTAGTGTTTAAGCCCGTTACATTAACTGGTGCTAGTAAAGCCTCCTTCCCTCACATGTCCCCTATTTTTAGCCCCAGCTCCAGCTCCAAACCCATTTTTACCCTCCCCAACCCCCTTCTCCCATCTTTTCCCTTTCAGCCCCAGCTCCCTTTTCTCACCAGCAGCATTTCCCTCTCCACTCCACTTCCCTGTGCAGTAGCAGCATTTTCCTCCCCAACCCACTTCTCTGTGCAGCAGCACCTCTTCCGTGCTCCCCCTGTCCAGCAGCACCTCTTCCGTACTTTCCCTGCCCCCCTTCCCCTCTTCCCTGCTCCCCTGGCACAGCAGCACCTCTTCCCTGCTCCCCTGGTCCAGCAGCACCTCTTCCCTGCTCCCCCTCACTGCCTTCCAGACTTTGTCCCACCCCCACCCTCCGAAGCCAGCTTGCCTGCCTGCCATCCCACTGTGCAGTAGAACTCTCTCCACCCCCCTCCACCAGCAGCACCTCTTCCCTGCTCCCCCTATCCAGCAGCACCTCTTCCCTGCTCCCCTGGTCCCTCTAACTTGCTCCCCCAGTCCAGCAGCACCTCTTCCCTGCTCCCCCTCACTGCCTTCCATACTTTGTCCCTCCCGCACCCTTCGAAGCCAACCTGCCTGCCAGCCATCCCCCTGTGCAGTACAACCCTCCCCCCGCCACTATCGCCACCGTGCAGCCGACCCCACTGACCCTCCCACCGCGAGATGACCGTCAAACTTCCCGGCTCCAGCAGCATGGGAAGGCCGCGAAGCAGCGTCTTTAGTGTGATGCGGCCGCTGCTGGAGCCAGGTGGTTTGTGCATCTTGCGGTGGGAGGGTCAATGGAGGGTTCTTGTGCGCCGGGAAAGGGTGCACGGGGGGAGGGGGCGATGATGGCGGCAAACTTACAGTGAGGGAGGGAGTAGAAGTGCGCACTGTTGCTGGCGGGGCCCTACAGCTCAATGAAAATGGAACCACGCAGGTAACAGTGCGCATGCGCGCTTAGGGTTTTATTATATTAGATTTATATAAGCTCAATAGCTGGATATTTATAAATTATAAATTTGAGCTATCTTGTTGTTTTCTGTTTTGATTCTGATTGTTATGCTCAATAAAATATATTTAACAATAAATTATAAAAATAACACAGTGGTGTATGAACCTATGAAGAAGAACCAGTGGCAAAAAGCCCCACAAATTGATATCTTGTGTAACTGGGGTGTCGCTTCTGATGGCTGTATGAACATTGAGAACTTGTTGGAAGTTAGCACAAGTACTTGTCTATAAAACTTGGTGAAGAATACTTTCAATAAAACGGAATGATTTAAATAACTTGGTTAACTTTCTCAGCTGGTTTAATTGATAAAACTGACACATAGCAGATTTAAAAGAAATCATACAACAGTTTTTCAGTCAAAGCACAACACAGCTGTTGAATTTGTAGATGGATTACGTGCATAAGAATATAAGTATAGCCCTACTGAGTCAGACCAATGGTGCTTCTAACCCAGTATCCTGTTTCCAACTGTGGCCAATCCAGGTCACAAGCACCTGGCAGAAACCCAGGTCAAAAAAGATAGCATAACTGGATTTAAAAGGTGTTTAAACACAAACCTGAAGGAAAAATCCATAATTTAAGAGCTTATATTCTGCTTTTTCAATCAACTGTATATTTAACCACTTGAGTAGACTTAGGAAAGTCAGTTCTTATCTGGGGAATAAGCAACAAGGAACAGATTGCCTCTTCAGGATCCTGCTCAGCAGTTATGAACCGCACTGGTTGCTGACAGCATGCTATACTCAATAGATTTGTGGTCCAAGTCAATTCAATTATGAAACAAGATCCAAAGAAAGAGAAGTACTATTTCTACTGTAATAAACTAAGCACTTCCTATCTATATCAGTTTCCCAAGTCAGTCCTGGAGTACCCTCTTGGCCGTCAGGTTTTCAGGATATTGACAATGAATATGCATGAGATTGATTTGCATACACTGTCTCCATTGTATGCAAATCTTTTTCATGCATATTCATTGAAGATATTCTGAAAACCTGACTGGCAAGAGGTTATGCCAAGTCCAACTTGGGAATCATTGATCTATATTATCTGATTGTGCTGATAAAGCCCAAATCATTCCAAAACTGAGTAATAAATTCAATAACCTACCGCAAAGTTCCATTTGACTCCATCCAGCTACTAAAATATTCTTCAGCTTTGTCTACACATGGCTGGTATTTCCGTACACAAGCAAAAACGAGTAGGGTGCTGCGAAGCATTCTTTCAGACACTGTACCATCATCGGTCCAAGATTGTTGGTCAATTAGATTCTTAAACAGATTGACTATGTAGCTCTATAGTTATTGTATGACATAGAGAACAAATTATTCAGGTTAGCTTCCATTATATAGTAGTATCCTATACAGTTTCAAGTTCATTTCTTTTTGTTATACTTATTGTGTTTGTGTAATGCATTTTTTCAAAATGTATATATAAAACCAGAACTAGTTACAAATTACACATGGAATGTCATTTTTTTTTATAGAAAATGTGGACATATTAATACCCAGAATGAGAAAAAACACTGCCATTGCTTAGCTTTTTCTAAAATACCTGCATGAATAGATAGATGTGTGTTTGTATACTCTTGACCAGGAGAATCCAATTTTAACATAGAAAATGACAGCAGATGGGGAGCACTACTCACTGGAGGGTTGGCGAGATGAGACCTAATTTGAGCCCCGGAATTCCCAGCGGCAGGCAAACTTTCCTTAACTTTTTCCTATTGCTGGAACTGATGCCGGGAGCTTGCAGGCACTAGGAGAGATGGACCGCTGATGTCATCGGTTCTGTCTTTTCCAACACTAAAAGCACGCTGCAGCCGCGGCACTTTGGGAGCACTACTCACTGAAGGGTTGGCGAGAGAAGACCTAATTTGAGCCCCGGAGTTCTCTGCAGCGGGCAAACTTTCCTTAACTTTAACTTATTGCAGGAATTAGGAGAGATGGACCGCTGATATTATCGGGTCCGTCTCTTCCAATGCTAAAAGCACACTGCAGCCGCGGCACGTGGCCACGGCTGAAGGGGTGTGTCCTAAGGGGCACGCCAGGCCCCTTGGGAGCCCCTTGGAGACACGAGGAGCAAAGGAACTCAAAGGAAGATTATAACTTGTGTATTTGATTTGGTGTTTTAGAGTGTTATATAAATTATGGGAAAAAGAAAAGTCAAGCCAAAAAGTTCAACGCCAGCAATTATAGGTCCAATAGATAGACATTTGAAGTCAATTGATAACACCCCGGGGGCATCTCTTAAAATGGATTTCTCTATCACTAGTGCCTCATTAAGTCCCCTCGATCAAACTCTTCCCCCTCCACCGGTATCTAGTGTTAGTGAGACCAGAGTATGTCTCACTAATCCCTCTGAACAGGAGGTTACCTCTGTAACGTCAAATAAATTAATATATACCTTAATAACTAAACCACTTGAATTATCAAGTGATACAGAGAGTACAATCCTTATCAGAGGTAACACAAGATATTACACTTAAAGATTTGTGGTTAGTAATATCTAGAGTAGAGGGGCTGTTAAGGTCAACAGTAAAACAAACAGTAGACTTTTCGCAAGCAGTTGTTTAAAAGTTAGAAAATGTGGATACTAATTTGGGTTCCTTAGATAAGAGGTTAAATATGATGGAATCTCAAATCACTACTTTGCAGAGTGTTTCTACCTCTGTGGTTAAAGATTCTTGTGTAATGCACTCAAAATTAGAAATAATGGAAAACTTATATAGATCTAGAAATCTCCGCTTGGGCAATTTCCTGGTGACCCATTTGTTATCTCCTGAAATACTTTTGAAAAAATTATTTAAGGAAATACTGGGATTGCCCAATGCGGAGAATTTTCCTATTAATAATTTTTATTATATTCCTAAAAAAAAAAAGCTTGAATCTAACCAGGATGTGGATCAACTGGTATCAACTGAAATTAATTTGACAAGATTTTTTAGAGGACAGTCAAGATTTGATCCAGACTCGTTCCACCCTGGTAATAACCTGCATGAGTGAGATGGATAAGATGTTACTTATGAAATTGTACTTTAAAAATAGATTTAACAAAATTTTGTGGTGATTTAGTAAAAATATTTCTGGATGTCTCCAAAGCCACCCAACTAAGGAGAAAAGAGGTTTGAAGTTAAAAATTAGAGTGGTAGCTTTGGAGGCATCCTTTTATTTAAAATTTCCCTGTAAGTGCCTTGTTAAATTACAAGACACTGAATTTGCGTTTTCTGATCCAATACAGTTACAACAATTTTTGGTGGCTAGAGAAACAAAATGATTGCTGTTTACCTAAATAAATTGAGGAATAAAATGATTGAACCCTAATTAATTAATGACTGGACCTTGGTCCATAATTATTGGACTTTGAGCCCTCTCAATTTTTTCCTAATTTAATATTTTTAGAAATGAAGTATGTCTCTTTGATAATGTGAGCTTGAAAAGAAATTATGACTTGATGTGTTATTTATTGTAAATATCTATTGAATTGTCTTTTTCTTTGTTCATTATTTTAATGTAATGACAGAAAAAATTATAAATAAAAAGAAAAGAAAATGACAGCAGATAAAGACCATATAGCCTATCCAATCTACCATCTGTTGCATCTACATCATCTCTTCTTCTCCCTTAGAGATCCTACATGTATATAGTGGTATAGTAACGGGGGTGGGGGCAGACTCCCAAGACGCTGTCTTCACAGGGGGTGCCAGTGCCTCTCCTCTTTTCCACACCCCAAGAGGTACCTCTTTAAATGTTTGCCGCCACAAGCGGCATCTTCCATTCACTGCCCGCTCCGGCCTCAGCTCCCTTCTAACATCACTTCCTGGGTGTGGGACCAGGATGTGACATCAGAAGGGAGCTGAAGCTGGTGCAAGCAGAAGGTGGAAGACGCTGCTCACGCCGGCAAACATTTCAAGAAGTACACGGGGGATGGGGGCGCCCAAGCGGCAGGAAAGAGTGTGGGGAGTGGGGATGCATGGCATGGTGATGCTGGGTGCCACCACCCAAGGTATCAACCTTACTCACTACGCCTCTAAATGTTTATAGTTAAAACAAGAACTAGTCACAAAATGTACTGCTTTGTTTAATCTTGTTTTTAACATGAAAACAAAAGAAAAAATAAGCTTGTTTTAATTTTGTTTTGGAATAAACCCCACAGCAAATTATCACCTAACAGGCCCTTTTCCAATTCCACAAGCCTCCCCCAGCTTTTTATTGCATATATGCTGTCTTCACAGGACAAGAGTGATCCCAGGTCGCATCTAACCTACTGGTGTAGTAATAGACTATGACACTGGCTGACCTGAAGAGAATGCCATTTTTAAAATTTTGCTCTACAAGAAAATGAAGCCAGCTGACCTGAGGCCGGAGCTGACTGTTATATGAAAGAATTTCAAAATGGCTCTCTTTAGGTCTGCTAGCACCATTGTGTTTTTCTGTACCAACGATCAAAGGTGAATGGGGATACTCCTGCCTCATGACAATGGCAGATGTAAGAAGTGGGAGAGAACCCTGGAAGTTGTTATTTTTTTTTTTGGGGGGGGGGTTTATCTGCAGTGAGACCAGACCCAATTTTTAAGCATGTTTTGCTCATACAAAGAGAGGAGGAGTTCCAACAGTTTCTCTGTCTGTTCATCTGTATGCATAGTTTTATGCTGCAAACCCTTGGCAGCATAAGAACATAACGTAAGAACTGCCATACTGGGACAGACCGAAAGTCCCTCAAGCCCAGCATCCTGTTTCTAACAGTGGCCAACCCAGATCCCAAGTACCTAGCTAGATCTCAAGTAGTAAAACAGATTTTATGTTGCTTATTCTAGGAAGAAGCATCATTTTTAGTGTGCCGCATCTCCTGCTTTTACTTGCACATGTGCAAACAACCTATGGCTACCGACAGATGGACAGATTCTCGGTTCATAGACAACGGCGCGAAAAACAAAGGCGCACCCAGACAATTGAGCGCAGCGCGGAGGCGCGCGCCGCTCTAAATAACTGTTTTTAGGGCTCCGACGGGGGGGGCGTGGTGGGGGAACCCCCCCACTTTACTTAATAGACATCGCGCTGGCGTTATGGGGGGTTGTAACCCTCCACATTTTACTGTAAACTTAACTTTTTCCCTAAAAACAGGGAAAAAGTGAAGTTTTCAGTAAAATGTGGGGGGTTACAACCCCCCAAACCCCCCACAACGCGGCGCGATGTCTATTAAGTAAAGTGGGGGGGTTCCCCCCCACACACCCCCCGTCGGAGCCCTAAAAACAGTAATTTAGAGCGGTGCGCGCCTCCGCGCTGCGCTCAATTGTCTGGGCGCGCCTTTGTCCCGGCGCACTTTTGACCTGACACCCAGATTCTCAGCCTCGGGCACTATCACCTGCTGAGGAACATACCTATAAAAAGGAACACATTTTAAAACTGTTTTCAGTAATGCAATGTTTCCAAATCTGTTGGCATACAATTGTACAGTACCTTCATTTGATTCTCCACATCTTCCATATCCCTCTTCTCCATTAGCTTGTAAAGTGAAATCAGTTCACTCATTCCTTGCAATACTGGCATGATTTTGGCTTCGTGTTTCAAGTACAGTGTTAAATCCAAAGCTTTGTCAACTGGTAGTTTTCCAATGCTTTTATATTAAAAAAAAATAAAAATTAAATAAATGTACAGCTAGTAAGGAAGGAATCAGTGCTAATCACTTTAAACAAATGGAACTACACATTAAACAGCTCTTTCACCATCATATATAACAAATGTTTACAACAAGGTATCACATTCTTGACAAACTCTTCCTATAACATGATAGATGACAGTAGATAAAGACTTGTACATTCACTCAACAAAATAATGTCATGAAGCTAACTTGCGTGAAACTGTTCTTAGTAGAAATATATTCATTCCAAACTATTTATTTTTTCCGATTTCTATCCCGTCCTCCCGGAAGCTCAGAATGGGTTACAAGTTTCGTGGAGACGTCAGGAAGTACTTCTTCACGGAGAGAGTGATTGAGCACTGGAACAAGCTTCCAGTGCAGGTGGTCGAGGCACGCAGCATCCCAGACTTCAAGAACAAATGGGATACCTATGTGGGATCCCTGCGAGGTCATGCCAAGGGATAGGGTCACTAGGACTGAATGAGCGGGTCAGTAGAGTGACAGTATAATCACAATTATACTTTAAGGGGTCAGTAGACTTAAGAGGGTGGGTAAATAGTGTGGGCAGACTTGATGGGCTATGGTCCTTATCTGCCGTCATCTTTCTATGTTTCTATGTTTCTAACAAAACACATACACAGTAGGTTTTTTTTGTTTTTAAATTTATAAGTTTATTAATTGTTACAACATATAACAAATTCAAGAAACATAAACAATTATAAAGGAAATAACTCAAAATAAAAGTATTATCAAGTCCACATTATTATTAAGGGCTGACCATTCCTGCCGTAGTCTCTATATCAAAGCATATAATAAAAGAAAACAACAACAGTATGCAAATACAGTCAAACCTCGATTTGCGAGCACCCCTCCTGATAACCGGCATCGATCCCCCCCGCTCGCGAGAGGGAGAACTAGAAGGCCTTGAGCATGCGCAGATGCTCAAGGCCCAGCAAGAGGCAGGAACTTCTTCAAGCGGTACCAGCACATCCTGTGGGCTGCGTGCCGGTGCCAGACGGGGGGGGGGGGGTATGTTTGAAGTTGTTCGGGCGGGGGGGGGGGGGGGGTTCACGTGGAGGGGCCTTTGTGAGTGGGGGGGAGCGATGCCGGTTTTAGGGGGTGGAGCAGCGCCGCTGGCCTCGGGGGTGGGGATGGGGTAGGAACGTATCAAGCGAGTTTCCCTTAATTCCTATGGGGAAACTCGCTTTGATATACGAGTATTTTGGTTTACGAGCATGCTTCTGAAACAAATTATGCTCATAAAGCAAGGTTCGACTGTACACTCTAGAGCAGGGGTGCCCACACTTTATGGGCTTGCGAGCTACTTTTATAATGACTAAGTCAAAATGATCTACCAACAATAAAATTTAAAAAAACCACAAAGCACACTGAAAGGCAGAGAAAATGTTAATTATTCATATTCCGGGTTTTTTCAAAGAGGTCACGGCAGATGACTCTATGCAATGTCACCTCAGTAACAAAATACAAAAATAGACAAATACATCCCCTCCCTTTTTACTAAACCACAATAGTAGGTTTTAGCACAGGGAGTTACGCTGAATGCCTCGTGCTGCTCTCAATGCTCATAGGCTCCCTGCACTAAAAAACGCTATTGCGGTTTAGTAAAAGGGAGCCATAGTGCAAAATATAGACAGCAGATATAAATTCTCAAAACCGACACATTTTGATCACTAAATTGAAAATAAAATCATTTTTCCTACCTTTGCTGTTTGGTGATTTCATGAGTCTCTGGTTGCACTTTCTTCTTCTGACTATGCATCCAATCTTTCTTTCTTTCTTTCAGCCTCCTGTATGTTTCCTCTCCTCCAGACCTCATTCTCTCCCGCAACTTTTTCTTTCTGTCTCCCTGTTCCCCCTTCTTTCTGTCTCCCTGTCTGCCCCCTTTCTTTCTTTCTCCGTGCCCTCCCCCAAGCCACTCGGTTTGCTGCCACCGCCATCGGGGAACAGCCCCCAAGCCACCGCCGTCCCAAGCTTTCCCTGCAGAAGCGTCGCGCTGACCAGCATTCCGCTCCCTGACGTCAATTCTGACGTAGGAGAGGAAGTTCCGGGCCAACAAGGCATTTCTCCTCATTCCATCCAGCCTGAGCCCCATCTCTCCTTGATCCAGCATTTCCCTTCTGTATCTGTCAGAATTACCATTCCACCTATTTTCCAGCATCACCCTTTTTGTGTCCATCTCACCTATATCCCTATCTCACCACTTTTTCAGAATCTTAATTTGTCTCTGTCCTTGTCTTTACCCCATGTTCACCATTTGCCCTTTCAATGTCTTTATCTCCCCCCCCCCCCACACACACTTTTTCAGCATTACTTCTATGTCTCTATTTCACCTCCTCTTCATGTCCCCTCTGTATCTCTATCCTTATTCAGTAGGTCCTGCTTACCCTTTCTCTTCTTTGTGTCACTATCTCCATTTTCAGCTTTACCCCCTTTTCCTTTGTTAATGCACCCTGTAGCCAGAATCTTTCCACCCTCCCTCCACTCCGGCCCAGCCCAGTATGAAATATTTCCTTTTGTTTCCCTCCCCTCTCTCTTTCTCTCTCTCTTCTGCTCCCTCACCCACGAGTCCTACATCTGGCCCTCTCCCTTCTACCTGCACCTGGCAAAACCCCACTGCTCCGCGGCTCTCTTAAGCAACTCGTCAGCAGCGGTGATCAAGACAAGGTGCCAACATCGAGGACTTCCCTCTACGAGTCCCGCCTTTGTGGAAAAAGGAAGTTGAAACAAGCGGGACTCGCAGAGAGTAGGCCCCAACGTCAGAAGCTTGTGTCGATCGCTGCTGCTGAGTTGCCGAAGAGAGCCGCGGAGCAGGGGGTGTGGCCGGAAGCAGGTAGAAGGGAGAGGGCTGCTGGAAGAGGTAGAAGTTCCGGAGTATGACACCGACCCGGGCCAGGATGATTTCTTTTTCAGGCTGTTGCTGCTGCCACGCCCCCACGCCCCCCCCCCCCCCCGAAATGACAAAAACAGCCTAATGCCCGGCGTCGGCGTCTTTGACTTCGGGGAGAGGAAGGCTGATAGGCCCGGTAGATCGGGACGGCAACATGAGTCTATCACAGAGCCCGGGATGGGCTCTGCGATCGACTCATGTTGCCTTCCTGAGCTACCGGTCGATCGCGATCGACGCGTTGGGCACCCCTTCTCTAGAGTCACACAAATAATAATTATCATTTCATTCCATCTCAACCTCTGCTCTAGTTACAGGCAATATATCCAATTTAGGTTTATCTAAAAGAAAATTTTCTAAATGAGCTGGTTCAAGAAAAATATATCTAGTATTCTGATAAGTCACCAAGCATTTACATGGGAATTTAAGGAAAAAAGAAGCTCCCACACCCAAGGCTCTATCCTTGAGTTGCAGGAATTGCTTCCTCCTGTATTGCATCTGTTTAGAGACATCTGGAAAAATATTTATCTATTGACCACAAAACAGGGCATTTTTATTTGCAAAATACAATTTAAGAATATCTTGTTTTTTCTAATTGATCTTTCCCCCATTCTTCTGAAATCTTTTTGGAACCAGGCAAATAATAAAGATTATCTGGAGAAAAATTTTCTAAATGAGTATAACAAAGTATGTCTTAAATACATTTTTAGTAGTTCCAGAGGAGAAAGGTAATGAGATATAGGAAAATTCAGAAATCTGAGGTTCCTGGATTTCATAGCATTTTTCATTTTTTCCAACTGCAAATGTAATACAGTATTATCCTTAACTTGAGATACAGCACAGGATTGCATTACAGAGACAGATGTTTCCACTGTATCTAATTTCTTTCCCATTATTGCCAATTGAGCTTCATGCTCCGCTACTTTATTTGTTATTTCTGAGGAAAATTGACAAAGCTGCCCCACTGTGCCCTGTAATGAATTCTCAATTCTATTTACTATAGTCCAGACATCTTGCAATGTAATTGATTTATTGCCCAACTCAGGCCTAGAAATAGGACCAGTAAGCATTGAAATAGGAGACACCATAAAAGATGTTGTTTTTAAGGTCCAGCTCAGAAAGCAAGAGAGGTTGAAACTGAATCTGAACCTGACAGGGAAACAGAGTCAGCCTTCTCTGGTAATGAAGTAAGAGGTTGAGGTGGAGGCGTGGGTTCACCAGATGAGAGAGAGACAGATTGGACTCGTAAATCAATCTTACCGTCTAAAGATGTTCCAGTTAATATACTTAGGTGATAATCCATTGGTCCAATTACATTTAAAGGTGCAGAAGAAGAAGTAATCTTGGCTTTCCGTTTTCCCATACTTTCTTCCCAACTGCTACTCGCTCCTCCTGGCTCCAAAGGGGCATGTCCTGCCCCTTTGGCCATGCCCCTTCAGACACGCGCCCTCGGGCACGCGTCCGTGGCTCACTGGGTTCTTATCCTGAGGAGAGAGGACCTCTCCTCCGATTGGCAACTGCCGGTAGTGGCTGCAGGGGTGTCTGACTGGAGAGTAGAAACTCCAGCAGGAGGCAGTCAACCCTCTTTGCTCCGCGGCTCGCTGGGTTCTTATCCTGAGGAGGGAGGACCTCTCCTCCGATCGGTAACTGCCGGTAGTGGCTGCAGGGGTGCCTGACTGGAGAGTGGAAACTCCGGCAGGAGGCAGTCAGCCCTCTTTGCTCTGCGGCTCACTGGGTTCTTATCCTGAGGAGAGAGGACCTCTCCTCCGATCGGCAACTACCAGTAGTGGCTTCCGGGGTGCCTGACTGGAGAGTGGAAACTCCAGCAGGAGGCAGTCAGCCCTATAGGCAGTAGGTTAAGGGCATGATTGGTCTCAAAACATGGTGTGTATAGTGTAAATACTAGTGTAAATACTGTAATTGATTACCTTTAATTGACAGTGTTCTGACAAAATAGTGAAATGAATGACAGAAATGGGTCATAACACTCCATTATGCTGTGATTTCCCTTACCTTTTGTTCCACTCCTTCCCTTCCCCAACCTTTTTGTTTTTATTGTAACCTCCCCTTTTTTTATCCTCCTTGTACCCAATTTTGCTTGTATGTTGGTTCAACTTATGTTTTTGCTAATTACCTCCCTTGTTATGTCTTTTTATATTTTTAAAATTTTCTTTTAATAATATATTATTATTGTCAACCGCTTAGACTAACTGTAGTTGTATTTGCGGTATATCAAATAACTTGAAACTCAGCTCAGATAACTACTTTACGAAGGCATTTCCCCTGATTACATAATTTGAAGTTATCTGTCCTACAGGCACTTGGTCAGATCCCCACCAAACAATTGCCCCTGACCCCAGTCCTTAGGACTTGTCTCTGTCCTTCACTCCTCCCCCTCCCCTTTGTATCTTAAACTGTTTAATACTCTTTATAACCTTGTTTGAGAAAACAATTAGAAGTTAGGCCACCTTTTATGTCTTTCCCTATTTTATATCCCCATCCACTGAGATATTTCTTGCACAGGTGTGGATTATTGGGGAGTGCCTTCAATAGTGCTACTCCTCCACAGTTTGTTTAATAAAACTAGAACAAGAGTGGTAAAAGAAGGTGAATTGGGTTCTGCAGTTCACTGCAATGCTGTCATCAAAGAACAAAATTACAGAAAAGTAAACTGTATTTTACATTTGTATCCTGTCCTTTTCCATGAAAAGATTCAGAGCTGGGAACATTCAAATATGCTTTTCATGAGGAAAGAGGAAATGCTTATCAGTTGCAGATGTTCCCTGAAGATAGCAGTGTAACAAGTCTCACACACAGTATGCGGTCACATTATTCCATTTCCTGCCTCCTAGAGGACCTTTCTAGATTTTTTCATGAAAACATTCTGAACCCATCCTGATTCTGACCCATTAAACCATGTATGCATATGTCTAGCAGCACTAAAGAAATGATAAGTAGTAGTAGTATTTTGTCTACATATTCCCTAATTTTATTCATTATAATATTTTCCATTATCTTGGCTGGAACTAAAGTCAGTCTAACCAGTCTGTAATTTCCCAGATCATCCCAGAACACATTTTAAAAATCGGCCTTACATTGGCCAGCCTCCCATCTTCAGGTACTACGATCAATTTTAATGACAGTAACAGCAGATCAGCAATTTCACGTTTGAGATCTTTCAGTACCCTGAGGTGTATATTATCCAGATCAGGCAATTTATCACTCTAACTTGTCAATTTGGCTTAGTATGTCTTCCAGATTCATCGAGATTTGTTTCAGTTCCTCCACACTTTCACCCTTGAAAACCCTTTCTAGTTCACGTAGATATCTTGCATCTTCTTCTATAAAGACCAAATACCGGAATGGCCCGTCCAACCAGCGCAAGGGAAAGTCCCTGGGATACTCCCGCCTCACCGCCTCCACCTTCGCCAAAGCCAAAGATTTGTCATAGTTAAGTCTGAAGCCAGAGAAGTCTCCATACTCCTCAAACAGCGACATAAGGGCTGGTAAAGAAACGCTAGGAGATGTCAAATGAACCAACAAGTCACCCGCAAACGCCAATATTTTAAACTCCTGGTCTCAAATGCGCACTCTCCTAACCTCCGGATTAGACATAATCTCCCTGACCAGAGGATCTAATGTGAGCACAAAAAGAAGGGGAGATAAAGGACACCCCTGTCGCGTGCCCTGACTGATAGGAAAAGCTGCTAACGACACTCATTGACCAACACCATAGTCTGCGGTTGATTATATAACACCGCTTCCGCTCTGCTGAAAAAAAAAACAAAACCATACCATAATACTGCAAGGTACAAAACAAAAAAGCCTGGTTAGCATCAAAACTAACCAATAAGGAAGGGACCCACTTTCTCCCTACCCACTCTAAAGATGTCAAAATAGTCCACAAATTGCGAGTGGCCAACCTGACCTGCACAAAACCTACCTGCAGAGCCGCTACCAAGGAGGGTAGGACAAGTGCCATGCGATTAGCCAGCAACTTAGCAAACAATTTCGCTTCAGCATTCAACAATGAGATAGGGCGATACGAGGAGGGACACAAAGGATCCTTCCCGGGCTTCAGAAAAACAACTATGCACGCCTTCTGGACCAAGGGCGGTAGTGATCCCTCAGCGACCACATGATTGAACAGATCAGTCAAAATGGGAAAAATATCCTCTTGCAAAATCCGATAAAATTCATTCCGGAAACAGTCGGGTTCTGCAGTCTTACCCAGAGAGGGCCCACCAAGAACCACGCCAAGCTCTTCCTCTGAGAACGGGGCCTATAAACGCACATTCTGAGTTTCTGTAACCACCGGGTGGTCAATCTGATCCAAGTACAGCGATCCCTCCAGTGGAGCATCCTGTGAAGCTGCATATAAGTCTCGAAAGTAGGCACTAAAGACCTCCGCCATATCATCATCCTTACGAACAAGCCGCCCTTCCACTGCCTGGAGTTGAAGAATAGGGGGAAACTCTTTGGCCCTGTGCACCAAATTAGCCATCATCCTCCCACTCTTGTTACTATGGAGCTATAATTGATATTTATAATATGCCATCGATCTAGTAGCTTGGTCCTTCAAGGCCTGTTGAGACGCTAGCAATAAAGCCCTATTTACCCCGGTAGGATGAGACCCATAATAACTGCGATCCCCCCGGACCTGGCGTTCTAGATAAAGAAGTTGCCGGTCTCTCCGCCTTTTCTTCCGATAAGAATAAGCTAAGATCTCACCCCTCAATATGGCCTTAGCCGTCTCCTAATAGAGAACCGGAGTGTCCTTATGAATCTCATTATGGAAGGCTAAATCCTTCCACTTCTGAAATAAGAACTGATGAAATTCATGGTCAAAGTAAAGGGAAAGAGGGAATCTCCAATGAAACCCCCCTCGAACATCGCCCGAGAATTCCAATGTCAGAGATATCATAGCATGGTTCGAGACATAATAGGAGCCGATGTCCACAGAGTGAACCTGAGAAAACAAAGAATCAGAAATCAACCAGTAGTCTATATGGGACTGCGTTGCATGGGCACTAGATATGTGAGTAAAATCCCATTCTTCCGGATGTAATACCCTCCAAACATCTAGAAGTGAGTGGGAGGAAGCAAATAAGGGGAGACCCCCTATGTAATGCATACATGTCATGTGGCATTGGACTAGACTTATCAACAGTGGCCTCATAAGGCTGATTAAAATTGCCCCCATCACCACCGGGACATCCCCAGCGATGAGCTGCGATATAAGGTGCATGAAAGCTGTGTCCCAGATAATTGGGGCATAGATATTACATAATACCAGCTCCTGCCTGTTGAGAGTCACCCGGGCAAGTAAGTAGCAACCCTGCGGATCTGACCATACCCTATGCACCACCAAATTGAGGCCTTTTATGCAAAGTATGACCACACCTGCCCACCTGCACTCCAAAACGTCCCTTACCCACCATCTCTTAAGCTTGATATGTTCTACGGTGATTAGATGGAGTTTCCTACAGAAAAGCAAGGTCTGTTTTTTGACGATTCAGAGCACTTAAAATTTTTTGCCTCTTGACTGGGGACGTGATAACATGAACATTCCAAGAGATGAACCTAAGCACAATCGGAGAGAAAAACAAGAAATGAAGTGTGATACATGACCAGCATAGTGAGCGGCAGCCTCCCAGCCAAACTACCCCTCACTGACCATCCCTGAATGGAAAGACATCCACTGTGCTCACGCAGAACCCAAGACATCCACTCACCAGCCATACCCCCAAGCCTCCAGGAAGCCCCCGTACAGTCAATCGCCCTCCACCCCCCGCCCCACCTCCCCCTTAACAGAAACTCTTTCCCCCAGTCCCGCATACCCAGCACCCATGAACCAAGAGAAAATACAATGATAAATCCTACAAATCAATAACGTAATAGCAAGAACAAGGGAGCAGCTAAAACCGCAGCTCCAGAATGGGCCCGAAGACTCCTGATCCAGGCGCTTGATGACGGGATACAAAATCAAAGAGATGCTCCGGCAGCATGGTCCCCCAAAGAAAGGCAGTTCCGGTCCCTATGGCAAGGAAGCAAGCAGACAAGTCTCAGAAGGATCCAGCTCCACTCAGGGAGCAGAAGAGCAAAATCCAAATCCATCGCACCCGGTCCCAGGCTGGGTGCC